>NC_079312.1:64566238-65808145 GCF_029931775.1 Euleptes europaea
TGGTGGCCTCTGCGGAGACAAAAAAAGACTTAAAAAAAAAAAGAAAAACTAGAGAAATGGGGAAAATGCCCCATTGTGCAAAGTGCACGCCACTGCCAGAGGAGATGTTCCTGGGGCAAATGGGGTTAGGAAGCTGCCCAAAGGCAGATCCACCCCCAGGAATGCCCCCCATGCGTGCATGGGCTCCCTTCTAGGAAATCCCTGCTGGCGTGGCTGTGGTGGCAGCAGGGACCCATGGCTCCCAGATGCTGTTGTGTTTGCCCCTGCATCAGCACAGGTGCCGTGCCCCTCTTCAGGAATGGGCAGTAAGTCTTTTAGTGGTAATAAGGGCACTTATTGACCATTAATAATGGTCAATTTTCATTGACCATTGGTTAGCCTCCAAGATACAGGAAAATAGTTTAAAAGTACATAGCCTCAAAAATTAATGAACATTCTAATACAAAACTGATATGAGTAATAACTTCTTCCCAGAAAAACTGAATGAATGGGCACAACCAAAGCATATGTTTAAAGGACATGCCTGGTGAGTAACAATGCCAACAATTAGACCCTTTACTCATTCCTTTCCAAACAGTTGTTGTGGTGTCCAGTATACCTTGAACATAATTTTTTGCTGAATATGTCTCAGCTTAAGATCCATGGAGAGAGCAGGTATAAGCTTTAAGGCCATATCCCATTGCTTTGGCAAAATATGGTGACCTAGCTCCTTATTTCACTCATTCCTATGACTTTGTATATCATATTTATTAATCAACATCAAATATTTATAAACAAATATTGTAGGTTTTGTTTTCTGCCTTGATTCAATTAGAGCTTCCAGGAGAAAAGGGGACTCTGAGACACTTAATACTGCAGGGCCATATTTAGTTACCAACAGATGTTGCAACTGTTAAGTAGTGCCATTCTACATAAGGTAGCAAGTCATACCTAGTCCTCAGCTCAGAAAATGGCAAAAATTCATCATCATAACCTAGAAGAAGAAGAGTTGGTTTTTATATGCTGACTTTCTCTACCACTTAAGGAAGGTTCAAACCAGCAAACAATAACCTTCCCTTCCCCTCCCCACAACAGACACCCTGTGAGGTAGGTGGGGCTGAGAGAGCTGTGACTAGCCCAAGGTCACCCAACTGGCTTCATGCGTAGGAGTGGGGAAACAAATCCAGTTCACCAGATTAGAGTTCGCTGCTCATGTGGAGGAGTGGGGAATCAAACCAGGTTCTCCAGATCAGAGTCCACTGCTCCAAACCACTGCTTTTAACCACTACACCATGCTGGTTCTCAACCTATCAATTGGTCCAATGTAAAAAAAAAACATATCAGTCCAAGCCTTCCATAAAAAGATTTCTTCCCCATTTTTAGATCTGGGTTGGCCCATAATGTTAATTTAACATGTGAAAATCAAATTGATATTGTTGTGCCATTATACACCATTGTTCTTTAGTTGCAGAAATTGCAAGAGGATTGGGATCCAGTCTAGCATAAGTAGACCCTAATGAATTCCACTTTGAGAAGGGCACCAGACAATAAGCCTCCAAAAGAGCCCAAGATGGATAGTTCAACTGCAGTGATCCCCATAATTAGTACAAGTTAACAAGTATGCCTGATGATGTAAACTAAAATCAGGGGACCCACATCCTCCTTAATATTAAATGGACATTGAATCCTCTTTAAGGAAATCCAAAGTATTAATTTTATGAATATACCTGCAAGGTATATAGAAAGGAATTGAAAGTAAAATATAAATAATCCTAGGTATAATATTCATTTACTTTGCCCCATAGAGAATAGTTTAAAGTTGCACATCTGTCCAAATCCAAAGATACATCAGCAATTGTCTTGTGAAAATATAGCATAATCATGTGCATCATACCTCTAGAAATCAATATTAATAAAAGTGTCCTTGGTTGTGGAGATGCACTTAAAAATTACCCCCCATTGTGCATAAGCTCACTGCATTCTACTTGGGGGCTAGTAGAGCAGGCCCAGGAGGGAAGAGGCCATAGCTCTGTAGTAGAAGCACTTGTTTCCTGTGCAGAAAGTTCCAGGTTCAATCCCTAGCATCTCAAGTAAAAAGGATCAGATAGGAGATGAGGTGAAAGACTGCTTACCTGAAGAAAGAATACTGATCTTGACTGGCCAGTCATATGGTCCATTCTAAGGCAGATTCATGTGTTCCCCTAGTTGACCCCCAGCTGATTTTGGTGGATGTTGACCTTCATGCATTTCAATAGGGAATAGGGGAATCAGTTCCTCTGATCTCAAATTGACTTACCTTTTATGACACAAATATTCAGGGAAATCACTCAGTGGCGTGGAATATGTGAGATCATGCTCTCGTCCACACAAAGCATCAGAGCTGCTGCAGTCATAACTTGGGCCTGAGTAATATGTTATGTTTTATGTCTGAATCACATTTCATCAGCTCTGAAACACGTATTCCTCCCAATAAGATTTTTAAGCATGCACCTGGCCTTTGTAAGGAGCTAGAATCTGCAGCTATCTTTAAAAAGCTGCAGTGAGATCACACAATTATCATCCCATGTGAGTGGCTTCCAATTGCACTCTGATCCTGTGATTTCCTCTCTAATTAAAGTAGTAGATCCCCATTACACATTCATCTTCCTGTACAGAGACCCAAAGGAAGGGAGACTTGTAGACTTGTACGTGGGAGTTTGTATTGTTTGTTTTGCTTTTATTATTAATTCTGAAAGGGACTGTTTTGTTATTGGGTTGTTTAGTATGGTTTTGTTACATTATTGCTTCTTTCACTGTTGTTTTGTTTTCATAGTTCTGTTCATTATTATTTCCCATTTTTCAATGAACCCTCCCTCCTGTGTCTGTATCTCCATGGTTTTCCATCCAAACTGGGAAGAAAATTGGGCAGGGATTGTACTGTTCTCCAAATATACCCACACTACCTAATTTCAGACAAATAGAATAAAGCCCCCCCCCCTCTTTTGAGGTGATGAAAGATACTCACATTTAACATTAAAGTCTATGGGACAATTGGTAGGAAAGACTCCAAACAGTAACACTGACAGCATTGCAACCATTGAATTTGAAGAACCATAATGTGAGGAAGAAGCAGTCTGACAAGTCAAGGGCATTTGGTAGCATGAGGAGGGTAAGGCATCCAGGCAGGTAGGCAGCAAGAGGAAGACCTTGAGACAGATATGCTTGGATAGGGGATAAGGTTTGGAGAGCAGCAGGTAAGCAGGGGAATGCAAATTGTAAGGGAAAATTTGGAACAGCAGGGCAGGCATTGGGAAGACCCAGGAAGGCAAAGTCCCACCCCATATCCTTCAGGACTGGCATACTTCACATATGTACATAATCTTAGTGGCTTAGGGTTGCCAACCTCCAGGTAATAGCTGGAGATCTCCCGCTAATACAACTGATCTCCAGCTGATAGAGATCAGATCACCTGGAGAAAATGGCTGCTTTGCCAATTGGACTCTATGGCATTGAAGTCTCTCCCCCCAAACCCTGCCCTCCTCAGGCTCCACCCCAAAAACCTCTCATCGGTGGCAAAGAGGGACCTGGCAACCCTATAGTGGCTACAGCTTGCAGTCAAGCTGAAAGCCTGTATCTCCCTTCCCCTCAAGGAGCACTTTTTTCTCTATATGCTTTTATTAGGAAATTGCTAACTGTCTTGTAAAAGTGAAACCAATGGAAGCAGAGACTGTAATAACAAAAGAAACCAGAACAAAATGGGGGGGGGGGAAACCCATGGGGTCTTTTCTCGGTTACAGGCTGTTTAGAAGGGGAATTTGTTTTGTGTACTTAGTAATTACAATAATTATGAAACACCCAATTTTTGTAATTATTATAATTAATAACAAAATAAATTCACAAGTCATTTTTTTCTGCAGCTTTCCATGCAGCTTTCCCAGAATCATATATATCTGAAACTATTCAGAGGGGACCACCAGGATTTTAAGGCAAGAGTCTATTATAGAAGGCTGTTAGAGGCTGGCAAAGGCAGCAATTTTAATATCAGTTTTATCAGATCTTTTGTCAGAACATGTCTCACTGTTTATAAAACACAATGATATTACACTAATGTATAAGGAATTATTGAAGGGGGAACAATTATTGATCAACTAACTCCATCCATTTCAGTGATCCCAGGTCCAGTTTCTGGCAACTCCTGTTCAAGGACCTCAGGTGTCTGGTATTGGGGAAAACTTTCCTCTGTCAATGAGCTGCTACTAGTTAGAACAGAGACTACTGAAATAACTAGGCCAGTTATAAAGCAGCTTCATATGTAAAGCAATGAGGTCTTACTCCTGAATGCTGGCATCCTTTACCGAAAGAGTGTGGACACTTAAAAACGTACATATTTCTCAGACTATGAAGACATGTATTCTTGTCGATCTAAATTCCATGCTAGTTGCTAGAATTATGCATTTGGAATGTATGTACATAATCCTGATCTAAACATATCCTTTGAACTGACTTCAGAAGGGTAACTAACCCAAATGACATTTCCTATACCACTGTAGCATTTTCAGGATGTTACCATCATGTGGGTGGATCTTGAGGTGCTCAGGAGAAAGGCAAGCTTTAAAAAAAAGAACAAATGAATATATACATGGCTGTGTTCTGGACCATTTTCAAAGGAAGCCCCACATAAAGTGCATTACAGTAATGTAACCTGGATGTAATCAGAGCGTGGATCATCAAGGTCAAATCACACATTTTGAGGAATAGCAGTAGTTGGTGCATCAGCCAAAGATCTGGGCCTCCAACAGTAGGCGAGGATACAGCAGAACCTCCAAGCTATGAACTCATTGCTTCAGAGGGAGTACAACCACCCTCCAGGACAGGCTATCTCCTCAATCCTCACACACCATTGTTTATTGATCAACAGAACCTGGTCTTGTCTGGACTTAGCTTCAATTTATTGGCCCTCATTCATATCATTACTGTTTCCAGGCACCTGATCAGGACTTCCACAGACTCAGAAGAAGTAGAGCTGAGTGTCGTCCACATATTGGGGGCATCTTGCTCCAAATCCCCTGAGGATCTCTCCCAGCAGTTTCATGTAGATATTAAACTGCATGGGAGACAAGATGGAACCCTGTGGGACTCCACAGCATAAATGCTATGGGAATGAGCAGCAGGCCTGCCATACTACCTTCTGGTATTTGTTGATCAAGTAAGAAAGGAACCATCAAAGCACGGTACCCCTCCCACTCCCAACTCAAATAGCCTCTCTAGAAGGATACTATGGTTGATAGTACTGAATGCCACAGAGAGGTCCAGGAGAATCAACAGAGATGCAATCTCCCTGTCACTCTATCAGCAAAGGTAATCAGTCAAGGCCTTTTCCACCCATAACACAGGCCTGAACCTGGATTGGAATCAGTAATCCACCTCCTCTAAGACCTCTTGAAGTTGTGTGGCTACCACCTGCTCAAGCACCTTGCCCAAAATTGGAACATTGGCCACCAGGCAGTAGTTGTTGAAACCAAAGCAGTTGTAGTAATCAATATTTTCCAAACTGCAGGAGTGAGAGTAAATACTTGGCTGATACACTCTGAGAAAAGAGAGCAGCAGATGGGGAAAGGTAACACAAAGTCTAAGAGGTGGCCAGCATGGCGAACAAGCAGGGTGTGGGAAACTATTAGAGTGAAAAGGGCTTCCTTCAGAAACTGGAAGGCTTACCCAAATGAGGCAAACAAAAATCAACACAAACTTGCACAAAGTAAATGCAAACAGAAAATTAGGAATGCAAAAAAGGATTTTGAAGAACATATTGCAGCATATTGAATGCTGACAATCATTATCTGGAAACACTGTTGGTAAAGTAAGTGTCAGGTGACAATTCCACTCAGGTTGTCATGTTTTGTTCCAAATAGTTGATCTGAGCAAAGACTAACATCACCAACATCACTTGTAAATTACTGCTTCCTATGCTGTGTGCACTTACTATACTTGCAGTGCCATCCTGTGCAGAATTATGTTCTTCTAAGACCCCTGACTTCAAGACTGTAACTCCACTTAGTTAATTTCTTATGTCAGATAAAATCAGGGTGGCACAATGTACCGTCTTTGTTTGGATCAAATATTTGGAACAAAACATGCCATCCTGAATGCAATTGCCACCTGACATTTACAAAACTAAAAGTGTTTTTAGGTAATGTTAGGGTTCAGAACAACTAATGGTCATAGCACTGTTGGTACAATCATTTAATATGTTAAGAATATGACTTGGTACTATGCTATAGCAGCATTTCTACGTGACTACCTGAACACAGACCAAGTATACATTCTGAGTTGATGTGCCGTGAACTTCATGGAGAACGTGCTGTTTCAACAGCCACAATTACTCATGAGCCAAGCCTCAAATCTCCTTGTCTTGCCAACTTCCGCAGCTGTTGAACGGCTTTGCGGCTGCGCAGTAGCTATCATGGTGGTGTTTCATTTCCTTCTGCCTTGTGTCTGCATAGTAGGTGAAATAAATTATCTCTAAAAGTCATAGATGGTTGGGTCAGGTCATGAAATGATGTGTTTGTGTGTGTGGGGAGGCAATGACTTCTCTAAGGCTGTGCAAAAATGTGCACATATGAAATAATTTTGACAATACAAACTTAGATGAACAGGCTTCTTTAAAAATATAGTGTTTGTTTATAATCACTGCCTGATATACTGGTTTTCTGGTTTATAATCACTGCCTGATAGACTGGTATTCAAAGACTTGCTTGTGGAGTGATGCACAACAATAACAAATTGGGGGAGGGGTATGACTCCCATTGGCCGATGAGAGCATGTTTGTGCATGCAGTGACATCTATTGCACAGTAATGTGTTGCTTCAACACAGAGAAGGTAACCCTGTGAACAGGCTCAATCTGTTGACCAACAACCAAACTGATTGTTGGGGGGAAATGGTCCCCTGGTTATGACTGGAAAGCAGAACATGAGCTGAACCAGCAGGTGTTCCACCAATGCTAGTTCTGAGCAGGTGGTGGAAGATGATATCTGTTAAGTCAGCGTGGAGGGAACACACGAGGTCAGAGATGGAGTTCCAACAGCAACCACTTTATTAGGTGAACAGGAACAGAACTAACTACAGTGCCCAGACCCCTGCTTATATGCCCACTTGGCTGCCTGTGGCCACTCCCCCCACAACCTTGATTGGGGGTGGGGGGGAAACCCCAGTAGCCAATTTGAACATACTGGTCAAGAGCCTTGGAGAACTCCAAGCTGCCCAGGGTTTCCCCTGATGCAATTACAAGGAGCTCCTTCCCTTGATTCAATCACCCACACCCACATGCATACCTAACAATATCAAAGAGAATAAAATTACTTTTTCTGCAGGATGATTTATATTATTCTTGTCAGGAACTAATTTTTCTAAAGGGCCACTTTGAGCTAGACTAAGGAACAGTGGGCCTGCCCTTGAACTCCACCCCAACACAGCATATCAGCAAGTTCATTTGCCATATATGGTGCTTTCCCTACATTTGTTCAACAGACTGTCAACTTGAGGATCAGGCAGCAAATTGTAAGGGGTTGGATTTGGCCCTGGGACCATGGGTTTCTGAGCAAAACAAAAAAAGTTTCACCCTTTTCTTCAAACCCCCACTTTATGTCTGTATGAATGTATGAGGGACATCCACACAAGATATCCTAAAAAACCCAGCTGACCCTCTCCAGCAGACTGACCTAGTCTGGATAAAGTTGGTTCTGCCAACTTTACAACAAATTGCTCGTAACTTACTTGTCCCGTTGCTTTCAGTGGGATTTACTCACAACTCACTTGAGATGGATAAGGGCCTCAGTGTTTAATTTAGAAAATAAAAATTCAGCCTCAGCCAGACACATCTTCTGACACAGCCTACCCTGTTCCCAGATGTGAGCAGCCTTAATGTGGTTATTCCTCAGGGGAAAAAAGAAGCAGCAGCAGCACATGCTTACAAGCCTTCTTCTCCAGGCAACTTGCTGGAAGAGAGAAAAGAATTCCGTAAGAACAGAAGGGCTGTCTTTCTGAATCTGATCAAAGGCCTAGTTAGTGGCCAGCAGTACATCCCTGGGAAATTTGTGAGCAGGCCGTGATATCCGCTCCAGTCCTCAGAATCAAATCCTCACATCATTCCAGAGTAAACTTTATGCAAGACCCTTGCCTGCTTCCTAGGATCATATCACACATTGCATGACAGCAGTCTCAGATTTGCCACCCAGTATATGCTTGTCAGCTTCCTGGAAAGTATACTTTGCAAACATGTGTTTGGATCATTCACATAATACTTTTAGGTATATACATCCAAGACCTGAATCTGTCAAAAGGCTCATAAATAAACAAATACAATTGTTTATAAGATGACAGAAGCACTGACAAGCAATGCTACAAAATTGTGAGGCATCCTTTGGTTTATTTTGTTGTGTGGGTTTCTATAGCCAATTTTTATTGGTGCCAAACTACTCTTGCAAATTATTGGATTTGTGGAAATGGCATCTGATCTTTTCATAGGCAAGGCTACCCTCTGCTGGCCTGGAAATGCTACGGCATCTAGAGTTGCTTAATAGATGTTCTGCAAAATATGCTCATCTATCTTCTCATAAACATTCCATTGTACTTCAAGCACCTTACTTCCTCTCAGTACAGTTGACAGTTTATTACCCTTTAATACCACAGCTATTGTTTCTTATTTTTGAAGTTGCATTCTGAAATCTCAGCTCTGTTTGTGTTGTCCTGAAACATCTTGCATTGTGTACAGTCCAGCCAGAGTTAAACACATAGTTCTCAAAGGGAAAAGTTTAATTACATATTTATTTTCCCTCTATTGAAATCAATGGGACTTAGTGGGACTGTGCCTATTACTTCTATGAAAAGTAGCAATGCGAAGTCCAAACTGTTGGAATAGGCAATGTTTGGTATACAAAGAAGAGAAGAAGACCCTGCAGGGGGCAGCAAGCGGGCAGAGAGATAGGCCAGTGAAGTTAGGATCTTCTCTCCTTTTAAGTGTCATTCCTTGTCTGCTCCAGACTGCTACTCTTAGGGCAATATCCTCCTTCTTGGAAGTCATTCTCACTCTTTGCTCTCTCTCACAGCTAGTTATGTGGTTAGGAGACTATCTCTGTCTCTACTCTTTACTATCAAGTATGGTAGTTCCTTAATAAACATTTATCAGGAAGAAAGTAGATTCCTTTGAGATGTGGTGTTGGAGGAGAGTTTTACCGATAATGTGGGTTGCCAAAAAGACAAATCAGTGGGTTCTAGATCAAATCAAGCCTGAACTGCCCCCAGAAGCTAAAATGACTAAACTGAGGCTATCGTACTTTGGACTCATTATGAGAAGACAAAAGTCATTGAAAAAGACAATAATGGTAGGAAAAGTTGAAGGCAACAGGAAAAGAGGAAGACCCAACATGAGATGGATTGACTATAGAGGAAGCCACAACTCTCAGTTTGCAAGACCTGAGCAAGGCTGTTAAAGATAGGACATTTTGGAAGACATTGATTCATAGGGTCACTGACTCACCATTAGCTGGAAGCGACTTGAATGGCACTTTACACACAAACACACTTTAATCAGGTTGTGCACCTTTCCTATTGTTAATCACTCTGCCAACACAAAATGTATCCAAGTACTGGTATTATACACTAGCAAATGCAGGGCAAAAAGAAGCCTGGTCTTGTAGTGCTAGAAAGCAGTATACGAAATCACTTGATGTAAGACAATAGAATGGGGGGTGGGGGATAGAGACCAGGAAAGTACAAAAGTAGATTCTAAGATTCAGAATGGCACCTGGCCTTTCAGATGATGGACACAACATTCAGGACTGCTACAGGTAATATGGTATAGCGGTTGTGTTAGGAATGAGGCTCATGGATCGTTTGATTATGGTTATGCAAGGAGTCAGAAAATAGCACACAATAAACAGAGTCTTTCCTTTAAATCTTTACTCATCTAAAGGAAAGGTAACTGGAATGAAAAACAATAAATCCTTTCTATATGTCTAGTTTCCTATTAACTTGCTAGAAATCCTAGCAGGCATCTAAAGCTTAATCCTATCGTTCCATCTCTGCTCCTTAGAGCAGAGATGTTCCATTCTTGTCAGTGTAAAATCTAAACGGCAAGTGAATAGAAAACTGCTTCTAAACTTTTCCTCTCTTAGGAAGAAGGCAATAAAACACAATTGTTCCTAGTGACCTGAGATATGTTACCAATGGCGATTAGCTGACCAATTAACTAAAGACACATTGCTGTTACATCATCATACTGCGTCTGTATAAAGAATCAATACAAACAATTTAACTCTTTGCTGTCTGACAGAAACTAAACTCGCTATCTATTCCCAACAGGTTGGACTAGGACCTGGGAGCCCCAGGTTCAAATCCCCACTCTATCCATTAGGTGAACTAGGGCAAATCACTCATTATCTTTTACCCCAACCCATCTCACAGGGTTGTGAGGTTAAAATGGAGTTGGGGAGAACACTGCATGTCAGTGTTCTTCGAGATTCTTCGAGAAAGGGCCGGATAAAGATGGAGCACATAAAATATAAAATAAAATATCAGTTTCTGAAGCACACATACAAATAAGCTGTTTGTATCTTTGGGCACCAATTTTTGACCGAAAAAGAAGGATAAAATACAATCAAGAGAGATAAATATGTGCATCATGCTACAGATTACATTGTCATCCAGCTATTCACCTTTCTGACATGGACAGTTATGAGAATTAGAAAGGGTTTTGCAATGTACATGGGCAATCTGAACTGGGTGCTGGGATTTTTATATGTACATTTCAGTATCTAAAATCATGGTTGGCAAACTTTGGGTTAAAAAGTTCTAGATATAAAATTGTTGTCAATCACCCCTAATCCTTAGAACGCTACCTTGGGCCGCACTAGTTGGAGAGGGTGGGAGGGATAGGGTTTGGAGGACATGTTTGAACTGAAAGAATACCAGCTAGTTAGTACAGACACATATGGCTGGTCTATTCACATACAAATGACACGGGGGATCACATCCCTGGAAAGCAGCTGGTGTGTCACTCTGAAGGTGTGTACACGTATGAAGGAGATGTGAGAGAAAAGACACTCAGCAAGTCTTAGACTTGAGAAACATTCTTATTTGCATTCTTGTTTTGGTTTTGCTGGGGGGGAATCTTGTTAAATTGATTTGTAGGTAAAGTGTGGGGGGGATGAGGGCAATGAATATATATATAAAAAATCCCAATTTGTTTTCAGTTCCCACATGAACAAACCAAACCAAGCTTTTCCAGTTCGTTTTTAAAATTTGGGTTGGGGACAAATGAACATTCCAGTTCTTAGAAACAGCAATAATTTCTAAAATTACAGATTCAGTGTTGGTGAATCGTAGGAGTTGAACTTAGTACAGGAAGAGGTTTATATGATTGACAGTGAGCCATTGAGACAGACAAGCATTTTTTATTGGTGTAAGACAATTTAAACCCCTGATTTCCAGGCAAGAGTGCTTGGGGAGAAAAGGTATCTGATCTTTATATGGACTCTTTCTACAGCATTCAGTCATGAGCCAAGGGAACTCCTGTCTGGAGGTATGTGTCAGCTTGCTTTCACATGCTCAGCTGGACTTCAAGTGATCTATCCTAGTTGAGCAAAAAGAGAATCTGACTTGTCTAGAATTCACTGCCATGCCTATTCTCTAAATGCACACCAATTATTAACCAGACAATTTTTAAAAACCCCACACAATTCTTTGTGTGTGTGTGTGTGTGTGTGAAGTGCCGTCAAGTCGCTTCCGACTCATGGAAACCCTATGAAAGTCCTCCAAAATGTCCTGTCTTTGACAGCCTTGCTCAGATCTTGCAAATTGAAGGCTGTGGCTTCCTTTATTGAGTCACACAATTCTTTAGAAAGATACAAAGCATAAACCTGCCGACATGTTGTGGAATGTTCTAAAGATATAGGAGCAGAACTGGACAGCTTGTCCTATGATTAATGCTAATGCGCAGAGGATTAAGGAAATGGGATTTGTCACCAAAAATTGTTGCTCAACATTTAGAGTTTGGCAAGGGCAAAGTGATCATTCTGAACACATTTATGTGTGTTCATCTGCTGTTTTAATTCTGAAGGCAGATTCTTTTTTAACCCCAAAGGATTGACTCATTTATTCACACTGTTTCTATTTATGTTGGTTGTCACAAATGCACAGAACCATTTCTGAAGTTTCATATTAACATTACCCATCCGCTGTTCAGGAAGTAGCTACACAAAGCAGTGTCAGTGCGGTCCTTTCTTTCCAAACCTGCGGCAGAGAAATAACAACTATGGCCAGAAGAGGGCTACAGAACACGATGGAACAGCAGGGCCCTGCCAAAAGAGTAAACCTCTCCCTTCCCATTAAAAGCATCCAGGTTTTTCATTCTTACAATGTTGCAATGGTTCACCCACATCCCCCACCCCCCACCATCCCTACTTCAACGAAGATGATCCTGCCATAACAGGCAACAGAGAAAAATAAAAACATTCTTTTTTTTGTACTGCATTTGTAATCCACCCTTCCTCAAAGGCACCACCCTGAGCATATTTGACTTTCTCCCATTTTATTTTCACAATAACCCTGTAAGGTGGGTTAGACTGAGAGACAATAACTGACCCAGTCAGCCATTGAGCTTTGGAGCTCAGTGGGATCTGAACTTGCTTTCTTCCTACCTATTGATTTATCCACCACGCCACATAAGCAAATGCTTTCTTTACTGGAGAATTACAGCTGTGAAAGATAACGTTTCCATGTCTATCTCAGCTACTCCATCCTCCATGAGAATTAGCTGTACCAAGTAGTTTAATGTGTTTAACTTACAGATCTCACCAAAGGCTTTTCAGTTCCTCTCCCACCTATCACATAGCAAACATGCTCAACTGTGAATGGGAGAATGAGGTAGGACCAAAGCAGCACAGAATCTATTTCTGACTGGACTCAGATCCAGCATAGATCTAATAAACTAGATCAGTACCAAAAGCAAGTAGGATCCTTGTTTTGCTGAGATGAAGGAGAGTAACAGGACTGGGTGGGCAGAAGTTGCTACTGCATTGTCTTGTGCTTCTCTGAAGCTCTGACACAGCCAGACAGATACTAGTTTAATTTCCTTTGGTACTGGAAGGAACTGTAAAGTCTACAATTTTGTACACTCAGGGTGCAATCCCAACACTTACTGGAGAGGATGTGTCATCAGCCTCAGTGGAATTTACTTCTGAGTATTAGACCGTGCTGTCAGCAGTTCAGAAAAATGGGAATTCTGCCTTGGTTAAAAAGACTAAGAACCCCGTGGCACAGAGTGGTAAGCTGCAGTACTGCAGTCAAAGCTCTGCTCTCAACCTGAGTTTGATCCTGAGGGAAGTCAGTTTCAGCTAGCTGGCTCAAGGTTGACTCAGCCTTCCATCCTTCTGAGGTTGGTAAAATGAATAACTAGCTTGCTGGAGGTAAAGTGTAGACGTCTGGGGAAGGCAATGGCAAACCACCCCATAAAATAGTCTTCCTAGTAAATGTTGTGATGTGACATCAGCCCATGGGTCAGTATTGACCCAGTGCTTGCACAGAGGACTACCTTTACCTTTACCTACAACTAGACTGTCCCTGACTTGGATGACCCAGGCTAGTATGATCTCATTAGATCTTGGAAACTAAGCAAGGTTTGCCCTGGTTAGTACTTGGAAGAGAGATCACCAAGGAATACCAGCAGTGCCGGATTTATGTATACTCTAAACAAGCTATAGCTTAGGGCCCCACTTTCTTGGGGGCCCCCAAAAAAATTAAAGAAAAAAATTGGATGTACATTTTCAAAATATAAGATAAAAAACAAATAAAATAAAACCTACATATAGCAACAGTGTTTTGTGTTGTGTAGGCTCCAATGATGTAAGTAATTGTATTTCAGTTCAACAATTACTTTTGTAAAATACATATTTTGTTATGTGCAAATGGCTTTAGATACCTATTAGGTCCCATATATTACCATATAGCATATATTCAACACAAAAAACAGCGACAATTTGTTGTTGACAAAGGACAACTGGACATATAAAGGGCACCATTAATAGCTTAGGGCCTTCAATAGCTTAGGGCCTCATCAAACCTAAATCCGGCCCTGAATACCAGGGTCGCTATGCAGAGGCAGGCAATGGCAAACTACCTCTGTTTATCTCTTGCCTTGAAACCCCTATGGGGTGGTCATAAGGGCTGTGACTTGAAGGCACTTTCTACCACCAAGACTAGTCTGATACAAAACCATAGGGCAGATGCTTTGAATGATCATGTAACTGGTGCGCTTACCCCACAAGAGTTCTACTGTGCTTGAAATGTAAACAGACTTTGGCATTTAAAAATCATTTGGGATGACATTTAAGCAAAGATAACTGAGTTACGCACAAGTGAACTACGTAGAGACAATGGCTTCATGCAGTTACCCACCTCCACAGAGCATGCTGAGTGATAACATAATTAACTGTTGACAACGTTGCCTTGCAACATGAAACAGAAATTAAATAAAGCAACCAAAGCCTCAGACTGGTGGATTGGTTTGGTATTCCCCTTTAGCCGAATGAAAGGATCTACCACAGGCCTCAGCAGCTGGCTCTTTGTCATGCTCTAAGGTCATAGCTGTTGTTCTGCATCTGCAATGGTGGTTTTCGAACTGTATGTTCAGGAACATATAAGAATTCAAACAGTTGGTGCTATTTCATCCCAGGTTACATCTTTGAGGCCAGAACTACATTTATGACATAAATGGTTTGCTACCACAAATAGCAACTGCACTTTAATGCCCCACCCCACACTCAGGATCACCTAAGGCAGGCCTGTACAATTATGACCCTCCAAACCCACCCAGCAGTCATGTATGGCAGGCCATCAGCTGCTCAATGGACATTTTATTGGGTTGTCAACAGACCTGGAGAAAAATGACCTGTCCCTTTAATAGAAAATTGATGGAATTTTATTTAAGAGGTCATGTTATTTGCCACCATGCCATAGAAAGCTTGCCCTGACCTGGTTGGCCCAGGCTAGCCTGATCTCGTCAGATCTCAGAAGCTAAGCAGGGTCAGCCCTGGTTAGTATTTGGATGGGAGACCACCAAGGAATACTAGGGTTGCTGTGCAGAGGAAGGTACTGGCAAACCACTCTGTAAGTCTCTTGCCATGAAAACCCCAAAGGGGGTCGCCATAAGTCAGCTGCGACTTGACGGCACTTTACATACACACATAGAAAGCTTCAGCTGCCCATTTCTACACATTAAACTATATTAAAGGGACAGGGAATATTTCACCAGGCCTGTTGGCAACCCAAATTTAGGACATAGGAAAATTTGTCTCAAGGAATGGTAGGAAGCTGCCTTAAGTGGTTGGGAAACCGGGGTTTAGAGAATAGAAGAGAACACAATTCTCCTGGATTGAATGTAGACAAATTTTCTAGGCAGTGTGGAAATAGGACAGCTAAGAAGTGTGGCTGCTGGTTTTGATGGCAGCTACTGATTCAATGTAACATGCGCCCTGATTTGGGCACTACTTCAATGTTTTATTCAAGTAAAGTTAATGCCTTATTAAAGAAACCCACTTCAAACAACAGGGTTTTTACCACAGGGTTTTTACCCTGTTTACCACACTGCAATTGAAGGCTTCAACCTCGGAGTGATTGTGACTGTACTTTCAATAGTACATTTTTGACTCTATTGACTTTGTAGCACATTGTTACACTGAATATATCATTGTTATCACCAACTAGTAGTAGCTGTTGTCTGTACTGAGTTTCTAACCTTAGGTAGAGGTGCAGAGGTGTGTAATTGGGTTGCTCAACCTCCAGGTAGCAGCTGGAGATCTCCTGCTATTACAACTGATCTCCAGCCAATAGAGATCAGTTCACCTGGAGAAAATGGCCGCTTTGGCAACTGGACTCTATGGCATTGAAGTCCCTCCTCTCCCCAAACCCCACCCTCCTCAGGCTCCACCCCAAAAGGACCTGGCAACCCTAATGTAAGGGAATACATGGGAATCTTACCAGTTATAATTAAAATCCAGGCAGGAGTCTCCTTACTTTTTTTCTGTGTGTGTGCGCGCCAAGTTGGGATTTATCCAGGCACAGAAAAACCACAATATTTCCAATTTATAAAAACTTAACTTGTAATTAAAGTAATTGATTACAGTAAATAAATTAATTCCTCAGTTATCAAAGATTAAACAAAATGCGTGATAGACACCACCTTCTTTTCCTAGGCCTGGAATGCATCCCTCCATGATACTAAATTACGAGGTAGGCAGAATAAACCTGCAGTTAACAATTTTGTTTCCATTTTAGTGTAGATTCCCTCTAGAGAATTTTCTTAGGAAGTTATTTTCTCTTTAGCTAGGCCATATCTCTCTCACACACACCCTGCCATTCCTGTTATTTTCTAGTCAAGGCTCCAACAAAGGCCACAACCTGCTGATCTGAGCACCACCAGACTCCTCACCTTTGGCCTGTGGAAAATTACTAGCTGAGTTAATATCTTCAATTGTGACCTTCTACCTGTTATTCACAAGAGTCCCATTGCCTTGCTTGCTACTCCCCATAGACACATCAATGGTCATTCTCATAGTCATTGTAAACTGAAAGCTAGATGGGAAAAAGAACTGATTTACAGCGTTTTTTCTACCTAGGAAGAATAGTCTCTGAACACTGGAAGAGTGAAAGTTACACATTTACCTTCCAAAATTAAGTGTAGACAATTGAGTGGGATGAGATGTCCTTTCACTGCACTAATTGCTTGAATTCCACAGAAAAGCCATCTGCTGATTTGAATCCAGATGTTTCCATTTGTGCCACCATTCTCGAAGCATTCCTAAAGTGCTCAGTTCACTCAATGTTCTTGAATGTCTTGTCCTCTTCTTTTGTTCCATTCTTAATTTTTCATTAATTACAGATTATGTGATATATTGATGTAAACGAGGGACAGGCCTCTAGTGAGAAGCAAGATTGTGTCTAGGAACGTTATATTCTCTGAAGTCAACAACTAAGATACAGGTGTCTCTAGTGGCATTAAGAATGAAAGGAGAATGAGAGCTAGACTTTGACTGTTGAGATCTGAGTTTGTAGCTGGGTAAGCAAGAAACCTGAGCACACTAAATTTGAACACAACGATGCAGGAGAGGTATATTTTACCTCCTTAATCTGCATGAGGGAGTTTTAGCATTTATGACTGACTATGCTCAACATGGCAGTTCTAAGAGTGAAGAAGTGACTGCAGAACTGTAAAATATCCCTCTGCTGCTTCTCTACTTCAAACCCTGCCCCCCGAAGCATTTCAAAAAAGGCCATTTTAGTTACACACATTTGCATGCAACGCTTAGTTAGCTGAACTTTGGGCCAAGAGGCATAGCACTAACTCAAATCCACTTATTGTAATCGATACAACAAAGACATCTGTGTCCTCATTCCTGCATCTCTTGCGGTAGTTGGCGTTGCAGAGGCACAATGGAGCAATTCACTATTTCTGCTGCGTTCTGTGTCCCCGCAAGACCCCAGCGCATGGTGTGGTCCAATGTCATCCTCCTCCCTCCGGTCTCCTTTGACCTGTTTGCAGGGGGGCAGGGCTGGGAGCAATCAATGTTCTGCCACTGCCCGGAAAAGTGCTGTCTTTTGCCTTCCTGGCAGTATAGCCTGTTGTGTGCTTGAATGGCAGCACTTTCCTTGGCTCAAGGGACCTCACTATTTCTGTTAAGAACATATGGGGGCAACTCCAGAGGTGGGATTGAGCATTTCCAGGGCATTTTCATTACAAAGGGACAACAATAGACAAAAAAATTCAAAGGACATTCCAATCAAAACAAATTCCAGAGTTGTATCCACCTTGGCTCTTTAACATAGTGACTCCAGTCTAGCCCGTAAGTGGGCCTAAATAGGAGTCATTCTGCACAAGATTATACTGTTACTGCAGCAAAAAAAAAAAAACAGGAGTCTAGTAGCACTTTAAAGGGGAAAACAAAAAAGAGTTTTTTATTCCTGCGTAATTTAGGACTGGCTTCGTTAAACGCATTAAGCCTTGTTCTGTCCCCCCCCCCTTCTCATGCCCCCTATGTAAAAGGTGCTCCTAGTGCTAGGAAAAGTTGAAGGCAGCAGGAAAAGAAGAGGACCCTTTTGGGGAGGGGCCGTGGCTCAGTGGTAGAGCATCTGCTTAGCATGCAGAAGGTCCCAGGTTCACTCCCCAGCATCTCCAGTTAAAGGGACTAGGCAAGTAGGTGATGTGAAAGACCGACCCCTGCCTGAGACCCTGGAGAGCCGCTGCTGGTCAGAGTAGACAATACTGACTTTGATGGACCAAGGGTCTGATTCAGCAGCTTCATGTGTTCAAGGACCCAACATAGGATGGATTGACTCTATAAAGGAAGCCACGGCTCTCAGTTTGCAAGACCTGAGCAAGGCTGTTAACGATGGGACGTTTTGGAGGACCCTGATTCCATAGGGTCGCCATGAGTCGGAAGCGACTTGACGGCACTTAACACACGCAGTGACGACCCCCAAACACTGTATCTGACCAAGGGTCTCTAGTCCACGGAAATTTATACGACAATAAAAGTAGTCTTCAAGGCACCACAAGAACTTAACCAAAAGGTAATTCACAGCGGGTAGCCGTGTTAGTCTGCAGTAGTAGAAAAGGGCACCTTAAAGTCCAGTAGCACCTTAAAGACTAACAAAAATATTTTCTGGCAGGGTATGTGCTTTCGTGAGCCACAGCTCACTTCTTCAGATACAGCTAGAATGTGAATCCATCTGTCTTTAAGTAGAGGAGAGTGAATTCAGACAAGCATTTTTATGTAAAAGTTAACAGTATGTAAATGTGAATAGCAGGCATGATGGGATTAGGTGTGGTATGCAGAAGAGTCTGTGATGTCATTTACATACTAATAACATTTACATACCAATGCTTGTCTGAATTCACCCTCCTCTACTTAGTTAGTCTTTAAGGTGCTACTGGACTCTTAACCAAAAGGAATAGTTTCATTTCAAAACGTCGACTATGAGTCCGGCATCGGCCTCCCCTTACGGCAGCCCCCCCTTTCTTGTGTGTGTAAAGTGCCGTCAAGTCGCAGCCGACTTATGGCGACCCCTTATGGGGTTTTCATGGCAAGAGACTAACAGAGGTGGTTTCCTCTGCACAGCAACCCTGGTCTTCCTTGGTGGTCCCCCATCCAAATACTAACCAGGACCGACCCTGCTTAGCTTCTGAGATCTGACGAGATCAGGCCAGCCTGGGCCATCCAGGTCACCCTTTCTTATTTCCCGCCTTAGTGACAAGCCAAAGTCACAGCTTGGCGGTTCACGCCGCGCAGGCGCACTCCCGGCCCCCCGCTCCCCCCCCCCGCTTTTTTCGCCTCACGCTTCCCAACCACCGCCTAGAGGGCGTGGCGGGCCCGCCTCCCCCTCGGGCCTTCTCCCAATGCCGGCTGGGCCCGGCCCAGAGAGGAGGCGCGGGAGCTGCGGGCGAGCCGTTAGGAGGCGAGAGTGACGAGGTGGGTTCGTCTCCGGCGCCTCAATGGGCTTCTCTTCTCCCGCCACCGCCAGCCGGCCGGCCGGCCTTTTTTGTCCCTCTTGGCCGTCGTCCTGCACGCCCAGCCTCAGCGCCTTCACGGCTCACTCTAGCGCTGGCCCCGGGCTCCAAGGCTCCCCCCCCCCACTCCCCGACGCCTCTTTTCGGTGTCAAGGGCCCCAGTCCCCCTTTCGTATTTCCACAAGATCCCACCCAGGGGCCGTTTCCCCCGCTGCTTCTCGGCGGCGGCCCGTGGCAGTGTGGGTTCTTCGCCCATCGAGTCTTTTAGGCCGGGAGCCGCCGCGTGTGCAGCCCTCTTGTGTTGTTGGTCAGCAAGGGCTTTCTTGCCTCTTTGTGTTTTATTTGTACATTATGCTTTAATGTGATCTAATTTGTCTGATTATTCAGTAGTTAAAATCATTTGCCCTTCCTTCCCTCCCAGTGCTTTGTCAGTGCCATAGCATGATAGCATTGGGGTATAATCATTATCAGGTTTCTGTCCCTGGATTTGACCAGCTGTTTTGGCATAACATTTACACTGTGTTAGTGGGTCCACTTTTAGTTGTCCCAGTAGTGGGACGCCAGTTAGTAGAATACATTGTCTAGATTGTTGCTACTCATGAATTAGAGAAGAAGATAGGAGACTTTAAGAAGCTGAGTTTTTTGTTCAACTATTCATCATACTGTGCCTTTCCTGGATAGAAATGGTATGACCTTCCTGCAGTTCTTACAGACTGCTGGGGCATTAGAGAGTATAGCTCTGGTTAATCTTTCCAGGTCAGTCATACCTGGGGGAAGGCCCCCTGGCTGGAAGTACTATTCCAAGCTGGAAATGAAAAGAGAGGAGAGAGAACATGGCTGATTGCTGCACAGTAACCTGGGATGAACCAGCATCTTATACCCAGTTATACCCAGCAGCATTGGGAACATCCGACCCCCCATTCGTGCCTAGCTCAGAATGACTAGGAACAGATCTCTTCCTCCTATTAAATAGGGTGGAGATATATTTATTAAATACAAACATTGCATACACTGTTCAAAGGCAGCTAAAAGTACAAACTGTAAAACTACATGAGCAGTTAATAAAATCAATAAGATCCATTCATCAGTGAACATAATAATAGCACTATTGACATAGTCTGCAAGCAAATGTAACAAATCTAAGCAGCATATTCCACTGAACCCCTGACAATCTTCTGAATCCAAAAATGCCTCTTTTTTGTTGGGGGAATGCCGTTAAGGAGGTCACTAGGCACATCTCAGAGGCATTTCCCAGTGCGGGCACTCCAACTGAGAAGGCTTGATTCCATACTTATTTGGAGAATTCACTTGTATGTAAAATTTAGTATATGAAGCCGTGACAAATTTTCTTTGGCTCTAGGAGCCAGCTGCCAAATTTAGAAGCCAGACTCGAGGCCATATTACATGTTGCCTATGACATGAGTTCAGCCAAAATCCCTTTTGCAGACAGATGTGACATCAGGGAACTAATGGTCCCAAGCATGCCAGGGGCTGATTTGGCTCAGGAGCCTGACACAGGGGGAGGAGAAGCTTCAGCCTTCCTTCTTGTGGTATTTTGTCAATAATGGCCCTGTTGTGGACTCTATGTCACCGGTAATCTATAATCTATTCAGCCTTTTTTCAGCACTAAACCTAATCATTATCTTGTCACAGTTTCTTGTAATTTTATTAAAGTTATGACAAAAGTGTTATGTGAAAACCCTGGTTGTTATCACCACAACAAAAAGCTAACCCCTAAACTTCTCTCCAATTTCTCATATTTTCATTATTTCATTAAAAAACGCATTTGAATTGAATATTTGAGCCAGGACAGAAAGTAACTGATTAAGAAATTAGCTCATCTACCACCATATAAAAACAAGCAATGACAAAATCATCATACAGAAGCATTTTTGTGTCATGCAACAAAATATTCTGTCATGAAATAAGATTTGTACTTCTATTGAAGATAACTGACAAATGCTACATTAAAATAATTGCTAAAATTACTAGTTGATATAATGAAATTTCTAGGCAACCTGGCATCTGATATTTGTTGATCCCTGCTGTATGTGAGTGATCATGAATCTTATTTCTGTATAGAAGAAGACTGCTTCATCTTCCTAGCAGACCATCTTTGGACATGCCATGAGTACTGTGTATGCATATTTTATATTTTGGCATTTTGGAGACAATCTGTGTATACAGATGTAAATGGCATATATGTCCCATGCTGAACAGGGCTTCAGATGACTATTATAGTATAACCTCTACTATAGCCATTGATAGTGCTACTGGACCTTTTCCTCACATGCATCAGTCAAAAAACACTCCACTGCTCAGAAGTAGAGAGGTCTATTTTACTTAGTTTATAGCTTAATGAAACAAAGAATCATTGGATATGTTTTCTGAATTCCTGAGTATTTCTGATTTCACCATTAAGTGAACACAGCTAAATACAACTGAATGGATAGGTCTGGAATGAGCCAACAATTGAGTTCTGTTACAAGCCCAGTATCTTCATTGGCTAATCACAGACCTTAGCTGACACACTACTTTCCAGGCTTAATTACACTGCAGCTTAGGCTTCAGGCAGAGTTGCCTCTAGAACCTTTTTGCTTGCACAAATAGAATAGATACCTGCAGGCTGCAGCTAAGAAATTCTGTGAATATAGGTTACTGTACTGAAAAGGGATTAGGCCATGATAAATATCTGGTGGCAGTATAAGATAAAACATTGTCCAGCCAGTGATTAGAACTTTAGCATATGTAGACTGTTTCATGTTCTTTGCATATCTTGATAAATTGCCCAAAGTGTTTTTCTTACTGTTTGCTTTACCACATGCTAGCAGCAGTAGTTATTTTAAATACGGATATAACATGCTTGCCCTAGTTATGTTAGTTATATCTACCAGTGTCTTATGTTGAAAAGGTCACATGAGCAAGCAAAACCTACCAGAGACAACAGATACAACAATCACTGTAATTTAAATAAAACTTCTGAATATATATAAAACCACATATATATGAATGCATACACCATTAAACTATTCATTATTAATTTCATATGTAAAGATTTCAAAAAGCATGCCAGTTCAAAATTCAAAAGTACTGAAGTACGAATATCTTTTAATTGCCTTTTTTTTAAAAAGGACAATATTGCATTGCCTCAGTTGATTACAGCTTGTCTTTAAATTCCTTTAAAAATATAGCATAGACACAAGAAGGACTATAGGGGATAAATAACTGCCTGAGGGGTGAAATAGGCTGTTAGTGGCTCCGCCTAGATTACTATACAAATCCAATTAACTACAGCAAAAACTGTGGCAATGCTATTCAGAACCCACTTCTATAAGCAACTGTTTCTACCCAGTGCAGATTTTGTGATTGGTCAGAACTGGTAGTAATAATGACAGGAACAACTATCAACAGCTCTTTTTTCTGGGTGACAGGTAAGCGTAGCAAGCTGAAATTACGGTGAAGTAATTGCCTGCTAAGCTCATTTAAAACTAGGTATTCTTTAGTTCTGGACATTTGAAATGTGCCAGGACAATAGAACTGTAGTTGCTTAATAAAGCAGGTCAGTTATAAAGCATGTTTTCTTATATAGTTTCTCATTTAAAACTTGAAAAGGTGAAACAATGTCACAGTTTTGTTTTTGAAGCAGTTAATGTATTCAATTTTTCACTGTTCCATTGTTTGCAGTACTAATTACTGGCTGGCAACCTGTTTGAGGTATTCTAAATTATCTGGAAATTGTTGAGCAGCCCCTGCCTTAATGACCCTCTGACAGTGGATTACTTACTGCTAATTAAGTTCAACAATTTAGTATTCAAGTACTTGCTGAGAAATGCCTGGTAGTTTGAAATGCTGAGCTGCCTCAGAACAGCACGTATCCCCAGTTCTACTAAATTGTATGCCTTTATTCCTTTTGTATGTACTTGGTACGTAATAAGCAGTCATGAGTCTATGTAAACACGGTGCTTAATGATTAAGTAAAAGTCATTTGTGACTAAAACAGATGGTGAGTGGCTTTTCAGAAAAGAAATGCAGTTATCAATTGTTATTTTGATCCTTTTCTTGTATCTCTGCTCTTTCTGAGGCTTTCTCGTATTATCCGTTTAGTTTCGTAGGAAAAGGATTGTACTGTACCTGGAATTTTCCTTTTAAAAAGTCAGACACCTTATCTACATGTGTATAACATACAGTCTGTACCTCTGTGGAGGTAAACCAACTTTTTTTCCACAACTGGACTCAGTGGCTCTTGTGCCTCTACATAGGTAGATAAAAGGTAGGCTGGTGAATGGTTGAGAAGGATAGAATGAGGTAGGGAAAGGGTGAATGGGGATTGCCAGGTGGACAGAAAGAGGAAATAGTGTGGGGAGGGGGATAGAGGGGAAAGTTAGGTGCCTCCTCACAAGTCCTTGAGGGTTCCCTACCATGCAAGTGAGCGTAGCCCAGTGGCACTACACAACTGGGCCACAGTTTTCCTTGGTAGAGGCTGCTGGGTGTGTGGGGGGAGAAGGAAAGCCTAAAACAGAAGTGCAGGTAAGGGTAGTTTGGATGTTGGGTGGGAAGGCGATAGGGATGCCAACATGAGATTAGGAAATTCCTAGAGATTTGGAGGGGGTGGAGCTTGGAGAAAGTGAGGTTTGAGGAGGGGAGGGACCTCACAGGGGTAAAATTCCATATACACCCTGCAAAGCACCCATTTCCTCCAGGGGATCTAGGGATGCCAACCTCCAGGAGATCACCCAGAATTGCTACTGCTCTGCAGATGACAGAGATCAGTTCCCCTGGAGAGAATGGCTGCTTTGGAGGTGGACTCTATGGCATTATACCCTGCTGAGGTTGCTTCCCTCCCCAAACTTTGCCCTCTCAATGCTCTACCCCCAAATCTCCAGGAATTTCCCAATCAGAAGCTGGCAACTCTAAGGAGAGAAGGAAGCAGGAAAAGGGGAGGGTCTGTGGGGGCTTTCGGGAAAGAGAAAATAGTGAGGGAGTGGGAAACAAGATGTCTCCCTCAAGTCCTTGCAGGTTCCTTCTTGTGTATATCTGTTTCTCAAGTATGGTCCCCACCTGCGGATAGCTAAATCTGCAAATCGGGCCACACTGATACTAAACAGATTTTCCTGCAAACTTGGGAGAACCCCCAAATTTGCAGAAAAGACTGACATCTTAAAAATGCATTGGGGAGTTTAAATCCCTCCCCAATAAAAGTTCATTCTCTGCACAAGTGCAGAGAAAACACCTACCTCCCGCACAGTCTCTGGTGGCTGTGGTGGAGCCCGGGAGCTACGCTGGGCCCAGCAGTGGCTGTGGTGGAGCCCGGTGGTGGCATCAAAGACAGGGAGCCATGGTGAGCCGGGTGAGAAAGTGCGGGGGGGAGAGAGATGGGCTTCTTCCCATGAGAGTTGCAGGCTCATACTTGTGCTTTCCTAATGACTTTTAGGTCAGAGTAGAACTCGATGTGTGTACGCTAATTTTAATCAATAGGCAGCATCATAAAATGTACCTTACCACTTGCTGTATGTAAGTTCCTATTGTAGATGTGTTATGTGTTCATTCTGTCAGTTGATGCTGCATGGCTCTGTAGCACCAAGCTGATTAGAATTTTTTTAAGTTGAGGTCCAACCTGCTGTGTGCAGTATTATGCATGAGTGCTTTTCAGCTTTTCCTTTCTGGCAGCAATTCCCATGCCCCTAAAAATAGTAATACTTAGCATTATGCAACACTGTCAGTATTCATGAAACTTCTATCATCACAGGAATCTTTATTATAGCTCGCCAATATATAGCTCTTTCCAATATATTGTATTGGAATTGCCAGTATTATTATCCCTAGAAGGACTTGATTAAGGCCATTAATGAACTTGTGGCTGAGATTATTTGAACCATCATCGTACAGAATTACTGTTCATTCTATAAGATATATTGCTACATCGCTCCCTGCTAGTGTTCATAAATTTGTTTCTGAATGGTATTTATAAGCCATTTTCACCATATTTGAGTGATGGGAGTATGCACTGCTGTAGCTGTCATTGTATCAGTGACACAGAAACATGCGCGTTTGCCACTTCCCATAGAAGAGTTCTGCAATCAGTTTGGACCGTAAGTCTGAAGCGCAAAGTTGGCAGTCATTCACATTCACTGTTCTGTCAGCAGATTTGCTTCTGTGCCAGCACTGACTGAGAGCTACTTTGGTCAGTTCTTAGGATTGACCTTGTACCTGCTCTTCAGTCCATTCTACGTGTTCAGACATATTGACTACAATAGCAACACGTGAGCTCACAGTTTAGGCCACTATGTCTGATTTATCACATGGGGTACATTCTAAATAATTACCGGTATACAGTGTAAAATGTATGTGAGGAATAATTTTCTTAAGAACATAGGTCTGAGCAAGCAGGTTCCTATCTCATCCAACATCCCATTTCCCAACCATATTCCTCTGGCTAATGTATGCATTTCTAAGGTCCATCTCAAATTATTATTTAATGGGGAAGGAGGGCTGGAAGGAATTGTGCAGGGAGAAATACAACCGAAATTCCTCCCCTTGGTGCAATAAGGTGGGAAACGTTCTGGGTCTAAATGAATAGCTCTGAAACTCAGAAGTTTAGCACTGTAGAACAATTTCCCTATATAATGCTGAACAGGAAGCTGTTAATCTGCCTCCAGAACCAAATGTCAAAGTGTAGGAGAGGGTATTTGAACGTTTCCTTAGTTAATATTCTCATGAGTCTTAAATATTTAATTTGTGTGTTATAGCAAGCTGATAAGTCAAGTGGTAGGTTGTTTGTTGTCAGACATTGGATGTAGTTTTCCCATCTATCCACCATCTGTTCTTCATTTTCTGGAATTTTACAGTTCCAACTGAAACAGATATTATGAGGTCGTATATTCTGGGTATGCCATGTTCATGACCTGCCAGGTATTCTAAGATGCTTTCCCAATATACTTTAAAAAATCTACTCTGCTGTTTAAACACACAGGGTTGGGTACAGGTTCCATTCTGGTAAAGGAATCTTCTGCCACTGTAAGGAGCCTTGCTCTGACAGAAGAGGTGTTTTACTATTGAAGGCTCCTTACATTGGTGGAATGTTATGCCCTTAGCAGAATGGAACCTTTGGATCCAAACCAGTGTGTTTTGCCAGTGTTTTCTCGATATTGTCTATTGAAGCTTTAGTATGACAATCATGTAGAAAAGTATATGGTGTGTGGATTGGGTCCAGTCACATGTTTGTTCACATTTTTTTGGATTTTTCTTATATTGTATTCTAGGAAATTGGGGTTCTTGAACGAGTACTTAGAAATTTTTTATTTTATAAAAGCAACTCCAGCCCACACACATGTATGTTAGTGGTCAGGTTGACTTTTTCAAGCAAGAGCCCCAGATAGGAAAGAAGCTTCAGCAGATAAAAGGCACACTTTACCATCTCAACAGTTAAAAGGTACAATTCACTATCTCTGCCATTATCCAGGAATAATGAGAAGTGCAAGAGTACCCCCAGGCTGTGTAGCTGATCTTTCTGGGGAATATAACTCTTTCTGGAACAAGTTGCATACTATTCCTTTAGCAAGTTTACTGTAAATCCATAGAACTTCTGTCGTGCATGCATTATATTTTTAAAAAGTTAATTTGATTTACACAATTAACTAAGTTTTGTAATTACCATAAATAATGTTTTATAGATGTGAATGATTCAGTGAAGCTTTCTTTGTCACTTGTTTTGAAGCAAGGTTGGCTGAATGTGAGCACTTGTCCCCGTGGCAATCCCATAAACAACATTCACAGACGAGTAGTCCAAAAGAGAGTTGATTTATTAGAAAACCTACAGGTATACAGAGCTAACAGGTAAATTGGCACGAATGAGAACTAAAGGCACAGACTAAGGCCTATACGGAGAAGCATTGGTCATATCAGATAGTGGTGGCAGCCATGGCAAAAAAAAAAAAACCTTTGAGAGCAGTTCCCACAGAGGAAAGGAATTTGGCAGTTACCAGGCTTGGCCTTGGGACGCACCTGGTGGAATCAAAACACACATAGTCTGGCTGTCTCAGCAGAGAGCAGGCCTGACACCTATAGCTACAAAACTGAGAAATTTTTTTGAACAAAGCAGAATAACATCTTCTATTAAAGAAACAAAAGTCACTTTAAAAAGCCTGGTGGGTTAAGTAGGCAGGAGGCCAATTTTTCCTGTTTGTATGTGCCTGAAGTCATGGCCAGTAGAAAAAGCTTTGCTGTGTTGTTTTGTCTGCCATCAATTGCTGCAGAATTAGGGGGCAAGCAGATCTTGCTTCTGCCCTTTCTAACAAATGATACCATCATGAAATAAAAATGGTAATCTTTCAGCTTTCTTAGTGGCTTTCTTAGCTTCAGGAAATCTTTTAATATAGAGGGAGGGAGGGAGGTAGATAGATAGATAGATATAAATGTATGGTGATCAAATAATAGGCAATTATATAACTAGTCAGTACACTGGCATGCCAGCCCTACTGATGACTTGATCATGTATACAAGCCCCAGAGGGAATTTTTGAACCCTTGGCAAGGCCCTCTTCTTACATAAAATAGAAGCCCAGTGGCACCTTAAAGACTAACAACATTTATTCGGGTACAAGCTTTCATGAGTCATAGCTCACTTCCTCAGATAAAATGTGATGAAATAAGATAATTTCCCTCATTTTATACAGAAAAATTATAGAAGGGGAGGGGTGAAGAGAGAAAGAGAGCAGTGAGAGGCTATAAATACTATAAATCAGGTGAGATTCTTTTTACACTAATCTGGAAACTGAAGCCCCTCTTCACACCAGTGTTGACCATTCTAGAAACTGAGGCAGCCATAGTGTGAGGAGTCACACTGTGATTCCTCACATGTGGCCCAGAGTGCCTCATTATCCTAGCAACACAGGAAGGATCCAACACAGCAGTGCTTCCACACAGTATTTTAGCCCCAAATTACATTCCTGTTCTCATAGTTTCTCCGTAACAGGGAAACAGTAATCAAAGTAGCTGTTGACTGCTGGCAGATGATGGAAGGTTATATCTGGCCAGTAAATGAAATAATTTGGAGGTGACAAAACACTGAAGAACTCAAGGTAAACGAACAAAAATAAAAATTGGTAAGTAAGCCCCATTGGCTGCGTTATCAGCAACAGTCAACGTACTTCTAGTGCAAAGTATTATGTATAAATTTAATTTAGCTTATATTAGTCAAACCAGAGGACACACTGGAATATCCTTGATTGGATCTTCCCAGCATTGTTAAATTGTAGTGGTGTGTAAAAGGGGAGGGGCAGTTTAAGCCTTCTCTTCCGCACAGTTTTTCTAGTTGAAACTGATCTGTACCCAGGTTGGAACCTATCACCTTTTCTGCTCAATCTCATCTGATTCCTCTCCTCACTGCAGCCTCCACCCCCAGGGGTTTTTCTCCATGTGGGTCCCACAGTCCCAGGCCTAACCTTTGTATTGATCCAAAGGGGCCAATCCTCTCTCTTTTGCCAACAGAAAAGCTGATATGATACAGTCCAAGTGTTCCTGCTTCTGGATTAAATTACAACCTGGGGAGAGGGTGTAAATTTCTATTGGTGAAATCAATTTGGGTGGAGGGAGGAGAAATAAGGATTAATCCTGCCCACAGACACCCTCTGATCTAAATTGGGGGGTTCCCATGGTTGTAATTTACCTTTTTAAAGAAGCTGGGACGATCTGCTCTCAGTTCTGTCATGTCATTCAGCCTTAATATGTAGTGTCAATATAATTTTGCTTTTGATAGCTTTGTTAAGATCTTGTGAGACCTCTGTCTTTCTCAGACTGCTGTCAGTTCCCAACTCCCGCTTCTATTGTCTTGCCAAATAACTGTTTGGTAGGGTTTTAGCTTTTTTTTTTTTTTTTTTTAAAGCACTGCATAAACATAGCACTATTGTTCCACATGCATTCGGTTGGATCAGAGCCTGGGGTCTAATTGTGCTCCTACTGAAGTCTGTTTGTAAATACTACCACTGGCTTTAACATTGCAGGATGGGCCTTACAGTACAACCCTATGTAGAGATGCTTCAGTTTAAACCCACTCAAATCAACAGTCTTAGACTGGAGTAACTCTGTATAGCACTGCTACTCAGTAATATGGCCACTTACAAAGACTGAATCAAAGTAAAACAAAACTATGGACAACTTAGTATTACATCTTACCTTTGTTACTCACTGCTATCTTAGGGGCAAATTCATAGTGTCATCTACATGTATGAGAAGGGTAAATATGAAAGTTCAATCAGCAAAGAAGTGAGATTAAAAATTCTTGACCACTTGTGCCCCAGTTCCATGACTTAAAGTATAGGGATCTTTCCACACAGAGCAGGGACTAATCTGGGATTTAACTTGTAACTTCTGTCTAGGAACCCTGCTATTAGCCATGTGAAACCCGAAAATTATTTAGCTAAGCAAGAAAGTTTAAGGCCGGTGGATAAGCAAACAACAACAACAAGAGACGCTGAATGGAGTTTTGTTGCTGGGTTAATCAGTATTGAGATGTAGTGAAAAGAGAATAAACTATCACCAACGCTATAATCCTGTTTGGATAACTGTTCAAAATGATGTAAATCTTAACATCATGACTTGTCAACTGGCACTCATTTTGGCATTTCAGTCTAGGTTGGCAGAATCTAGGTGAAGACAAGGCAAAGAAAATGTAATCAGTGTAATGCAAATTATAAACACTAGTCATGTGAAAAACTTCCAAAACAAAACCCACCACTAATCATGTCCAGTACATCAGTCCCAAAGAATTTTATTAATGTCTATCATTCAGTACAGACTTGAACAGAGCAATAATTTTCTAATGTGCTTTTAAAAACATGATATTGCAATCTATTGTGCTTACCAAGCCTGAACTCTCCGTAGAAGGTAAAATGACTACACTGAGGCTATCGTACTTTGGTCACATTATGAGAAGACGAGTCACTAGAAAAGACTAACTGTTCTACTGCAGACCAATGTGGCTACCTTCTGAAACTATATTCATGGAAAAGACCATAGTGCTAGGAAAAGAGGAAGACCCAACATGAGATGGAGTGACTCAATGAAGGAAGCTACAGCACTCAGTTTGCAAGACTTTGGCAAGGCTGTTAACGATGGGACACTTTGGAGGTCATTAATTCACAGGGTCACCATCAGTCGGAAGCGACTTGACAGCACTTAACACACACACATGCTTACCAAGGAAACGGTGCAGTACAGGGGTAGGAATCTGAAGAACATGCAAGGTGTTAGTGAGAAAATATGTTTGTATAGTATGTTTCATTTCTTATATGCATTTTAAATTAGTAACTTGGAGGGTATAGTTGCATGTGGTCAAATGAAGCATTGCTATATTTCCATTTTAACCATGCTTTTAAGGTTAAGGGTCTGTTTCTTAGCTGTCGTGGCAAAAGAGGAACATGTTAAGTGGATAAATGCAGTTGATCTGATTACTCCAATGACCTGTGTATCAAAAGGCTTGTGTCTTTATTAGCTCTCCAGGAGAATTAGGAACATGGCCTGAAATAACACTGAAAATGTGCCATATGATTACCCTGCACCAACCAAAAAAGGTGTATAAGGAATTAATAGTTAATGTGAGTTCTTTCTGGCAATCAGTATTCATAATTGTGCAACAAAAAAACCCTTCACCCATTCAGAGAAATAAAAAAAAAGTATCACATACACTACCCTCTACTTTATAATGTAAAATAAAACATTCTGTAAACTGAATCATGGCACTTTCTTTATGTTGGTAAATAAACCCAACTTGATTTCTGCAATCATTGACATACTTCTGTCTGCCATTCAAAATTCTTCTTTCTCCCAATCAAAAGCTGAGTTGAAACTCCTATTGTCCAGTATTCCATTCTGTTTCTGCCTTGGCTTGCACTATGCTATCATTAGGGCAAACTTCATGTCCTCAGTTTCAAGGGAGAAAGGTCTACATTTTTCTTTTTAAGACTTTACTACTGCTTTGACTCCCAAACACATGAGATTTTAGTTACGTGTTTTTAAAGTACCCTAGTAAGTTGAACTCCCTCGCTTGTTAGTAAGTAAGGCTGAAACACCTAAATATAGATACAGTAACTGTGTAGTGCTGCAGAAAGGGAAAAATGATGTTTTCTGTCACTTCTTGATGGGGATACGCAGGTGAATTTGTGAAGTCTTTTTGTTCCCCGTAGAGATTAGTCATCCTACTACTTTTCTAAATATAAATGCAGAGGCTGAGTATTACTCATGATACTGAAGTTTGAACAGCTGACTTAAAGTAATTTCAATCTCAGGTAATGTTTAAATCTAACTCAAAAGGATTCCAGAAGTGGGAAATTATTGAAGTAAATAGCAAATGTGACAAACATAATAGCTACTCAAGGTTTTTGGCGGGGGGCGCGTGGGTTGGGGAAGAAAGGATAGGATTCTAGTGTTTCTGGAAATAACTGATCTTACCAGTACCTTAGAGAGCAAATGGCTAAACCTCTTTGATTCTCTTTATCAAATGGTCTGCAGTACATTATCTCATTCAATTAGTTATCCTGGCAACCAGAAATACAGATTAACATAATTTAGATATTGCATATGAAACTGGACACTTTTACTGATTTAATTGCTTATTTGCATACTTTCTGTAAATAGAGAGAATGAGAATTCCTCCTTCCCTCCCATAAGCTTCTTGTTCATTTTACATGTATACAGCCATTTGTACACAAATATATTGAGTGCATAGTAGAAATCTTTCAGAAGAAGCAATCTTCTGTGTTGTAACAACATCAGTGAAATTTTCAGGTTACAAAGCACCTAGTATTTTAGTATTTCAATTGAAAGAAAACCTCTTATAATGCCTTTAAAGTGGAGACCTCTGGGCCAAAGTATCCATTCACTTTTTTGGAAGAGTTGGTTCCAGGTGTGGCTGAAGATAATGGCTGTTAAAAATAAAGCAGAGCCGATTTGGGCTGGGAACTCCACTGGGGGATGAGGAGGAATGGCTCCTGACTTCCCCCAGCTGTTTTCTGTGCTGAAACATCACCAAGGGAGGAGTTATTTCCCCTTTCTTGCAGCTTCACATAAAGCATTCTGCGCATGTGGAGCAGCAGAAATGAAGAAATAACTCCCCCCAGCACTGTTTTGGAGTGGAAAATGGCTGGGGGGGGGGGAAGAAGCAGAAGCCCTTCCTTCCCCCGTGGTGGGGTTCTTAACTCAAGCAGCATATGTTTTATTTCTTAACAGCTATTCCCTACAGTCACACCCAAACCCAACTCTTTAAAAAGTGAACATGTACAGAGTGAGGAGCCGGGGGGAACAGATTTTTCTTTAAGGTAAAAGGCACATTTACACTTCATATCAGAACCTATGCTTGTTGGTTTCTAGCACTGGCTATCAGAAAAGAAAGGCAATAGGAAGCTTATGCTGTTCAATGTGAAAGCATGGAGGGATGGAAGGCTTGTAGTTGCATTCTTGTGAACCCGTGAATGTGCATACAAAACTGAGCTAGCATAGAGCATCCTGTGAAGGACTTCTCATCTCACTTTTTTTTTTTTTTTTTTTTGAAATTTTGAAATTGGTTTTATTACAAGATACGGGAAAAGGGAAACAGGGAAAGGGATAATCAATCTTTGTTCATGTTACATTTCTAATGCACCGGCTTACGGACATTCTAGGTCACTATATCATAATCTTGCTTTCTCTTCTATTACTATTATATAGCAATTCTCTAATATTATATTTAATGTCTCTGGTATTATCTTTCAATCTTTTATGAAAAACGATCACAAATGTCATGACAATATCATCTGAAATATATATTTATGGACTGTCATATTTGTCATAGAAGGGTTGCCATTTCTGTTTGTGCTCATACATTTCATGATGTAACAAGGTAGAAAGTTTTGACATCATCGCATATGCATGCATTTTTGTAATCAACTTGTTTAAATCTGGTATCTCTTTATCTTTCCATTTTTGCGCCAATAGCAATCTCGCCGCCGTTGTAGCATATTGATACAACTCTCTTTGATTAGATGAAATTTGGGGTGGAATAATACCCAATAGGAAATATTTAGCTTCTGGTTGAAAATTGGTGTTCGTTAAGTCTTGTATTTCCTTATGTATCTTTTCCAAAAATGTTTGCACTTTCTTGCATGTCCACCATTGGTGGAAATATGTCCCTTCTGTATCAGAACATTTCCAGCAGTTTGCCTGATTTGATTTGTACAACTGCTGCAAATCCTTCGGTGCATAGTGCCATCTGTAAAACATCTTATGCCAGTTTTCTTTTACAGCTTGTGATCTAGTAAACTTAATGTCTGTGTTCCACAATTTCTCCCAAGTTTGCACCGGGATCATCTCCCCTAAGTTCTGCATCCACTTCACCATACTTATTTTACTTGCTCAGGTGCAGTTTCTATGGTCAGCAATAATTTGTAGATTTTTGACAGAAGGTGATCTCGTGTTTTAGGGATCAATATTTCAAATTCTGTTAGCTTCCTTTGTTTACCTTCTTGTACATAATCATTTCACAGGGCATGTATTATTTGATGGTATACAAACCAAGGAATCTTAATATTCTCTCCTTGAAGTTCCTGTAATGTTTTCACTTGACCGTCTTTCTTGATACAGTCATTGTAAGTAAATAAGTCATTATTACTCCTGCTTGCAAAATCTGCATATGCTTCTATTGGAGACATTAATCCAGGTGGCGATGGGCTGAGAAATCTCTTTAGTGAATTCCATACCTTTATCATCTGCAGTGGTAGATTCTCTGTATTAAATTTTTTAGGTCTTATAGTATCTTTTTTTGTCTAAAGCCATTGGTGGAAGCCATAACCAAGATCTGCTTTTTCTAATCTAATCATTCTATCTTCAGGACGTATAATCCAATCTGTCAGTGCGACCAAAGTAGCTGCCTGGTGGTATAATTTGAGATTAGGTAAATTCAATCCACCTCTACTTTTCTCATCTTGTAGAACTGTAAATCTCACTCTAGGTTTTTTGCCATTCCAAACAAAATTGTTCAATCTTCTCTGCCATTTGGACAGTGTCATTGAGTTTATATAGATTGGGATTGTTTGGAACAAAAAGTTAAGTCTGGGCATAATATTCATTTTCAACACTGCTATACGACCCAACCATGAAATTTGTAATCTAGTCCATCGTTGAAGATCTTCTATTTTTCCCCAAACTGTTTTGTAGTTTAGATCAAAAAGTGTATCTAGTCCCACTGGTATCTTAACACCCAGATATTTCACATTCTTCTTTGGCGTTGACCATTGGAATTTATTATGTATATCCAGTCTTTCTTCATCTGTAACATTATAGAGAATCATGTTTGTTTTGGTTTTGTTGAGCATATATCCAGAGTAATAACTGAATTGATCAATTTGATTTCTTATTTCCGTCAATGACATTTCTGGTTTTTGACATATTAAAACCACGTCATCTGCATAACTTCTGATTTTATATTATTGATCTTCATATCTTATTCTTTCTATTTTAGAATCAGCTCTTATCTTGTTTACAAGTATCTCCACTGCCAAATCAAACAATAAGGGGGACAAAGGACAGCCTTGTCTTGTTCCTTTTTGTATTTCAAATTGTTCTGTTAACATCCCATTAATCAATAATCTCGCTCTTTGATTGGTATATAAGGTCTTTATGGCTTTCAAAAATTGTGTGCCACAATCTATTTGTTGCAACGTTTAAAGCAAAAAGTTCCATGAAATGTTATCAAAAGCTTTCTCGGCGCCAAAAATAACATTGCAGCTTTTTCTTTTTTGTTCTTAATATAATTGATCGCCGCCAAAACCACTCTAACATTATCTTTTAGTTGTCTCTTTGGAATAAAGCCGGTTTGATCAGAATGTATTATCTTCGTGATACATCTCTTCAGTCTTTGAGTTAGTATTGAAGCAAAAATTTTGTAATTGACGTTTAAGAGTGAAATTGGTCTGTATGCTTTAGGGAGATAGCTTTCTGCTTCATCTTTTGGAATTAAAGAGATATGTGCCTCTTTCCATGTGTCCGGAACTTTACCTTTGAATAGTAGATCATTGAAGACCTTTTGTAGTTGTGGGATCAGTATGAAGTCTCTCATCTCACTCCTGATAAGCAGAGCTAGATAATTCTTCCATGTATTGGTTTATGGAAAGTATTATTTGGAAAATGTAAACAAGACATCTTCAGAAAAGAAAGCTCTGAAGAGTAGTTATATTATGGGGGGGGGGGGTTGAATTGTGCTCTTCTGCATTTGCCACAGGCATAGTTTGGCATACTTAACCACTATACCACTCTGGTTCTCATGCTTTGATTTATGATAACTGGTTTTATATAAAATGTTAATGACTGATTTAAACAAAAGAATTTCAAAGATGTTTGAATATCCCATTAGATGAAAACAATGGTTCCCTGCTGTCATTTTTCTCCTGAAGATTTAAAAAGTAAGTAAAGCTACTATTACAAATGTTATGTTTCAACAGGTACTGCAATGGCTGCTGGAGTTTTGTTGCAAAATGAGCTACCTTATTGTTCTCTGGTAAAGAGCAGTGCTTATCTTTCAAGTATGAGTACAGGTAATTGTTTTTTAATACTATGTTTTAGTCCATGACATTTTAAAATGAACTAACCCAACCAAAAAAAAAAATCAAAAGCTTTTCTTGCAAGACCTAGATTAGCAGATATATTTGTATTTTTGTAAGGCAATGACTAGTTGTCATTCTGAGCATTTTAAATTATAAATAGAAAGTATGACTAGATAGTTTTTAAATCTTCTGTGATTTTATATTAGCTTATTAACACTTTTAACTCTTATCTCATTCAACTGAATGACAACTTCATTAAATAGGCAATTGTCATTGTAAATTTTGCTAAGACGTTCTTTTGACTTGACTGATTTTTATGATTCATTTTTAATATTTTGTAAACTGCTTTGTGCATTTTAAATACAAATGTGAGATACTAGTTAGATAAATACATTTTATACCCAAGGAACTAAAGCTCTGAGGGCATGAGCTGAACTGAAACATGACCTTGAATCACCCTTGTACAAGTTCAGTGTTCTACAGTGTTCTACACCCTTGTCAGAAACTGTAGTTCTCTTTTGGTTTGATTTTTAAAAGTCACCTAAAAGTGAGTTTTAGCATCTCTGGGCTGCATCTACTTACACAGTAAAATGGCAGCAGCTGAAGCAACTAGTACAGGACAAACATTTGAAGTCTCAGTTTGTCTTGAACATTCTAGCCGAAATTATTAAAGTGACTTTTTCTTCTTTAATATTCTAGAATTTGAGTCTCTCAGGCCTTTGGTTACCTATCCTATGATAGGCATTCAACTTTCAATTTGGCTACTTTTATCCGCTCCTTGTACATAGTGGATATTTCACCTGTGGCCTCACTGCTGCTGGGATGTCTGGCCCTTCAAAAGGCCCTTTTTCATTTTCTTATATTATTAGTTCCCCTGTCTGTCCTTTACATTTTGTTCTTCTTGAGTGGAAAACACTTACGCAGAGCAGTAGAAGCCCTAGTTAGGCATTCACTTAAGCAGCTCAGTGGGAAGAGTGGTCTAGAGCAGAAGCAGAGCAATGTCAGAAATCAGTGTGTGCTGATGGCACCACAGCACCCCAATAAGGAGGTGCTTCTTCTGTTTCTCCTTAGATATTCTTGTTCACTTAGACATGGATCGGAGATGGGTAATAATAATAGCTCAGTACAGGGGTCTGCAAACTGCAGCTCCCGAGCTGCATGCGGCTCTTTGGCCCGTTGAGTGCGGCTCTCTGAACTTGGTTCGGAGCCCCTGCTCTCTTGCCCGCTCGCACCGGAAGCCGGGCTGCGGAGCTGTCTCTCCACCCCCCCACCGTGGAGAATGGCCAGGTCCCCCTTTCCCTTGCCCTCAATGGTTGGGAGGCTAAAGCCTCCCCTCTAGCCGCGCGATTGCTGGGCGGGCGGCTTGGCGGTTCCTGCCCCCCCGTCCACCTATCAGCTGTTGGGTGGGGTGGGCTTCTTTTGGTAGACCTGCCCTCCGGCTGAGTCCCATTGGGAGGCCATGTCTACCCACTGGCTTTCTTGGCAGTAGACCTGGACTCTGAGGAGGGGAAAAAGTCCCCCTTCAGAGGCCAGGTCTACCAATTGGCTTCTATGGGCCTCCAGAGGCCAGGTAGACCTGGCCTCCCAATGGGACTCAGCCGGAGACCAGGTCTTTGTGTTTGTAAAGTGCCCTCAAGTCGCAGCTGACTAATGGTGACCCCTTTTGGGGGTTTTCATGGCAAAGAGACTAACAGAGGTGGTTTGCCAGTGCCTTCCTCTGCACAGCAACCCTGGTATTCCTTGGTGGTCTCCCATCCAAATACTAACCAGGGCTGACCCTGCTTAGCGTCTGAGATCTGACGAGATCAGGCTAGCCTGGGCCATCCAGGTCAGGGCCAGGTCTACCAATAGGCTTTTATGGCGGTAGACCAGGCCTCCAGACGGGGAGGGGGAAATGGCAGGGACTTACAATTTAATTTTTATCAATAAATAAGATCACTATTAAGTATGATATCAAGTTTTATTCAATGTACCTATAGTTTAATTAAGACTTAAAACGTTAATTAAAGTTTATTAAGTTAATAAACAGTGTACCTACCTATATAGTTTAAGTTTAAGAAATTTGGCTCTCAAATGAAATCTCAATTGTTGGGTCTGTTGATATTTGGCTCTTTTGACTAATGAGTTTGCCGACCCCTGGCTCGGTATAACAGTGGAATGACACTGACATCACAGGCTAACAAATAGCTATTGTCATGACTTGTTGTTCTAATTCATCATTTTGTCAGAGTGCTTTGAAGGTTAATGAAGGCAGAAATATTGTATAATGTGCTCATCATTGCTCTGTTTAGATTTACTGCTTGATGTGCTTTTTTGGAATTAACCAGTAACCACCATCTCATTCATACCTCTGGTGCTGATTGTGTATTGGCCATGCATATAAGCAACATGTCAATTTTGGCTGGCAGTTAAATAAACTAATAAATGAGAGATTTGATGTATTTGAAGTAAACACAGTATTTTACCAAACTATTAAAGAAATTGGATTTTCGTTACAGGAAGCAAAACTAACTCAAGCAGAATAACTACTAAGAATCTAGCCATAGAACTTTATAGTGAGAGATGGAGCAGGGGAAAAAAGCTTCCAAGTAATATCCAATCCAGATATTGCAGTGAGTTGCCCTTGGAGCACCTATCTAAATATTCTTAATGGTGCAGTGAGCCCTGCTATTGTTTTATGCATTAAAGTGGGGATACTTTGGCTGATTCCACACAGGGACACAAAAGGCATGTGGGGACATGCTCCCTCCCTGCACCACTCGCTGTTGGTATCCCCCCCCACACACACACACACACTCATTTTTCCCCCTCATTACGTCAGCACGGAAGCACCAACTTGACAAGAACTTTGCTCCCCTGGTAATCTTAGTTTCTCCCAACAACAGGTCTGTGGATCAGTTAAAGAAAAAAAAGTCCTGCAAAAGGGCTAAAAGTGGCGGAGGGGACACTCCAAAGTTTAGTGCTGTCATTTTGAAGATGGTGCTAAACTTCAGCCCTGCACAGATTGGCTGTGGGCAGAGCTTTCACATGAATGCTCTGCCTGCAGTTGCCATGCTGTTTCCCCTTTAAGTTGGAGCAAAGGAGGTTTTTCATTGCTCTGTCTTAAAAGGGAAAGCCCAGGAGCCCCATGACTCATACTTGGAAAGAGCACAATGTTGGGTGTAAGGTCCTCAATAAAGCAGGGGTATGCTGTAAAACCCAGGTAAAAAGTCTTTATGTGGAAGAAGCCCTGCTGTGTGGGCCAAGAATTTATTGAGGACAATGGGCATGTGGTAGTAGCAGTAGCACAGATCCCTTTCCCCCAAAAACATCTGGTATTTCAGAACCCTCACGATATCTGAGTAATGCTGTATGTTTGTAAATGAACAGATTACAAAGGTAATATACAGATTTTGAAGTGTCTACTTTTTATTCAACTAAAACAGGGGTGGGGAACCTTTTTCCTGCCAAGGGCCATTTGCACATTTATGACATCATTCAGGGGCCATACCAGGTGTAGATCTCCTGGGGGGGGGGAAGAGGCTAGGGTTGCCAGGTCTCCAACCACCACCTGGAGGTTGGCAACCCAGGGGAGGCCACACAAAGAAGGCCTGCAGGGTGCCCCCACTCCCCCCTCCCAGGCGGAAGGGCAGCCAGCAGTGGGCCCGAGCAAACGAGGTGCCAGGGGGGCGCAGCCCACAGTCGATCGGCAAGGGAGGAAGGAAAACAGAGAAAGAGGAAAAGGGAGGGAAGGAGAAATGGAGAGAAAGGGAGAAAGAAAGAAAAGGACGGAGGGAGACAAAGAAAAGGACGGAGAGAGACAAAGAAAGAGGGAGAAAGAGAGGGGAGAAAGAGTGACAGAAAAAGAGGAAGAGAAAAAAGCCTTCCCCCACACCCGCGCACGCTGGCCTCGTGCGACCGGGCCCCAGCCTCCCCTGCCCACACACACACACACACCCGGCGGCGCACAGAACCCCACGCAACCGGGCCCCAGTCTCCATGCCCTCTCCTCCCCAGAGTCCACAAAAGGGCCACCCTGAAGCCCGATCGGCTCCTGCATGCATGCTCTGCTGCCGGGAGCTGCCAGCCTCTTTCCCCCTCCCTCTTGCTGCTCAACAGCCGACAGTCGGCGAGAGGAGGTCCAAAGGGCACCGCAGCGCCGCTGTAAGCCGTGGTGCCAGGAACACCCTCTGTGAGGGTCACCCTGCGCCCCGCCTCTGCAGCAGGGCCCCGAAGCTCCCGAGGGCCACAAAAAATGTCCTCGGGGGCCGCATACGGCCCCCGGGCCTGAGGTTCCCCACCCCTGAACTAAAAGAAACTGCCCTGAACTCCCCACCTTTAAACACCATTAGATACATTTTAAATCACCCATGTGAAGCAGCTCAATTTTCCCTGGCAGCCAAAAGAAATTATATGAGCCTGAGCACTCATATATTCATTTAGAAGCCCTGATTACATGATTTCACTCCCTCAAGAAGGAAGGTGAGGAGAAATTACCCAAGCAGGACATCCTGAGGATTGTGCATGAACCCGGACTATTTCTTCACAACATCACTGACAGCAACTTTAAATGGGAAATGTTTATAAGTATAAACTAGGGCCTATAGCTATTAGTTTTCACAAGCAGGAACCTGCAAGTGCTTGTGGGAGGCATCTCATTTTCCCCTCCCCCACTAATTCTTCTTTCCCTTTCCTGCAAGCCCCCATAGCCTCTCCCCTTTTCCTGCTTCCTTCTCTCCTTCCCACTCAACAGCCAACCTATATTTATCTGCCCTTCTGTTTTCAGCATTTTCTCCCCCGCTCAGTAGCCTCTACCAAGGATAACTAGCCCAGTTGTGTGGTGCCAGCCCCACTTGCATGGTAGGGAACCCTCAAGGACTTGTGGCGTGGCACCTAACTTCCCATATATCCCCCTCCCTACACTATTCCCTCTTTCCCTCCTCCTGGCAACCTCCATATCATCTCCCCTTTCCCTGCATCATTCCTTGTCAGCCATTCACCTACCTACCTTATATACCTACCATCTTCAGCTATATTTATTATGTATTTAACTCATTTATACCCACCTTTCTGCACAGTGGGGACCAAAGCAGCTTACATTATTTTCCTCTCCTCCTTTTTATCTGCACAACAACCTTGTGAGGTAGGTTAGGCTGAAAGTATGTGGCTGGTACAAAATCACCCAGTGAGCTTCCACAGCAAGATGGGAATTCAAGCCTAGGTCTTCCAGATGCTAGTATGAAGCTCTAACTGCTACACCACACTGGTTTTCATAGGGTGGTTGCTGTTGAATAGTAGCAAGCAGCCAGGTCTAGGTGAATCATGCAAGTCAGGTGGTATCATGTCACTCAGAGGGTACTTCCAGGTGTAGGGTTGTCAACCTCCAGGTGGGACCTGGGGATCTCCCAGAGTTACAACTGAACACCAGGTGACAGAGATCTGTCCCCCTGAAGAAAATGGCTGCTTTGGGGGGGTGGACTCCATGGCATTCTGTTCAGCTGAGGCCTCTTCCCTCCCCAAACCCTTCCCTCCATAGACTCTGCCACAGACTCTCCAGGAATTTCCCAACTTGGAGCTGGCAATCCTAGCCCCCAGGCCTGACCCTGATGAGTCCTTAGTCAAAGGCCAAAACAGCCCTTGAAAGGGCCCTGCCCCTTCCTCCTACCTTTTACTCACAGAAACCCAGCCTGGAATGCCATGGTTGCCTAGCAACAGCCACTGAAGATGGCTACATCCACAGGCACTCTGATTATCTTTTTTGGGGGGGGGTTAAACCCCCAATGTATTATTTGTTTAAGATTTGAGATTTTTTTGCAAACCTGGAGTGTTCAGATTTGTAGAAAGATCTGTCTTGCCCTTTCACAGCTCCAATCACTGGATTTAAGTATCCTCAGATTTGGCTAACTTCGCCTTTAGAATATAGATATCTAAAGAAAAACTGCTATCATCTGTATTTGTAAAACTATTTTTCAGAGGAGTGGCAAAATGTCCTTAATGACATGTAATCTGTTATGTACCTTTATGCTGACCAGGATCTCATCTGTTACTGTTGAATATAGAGGAAACAGATGAGAAGAGCAAATCCATTTTTGGATTGCCTGAATATGTTTTGGTGGGAAGTAGCCTTAGAAAGTGACACGACTACTACTCTGAATCAAGTTAGAAGTGTTTTTTTTCCTTTTTCATCCTTCAAGTCATATTTATATATTCCTTTACATATCTTGTAAGATGACAGAATAATTTTTTTGCTACAGTCTTTTTACCTTTCCCTGCTGCTGATAAAATGCAAGTGAATGGTTGTATACTTTTCAAAATGCCATAATTGCTTTGGAAAATCTTCATCTCTGCTGCTGAAAGTAAAATGAGTGAGAGCTCATTTTGTTTAAAAATTGAACACGTTTTGTAATATCTCCAAGAGAGGTAATTATTTTCTCTCTTCAGGTTTTCATATTACAGTCCTGAATCAAATGTTCTCAGCTTTTCTTATCACTTAAGATTGAAATTACACGCGTACTGTAAAATGCTGGAAGGCTGAAATCTAATGGATAACCACTCAGGAAGGCTGATTTACAATTGATTGAGAAATCCGATACAAGCATAATTAAAACCACATTCTGTTTTTTCACATTACACAAACCTGATATTTATATGCACTTAGAACTCTGTTTCTAGCTTTCACACATGCACACCAGGAACAGGAGAAGGGCTGAAAATTGCTTAGAGTGGCATGTGTGAATACAGCTTTAGTTGAATTTCTTGAACAATATTTCTTTCTCAGGGTGCCGTGGGTGCTTTTGTCAAGATGTCAAAGTTAATGCTTCAAATTCCAAAGATCCTGTGGTAAACTGTTTTGGACTTCCTGGTCCACTTCAGAAATATCTGGTTCAGATGATGCTCGCCACATCAACAGTGGAACACTACATCCTATGCAGAATCAATGTATATAGAATTTAGCTGCCAAAGGGGGTAGCTGTCACTAGTGAGTTCATTGTTGGTTTCTATGGAGACAGATCAGCCTATCCTGAACAGCTATTAGATCATACAGAAAGATGCGTGTCTTTCTGTGGAAGTTCAGTACAGAGCACTTTGGATTTCTTGTTCAGTTTGTCTTCGTGCAGCTTTTCTAAGCTGCTGCAAATAGTGGATGACCATGCAGAGTTCACCTAGGAAGCGTCTGGCAGTGAATATTTTTAGCAACTTTTTTTATGGCCGGAGACATTCTTCTTCTGATCCTCTTCTCCGCAAACTTCACAGGCGACGGAGTTCAGTTGTAGAGGTTCTCTCGACTTCTACCCACAGGGTTATGGTAGCCATTTCCTCTGTGAGCCCTGAGGAGCTAAATGCTGCTTTCCTTGAGAAAAGAAGTAAAGTATTGAAAATTTTATTTTTTTAACCATTCTTGGGTTTTTATGTTTATGTACTAATGTGTGTGTAATCATGTTCTCATAACTAAGCATACATGAATGCTCAGAATTTTTCAGAATGTTTTGTATTTTTGTGCTCATTATAATAAGAGCTTAATGCATTGTTTTTCAAGAATGTTAGTTGAGCATCTTTATAGTTTTGTTTTTATTGTGAAAGAGGAAAAAATAGTATATGCTTTTAGATATGACACTTTATTAGGAAGGTGTTACGTCCTAATGTGTCAGGAGATTTCCAAGAGAAACCAGTTTTGAGGGAGTGCATTCATGATGTTGATTTGATCTGTTTTAAATATATAATTGCAGTCATTTATTTTTATCAGTATGATTCACACACATTCAGGTCAGGGGCTACAGCTTGTGGAATATTTTTATTGCTGTCTCACACTATATGCTGCAGGAATATTTCGGCGTCCAACTGCAAAATACACCAAAGTTGGAGAACGTCTTCGCCATGTAATTCCTGGTTATATGCAATGCTCCATGGCATGTGGTGGCCGTGGTTGTAAATATGAAAATCCAACTCGGTGGAGTGATGAGGAACAGGCTGTTAAAGGACTTTACTCATCCTGGTAATATGAAATATTTGGCTCTTCCAACCTTCTAAAATCTTTCTTTTTTAAAATATCTAATCCCATGTGCATTTCTTTGAGAGTACGTTCCATTGAACTTAATGGGATTTGTTTCTGAGTAAAGTTGTTTAGGATTGTCCTCTAAGGTTGTACTCATATGCAGTTACTTGAGCGTAAGCCCTATTGAACTCATGGAACTTCTGAGTACACTTTAGGATCAGGCTATGCATGTGGTAAAAGAGAACCAACTTCATATAACTGTAGATTACATAGATGTTTTTGTACATGTGGACTAGATGAAATGCTAAAACAGTAGACATGACTGTGACTATGTAGTATGTAAGACTCTTTTTGAGGTTTTTTGGCCTTTGCCTCATACATTAAAATGTGATTTTAATTACATAAATATGTAAATACAATTTACGTTTGAACTGTATTTATATTTAAATGTAATTGACATTTTATGATAGAATAAACCTGTTAAAGAAATGTGAAAATATTTGGAATAGATATATAGAAATAAGCATGTGTATATTCTATGCTGCCTTCATTCTTTTTATTACCTTAATGGCATTCTGTTATAAAGAGGGATTCAATTACATAGGCATAATAGGCATTTAAAACAGAAAGCTATTTAAAGTGGCATGGTTCATTAGTAAGAAAAAAAACCAAGTATGAAGAATTTTCACTTCTTTTTTCTTCCCCCAGGGTAACAGATAACATATTAGCCATGTCTCGGCCCTCAACAGAAATTATTGAGAAGTATAATATTATTGAGCAGTTCCAAAGGTAAAAGAAATACATTGACACTGAATTATATGTAACTCTTACTGCATTATTTCCTTCTGGTGTTGGTTTGGGTTGTTAGTCACATTTATTCTGGCCTAAAAAAGAACATTAGGTGGGAAAAGGCTTTGAAAGCATGCACAATTCAATAATGTGTTGTCTTTTTCCCCCTTTGCCTAAGATGTTGCATAAAAACAGTAATTAACCTTCAGCGCCCTGGGGAACATGCTAGCTGCGGGAATCCGCTGGAACAAGAAAGTGGTTTCACTTACCTTCCTGAAGCTTTCATGGAGGCGGGAAGTAAGTTTGCTCCTGCTGCTGTTCCTTGTTAATTATAAAGTGTGGTGCTTACAGGCTGTTTCTGCCACCTACTTGTTGGGTTAAGGAGAGCTCAGTGAGGAATGTTGCCAAGGAAAATAACTTTGAGTTAATTAGAAAGTTGAAAAATACACAGCTCCTATGTGTAGACATTGTAGTTAATGTCATACACATCAGGAAGAGACTGGAGAACCAAGAGTTGATTGGTGTGTTTAGTTGTATCTGTAAATTTGAAACGCTGATAGTAATATTCATGTCAAACATAAATCTACATTTTGCACATTTACAAAGCAGTAGATTTGCAGGTAGGTTCATTATATTCTGTATCTATGGAAAAGGGTTTTCCATCAAATGCTTGCTTTTTCCTTAATTTGGTGAGATTGACAGCTGTTTATGAAACAAAGCATTGCGTTAGAAATGCTGTTATTTCCTAAACAAAATGTTGCATTATTACTCACTCTACATGTGTATATATATAGTTGAGTAATCTGAGTATGACTCACTCTTTCTTGTTATAGATTTTACATTCCAGCTGAGCTTTTGTGTGAAATGGCGTAGCTAATTTGTAACACAGCCTTTGAAATTGTTATAGAAAACCTACTCTAAAATATAGGGTGGGGTGGAGGGGGCTTTTTGCCAGTAATCCTGATTGGGTCTTTTTTAATTACATTTTTTCTTACATTTACTTGTTATTGGTCTTTGCAAAAATAATAACAACGTTCTAAAATGTTTCTTCTAGTTTATTTTTATAACTTTGGATGGAAGGATTATGGTGTGGCTTCTTTCACTACTATCCTCGATATGGTAAAAGTGATGACTTTTGCCTTACAGGAAGGAAGGGTAGCTATTCATTGCCATGCTGGACTTGGTCGAACAGGTAAAAATACTCAACCACTAATTCGTTAAAAGATAACACTAGCTAAAGTCAGTTACTATTTTATTGGCAACTCTACCCTGTTTCCCATGCTTGCCCCTCAGAACATGTTTTTGAGAATTTGAATCATCCCCGAGAATATTCGTGTGACATTTTTAAATTTTTGGGGTGTGTGATATGTCGCGACTGACTTATGGTGACCTCGTAGGATTTTCAAGGCAAGAGATGTTGGGAGGTGGTTTGCCATTGCCTGCCTCCACGTCACGACCCGGGGATTCTTTGGAGGTCTCCCATCCAAATACTAGCCAGGGTCAGGGCTGAGAGTGTGTGACTGGCCCATGGTCACCCAGCAGGCTTCCGTGGCGTGAGTGGGGATTTGAACCTGGATTTTCCAGGTCCTAGTTTGACATCTTAATCACTACACCATGTTGGCTCTCACCGTGCAGCATAAGAGTGTTCATCTAGTCCTTGGGAAACATGAACATCCCATTTGCCATAGTTCCTGCTTCATTGTCTTACCATTAGCAAACCTTTTGCTCTGATACATGTTTAATATAGTTATTTCAAAGTTACCAGTTACCTCTCTAGAGCAGAGTGGTCATCACTCTTGGTTTTTAAAACCAGAAAACAGGGTGATAGCTGCTCCATCTCCTCTGCAACAAAGCTCCCCAGCCTATCGCTTTTACCAGATGAGATGCTGCACCACTAAATGTGGAAGACATTCTTGATTGTGCCATTAAAGCATTTATCAGGTGCCTCGCTTGACCTCATTTCATTAGCAAATGAATGGCTATTGGTTTCAAAAAGTTTCCTCTCTGATTTTACTGGTAGTGATATCTTATGTATCAGTTTATGTATCTGTTGTTGGTTCTTAATTGTGTTTCTTTCTGTATAATATTTTGAGTGTGTTATTATTTTGAAAATGCATAAATGTATAAATAAATGGCAAAATCATCTAAACTTATCTGGAAGGTCTATCTCCTTCAAGATATATGTTTTTTCATAATTGGTAGTGAAAATGAAAAATAGAGAGAACTGGGGATATGTACCTGGGGGGAAATGGTATTTTTCCATTTTGGATTTCAGGAAGGAAACAAATACCAGTATTTAGGTCTCCTGATACTGTTTTGGGATTCGAATTTGCCAGTATAAGTGCCCCTTATACCAAAAGAATATTCATTTTAACACTCACAATCCTACCCATCCAAGATAAAGGCAGTGTTCTCCAAAATTTTAATTCCTCTTTGAGGATTAAGCTCCAGTAAAGATTCTGTATTTTGTTGAATCCAGACCCCAAGACATTTAACAGGTTGATTTTTACATGGAATCAAACAGAGTTTAGAAAAACTATGTTGATGAGCATCAGATGTATTAAGACCTAACCATTCTGGTTTAGTGAAATTAACTTTATATCCTGAATTCTTACCAAACACAGAGATTACATCCCTAATTTCAATTACAGATTCCATTGGTATAGTTAAGGTAACAGCAATATCATCTGCATTTAAACGTAATTTATACACTTGTTTCCCAAAAGAGACTCCATATTTTTTATTATTCCTAGTTGCTATTGCCGAAGATTGTGTTGTTAAAACAAAAAGAATTGGAGATGGACATTCTTGTTGTATAAGTCTAATAAAGAGGAAATTTATCTGAAACTTCTCCATTAACAAATAGTCTGCCAAATGAATGCTTGTATATAAATGAGATCCAGCTTTTGAAAATATCCCTAAGATTAAGAACTTCCAGGACCTTAACATTCTAAAACAAGCCAAGAAATCCCAACAAAACAGCACAAGCCTTTAAACTAAAAATGGAACAAAATAGAACCAAAGAATATTATGTTTTAAAAGAACCAGGAAGAAAACCAAAGGCTCTATTGCCCTTCCCCATTACAGCCCACCTGGTAACAACAAAAACACAGGAAACGTGAAATAAGAATTTAAATAAGATTTTAAAGCAAAGTGCAAACCAGCCCTGGCACAGAACAGGAAGAGGGTCTTCCCAGGCAGCAGAAGTAATCCAAGGAACAGACGGACCAGAGCAGCCAGAGGCACACCAGCACTGCAAAAAATATTGCCCTGAAATGGAGTCAAGCTGCATCCAGGCCTGCTTTTTGTCCTCTTTGCCCATGGTCAGAAAGCTATGTGCTATGAGAGAATCGTTGTGAATGGGCAGACAGAACTCCCTTTAACGTGTGATCCCATTTTCCTGAAAGTGCTGCTTCCTTCCCCCTTCCTTCCTGTTGCCCAAGAAACCTGTTAACTGGGAGGAAACAGGCCTGGGATCTTTAAAATGCTGGCCCCAGATATTCCCAAATATTTTCAGAAATATTTGGGGCCCGCATACTGGTATTCCCAGGAATCCCAGATATCAATCCAGATACCTTATCAGTATTTTTCAGGTATATATTTGGACCGAATATATCCAAGCACTCATCACTAGAGAGAATATAGTAAGCTATTATGTGAAAGCCATAAACTGCATTCACAAGCTTAGATCCCATGGAAGATTTCTGCAGGTTGAAGAGATTTTCATTCTAGAGTGTAACTTTTTCTCTTCCCTCTTCCAACTGCAGCCCTAAATGCCTCCCCAGAATGTGATCCTGGGGGACAGAGGACAACATGAAAAGAGAGCTGGAAATCTGCAGTGGAAGGGAAATTGGCAAAAATTATCCCTTTCCACCTGCAAAAAAACTTCTGTGGGATCCAAGCCCACTATGCATACATATATTATTTTTGTCCTTTCTTTGAGCTTTCATCCTTTTTGTTTTGTTTTTTATCTCTCTAGGTGTTTTAATAGCTTGTTACTTGGTTTTTGCAACAAGAATGACTGCGGATCAAGCAATTGTTTATGTCAGGACAAAGAGGCCTAACTCAGTTCAAACTAGAGGGCAGCTGTTGTGTGTAAGGGAGTTCTCGCAATTCTTAATCCCACTGCGAAATGTTTTCGCTTCCTGTGAGCCCAAAGCCCATGCAGTTACTCTTTCCCAGTTCCTGATCCGACAGCGACATTTGCTTCATGGTTACGAGAGCAGACACCTCAAGTATGTGCCAAAACTTATTCATTTGATTTGCAAACTGTTGTTGGAGTTGGCTGAAAGCCGGCAAGTGATAGAAGAGGAAGTAGTAGAAATACCAGATCTGTCAGCCGAAATTGAAGAGACTGTTTCCCAATTAGCTTCCACAGAGCTTGATAAAGAGTTAACAAGGCGTGACAGTAGTACCTCAGAGCCATACTCCTACTCAGGATCAACTGCTTTTCATGTAGGCAGTGATGAATGTGATCCTTTTTGGAAGAGGAGGAACGTTGGCTTCCTTCAGCCTCTGAGTCGTGGAAAAAGGCGCCTGAGCTTCAGTGAATCAGATTTAAGGAGAGCCGTATATGCCTCTGAGCATGGAGAGAGTCCATGGTCAGTGCCTGTGCAAGTGCCATTCTGCAACAAAGCAGATGAAAAGAATGAAGAGGACTGGCGAACTCTCCAGGCTGAGATAAACAAAGAACTCTTAGTTCGTAGTACCTTCACTTTCTGGAGTCAGGGTAAATTTAATTTAGATGGAAAAGGAGGTTGTTCTCCTGGTCGTTCTCCTCTTTATGATAAAAACAGACATCCTAAAGAAGTACAACGCAGTAAAACATTTTCTTCAGGCTTTATATGTGATCGGGAGGAAGAGGATGAGGAAGACAATGAAGAACTAAAAGCACTGAACTATAGCTGTGGTAAGAGAACGTGGTCCTCTGAGGATTCAGACTCTTCCAAAGCAGAGCGTGAGAGCTTTAGAGAACTCTCTGAAACGATCCCCCATATTGTTGTGCAATCAGAACTAACTCTGGAAGCCCGAAGAATTTTAGCAGTTAAAGCCCTTGCAGATCTAAATGAATTTGAGGGAGCAGAAGACGTAAACTGCAAGGTGGAAAAGTGGCAGGTATTTTCATATTGTAACTTTACTATTGTATTTGTCTCTTACAAGTGCAGATTCTTGGAAAAGGCCTCCAGCCAGAAGGAATTAAATGGCATCTTTGTTTTCAGTGTGTGCAAGGCATTCTCTGTGCTAAGGAGGCTGCTCTTCTGTGTTATTATAACACAGGTGAATGTGTAAGGAGAAGACAACCCTGCTCACCCCCCACCCCCACCCCCGATCTTTTATTATGCCCTACAGGCTACTTTCTTGTTCTTGTGTAATTTGGGAATTAAATGCAGGAATGTTGCATAAATCTAAAGTGGGAAGAAGTCTATAGTCTAGATTCAAGTCTGTGCCCCCTTTAGTGCTGCACGTCTGAGTTTAGTTGCAGAAAAGTGAATGTTTAATTAAAATGGTACATGCTGTCCTGCACAGATTCTCCTGTTGCCTAAAGAGATATTGAGAGGAGTGTTCTGGCCAACATCGGCCGCAGATCTGCTTGCTAGGGACAGCGGCACCATTTCAGGTGGTAGACTTGATTCCTGCTTCCCTCCATATAGTTCATGGGCAAGGACTGTAGCCAGCTGCAAGTAATTTTGTTTGCATCTGTGAGCACAAACTCCAAACCCACAAGGAACAGCATAAGAATGTTCTGGGCAAAAGAGAAACACTTTGTCTCATCTTCTTTCAGTAAGAAACTAGATAGCCTACCCTAAAACAAAACGAATGTGCAGGACTAGAGATTCCAAATAATGTCATTCTTTCTTTTTCATGTTCTCCAGTCCAGTCGAAGAGCTAATGATCCTCTAGTCTGTGTTGGCCTCAAAACGCTAATGTGAAGGTGGAGCATTTGTCATGCAGAATCAGCATCATAAGGGGATGTTTTCCCCTACCCTCACTGGCTCATCCTCCCCCTTCAAATATCCAGGGCCAGCTGTGGAATGTGGCAAAGTTAGGGCACACAAAGTTATAGACAGAGCAGAGGAATTCTTTGTTGTGTATGCTCCATCTCTTTCAGGACAAGGCACCTGACTGACAGGGCATTACCTGAGGGCCTCCCAAGTCCCGGAAATTTAACATTCAACACATTTGTCCTCCAAGTCTGCTCCACGTCTAGAAAGCCTAGCCACGGGAGGGGAGACCTAGAGGGCATTTGTAGGGAAGATTCAGTCAGTGCTACAAAGGTTATCCATTAATCTATTCCTGCCCCCGTGTTTGCATAATCTTGGAAAGTATGAATCTGAGAATATACGTTGTTTAAAGTAATGTATATTTTTGCCCTAATACTATTAAAGAAAAGTTTTCTAATTTAAAGACAGTTTACCTTTTTTTTTTTTTTTTACTTTTCTTAGAAAGAATTAAATTCTCAAAATGGAGCCTGGGATAGGATATGTGCTGAGAGAGACCCTTTTATTCTCAGTGGTCTGATGTGGTCTTGGATAGAACAACTAAAAGAACCTGTCTTAACTAATGATGATGTTGACTTACTTGCAAAAAATTGCATAGACTCTCAAGAAGGATTTAAATTGCTAGAAAAGGTAAGTACCTGCCCTTTCTTCTGTATATGAAGAACTAACTGTGTGTTCATCTGTGTTGCTCTATGCAGTCCCACACTGGGGACTGCGCATGTGCAGGCCAGCCATGGATAAGATTTGTCAGCTTCTACAAAATCGAAAGTGAAAGCGCTCCCCCTCCCTTCGGGTCATGTAGCCTTCCCGCCCAAACGGCCACATGACCAAGGGGGAGGGAGCGCTCTTCCCTCCAGTTTTCTGCCGCCACGGAGAGAGAACGTGTTTAGCTTCTGCTCCAGCAATGGAGTCTAAAAAGGCTCCACTCTTCAAGAATTGTCGTACACACGGTACGAAAATAGCGAAGACAGTCAGTCATCAGGATTGTCTCCTTTGCCTGGGAGAAGGTCACATTTCTTCCACTTGCAAGAGCTGTGCCAAGCTCACCACAAAGGCCTTAAAGGGTCGTTCGTCTCGTCTGCTATCTCATCTTTACAGGGAGTCCCTCCGTCCGGATCCTGTTGCAGGCCCATCCAAACGATCACCGGATCTTGAAGGTCAGGTAGACGAACCAGGGCCCTCAGCAAAAAATCCTCGCCGGGGTGCGGGAGGGACTTCCAAACGCAACAAATCATCCAATGCTGCTAGCTCTCAAGTTATTAAACCAGCTAAGTTCATCGCTCCAGGGTCGCAGGACAACCGCGGATGCGGTTCCTCTCGATGTCAGTGTCGCTCGAGGTCGCCTCGGCACCGATCAGCATCACGCTCTTCTCGACGCCGATCTCCTGCATTCGATGTCGCTGGCGACGCTGATCTCCTGCATTCGATGTCGCTGGGAGGCAGTCGCTGCCGATCACCATCGAGGACTTGCCTCCTCATTCCCTGGCTACCCCCTCGGCACCGATTCCGAGCAGGACCCAGGATGAGAAGGAGCTTTTCATGCATCACCTCGTTCACCTTTATAAGGACGTTTCCTTGCCGCCGGAGAAGTCTCCTCCAAATCTTGGCGCTGAGACTGGACCTGCGTCTGCTGCCATTGCAGATCCTTCAGCTCTTCCAGGCAAAGATGGTGCTGATACTAGGCAGTCTCCTGGTGAGAAACAGCAGGGATCTCGACACACTTCGACCGCTAAGAGTCCTGCGGCATCGAAACAAGGGTCGACCTCTCAGCATCAACACGACCCCAAACAAGACTCCTGACACCGATCTCAGAGTCGTTCGTCACCTCGTTCGTCTGATCGTCGACGCCGATCTCGATCCCATCGCTTGTCCGACCATCGGCGGCGATCCAGATCTCACCGCCTTCCGTCCATCGAAGTCGATCCAGATCCCATCGCCTGTCCGTCCATCAGTCTATCTAAATCCCACCGAAGCAGTTCACGCTCCCGGCGTCCTGCAGACCACCGACGCCGACACTCTTCTCGGAGCCGATCCCTTTCCCGACGCCACTCCTATTCCTGGCGCCGATCTACTCTGCCTCGGCGTCGATATTCTCAGCGTCAATCTTGCACGCCGTCGGTGCACTCGAAGTCGATCTCCCATGGTCATCGCCGCAGCCAATGGTCGCGCAGCCGTTCGTCTTCAGTGAGCTCCCGTAGACGTCTACATGGTCGTCGTTGGAGCCGGTCGCCATCTCATCATTGGCGCCGTTATTCATCAAGCTATGACTCCCGACGCCGTTCGTCTCAACACCGTGAGGAGGCTCGGCACCTCGGGGCGCCTCGAGAGCCCAAAAGGCCAAGGCAAGAGTCACGTCGGGTAGTTGCTCCTTCCAGATCCCCTTCTATGCAATGGGACATTGCTCAGTCGGGAGTCTGATGCAGCTATGACCCAGGACTTGGATGGGGAATCCCACACCTCGTTGCCCTCTCCGGAGGACACTGTGGGGGACACTAAACCAGTTTCCCTTACGGGAGATGTTAGAATGTATGCAGAACAACTTATCCGCATGGCTAAAGCACTCAACATTGATTTCAGACCTGATGATTCAAGTCCTATTGATTCAATTATGGATATCCTACATTCCCCTGATGCGGGCCCTGTGGCCCTTCCCATGGCTAAGAGCATCCTAGAGGTGGCCCATGCTAATTGGGTTAAACCAGCTTCGGTCCCCTCCTCCTCAAAAAGGGTAGAGAATCTCTACAAGATTCGTAGAGAAGGGGAATTCTTGTGTCAGAACCCCCCCTAACTCCATAGTGGTCGAAGCCTTACCGGGTAAATACAGGTCCGGAGCACACTCCTCCTCTCAGGACAGGGAGGGACGCAACCTAGATGCCCTAGCTAGAAAGGTCTATACGTCAAGTGCGGTAGGCCTTCGTATTTCCAATTTCATGGCTGTCATGGCCAGGTATCAGTACGCCCTGTGGGATAGGATCTCTCCACAGATCTCTGTCCTGCCAGAAAACCAACGGCCCTCGGCCAAGGCCGTCTAAAATGAGGGCATGACCCTTGCTAGGCAACAACTCATGATGGCACACCATGTCGCTGATTCGCCTAGTAAGTCTATCACCTCAGCCATCGTTCTTAGGAGGCATGCATGGCTCAGGCAACCCGCCCTACCATATGACACCAGGTCACGGATCGAGGACTTACCCTTCGAAGGTACCTCGCTTTTTAGTGATCAAACTGATACTTTCCTTGACCTCCTGAAGAAAAACAGGTCAAACTCTAAGTCCCTGAGTATCACACCTAATGTGCCGGTCTTTAAACCCAGGTATTTTGGCAGACAAGCCAATCAGGCTTCCCGTCCGTACAGGTTCCAAGATGCCTTTCACCACCAAACCCATTTCCGTTCCTCTTTCCCTAGTGGCCAGCAGGACAGGAAATTTCTTAATAGGCCTAGGCCCCCGTAAGGGCCCCAGAATGTCCCCTGGCTGTCCCAATAAGCCTAAACAGACGTGACTAGAGGTTCCTATATGCTTTACAGACCGTTTGTCTGTGTTTTATGATGCCTGGCTCGCAATTACTGATGTTGTTTGGGTTCTTAAAGTAATAAAGGTTGGATACGTTATAGAATTTGACACGTTGCCTACATACCGAGCCCCTGTGTGCTCTACCTCGCATGCTCCCGCCCAGTTAGTACAGGAGGTACACGACCTACTCAACAAAGGGGCTATCACAGAGGTTCCCCCTGAGGACCAGGCCCGCAGGTATTATTTCTGCTTTTTCCTTATTTAAAAAAAGGGAGAGGAATGTCCTATATTGTATATCTGGGGGGATCAATGAGTTCGTAAACAATAGGAAATTTCGTATGCTCTCGCTCCCCAAAGTTATTCCCCTTTTGGATGAACATATGTGGTTTGTGGTATTGGATCTCCACGATGCGTACTTCCACATTGCAATCCATACTGAGTGCCGGCGCTACCTTCTCTTCGCTTGCAATGGGAAATTCTTTGAGTATGCCATTTTGCCCTTCGGTTTAGCTACGGCCCCTAGGACCTTCACTAAGTGCCTATCAATTGTAGTGGCACACCTAGCCCTAAGGGGATGCGTCATCTTTCCCTACTTAGATGACTGGCTGGTAGTGGGCGCTTCAGAGCAAAGCTTGACCGCACAGGTAGACTTAATCCTTTCTGTCCTTGAAAACCTGGGCCTCATGGTCAATTACACTAAATCACACCTAGTCCCTGCCCAGGTTCAAGACTTCATTGGCGTTCGCTTAGATGCCACACTAGCCAGGGCATTCCTTCCAGTGCAGAGAGCCCTTGCCGTCCAGAAAATGGTGTCACAGTTCTATAGAAATAGGTTTCAGTCAGCCCACAGGATACAAAAGCTGGTGGGCCTTATGGCCTCTACCACGGCTGTGGTGGAGTTTGCGCGTCTGTGGATGCGCCCCCTTCAAAACTGGTTTCTCCGTGCATTCAGGCTCAATGTAGGCCCACAATACAAGCGCTTATCTATTCCTAGATACGTCCTAGCTTCCCTAACTTGGTGGTCTCTTCAGGCTAACATCCTCACGGGGGTCCCCTTCCATCATCCCTCCCCTCAAGTACACCTCTTTACAGATGCTTCCATTTTGGGCTGGGGGGCGCATTGCCAGCATCTCCAAGCTCATGGCACAGGGTCGGCTCGAGTCTAAACTACACATTAATCTCCTTGAGCTTCGGGCTATCAGGCTTGCTCTCTCTTCATTTGCAGGTCACTTGGAAGGCCAACACGTTCAGGTCGCTACAGACAGCTCCACCGCCCAACATTACATAAACAAGCAAGGCGGCACAGGGTCCATTTTGCTCTGCAGGGAGACCATCGACATCTGGGAATGGGCCATAGCTCACAACATCACGTTAGTCGCAGTTCACATAGCCGGCACAAACAACACGCTCACCGATGCCCTGAGCCGTCATCCGACCAAGGTTCACGCACTCACTCTAGATTCACGGTGTCTCCAGCACCTCTTCACACTTTGGAGCAACCCTCAAATAGATCTGTTTGCCACGCATCTCAATTCAATGTGTCCACAGTTTTACTTGCGGGCAGGGGCGAGCCCAGGCTCCTTGGGAGATGCATTTCAGGCAGTCTGGAACGGAACCATGTTCGACCTGTTTCCACCCTTCCCTCTCCTCAACAAGGTACTGGCCAAAGTGTAACGAGACAAGACCAATGCCATCATTGTGACTCCCTTCTGGCCCAGGAGGTCGTGGTTTGCAGTACTAATGTCTCTAGCTCATGGGGAATACATCCTCCTTCCCAAGGACTCTTATCATGCCCAGTCCGACATCCAGCTAGTGGCATGGAGAATATGGGCTTAGGTCAGTGGTCTGACAGAGTAGCTAGGGTTTTGCTGCGTTCCCTCAAATCGTCGACTCGTCGTTCTTACGATGCTAAGTGGAAAAGGTTTTCCCTGTGGGCCACTGGTAAAGCTCTTTCTCCAGTTAAGTGTCCCCTGTCATCTGTTTTTGATTATTTGCTTTCTCTCAAAGATGTTGGACTATCTAATTCTTCTATTATAGTTCATTTAGCCACAATTTCGGCAGTTCACGTGGACATTGACTCATTCTCGGTTTTTTCACATCCGCTTTTAAAAAGATTCCTGAAGGGCCTTACGAACTTGTATCCGCCCATGGTCCACAATGGAGTCTTTCTCTGGTGTTATCTCAACTCATGAGGCCTCCCTTTGAACCCTTGGCCACCTGTGAGATTTCCTTGCTCTCATTTAAAGCAGCCTTCTTGGTCGCCATTACTTCGGCTAAAACAGTTAGCGACCTGTCGGCTTTTTGCCATTCACCCCCGTTCACTAAATTTCAGTCGGATAGAGTGGTGTTAAAGCCCAAAATTTCCTTTTTGCCTAAAGTGGTCTCATCCTTTCACCTGGCGCAGGACATTGTCCTACTCATTTTTTTCCAGACCCATCCTCTAATGCTGATAAAGCGTTGCATTCCCTGGATGTGCAGAGGGTGCTCCTTTTTTACATAAAAAGAACATCAAGTTTCCGATTGGATGACAATTTATTTGTTTGTTTTGGTGGCCACCGTAAAGGCCATTGGGCGTCCCCGCAGACCCTTTCTAGATGGATCACTTCGGCTATCAAGTTGGCTTACGACCTCACCCATACAAAGTGTCCTTCCATAATTAAGGCTCATTCGACCAGAGCGTATGCGTCATCCATCGCATTTTCTTCCAGAATCAATCTTAAGGACATCTGTAGAGCTGCCACCTGGTCGACACCCTCCATGTTCATGAAACATTACGCTATCGATGTGGATTCCACCAGAGAGGCAGCAGTGGGACGTGATGTTTTGCAGTCTTTTATTTCGGTGAAAGTCCCACACCCACCATCCTGGTAAGCGAGCTTGCTACTCTCCCAATGTGGGACTGCATAGAAGCCACGCAGATGAAAAACAAGAGTTTCACTTACCTGTAACTGTTGTTCATCTGGTGATCCTCTATGCAGGCACACATCTCTCCCTCCTTCCCCGCTGTGGGACCTTCTCCTTTTCCCCTGGAATGGTTCCGTGGCGGCAGGTTGGTGAATGGGGAAGGCCTGCTAATTGCTGACATTGTACATGTAATGTAACATATATCCAATCTGGCCTCTCATCTTTCGTTTTTTTACTAAATGAGAAATATGTATAGAGTCAGTTCATACATCAAGCTTTATATGTTGGAAATGTAGCATCTCGCATGCATAAAGTACAGTTACATTGCACAAATGAAATCCTTTTTATGGATGAGGAAACTCTGTTTTTCTGCTCATCCATAAAAAGGATTTCATTTGTGCAATGTAAAAGTACTTTATGCATGGAGAGATGCTACATTTCCAACATATAAAGCTTGATGTATGAACTGAATCTATACATATTCTCTCATTTAGTTAAAAAAAAAAGATGAGAGGCCAGATTGGATATATGTTACATTAAATGTACAATGTCAGCAATTAGCAGGCAACCAACCATATGTATGATATGTTGGCATTGAACAAATATGTGAACAAACCCTGTGTCTCACAGTAGGTGGATCTGTCCCTAAGTGCTTACATATCTTATTCCACCCTTTGGTATTCTGCTTCCCCCCCCACACACACACACACACCATTATATTCCTTCAGAAGCAGATTTGGCACCCTTTTTTCTGTTTTTCTAACTCAGGATGGATTCAGTTTGTTTTTGAGTTGTATAATTGCTTCTGCTATGACTGATCTTTACGGTCTGAGTCCATTCTCTTTCTTTCTTTCTTTCTTTCTTTCTTTCTTTCTTTCTTTCTTTCTTTCTTTCTTTCTCTCTTTCTCTCTTTCTCTCTTTCTCTCTCTTCTCTCTTTCTCTCTCTTCTCTCTTTCTCTCTCTTCTCTCTTTCTCTCTTTCTCTCTTTCTCTCTTTCTCTCTTTCTCTCTCTCTCTCTCTCTCTCTCTCTCTCTTCTCTCTTTCTCTCTTTCTCTCTTTCTCTCTTTCTCTCTTTCTCTCTTTCTCTCTTTCTCTCTTTCTCTCTTTCTCTTCTTTCTCTCTCTCTCTCTCTCTCTCTCTCTCTCTCTCTCTCTCTCTCTCTCTCTCTCTCTCTCTCTCTCCCTCCCTCCCTCCCTCCCTCCCCCTCCCTCCATCTCCATCATTGTCGTCTTCACTAATCCTCAGTTCCCGCTCTCCTAACATATAATAGCTGGGTAACTGTTGTATGCTTGTATGTATTTTACAGCATTTGCTTTGTATAAATTATGAGTTTCATATCTAAGGGCCATTAAAGAAAGAGAGGAATAATTTTCCAGTCTGTTAAGTGACCATGGGGCAGCATGTAATAGAAATGTTATTTCCCATGTATGCTAGTTGTATAAGCTAAGTCAGAATGGCAGATTGGCTTGTAAAATTCTACAAGACCAGTCAATAGCCCACCACCCCAACAGCACTGCCACTTTGCGTAGGGCACACAAGGTTATAGACAGTCAGAGGAATTCTTTGTTGTGTATGCTCCATCTCTTTCAGGTCAAGGCACCTGACTGAGAGGGCATTACCTGAGGGCTCCCCAAGTCCTGGAACTTTAACATTCAATACATTTGGCTAGTAAAATTCTACAAATGTTCAATATAAAAGCTTTTTTATGGTGTGTATGTATATATATATTTGTGTGTGGGTGTGTGTTAAGTGATAAGTGCCATCAAGTTCCTTCCAACTTATGGAGACCCTATGAATGAATGTCCTCCAAAATGTCCTAGCATTAACAGAGAGTCGTGGCTTCCTTTATAGAGTCAATCCATCTCATGTTGGGTCTTCCTCTTTTCCTGCTGCCTTCAACTTTTCCTAGAATTACAGTCTTTTCCAGTGACTCTTCTCATAATGTGACCCAAGTCTGATAGGCTCAGACTATGCATGCATACACACACACATATATATAGACATATACATATAGACCTAAGTTCTAAATAAATTGTATTTCAGGAAGAATTTTCTAACAGAGCGGTTCCTCAGTGGAACAGGCTTCCTTGGGAGGTGGTAAGCTCTCCTTCCCTGGAGGTTTTTAAGAAGAGGTTAGATGGCCATCTGTCAGCAATGCTGATTCTATGACCTTAAGCAGATGATGAGAGGGAGGGCATCTTGGCCATCTTCTGGGCATGGAGTAGGGGTCACTGGGTGTGTGTGTGGGGGAGGTAGTTGTGAATTTCCTGCATTGTGCAGGGGGTTGGACTAGATTACCCTGGTGGCCCCAACTCTATGATTCTATGAACTACAGGAGATAGATTGTAATAATTTAACACAATTAGGTGTACCCAAACTCGCTGATTTCATTGGTCTTAAAGCATGTTCAGCTCTGTTGGATGTGTTTGGCATGGTGTTCTTGAAAGCACTGCTTGTCTAATACGCTGTCTTTTTTGTCTCATTAGGGAAAATATCAAACTATATTATGTATTTTAAAGTGTGTGGTGAATTTAGGGACAATACCAACAGATTTGGAAGAACGTTTTCTTGATCGTGCCATCAAAGCATTCACAAAGGCGAGTAGCATGTAGCATTGTGATCTGTTATTAAGGATTTGACTGCAGAAGATTAGCCAGTGCCTTAACCATAATAATCCTGATGCTTTTGAGGTCCCTTCAGGGCCCATAGTATCTTAGTTTCTTCAGAATTTTCTCTATCTCAGGCAACAGGTAAGGGTTGTGATGGAGGCTCCCCTTGGCCTTAATTGAGAGTGTTTGCGCAAGGAAGGATTTTATAAACTTGAGTATATGGAGGCCAACCACATGGTGCAATATGGCTGCTGACTCTGCCAGTATGGTACACATAATTGGAGGCTATTATGTCTCTGCTGGGGTCCAATCTACCTTGGTGCTTTAAGGCATGGGTAGATAAGACTTCTATCTTGTGTTGATAGACGTCCGTCTTATGTGGTCTACTCTTTCATTTACTAGAATACTCTGGGTCCACAGATAGTGGTAAATTTTAGAACATACTCAAACAATAATTAAAGCTAGACAATCTGAACGCTGGTAAAATATGCATTTTGTCTCACATTTTAAATTAGTGCGATATTTTGCGAACACCTAGGATTTAGAGTTATAATTTTAATAAGGTGACTTTAAGTTTACTTCCCACAGATGAATTCTGATTCTGAGCATCGTCTGCATGTTTACAACACTCTAAGGAAGGTTTTCAAACAGATACTGGAACACCAAAGAAAACACTGCACAGAAGGAACAGGAAACCCTGTTTGATGTTCACACTTCTAAGCTGTAGTTCTCTGCAGCCCTCAAAAATGACCTTTCATTGCCAGCTATTACAATTTGTATCCCTTGGCTCGTGTTAACCAAATCTCAGTTGATGCTGACTATTAAATAACTGCAACTTATTCATTCTTATATATATGTTGACATTTTTATGAGTTGCCACTTTCTGTTTGTACTGTAGCATTTTGAGGTTTTGTTGTAAAAGTAACATTTTGTTCATTTAGAACATTTTTCATTAATAAGCTATGTTTTTCAAGACAAACTGTTGCCATAAATTCAGTGCCATGTTATGCAATGGTTTATTTAGTTGATGTTTGTGTATATTAACATTTTAAAGTATACATTACGATGTTTACAGCAGTGGTATTATATTTTACAGTGATGAGTAAACATTTATTTCTTTGGACAACTATTGTACAACTGGATTTTTTTCTTGGGAATCAAAAAAGAACCGATTGTAATGGCAAAACAAACTTCTAGGGGAAAAATAAACTTAGAGGTGCAGAAATGGGCAATCCATAGACCACAGGTTCTTAGAAAACAAAATATTTTTAACACTGTAAAAATTTATTACTCTCCCTTTTGTTGAAAAACTGAAACATGAGACCTGTATTATAATGTCTCAGAAACCAAAATTAAAATAAACAGAAATATTTAAAGTTTTCAGGTCTCGTTTCCTAACCAGATTATTTGGAGGGTTGTTCTGATTTGAAGATACATGCTAACAGATATCTCATTCAACTGCTCTTTAGCTGGTAAGCCTATGGACAGGGATTGCTTTATTTTTAATTTCAGTACAACATCTAGTAATTCCAGGTGCTCTTTCTGAATAAAGCAACTGTGGTCCTCTGCCTCATCTCAGGTGGCTTTTAATGCCAAACATATCATCCATATTTAATATACTGTCTTTTTAGAGGCAGAACTGGAACAAGGGCCCTTGTCGCTGATATGGTGAGAATCTCCTTGACCTCCCATTCTTCCAGAAGGTTCAGGCTTCTGCCATTATGTGGTAATGTCTGAGATAATTGATAGGGCTTCAGATACCATAAAAAGGCTTGGAAAAGCTTTTGGCACTTACAGAGCCAGGACTTCTACTCCTGAAAATATCTGCATACTCTGTCTTTGCTCCAGTTTTGTTCCCCCACATCCACCTCTGTCATTGTAGTTCTTCTGCCTCATATACAGTATTTATTTATTTAAAAGATTTATATCCCACCTTTCAGGACCATCAGGGCTACCAACTAAAAACAGAGCCATGACTGAAAAGGCCCTGTCTCGGGTTGCCTAACTTCAGAAGGCAGGGGCACATGATGCAGGGCCTCAGAATTTGATCGTAGTTTTTGGGATATTTGTATGGGAGTAGGCAATCCTTTAGATATGCTGCCCCAGACTGTATAGGGCTGTATATGCACAGATAGACATGTGCATACCTGGCTAAGTCAATAAGAATGTATCTTTTAGAAACAAAAGCAAAATGAAAAGATCTTTTAAACTGATCTGGAGGAAGTAAAGATTGAGGAGTAGACTCCTGAGCTTTTTGAAAACATAAATGCTTGCTTGGGACGCCATGATTATAAGGCTGGTACTTCTGCCTTGTGGCCACAACTTCCTTGGCTGTCCCCTTGGCATTTTCCTGCCTACCATTCTGCCTTTAGGTCTTAATCAGAGGGGATCAAGAATGACTTGACTCAATCCTGGTGGGCTGTATGCCACCTCAGCATTAATGTTGATAGTCCTATTGATTAAGTATCTCTAATGTTCATCTTGTTATGTACAGTACACATATCTATTCCAGCAATTCTAACTGTGCATGCTTTTTTCAGGCAATGTCTCAATGTACCACAAAAAACCCGGAAAATAAGACTGAGTACAGCTCATAGGTAGATCATAATGTATTTTATTTATTTTATCAAGTTTCTATACCAGCTTGCAAAAGTGAATCACAGTTCAAATATTAAAACAAACTAAACTCTGTAGGTTGTATTTAGTGTTCAAGTTGGCTGACAGCAAACTAAAAAGCAGTACTGACTTTTGTAACCTCATGGTTGTATTACAGTAATTTGCCCAGTGGTAGGGAGTGTTGAAGAGAACCCAGAAACGCCCAACTAGTTCAGAATCACATATTCTAATAGTGATGTGTGTCCTCATTCTGTGGATACTTAAATCCACAGCTTGTTAGACAATGGATAGTTCTGCAAACTTTGCTTCCCATATGCCTCCATTCACCAGCTATAATAGGCTGCCACCTGCTGGCTGATCCCCTGCTTAAGGTAGGTAACCTGGCATCACCTACAGCAGAGGTATCCAATGTGGTGTTGCCCATGGGCATCATGGTGCCCACCAACACCTTACCTGTCCACCAGTTGTATTTTTAGAATTGGGTCAAGCCAGATGGGGCTCTTGTCTAGCATGACTTCTGATTGGCCATTGGAGATATGGTTAGCTGTGCAGGTTAAGATAACATTGATTTCACAGCAGTTGCCACCATAGTGTTGGTTTTATTCTTCCTTCTTTCACAGTGTATTTTAAAAATTATTTCTCCCCTGCACCTGAATTTCCTCTGGGTGTGGTTCTGCCTCCCACTGCAGCCATTTTGTGCTTGCACCCACCACTCTGTGACTGAATTCCCAAGGTGCCCACAGGCTCAAAAAAGTTGGGGACCCCGACCTAGAGCCTGTGCCTTTTTTGTTGTAGTTCTCACATGGTGAAATAGCCTCCATGAGGAGGTGGAGGGCTGCATAAGAACTCCAAGTGAAAATAATTACATTTTATTTTAAGAAAACCACTCATTATAGGTTTTTAAGGCACCCTAATAAATAGTTCCTTCAAATTCAAGACAGATACCTCTGTTTCTCTTTAATGAAGGAATATCTTTGTTAATAAACCAAAATATTGATGTTCCGCATCAAAGAGACAGAAGTGCTCTTTCCCTTCTGCTCTTATTTGTAAATAATGTTGAGAGGGATGTCAATATATATATATATATATATTCTGTGTTAATTATATTAGACTTGCATACCTGTCTTCCTACACCTCTTAGGCTCTTTCTGGGACCCATAAAAATAATTCTGTCAGAGCACCTTCTTTTAAACATCTGTTTAAACTCCCCATAGATTTCCCCCCAGTGTGTTCAGCATCAGCAACAATCCTTGCCTTTGCTGGCAAATCCCACATTGAAGCAATATAACACTTACATCCACAATTATGTAACCAACAGTTTTGCTGTCTTCAATTTACAAAGTGGGCATGACTTGTAAAATGCAGCTTTTTCGTGTACATGCAAAAGGAATGTATTTTGATATAGAATTCACAGGAACCTGCTTCTGCACGAATGACGCTGTTGGTTTGGGTTGCCATGGAGCTTCTGTGACAACCTTTTTGGATACATTCAGTGGCATTCTAGAACCTGGATCTGCGAATCCTGCTGAAAGAGAAGGGCTGTTGTTCTGTCGCTTTGAGATGAGTCATGGAGGCATTGGTACAGGTGCTGTCCTGTCCAGTGTGTTTAGAGTTGTTTACTCCTCCAGTGTTTCTCCTATCCTGCACTCACAATTTCTGCAAGAAATGTCTCGATGAGATCCTCGTTCACCAGAACTGTAGTCATGTCAATGGGCAGTTCAGCTGCCCTATGTGCAGAAAAGTAAGTAGAGGTGCAAAACCTTCTTTATATTCATAATCAAACGCTACATGAAAAAAATAACCTTCAGAAACTCATTCTATGTGTTAGCAGGCAAGACACTGTTCTCAAATCATGCAGCAATTAAGAGTACTGGAAATTTGTAAATCTTAAAATCACCGTTTCTGAAGGCATTCTAAGAATATCAAAGCCTGCACAAGTGAGAGGCCCATGAGATTCGTTGGGAGGGGGGAAATCCTATCTCTCCCCCCATCACGTTTCAGGCCTCACCACCCACCTTAAGCACTGCTCCAGCCCTGGCTGCTGCAGTAGAGGATGCCGGGAGTTGTTTTGGGCTCAGAGCTGCTCCCAGGCACGATTGCAGTTGCCACTGGGACCAGAATGGCTCCCAGAGTGCTAAGCTGCCACGGCCGGACTTGAAACCTCTCCTGACATCCACCACCACAGCTGAGCCTCAAGCCTCTCCCTGCGTCTGCCGTTGCAGCTGGGCACAGAGCCGCTCCTGGCATCCACCACCATGGCAGCTGGGCACAGAGCAGCTCCTGGAGTCCGCTGACATGGTGGCTGTGCCCAGAGTGGATGCCTGTGGCAGCAGCCGCTGCCAGTTCAACAGGCATGTGTGTTGTCTACACATGTCTATGCATGCACAAATGCTATTTTTTTAAAACTGGGAATTTAAATGGCCAATGTATTTTTTTTAACTTTTCAGAATTTTCTGCAAACCTAGGGAGTACCCCAAGTTTACAGAAAAATATGTTTAGCTTCGGTGTGGTCCCAATCCGCAGATTTAGGTATCCACGGATAGGGGGGTCACACTTCACTATTAGATATATATAGATCACCCCTCTAAAACAACTGCATATGTGAGTTTTCAACTGCACATCTACATTGATGAAAGGTTTGCCATTTTTAGTTGTTTATTTTAAAAGCAAAAGCTGTGGGTTCTGTGCATGTCATCTGGATATTTTTGTGGAGAAGAAACTACAATGGTGCCTATGCTAAAAATGAAAATGTTTCCATTTATTATGTAGCAATTTTATAGTTGCTGTGCAAACTATGCACAAGCTTGAATCTTTGAAAGGTATTTCAGATTCCTTATTAATAGGAAAACTTTCATTTTGGATCAAACACAGAAATGGCATATTACAAAAAAAATTTACACAGCCCATGTCATTTTTAAATTCTTCTTTATTTAACAAAATTTGTATCTTGCCTTTCTGCCCTCCTAAGGAACACCAAAGCAGCTAACAAAATATACACAATAGGAACACATTGTGGTGTAGTGGTTAAAGTGTCGGACCATGGAAGCTTGCTGGGTGACCTTGGGCCAGTCATACAGTCTCAGCCTAACCTACCTCACAGAGTTGTGAGGATAAAATGGAGAAGAGGAGAATGATGTAAGCCACTTTGAGTCCCCATTGGGGAGGAACATGGGATATAAATAAAGTAAATCAAATAAATCATAAAAACTATTAAAAAATTAATCTCACTTTCAGATCATTCACTTGAGAGGAAGAGGAATCGCTGGGCTGCCAAGAAATACTCTAGTGGAGAATATCCTGGAGAAATTTAAATATGAACTTGAAAACCAACATACCAAAGAACAAAAACACTTGTCTCAAATATGTCAAGAACATGGGGAATGTATGAATTTGGTATAAATCCAATCATTATTTCTGACTAATTAGCAGAACACTGAGCTTATTTAATTGAAGTGCATGTACACTGTGGTTCCCTACTTTTGTCAGATAATTGTGTAAAATGCTTTGGAAGAGGTAACTGCTCTGTTGAGTACCATCCAGACATGGTCCCTCATGAAAGCATTTCTGTTGTGAATATTACTTTAATGATACTGCTCATAAAGCCAATTCGGCTCTGAACAGTGTCACACTAACAGCCCATTCCTGACTTCTGAGGATGAAAGTCCCCAAGAGGCCAGGAAGGGGCTGCACCAGTGTTGCCCCCCCCCCCCCCCCGAGTCAGAGCCCAGGCTATTTATGCTATCATGAGTGGCTCCAATGCTGGCGGGGAGGCCCAGACGCCAGTCTCTTGGCATGGCAGCACCATCCCAGGATGCCAGCTGGGCCTTCTGCCAGGGTCCCATCGGCAGGAAGGCTAGCGCCAGTGTTCTGGGGGGCATTCCAGCATCCCGGGGGGCGTTCCCGGGGCGTGCTAGGGGCAGAGCTGCCTGTAGGCAGCTTCCTGTTCCCGTTCAGCCCAGAACGCTGGCGGTGAAAATGGCGTTGCTGCGACTGCTTTTTAGCAGGCTGTTCTCTATGGGGCAAAAAGCCCAATTTATACCCCCCCCCAAGCCTCTGAAAGGTTTTTTTTTTCCTTTGGGCGGCTTGGGAGGCACCGTGGTGGTGCCTCAGCCACACTGCCTCCAGCTGCTGAAAGCTCAGGAATGGGCTGTAAGACTAAGACTAAAAGAAAAGAAATATATCAGCATAAACAATACAGAATTAATAATTTTAATCTTAATCAATGGGAAAACTTGGCAACTGCCAATGTAATATTAAAATCCACCCCCTGCTAAAAGAAACCTCAAATTATCCAGTTCACATCTCGGGACCTGGATAAAAAGTTTTATCCATCTATCTCTTGCCACATTGAGCAGGTCACAGCTGAATTGTTGCAAATATTTTGCATTTCCCCTTCATATGTAGCTCTTCCCCCCAGGTAGGATGCAGATGTTGCACCTTCTGGATTTTCCCTGTGGTATAATCTCTTCCTCCGTCTATTCACACAACTTTGTGACCTTTTAAGAAGTTTTTGTTTAAAACTAGCGTAAGAGCCTAAAGGCCACTTGTTCTCTGCATACACTTTTTCAACACAAGAACTCCTCATCTAGCCCTTTAAAAAAAAGTGTCAGCAACACCTGTCCCCTAATTTCATAAACCTTTCACTTTATTTTGTTTCTCTGAAGACTTTACACTTCCTATCTGTAATCATGGAGCACGTATCAGCCCCAATTTCTTTCTTCCTTTTTTAAAAGCAGTGACCAAAATTCCCTGCATATGGTATCAGTACTACTGAAAGTAGTGAACTAAGAATAAAAAATGTTGTTGTTTGCCATTGTTTTGAGAGTTGAAAGACAATGCCTTGAAGAAGTGAGCTGTGGCTCACGAAAGCTCATACCCTACCAGAAAATATTTTTGTTAGTCTTTAAGGTGCTACTGGACTCTTGCCCTTTTTGACTACTGCAAACAGACTAACACGGCTACCCACTGTGAAATGCCTTGAGACAATGTCTCCTAAATATCCATTGTTGTATCAAATAATTACCTATTTGTCTTATTCTCACTCAGTTGTGTCTGACTGAAGATAAACCAATTTGTGCCATCTGCAAACTCTCTGGAGACCACAATTCCCACAATGTAGCAAAAATATCTGAAGTCTATGCTGAAAGGAAAACTAGATTAGTCAAAGATTTAGACTGGATGTTCCAGCAATCTCAATGCGCTGAGGAAGCAAAGAAGGTACAGTTACAACAAAAAGAAAAATCTTGTCTTCTGTACATCACATGTATTAACAAAACCAAATGTTTTGATTTTTTTTCTCAACCTGAGCCTACAAATGTTAATGCTTTAGTGGCTTACTTCTGAGTGACATGCATTTTATTCACTCGCATCTAAAATACACTATTTGTTCTTTGTCAAAGGACTGCACATTTGATGCTTCCGAGCTGTTCAGTTACCTAATGCAAATTTTAGTGTGGTAAAGAATGTCACAATATTTTAACAGAACAGCTGAAAAACTGAACAGAATTCTGGAGTGTCGGACTAGGATCTGGCAGATCCAGATTCAAATCCCCCCCTACCATATAGCTTTCTGAGTGACCTTGGACCAGTCAATCTCTCTCAGCCTAACCTACCAGACAGGGATGCTGTATTGATAAAATGGAGGAGGGGAGAATGAGGTACACCACCCAAGCTCCTTGGAGGAATGGCAAGATAAAAATTGCACTGAACAGAGTAATGCACCCATCCTTTTACTTTTCACAAGAATGACAAATCAAAGCTCTCAAGGCATATCTACACTACCAGTTTTATTTAGGTTTGTCATGGCTTCGCTCAAAGTAACCTGGTTACCCTGGTTTGGTTAGGATGCTGAGAATTCTCTCGTAGAGATCTCTACTTTTCCTTACAGAACTACAGGGACCAAGGTTCCCTTCACAGAGGGAATGGATATTAAACAAGTTTAAGTCTGAGGGCATGTCTTCACTACAATCTTTTGTGTTTGCTTCTCCAAACTAATAAGCCAAAATCACCCCTGTATTGTAAAACATATTATTCATCATTCAGGAATGTTTCCTTGCTTTGGCTAATGCATGTCATCTTCAACAACTTTTAAAAGAGACTTTTAAAATGGTTATGTTGTTCTGAATAAATATTCTCGATATAACTAAGAGATTTTGTATCTCGTTTTAACAGGACATTGATGAGAAGATGGATGACCTTACATACACGGTTACTGATGTCAAGGTTATGATTGATGCTGTTGGGGCTAGCTTATTGAAAGGGATCCAGTGGCGAATATCTGAGCTGAAAGCAAAATTAGGAAAAGACTATTTTGAAAAATTAAAGAAGCTACAGCTAGCGGCAAACGAGCTTCAAGTCCCCAAGCACCTTCATCACCAAATGAAAACTCTTTTGGAAAAGCATTTGAATTCAGTGTGTTTTCTTCAGGAGGACAAACTACTCAGAAGTAAGATAGAAAAACTTGTAGAAGGAAATCCCTTATGTCAAGACATAAAAGATTATACTATTTCAGTTGGTCAATATTTTAAGGACTTGATCAGAGGTGTCCATATTAACAATTATATTTCATCAAATTCAGAAGATATTCTTGCAAGTTCCAATGAGCGGTCTGAAATCTTCAGGCCAGATTGTCCTGCATTTTCTTTTTCAGATGAAGTTTCTAATGAATCTTTCTGCCAAAAAGTACTGGAATTTTTTCAGAAATCAAATAAAGTGAAGCAAGATCTTACTTATAGCAATGCCACTGATGCACCAAATGGGACAGACTTCTCACTGGACACAGAATCAGCGTAAAGACTGAAGTCCAAATACAATTAACCTTTTGCGTCCAAGTAATATTTATAAAGTTAAAGAAATGTTCTTATGGTTTTTCATTACTAATAAATAAAAGATTTATAAATGCAGTGATGTGGAATGGTATCTGATACATGCAATGCCGTGACTTATTAATTAATCATTTCACAGGCTACAAAAAAGGATTTGAATGGCAAAGTAAAGAAAAGAGCACCAGAGATGACAGTAGATTTGTTAGGTAAAGCCAAGAGATAAACTCAGAAGAAGGATTCTGCATTGTTAAATCTGGTGGTGGTGGTGGTTGTTAATAATAATAAGTGGGGACCCACGATACTCATCTCGCCTGGTCAGCACCAGCTAAGACAGGAAAGGGATCCCCCTTGCAAATATCGTAGCTCATCCCCCAATTGTTGCAGCCATTGCCATGAGCCTAGTGCAGCTCCCAGCCTCTGTTGGGCTGCAGCACTCTTCCCCCCCACACACACACACCAACATTGATGCTGGTGAGCGCAGCGCGGCATCAGGCTTCTGCTGCTGGGCCCACTGTGGCTCCCGAAGCCCCTCCACCCTCACAGCTTCTTCCAGTGAGCCTGGTGCAATTACCAGCTACACCAACATCAAGGCTAGCAAGCACAGTGCAGCTTCAGGTCTCCGCCACTGGTCTGCTGTGGCTCCTGAAGCCCCTCCACCCTTGCAGCTGATCCCAGTGAGCTTGGCTCCCCTCATCACTACTGAGACTCCAACAGAGATATATGAGTTGTCTGTGCGTGCGCAGACAATGCTTTTGTTTGGGGGGGTTATACCCCCCAATGTAATTTTTACAGTTTTCAGAGTTTTCTGCAAACCTGGAGAGTCCCCTGTCACGGTTCGTGCCGTTCAAGTAACTAAACTCTTAGAATCAACCCCTTCCTGAAAAGGGATATGTTATCTTATTTAGCTGGTTACCCAATAGGCAAGAATCAATGCTTTCCACCTCTTTCGAGAAAGACTTTCTCTTGAAATGCTCCAGTAAAAATATGAAAAGAATATATGAGTAAAATACTATTTATTTCACATTAAATATATGCATGTAAATGGTTACAGAAATAAAAACTATATTGTTTAGTTCAATATTATATAGGCATTCTCATAAATGCTATCTTATGTATGCAAGCAATATTAGCAATATCAACAATCTCTAAGACTCTATATAAGAGTTTTCCAAGTATATATTTCATTCAGGAAATAATACAGTTTACAGAAATCTTGTAAAATAATGGTTAGTGCATTAACTAACTAATGGTTAGTGCATGAAGTATCTCACTTCAATTTATTCAAATATAAGACATACTTTATCTAGTCATGTCATTGCAGAGCTTCTGTAAGGTTTCTGTAAGTTCACTTAGAATAGTTAGATTTCCTTCAGGTATTCTCTAAGTATTACTCTGTTATTTCAATGCCTTTAGTAGTTGTAAAGGTAGGAGAGATCTCTTTGGTTCTATAGGTTCATGTTAGAGCTGATACTATAGCTCTTCCAGCAGTCTGTTTGTGACTGAAGGCATGAGACCATAGAGTCTCTATATGTTTGAGATTTATGGGTCTGAAGCCCATGTTCAGATTAAAAAAGGCTATGTGAAAGCCATCTTTGAGTATGCTTTGCTATAAGCATTGCTGTATAGCTAAGAGCCACCTATAAGGCTTTGGCTATACTGTAATTAATCAGTATTTGAAGCTATGTGTAAAGCTTAACATTATGTGTAGAGTATAAACTCTATTCTACAATCTCTCTGCCAGTGCCAATCTTAGAGAGTACTGAGTATAGTTCAGTTTAAGAGCTTAAGGCTCCATGGATCTCCATCCATGTATTCCAATTATATGTATTCCAATTGGAGTAATTCTATGTGTTATCCATTGTTGGCTGTGATGCATGTTTGTATGCATATGTATGTCAGACAGCTCTGTGTGAGACCCTAGTCTTAGAACTGACTGCAGAGTATATTCAGTGCTTCCTCCTTGTTTAGAGAAACCCCTGAAATGAAGCTGCATTTACATCTTGTCTGTCAGAACTAGGAAGTCTATACATAAGATAGATCTTGTGAGGACTTATACTTGGCCAATGGCTTCTAAAAGTTCTCAGTGACACCATACTCAAGTATGATAAGATCCATACCCTTATAATCCTTAGATTATGAGGGCCTTCATCACATATTTAGGATGAAGCATTGTGCAGACAGTTATTCCAGACAATCAGTCTCAGAAAGACAGACTGTGTGGTATACTATCTCTCTCTGTGAGAGTTCTCCAGACTTAGAGACAGATATAAATGATTGTTCCTAATTCACACAAGAATCAGGTTCCTAATTCACGCAAGAATTAGGCTGCCAAGGTTTTACATCTTTGGTAGATGGAGGAAGTCCATAGGTCAATAGGTTTAGACCATCAGGAACTTCTCTAACCTGTAGTCAGAGAAAGGTCTCTATTTATATCTTTTCAGAGCCTCTATTTTGGAGATGTGCTGGAATTAAGCTAGAAGCTTGTATATTTCCAGTCACCTATGGTAAGCTAGGAGCTTACAGGTTTCCAGTCACCTTTGGACAAAGCATTTTGTAGACAAACAGCAGTACTTAGTCAGTAGTTAGTCAGTAGGCCTTATTCATAAGCAGTACTATGTAATTGACTGCCATCTGCAGTAGTCAGTAGATATGACCTTGTCTAGCAGTATGTTTTGCTTAATCAGATGAGCACACCTTTAGCTGTGACCTTCAGCTGTGACAGCTGTATGCATCCAAGAACACTGACTATAGCAGCAAAATCTTGGGTTTGGATTCTACAACACAGCAAGTAAGCCTTGAGCTTATACAGTCAAAGGTATACTATACACTTTGCAATAAAGTAACACAACATCTTTTTAACACATTTCTATCCTTATGAAGCCTAATGGGACATGTTTTCATATCAAAATCCTGTTCATATGTAGTTGCCTGGGACACTCCCAAGTTTGCAGAAAAATCTCCTTTCAATGTGGGCCCGATCCACAGATTTAGGTATCTGCAGATCTGCCCACACTTGACAAATGTGTGTGTAAAGTCCTGTCAAGTCGCAGCCGACTTATGGCGACCCCCTTAGGGGTTTTCATGGCAAGAGACTTACAGAGGTGGTTTGCCAGTGCCTTCCTCTGCACAGCAACCCTAGTATTCCTTGGTGGTCTCCCATCCAAATACTAACCAGGGCTGACCCTGCTTAGCTTCTGAGATCTGACGAGATCAGGCTAGCCTGGGCCAACCAGGTCAGGGCACACTTGACAAATACATACTGTATATAGATTTGAGTTTACTAGGCTAGGTCCTGACTCTGTAACCATGTGACCGTTTGGTGGGAAATATTTACAATGGGACAGATGGACAGTTAGGTGCCACTCTAGTGGACTTTTAAACTAAAAGCTTTCCGCAGCAGGCCTGCTCATGCGCAGTCCCAATGTGGGACTGCACAGAAGACTAAAGATGAACACTTGACTTTTCTATTCATGGAAGAAAGGGGGGACTTCACCCTTTCCCCCATCCTACACAGCTATATGTCCTGTGACTCCAGGAATTACCATACTAGTTAAAGATTTGAATGTCTGCATTTTACATTTATTCATTCTATGCTACTCCTGAGGTTGCTGCAACCTTCCTACTCTATTATTGTTTGCTAACCACAGGGCAGTGTGATAGCTGGAGACCACCAGGACTAGTATAAAGGATGCTAACACTGGAGCACTCTCAGGATTTGCCTCAAGTCCTGGTTACAAAGGCATGCTACCAATTTATATAGTTCTTACAAGATGTTTGAACACTATTCTTATATCGCATGATTATGTTTGCATATTACATTGTAAGAAGAAGCCGTATACCACAGTAGCATGAACAGAAATGTGACTGTTGATAATCACTGTGGCTAATGGTGCCATGTCATTCTTTAACCTGGTTCTGTGTCAAATCCTACCTCATTACAGATATCAGTATTTTGCAGCTCCAATCTCACATCTCTAAAGTGGGGTGCTGATCTACCACACTAGGTATTGATGCTGAATGATATACAAATTGTAAATCCTTTTGGGTAGATAAAGAACTGCCAATAACAGAAAGTAAGCTTATACGACAATAATTAGCTGGATAATTTTTGTTCCCTTTTTCTTAAAAAACGGAACTATAATGCTAATTTCCAACTATCAGGTATTTCCCCAGTCTGATTTATCTCAGTATATAAAGGTGCCAAAAAGAAAGCCCACCAATCTGGATCAAGGTTAAGCAATTCAGGTGGAATATAGTCACAGCCTAGAGACTTCCCTGTTTTAAAGATTTTATTAGACTGACTACTTCCCTTTTTGTAACATCTGGCCAGCTTGGAAATGTTGACATCGTTAAATTAAGCAGGGTTTCTGATTCAAGAAAAAAACAGTTTTACAATGTATTCAAAAGATTTGTTTTTAAGGTACTGGCTGTTTTCATTAATTTAGCAAAAACAATATGTTGAAACAGTGGCAAGCGTCTTTTAAAATGAATGCATTCCTACGGCAGATTACTTTTTGACTGGATAGGATATAGAACAATGGTATGTACAATAGAAGCTGAGTTACTATTATTGGATAGTGAGTAATTGTCACTCCTCATTGAGTCAGCTTCCATTAGTCAAACTGACAGGTTCAGACGAATGCAGTCAGTGAACAAACACATTCTGTTTCAAAAATATATCTTTTACCTGTGGAATTTTTACCATTCTTATCTCTGCTTCAACACACAATATAGCGACAGGAAACCCTTCCATTGCTGTGCCAGTTTGTTACAGGTGACATCCTCTCATAGGCAAAATGTAGCATGGCCCATTAACAGTGCCATCCGAAACCCTAGGTGCTAGAGCAGTGCTGGTGTAGCTAGTCGGTATCCTATACTTTCATCAGACTCCAATGGAGCAACAATGTAGCAACATTATTCACACCTACCAATCACAGTGTTGCATGCCAATGATGTTGTGTCAGTCACATATGGAAAAAAATAACCAGTGCATATTGATGCCAGCATGCCTCCCTGATGTCACCCTGCCCCTCCCCACACACGACACAAGGGAAGGAACAAAGGAGGCAACAGCCTTCTGAGCTATTGGGAGGACTGCGGTGTGCCCACTAGAATCCTACTACCACACTCCTGGGCTGACAAAAGGGAGGGAAGCATGGACAGCCTGACCTTACCACCCAGATGCCTCCACAACACATGTGGCAGTTAAAGCCACCAAGGAAAGGCCACAGCCTCTCCCACACAACTGTTTAGGTCTCAGGGAGGGGGATAAATAGACATTAGGACAGCAACCAGAGAACACACAAAAGTACATTCACAGAAGGCATTCCTGCCATTCCCCTTGCCCCAGTAGCTTACTGGAAGAAAGCAAGACAACCCTACAGGACAAGATTCCTATTATTTGCTCAACACCTTCCCAAATAGCAGGTTGCAGCAACCTCAGGAGTGGTATAGAATGAATAAATGTAAAATGCAGACATTCTATGTTCATAGCCATTATGATTTAGTTTTACTTATAGTTGTAAAGTTGTTGTGTTTATGATACATGGTTGTTACCATGAATGGTCCCCTTTTTTTGAAGCATTTTCACATTTGTTTACCAAGCCACAAGGGTGCTGTAATTTACTGATTTGAATCCCCCCTCCAACTCTCCAATAGAGATCTTGTAGCCAGGGTTCTGCTGGGTTACACACGCATGCGGTCCTGAGTTCCTTGAAGGAACGGCGGGATTGCACCAAGACTGTAATCCAAGCAATACTTTCCTGAGAGTAAGCTCCGTTAAATAAAATGGGATTTACATCTGAACAGACCTGCTTAGGGCTGTTTCCAAAATAAATATTTTTTCTTTCAAGTGTTACTGTGAATGCCTCTCCTTCAAGGGCAAGATATACAGTCTGATGATAGTTACTAATACACAAATGATCTTCATAAAAAACTCACTAGGCCAAGGCAATATCTTCAGTGCATAGACTCTTCTTTGTATGCACCCATCCATGTACTCACAACAAACACATTTCTGTAACATGGGATTCATGCTCCCTCTTGTGACAGAAAGCAGAGAGCTGAAGTTCCAGCCTTTTGTCTGCCAATCATTCACATAAATGTTTTGTGTACTCTTATTCTGCTGATACAACAACATGTAGGATCACATAGGTGGTCCTAACTGTGCCACACAACAGCATGGTTTATCCATTTGCATCTGAGTTTGTATCTGTCTCCAGTCCATGCACTGGTTCAAGTCATTACGTAACATGAGTATTCCTACATCGACTATGCCTAGCCCCAGCCCAATTGTAGCACAGGCCAAAGGGTTTTTTTGTTTGTTTTTGTTTTCTTTCCTCAAAGAAGAATGATGAAATAAAGATTATGCAGGTCAAGAAAGTTCAGTAATAACAAGACAACAGTTTACAATAGGCAGGCCTACCTATTTGGAACGCATGAGTGTTTGTGTCAGCGAGGGCATGCAATCGGACCCTGGATAGCGAGGTGACTTTCGTTTCACCTCTCCTTCCCGTGGGAAAGAGAAAGGAAGGAAGAGGCAACAGCCAAAGGCTCGAGAGATCTCCATTTCAAAGTGACTTCCTGATTGTAATCCTGCTCTGATCTTAAGGTGTGAATTCTCTCTCTTGGTGTTTTGCATTTCAAAGCTTTTACTTGTAAACATTCTAGCTTGTGTACTCTATAAGAATGCCCTCCAAATGATTTTGCGCCATTGTAACGTTGTGTTTCATAGATTACTGTACCCTTCCTTTCAAATAAATTCTACTTTAACTCTCTGCTAACGTCTGGAGTAAAGTTGATGATTCCTGAGAGGCAACGGAGTCCTAGAATCTGACAGTACGTTACAATCCCAACCTTTTTTGTTTTCGGGTTAGAAGTAGTATTAGGATGTCTGTACCACCCTCGGTGCCGCTCAACGCGGGAGAGGAGCTTCGGCAGACTCCCGCTGATATTGAGGTTGGCCAAGGAGAAGCGACCCCGGAGCAGCGCTCACCCGGGCCTACCGATGTCCCTGGGAGGCTGACGTGGACCCCCCGACTCTCGGGGGCCGGGCAGCGGCAGAGAGCAGAGTCAGAACCAGGAGGCGACTTCTACCGGGGACCGCTGGCCGCTTGGTATGGAGAAGGGGAAGGGTGGAAGGACCCCACGCTCGCTCACACCCCTACCCTCACTGCAGAAGCGGCCACTCTGATACGCGGACAGAATCAGATGCTCGTTCTGCAGAATCGGGACCTGCAGACTCAGCTAGACACCTTGCAGCGGGATCTGGCAGCTGTTCTAGGGGCAGTGAGGGGGCTTGGACAGCCCGTGCAACCACCCCAAACGGATTCGCGGCCGACTACAGGGCCGCTCGTTGTTGGGGAGGCTCCCACGCCCAGACGCCCTACGGCCAGAGACCTGAAGGTATCTTTCGACGGATCCAGCTCACAGTTGTCTCACTTCTTACTCCAAATCTCCGGCTTCATGAAGGACCAGGGGGAGACCTTTGCCTCGGAAGAAGCTCGGGTCAGGTATGTGATCAGCCTGCTGGAGAAGGAGGCGGTGGAGTGGGCAGTGACGGCGGCAGAAACTATGCCTAGGGTTTTGGCATCCCTGGATGAGTTCTTGTCCGCTCTGCGATGCCGGTTCGAAGACCCCCACCGGGGGGGAAAGGCAAAGGTTGCCATGCGTCGTTTGAAGCAGGGAACCCGCTCAGTAAGTGAGTATGCACAGGACTTTTTATCTTTGTCGTGCAAGATACGGGAGTGGAGTGAGGCCACAAAGGTCCAGCACTTCCGCTAAGGGTTGCGGTGGGAAGTGCTGGATGGCTGTTTGACTTTGGGAGATCCAGAGTCGGTGGAGGAGTGGATAAGTTTGGCAGCCCTGGTGGAGAATCGCAAGCTTACCCTCCAGTTCTCCAAGGATCGTCCTTCGAAGACGATCCCTAGCCCGCCCGCGAGAGGGGACAATGCAGCAGGCTCCCGGCGAGAGGGAAGACATCGAGGAGTCTACAATCTCGACAGGGCGCGTCGGTTCAGGGAGGGAGCTTGCCTTCAGTGTGGGAAGATGGGCCATTTTGCAGCAAAATGTACCAACACGCCGTCAGAAGGGACGAGCAACAGGGCGACACAAGAGCGGGAGGCGACACCACCTCGGAATCTGGAGCACAGGAGAGCGGAGGGGATGAACGGTCGCCGTGGGGCGGCGGCCCTGCAAGCTGAAACCTCATCGGATCTCCACAACCGTTGTACCCAAGATAGTTTCCGAAGCCCCTCACCGGCAAAAAACGAGGACGGCCTTCTGTGAGGGAACCGGCACGGAGGGCACCCTCGGAAGAAACCAAACCAGCTCCATGTAGGGTGAGTGACCAGGGAGAGACATTGCTGATACCTGTTGTGTTACGAAACCCCCAAGGGGGGAACCGGTGGCCGTTGTGGCTATCTTGGACTCCGGGTGCTCCCGGACCCTAATTGATCAGGCGGTGGTAGAACGTCTGAAAATTGGGACTCGAGAACTGGATCAGCCCTTACATTTCCATCAAATGGATGGGAGGGCCGGTTCATTTGCACACTCGCAAGATGTGGCTGGGGGTGGAAACCACTGGGAACAGATCCACTTCACGGTAGTTCCTAAGATTTCCTACCCGGTGGTTCTCGGCATCAATTGGTTGGCGGGGCATAACCCGAGCATTGATTGGGAACAAAGGCGGGTGGTGTTTGGAGCTCCCCAGTGCGAAAAACACAGCCGGGATGACTTACCCGGAGGCGAAGGGGGAAGCGCCGCTGCTTTGGAGGAACCCACGTTGCCCCCAGAATATAGTGATTTCGCAGATGTATTTGAGGGGACAGACTGTGACTTATTGCCTCCTCATCGCACTACGGATTGTGCCATCGAACTGATTAAGGACGTTAAACCGTCCAAGGCCCGAGTTTATTCCATGAGTCCTCAAGAGAAAGCAGTGCTGCGAGAATTTCTGGACAAGAACTTGAAGCGGGGTTTCATACGGCCGTCCAAGGCTGCATTTTCTTCTCCCTGCTTCTTTGTGAAGAAGAAAGGTACATCTGATCTCAGACTGTGTGTAGACTATAGGGGGCTTAACGCGATTACTGAAACTAATGCCTACCCCCTTCCCTTAATCCCGGACCTCCTGAGTGCGTTACAGGAGGGTTGTGTTTTCTCGAAAATTGACCTGGCGGAAGCCTACTACAGGGTCCGGATCAAGGAGGGGGATGAAGCTAAGACAGCCTTTTCTTGTTGTTATGGTTTGTTTGAATTTTTAGTCATGCCATTCGGTCTGTCGGGGGGGCCCTCGTGCTTCATGCAATTAATTAATGAGATTCTACACGATCTCCTATTTAAAGGTGTGATAGTCTTTCTCGACGATTTGCTTATTTACTCCAAGGATCCCGCAGAGCACAGGGAGTTGGTGCGGGAGGTGTTGTGTCGTCTAAGGGACAATCATTTGTATGCTAAGTTATCAAAATGTGCATTCAACCAGGACCAATTGTCGTTTTTGGGTTATGTGATATCTCCCCAAGGGTTAAGCATGGATCCGGAGAAGGTGCAGGCAGTGTTAGAATGGGAACCTCCCAGAACTCGCAAACAGGTTCAGCAGTTTTTGGGGTTTGCGAACTTTTATAGAAGTTTTATTCAGGATTTCGCTCAAATAGCTTTGCCTATTACTGATTTGCTTAAAACCAAAGGGAAGGGGCAAGAGGCCACCTTTGCACAATACCAGGTACCTTGGACCGCCAGGTGTCAGGCGGCTTTTGAAACTCTTAAGGAGCGCTTTACCTCTGAACCCATTCTGGCGCACCCAGATTGCTCCAGGCCATTCACCTTACAGGTAGATGCCTCTGACAAGGCGATGGGAGGCGCACTCCTTCAGAGGGATGATCAAGGGAGACTTAGACCCTGCGCATATTTTTCTAAGAAGTTCTCTGGCCCTGAACTCAACTGGCCGATTGGGGAAAAGGAGGCCATGGCAATTAAACATGCACTCACGGTTTGGCGACAGTTCCTGGAGGGAGCGGCCGAGCCCTTTGTGGTTTGTACAGATCACCGTAACCTCGAATCGATTTTGGGTCAGCGGAAGCTGTCCGCCAAACAAGTGCGTTGGGCAACCTTTTTCTCTAAGTTTCACTTTACCATCAAACACATGCCTGGGAAAGAAAACTGCTTAGCAGACGGACTGTCTCGCATGCCGCAATATGAGTGTCAGGTTGAGCGGCCGGTGGGTTCTCTTTTCACACGGGAACACCTGGGTTTGACTCCAGAGGGGAATAGTGCAGGAGTTCTGACCAGAGCACAAAGCCGCGCGGCGGCACAAGACTCGAGTTCGAGTCCTCCTCGAGAAGTGGTCGCTCCCACCTCCTCATCCCCAGCAGTCCCCGGAGAACTTTCAACCACAACCGCTGGGGAGGGGGGGGAAATCCCCCAAATAGAGCGAAGGGACCAGGCTGAAGGGCCGGTACCCACCTCCTTGCCGGGGTCGGATGCTGCCATTCCCCGCCTCTGGGCAGTTCCAGAAAGCCTCCCGGAGGTAGTCAAGACAAGGTGGGGGGAGGCTCTTCAGCGGGAGCGGGAGGAAGAATCTATCCCATCCCAGGTGACGGACAAAAACGGTATCTGTAAGAACAAACATTACGTGCCCAGGGAGCTGAGGCGGGAAATATTGGAACGGAGCCACAGTTCAACTATAGGGGGACATTTTGGGTTTGCTAAATCCTTGCACCTAATAAGAAGACAGTTTTGGTGGCCTGGGATGCGCCAAGACATCGAGGTATTTATCAAATCCTGCCCTGTGTGCGCAACTAGTAAACGTTTGATGGGAAAGCCCCCGGGATTACTAAAGCCCCTAGAAACTCCCGAGGCACCCTGGCAAGTGATTGGGATGGACTTCATAACAGACCTCCCGTCCAGTCAGGGGAAGACTGTCCTGTGGGTAATCACGGATCTTTTCTCTAAGCAAGTTCATCTCGTGCCGTGCGAAAGGGATGCCATCTGCACACAAACTGGCTCGTTTATTCATACATACCATATTTAAACTACACGGATTTCCGAAGAAGATAATTTCGGACAGAGCCTCGATGTTCGTGTCTAAGTTCTGGAAAGCGTTCTTAGGAATTGTAGGTGTGCAGTTGGGTGTGTCATCTGCCTATCACCCCCAGACGGATGGGCAGACCGAAAGGGTCAATGCGGTGATAGAATGTTATTTGCGTTGTTTTGTTAATTATCACCAAGACAATTGGGTTGACCTGCTGCCACTGGCAGAATATGCCTACAATAACTCGGTACACTCTGCAACCGGGATGAGCCCATTCAAAGCGGTTTATGGGATGGATTTTGGACCATTAGGGGCTGTATCTACCCCACCAGAAGGTGATCCCCCCGAGGTGTCTAAATGGGCTCACACAGTGAGGAACACTTGGCCCTGGCTTGTAAAAAACCTGGAACAGGCTAAAGACAGGTACAAAATACAAGCAGACAAACACAGAGCACCTCAGTGGGAATTGAGGGTCGGAGAGAAGGTGTATCTTTCCACTAAGAATCTCAGGTCTTTACGCCCGTGTAAAAAATTGGGCCAACGGTTTGTGGGTCCGTTTCCTATCTCCCGAGTTATCAATGAGGTTACGGTGGAGTTGGAGCTACCCAAATCCTTACAAGGGGTACACCCAGTGTTTCACGTGAGTCTGCTAAAACCCTTTCTACAAGCACCAGAATGGCACCCCGAACCCGAAGCGGCAACTCCCATCATGGTGCAGGGCGAACAGCACTTTGAAATCTCCAAGGTGCTCGATTCTCGGAGGCGCAGGGGGCGACTGGAATATCTTGTGCGTTGGAAACATTTAAATTCCAGTCACGATGAGTGGGTGTCCGCTGTTCACGTACAGGCTCCAACCCTTGTAGCGGATTTCCATCGCCATTACCCTGACAAACCAGGAAATCTGGGGGGGGCTTTGGGGAGGCGGAGTGTCAGCGAGGGCATGCAATCGGACCCTGGATAGCGAGGTGACTTTCGTTTCACCTCTCCTTCCCGTGGGAAAGAGAAAGGAAGGAAGAGGCAACAGCCAAAGGCTCGAGAGATCTCCATTTCAAAGTGACTTCCTGATTGTAATCCTGCTCTGATCTTAAGGTGTGAATTCTCTCTCTTGGTGTTGGGGAACCTCTGATGTTTTGCATTTCAAAGCTTTTACTTGTAAACATTCTAGCTTGTGTACTCTATAAGAATGCCCTCCAAATGATTTTGCGCCATTGTAACGTTGTGTTTCATAGATTACTGTACCCTTCCTTTCAAATAAATTCTACTTTAACTCTCTGCTAACGTCTGGAGTAAAGTTGATGATTCCTGAGAGGCAACGGAGTCCTAGAATCTGACAGTTTGGGCAGCCAAACACTTTTCCTTGGTTTACTGGAGTAGAATGTTACCTAACTGCTTGCTCTGGTTATTTATTTCTGCTTTGCACTATGCATACAAGTTTCTTTGAAGTAACTTACAAAACAATGCAAGAATGCAGTATAGGAGCATACACCAGAGATCAATCTATCAAAATCCAGCAGTTAAAAACTATTAACATAGCATCAGGTGAAAAAGCGATCTTACAGGAAAACCTCCTATATTTTATGTATTTATTATATTGTTATCCCACCCTTCCCGACTAAAGCTGGGCTCAGGCAGCTAACCATATAAAATTATTGTGATTAAAACCATAAATAGCATATATATAACTAACCTTTCGATTATTAATAAACATGGTCATGGGTCCCTGATGTTATGATTTCTGATTTGTACCCAGTGTGAGGAGCCACAAGATGTTAATGGGTGGGAAAAGGGGAAAGAAGGCTATGACGCACCCCCCTTTCAACCACTTCAATATCCCACTCACTCAGCCCGCCTGTATATGCTGAGGGAAAAGCGTTGGTCTGAGTATATTTGTGAGGAGATTATTTTCCTTCTCCAGTCCCACACCAGTATTTACTCAGAGAGAAATAGGACACAAGAGGCTTTTTAACTTAAACAGACAAAACAGAGAAGTTTATTAAACAGAACTCACAAGAGATTGATTTTCAAGGAACAGGCAGAAATTGGAGGGAAAACTCAGTCAGGTTTATCTACATAAGATTACTTCGGAGATATAACTTAGATGTTTTCTTCACTCAAGTTCCTTTCGTTCTTAGTTTTAAGCTTAGTTCTTTCCCTCAGAACTGTTACTCGGATTCAGCTTCAAGCTTAGTTCTGCCCCTCAGAACTGTTATTCAGATTCAGACTCTCAGACTCTGTCCCCAGCCTAGCTCACAGGAGCGAAGGAAGTTTGAGTTCCTCTCTCCTCAGAGAACTCACAGAAGTTTGGGAAAATATCCACAATCCCTCTTCCAGTTCTCTCTGACTACCCCACCTCAGTGGCTGTAATCCTCCACACCTCCCTGCTACTGGAATAGCTGTACCTCAGAGACTAATTCCCCTTTGTGACCTGAGAATGGGCCCTCTCTAACCCAACTCTCACTCCTGTCACTACCACAGGTTGTGTGTCTCAATAGCTTTGGCTTTCACAGAACCCCCCTCAGGTTCACAGAGTACAGTCTGGCTTCCGCTCAGTCTCGCTACCAAGCTTCCAGTCTATCACAGCCCTCTCTGACTGGTCCCAAGCTTCGACTACTTTCACAGCCTTCTACCCAGGCTGGGTCCCAACCTTCGAATGCTTTGTCTCTCAGAGCTCAGGGTGTCAGCTCTCTGGCTCTGCCCACACTTAGTCTGTCAGCTCTTGCTGCAGATTAACCCCTTATCCGTCACAAAGGCACTTTATAAAGAGAATGGGACTGTGGACTATATCCATCATGTATAGGATGTATTATCTGTTTGCTGTTTATATTACCCTGATATTACGGTATTTTCTACTGATGTAAACCCATTTTGCTTTAGTGTATCTGCCTTCCATATGACATTTAATATGCTTGTTCAGCTTTCTGCAATCCTAGTCCTACTACATTGCTTATTAGATGTCTCACACTGATTGCAGCAATTTACACTGTAAATCCACTGAGTCTCATTGAGAAAGGCAGAGTATATAGTAAGTAGTTTTTTTTAAAAAAATCGTACTTTGGGGGAGTTTATAAGTAATATGTAATAGGAGTGGGAATGGAGCTCACTATTAAGGCATAATCTCCATCTCTTGAATATACAGGAAAGATCTTGAACAGTCAATATATTATTTATTTATTTAGTATATTTCTATTCCACCTAGTCAGAGTCCTACTTGATGCAGCTTACAATTAAAACTATATCAAATGCACACACCTCCTGCGTATACATGTGTCTATCCATTTGTAAGAAAGAGCCATGTCTGGTCATTTTACAAATTAAACTGAGGACCAGTATCTGGATAAAGGTGGGGTTTGCATAACACATTCAGCTGTACGCGCGTTGACTGTAACATGAGAATTATGCAACATACAAAGAACTATCAAGTGTATCCTGTACACAGATTGTACGTGCGTTCACTTCAAGCTGTGAATAGGGCTATAGACAAAGTAGAATTAGAATCAATGGTTCTATGGAGCAGTGTAGCTTTTGGAGATCTGGTGCAGATTTATTAAGCACACACTTCCATACATATGATGCAGTACAGGGAAAAGGGGAAGTGTCCTCATAGAATTACTCACTTCCTCCCTGCTCGGTTGAGCGGTTAACAGCAGCTTTCTGCATTTCCTCCCCTCACAGACTAAACACCGAGCTTGACCTCTCAGAACCCTTTTCCTCCCCATTCACAACTCGGTGGCCGTCGCCTTTTTCTGATTCTGTATACTTTCAGGGATGTTGTGGCAGTTTCCTCTTCCCTTCCTGAAACTCCTGGCAATTCTTTTGCAAAGCAGACACTAATGTTCCCCCGAATTTCGCTTCTTGTTAGGCACATTTCCTGAAACATAACTCCACCCTGGCCTGGCGTTTAACTTCATTCCTCCTCAGATTTCAGAGTTATTCTGTGGTACAGCCTGGTTGCATTTTAAAGACTGATTCATTGTGGTGTAAATTTTTGCGGGTTCCCAACAGCTGATGCCACAATAAACCTGTTAAATGTTCATTCATCTTCCAGAGGGGAGCAAGTTCCCGTTATTCTTCAAGGAAACGGCTTTTGTGAGATTTTCAAAAGCTCGGTCAGATTTAGGACAGCATGGGATATAAATCCTTTAAATATAAAGAAGAGTTGGTTTTTATGTGCTGACTTTCTCTACCACTTAAGGGGGACTCAAACAGGCTTACAATTACCTTCCCTTCCCCTCCCCTGTGAGGTAGGTGGGGCTGAGAGAGAGTGACTAGCCCAGGGTCACCCAGCTGGCTTCGTGTGTAGGAGTGGCGAAACAAATCCAGTTCCCCAGATTAGCCTCCCCTGCTCAGGTGGCGGAGCGGGGAATCAAACCCGGTTCCCCAGATCAGAGTCCGCTACTCCAAACCACCGCTCTTAACCACTACACCACGCTGGCTCTCATATGCATAGACTTGTCATCGCCTTGGGCGTGCTTACTCGAGAGTAAGACTCTTTTGACTCTGGAGGACAGTCCTCCCCAAAGGTTCACGGCGGGAAGGGGTTGCGTGGCTGCAGGCATCCTCCCGCTTAAAAGCTGCCCGGGGGTGGGGGGAAGAGAGGGGGAACTTGAGGGCGGGCATCCCCTACAGCGCTCGAGCACCTCTTTCAGCCAGGTAGGCAGCAACAGGGAGACACAGGAAGCCTCTCTCAGCATTTCCCCAATCAGGCAAGAGGATGTAGCACTGGGGTGTAGCCCCTCGTCTCCGCCAATGGCTGGGGGGAAAGCATGGGTGATGGACAGGTCACCCTCTCCCCTCTCCCGCTTAGCCCACCAGATGACTTTAAGGCGGAGCTTCCCGTTGTCTCTCTCCTTCGCCCCCCCCCCCATCAATGAGGTTGGGAAGCGTCATCCGTTTTTCCCGTGATCCAGTGCGGCGAAAGGCGGTAGCGGTGCTGCAGGAGGAGCCGCCGCAAAGACTTCATCCGGGTCCTGGGTGTCGGTGGTGCTGCTGCCGGAGTGGCTGGGTCACCCTTCTGCAGGTAACGGACCTTAAACCTTGAAAGGAACGGTCGGGACAGGTGGATGCGGAGGGGGGGGGGGAGGAGGAGAGTTTCTTTCATTGTGCGCCAGGAAAGGGTCTCTCCGTTGTCACTTAAAGCTGGCTTCGGAAGTCACGTGCCCCTGGTTTTCCCGCCCCCCCTCTCTAGCGGTCCTCCCTCCCTGGTCACGCGCCCCCCCCTTCTTCCCCAGTCTTTGGTCCTCTCCTGCATCTCGCGCTTCTCCCCTCCCTTTCCCGACAAACCCAAGCATCCGAGAAGTGCCGCCCGATCGCTTGCTTCTGATTGGCTCCCTGGGCTGCGTTCTGTCGCGATTGGGCACGAATGCTGCCTGTCCGGGTGGCGTCAGTTCCCGTAGCGCGTTTGTGCCGAGCGAGGGACAGACCTTGCCGAGCGAGAGGAGGATGGAGGGGATGGGGGAAGGGGCGCGGCGCGCGGCGATGCTGCGGCGGGGACTCCGGAAGCAGGATACGGTTTCTAGCCCCGCGCGGACCGCCCGCCGCCGCCGGAGAGCCGGCGCTGCTTCCTGCTGGAGTTCATCCATCCGCCAGCCTCTCCCCCCCCCCTCTCCCCGCCATTGGCTCGGACTTGGGCCCTGGAGGGCACTGGCGAGGTGGAGGGCCTGTTGCCCCACACGCCCCGCGGCGGTTTGGGGGCGCCCCGTGGCCTGAGCTCTGCCAGAGCGGGCGGGAAGGGAGAAGGGGAAGGGTGGGCTTGCCTTGGCAGGCTGCCCTGTTCACCACGAGGCGCACCGCCTCTCCTTCCCGCGCGTTCTCTCCTGCGCCTAATTTCGCAGGCGACGAAAGAGATCTGGGCGAGTGCGTGCGCTTTCATTGAAGGATCGGTGGTGCTTGTCTGGCTGCTCGCTGGTTTTAGCGCGAAAGTCAAGCTGTGACTTGTTAGTTTGGAGTGGCTCCTTCTCGCACCCTGCTTATTCCAGCCGCCTCCTCCCCCCCCCCTCCCCAGCCATTCTGGTTCGTGTGTCGACATTCGAACTAAGTCAACTTCAGATGTTTTAATGATGAAGAGTATTTGCTTCCCCCCCCCCCAAAAAAAAACCAACTTATCTATGGCTCACTGTTTCTGGGCTGTGCTTTTTGTTGTAACCCATTATATCCGTGATGTAGATGGAAGACTTGCAAAGCAATTCACATGCCAGGGTGGGGATGGGGAGAGACATGCATTGGTCCAAGGTAGGAAAATGTGACTTCCTTGAAGACTGACAGGTTGTCTTTTTCATTATAGCATCTGAAAAAAAAAAAAAAGGAGAAACCTGGGCCTCAGATGTGGTAGTCTGACAGCACTGAAGATTATGATAAAGGAAAGTATTTGGAAACTGTTTACGTTGTTGCTTGCGTTGATTCCTGGTAGCAGGGGTTTTGTTAAGCTGTTTACTAAACCCCCTGAGCTATTTCTGATTCTGGGAAAGCGTGATCTCAATTTGGAATGATAATGATGGTTCCAAGAAAAGTAGGAAAATAGCACAATCTTGAAGAACAGTTGTCACCAGAATCTGATCAGCATTTATCTGTTAAATTGATCTAATAAATATCAGTTTCATTTAGGCCCCTTCGAATTAAGCATTTCCACCGTTTATGGTAGATGTTTTGTCCAATCAAATGACGTTTATGTATAGTTTTGATTTAAAAATTAAAGTTGCTGCTGGACGTTTTAATGTAGTATTGATATATTTTGATACTGCTATACATTGCAGGAAAATGTTATTTTGCCATGACAATATTGGTCTACATATAGTTAGACAAAAGATAACATCTGAAGGTTTTTGACCAACTTGACAGATCAGCTCACATAGCAATATGAAATGACAATTATTTCCAAAGAAGAATATTTTGTACATAAACATCTATAATAATTTCAATGCAATAGTTACAACTAATTTAGGTATGATTTAAATTGTGTTATCCAAAACAAGCTATTCTCCTTTTCCTACCTCAAACTGCATATGCAGTTTCTACACGCAGCATAATCAGACAGAAGCAACACGGTTTTATGTACTACTAATAGCAGTAGTAAAGTTAATGGTGTGACTAAGCATATATTTCTTTGAAGTAAAAGTTTTGTCCAGATATTATTATTGCATAGTTTTGTCATAGTTGTGCTCATCTAAAACAACATGACTTCAGTCCCGCTATTAATGCACATATATGAAAGTGGGCTTCCATGTACAACTACTTTCATGATGCATGGATTCAAGGGCTGCTGAGGTAAGAAGAACTTCTTGCATCTGGGGGAACACAGCAGTCCATGTATAGTGATGGATTAAGCTCTTAACTTGCTTGTAGGCCTGTATTACTTCAGTTGTTGCTATACAGATAATGTGCTTGTTAGTTCTTCTTGTAACTGGATATTTCCTCTTATGCTAATTAATTGATTGGAACCAGTTACTTCCAAACTGTGCAGAGTATCTGAAAAATGTCTTAGGAAAGTTATTAAATACTTAAGAGTAACTCTTTTAGTTTATTAATTTTATTTTATTAAAACATTTATACCCCCCTTCCTCATGATTCAGGGTGGCCAAAGCTGAGTACGCTCATAGACATACAATGGAAAATGTGCACACATAACTGAAAGATTCTGAAGAATAGTTGTTAAACATAATTGGACCACTTACTGTAAGTATCAAAATGAGTCTGGGAGAGTGTATAGAAGAAAATGGACACTAACAGTGCATTCCTGAGGAGAGTTACTCCAGTCTAAGCCCATTGAAATGAATGCACTGTTACAAAGAAAGAGGGCTCTTAATCTGGATCATTTACTATTACCATTTCAGGAAATGAAATCCCAGACCATTCAGAATTTTTTGATGTTCGTGTCCACTTACATAGGTTGAGGTGTTGCTTTCATTGCCAGAGATGAGATGGAATATGACAGAACATTCTGCTTGATTCAAGATCTATTTATTTGTAAACTTATTTTACTTCACATTGAGGGGGCCCAGCTTCCCATAAAAACAAAACATAGTATCAGTCATTCAATAAGCAAAACCAGCAGTTTATTTCTGCTGCTGTTATAGAGGGAACAAACTGAAGTCCTCTTTATGTTTGGATTCTCATAACTCTGACTAAGAAAGTAATGAGGAAAAAATCTGGGATAGTGGTGTCTGATAGCTTATCCATTACTGCCTTGAATCTGTTCTCCTTAAACCTCTACTTAGTCCTGCAGTGAAGAGCTTTATAAATCTACTAGGGGGGATGTCCTATGTTCCATGTTCATCATGGAGACTCTTGGCATCTCCAGTAGGTGGTTAAGTGTAGAACGCACAACTCATTCCATGCATGTTTGAATTCGAGCCACAACACACAGTTCAATGGGGTAGCCAAGTTATCTGTTGCAGAAAACAACTTTTATGGCTAAGTAATGCACTTCATGCATCTTATGAACAGACTCCAGTTGATGAAAGCATATTCCATTATACAGTTTGTTAGACTTTAAGGTTCTGCAAAGATAAAACTCACATAACTTGGTGAAGTCCTTGCCATTTCAGTGAAATTATGCATTTCCTCTTGATTATCCTTTTAAAATCTAGACATTAAACAGTTAGAGGAGCCAGTGTGGTATAGTGGTTAAGAGCAGTGGTTTTATCTCAGATAGTTCATTAACTCACTAGAAAGTATGTTTCTGATCTAGAAGAAGAAGAGTTGGTTTTTATATGCCGACTTGCTCTACCACTTAAGGAAGAATTAAACCGGCTTACAATCACCTTCCCTTCCCCTCCCCACAACAGACACCCTGTGAGGTAGATGGGGCTGAGAGACCTCAAAGAGAGTTGTGACTAGCCCAAGGTCACCCAGCTAGCTTCATATGTAGGAGTGGGAAACCAACTCGGTTCACCAGATTAGCGCCGCTCATGTGGAGGAGTGGGGAATCAAACCCGGTTCTCCAGATTAAAGTGCTCATCACTTATAAAATTTTGAACCCTTTTCTGCCTTATCTCATACATTATTACCCTGCTGTTGTGTACTTTCACTGCCTCTCAATTTTGAAGCGGAAAACATGTATTAATCAAGGATATGCTTAATGCTCATCTCCAGGTCCAAACTTCAAAACCTCAAAGACCTGCATATCTTGGTATTAATGACTGGCTGTTTATTCTTTGACCTAGATCTGAAAAATGGGCCTCTTTAGTCTTGCATTCCTTGTAAGCCCCCCCTCCAAGTAGCAAACCATATTTGAGACTAAGTGGACTTCCAAGAGCAGTGTGTGATAATGGCATGGGGGAGTCCGCAATTAACCCTGTTGGGGTCCCATGTATCTTTATGTACCTAAACTTTCTCTTTAGATCCTGGTCTGTGTATGAATACCATAGTTTGGTGATAAGCCCTGCAAGGTACAGTTTTTATGCCACGTGAAGGTTATATTTGTGTACTCTAATTTAAAAATGAAGTTATTGATCAGAACGTATATCAGAGGAACTGACAGTATATTTTTATAAAGGCATTTGCTCCATCAAGATTATACAACACCAACTCTAGAACAAAGCACCATCTGTTACAGCAACTGAAGATATTAACTATATTAGACTATTGTGTTTACCTTTTCTATTTATACAACTGCTCTGCCTTCCCTGTTACCAAAGTACATTACTGAATTATACATGTCTACTATCGTACTTAATCTTTTTATTATTATGATCCTACTTTTGCAAAGTCCATAGTTGTTTTGTATGTTGGAATGAAATGAAGTTTCCTCTCCGTTGCAAAATGTAACTAAACTGTACCTAAAAGTAAATTAAAATTGACTCTGTAGTACCCCCAACTCCAGGACAGTATTACAGTTGTTCAGATACCTGAAATGTGGTAAATATCAGCATTCATATGTGCATCTGGTAACTGAAGACAACTTAGGAATGTCCAGAAACTCAGATACCAATGCATGTTGAGTTGTCTCAATCAGTCACTTTTTTCTGAGTTTTTCCCCTTACAATTTAGTAATTGTTATGAGATCAGAAGCTGTGGTTCACTCTGGGGTTTTCAGATGCTAGAGTTTTCTTTAAGAACCTGGAAAGGAAAGGCCCATTCAGATAATTCAGTAACAGATCTCAGTGTTGAGATTTGCCTCATCAGAAGAAGTCTTTATTCTGTAAATGGTAAATCTCACTACTGATAAAATTTTGGCAGTCTTTGTAGAATCTATCATTAACTACTTTGGGGCTCCCTGTAAGAAAAGCAAAATAAAAATGCACTTTAAATAATTAATTAATATCCATTTGTTGCAATTTTTGATTATTATGCTTTCTTTAATGTAATTGCAAAGAAGTTAAAACGTTTTTAAAAATTGTATTTGACAAATATAGAATTAACTCAGAGAATTATGGGTTTGATCCCAAGATCCCTGAGCAGATTTTCCTCTCAGCCCGTTGCTTCTCAAAAACAACTCCTGGGATACCCTCAAGAACAGTGTACATTGTATCTTGAGTAGAAAAAATGGGGGATCACACTTCAAAAAGTGTACCTAAAAAAGGGTGGCTGGGTGGATGTGTAAGTGAAGCATTACATGGAAGGATGTTGACATTCACTAAACCTGGTATTTGAAAGGGCAGCCTTTACCACTAAAGTGCATTTTTCTTCTGAACAAATTGCAGCATTGGTTTTCTCAACTACCTTGTTGCTTCTTCATCGACAGTTTTAATTAATCCATTTTCCTCCCTTCAGGATGGAACATGAAGAAGTAGGAAGGATTCTATACTGTAGTTGGTCTTTTTTTGAGCATTTGCTATCAAGTGAATTTGGCAATCAGGAGAAGTATCTAAAGTTTAACAACTATTGAATCCTAGCTGCTCCATTTTCATCATATGATCTCCATCTCTGAAGAGAAGATGTCTGCACTGTGGGTTGAGGTAGTAGGTTGTATAGTTTTAGGGTCATACCCACCACTGGGAGATAACTATACAGTCTACTGTCTTTCCTAAAGAAGCAGAGAATCACCAGTGACAACTTTATTATGGTTTCACTACTGGAGTTGAGTCTGTGTATCTGACTTCGCTTTTAAGTTGAGTATAGCCAAATGTTGCCAAGCATTAATGGTTTTCCTGAATAAACTGCAATTTTGACATAGTAAGGAAACACTCATTTTTGTCCTGCCCATTGGTTTCAGATGCATAGATGCCAAATTAATCAGAAATAGCTTTCTCACTGTCCTAAATTTCTCTTGTCGGGTTGAGGTAGTAGATTGTATAGTTGTAGGGCAGTTATTTTGCCCTCTTCAGGAGATAACTATACAATCTATTGCCTTCCCTGAGGAGTAAAATTTCTGCAGTACTGTTTTTTGCTATGTATCTATTGATCTGGACTAGATGTTTGTTTGGGGAAAACAAACACCTCTTTTTGTACAGAAGTATTAACTGGAAAGTGCTAATATTTCAGCAATGAATTCATTTCATCTTAAGTTCTGCTAAGTGGGCAACTACAATTCATTGGTGAAATCTGTAGTCTTTGGGATAGATCCAGAGCAATGGACACAACTTCTGCCTGTGATACACAACAGCCGCCTGCCTCAGGAATGGGGAGCTGAGAGACGGCCCCTGAAATCCTGTTTCTCGGGGGACAGGTACCCTCAGGAACAGAATCTCAGGGGGCCACCTGAAAAGTTTCTTCATGGGTTGAAGTCCTTGTACCCGTAGAAATGCTGCAGTGGATCCAACCCCTACCTTCTATAAAACATCCACTTTGGGAAGAAATCTTAGTTTTCCACTGAAAACTGTCTCACTGATGTAATCTGTTCCTCCTATGAGTATATGAGTTTATAGATATGGGTGTGTCAGAGTTCATTAAGGTAGTATATCCACTTCATTTTAATGCTTCATGTTTCCAAGGATTGAGTTAGTGTGACAGACAAGACATGTGCTTCATGGTGTTCCCAGATGTCTGCATTTTGAAAATGTGTGCTACTTAGATTGAACTTTAAAAAGTCATTATTGCTTTGTTGCTAGGTTGAATGGGGAACTAGAGTCAGTGAGCTGGATTCAGACTAAATTTCCTGCTTAATGGAAGGAATTTTTCAGCAACATGGAGTTGTCCTGCCTCTCTCTTCCATTGTAGTTCGCTGATGCCCTCCAAATGCTGTTTCTGGGGGACAGGGTGCTGCCAGGAACAGTCAAAAGGTCACATTGTTAAAAATAACCCCACTTTGTTTAATGAAAGATTTAGTCGGTATCCAACCAATCATGTATGGTGATAACAATTTCACACTTTGTGTTCACCAAAATGGTGATTGTAACATTGCCTTTGTACTTAAGTAATTTCTAGGAGTGCAACACCTTCTATCCAAAATAAACACGTGCATTTCTAATAATCTGTTTTTCTGTTTCTGCATAAAGTTGATCTTTTACTGCAGCTGTTTTTGAAGAATTGCAGAAGAAGTGGTGGGTTCCTAGGAAGAGGTAGTAGGTTGCATAGTTTTAGGGCAGTGGTTTTGCCCACAAGGAGTTAACTATACAACCTGCTGCCTTTCTTAGGGCTTTAAAATTACAACAGGATCATGTTGGCTCAGTCTAATCCTTCTTTGGTGTATGGTATGCAGAACTTAATATTGCTTTGTCTACTGGTCAGAAAAAGCCATATAAGGTATTTCTACATTAACTCTCTTGCAGGGTGCACAAGGTATAGACACAGTGCATTCCTAAGAACACTTTCCTGGGAGTAAGCCCCTTCGAATAGACCCCGTAAGATCCTGACTAGATCTACTTAGGATTGCACTCTTAAATGAACAAGTTGTTTTGAACTGTGCCTGTACTGAGTAGAAAAGGGGGCTGGTAATGAATTGAAATGTGCTTCAACACATTTGAAGGGAAAGCACCACATAAAAAGCAGAAAAACTTAACAATTTGTAAATTTTAATTCTGTGTTGGTCCCATTTGGGTTACTTTCTTGTGGTGCTTTCCTGGTGGATAATTCTCGACAATGTGACCTGTTAGAAGATGTAGCACTTTACAGAGGGAACCTGTTGCTAGCATCAGAGAGAAGTGCAGACAAATACACCAGTAACTAGGTTTAAAGTGAACAGTGCTTGCATAAGCAGGTGGCATGAATCCTTGCCTTTGGATTATCCTAGTAAGAGAACTGGGGAGAAGACTGCAGACATGTATGATTCTCTGACTTTTTTTTAGATTAAAGTATGATGTAGTGCAGGCCTAAACACATCTTTCCAAGCCCACCGGCATCAGTGGACTAAGAATGAGGGAACTCCACATCGGAACTAATAGTAATGTAGTTGCTGTGCAGTGTAGCATGCAGCGAGACTTGCTGCAGTGGTTTCATCTGCGTCTTGTGCATATACCGTTGTCTTTGCTGGGACTGTAGAAATCTGTCTCATCCTGCCTTCAAATCTGGAAATCATTGTAAGCATGCATTGTCAACTATGATGCTTTAGGAATGAGTGTTACTTTGCAGGAAATGTGTTATAATTTGTCCTGTTCTTTCAAAAAAATGTTTTTCTCATACATTGTAATAAAATGCTTAATAAAAAAAGAAGCTATTTCAGGATAAGGGTCCCCACCCCCCCACAATGAACGTAAAAGAATGGGAACTCAAGAATTCAAAGAGTATACAAAATACAAGCAGCTGACCAAGTATTTTATTTCTGGTTATAAACATATCAATGCTTGTCTCATTCTGTGCTACTTACATCACATGGAATTTTCTGTATAATACTTAAAAAAAACGTAGTTGTGCGCCTTGTACACACAACTATAGACCCATGAGACTGTTATGCTGATTAATGTGGAGTCTCTTAGATGAATGTTAAATGGAATTAAATCTTACAAGTCAAAGCGGTACACTCTTAAAATGTCTGTTTGATCCACTCCAGCCACTACACCAGCAATGCTCACATCATCACAGGCCACGTTTGTAAAGCCTCTGGTAAAAAGGGAAGAACGTAAAATGGTCACTAAGCACTAGTATTTACAACTAAAGAATTCATAATACAATTTATCATATGCACCATTGCAAATTATGCTAGACAGTTTCTCGTTTGCAAGGAACTTAGCATTAAGGATTCTTAATGTTAAGCTATCGTGGTGACGTCTGAGGACCATATAACACAGTATGCACAGGGACTTACTGCATACTGACTTAATGGGCTTAGTGTAAGGGAAAATAGACAACCACTTCTCTGCATGCATAGAATCACTTTCTTACATCTTTAGATCCCAGCTCCTAGCGGAAATCTTGCTGTAGAGTTGAAGCATCTTTGTGTCTTAAGAGTCTTAGCACCTGTATGTGTGTTACTTATGTGCTTATTTTAAACTTAATTGGTCTTACATCAGGCAACTCACATTGTTGTCGGACATCTTCCGATTGTTTGTGCTAGTCATAATTTTAAATTATAGGTATTCTGGTCTTATTGCATTTTCATACAATTTACCTTCTCACCTCCTTTTGCATTAGATTTATTACTGGGAGTAAAGAGAGAAGTGAATGGTTTGGTTTAAGGCCACTTAAACTGTATTAGGAAAATGGATGCTTTCTAGACTATTTCATAAAACTAACCATTCTTGAAATGTGTTACTTTTCCAAATAAAGAATTAGGATTTGAGTCATCCGTGTCTTAAATGAAACCTTAAAAGAATTTGAAATATTGTTTTCTTTAATAGAACGGAACACTATTAGAATAATTTCATTCACATCAAGAAGTACAAACCATTAGAACATAAAGAAAGCAATATGGTTGTACTAAAGATGTAACAGGCAATGCTGTGCATTTGCTGGAAGCCCTAAGTGGCTTGGGGCCAGGGCAGCTGAAGGACTGCCTTCTCTCATATTGTCTAGCCTGCCAGTTAACATCTGCCACACAAGTCCTGCTGTATGTACCCCTGCTTTCAGAGGGGGCGAGTTGCATTCAGAGACGGCTTTTCAATAGGAACACCAAGCCTATTTTTAATTGCTTCATTTGTACACCGCCTTTCTCCCCAATGAGGGACCAAGGCAACTTATACCATTCTCCTCCGTTTTATCCTCACAACAAACTTGTGAGGTAGGTTAGGCTAAAAGAGTGTGATCAGCCCAAAATCACTCAGCGAGCTTCCATGGCACAAGTGGGAATTCAAACCCGGGTCTCCCAGGTACTCTGTGTGTGTGTGTGTGTGTGTGTGTGTGTGTAAAGTGCCGTCAAGTCGCAGCCGACTTATGGCAACCCCTTTTTTGGGGGGTTTTCATGGCAAGAGACTAACAGGTGGTTTGCCAGTGCCTTCCTCTGCACAGCAACCCTGGTATTCCTTGGTGGTCTCCCATCCAAATACTAACCAGGCCTGACCCTGCTTAGCTTCTGAGATCTGACGAGATCAGGCTAGCCTGGGCCATCCAGGTCAGGGCCTCCCAGATACTAGTCCACACTTTTAAAAATTACATCACACTGGCTTTCAGAATGTTCTTCCTTTTAAGGCTCTCCTGGTTGCTCTCTTTTAGGTTCCAGGCCAAAACATTTTTGTTAACCCCTTTAATTCAAAGCTTGGGTAGACCTGATAACACAATTTTAATGTGTTTTTAGTCTGGAAACATATTTTAGTGGTTTATTATTTATGGCCTTTTTGTGCTGTGGCTGGGTTTTTAATGCTGGGTTTTAATTAAATAACCCAATGTTTTGTTTTGTAAGCTGCCTTGTGCAGGTTTCCTGGAGAGGTGGCATAATTTTTTTCCTAAATAAATTGCATTTCAGTGTGAGCATTCTAGTATTTGCTTCTATTTTAGTATGATATTACTACTGCTGCATTTATTCCCTTCAAACTGTGTATTCACCATAATCAGGTCTCAGTGCCTTTTTCAAACTTGCCTAAGAACCTCATTGCTTCTTTAAAAATGACCCCTTCGTTATTTTGTCAGCCCCTTAAGCAACATATAAAACATATGCCAGTAGTTCCTTTAGTATACGAATGAGAATCAGGAAAAGGAAATTTTTGCATGCATAGGCTTACCCCAACTGAACACAGACCAGATGGCCTCATTCACACAAATAAGTGTTCTGTCAGCCATAACAACAATCCAAAGCACTGTGAGCAGGGATCAGCGAGTGTATTGAACACCAGTCTCTCTAGAGCAGCAGCCTATGGGGTTATAAGCTGCCACTAAACACCATTTAGGTACAAAAGATGCTGCTACAAATGAACTTGTCATGTTCGTTGCATTTTTTCCTTTTAGATCCTGGCCTTAGTGTTACCTTCCAGCCCTTCCAACTCTTAATTTCATAGAATCCTTTAAGTAGTAATCAGTAAGCTCTGAATGAGTGATTGCGAACTAGACTTTCAATCTGGTAAGCTGAAGCGTCAGCATTTATTGGTAGTTTTAAGAGTAGGCCACCATTATTTATTTATTTGTTAGCTTTGTACTCCTCCTTTCCCGACCGGGGTCACTCTGTGTTAAATGTTTTCCCCCATTTGAAACAGCCAGAAGATTCTAAAGCCAGCAATCAGTTGAAAACTTGGTTTAAAAAGGTAAACTTTACCTTGACCATCTATGAGATCCTCCTACTAAATGATAGCGACTAATGAGGGAAGATGTTTTGTTGTCATGTTTCCAGGTGTACACACGGAGCGAAAGGTCTAAGGATGATGTAACAACACGAAAGGGATCCTGCCAAAAAAAAAGGGTCCTTTTAATTACGTCCTCCTTATGGTACAGCACAAGTGGGAGAGAAGTAGTAGTAACAGTACATACCACCCATATTGATGTTATCATCTTCTGGTGATCTTGGAAAGTGCTTAATTCAGTCCCATTCAGAGAGTATAATTTCAACTCCATATCAAATGCTATAACAAGTGTTTGTTTACCAAATCCTGCAACGTTCTTGGCTTGTCGAAATACACATTTCTGTGGTAATCTGAAGGTTGCAACCTGTTGAGCTTTTACAGAAAGGAACAGTGAGATGCCTTGTTTCCATAGTTTTAGTGCAAAAGCTGCCTCTATAGTCTTTTCTAGGAATTGAAATTCTGTTGCTCCCCAGCCCCTAAAGATACTGCAACATTGCTCTACAACACTCCAGTCACCTTGCCCTGCCTTCTGTCAGGATTAGACCTCCATGGTGGCTGTGGTATAGTGTTACTTTGGAAAAGAGTGAAGCAGAGATAAAACTGTACTGAGTAGATAGTATATTGTCCAAGGGCTTCCATTTAGATAGTATATTGTCCAAGGGCTTCAGAAAATCTGCTTGACCAAAAGGATTATCTTCATAAGATTGAAATACGTTATCTATTACCGGTATGCATTCAGCACAATCGTGTATTAAGAAATCCAGAAAATAGAAGAGAATGGTCCCTGTGCTCATTCTGCAAGATAAAGCCCCTCAGAACATGCTGTTCTTATGATGGACAAGTCCACCTATACAAGAAAGGCAGTACTTACTGTATACTACTAAAAGTATTACTTTGATCTGCCCAGTCAGTTTTGGTGCATAAACTTTCACCATTAGTAAGTAGTTTGGGAAGGACTCAGTGATACTGAATACTGCTGCTGAAACTATGTAACACTTGAGTGGTTTTTTTCCTCCAGAATGTCAGCTGTAATGCGAAGTAGTGCATGTTACTGGAATGTTTTGAAAGAGTGACTTAGACTGAATGTTAAAGTTATGTCTTTTATATCTTTTGGACTGCTAATAAATAAAGTAACAAGTAAAAGCCTACTGCTTTAAAGCAACAATTTAAAGAAACTTACCCATAATATTCATTTTATACTTAGATTTCTGTATGGTTATATCAAAGGTTGAGATAGAGTGTTGGTAACCTTCAAGCATTAGGTCTTCTACATGCATTAGGGCTATCCTTGCTGGTTCTGCTGGTAACCAACAGGTGGCAACCACACGAGTATTGATTGGAAGAGGACTAGAAAACATCAGTTGATCGTCTTCTGGATTAGTTGCATAATGTGTATAAAGTACCTGGTATACGAAAATGAGAGCCATACATATTTGTCTCACTTCTGCAAATTATTTTAGGTGTATCCAAGGGCTGGACCATGCCCAGTGAGACTTGACTTTTTCTCTAAATGGCTGAGCTCTATGCCATATCACAAATGCACTCTGGAACTTCAGTTTCCAAAGGCATTTGTCATGTGGTATGGGAAACCATCACTCAAGAAACAGTATAGTTGCAACATTCTTTGCTTCAAAGTCATTGCCTACAATTGAAACTCCCAACTATATAACAACCTAGATAATCTTGCTAAAAGGTCTCTTTTCTGTCTAGTCACAGCGGCTCACTTGTTGGCACCACTGCTACTTTTTAGCACTTTTTCCTCTTTTCAATGCAATACGGCAGTCCGCTCAGAAAATTAAGTGCACTGACAACATGAAAATTGCTGAATGTATTAATCCTGAAATTGCTCCCTAGATTGTCAACCTTCTTTTGAAATTGAAAGACATGTCAAATTCAGTTTATGATACAGAATGGATACCTGCCTGGTAAATGGGAAAGATTGTTATCTTCGAACCTAAAGTCTTTAGTAAAAGGTAAAGCTAAAGGTCCCCTGTGCAAGCACCGGGTCATTCTTGACCCATGGAGTGATGTCATATCCCGACATTTTCTAGGCAGACTTTGGGGTTTAACGCATGGCCAATTTGTCTCGCCTTTGTGCCTTAAAAGTAGCGAATTCCCGTGGTCTAAACGCATGACTGTCCGAGGGCAGCGCATCAGACCCACCTTAGGCGCGATTTAAGCAAAAACAACAACAAAACGGGTTAAGCAATCCCTGGTTTCTAGCGATCTTTTCGATACTAAACTGTTATTTTTCTTTATTTTGCTACATTACTGGAACGCCGGCGTGCGTGTAATCACACGACTAGCCCGCTACTAACCTCCTTCTGTTCAAGCTCCCAGCCCCGACAAACAGTTGAGCTGCGGGTGAGCAAGGGCGGGGCAGGTGCGAGCCGCGCTGCTGGCTAGGAAGGGAAGTGACGTGACGGGGAAGGAGAGCTCCTTTTATGGACTTCCGGGGGGAGGGCAGAGGGTGTAAGGGGCGGAGCTTCTCTGGCCTGAATAGTAGCCAGGGAGGAAGCAGGCTGTGACCCAGGCTGGCTGAGCATAGAGTAACCTGGGTAGCCTCCGAGGGAGAGGAAAGCTCAGACTCTCCCTCGGACTGGTCTGAGGCTGAAGAGGCACCTCAAGCTCCGACCCTCTCCAGGCCAGACAGACGCCCCCCCCCCCAACCAGCCCTGTAGGGGGGGGTGCTTCACACCGTCACGATGGTATACCGGAACGCTGGTGTCCCAAGAAAAAAAAGGGAGAGAATTGGCCTTTGATTGGATAACCCCTCAGCAATGTTTGGGCAATGACACGGCGGTCACTCCACTACTATCCCACATTATATGGGTGGCTCAAATGCCTCCAGCAGCTACTTGCTTCGGACCTATAGTGGGATGGACTAGCGTCATGCATTTGACTATCCTGTCTCGGAATAAATTATTGTGAGATAAGGGAGGAGCGAACCAAGAATATTCTGCCCATGCGTTAATCCCCTTTGTTTACGGGGTGGTCTGCCAGTGCCTTGCCCAGTCATCTTCCCTTTACCCCCAGCAAGCTGGGTACTCATTTAACATCGCTGCAGTTGAGCACAGACTAAGTATTCTGGGATGTCTGTGCATGGTGATGGCAGACACCCAGAAAGCAGGAGTACACCCTACAGCTTCATAAAGAATAATCCATAATATGCAGGGATTGTGCAGCTAATGTGCAAGAGTTCCTTGATAGACAAGGTAGAAAGGTTTTCCTGAAGGTAAAGTAAAAGAGTACTGTAGTCCATAACGCATATATAGTTTGCATCCTCAATAAGGGAAGTCCAGAATGATAAGAGTGCTGATTTTTTCCCCTATATTTATTAAAAGCGTTAGTCTAACAAGGAACAAAAGTTCAGCGGTCTCAAATGTATATTTTTTACTTCCACTGTAAATACATGAGTACCCAGCACTTTTAATCAATGCTAATGAGCAGGGCAGAAATATTTAGGAAAAGGAGCAATAGCATAACAGTACCTTTGGTGCTTTGCTGTCATCCAGAGGAAGGATTACTATTGATCGGCCATCTGGTGAACAAGGTGACAAATCTACACCACAATTTGGGAATGGTTTTATGCAAGAAATCTGACCTAGAGAAGGAGCTGCCAATGTATAGATTTGTTCACCTGAAGTGGCTACCTAAATCAAAGGAGAAATATGGTTAACATTAAGGCTGAGCCAAAACCGCAATCCAGTGTAGCTTTGCTACTCACAGGTTAAAAAGGTGGGAGGCCCTATTTTCAGCAGTTTGTTGAGGGGGCATTTGAACACGGTGAAATGTCCACCTGCCTTTAGTCTCCATCATTGCTTGCTCATTGTTTTCTCCGCCTTTGGTCAAACGGAGGGCAATACATCCATGGCCTTACTCGACTGTAGTTGGGGGGGGGGGGAATCATGCCAAGCAACTGCCTCCAGGTCTACAGTCGGAGTGAACAAAACGGGGGGGGGGGGCACTTTCAAGAAACTTTTCATCTCCTTCAAAACTCTCCTTTTATGTCCCCAAACGTTTTTGCTGCTATGGGGTGAAAGGCCCCGGTAAAAAGGCGGCTTTTTTGTTTTGTTTTACGGCATACGGGAATTGGCTTAGGAGCCTCTTCCCCGCCGTCCCCGTACACTGCCAGCTCAGGAATGGGCTGTTAGGGTAGCGTGGCTTTGGGTTGCTGCTGTGAGTTAAGTGTTGTATTGAGCATGAAGAGTAGAGAGATCACTGAAGCAGGAGGGTTAATAAAACTACAAAAATATTTATGTACAAGTTATGTGGCGAATTCTTTTTAAAGCTCATCACCAGAGACTGGCCTCACAATTCTATCTTCTCCCAGATGTAGAAAAGAACTTCTCTGCCACACTACCAGGCAGAGCTACATGTGAAAATTTTCAGCTCTTTCCTGTCTACACTGTCCCTTAGCCCTCCTTTGGAAGAACTTTGAGCAGCACCTTAGAGACCCACAAGGTTTTCTAGGTATAAGCTTTAGAGAGTTAAATCTCCCTTTGTCAGATAGGGACTCTCAAAAGCTTGTATTCTGAAAATCATGTTGGTCTCTAAGGTCCTACTGGACTCGAATCTAGTACTTCTACTGCAGACCAGCATGGCTGAGAGAGCAGGGCATGCGCAAGCTAGAGGGCCATACTTCCTGTGTTCAAAAATATTTCAAGGTAAAAATAAAAAGCCACCTCCATCCCATAAATTCTAGAACTGCCCTTTCCCTCCTTTACCTCATGTTTTTAAGAGTTTAACTTTTCCCCTTAGGTTTTAAACTCCTTTTAAATCTATGTATGGAGAGCCAGGCTAGTAAAAAACTAATAGGACTAAGTTTTATTGCTTTATTGGCAAGGCAATTAGAAAAACCAAATAAAATGAATATACTCTGCTGCTATAAAAGGTCAAACCCGAGTGAGTTAACAGTGTTTCCAGAAAGGCTCTGTTTTTGGCAAATTCCTGAGGGACCCAGCTTTATTGGTGTCACAAAGAATGTATCTATTTGCTATTCAAACGTGGGCTACAGATTGCAAGAAAGTGCTTTGAATTGATGTTTGAAGTTACATTGGTGAACATGATGTTTCTAATGTATTTAGGGAGACATGGTATTTTAAAAATTTGTCTGAATATCTACATAAGCGACCATTTATCTAGCCACAGTCTGAAATGAGATAGTTGGTGCAGATTTTGGGATACGAACAGGCATCTCTACAAGCCTCCACTAAAAAGTATCATGATTTGCACCACAGTAATCTTAATACCTTATTTCTAGTAGTGATTAAAAACAGTGGGTATGCAACACGAACATTTCCTGTTAGCAGCCTGTTTGACCTCTCCCCCTGCCCCTTCCCTGTTACATAAAAAAACGTAATGCTTTCCTGCTCCTGGACTTCTATCAATCCACTCATTACATACAACTAAACCAGCTCATATTTATAAAGTAGACCTAAATACTATAGCAGAAATCCAGTACAAAGTAAATTTTGTTTTTTAAAAAAGCATTGGGAGGCCACTAACAATAACAAAGCACTTCCTTTTGTGATTTAAAAACATCTTCGATAAACCCTTTGTAGCCACACTACTCTAGCAGGACAGAATTAACTAACCGAAAGGGATTTTGATCTCTAAATTGGGTGTGGGCCCTACAGCCATAGAGAATCAGAATAAATTATCCAGAAGCAAGACATGGAAATTGTGGATTCATCTATACCAGTGGTTCCCAACCTTTTTTTGACCAGGGACCACTAGGACTTTTTTGTTCGGTGCAGGGACCCCAAGGTTCAAAATAAAAATTCCGAGAATTTGAAAATAAACTTTAATCATAACTGTTAGTTAAACATTAAACTTAGAATAATATTTGAATATATATTTTTATAATAGAGAACTTTTAATTGAAAAAATTAATTTATTATGGGTTTATAACTTTGTTTTGCGGACCTTAATTTAGTTCTCGCGGACCCCTGGAGGTCCATGGACCCCCGGTTGGGAACCAGTGATCTATACTATATACATTGGAATTCAGCTCTTCCCAGTACAAAAGAAGAAGAGTTGTTGGTTTTTATATGCTGACTTTCTCTACCACTTAAGGAAGAATCAAACTGGCTTACAATCATCTTCCCATCCCCACAACAGACACCCTGTGAGGTAGGTGGGGCTGAGACAATGTGACTAGCCCAAGGTCACCCAGCTGACTTCATGTGTAGGAGTGGGGAAACAAATCCAGTTCACCAGATTAGAGGCCACCACTCCAAACCACAGCTCTTAGCCAGTACACCATGCTGGCTCAAACAATGTTTGAGTTGAGTGGCCCTCTGGTGAACCACTTGACACCAGCTGATGGTTTGGGTCCTTGCAAATGATATTGGACAAGGTTGACCTTGGTCTGATCCAGCTTATGGTATGATTTCTGTTTCTAAGATTTTAAAACGCACTGTTCCACATTCTTAGCAAACATTGATCAAGGTAACAGGAAGCTTGTTAGACTCTACTTACCGATATGAACAGCTGATTGTTTATTGTGTAGGCAACTGCGGGGCGTAATATGGAGTCTATTGAAAATGCTCCAAGCTCTTTCCCTGTGTCCCCATGCCAAAGTTTGATTGTCCCAGGCAAACCTCTTGTGACAACCAGATTATGCTGAGGGAGTGTGATAACTTGTACTAGCCCCTTTTCCTGTTTGGGACTCGACCAAATCTGTGTACCCTGATCAAAACAATAGAAAATGCCAGCGGATGAGCACCACTTTAAAAATATGACCTTGTTAGTGCAGCCAGTATTATATGCTCGACTGCTATGCATTTTTGAAAGTATTGCATATATTGTCATGGAAAGGTCTCCTAGCACTTATATTCTAGTAGCAATTTTGTATGCTGTTGCTGTATAGAAGGTCACCTATTCATTTTTCTTTCTCTGTATTCCCTCCACTTGGCTGGAACTTGTTCTCTTGATTTTATGTCTGTTGGATCACTACGATGATTCAGTCATGTTCATTGTGTTTCAAAGTCCTGAGCTGCAGCCAAAGGGCTTTTAACCAAATTTACATAATTTCAAACAAACTGTGATCCAAAGGAAGCTCATTTTTGCTTGTCCCCAAGTCACACCTAAACGCTAAACAGAAATAGGGAGACTGGAAAATTCCACTCTCATGCAAGCTGTCTTAAAAATCACCATATGTATTCTTTTGATTCTTCCCTTCGACTTCCATTGATTTTTTTGGTCTATACTTGCACCTATACCAGCAAGAAAACAAAGTCCAGGGAGTCTTTGCATTCTCCCCATTCCATATCCAAGATGACAAATAACCAAGTTTGCAGGATAGCGGCATGTGCTTAACAGCAGACATAAACATCTGACTAGATCAGGCCCATTGTTAGTTTGTTTGGTTACACCTGCTGTAATGCCATAGTCCTTTCCCTACTGCTTCAGTAGCAGTACAAGATGGTTAGTTTGCTTCTTATCCTGTTCAAAACTAAACAGTATATATACACATTCACCATCCCCACATATTAAATTACATTTCATATTTGTGCTTTTTTTATATTACACAACTGTGAGGACTGACCCAGACTAAACTGGCAATTTCCATGGAGTGTCCCTTCCCAAAGCAGAACCCCTCCCTGCGAGTTGTTCTGCAGGGTCCCCTATCCTTAGGGTTACCAACTTCCTGCAGAAAAAAAGTCCTGCCTCCCTTAAGAGAGACTTCATAGGATGTTATGCAGATGATGCTGTTTACCTCCATGCCATGAAAAGCTTCAGCTGGCCATGTTTTTCCCCCCTCTAAGCTTGTTGACTCAGCCTTCCATCCTTCCGAGGTTGGTGAAATGAGTACCCAGCTTGCTGGGGGTAAAGGGAAGATGACTGGGGAAGGCACTGGCAAACCACCCCGCAAACAAAGTCTGCCTTGGAAACGTCGGGATGTGACGTCACCCATGGGTCAGGAATGACCCGGTGCTTGCACAGGGGATCTTTACCTTTTTAAGCTTGTTGAAAAACCTAACTTTCCATGAGAGCATTTCATAGAGATTGGTGGGCTGCAGAGGAACGGAGGCAGGAAAGGTCTGTTCTGCTGATGAAAAAATTAGCGTGGATACGACCCTTGGCTATTTCCACAGTAAAGGAAGCTCAGTTTTGAATTCAGTAGGACAGGGTGTGTGTGCAGATATGTGTAAAGGTAGGAAAATATATTATTGGGTCTCAACCATGTTTGCATACTGCGTTCTGTTTGCTTTTCCTCTCCCTGTTCTACAGTCCCTGCCCAACTGCATTGTTTTGTCTTATGAGGAATCTTTGCTGTTAGATTCAAACATTGTTATATTTTAAAATCTATTCACTGATTGCCTGAAAACCTTTATCTTACCTGTAATGTGCCTTGGGTCCCAGAGAGAAATAATAAATAATAATAATTTGCTAATATAATGGGTATGTGGAGGGTGGCTGTTAGTCCAGGAGACTGCCAGTCATCATCATCATCATTTATTTATTACGGTCAAAGACCAGTTTATACAAAAAGAGATATCATAATAATTAAAACAGAATGTCTGATATTTGGTAAAATAGTCTATTTAACATAAAAATCATTTTAGCAGCTTCTGCCTTATTGCACATGCCCTAGCACAGAATCTCGCAACCTGATAGGTAATATCTTTAACAGAATCTTCTAATAATAGAGTGGTATAGCGAACTCTGTCTCAATCTGGGAAGCTAGACAAAATTGGATCAATGAGCATTTTGCGTATGTCTTGATAAAATGGGCAGTGTAATAGCACATGTTCAACAGTTTCCACCATTCCAGATTGGCATGGACAGAGGCGGAATTCGTAAGGGAGGCTGGCATACCTCCCGTCAAGAAGAGCAGATGGAAGGGCATTAAAACGGGCTAAGGTGAAGGCTCTCCGGTGTTTAGGGTGTTCTAAGGTATTGAGATAATTTGGAGGGGCCAAAATTTTTTTACGGTTCTCCACTACTGGGACCGAGTAAGCCCTTGATCTGTCATCTTGAAGGGCAATGTCCCAAAGCCTCTGTTTGACTATTGCTTTTGCTCCTTGATAGCCAAGATTTAGAAGAGTTGTACTTGATAAACCTAAATGTTGGAGTTTATCCTCGATTAGATTAATCCATCTTGAGGATAAATTATCTGCAAAGATTAGGGGAGTTAAACCAGATGAGGACAATTTAATCTTTAACCAATAAGAAATGGCATGGTACCAGGCTCGTGTTTCTAATGGTACCATCCCGGCTTCCAGTCTAATCAGTGCATTTGAAATACATTGAGGGACACCGAATAAGGATCTGAGAAATTTTGACTGGACTACTTCTAATTTGTGAAAACTGTTATAGAGGCATATCTGCGACCCAAACATGAGTTGAGGGATCACTTTCCCCTGGAAGACTTTCATGGCAGAAGATATATGGGCACCCACTTTAGTAAGGGAGAATCTCAAAGTTGCCATGGCAGTCCTCTGGGATGTCTCAGACACTTGGGACGGCTGAGCTGACCATGAGCCAGAGGCTTGAAATGTTATGCCAAGGTATCTAAACATCTTGACTTGGTCGATCTCATGGCCGTCTATCTGCCACTTATGTTTTCTGGTCTTGTGAGAGAAGACCATGATTTTGGTCTTAGTAAAATTAATTAATAAGTGCTCCTCTTTGCAGTAAAACGCCAAAGCTCTAAGGGCGACTGCCAGTCAGGAGAAAAGAGAGGTTGTCTCTTTCCCCATTTTGGAGTTCAGCTTACCTCTTGGACATCCCATGCCTTGACAGTCCCATCACCAGATGCAGTGCACACAATAGATTTCACCTTTCCCATAGCAAATGTGTGCTCATTAGGCGACAGGTAAGCCATATCTCCTATGTCTCCTATAACAACATAGCACAGGATTTCCTTTGGAAATAAATCTGTCAGCTTGAAAATCTGTTAATTTGAGATTCACTAAGAGAATGAGCATCCATTCAAAATAAAACCTGAGCAATAACTCTGATGGGCATTTTTTTTTTTTTTTTGCTAGTATCAGGGTTGCCTTGCTCAGCATCTCATATGCCTGCAATTAAACGTTCAGAATAACCGTGAATAGAATTGGCTATGTCAATGTATTGAGGAGGGCTGAGCCAAAAGAAGCCTAATCAACTTCAGTTTGTACACAGGCTGCAAAGCAAGGGCCTCAATTTTAGAAAGGGAGGGGCTGTAAGGGGGGGAAGTTTTGCCTACCTTAGCCAATGGGAGTTACTGTTGAAGAAGTACCCGAATTATCTGGATGGTGGGACAGCTACTGAGGTGGCAGTGGTGACCTCAGCATTCTGGCTACCCTTTCTCCCAAATGGTCTATGGGTGGCCAGGCAGTGCAGTCACATTCCCCACCCATCCAGAATGAGCCACTGCAACACACAAATCACTCTGCATTGCCCTCAATGACATCATGAAGCCAAATCCAAACGGCTATCTGGAATTCTGACATAACTTCCATAACACAATCTCTTCTTGGTTGGGATCACAGTGAGAGGAAAAAGTAGGCCCAATAGCTAAAAATTACACACACACACAACCCCCACAAAAGCAGCTTGCCAGGAGTTTTAGCAAACAAGTGGAGAAAGGATGGCATTGGTGAGGAATGAAGCTCACTTAATGTATCTTCTTTTCCTCAGAAGCAGCTCCTCAGCAAGCCTCTGGAGCAGTGGTTCCCAACCTTTTTTTGACCAGGGACCACTAGGACTTTTTTGTTCAGTGCAGGGACCCCAAGGTTCAAAATAAAAATTCAGAGAATTTGAAAATAAACTTTAATCATAACTGTTAGTTAAACATTAAACTTAGAATAATATTTGAATATATATTTTTATAATAGAGAACTTTTAATTGAAAAAATTAATTTATTATGGGTTTATAACTTTGTTTTGCGGACCTTGATTTAGTTCTCACGGACCCCTGGGGGTCCATGGACCCCCGGTTGGGAACCAGTGCTCTGGAGTGTAAGTTTAAAAATTTCCCTCAGTTGAAAACATAAAATTCACTGATACCAGGATATGTGCACCAAAGACACTTCCAGACTTGCAGTAGTCACACCAAACAACTTTGTTAGGCTGAGAGAAATTTAAAATCACACTTCAGGAAGGCCATGGGGGGTAGGTGCTTCTTAATTAAGATGGCTCAGACAATTATGTGCATTCCTTTGTAACATAGCAAATTTTATCAGCCCAGAATGTAATACATAGAGTGTTGTATGTAGTAGTTTTTTGTTGTTCTTTAATTCTCTGTTCTAGGAGAGGAAGTACTGGGTTTTTGCCACACCTCATACCTTGATGTCCTCTCATGGCTTTACATGTATAGTCAACCGAAGGCCGTCCGGACATCATTTTATGCTCAATGTTAGAACGGTGGAGATAGTACTTTTTCCAGGTCTGCATTCCTGGGATCACTGAGATATTGCAGAATGCCCACTGATTTAGGCACATATTTCTGTGAATACAAACTATGACAGTATTACCTTGAAATATTGTTTCCTGCACCACTGTTTCATTGCATTACCAGTTGGCCCATCACTAGGAGCTGGTAGGTAATTCTTCACAACTACCTTATATACTTTAGATGTGTTATTGGAGGGCGGGCGGATTTCTACCTTATTCCCCAGCACTGCTGTTCTGGTCAAATGTGGAGCTACCCACCACTGCTCTGAAGAAACATTAAAAATATCAGGAACCCCTTATGTAGCTTTTCCTGCAGAGTATAGAGTTTGGCCACAAAGCTTAGAAAGCAACAATATACTACCTCTGTGATATTGAGGCAAACTGCCAAATCTGATGATTGGCTTGTGTTGAAAAGACTGCATAGAAGTGAGGCCAAACAGCGTGGACTTGCAGACAGCAGTGAAAATGCTACATTAGCACAGATGATACAGCTGGTTTTTCTAGCTTGCAATCATATATGTTTTGAAATTGTTTATTGCAACCCATTTTAACTAGGCTAAAAGAAGTCAAGATTTGTCACTGTACTAACATCCTGGACTTTCAATGCCTACACTAAGTACCTCTAAAGAATCCATTAAATGGTAAACATTCATTCTGGTTCAGTGGAAAAGGACTGTTGGAATATGTCAAAACAGTATAACACAGCCAGTCTCAAAATATAACTAGTGACAAAAAGGAGCCCATATTTTCTAAAAGTTGGCAGAGGGAAAAGACAGAAATGTGGGAGATGAATTATGTATTTAGTGCAGGTCTTAAGATACTTCTGCACCTGACACCTTCTGTTGTGTGTTGCGCCCTTCCTTCTCTTCACCCTCCAACACCTTCTGTGGGGTGATATGAAAGTCCTGCTTGCCACAGAACAGGAAGGATTGAAGGGGCAAAAAACACAATAGCGTCACAACCTTTCATTGAGTCACTAACATTAGGGTCTCTGCGATCTACCCTGGCCAACTCAATAGAAATTAATTATTCAGATCATCAGGTTTAAACAGCTAGATCCCCACACAGAAATCCTGCCCTTCCTCTCTGCACCCTCACCTAAAATTCTCATTCATGCTCTCTTCCTCTCCCCTTTATCCAAAACTCCACTTCTGGCAAGCCATACCCCTTCAGTAATATAACTGAAGCAAACTGTTGGGTCTGATTAGGTTCCCTTACCTATCCAGAACAAATTCCTTGTCCTTTTAAAGCTCTCCACATTCTTGCTGCAGTCTATCTTTCAGCTCTCTTTCTCCATGATATCCATATCCTTGGCCTTCATTTCCATCACTCTCAACTGCCCAAAAATCTCTAGCTCGATTCCATACATTCTTCCCTGGTGGTTCTACGCACAGAACTCTTCCTGAATACATATACGTTACCACCTCTGTCTTTTCGCAACAGTAGTGTTGCTACAGATACATGATGAACTTAACCTAGCTTGACTGACTACACACAAGGGGAGCCCAAAACCTCCTTGACTGCAGTTGTCAAAGTTCATCTCCAGCAGCTTTATGCAGTAGCTGCTTGTTTTATACAGCCAAGTCCAAGAACTTAAGTTTCTTAATTGACAGTTGAGGAACATAGCCCCTGAAGACATGCTTGGGTCATTAAAGTGAACTACTTATATTGCAAAGCACAAAATTGCTTGCAAGTCATTCCATGTGCCAATCTTAAAGACTCACTGTGAGGGGGTATTGCCAAAAAAACAAACATATGGAAACTGAAGATGTCTCTTCACTGATTCATAAACCACACTGGCATATGTAAAAGCTATTATGAGTAAATGAGAATACACAGCAATTCTGCTCTGCCTACATTGTATCTAAGAATGAATTCAAATTATCTCTTGCCAAAACATGCAGAAAAGACACCCCTGCAGAATCTAGATTTGAACATTTCCAAGCTCTTCTATCTTGCTGAAATGTCCATTTCATGTTGTTGTTCTGAGCACACAAGTGATACTCAAACTAAAATTGTGATGGCTAAACGCAAGTTGCCAATTTATAATCAATTGCCAATTTACAGTTTTTCTGGGATTTATGATGGCAAACAGTTATTCATGAGAATTTATTTCAACACAGCTGATTTATGTAAGCTCAATATATTTCTCTACACTACAGAAAAATATGAGGAGTTGTTTCAGCAACGTTAATTTGAGTTACTCTCTGCTAAATAATGATTAAGTTCTATAAGAATATATACATTCTAGAAACCAAGCATGACTTACATTCAACTCAATGACACCTCTTTGCATCTCTGCAATTGGATGTACCTTTAGATTGCACTACCTGTTTTTTTGCAACTGTGTGACATTTATTTGAGAACTCATCTCAAGGCTAATTAGAACAGGAGTCCTCAACATTGTGCCCATGAACACCATGGTATCAACCAGCACCTTACCTGGCATCTGCCAAATGCTTTTAGAAAGCAGGTAAGGCAAGGTGGAACTTTTGCCCAGCAGGGCTTCTGATTGGCTATGCAGATTTTTAAAAACATCTGTTGCCACCAAAACACAAAGATCTTCACTGTGTAACTGAAGGTAAGATGTGTAAGCATTTAAAAAAATATGTGTGTTCATTTTAAAGGGCATCCATAGTTTGTTTATTTACTTTTTAAAATGTACCTTATTTATTGTCTGCCTTTTTCACTTGATGGGTGTTCAAGCACAACTCAAAGACCACATTTTCCATGAAGCTGTTAGCCTAATCCATATGACCAAGTCTAATGCAATCTTTGGAAACCTGGTGTCTCCTACCTGGAACTCTATTAACTTTCCTGTTGTTGATTTTGTGTCTAGAGTTTACTTTTTATATAAACATACATGGTAATTAAAAACGAGACATTGTATGATTATCATCTATATTAATGGAATTCTTCAAATCCAGTTCTCAACAATTACAAAGATGTACTCACCTCCAAAGAGAAGCTGTCTCTGTTGCTTCGAGCCATGTCTAAGAAGGGAAATAATTATAAATTTTAGGAAGCAGTACCACATGACCCATTGAATCTAAGCATAGGATGCTAGACAAAGGTGGTGGTGGGAATTCCATAGTTTTAAGCACAGTTCTAGAAACCCCTCCTTGTGTAAACACTGAAATATGAAGCATGATTCATCCATTATTTGTTGCTTTAAAGTACTTCATCCTTCAGCATTCGCACAAAAGAAAGAGGTTTGGCCAGGCATCGGTGCCATTAAGTAGCATGATTTAGCAGAAATCCAGAGGGTGCTGTTTTTCCTGGCATGCAACTACCATGTTGGGAAAAGTAGTTCCAGTTGAATTATTGCTGGTCATACAACTGTAAAACACACAAGAACTCTCCCAGAAAAAAAGGGTCACAACCCTACAAGCTTCTTTCTAATCCCTTCAGCTTTGGCAAAAACAGGGCCTGTCTGTTTACCAGGGCTTTTGAAGGGGTTTAAATGGCAGGCATCTTTTAAGGGGCTGAGGGGGGAGGGATTTTGGGCTTGCTATTTTATCTTTGGTTTTAGCTGAGGATGTTTTAACCATTATCCTAAGCCGCTTTAAACCAAGAGGAAAGCCGGGATATAAATGTTTGAATAAATAAATAAACGTAAGCACTGATATGAACAACGTTGGACAAATCCCTTTTTGGCATTGGATACTTTGCCCCAACACAGACACTTCCAAGATGGGGCCGAATAAAAACAGCAAATATGATGTAATTTCAGATCTTTCAGAAGCAATACTAGAATACACTCAGAAAGCAATCCTGATCCAGTCTACTCAGAAGCAGGACCTGTTTTACTCACTGGGGCTTATTGCCAGGAAAGTGTTTTTCTGATTGTAGTCGTTCTTGCTCACTTTCTCACAGAGCTCTTAGATTTGGACTGAATTCCTGAATGCCAGGATAGCTGGCCTAGGAAATACTTCACTATGAAATCCTGGCTTCTGGTGTTTTGTTGTCAATCCCATGGTGGCCCACCAGAAAGTAGCCCTTGCGGGAATAAATGCCCCTGGGATCAAAGATGCAGGGCTCCTTTCACTTTGATACTCTGTCATTTTCTGTCCAGAGACTACATTAAAAAAAAAAAAAAAAAACTCGTTCCCCCCCCCCCCTGCATTTCCGACTGTAAGTATTAGACCAGTGGTTCCCAAACGTTTTGGGCCACCGCCCCCTCGGTTCTACAAACTCAACCTCAGCACTCCCTAGTGTCCCTACCCTATCCAACAACCCAGTTGAAGGGGCCCCTCTCTAGCGCCCCCTGCTGCCCCCTTGCCTCTTAGTGCCCCCTAGGTCCGTGTTGGCGAACCTATGGCACGGGTGCCACTTCCGGCACGCGTAGCCCTCTCTGCCGGCACGTGCGGTTCCTCCAAGCCGCTGGCCTTTCCGGCTCTGCCCTACCCCGGATGGGGGAAAATGTGCATCTGGAGAGTGGCAAATCCAAGGCAAAACCTCCCATGCTTGAGTGGCCTCTTTCTTTCTCCGTCCTTTTCTTTCCCTACTTTTCTTTCTCTCCCTCGCTCCATTTCTTTCTCCCTTTCTCTCTCTTTTTCTTTCTTTCTCTCCCTCCCTCCCTCCCTCCCCTTTCCCCCTCCCTTCCCTTTCTCCCTCCCTTTCCTTCTTTCCTTCCTTCCTTCTTTCCCTCCAGCGGCTTCTTCGGCGCCCTCTGGGTCAGTGCGGGCGGAGGGGCGTGCAGTCCTTTTCCACCTTTGGAATGCCCACAAGCCATCCTCCAAACACCTTTCCATTTGTCTTGATATGTAGAGAGAAAACACTAAGCAACTAGTTGCCAATCTCCAGGTACTAGCTGGAGATCTCCTGCTATTACAAGTGATCTCCAACCAATAGAGATCAGTTCCTCTGGAAAAAAATGCCACTTTGGCAATTGGACTCTATGGCACTGAAGTCCTTCCCCAAACCCTGCCCTTCTCAGGCACCACCCCAAAAACCTCCCACTAATGACAAAGAGGAACTTGGCAACCCTAGCCTCTCCCTCTGGGCCCCCTCTGGGGGTGGTATTCAGGTTAAATTGCCACACTGGCACTCGGTGATAAATAAGTGGGTTTTGGGTTGCAGTTTGGGCACTCAGTCTCTGAAAGGTTCGCCATCACTGCCCTAGGTAATCCCACCGCCCCCCAGGGGGTGGTTCTGCCCACTTTGGGAGCCTCTGTATTAGACAATCTTTAACCCTACGGCATTTCTTCAACCCTCTCCCCAATACAAATACTAGGATTAATAGTTATCAAAGATAATAAAGCACAATTTTATAAAACTACACTCAGCGACAAAAGACCAAAGAACCGGACAGGTGTTCGTATCTGAAGAGTTCTGCAGCAGCTCCTTGTATATTTGACCAGAGGGGACAGGGTAGCCCGAGAAGTTGTCTCGTTTCCGTGCCCACAGCGAAGACACGCAGCGCGCAGAAGCGGCGGATTTGGAGCCTCTGTTGGCGCAGCACAGGTCCCGGTTACCTTGTTCACTTGGGCTGCTCTGAGTAAATCCGGTGCCTCCAGGTACGAGAAAATGTGGACCAGGCAATCTAATGTCAGCGGTTCGCCGCTCATCTTCCTTCCAAGACCGCCCCACCCGAAACAAACTTCCGGGCTGGTTCTCTTCCCTCCCTGCCCTAGCGTAGTTGCTGGAGCAGTTAAGGTGGAGCTTTAGTATTCGCTTTACAGCGCCGGACAGAAGCCTATCTTTCTAAGATCGTTGACTTCAGTGGCTTGCAGGAGGGCGCACTTCTGTTTGGGATTGCATGGTTGAGGCTCTGCCCGTATCCTAGCCGCTGTGGTCTGCAGTAGCACCGTCCGATTCGAGTCCAGGAGCACCTTAGAGACCGACAAGATTTTTGAGAGCTTAGAGTCGAGTCAAAGCTCCCTTCGTCAGATACGAGTTGGAAGCTCATACCCCCAAAAATCTTGCTAGGCTTTAAGGTGCTACTGGACTCAGATCTATCTGTTGGTAAATTAGAAGTCGGGTAGTTTTGCGAGTGTTTAAAAAAAAAAAGTGCCCGACTACAATTTTACCAATTTGAGCAAACGTAAAAGGACATTAGCAGGATCTTTTTTTTTTTTTTTAACCTGATGAACACAATTGCTGCAGAAGCAGCGCTCCTTATCGTGCTTATTTGGCTACTGAAATCATTAGGCTACATAATTTTTTAATGCAGAAGTTTGATTGCAGACAATGCTCAGCTCTCTGGAATATGCCAGGGTGACCTCATCCTTTACGCACGCGCATCGAGGGTGATGTCTACGCCGCTCCTACCACGCCGCCCCCACCACCGAGGAACTGTGAGTCATTCCGGCTCGGAGATGTCCTTGCAGGGGGGTCCTGCCCTGATTAAATCACGTTAAATCCATACGCCGTGCCACTTTCCCAAAAGCGCACGTCCTCGGCCTCTCCCTCCACCCCCGAGCACCAGGCATAAAAATAATCAATTCTAATCGTTTAGGTGAAGACTTTCCCGCAGCGACTATTGTCTGTCTGCTGAATTCCTGCCTCGCGAGAAGTTGCAAGAACAAAACGACCCCTATTCCATAGCGGGGGGTGTGCGTGAGCGCGCGCGTGGGGGCGAGATGAAATCTGCAAGAAAAACGACGCCCCTGTGCCAGTTTCTTTTGCGCTTTTACTAGGAGGGAGCTCTGCAAGGATGCAGGAGCCTCTTAACCAGCCCGTTTTATTAGACTAATGCTAAGCCCTACATAGAGGCGCCGCTACTCTTCTGCAGGGATTTGAACAAACGCTTGACCTGCGCCCGAGAAAATAGACCCGCGCGCGCGCTCTGTCCTCCGCCTCTTCCTGGCCCGCCGCCTAACCAGCACAAATATTTCCGGTGTTGTTGAGCCTCCCGGGAACTGTAGTTCTTGCCAAGCCATTGCCGTACAGCTACTGGTCGAGTAGAAAAGAGCAAGAGTCCAGTAGCACCTTAAAGACGAGCAAAAATATCGGACGAAGTGAGCTGTGGCTCCCGAAAGCTCCCACCCTGCCAGAAAATATTGTTGTGAGTCTTGAAGGTGCTCCTGGACTCTGGCCCTTTTCTGCTGCCGCAGACAGACGAACGAGGCGACCCACTGGGAATTAGCTACTGGTCTGTTCGCGCTTCGAGCTTGATGGGGGTGGCTCCGGGAAGGAAATCACGGATGGCTCCCTGAGCGACGGTTCGGTTCCTACAGATGCTGTGTGGCGGTGATGAGTCGGTTGCTTTTGTTGGTCTCCTGGCCGCAGCGCCCAGGGAGGAAGGCGGAACAGCGGGGCAGCAGCACGCGCCCGCCTGGAGGGGCCGGCAGCTTTGGAGGTTCCCAGAGCATCTCCGCGGGAAGGAGGGTTTTCTCCCGCGCCTCTTCGTTTGCGCTGCTGGCTGGTTTGCAGGAAGTTAAAACAAACAAACAAACAAAAAAACATAGCATGATATTCCAAAGTGGGATTTCCCACCTGCAGCTTGAAGTGGTACCATACATTTCTTTTGTTTCTTTACAAAATGTCTATCCTGCCTTTCTGCCCTTACAAGGGCCGCCAAGGCCCTTTAAACAAACCTGATAATTTAAAACAAACCTGACAATTTAAAACAAACCTGATAAAAGAGAAAACCATTAAAATAAACCCCTCTGCCAAACATACCTCATTAGAACAACTTTAAAAAGAGGTGTTTTTTTTTAAGAGTTACAATACATGCAAAGCATAAAACATCCCCCCGCCCTGCTACTTCACCTTTCTACAACCACCTCAGTCTGCAACTGCAGAATGCATGACAACTAGCTTGGCCCAGTTAAATAGCTTTCAGGGTGAGATGCTAATCAGTTTGTTTTAAATATTGTTTTTGACAATGCCCCATTCTCCATGGCCTCTTAGAAACAAAAGGCAGTTTGACTGCAAATTTAACCTCTGCGACTGCATACCCTCCCTACACACACCCTATTTCAACTGGACACAACTGTCACCTTCAATTGCCTGTGGGTCTTTTTTACTATAGGAAAAGCTGTAGTCATTTCCTCTGAATGGCAAACAGTCTGCAACCTCTGGCTTCAAATCGTTCAGAACATGAGGGCTCTTTTCAACTCGATCTAAATTGTGGACGATGCAGCTGGAACATATATATGCTCCACATAACTGGAAATTATTGAAGAGTCCCAAATCCTCGTATGCTTTTGGGCTGCCTTCACATGGAATGAAGTGCCTCCACCACTCTCAAATGGGGGGGGGGGTGTCCTCAGAGCATCCACATAACGTCATTTTCCATCTGTACTCCTACTCTTGCCTTCTGCAGTCTCCCTTGGTTTGTTCCAGTTTTCCTGAACCTGCGCTGTTCCAGTCTTTCCAGAAATATCAGTCCACACTTATTTGACTCTTGAGAACCTTACTTGACATCACATTATTGAGAGTCAGCGTGGTGTAGTGGTTAGAGTTGGACTAGGATCTGGGAGACCCAGGATCGAATCTCCACTTTCCCATGAAACTGAGGGCCAGTCACACACTTTCAGCTTAACTTGCATCACAGGGCTGTTGTGAGGATAAAATGGAGGGGGGGGGAGAATGTTGTAAGCCACTGTGGGTCCCCCTTGGGATAAAAGTGGGGCACAGTGTTCAGGAAGTTGGAGATTTCTGAACTGCTCTGCCCACATCTCAGCACAATCCCCCCTTTCCCATCAGAACTGATTTTACCTTTACAAAAAGTCAGTATTATAGGGTTTTTACAAGCCCTCTGGTGGGGGGAGGAGAGATAGCAGTAGGGTTGCCAGGTCCCTCTTTGCCACGGGCAGGATGTTTTTGGGGTGGAGCCTGAGGAGGGTGGGGTTTGGGGAGGGGAGGGACTTCAATACCATAGAGTCCAATTGCAAGAGCAGCCATTTTCTCCTGGTGAACTGATCTCTATTGGCTGGAGATCAGTTGTAATAGCAGGAGATCTCCAGCTAGTATCTGGAGGTTGACAGCCCTAGATAGCAGGCATGAGGGATAGGGAGGAAAGAACTGAAAATCTCGCCCTGTAGATGTTCCATTGCCACTGCGAATGTTCCTGCATTTGTGGCATCACTGAGTTCCATCCTTTTTTTGCCCCCCCCATACTTGACCAGGATGCAATTTTAAATCTGTTAATAGCCATTCTGTGTTCGATGGCGCTTGTTATCTGAGAACAAGCGCCATCGAACACAGAATGGCTAAATTCTAAGTAGAGACCTATAGCTTTTATTTTAGCTTCCAACACTATGTAATATATTATCGTTAAATCATTCAACCTTTGTTATTTCCCCATTTTGTAGGGACCTGTGATGGAAACAGGAACATTCCAGGTCTACTGTTTTGTTTTGTTTTTAATTGCATTCAGTTATTATTCTACATTGGCCATTCTTTTTCTCAGCTCCCAGGTTTGCTTGAACTATATATTTCATAGTCCTGAAGGTGTGTCTCAGATTGAGTGAGGGGAAAAAAACTCTGCAAGTTCTTGGCATCTGTGAATTATGTTTCCTTCAAGAACTGCATCCCTATGTCAGTCCTGGAGTGCTTATTGTGCATTTCTAAGCCAGTGCTAGACAATAATAAATGAGGCAAATTACAGGCCAGGATGTGTTAGTGATAACTGTTTTCCACTAGAGACAGAAGCGGTGAAAGTTTCCAGCACAACAGCAGGGCGATTTCTTCCCTTGCTTGGTGAGACAACAGTCAACTCTGACTCACCCAGGCAATCTGCTGTACCCCAGAAAAATACTCAGTGGTCTGATAACATCCTATTAGTAGCACTTGAAATGATCTAGAAGTTGAAGTGTGGTAGGCTGACCTATGCAGGTCTAACCTTTAACTTGATCTTTCCTTGTCTCCATGTCCAAAAGGAAATCACATGCATGGCATCAGCCTGACCCAGAAATTATTGCCGGGTGTAGGATATTTTGTGCAAATAAGGAAGGGCAGAGTCTGTAAGATGAATCACCCAAACAGCCATTATCCTGAGGAAAAACCTTGGTGGGTGGACTAACAGTGATAAGTTCACTTACAAGGTAGCTGCATGATATCAACTCCCTTGAACTCTTGGGTAACCAAAATGTTTGTATGACCCTAAATATCTGCAGTAGAGTATTTAAAAGCCAGACAGGTAGAATGACTCTTTGAGAGTCATCAACATTCACATAACATTGAAAGGTGATCAAAGATTATATAATATAATGCTATACTGTAAGCTCATAAGAAGTAAAAACGCTCCTATTTTTAGGAGGCTGCACAGCATGAAAATAAATAGAGAGGCTGTTGCTATAATGGCAGGAAGTAAGCTATTACAACTATTTAATTTTTGGCAAAGCCAGGCAGTTGAGAATTCCTGGATGTTCACGATGGTCTTAGATAAGGTGAAAATCCCAAGAATGATTACTTTCCCTCCTGCCCCCACTGATGGCATGTGTAGGGTAGTCCAAGTGGTGAAGTAATTTAACAGCTAATACCTGGGTTCGTTTCAATGTCCTTTCAACTACACCAGGGTTCCTAACCTGATATTATTCAAGAATCACGCAAAGATCAGCAGCATTTAAAGTGTATTCACATTTGAAACTTTTTCAGCAAACTTAAAAATGGGCTGCGCGACCTACTTTAGCTTCTCTGATGCAACTAGATGCTTGCAGCCAAGGTAGGATGCTAAGACAGGTAAGCACTTCTTAAAATCCCTTTTCCTTGAAACACAAAATGCTTGGGAGGACATAGCCACATGTCTGGCTCTTAGATCCTTCATTAATTCCCAAATTGTAAGGAGGATACATTCCTGTGTGCTGCTGGAGAACTGGTAGTGTGTCACAAGAAGTAGGCCTGTGAGTCCCCATGGCTCCCCTCTGCATCTCTGCCCTTCCTGTTCCATTCAGCCACCTCTGGAGATGAGCAGTTTTGCCACTGATGATGCAGAGATGCAACAGAACGACCTGCCCCCAGAGAAGTCCTGCCTACACACACACAGGAGTTACATTCAGACGACTCTTAGTTAGAAGCCTTGGGCTTTTGTGCGTGTGTCTCATAGAGTGAACATCTCCTAGCAGAGCTTGTTCCATGTTTGGGGAGACCCTGAGAACTTGCTGCCCCGTCCTCTCCTCACTACCAGACACCCTCCCTTGCATCCGCCTTCCCTCCCACCCACTCTCATGCCTCTCACCTGCCTGTGTGCCCTTCTCCTGCCTGCTTGCAAGACCTTCCACTGTCCATGCTCACAGCTGCCTTCAACCATTTCCCGTTTGGCACTAGCCAGTGCATCCAGCTGTGCATGCACATGTGCTGGAGCACTAGCAAGTGAGTGGGCGAAGGGGTGAGTAGCAATGGGCCCTGCTAGAAGCCCTATGCCTCAGGGTATGTGGTTGCCAGCCCTTTCTCCTAGTCTGTTACAAACAGCAATTTGCTGTGATGTCAAAATCAGACCAAATAATGCTTCTTGTCAGGATTAAATCATGGTTTAGAATCCTGGTTTTTAGGCCAAAAATAAACCTCAATATATTTATCCAGTTCAGACATTTTACCTAACTGCAGTTTTAAACCAGGAGGTCTTCAGTTGGCACAGCACACAAGGAGAAGCAGACGAGAGGGTGGAATGCAGAAGCCAAAAGGTGGGGGGTGCCCCCTCCTAGAGGGCAGTGGGACGTCATAACTGGCTTCCATAAGCAGCAGAGACTCACCAGACACAATGGTTTCCCTTAATTGCCTTTTTATTGGGTTTAGCAACGTCCACAAGGCTTCCTCACAAGCACAGTTCCATTCACCCACCTGCTTCTGCCCTTTCAAAACCTCAGTGGGCTGAGCTTTTCCTCTGCCTTGGGGCAGTTCTACCTGGCCAACCATAGTTTGGTAGCTAGGCCCCAGCTTCTCCTTTAGATTCCTCTTCCTTCCTTATCGGCTTCTCCTCAGCCTTTCCCAGCCTGCTTGGCTTCCTCACCTCCCCACCTTTTGACTTGGCTCTGCCCACACTGGCCAAGCCCAGCACCACCCCTCCCTTCTCTGAGCCTCATTCCTCTCTTAACCCCTTCCTTGCCTTGCCCCACCCATCTGGGTTTATATTGGGCTAGCCAGAGGCCCTTGTTGTCCCCCATGCCCCCAGCTAATGTCCTGGGCTGGCAAACCTCCTACTATTATACTCAGATGCTGTCTGGTGGGAGGGAGACTGTCAAGATTACAAGGCTGTCAGATTAGTTTGACAGGCGCAGGTTAGATCAGATGGATCTAGTAATGATGCAATCAGCCTGGAAAGTCCCTGGAGAGCTAGAGGGAGCTGGCCTGATCTGGTTATGACCAGGAGGCTGATGCAATACAGGAGCCATGTCAGAATGACTAGGCATCTACTGTGATTGGTGGCTGCGTCCACCAGGTGTATATAATGGAGTGGAACTGAAGCTCTGTGTGGGGTGCTATGAGCGGAGAGTGTGTAAGAAGTATCTGTATTATATCTTTGCACTGTGAAATAAACTACACTTTTCTAAGCAGCAGAGGACTTTCTGATGGTGTTATCCTGGACAGACTGCCAATCTGCTGGCTTCTGCATCAGACTCTCCTGCAGGTGGTGCACCCCACTCCTGCTGGGGCCCCTCAGGCTCCTACTGTCTTCTTGCAAGGGGCCCCTCTCAGTCCTGGAGCAGCCGCTGCTGCCTTGAGCCCAGTAGGTAAGGTTGCCAAGTCCCTCTTCGCCACTGGTGGGAGATTTTTGGGGTGGAGCCTGAGGAGGGTGGGGTTTGGGGAGGGGAGGGAGTTCAATGCCATAGAGTCCAGTTACCAAAGCGGCCATTTTCTCCAGGTGAACCAATCTCTATCGGCTGGAGATCAGTTGTAATAGCAGATCTCCTGCTAGTACCTGGAGGTTGACAAACCTAGATAGCAGGCATGAGGGATAGGGAGGAAAGAATGGAAAATCTCCCCCTGTAGATGTTCCATTGCCACTGTGAATGCTCCTGCAGGGGACCAAACACTGTAGAAGAAGTAAAAAAGCAGCGCTGAAAGAGGGGAAATTAAACACCAAGTATGAAATTCCCTTTTTAATGCAGAATATTTGTTGTAAAAATCCTCAATATGTTTCCAAATGCTCCTGCCTCAAGTAGCTCCTGTTATACTGGAAAGGGAAAGCTACATAGTATTTGATCTTAAAAACAAATGCTGCCAGGGAAGATTTTTGAAACGCTGGAGATTTTTTTACCAGAAACTTCTGAATGAAAAAAACAAATTTTATACACATTTTAATTGCAACTTGCTTGGCTTTGCCTTTGTCTTCCTGGAAGTATTTAAAAAGACATCCTAAGTCTTGCCTGCATTTTGAAATTTCTTTTGTATGCAGTCAGCAAAGCCGTCTAGTTCAGAACAAAGAGTAACTCATTTTGACATCCAAATCAGAGGAAATGGCAATTTTCAGTTCGTTTCTTGTCAGGATTAAGCTGTAGTTACAACAATGGTTTGTAGGCAAGACACAAGCCACATTTTACTAAACTCATCCAATTCTGATGTCATAACAGACTGCATTTCTAAACCAGATAGTTTTCAATCTCAGCACAGCACTCAAAAAGAGGGTTTTAAAAAAATCTAATTTGTGCATGCTTTTTGAAACTCCTACTCACTACTAGCTAATCTGCCTACCAGCTTCTGTACTGCATTCATGTACAGGGACCTACAACATTATACAGGGCTATATAGAACAAGAAATCCCGCTCTGATTCAGAAGCATTGCTGCAGATTCTAAAACCCTGAGCAATGGGTGAGAGCAGGATATTAAAAAACAAAACAAGTAACTTTCTGTGTGGACATACTGCTCAACACTAAGAAGAATGAAGTATGTGATATTCTTTAAGAAATGTTGCCAGCCGCACAAAAGAATTCGAATGAATACAGTTTGAGGAGGTGCTTCCACCTTTTGGTCCATGAAGTATGATTGTAAAGACAATTCTGGTTTAAAAGAGAAGAGTTTACTCCAATTTCATGGGGAATAAAAGCTACCATTGTTTCCTTTGCAGTTATTTTCCATGTATTTCCTGTCCTTTCTTTTTAATATTCCATTTCCTTCCCCCTCTGATTTTTTTTGGAACTTGGTATAAGTAATTCCTGCAACTGTGAATTACAGCCCATTCCTGAGATTTCAGCTGAAACCTCATAGGAGGCGGCGTGACCTCCCCGCCAGCATAAGTGCGTGTAATCATGGATTTACACGCAGTTACGCTGGTGGCGAGGCCAGTCCTGCCGGCGGCCGAGTACCACGGGACCACGCCTCGCCCTTCTGCCAACGCGGTCTCTCCGTGGTGCAGGCCACGGCATAGAGTGGCAGCGCTGGTGCAGGGGGGCATTCCAGGGCCGGGCCGGGGGGAGGAACCACCGGTTAGGCGGCTTCCTATCCTGGTTCGGCCCAGTACGCTTTTTAGCAGGGGCAGCCTCGCTGTTCCCTATGGGGCGACAGGCCCTGGTTAAACAAACAAACAAACAAAAGCCATGAAACGGCTTTTTTGTTTTTGTTTAACGGCATACGCAAAATGGCTTAGGAGGAGGCGCAGCTGCGCCTCTTCCCCACGGTCTGCGTACGCCGTCAGCTCAGGAATGGGCTGTAAGTGTGTGTATAAATTGGTTAGATGCTGTTGTGGGTGTGGGTAGCAGAGGATTGGCATGATCATTCTCGAATCCTTTTTTTTAAAGCAAACATACCTTGATGCTAGGCTTATTGTTTAATGCTCTGTAATTATTAGAGTTAAAAATAAATAAATTATTATTATTTAAAAATTCTATATCCCCCCCCCAGCTTTTGCTCATGGGATTGATCTAGAAAAATAATTACATGGGGATGACCAATTCTAATATATATTTTTTAATTTTTAATTAATTAAATTTCATTAAAATTAATTTTCATTATAATCTAATGTAGTTTTAAAGGTGTATTTCCGCAAGAATTGTTGCCATGGGAAATGTTATATCACAAGAAACTCTCCATTATTGAGACCAGAAGATTTTCCTATATGGCACTCTTGGTCAAAAGATGAACACTGCTAACTGGTTAACCTTTATTCATTTCCCCAGACGTAACATTTCTCTGAACCACAGAAGGAACATGTCAGTACTCGATTCCCCCCCCCTAAATATGGCATTAAGTTGACAGCTCTCACAATGATATGTGTGATAAGTTCCTTTCATTTACTCCTAAATTATTGTTTGGAAAAGACGCTTGCAAACTGATGCAAACAGTGTCTAACAGAAGTAAAACTTGGCATAAACAAAAATTAGCTTCATGGTTTAGTCCAGAATGCTCAAGACATGTATGCTTTGATGACTCAGCAAGCATTGCCCTCATGTAAGCAAGGGCCTCATTTATTTTGCAACACTGTGTAGGTGTTCAATTATAGAAAAACACAGTGTGCCCTCTTAGATGTACACTTTACTTTTGTTTGATGGATGGGTATACATAGTCCCACTGGAGCAGTGCTTTGTGAACATGCTCCTATCCCTATACCATCCATATGCATAAATATTTTGTAGGTGAGCATGTTTCCAGAGAGCTGTTTGTTTGACCCTGTGTGGACAATTTTTGACAGATGAATATCAGCATAGTGTAAAAATAGATCTTGAGTAAATCTGCAGCGATCAGGGTGTATGTAGGTTGAAGCGTGCTTAACTTCATATTTTACCTACAAAATATTTGCTTGAACAGCTGTGTTTTAAATGCATTACTTCTCCCCTCTTTCTAGGGACATATGGAAAATTCATTTCTATTTCTATAAATCACATTTTTGTTTTACCCAAACAGCTCAGGGTGACAGTTGTGGTTTTCCCTCCAATTTTTCCTCACAACAACCCTGACTAGGTTCTCAACAACCCTGACTAGCTGACTAGGCTGAGAGAGAGACTTGCTGTCCCAAGATGAACTTTACAGCTGGGGATATCAAGGTTTAGTCTGCTGCTTTCACCATTACACCACACCAACTCCTTTTTGGATCTCATGTTGCTGTTTACTAATAGCTAGGCTATTTGAGATAAATGTTGCATCCCAAGAAAGGTAATGGTATAGGCCCCTTTTCTCAGGTGCTGGCCTTCATCTAAACTTCAGCTTGCCCAAGCCTTGACTAATAAGCTCCTTTCCTTTTTCTATTCCTTGTAGAGTCGCCAGGTCCCTCTTCACCACTGGTGGGAGGTTTTTGGGGTGGAGCCTGAGGAGAGCAAGGTTTGGGGAAGGGAGAGACTTCAATGCCATAGAGTCCAATTGCCAAAGCAGCCATTTTCTCCAGGGGAACTGATCTCTTTCAGGTGGAGATAAGTTGTAATAGCAGGAGATCTCCAACTACTAACTGGAGGTTGGCATCCCTAATTCCTTGCTACATGTGCTGCATCTCTGCAAAGCCATGTTACAGAGGTGTAGCTACACTCACGCTTGTCCTGTCCAACAGCCTCAAATAAACCATCTTTTAGTAAATACCAAGCAGAGTTGCATCTTTCTAAGCCCAGTAATTTCAATGAACTCTATGGGCAGCTCATTCCTAAAGGGGGGGGGGGTAGATCAGCGGCGGCTGGGAGTGGCGGAGCCACGCTGCTTCCTCTGAGGCCCTGTGGAGAAAAAAAAACCTTTTAAAAAATAAAATAAGGGGAAACGGGGGAAAATTCCCCATTGGAAAAAGCGAGGCTACACCACCCAAAAAGATGGCGCAGCCCCGCCATCACTCAAGGTGGCGTTCCTGAGCTGAAAGGGCTGTGGAAGCTGCCTAAAGGAAGCTCCACCCCCAGGAATGCCTCCCCCATGCTGGCACGGCCGTTCTCTTCCATAATAAAGTGCCCACAGGGTCACACCATGATAAAGTGCCACAGGGTCATGCCGGCTCCTGTGGAGATCCCCCCCCCAGGACTGCAGCCTTAGAATCGACGTTGACCCTGGAAATTTTTTCCCATTTCCCAGACCTCTCAAGGCTGTTCCCCTTGCATTCCTGTGCTTCTTATAGACTACATGCCTTCTTTCTGCTGTCTTTTCTGCTTTTGTATCCCATTCCCGTTTGACCTTCCCATTTACATTAGCCACTGTTCTTTTTGAACCTTGGTTACCTGGTTGCTCTTCCATGGCAGGGACCTTCGGGATTGACACTTCCAGCAAAGCGTAATCATATCTAGCTCAAGCATTCTTACCCAAACTTGTTTCAAACACTAAAGAAGAAAGAAACATTTTCTTTTTAAATATCCAAAGAGGTGCATGCCAACAACATACGATCATTCTTCTCTTTTGATTTTCATGCATTTATTATGCTGCTTTCCTTGGACTGCACGTTTCTGAGGATTAGAACCATGGCTGAAAACTGGAATGACACTTCAACTGAATCACACTTGTAGATAAATTTTAAAAATAGAAATGGCAAAACCGAGGTCTCGGCAGTAAGGGTAACCAGATCGTCAGACTGGAAATACAAGCACTACCTTCCAGGATTAATTAAGACAACACAGACTTGGGTAGTGTCTAAGGATGCATTCCTTTAAGGCAGGTTTGTGAGCAAACTTTAAAAGTGAAAGCCGGCACCTGTATCCAGACTTCCTCCCTTGGCTCTTGGTCAGCATAACTCCCTGTCTCTCTCCCCTGGAGTAACCTAACTCCTCCAAGCTTCAGAGCCAACAGTAGTCTGAGAAGCACATAATTATCTTGGAGCTCAAAGTACCTACCTGAGATGACTGTGGCAAGGAGCTGCTTCAGAATCTACAGGCTGATGTCCTCCTGTGGGCCTTTCCTCCTGGTCTTCGGCTGAGCACAAGCAGATCTACTGAGTTTGATCCAATGAGGAATGAAAGTACCCCATTAGTACTGTCACAGTGGACAGAGAGTGAGTGTCAGATCTTGAGATCTTGGACAGATGCATAATAAAAGGTTGGTAAGATTTGTCCATCTAGTTTTTTATCACAAAAATAGACAAGGGTTTTTCAGAAAGCTTGCATGCCTTGTAACAACCTCATGAAGAACTTTCTCTGACCTTGGGTTGTTTTTTTTTAAAGAATATTTTTGATGCTATGGGACTTAGCATGGAAAAGAAACCGTGTTTATGACTGCTTTTATTAGTTGTGTTTAGATTAGAAGATAGTTCAAATACTCTGCAACTTTTGTGATTTTTGTCCCATCCTGCCATTGCGAAGATTTTCCAGGCTGGCTGTTGAGGAGGTGTTTTGACAACAAACCAGAGCAGTTTGATAAAAAAGGGAGGGCTGTGGTGGCATGTATATTTAGGATCTAGTTACCAAAAGGGCTTTTAACAACCTTATCTCTTCAATTCAAACAGAGAGGCCAAGCTTGGGGGAGGGGGGGTTTGGTTGGTGTTGTTGCTATTGCTTGAGTAACTCTTTATACATATGAAAAATGAGACATTAATAACCCTGACCAGAGCCAACCATTGTGTACGGTCATTGTGTAAGCTTCCTTGCTCAGCGCAGCCAGTGGATTTGAATCTTGACACTGAAAAGCAAAATTGTATCTACACTAAAAGCAGAGGGCCAGTCTAGTTTTCAGTCCCAAGATGGACTTTACCGAGAGCCAGAAGGCCTCCTTTTGTGTCTCCTGAAAGAATTTATCATTGAATTCCAAGCACTGGATGCTGTCCTAACAGTGTATTAAACTGTTGCACGGTCTCACCCCAAAGGCAACCCCGACAGACAATTAACAATAGGAATACAAATGTGGAAACACATGATAAATGGTTTTTGGGTGGAGCTTTGACCTGTTATCTTTGTTCAGGGGAAGGTTGCCGCTGCTAAATAAAGAGGTGGAAAGGCAGTCTCCCGGTAAGCATCTGGTGAACGTGAATATATCATATTGGAAAGAAACCGCTTCTGTCCCTGCAGCACATCTGCTTTTGCAGCATAGTAAATATCTTATGGGACAAAGAGATGAAATGCTTTGGGGTTTAATAACCCTAAACGTACAGATTAGTTCTCTCTGATAATTATATGTACTCTCTATCAACCAGCACCTCGAAGCCAGCCAATGTTTGACTTCATTAAATGGGCACTAGCTATTTTAAGTCCCAAAGATTTCAACAGGCAAGTTAAGCATTTCTCCCTCTTGTGAGGCTTTAAAAATAGTTAACTTTGACCAATCTACCTTGTTGCGATTTGCATCGGTATAGCAGTTGCAAGACTGCAGTATCCTCTTCAGCATCTATTTGTCCTGGCTTATGATACAACTTATTTTATCAGGATACCAAATTTGGGGTTCTCCCGCACTGGTATCCTTTAAAAGAACATCGGCCAATGTCATTTGGATTTTCTGTTTCCAGCACCTCATTTTCCTGCCCCTTCCTAACTTCCCTCTGAATCCTTCTCAACTTCGGGGACTGTGGTACCCAAAAGTGAGAATGCAGTTTGTTAGCCTTTTGGGCTGCAACATGGCATGGTGACATTTGTTATCTTTCTCAGGAGTGATGCTGTCTAGCCATCGGTCCCCATCTTATAATGGGATATTTCATCCTTGGAATTTCCTTCTATTTTCTGCTTCTTGTGGGAGGGCCTGTTTCCCCTTAAATTATTCCATTTAAATTCTCCATTGGGGGAGGGACAGACACATATTAATCAAAGTCTGGGGGAAAACTGAGTGCTTACACTTGTATCATTTCAAGTTAGGCCCTGATCTGTGACAACAGCCCTCCACCCAATCACCTACATAACAATCTCCTGAGTCAGGAAAGGAAAAATATATATATAAAAAGAGACATTATCATGATTGGCTTGCAGCCGAGGCTTCCCCCAGCCTCCATTCCCAGCAAAATCCCAATCCACCCTGGTATTGGACACTGTTAAAGTAAAGTAAAATGACCTTCCGATGAAAGCATTTTGCTTTAACGGTCACTTTATTAGCAATTCCCCAGTTCCTGCTGGGCATCTTTAATTCCACTAGGTGGCGCATTTACAAAGAAAACTAATGCTTTTCTGTGTCGGTGGGGGAAAAAAAACTTCAGTTGATCTATTCTTGTTCCTTTACTTACCTGGAGGGATTCCCCCCCCCCCGGAGGGTGGGGTATTCCTCGTGTTAGCTGGGTGCAAGAACGCTGTTCTCCGTGCAATATAAAATGTGATGTTTGGTTACATATGCAACAGCTGTCGCCTGAAGTGGGCTCAAAAACTCGGGGGGCGGGGGGCGGATGAGGGACCAGTAAATCAATAAACCTCCTTGGCATCGTTCCGTCCAAATGACTATTTCCTGACATAAGCGGTTCAGAATAATGCAACGCCGGCGCGCCTCCTCTCTCCCTCTCCGGCTGGAGAAGGCAGAGAAGAAGAGCCCTTCGCGTTTGGAATGTGGATCTCTGCCCTAGTAAATAATAGCTGCCGTTGCCCTCGAGGGCTGCAGATCCGCGCTCAGGCGTTTTGTCAGATCAGTGGAATTAAAAGTATTTGCAAATTGCTCGCCTACTCATAACTCTGTCAAAGGTGCTAAATTACATTCTGGATCACCTGTTTCCGTGGGGACATCTCAGACAACAGTGCTTTACAATAAAAATAATAATAATAATAAAAAATGTGCCCAAAGCTGCGCAGTTTCCATCAGTGCCACACCCCTGTTATCATTTGAGGAATCCTCCCTTGTGTGTGTGATAAGGGTACAATAATAAGCTCATGGTCATAACAGCAGTCACAAGTCCCGCTAGCCACACAGAAGCCCATCCCCTCCGGCCGGTGGAGTGTACACTCAGGGGTGGGAGGGGAAATCTGCCTTCAGAGAAGAACCTGGGGAGGCAGGTGATCAAGCAGGTGGGACTACGCTGCGTGGGACGGTAGATCAAGCAGGGGAGGGCCAACCCCAGCAGAGTCAAGCGCAAACGGAATCAATGCGTGTCTCAGAGGCGCGCTCTCGCTGGAAAGCCTTTCTCCTTGAAACCCTCGCTTTGCACTTTCTCCCGACTGGGAAGAGAAAAGGCTGGCCGCGGGGGTGGGAGGGCTTGTTTAAAAAAAAAAAAATCCCCGTGATACCCGATCCGCAACAGTCCCCTGAGCTCCGCCACAAAGAAGCCCCTAGTAGGACACCTGACTGCGAACTGGGTGAGCGGCGAGAGCCTCCCCCCTCTCCCCCCTCTTTTGTCCTGGAAATAAATCAATCACAAGAAGTGGAAAAAGGCAAGCCAAGCATATAGGCAAAAGTGGTGGAGGCAACAATGGGCTTTTTCTTCCGGGGCTGCCTGTCTGAGAGTCTAGCCTCGCCGTCAATAGCGGCCGATAGGATCTAAATTGTCCCGAGCTCGAAGGTTTTTCGCTAGTGGTGCTGAACAAAACAGAGGTCTGTTTCCTAAGCAGCTCCCTCGGCCGCTGCGGCGGAGGCTGCTCTCGGTTGCTGCTGCTTCTGCTGCTGGTTGCCCCGGTTCCCTGAACGCCCTTCGGCCGGGAGATGCTGCTGCGGCTGAGCCAGGGCTGCTCTCCAGCACCGGCTGCAACCGAGGGAAGGAAACCCTCAAACGGGCAGGGGACCGAAACCACACACGCGCAGGATCATAAGAGAGGCAAAAGAGGCGCGCTTGGGGCCCACGGAGCCAAACACACACGTGCGTGTGTGTGTGCGAATGGGGATGGCAGAGCGATACCGCTGTAGTAGCTCCCTCTCTCTTGCGCACGCACACACGCCCTCGGAAAGTTCAGCTCCTCTCCCTCCCTGACAGGGCGCAAAACAATCGATCAGCTGGTGGGACAGTTTAGAGAAGAAGCAGAAGGAAAAAAAGCCGCACCGGCGAAAAGACACGCCAACCTGAACCGGGAGAGAGGGAAAGCGGGATAAAGGGAAGCGGACGGCCAGGATTAGGAGATAAACCAGAGTATCGCCTAGAAAGCAGCGGGAGGGTCAGGAAGGCCCCTGTGGTTCTCTGCAAACAGAGCCTCCCAAGCCCGTGGAGTGGAAATTGATCAGACATTGATCGTGTGCCTTGGGCTGCCATTCAACCCGCTGGAGTTCGCCTCCTAAACCCTTCTTTTTCATCAGAACCGCAGAGAAAAACCTACTCGCCACTGCTCCCACCGGGATTTTTTTTTTGGGGGGGGGGCAAGCAGGTGATCCTTTCTTCCACTTCCACCGCCGTCCCCCCGTCTTCCACTTCTTCTCCTTCCCACCCCCCACCCCACCCCACCCCGACTGGACGACTCCCTCCCTTGGAGAACACGCCCAAGTAAGCTGAAGAAGAGAGGAAAAGATAGATAGTAACATTGAACCTGAGGGGAAATCCTTCCAGAGGCGGCTGCTGCTGCGTGCTGCGAGAGGCAGAGATTATTAAAGCATATACATTCCCCAGCGCGCTCCCAAGGGCTACGTGTGACAGGCATACAAATCCGGAGTAGAGAGGGCAGAGAGGGAGTGAAGAGAGAGAGAGAGAGACCCCGTGGAGGGCCATGGTGATTGTCTCTTGGGATTTACAAACACCCCCCGCTCGCTCCGGGTGGCTCCGATCGCACGAGGGCTGGTCTGTTTTGTCTGCCTTCGCTTTGACCTGGCGTTGCACTGTCTGAGAAATTAAACCAGCGCGCAAAGAGTGTGAAGGAGGGAGGGGGGGGGGAGAGAAACCGACTTTTTTTTTATTGCGGGGAAAAAAAAGAAGATCCAGTTTTGCATGTTGGTCTGAAAGCCAAGAGCAACCGAGGAATATGAACAGGAAAACCAGGCGCTGGATATTCCACATCGTTCTGAGCCTAGGGATTGTCTATATCAAAATTGGGTAAGTCATCTCTTCTCTCTCTCTTCTCTCCCCCCCCCCACTCCACTCTTTAAACGCAAACATACTGTGCCTAACCTGTCCAGACCTGTTAGCATTCAACTCGAGGAAAGCCTGGAAGAGGTTTTCTTTTTTCTTAAAGCTAGGGCCGCAATATTGTTTTGCTTTGCTGCTGTTCCCGGGGAAGTGTGGCGTGTGTGGCTCTGGGGGAATGCGGAGGAAACCCTCGCGTCAGGCATGCCTCGAATGGCAAGTGGGGGCCACTTGACGGCTGGACCGCCTGGGGGGGAAAGAAGGCTCTGCTGGTCAGCGAGCCCCTGAACGGGTCAGGCGAGGCAGGCAGAGCTGCAGCCCGATAGCGCTCTCCTCTTGGGGGGGAAACGGGCCGCCTCCGCGTCCACAGCCCTCTGCACATGCTCAGGAGACCTCGCTTCTTCGCAAGGGCTGCCTCCGCGTTCGCCCTTGCGTGAGTTCTGGGGCACGACCAAAACGTCTCAGAGGCTGAGCCGTTCGCGTGGCACCTGCGCCCGCTCGCTCAGCGGCAACCTGCCGGTTGCGTCGAATTACCTGCGGGTCCATGTAGAGCTTCTCTCGCACCCGCAAGTGACTTGTGGATCGCAGCTCAAGCCCCAGCGCCAGCTCCTCTGTCACCAGCGGCAGGACAAAGTGAGCGCTGCAGCGCACTTTAGTGCACACATGCGCGTCCAGAGGGCTGTGCGGAAAGCGGTGTGTGTGTGTGGGGGGGGGGGAGCGCACGCCATCCTAAGCAGGTCCCATTGATTCCAAGGGAGCTTGTCTCCAGGTGCGCTCAGGATATTCATTTCTGAAACTGTTTATACAAGCTTTGTGCCTACGGTATCCTGAAAGCACCAGGGGATTAAAATCCAGATCTGCTTTTTGAAACCGTAGGCAGTCATCACTTTCCTGGATTCGCAGGTCGACGTGGTGCTCTTTGAAACTGGTACCTGCTTGTGTGAAGCTGGTGTATTTGTCTCTCTCTGTGTGTGTACTTGCACAGGTATAGGACACGTGCTCGCTTATACCTCGCCCTAACACGGCAAACCCGGGGATTTGGCGATAGAGTGCAGTAAAGAAGAAGGCGACAGTCCACAGTTTTGTTTTGTTTCAAGCGGGGAGATTTTAATTCCTACAAGCCAGGGACTCTGGGAGTTTCAAGCGCAATAGCAGCACGATGCTGCGCCCACCCTTTTTGGGAGTGAGCGTTTTGTCCAGGACGTCAATTGCTGCGAGCTTTAATTTATGTCTCAGGAAGTTGGGTCACACTTTGGCAAAAGCCCACGTGCCCCTTATCGCTCTTTTAATTATAGACCGACAAAACTATATAAAGAGTCCGCGGGGGGGGATAAGGGGGGGATAAAGGGGGGATAAAGGGGGGATAAAGGGGGGGGGCTCTGATAGCCATTAAATCGACTTCCTGGTTCTTCCCATTCTCCTTTTCTGATCGTCACCCCCAGGGCGGGCAGACAAGCAGAGCCGCGCTGGGCTTGCCTTGGCCACGGGCTGGCTGAGTAAAATGCTGTTTTTGGTTGGGCTTGAGTATGTGCCGCAACCTGCCAGTTGACATTAGCAAACAACACCCGGGGAGGGTTGTTGTGAATGCCTCGGAGGGAAGGCTGCAGGCACACTCTGGCCATTTATGCATGGGAGGTTTTGCCTTGAATTTGCCTCTCTCTGGATGAACATTTTCCCCCATCCAAATTCTCAAAACTAAAAAATAAACCCCCCACGCAGAGTTTTAAGAATATGGATGGGGGAAATGTGCATCTAGAGAGCGGCAAACCCAAGGCAAAACCTCCCATGCATAAATGGCCAGATTTCTCTCTGGTTCGACACCCCTTGCCCCGGGACTATTGTGGGAATGTCACCGAAGTTACGAACCGTTTGGCTTCGTGAAAGGTTATACTGTCCATAATGATAAGCTACCCGTCACGTCTCGATGGGCAGATCAGAGGCTTAACGGGGTTTAAAAAGGCACCGGGGGTCTACTTTGAGGTGCAAAGCCTGCTACTTCCCGCCCATTCAGAAGGGCGCTCGACTAAGACCCTTCTTAGAGAATCGATTGACACCAAAGTGGCGGGGGGCGTTTCCGATGATGATCTCCGTTCAGATCAATCTTTTCTTTTCTTTTCTTCCCCGTTTGCTCCTTCTAGGGGTTTTTCCTCCGTGGTGGCTCTGGGGGCCAGCATCATCTGTAACAAAATCCCCGGCTTAGCTCCCAGGCAGAGGGCTATCTGTCAGAGCAGGCCCGATGCCATCATCGTGATCGGGGAAGGCTCCCAAATGGGAATCAACGAGTGTCAATTTCAGTTTCGCAATGGACGGTGGAATTGCTCTGCCTTGGGAGAGAGGACGGTCTTTGGAAAAGAGCTGAAAGTGGGTATGTTATCTCTTTACCACAGAGCGGTTGGCAGGTGGAGCCTGAAGTCCACCGAAGAGCTTCCAAAAGAAGAGAGGATGATAGGCTAAGAGTATCAGCACCACAGTGGTTAGGAGACAGTGCCTCAGCGGAAGTTGCTGACCTCTCCTGGTTTGCCTTGCCTTTGGGAGTATTGGAAGTAGCAGAGGCCTGTGCACTGTAGGTGTATAGTTGTTGTCTCCACTGGTATCCCTGCTATTGAGTGTATCTATGTCTTTACCTCTCTTATTCTAGGCACAAACATTTCTTTACAGTAAACACACTTTCTAGAGGGGGAAAAAGCCTCATTGAAATCAGTGGGCCTTCTGAGCTAACATGTACTGGGGCTGCAAGACTGCAATTGTAAATGGACATGCCAGGGAGAAAGTCCCACTAAACTCAATAGGATTCAATTCTAAGCAAACGTGCTTAAGGTTATTTTGGCATTTCACGCATAACTGAAAATGCCCCTGAGCCCTTTTTACATCACTATTTTGTGATATGTGTGAACATTACAAATGCCTAGTTTTTTTAAAAAAAGTTTTTTTTAAAAAATATACCTGAATAGAGATTGTGGCCAGTGTTGTTTTCCAATTTCATTATAAACCAATGCGGGGGGAGGGTTATTGCAATCCTAAACATAGTTACACCCTTCTAAATCCATTGAGCTCAATGGATTGTGCATAGGATTTTGCTGTTAAGGTCCACAATGTGAAAACATCATAAGAGCATATTAAAGTAGTTAAAAGAGTGCTTCCCCCCTCCCAATGAAAACCCTATGGGGTCACCCTGGTTCAGCTGTGACTTGACAGCCCTTTCCACCACCAAGGGGCAGTTTTAATTTTGGATTAAGCAACATATTGTACCTTGGTGTAAACTTCAATGCATGATGCAAGAAAGAACTACATATCTGAGAAGTTCTTACTGGCTGCCATACTAAGGTCACTTTCCTAAGAGTAAGCCTCATTGACTTACATGGGACTTACTTCTGAGTAGACTTGCTTAGGATTGTTCCCTTAGCTTAATTGCTGTACTGTTGTGAGATTATAAATGTATTTTTCATTCATCCAAATAGGACATTATTTGTTCAGTTCAGAAGTCTTTGAAATTGTCATTTGATGCATTGTGTCTACGGAACTTCCAGTTCTATTGCAGTGATTTCTAAACCATGAGTCAGCAGGCAAGGCTTACTAATGGATTATGGGATATTTGTGGTGTGTGGGAAAGCTGTGAGTTTCCAAGGTGCCAGAAATACAATTGAAGACCAGTGCTGCACAAGATGATAAGAAAGCTTTACTTTTGGGGGTTAAAATAAACAGGAAAATCCAAAAATTGACATTTCAATAACCATCTCTGATTTTCTGCAGTAAATGTCAATATTAGTTACATTATATTTTCCCAAATGTTGGTTATTTTATCCAGTGTTCATAGCTAGGGATTATACTGATGTTTACATATACATTTGAATTTAATCAATGCTTAAAGAATTTCTATGTTAAACTCCCAAATGTGACTTATCTCTGTTTAATGGTTTTATTTATCATGTAAGTAAAAGGTTCACAGATATTTCCCAGAAAGTTGATGACCACAATCCAACAGTTCATTGTCCTAAGACCATTACTATTATTGGGTATGAACATGCCTACTATTGGATGTAACAATGGATGCTGGACTGTTGCTAATTATGGGATACATTTGAACACAACTGATTTATTTATAGCTAATTTGTTTATGCAAAGAAAATAATAGTACTTGTAGGTTATCCGGGCTGTGTGACCGTGGTCTTGGTATTTTCTTTCCTGAAGTTTCACCAGCAGCTGTGGCAGGCATCTTCAGAGGAGTAACACACTGTCCTTCAGTGTTACTCCTCTGAAGATGCCTGCCACAGCTGCTGGCGAAATGTCAGGAAAGAATATACCAAGACCACGGTCACACAGCCCGGATAACCTACAAGAACTGATGAACTCTGACCGTGAAAACCTTCGAAAATATTAGTAATTTACTTATTAATTATAAGTATAGGGTATGCTTGGAACAATGTGGGATCAAAATCCAGTAATGGAATAATACAGGCATGGCATCTTCCATAGCCCTTAGATTATAATTTATTTTTAAAAGTTAACATTATTAATATTGTATCCTTTTTTGTGCTTATATAACAAAGCTCCCTTGGGAGTACATCTGAGGTAAGGTGTCACTTGTCCGTAGCCATGTTCTTCTCCAGATGTGCAATGTGCTAATTTTGCTACCCATAGTTTCAATCATCTTTTCCTCATATCAAAATAATAGGCGGCATGTCCAATGTACTAGCTGGGAGCCTCTGTAACATTTGTGCTATGTGGATCTTTTATTTCCATGCTTCGTAACTTAGCCATCTTCCACATAACTTTTAACGTAATTGAGGCAAAATGGTGATTTCTTAATGGCTTCTCCCTAAACGAGACACAACCCTGATGTTCTTTCTTTACACAATTTGTAGTATCACTCCCCCCCACCCCCGCTTATCCTTTGCTTTGACAATATTTGAACACAACGAGACATGTCAAGGGCAGAGTTCCAGGCATGTGATCATATGGTATTTTTAATCCACAGTCAAAATTGTGATATGTGTAATGGCATGAATTCCACTTTCAGAAGAGGAATGCATGCGTCTATGACTCCAGACCTGAGGATTGTTGGAAGGGAGCCAGTCAAAGTTCAAAGAATCTTTGGAAGAAGGAGCCCTGATAGACTCTTGTGGTAGCCTTAGGGGCATGCAGAGGGAGAAGGCAGCACAAAGAGGCAGGAGTGCCCAAGGCACTTCTGGGCAGGGCTCTTTGATAGGTTAGGAGTGGTTATCCAGGCCCATTTAGACTTAATCCACCAATGCTTAGTTGTGCAAAGTCAGCAGAGGGTCTAAATTATGGATTGAACACAGCCAAGAGCAGTCTTGAACAAGAAAATAATGCTAGAGTCTTGATGCTTCTCATTGTTTGCAAGTCTATATTAAGGAGATAGTTTGGGATTAAATATGTAATCCTAAATAGACTTACATTCTTCTAAATCAACTGAAGTCAATGGGGTTAGAAGGGTATAACTTTACTTAGGATTGCACTGTAAATAAATTTTGTTAATACTACAGGAAACATAATTTCTCAAACATTTCCCCTCCTAATGTATCCTATACCATATAATGTGTCCCATTGTCACCCGTTTCTGTGTAGTTAGTCCAGAATATCGAGAGTAGGCTATTGCCGTTGTGTGTTTCAGACCAGTTGTGATTGTTCTTCAGGAGTACATCTGTCTGGGCTAGCTCACTGGGTCTAAACGTGGATTGACTATTGTTGCAAACACAGAAGTCAGCTTAGTGCTACATAGATCAGCCAAAGGCATGAATCTCTTCAAAGAGGTTTTTCTGAAAGTAAAAGGTTGTCCTAATCTGATAAGAAAGCTATAGATGTGGTATACAAAAACAACAAACTGTTTTCACATGCACTGCTTTTTTGCAACCTGGAACATGAGCACAGCGAAGCCTTTGGACCTTGCTGAATGTAGGCTCCCTAATCTCTCTCCCCTGCCTGAAATCTGAAAGGGTGCCCTGGTTGGATGGGTTGCTTTGTGATATAATTTTTTTCCCAAATATGCAGATCTGTGGAAGTGGCCATACCATAGCATTTAGTTATGTTGTGTCATTTCCTCTCACATTGTCTCTAAATTAGGCCATAGGAGTTGCTTAATTAGCTTTCTCATTTTTATCTTAACCCCTGTTCATCATATTATCTCAGTGGTTTCATTTCAGTGCTCTTAGAAGAGGTAAAGACTAAGCAGGCTTTCTTGGTCTTTGGGGATGAGTCTTACTGACTGCTGTCTAGATCAGCAGTCGTGGTTTAGTGAAATGACTTTCATACCCAGGTATGGAGTTGGTAATGTTTGTTGGTATTCCCAATTACTTCCCTTTCAGTGGTTTTCTGTGCTGAAGTATAAACCACTTTTTAAATCCAGAGGAATTTCCAAAGTGAGTTTGGAGTTCAAAGAAGTTGTGGTGGTGGGGGGAGAGAAACAGGCCTGTATATTACGGATGCCAGCCTCCAGGTGGGACCTGGGGATCCCCCCCTCCAAATTACAGCTCATTTCCAGACTACAGAGATAATTCCCCCTGGAGAAAAGTCTGCTTTGGAAGGTGGACTCTATGGCATTATACCTCACTGAGGTCCCTGTCCTTCCCAGGCTCCATCCCCAAATCTCCAGGAGCTTTCCAAGCTGGATCAGGAAACCTTACCCCCCAACCCCCGCCGGTGGCCATGGGGGACCTGGCAACTCTACTGTACATAGATATTTTGAAATCATGCTTGTAGGCTGGAGCCATCTCAATTTTTCCATCATAGTGATTCTCTTTAATATAGTTTTAAGCAGCTTAGGCAGTGTTGTTCTGCAGAGGTGGCAATAAATATTCCCAGACAATCATCCATCAGTATGGTCTAATTGAAGCTGAATCTGGGCAAAATGGAAGCAATGCTGGGAGTAGGTAGGTCCTCTGACTTGGAGGGAATAATGGCTAAGCTAGGGGAAGAAATAATTTTTAAGAGTGAAATTCATGTGATAGAGGCTTCACTATTGGTGATGTGGACACATCTAGTTTTCCTCACTGTTGTTTCTGGCTAAACAGGTTTGGCAGGTTTTTGAAACTATACAAAGGCACTGCCTGTTTTCCAGAGGCAAAAGTGGGAAGCATAGCAGCAAGCATAGCAGCAAGCAGTGATCCCTCTTTCAAACCACCTTTAACTGTTTGGAACGGGGGGTGGGGGGGACCCTCTATAATCTATCATCAGTATTGTGAAATGGAGCAGTATGAAATTATATAACACTGATTTCTGTACAAATTGATTGATAATGATCAAATCCAATTCAACAATGGTTCAGTCTTTGAAAGTTCAGTACATATTAATGTCTGAATTCAGAGTCAATGCCCCAGTAAAGATTGGTATAATGAAAGCCCTCCTTCCTATGAAACAAATTGTTAGGAGAGGAAATAGGAACACATTGAGAATATCATTATAAAAGTTGTATCTACTGGGAACTTCTCTTGAAGAACTCTTTTGAAATGAATGTGAGTTGAACTTGAACATGGAAGAACATGGCTGTTGTGCAGGCCCTATTAATTTCAGTGAGGCTTGTAGAGGAGAACTTCCCTTGGGAGAAATGTTCATATCTCTTTAGTATGATTAACAGTGGGCTCCCAAAAAGGGGTCGCCATAAGTCGGCTGCGACTTGATGGCACTTCACACACACACACACATACACACACACACACACGCACACACGCACACACACAAGAAAGAAAACATTTTGTGATTGCCATTTTCACTTTTGTTATTCCTTATTTTCTCCTGTTTTGACCTTATGATGGCTACAAAATGACATAGTAGTCGTTGTGATGATTATGTTAAAATAAGGATTTAATATCAAACAACTTTACTACAATGGATCCTTGTAATACCATTATGTTTTTACATGACTGCAACATTAGATCATAGGTTTTGCTTTAGGTTTGTGAGAATTCACCTACATATTTTATGTGTTGATGGAAATTATGTGTGTATATGCTCAAGGTTGGTACACCTTGAATAATAATGCTATTGTAAACATATTTCCTTGAAAGCAAGTCCCACTGGTCTCAATGTAATCTACTTTATAAAGTGGTCTTAAACACAGTAGAAAGATAAAAGAAGAGAGAGAAAAGAAGAAATAGATATTTGTTCCCTTTCTGATAATACTGGAACTTGGATTCTTCCAGTGATATGAACATGAACACATGAAGCTGCAATATACTGAATCAGACCCTTGGTCCATCAAAGTCAGTATTGTCTACTCAGACCAGCAGCGACTCTCCAGGGTCTCAGGCAGAGGTCTTTCATATCACCTACTCGCCTAGTCCCTTTAACTGGAGATGTCGGGGATTGAACCTGGGACCTTCTACATGCCAAGCAGAGGCTCTACCACTGAGCCACAGCCCCTCCCAAAAATAAGAAGTGCCTTCCTGAATCAGGTTAGTGATCTATCAAGTTCAGCATTCTGTATCATACAGCAGCCATCCAGTAACCCTGGATTGCCAACAAATAGGATACAGAGACCTAGGATTTCCTCTGACGTTTCTTCCTAGCTCTGCTAGTCAGAGGCTTGCTGTTTCTGAATATAGAGGTTCCAGGTACTCACCATGGCTAGTGACCTATCATCAATGAATGTGTTAACACCATGTATGCTAGTGGCCATTACTATGTCCACAGGCATTGAATTGCATGATTTAATTACTCACTGAGTGAAGAAATACTTCTTTTTGTTCATCTTGAATATATTGCCCATCAACTTCACTGAGTGCTCATGAGTTCTAGAATTGTGGGAGAGGGAGAAAAGGTTATATCTAGCTACTTTATTTATCCCGTGCAGAGTTATATAAATCTCTATCATGTCCCTGATTAGTAGTCTTATTTTTCTAAATGGAACAGTCCAAAATTCTTTAGGATTCCCCCTAACAGGAAAGGTGCTCCGTTCCATTCAATCATCGTGGTTGCCACCTTTTGTGCTTTTCCCATCTTTTTAAAGATATGTTTACCAGAACACATACTATTCCAAATGAGGACACAGCATTGTGTAGGGGGTCGGACTAGATGGCCCTGGGGGTCCCTTCCAACTCTATGATTCTATACAGGACATTACAATATTGTCCCTTTCCTAATTATCCCCAACATGGAATTTGCTTTTTTTCCACCTTGTGAAAATGTGAGCCTGAATTAAGGCTTAAATCATCATCCAATGTAGAATATAAATGATCATATAAAATACATTTAAAAATACATTATTCATTATTTGAATAATAGCACACATTAGTAGCAGCACACATTAGCAGAAGCAATGACTCAGATTTTATATAGCTGTAAATGACTCTGGCTTTTAAGTGGGAACAGTGAAGAATCTGGCCCAATTAAGTAACAGTACTTTTGATTATATTATAATTAGGGGTTATAACTAATAGAACTCCTGACCTGAAAATAAACACAAAAATTGCTGTTACAGATCATTATTTTGATTTCCCAGAGCAGTATTAGGAATCTGGGATTCTTAGTGAAACAAAACTACCCTCCTGAAAATCTGTATTGTTTTGAGTTCAGGTGCTTACCAAGCCAGCTGGAGCATGTGCATGTTGTTCTTTGCTTCTGCTTGTTTCCCCAAGCAATGGCTTCCTTTAAACCAGTCGGATCCTAGCAAGGGCATAGCACTCCTAGCTAATCATCTTTGCAGACAAGCTGCAGAGAAGGAGTATGCAGCATGAATGCACACCTGTTGTTCTCTGATTCTGCTCATTCCCCAAGCAATGGCATCCTTCCTTCCAATTGGATCCTGGCAAGAGAGGCACACAGAATGCTTCCAGCCAATCACATTTGCCAACAAGTCTCACAGAGGAAATTTTTAAGGCAGCTTTCAGCACTTACTGTTTTTTATTTGTGGTGCTCGTGCATAGAAATGCACCTACTTTGGTGGGTGGGGGTGTAAAAAGTAGCCATGTTCTTGAGATTTGGGGAGTCTGGAGGGGAGAGGGAGGATTGCATTCCATGCGATTTCAGTGGCATTATGTGCCATGACTCTTGTGCAGGAGACCCTCAAAGTGTCTGTGCTTTGAAAAGAATGCTGTCTGCAGTGTGCACACAAAATGGTCCCAAATATCTAGAACACAAAAAACAGCAAGATTGCTTATTTTGGGTTACCAGTTCAGATTAACAATCACGGGAAAATTCACCTTCCTGAAGCCTGAATCTGAAACTGTAATGAAAGTAAGTTCATTGGAATATTGACCAATGATGTGGACAAATTATTCATTTATTTTTTAAAACATTCATAATTGTGCTTGTCCTCTACTCTAGTAAGACTGCACGCCATTTTGGGGTGATTCACAAAATTGGTCTCCCACCAAAAGCCAATTGTTTGATTTAAGAGTCAATACCTTATAATATAATTGCAGATTCCTACACTCCCAGTTTACTGTTCAGTGACATTTGGAGATCTATGAGATTATGTGGTTGCCATTACTGTTGAGTAGATGTGTAAGACAACACCAGTCTGTAATTTCATGCTTTGTGTAATTGTTGATGTTATATGGTTTGACCATGACCATGCCAAAAAGAGGAGGGGAACTGATGCTGTGCCCATGGTCCCTTCAAGATGTAACTGCAGGCTGTTATTATTGTGGCATGTTGTATAATTATGTGTGATCCTGGCCTGCTGTTCTGTTCTCCAGTTGTCCTGCTATGAGCAAGGCTCTTCTTTATCTGTCTGAAGAAGTGGGCTGTGACTCACGAAACCGCATATCAAACTTAACAATTAACATGCCACTGGATTAACAAGGCTACCCCTTTGTAATCATCACGGAAGTCTCTGCTTTAGGGCCTTTGTTACATTTGACAATGGCTTTGCAATGAACATTCATGTGTGACTGGGTCACAACTGGGTTTGCTGTCTATTCATCAGCCCTTCCATCATTCCCCTGAGAAAGACACACAATATGATTAGATATAGGGAGGAAGAATGAAAATGTCTTGGAATCACCACGAGATTGGGTTTTAACCTGCCATTCACTGTAAGGTGACTACAGAATGTCACCTCATGGGTAACAAAACTGACTGAATGACTCTTCTCCATTGGTGCAGTTTGTACCATTAGGATAGTGTATTCCTTAAGGATTAGTAGAAAAGAGCAAGAGCCCAGTAGCACCTTAAAGTCTAACAACATTTCTGGCAGGGTATGAGCTTTTGTAAACCACAGATATCTGAAGAAGTGACCTGTGGCTCACAAAAGCTCATACACTGCCAGAAATTTTGTTAGTCTTTAAGGTTCTACTGGACTCTTGCTCTGTTCTATTGCTAGTGACAGACTAACATGGCTAGCCATCGTGATCTATCTCCTTATAGATTAGTTTATTCAGGTAGGGGCAAGTGATAAGGCTTCTTGTCCTTTTCTATAAGTAGGAAAAAGGGCAAATTGTGACTTCCTGGTTCATGAAAGAGAAAGGACAACCCTGTCTGAATAGACTCTTCTTATGTTATTCTGCTCATGCAAGTAGATCAATCAGGTGAGCAATAATTCACAAGGGTTAGTAATGTCTGCACTAGCTCTGAGTCACTGAAGGTCTAAGTCCTTGAGAAACAAATGAAGACTTTGCTGTTGACTTCAGCCGGATCAATACACACTTGTAAATAATTTGTGTTTGTGACATTCTGTAACTATAAAAACAGAGGCACAGGCAGGGGTTTTAGTTGTTTGTATTTTTGCAGCCAAGAAAGTGTTCTTGCAAAAACAGGAGCCAGGCTGGAAATCTGGCACCAAGAATCTAAAAACCAGCATGATGCTTTATGCCAAAGAGTCAATCTTTCTAGGCAGTGACTGTCATGGTACGATAAAAACATTGCCCCAAGGTCACTTTTGCAGGAATTTGCATCACAAGGCTTTCATACCTGCCTTCAAAATCTATCTTGTGAGTACATGTTTTAGAAAAATGAAAAGATTACATTACAGTATGTTGGAGTAGGGTAGCTAACGCCTACTGAAAGTTCAATGTATGGGTTTCTTGAAAAGAAAATGAAATCACATAAAACATATCTGACAGTGTCATAGACAAGGTAAGCGATATAAAAAGGAAGCCATGTTCCTGAAAATGATAAATATGAATGATAATGGACATTTTAAAAAGTATTTGGGTCACAATCCAGCAGAGTATGCAACACTTTCAGCCTGATCTTATGCAATAAATAAATTCTATGTGTATTCTGAATAAATAAACTGCATTGTGTTTCCTAGTGCTTACTCCCAGGGATGCATGTACAGGGTTGCAGCCTTAAGCTCAATGAAATGAGTGGATGTAAGTGTATATTCGCCAGATTGTCACTGTTACCTTGGGAATTGTACCTTGAATTTCATTCAGATTTTGCTTTGTTCCTGAAGCGCAAATAAATGGGCAAAATTAATTCAAGCATCCATAAAGCTGAGAAGTGTTGCATGGCTAACATTTTAAAAAGGCAGTGTTTTTTGTGTGTGGAGTTATTTGAACAACAGTTGTTCAGCCTGATTCCACAAGCTGCAGAATAGCCTTCTCTACCTCTGATGACATCAGTGAAATGTGGTGGGTACTCTGCACCTTGCAGGATCAGGTTGTTTATCTGAACAACTGACATGTTCTATAACTCCCAAGGCCTCCATTTTTCATTGCATAGGCCTTGTTTTATGATCCCGTCTGTACTAGATGATGGAATAGAAGCAGGCAAATCCAGATAATCAGGGAGAAGATGGGTTCTTTTCTCCAATTTGCTGTCTATGAATTATGGCTGCTATAGAGATGTGAAGTAATGTAGCCTATGGCACATAATTGGCAAGCTCTGCTGCATTTTCCATCTTTATATTTTCACAGTCAACATATTATTCAGCACATGCCTCTTTAGATAACTCCCCTGCCCCCGACCTCTTGGCTTTAAATAACAGAAAATACAACGTATGTTTTCCAGCAAGATAAATACAAATTTGTCTTTTTTATTTTCCAAAATAACTAATTTATGATACTGCTAGTAGGGCAAAATATTTTTTTTAATGTCCATCCTAATAGGACATTTAGTCCACTGTACCCTCCCCCCATTTCTCTCTGCTTATTTGTGCATAGAATTAACAGTGGATCCAATGTTTGCTTACTCTGAAGTAAATCTTAGGATTCAATGGGACATACCTTTAATGTCCCACTGAAATCACTGGGACTGACTTTCAAGAAAATATAAATAGGATTGTGCTGAAAGTCTCTAGACCAACCTGACACCAGATGTGTTTATCTAAATAGTTTAACCTTCTTTTATTAACAATAATGAGCCAGTTGAACACAGTATACATAAGAACAATAAGAACCCTGCTCCAGTATACCATTTCACACAGAGGCCAACCAGTTACCCCACAGGACCAACAAACAAGGCAAAGCCAAGCCTTCCCCTGATGCTGCTTCCTAGCACTAGAGTCAGAAGTTTACTACCTCTGAATATAGAGGTTCCCTTAACTCACCATGGCTAATAGCCACTGTTGGACCTGTCCTGCATGAACCATCTAATTCCCTCTTTAATGCCACAATTTAATTATTTGTTGAGTAAAGAAACAGTTCTCTTTGTTGGTCCTGAACCTGTTGTCCATCAACTTCATTTGATGTCCCCAAGTGGTAGTATTATGGGAGAGGGAGAAGAAGTTCTGTCCATTCACTTGCTCTAGCCAGTGTGGTGTAGTGTTCAAGAGCGGTGGTTTGGAGCGGTGGAGTCTGATCTGGAGAACCAGGTTTGATTCCCCACTCCTCCACATGAGTGGCAGAGGCTAATCTGGTGAACTGGATTTGTTTCCCCACTCCTACACACAAAGCCACCTTGGGCAAAGTCACAGCTCTGTTAGAGATCTCTCAGCCCCACCTATCTCACAGGGTGTCTGTTGAAGGGAGGGGAAGGGAAGGTGATTGTAAGCCAGTTTGAGTCTCCCTTAAGTGGTAGAGAAAGTGGGCATATAAATACAAACTCTTCTTCTTCCTCCTCCTCTTCTTCCTCTTCCTCTTCTAGTGCTTGTCCTCCCCCTCTAGGCTTTTAGGCTGTTTCTGTAATTATTTCTGGTAAAAGTGTGCATAAAGTATTTCTGGTAAAATTGTGAATAAAGTATGACAGTTATAGCATCAGAAAAATCCCATATGTAGCTCCTAGTCAGAATAAGTGCTGTTACTTCTCTTAATTCTATCCATGTCAGCCAATCATGTATAAAGACAGTGCTGTCTAGGACTACTCTTCCCATTTTCTTTTACATGCAAATAGATCTTTACAGAAATCTCTCTTGGATCATCTGAAATTATTTTTTCCTTTTCTTCTCCTCCATGGCTCTTAGTGTCTATTTTTATCCCACCTTTCCTCCAAGGAACATAGGGTGATGTACATGGTACTCCTAGGATTGCCAAAGGGCTTGGAGAAAAATATCATGTTGATATGTAGAAATTGGCAGCTGAATTTTTCATGGCAGCGAAGTAAATAACATCACCTGGTAAATAACACCATATCGAACCTCTGTTAAAGGGACTTTTCTTCAGGCAGCTGGCAATCTTAGGTATTCCACATCTCTGTTTCATCCTCACAACAATCCTGGCTGAGGTAAAGTGACTGGGTTAAGGCCACTTAGCGAGCCTCATGGCTGTTTGGGGAACTGACTCTGGTTCTCTCAAGCCCTAGAGCAGGGGTCGGCAAACTCATTAGTCAACAGAGCCAAATATCAACAGTACAACGACTGAGATTTCTTTTGAGAGCCAAATTTCTTAAACTTAAACTACGTAGGTAGGTACACTGTTTATTAACTTAATAAACTTTAATTAAAGTTTTAAGTCTTAATTAAACTATAGGTACACTGAATAAAACTTGATATCTTACTTAATAATGATCTTATTTATTGATAAAAATTAAATTGTAAGTAAGGTATCCATAAAATTAAATCATGACAATGACTGACCAACACTTAATGTGAACAATGGCCTTGCATCTCCCCAACCCCCACTGACCTCTCGTTGCCGCCCTGGCGCATCCCGCCCGCCTCGGCCTCCCCGCTCGCCTCTCGGCCTCCTCCTCCTCACCGCCGCCGCCTGGGCTCGTTCCTTCCTTCCCTCCCCAGCCGGCCTGCCGTCCGCCCGTCCGCCCCTCCTCAGCACCTTGGCCTCTGAGGAGGAGGAGGAGGAAGAAGAGGAGGAGGAAGGCGGAGGGGTGTCCTCCCCCTTCCCTCTAGTTGGCGTTCTCCAGCAGCGGAAGGGAAGGGCAGGCCACGAGGGAGCTTGCAGGTGAGGAAGGCGGGGGAGGGTGTGTGTGTGCTGGATCGGGGCCTCCCTCCTTCTCGGGCCAGCACGTTGCAAAGATCTCCCCCCCCCCCAGGCACGGCGTCTCTGGGCTGGCGGAAAGGTGGAGAACTTTTGCGGGACTTCTGCATGCGCGCAGAGCCCAGCCGGGGCAGGGAAGGGATGCCAGGCTCTCCTCCTCTGCGACGTGCAGCCCCGATCCTCTGCTGAAGGAAGCCAGCCCCCCCCCTGCGCCCTCCGCGCCCGGGGAAGGTGGCTTCTCTTGGGTGGGCGGCCACGATCCTGCAGCCCAGAGCCGCACTCAAGGGGCCAAAGAGCCGCATGCAGCTCTCGAGCAGCGGTTTGCCTACCCCTGCCCTAGTGTGACCACTACATTACACTGGCTCTTACACCTTCATTAGTTTGCCTGTCCTAACCTAGTCTTAGTTCACCTGGTTTCCACATCAGCATCACTGTCTCCTATGATGGTTTGGAATCTATGAAGCATACATTTGAGGACACTCGTGGAGCAGGTCTTTCCTGCCTTTCCCCATCCCCCAGTAGTTCCCTGAGACCTCCAAAGCACTGATCCTGGAGGTTGTGGGACACACAAATACAAAAGACCACATAGCCTGGAGAGCTGCAGTGAGGAGGAGGAACCAGGCGAAATTGCCTACCCACTCTTTTTCTACCCACTTCCACTGGCTCCTTCTGCTTCACTTTTGTTCAGATAGATGATGTGTTCTTCAAGGATTAGTTTGAAGTTTTCCTTGTTGAGATTTTGATCTGAGTTTGTGCGCAGAGGCCTAACTAGACAAGAGGTGAGAGATCTATGATCAGATCTCTCAATGATTTTAAAAGCAATTGCAGGGCAGAAGGTGGGCAGGATTTAACCATTCCCCTTTGCACTGTTTTCCAGACATACCCTCACCCCACCCAGGAGCTTTTTCCCCAGAAGGGAAAAAGACAGGCAAATTCCAGAGGATTGTCAAAGCATTTCAGATTTTCTTTCCAAATAGCGTTGTTGCCAGCTTAGTATTGAGCTCATTTCTGAAATTTCTAGCTGATTTCTTTTATGCAGTGGTTTCTGAAGGTATGCAGAGGCTGATAATGGAAAAAGTCACGGCTAAGGAACAGAGTCACAAGCCAGCCATGTTTAGGGTTCCCAACCTCCAGGTACTAGCTGGAGATCTCCTGCTATTACAACTGATCTCCAGCTGATAGAGATCAGTACCCCTGGAAAAAATGGCCACTTTGGCAATTGGACTCTATTGCATTGAAGTCCCTCCCCTCTCTAAACCCTGCCCTCCTCAGTCTCTCCCCCAAAAACCTTCTGCCAGTGGCGAAGAGGGACCTGGCAACCCTACTGGCCAGAAGCCATAAGATAAGGGAGTTTCTTCTCTCTGTTCTGAGATTCCAGTCCTTCCTGCTTCAAGAGGAAAGGTTAACTAGCCATTTGGCTCCTAGCAGTCTTTTGTCAGTTTGGATGTGACAATGTAGTAGGGTGTGAGATAGTAGACCATGCCCGACTTTGACCAGATCCATTAACATATGAAAGCTTGAAAGTATTCTGCCCTTCGAGGTTGAGGGCTCTTCCTCTGGACTCCTCCCTCCTGCCAGCTACTAGTTTGCAGCCGGATTTTTTTAAAAAATATTTTAATTATATTTTTCAAAATACAAAGAAAAAAGGGGAAATTAGGGAAAGGAAAATAGAATTACATTCACTGTTTTTCACCGGTGCATGGACTGTTTCATCATCTACATAGAATGTCTCTCTAATCTATTAATGGCATTTCCTAAATCTAATACAATTTTCTTATACTACATCAATTCTTGTTCTTAATAACTCTGTCTAATAAACATATTTCTGAACATCAGTATCTTTCATAAAAGGCCGCCATTTTTGCATGTGTTCTTTGGTCATCTCATAATGCAATATGGCCGAACGTCTTGCCATCATTGCATATTCATGCATTTTTGTAATCCACATCTTTAAGTCAGGTGTCTCCTTGTCCTTCCATTTTTGTGCTATTAACAGTCTCGCAGCAGTCATTGCATATTGATAAAGTTCTTTATACTTTACAGGTATTTGAGTTGGAGTTATTCCCAATAAAAAATATTTAGCTTCCAATTGAAAGCTCATTTTCAACATCTCTTGTATTTCTTTATGTATGACATTCCAAAAAGTTTGAATTTTTTTACATGTCCACCATTGATGGAAATATGTTCCTTCTGTTTCTGAACACTTCCAACAGTTAGCCTGATTTGCTTTGTACATCTTCTGCAGTTCTTTCAGAGCATAATGCCATCTAAAAAACATTTTATACCAGTTCTCTCTTACGGCTTGTGATCTTGAGAATTTAATTTCTGTTTTCCACAGTTTTTCCCAAATTTGCAATGGAATTATCTCCCCAAAGTTTTGCATCCACTTCACCATACATGTCTTTACTTGTTCTGATGTGGTGTCTATAGCCAACAATATTTTATATATATTTGACAAAAGGTGGTCCTGATTTTTCGTAATCAAAGTTTCAAATTCTGTCAATTTTCTTTGTTTGGATCCTTGTAAATAGTCCTTTCTTAATACATGAATTATTTGGTGATATGTAAACCAAGAGATTTTTACATTTTCTTCCTGAAGTTCTTGCAATGATTTTATTTGTCCATCTTTCTTAACTAGGTCATTATAAGCGAGTAACCCATTTTTGATCCTGCTTGCAAAGTCTGTGTATGCTTCAATAGGAGACTGGTGGTGAGGGACTGAGACATTTCTGGTGGTGAGGGACTGAGAAATCTTTTAAGTAAATTCCATACCTTCATCATCTGTATTGGTAAATTCTCTGTGTTTACATTCTTGAGTTTAGTTACAACTTTTTTGGTCCAAAGTAGTTGATGAAATCCATGTCCAAGATCAGCTTTTTCTAATCTTATCATTCTGTCTTCAGGGAGGATAATCCAGTCTGACAGTGCAGCCAGTGTGGCTGCTTGATGATATAATTTGAGATTTGGTAGATTTAATCCTCCTCTACTTTTCTCATCTTGTAGCACTGCAAATCTTACTCTGGGTTTCTTACCATTCCAAATAAATTTATTCATTCTTCTCTGCCATTTAGTCATTACCATTGGGTTTATGTCAATTGGAATTGTTTGAAAAAGAAATTTGAGTCTTGGCATAACATTCATTTTCAATACTGCTATTCGACCCAACCATGAGATTTGAAGTCTGTTCCACCTTTGTAGATCTTCTTCAAGCTTCGCCCATACTTCTTTGTAATTTAAATCAAAAAGTGTGTCAGATCTTGTTGGTATCTTAACACCCAAATACTTCACACTCTTCTTTGGTGTGAACCATTGAAATCTATTCTGAATGTCTTGTCTTTCTTCTTCTGAGACGTTATAAAGAATCATATTGGTTTTAGTTTTGTTAAGCTTATATCCAGAGTAATAACTGAATAGATCAATTTGTTTCTGAATTTCATTCAATGAAAGTTCTGGTTTTTGACATATTAACACCACATCATCTGCGTAGCTTCTTATTTTATATTCTTGGTCTTCATATTTTATTCCTTCTATTTTAGGATCGTTCCTTATCCTGTTTGCAAGTATCTCCATTGACAAGTTGAACAACTGTGGTGACAAAGGACAGCCCTGTCTTGTTCCTTTTTGTATCATCAATTTATCAGTTAGCATCCCATTGATCAGAAGACTTGCGCTTTGATTGGTGTAAATAGAATTCACAGCTTTCAAAATTGTGTACCACAGTCTAGTTATTGCAATGTTTCCTGCAGAAATCTCCAAGAGACATTATCAAAAGCCTTCTCCGCATCCAAATATATCATTGCTGCTTTTTCTCTTTTGTTCTTAATAAAATTAATTGCAGTCAGGACAACTCTGACATTGTCTTTTAATTGCCTTTTCAGGATAAATCCTGTTTGATCTGGGTGGATTATTTTCGTAATACACTTCTTCAGCCATTGAGCTAATATTGAGGCAAAAATTTTGTAATCCACATTTAAAAGTGAAATTGGTCTGTATGATTTAGGGGAACATCTTTCTTTTTCATCCTTCAGAATTAGAGACATATGTGCAACTTTCCATGTTTCTGGAATTTTGCCTTCCTGAAGCAAATCATTTAATACCTTTTGCAATTGAGGAGTTACTATGTTCTTCATCTTCTTATAATAGCTCACTGAAATTCCGTCTGGTCCTGGCGCCTTATCTACTTTTAAATTTCTCAGGACATCATTTATTTCTTGTCTGGTAACTTTCTGATTTAAGATTTTTCGATCTTCCTCCTCAAATTTTTTAAGATTTGCAGATTGAACATAGGATTCAAGATCTGTTTGTACAGTATCATTGTTCTGATATAATTGTACATAGTATTCTTTAAAAAATTCTTGAATGTCTTCTTCCTTGGTTGTCAGTTCTTCATTCTTATATACAACAGTAATTCTTTTTGCAGATTCATTTTTCAGAGTATTAGCTAATAGTCTCCCCGGTTTGTTTGCTTGTTCAAAGTATTTGTGTTTTACAAATCTCAGTTTCTTGTGCATCTCTTCTACTTCCAAACTTTCTGTTGTTTGAGACTTAAGATCTTCAGCATATCCTGTTTATTTCCCGACTTATGGCATTGTTCTTCTGAAAGTCTTAGTTGGGAATGTAGGTTTTGTAGTCTTTCTTCTCTTTCTTTTTTCACTTTGGAGGCAATTGCTGTCAGTCTTCCTCTCATGTTAGCTTTACTTGCATCCCAAACCATTCTTGATTCCATCTCTGGGGTACAATTATTTTCAAAAAAGAGTTTCACCTCCTCTGGAAACTGTTTCACAATGTCCTAAGAAACAGATTATCATTCATTCTCCACCTTCTTGGTCCTCTTCTGTCTCCATGAAATTTCATTTGTAGAGGATTATGATCTGCGTATGTCACTGGTAAAATTTCCACTTCCTCCAAATTTGATAATAAAGAATTTGAAATCCATCCAAGATCTATTCTGGAATGAGAACTGTGTCTGTTGGAATAATAAGTGTAATCTTTTTTATTGGGGTACTTAAAGCGTCATGCGTCTATCAACTTCCCATCTTGAAGATACTGAAATACTATCTTCGGTAGTTTGTTCCCTTTTTGTCTTGTTGATTTGTCCATCTTAGGGTCCATTACCCCGTTCATATATCCTACTATCAATATTTCTCCTTGGTGAAAGTCAGTTAGATCTTCAAAGAAGGTCTTAAAAAACTTTTCCTTAGTATGTTTTGGTGCATAAATATTCACAATTGTGAATTTAAGTCCATTTGCCCCTTGCAGTAATAGAAGGACATATCAACCATCCTTGTCAGTTCTAACATTTTCTATGAAAAATTTAGTCTCTTTAACGTAAATCGCCACCCCTTTCTTTTTTTTGGATGCTGATGATGAAACTGCCGTACCAAGTTTTTTGTGTTCTAAAATGTTTTTCATGAACTTTTTTTATATGCATCTCTTGAATACAAATCAAATCCAAATTCAGTTTACATAACTTATGAAATATTCTCTTTCTTTTGCCTGGAGAATTTAGTCAATTTATGTTAACTGAAATGATATTAGTTTTTTCCATTTTATTTATATGCACAAGCTTCATCCGCTTTCAGTTCTTCTTCTAGTTCTTCAGAGTCTGGGGCCTCCAATGCCTGAAGTTTTGCTTGTCTTTCTACTTCTTGATCAATCTCTAGAAGAGATTCAGGTGATATGTAAGGCTTTGCCACATCTACCAGCTGATGGAACTGATTACGTTCCGCCCTTGGTGTACTTGGATCAACTTTAACTAGTCCTAAAACCGCTTCTTTGAGTTTTTTATTCTTCTTTTTCTCCTCTCCTCTCCTCTTCAGATCTTTCTTCTGCTGGTGTGTTTTGACTCTCTCTTCTCCTGTAGCGACGGTATTGATGGGAATACAGTAGTTCTTCGTCTAGCTGCTCCGCCTCTCCTTTATTTCTGACTATTCTTCTCCCATCCAATAAAGAGATATCTAATGCGTAGGGCGCAATCCAACGGAATCTTATATTGTACTTGTGTAGAATAGCCCGTAATTCATCAGATTGTTTCCGTCTCTGAATAACTGCTGGAGGTAGGTCTGAGAAGATCTGAATTTGCTTCTCTTCATATGTCAATCTTTTCTCTCTCTGGAGTCTGAGTATTTCATCTCTCACTCTCTGATGTGTGAATTTAACTACGATATCTCTAGGGGCTTGAAATTTTTTGGAGAAAGCTGTAGTAATCCTGAATATTTTTTCAACTTCCTTGAGATCAAAAGTATCTTGGAGCAATTGTTGTAATTCAGTTTCCAGGTCCTCAGATCCGAAACTTTCCGAAAAGCCTCTGAATTTTAGATTATTCTCTCTATTGATGATATCTTGAAGATCAAAACGTTCTTCAGCTTGTTCGTTCTTCCCTTCATGCATTGTCAGGGTAGCTTCATGAAACTCCACCTTCTGATCAATTTTCTTTTGTTTTAATTAAAAAGTTTTAAGCTTTCCCCAGGAAAGTTGGCAAGAAGGCAATGCTCACCTTTAAGTCAGCAACAGACCTGTCAGCCGCAAAACAAGTGGAAGAATCCAGATGAGAAGCCACACCTTCTCACTTTGGAGCCATTGGGGAGGTCCAATTTAGACTGTGACTGCAACATTGGGCAAGGAGGGGTTTTTCCTATACCAGCCATATATCAACCAGCATGAAAATCACAACAATATCCCTTTTTTAATTAAAGCATCCTCCTGAAAAATGTGGTTCAGATGAAAGACATTGGCAGGAGTATGCACACCCTGCCTAACAGGCTGCAGTCATCTGAGAATCTCCCTCCCCCCTCAAAAGAGTCCCCACCCACTCCAGTTAAGGCATCTGGCCTCTTGCTCTGAGCAGCTCTTCCTGGGGGAAAATGTTTTTCCCCCCCACCTTTCCCCCCCACCCACATTCTCCATTTGGGATTCTCCTGATCTGTCCACTCAAGAGAGGCTGAAAAAGTTACAAATCAGGAGACATGCCTTACCAGCCCCACAGAAATCCTATGTTGTGTAACACTTCCACCCCACCTACCCCCATTTGCCAAAGGAGGGCCTCACTGTATTCCCACCATCTCCTCCTGCTCCAAAGGAATCCCATTTCCCATGAGAAAAAAAAGATTCGCTTCAAGAGGGCAGGTGCTCACCAGGGCCGCGTTTTTGCCTCAGAGATCGGGGGGGGGGGGAATTCAGTTATCTTTCAACACCAAGCAACACCAAGTAAGTGAAGACCCAGAGGACAGGTACCCACTTTTCTCAGACAGTCTTGGGGGGTACACATGGAGGCAGCTCTATTTCCCCTCACCAAATACAAACAGAGTGCTCTGCAGCCAGACAAAGCTCTGCCTGGCAGCCCATACAACTTTACACTCGGGTTGCCAAATGACCAGGAGAAACTCCAGCCTGCCCAGCATCTGTGCCTTTAGCTTAGGTTTCATCTGCAACAATCAGGAAGGGAATCAGTTCCCAGCCTGGAGACAAACCGGATTCCCGCCTGGCTGTCATTCCAGTCCCAGAACACTTGTGCAAGTCCCAGGGGTCCTCATTCCACTCTGGATGCTGTCAATCCAGTCCCAGAACACTTCTGCTAGCTCCAGGGCCTGTCCTTCCGGTCCCAGAGTAGCGTATCTGGGCTTAGAGCTCTTACTGGAAATTCCGTACCACTATTTCTTTGCAACTCTTTTTGTGCTGTAATGTATTTCAATGGAGCCCATGCAAGTCAATTGGCAATCCAGATTCCCATTATTTTCAGTGGGCTGTGCAGCCTCTCCCATTGCTTCTAACGGACAATCCCGTCATTTGTTTCAGTACATCCCAAGAAAGAGAGAACCAGAGAGAGAAATAGATAGATAGACAGACAGATACTGAGAGAGAAAGAGAGGGAGAGAGAAACACAAAGAGAGAAGGGGGAAGAAAGAGGGAGAGAGAGAGAAAGGGGGACAAAGAGAGAAAGAAATTAAAAAAAGGGAGAGAAAGAGTGAGAAAGAAAAAGAAAAAGAGAACGGGGGAAGAGAGAGAGAGAACGAACGAACGAACTAGAGGGGGGCAGAGAAAGCAAACAAGCACCAGAGAAGGGGGGGAGAAAGAGAACCAGAGAGAAAGAGAGGACAGAGAGAGGAGGAGAAAAGAAAGGAAGGAAAGGGAGAGAAAAATAGAGACGAGGAGTGTGAGAGAGAAATATCCCTTGGCTAAGAACCCTTGAACCCCCCCCCCAATAATCGCATTCCAGGTCCAGCACCAGATTCAGGGATGCCAAAGCATGCCTGCCCTCCACCCCCTACTCAACGCCAGGGGGGAGGCCAATTCCTAATTTTTAAAAACCTAAAAACCCTATGCTGTCATGGGCTGTGTGGGGAGCAACGGCAGCCACAGAGGACTGAGGCAAGGGATGTTTGGGGTAAACTGCCATGTGGGTGCTCCATTATCACTATGAATGCTTTTGCAGTGACAAACAAAAGCTACATGCAGAACTGTCACCATGTTGAAGCAGCCTATGTTGTCTATAATGTAGTACTTGGGATAACTGTATAATGAAATTAAAAGCACAAATAAATCAGCAATTTATAAATTCCCTTGCTGTTCTCCCAGTGATTCTTTCTCCCACTTATATGCTGTTCTTTTCCCTTTGGCTCCTGGCTGCTATATGCACACACTGAGCTCAGGATCACAGTTGTTACTTCAGGGCAAAACAAATACTCAAGGGGAAAATTAATCTTCTGGATAAAATAGTCTTAAAATAACACAATAAGAAAGCTGAATTACAAGTACCAATGCCAGAATATTTTCTACTTCATTTACATTCTAAAGAACAATCGGGTGCTCTGGATCATGAGTCATCGGTGAAACCACAGTGTATATAAATTAAATGAGGCAAGAATGTGATATTTCATCAATATGGGACTCGAGCTTTTTATAACTCCAGGGTGGTAAATTGCTTTGGATTCTTGTCTTTTTTGCTGTCCTCTCTGTCCTTCAGTACTTTAGAGATGAAAAGAAGTTTTCACTAAGGAAGAATAAAGGAGCCTTTTATGTGCATTACAGTGTACCGTTTAATGCAATCTGATCTAATTCTGACATCAAGGAGGGACACTGGGTATATGTCACAAAGGGATCCCTAGAGTTCTTCAGATCTTTGATTCTGGTAGTTTTTAAAATGCATGTCTGTTTCTGGATGCATTCAGCGTCTTGCCATCCACAAGCCAAGTCATTCTCCTACATTTATTTATTTAGGAATTTTTTATGCTACCTCTCCAGAGTTCTGCGTTAAGGTATTGATAAAGGAGGAGCCTCAAGGAACTTGTCCAGGTTTCTAGTGATGTTGAAAACCCCTGATTGTAATGTGTAAAGGCAGCCCCAATTGCTGACACAGCCAATAGTCTTCAGGATTATAGCATGCTTATAGTGTTGTTTGAACTTGTGAGCCATAGAAGGAGTTTGGAAAACTATCTCTGGTTTCCTCTAGAGTGCAGCACATTATGCATTGCGACTAGATTAAAAATTTGAAGGCCATAAACTGAATCATAGTTCAAGGCATCACTCTCTGACAGAATAAGTGATACTCACACATACCTGTGGGGGCAATCTCTCACCCCCGAGCTGCATCCCCACACGATGAAAGAGTGGGAGAAAAAAAATGGAAGAGGGGGATGATGTCATGGCTTCCATGGCACTCTAGGAACTTCCCGCAATAGAGATTAGGGCAATTCATAGAGTGGGACAAACACTGTGACAACACTTCCTGGTGCTCACCCAGAAATGACATCATGGCATCAGTAATGTCTCTCCCCCACAGTGCTCCTACACACAAAGGCAGGTAGCTGAATTTAAGATGAATTGGAGGTATAATGATAATGTACAGTCGCTGAAAATACAGGATATTTTAGGTCTGAATATCTTAACTAAAATAAATTTGGTACAAAGAGTTAATTTGATATAAAGTGATACATATATCAAAGATGTGATTGATACATTACTCAGTCTAGCAACAGTCCACAAAACAGGTATTGCATGTTATTTATGTAACTCATATGGTCCCAGTGTCACAAAAGGCCATTTGATACAGGGCTTTTCCACACAGCATTTTTGATGCAGCTCAGCTTCTTAACTGCATTGGGATTTCCCCTCCCTTACAGACAATAAGGGAGAATGAAAAAACAAAAAACAAAACAAAAAACCCCCCTGCAAATGATACAGTCTGTAAGGGAGAAGAAAGACTGATGTAGTTAAGAAGCCAATTTATACCAAAACTAACTGTGGTAATCTACTGCGACTTGTGTAGGTTTTTTTTGTTTTGTTTTACAAAATGTTTATTTTATTTTATTTATTTATTTTTAAACGTATACCAAGGCCGGGCTCAGAGTGGCTCACATCGAGTATCAATGCAATATAATCTGTATTACAATACAATACAAAAATACAAAAGCCCACTTACTTCAAGGGTGTAATCCTGTTTTTAAAGAAGATACTAGCAAAAACACACATTTATTTTCACAAGTTACCATGTTTTTTTCACCAGAAAAAGTAATTGTTTCAGTGAATGCCAGTTTTGCTGGATGTTATATTGTTGTAGAAAGGCTTTCCTGTCGCACATGCTTCCAAAGCACTGATACCTGCCCAACAGAACTATGACATGCTAGAAGATGAACATGGAACTATGGAGAGGAATCAGCTGCACATGAGAAGCCATTTATTGACCAGGCTCAAACTGACATGGGCAGAACTAGGGAACAGATTTAGGGTTTTGGTCTGGAAGCACAATTTTATGGGTATCTTGACTGCAATAGACCAGGATCATAGTGAAGCTTTAAAAGGCTTGGACTTAATAGGATGGGGGAGACTTGTCTGAGCAGTAGTGTGTGCAAAAAAGGATCTTGGGGTCTTAGTTGACCAAACACTGAACATGAGTCAGCAGTATGTGATGCAGTAGCTAAAAAGGCAAATGTGATCTTGGGCTGTATCAGCAGAAGTATAGTGTCTAGATCACGCAAAGTGCTGGTATCGATTTGCTTTGCTCTGGTTAGACCTCACCTAGAGTACTGTGTTCAGTTTTGGTACACAATTTAAGAAAGATGTAGGCAAGCTGGAACGTGTCCAGAGGAGGGCAACAAAGATGGTGAGGGGTCTGGAGACCAAATCCTATGAGGAAAGTTGAAGGGTATGTTTAGCCTGAAGAGGAGAAGACTGCGAGGGGATATGATAACCAGCTTCAAGTACTTGAAGGGCTTTCACTTAGAGGAGGGTGCTGAGTTGTTTTCTGTTGCCCCAGAAGGTCAGACCAGAAACAATGGGCTGAAGTTAAATCAAAAGAGTTTCCGTCTAGACATTAGGAAGAATTTTCTAACAGAACTGTTCCTCAGTGAAACAGGCTTCCTTGGGAGGTGGTAAGCTCTCCTTCCCTGGAGGTTTTTAAGAAGAGGTTGGATGGCCATCTGTCAGCAATGCTGATTCTATAACCTTAAGCAGATGATGAGAGGGAATGCATCTTGGCCATCTTCTGGACATGTAGTAGGGGTCACTGGGTGTGTGTGTGGGGGAAGTAGTTGTGAATTTCCTGCATTGTGCAGGGGGTTGGACTAGATGACCCTGGTGATCCCTTCCAACTCTATGATTCTATGATTCTAAAGACATCATTATAGTGTTATGGTTTTAGAGTAAATTCAGAAGTACTATTAATTCTCACATTGACTTGCTCCTCACCAAAATAGTTTTAATCATTGTAACTCTCAGATTCAGGTTATGAGAATTTGCTAGGAAAGTCAGGATGGTGCTTATTCTGCATATATCTAAGAGACCAATTCAAAGTTTCCTAAGTGTCTTCGTTCTGTAAGGACTGGAGGTGGTAAACAAACAGTACAAGGCTATGCAGAGTTACACCAATTGAAGTCCAATGGGTTTAGAAGGTAGGGTTGCCAGCTCCGGGTTGGGAAATACCTGGAGATTTTTGGGATGGAGCCTCAGGTGGGCGGGGTTTGGGGAGGGGAGAGACATCAGTGCCATAGAGTACAATTGACAAAGTGGCCATTTTCTCCAGGTGAACTGATCTCCATCGGCTGGAGATCAGTTGTAATAGCAGGAGATCTCCAGCTAGTACCTGGAGGTTGGCAACCCTATTAGAAGAGTATAACTGTTTAGGATTGCACTGTTGGTGAGCTCAGTAAGAGTGCAGTGCTTTTGTGGGCAGTTGTTAGCTGAGAAGCTAATATGCTCACCGTTCATTTATGTACTCTATCTTCATCTTCTACTACATCAAAATTTAACACTGTGTGAGACATCCTTTGGAGACTAATTATGCCAATGCAACACTTCATGTGGAGGAAAGGCAGCATGGTATAGGCCAATCTTGTCAGATCTCTGAAGCTAAGCAGGGTGGGTCAGTACTTGGAAGGGAGACCTCCAAGCAAGACTCTGCAGAGGAAGGCAATGGCAAACCACCTCTGCTTAATCACTTTCTTGAAAGCCCCTTTCTGGGGTCGCCATAAGTCAGCTGCAACTTGACAGCACTTTATACACACACACAACACTTCATGGATGTATATTAATACCATTTCCTTCAGTTTGCATTACAATCAGTTAAATTGTGCTTATGACAAAGGAGCTCATTAGAAAGTTTAGTGTTTCCAGGATATTTATACATTTTGAAAGTACAAGTTTCTTATATGTATATGCAATTATATAAACAAGTAACAACTAAAACCTAAAAAGGATAGTACAGACTTCTATCAATATATATCCTGTAGCTAAGTGGCCATGAAAATGCCTATTAACTGATTTTGTTGATGTCATCTTTGTGTCCATTATGCCATTAGCTATTTGTGGCATATGGTAAGGAAGTAGGTATTTTCTGTAAAAGAACCACTAAGAGGCAAGCATTAATATATAGATCACTTGCAGAGAGTGATACTGTGGAGAATAGAAGTGCCTAGCTGTACCATCCAAAACAGAGTTACACCCTTCTAAGTCCATTTATTTCAATAGAATTGTGTAACTCTGCTGAGGATTGCACTGTAGGATACTTTCTTCTCTGTTTTTTGTATAGACTGACACATCAGACATGTGCTGCAAAAATCATGAGGTTCAACAACCAATATTTGGAACAGAATTATGAAATAACTACAAACTTATGTAGAACTTACCTAGTGTTAGAGTCTGAAAAGAATGTTTATTCAGTTACACATGGAAGAAATTCTTCCACACAAAACTCAGCTACAATCAAAATCGGTTCACAGTCAACCTACGGTCATACCTTCCTTCCTGTAAAGAGAACTCAAAACTCCAAAACCTACTCAGTATTGTGGGAGAGAGGGAGTATGTGACCCAACAGTCCTTATGTGTGTATTCCTGAACTTTAATTTTCTTTCTGAGAGAAAACAAGTTTAAGGGATGGAATAAATGAACAAGAGGGGGGAAAGTGTGTGTGTGTGTGTGCGTGCAGACTATAAGAGTTCTATTTTGTTTCAAAAAATGTTCAGGGAATGCAAGGAGATGGCTAGATAGAAAGGGCTAGGGCAACTGCCTTATGAGGAGTGGTTAAAACGCTTAGCACTGTTTAGCTTAGAAAAAAAGGTGGGTAAGGGAAGACATGATAGAGGTCTATAAAATTATGCACAGTGTCGAGAGAATGGATAGGAAGAAGCTTTTCTCTCTCATAATACTAGAACGCGGGGTCATCTGCTGAAGCTGGAGGGTGAGAGATTCAAAACAGACAAAAGGAAGTATTTCCTCACACAATGCATAGTTAAATTGCGCAACTCCCTGCCCCAGGATGTGGTGATGGCTGCCAACTTGGAAGGCTTTAAGAGGGGAGTGAACATGTCATGGGCTATCCATGCCTACTAGTCAAAATGGCTACTAGTCATGATGCATACCTGTTCTCTCCAGGATCAGAGAAGTGGGCCTATTATATTAGGTGCTGTGAAACACAGGCAGGATAAGGCTGCTGCAGTTGTCTTGTTTGTGGGCTTCCTAGAGGCACCCAGTTGGCCACTGTGTGAACAGACTGCTGGACTTGATGGACCTTGGTCTGATCCAGCAGGGCCTTTCTTATGTTGTTATGTAAGAGAAGGGCAAGAGCGCTCCAGAATCCCTGAGGAAGTTTGGTTCAGCCTAGGTTTGTTCCTGCTCATTTCCTGTCCATCTATAGTAACCAAACAGCAGTGAGCAAACTGCATATGTTTTGCCAGCAATGCAAGAAAGTTTGGAGATTATTAAGGGATCCTGCTTGGAGGTTGGAATGTATTTTTTGTATATTTTTTAAAATTTGAACTTGTAAGCCTTCTTGATATAAATAAAGGAAACAGACTATCTGGGGTTTATAAACAAAACATGTCCTGTTATGTAGGTCTGGTAGACTAACCAGGGTTTTATGCAACCGATCTGTGGCTTAAACAAACCAAGTTAATTGTGACATTTAGAACTAGAGTGTTTGTACCATTCTCAGCAAATCCCTGGCCAAATGGCATAAAGGAAATATTAGTTCTGGATTTCTGTTGGGAAGAATGTTATCATTATGTATCCATCACACTGACTATCACCTGAATAGAATGACGTTGACTTGTACAGCCAAAAGACTAACTGGAGCTGAAGATGTCCTGTTGAGTTTTTCAAAATCCTGTTGAAGTCCTCTTAAAGTTTCCATTTGATATCGCAGTCTTGCCTGCACCCTTGAGCCTGACTACATTAACGGTCGAGTATGGTAACCCTACATTTATGAACATGGCAACATGCGCTGCTTCACTACAAGCATGTGTATTGGTTCTTTTTGGAGTGCCTGAACATCAACCAAAAGATCAGACTCTTAAACTGTCAAGAAATGCTTATGCCTGCATATTTATAGCATGTCTAATAATAACCTTGCAGCATTTTTCACTGCATGGACTTGCACGTTTTTCTCCTTTCTCCCCCCCCCCAAATGTTGTGTCCTTTACTGAGCCATGTATCCTAATTTCAGGTAGTAGAGAAGCAGCATTCACCTATGCCATCATTGCTGCGGGAGTAGCACATGCAATCACTGCCGCCTGCACCCAGGGGAACCTGAGCGACTGTGGCTGTGACAAGGAAAAACAGGGACAGTACCACAGAGATGAAGGATGGAAATGGGGAGGCTGCTCTGCAGACATCCGCTATGGAATAGGATTCGCCAAAGTGTTTGTGGATGCCAGGGAGATTAAACAGAATGCAAGGACGCTCATGAACTTGCACAACAACGAGGCGGGGCGAAAGGTAGGCTCACCTTTGCTCACCTCTCAATGTGGCCATCCCATGTCTACAGTAACATTTAGGTGCATAGAACATTGTAGCAAATGTCGCTTACCAGTTTATGAATATGCAAACGTGCACATTGTAGAGCGATCCTTCTTGGCAAATATTTGTCCTACAGTTCTTCTTTGCAATAATAAAACAGCAAGTGAAAGCAAAACAGGTCATGATAATCGGTTTGTGTTTTAAGACTGAAATGTTTCCATTAGCTAATTCATAGCTTGAAAATCAGATTTGCTTCTGGTTAACAATGTTAACTTTTTAGTATTTATTTTAAAAGGAGGGGGGGAGTTTCTGTTCAAAAATTAATCCCTGCTTTTAAAAAGGGTGACTCTGCTGGGAATGTTAAGAGAAAAATATACTCCTTGTGGCTGCTTTACACTGGATCACATGGCAGTGCCTTCTGTGGTAACCTCTTAGATCCAGTCTTTACATTACAGGTGAGGAACGGCTGCTGGATCTTTTGATGATTCCTTCTCATATCAACGTTTCCTGCCTGCCCTGGGGAAGGGGCATTGGGCATTGCTGTAGGAACTTACCACACCTTTGGCACCTTCCATATTGATCTCTTCTGTCCACTGGAGCGACATGACTTTTTGTTATCAAGATGGAATTACTACATTACTACATAATGTTCAGGGTTTCTTTGTCCCAAGGCCACAAACTTCTGATAACTTTTGCTAGCCATTAAAAGGGTCATTTGCTCGTAAAATTGGTTTTTGCTGCAATGAGTTAGTTAATAATAATGTTTAAGGGAAGGTGGCATGGCATAGCTGGATCTAGACAGATCTTGGAAGCTAAGCAGAATCAGTACATGGAAGGAAGACCACCAAGGAAGACTCTGCAGAGGAAGGCAATGGCTAACCATGTCTTGCTTCCCACTTGCCTTGACAGCCCTTGCTGGAGTTGGCATATGTTTCCTGCAACTTGACGGCACTTTACATGTACAATAATAATGCTGCTTTAGTATAATGGGATTGAAGGATCAAGAATATTACCAGAACTGATAATATTCCTCAGAAACTGAAAGACATAGAATAACCTGAAATTCAGCCTGTATAATTTTCCAGAAGTCCTTGTCATGTGGCATGTAGGTAAAAATACCTACGTTTGTGGCCACAGTGTTTCCACCATGTATTTGGAGTACATGGCAGTATATTTTGTATTCTACATGGTACTAGGTATCAGGAAACAGTGATATTGATGATATATATTGCTGCTTTCAGAAAAGATTTTGAACGTAGAGTCTGGATATATCTGAGGAAGCAAAATATTTTTTTCATAACGACCAGTATCTTATTTGCCTCTTTGTAACCTGGGTCATGGTATTTTTGTGGGGTTTTTTTTTTTTTTGGCATTGTCTTGGAGTGATTCAGAACTGAATGGAGGGGTTTGGCAAGTAGCTTTGGACACATATATCTTTAACGTACTAACAAAAATTAGCATCCTCCAAGCATCTGAGCCTTAGAAAAGCCACTTTCAGTCTCAAACAATAGCAACATTAAGGGTGGTAAAATGTACTGATAGAGGAGTATTCAGACTTTATTTTTGTGGCTTAAAATATTAATGTCCTTTTAGCATCCTTTCTGGTTTGGTTTAAATATACTTTTAATAAGTGCAACTTTGTTCCTGTGCATTGAATTAGAAACATTACTTTAGGCTCCTTGGGGACGCACAGTGCATCTGTAATTGTCCTTCAGTCTGATTAATTAAACGTAATTTAGGACGGTAATTAGCTTATAATACATGATGCTCCATCTATTTGTGACACCTGGGAGGGGTGGCCAATTTTCATTTAGCAGGAAAAGAATGTTTAAAAAAAGTCTAAGTTGTTCCAAAGTGTATGTTGGCCCGAAGGATTAGTGAGTAAAGTATTAATTCCACAGAGCTAAAAGATGTATGGACAGTACTTCAGATTTTGGATATAATTGTAATTGTCCCATATGATTTCTGAAATAGGTGGGCAAAATGTCATGGCTAGTTTGACTGTACACATGGCTGTACATTTATTATTTATTTACAAGGTTCCCCCCTTTCTGCCCTACAGGGCCATCAAGGCACCAAGAAGAAGAGTTGGTTTTTATGTGCCGACTTTCTCTACCACTTAAGGAAGACTCAAACTGGCTTACAATCACCTTCCCTTCCCCTCCCCACAACAGACACCCTGTGGGGTGGGTGGGGCTGAGAGAGCTCTTAATAGAACTGTGCCTACCCCAAGGTCACCCAGCTGGCTTCATGTGTAGGAGTGGGGAAACCAACCTGGTTCACCAGACTAGCATCCACCACTCATGTGGGGAATCAAATCCAGTTCTCCAGATCAGTCCACCACTACACCATGCTACACCTAACAAATTATTACATACAAATTAAAATATCCTAAAAACCTATTAGCCCTGAGCTGGATGGCCCAGGCTAGCCTGATCTCGTCAGGTCTCAGAAGCTAAGCAGGGTCAGCCCAGGTTAGTATTTGGATGGGAGACCACCAAGGAATACCAGGGTTGCTGTGCAGAGGAAGGCACTGGCAAACCACCTCTGTTAGTCTCTTGCCATGAAAACCCCAAAAGGGGTAGCCATAAGTTGGCTGCGACTTGATGGCACTTCACACACACACACACACAAAAAGCTATTAAAACCAAAAATAAATATATAATTAAACAAGTTAAAAATAAAGTTTAAAATAATCACAAAAGTGTTAAAACACTGGGGAGGAAGGCGGGATCACTGAGGGAATGACAAGCGAAACAAAAAAGTCTTCACATGCTGGTGGAAGAGGGCAACAGCAAATCTCCCTCGGGAGAGGGTTCCAGAGTTTTGGTACCACTTCTGAGATGGCCCTTTCCTAGGTTTCCACCCACTTAATCTCAGAAGGCCGAGGCACCCAGAGCAGACCCACTGAAGATGACCATGGTGGTCAGGTAGGTTCATAGGGGAGTAGATGTTCCTTCAGGCATGGGCCCCAAACCATATAGGGCTTTAAATAAGACCAGCAACTTGAGTTGTGCCAGGAAACAAACTGGGAGCCAGTGTAGATAGAACAAAATTGGAGTGATATGGTGCCTATGACCCACCCTAGTCAACATCCTGGGTGAAGCATTCTTCACCAATTGACATTTCTAAACACTCTTCAAGAGCAGACCCACACAGACTGTATTGCAGTAATCTAATCTAGATGTAGCCAGGGCATGTACCACAGTGGCCAGATCGTTCCTGCCCAGGAAACACCACAGCTGGCTAACCAGTTAAAGCTGGTAAAAGGCACTCCTGGCCACAGCTGCCACCTGCTTATCCAGTAGGGTTGCCAACCTCCAGGCACTAGCTGGAGATCTCCTGCTATTACAACTGATCTCCAGCCAATAGAGATCAGTTCACCTGGAGAAAATGGCCATCTTGGCAACTGGACTCTATGGCATTGAAGTCCCTCCTCTCCCCAAACCCCACGCTCCTCAGGCTCCACTCCAAAAACCTCCAGGTATTTCCAAACCCAGAGCTGGCAACCCTACTTATAAGGCAAAGCATATGAAGATGAGTAATATTTACCTCTCTAGTTACCACTTTAATAGAAAGGAGTGGGTAATAATGCCTGTATGATGTAATGGGCTCCATTGCCCATATGAGAGCTCACAATCTTTCATGTGCACAGGCAGTATTTTATGTTCAAGGAAGAAACTTCATGGAGGCAGATATGACTTCCTAGAAAGAAATGAGGACCCTGACTGGGTGCATGAGTTAGTGCAAGATTCAGTTGTACTATTCTGAAGCCACAGCTTGGCTGATGGGATGATTCCTGTGCATGCTGATATGTTTGAGGCTGTCCTTTCAATATGCTCAGCATGGTGTGAGAGCCAGCATGGTGTAGTGGTTAAGAGTGGTGGTTTGGAGCGGTGGACTCTGATCTGGAGAACCAGGTTTGATTCCCCACTTCTCCACATGAGCGGCAGAGGCTATTCTGGTGAACTGGATTTGTTTCCCCACTCTTCCACATGAAGCCAGCTGGGAGACCTTGGTCTAGTCACACTCTCTCAGCCCCACCTACCTCACAGGGTGTCTGTTGTGGGGAGGGGAAGGTGATTGTAAGCTAGTTCGATTCTTCCTTAAGTGGTAGAGAAAGTCGGCATATAAAAACCAACTCTCCTCCTCCTCCTTCTCCATCATGAACTGGATTTTTAGGAACTGAAGCTTCATCTCCTGATATTATCTTTGAATATCATGCATGCCAGCCCATTATAATGAAAAGTGTTCACTCTTAAGTTGGCCCCATTCCTACATCGTCTTATGGAAGAAAAATACTATAACAAAACTGGCTCATAGATACTCATTAACATGGTTGGCAACTTTCATGTGGAAGATCTCCCAGAATTACAATGGATCTTCAGACTACATAGATCAGTTTCCTTGGAGAATATGGCTGGCTTGGAGGGTGAATTCCATGGCATTATACCTGCTGATGTCCCCAATTCCCACCCTCCCTAGGCTGCACCTCCCCCCAAATCTCCAGGAATTTCCCAGCCCTGAGTTGGCAATCCTACACAGTAATCACCCAGCACTAATAATCCAAGCATGTTGGTTTCCCCTCTACTGGTGGTATTATCTGGAAGCATAGTGCTTGTGCTATCTTTGGCCATTTGCCAGTTCCGGACAGGCATGTAAGCTGTTTTGATATGGAAATATTTACATGTCTGTCCATTGAAGAAATGCTGCATTGCTTTCAGGGGTGTTGCCAATCTATTAATGTTTTAGCACAACACAGGAACAGCTGATATTACTGAATGACTACAAAGAAGCGGAGAAAGGACCACTAATGAAAGTGTTTAATATGGTGCTTATTTTTGCTATATAAATATATTAAGAACATGTGATAGGAAGGCCCTTTTACCTCACAAATTCTTCAGATCAGGAAGCATCACTGTCAATTTTTTACAAGATCTCTAAATTTCTAACTCCTGTACAGTCCTGTGTTTGACCCGAGATATACGGAAAACTGGTTTCTTCCTCGGCATAAGTCATCTGTAACATTAACATGAGAGTTCTTTATCACAGTGACTCCTCTAATTTCATGAGATGCCACTAGAACAGCAGGAATAATAATACCTCACATTGATAGAGTGCTTTCTGTGTTCAAAGTGCTTCACATACATTATCATGTTGTCATCCTTACTACAACCCAGTAAGGCAGGCCAGTATTATTCTCCACATATGTAGGACTGAGATAGAATGGTTAGCCTAAGCTATCTAGGAAGTTTACTGCAGAGGCAAGATCAGGAGAAGAGGTTCCCTGGATCATTTTTTTAGCCATTATGCTATTAAATGTTAACATAATTTCAGATATATATATTCATTTTTATATAGCACCATCACTGCATCCGGTGCTTTACACACTAATATAAGCAACTCCTACTCTTCTGTGATGGAGATTAAGGTGGAGTACACAGGGTCCATCTAATTTTATTCTCACAACTATGCAAGATAGAGGAAGTGAAGTTGCGTGAGCTGGGATGTGAACCACACACTCTAGATTCAACATATTATTTACCACACCACAGTAGCCTCTAGCATTACCACCAATTTTCCTTTGCTCACTTTCAATGCATGTTGAAATATTAGGTGTCATTGCTGAAAAGTAAAACAGCAACAACATGGAATTCGTAAGAGGTGTGTCAGAAAAAATGGGGAAAGGTTTCACAAATTGTAGGTGATGTGCTCTGTTCTTCCATGGCAGCACTATGAATTCATCATGTGGGACAACTGTGTCATTGGCCACATAGGTCAATTTGCATGTCTGTTGGCCCACCAGGAGATAATATCTGTACAATTCCACATCAAACCCTTTTTTTGCCACGTGTGCTGTGGCAGTAGCCAGCTGGGAACTAGGGCAGATGGTGAACTGGCTCCGATGCAGATTGCTGCCATAAGGCGGCTGCTGGGAAGTCACCTAGTGCTTGTGAAAATATCTGTGAATAGACTCTTAGCCAGTTTAACAGCCTTTGTACACAGGCTCTGTGATCACAATTGAGAAAACGTACCATTTCTTGCTTATATTAAAGAAAACAGAAATCCATTTCAGTCAGTCTTAACTGAATACTAATGAGTGTACAGGAAAAAGCCAACACCTTTCAAGCAACATTTGACTGTGCTAAAAGCAAACTATTGCATGGTGTTCCTTCTTTCTCCTGATCTCTCTTTGTGACATTGAAATTCACTGAATGGCATTTTGCATCAGCATTACATCATATTAAATATAACGCCACATTATGAGTCATTGTTATAAATCATGACACGGGCTGCATTAGTAGGCTCTGGAAACCAAGGGCACATCAAGGTGGATTTTTATTTGATGTTTCTCTACACAGAGGGATATAGGTGTGCTGACTTAGTAATCCTATCATGTCCTACATTTGATAGTGCTTTGCTTTACCTTCAGCTCTTGAACTGAAATTTGCTTTTGTAATTCAAAGCAATTCAGAGAAAATATAACAAAATCTTCCGTGGCTATTGGAGATGAGGTCATTGCTTACAAAAGGAATACATTGAAATAATTACTTATTCTAAAGATGATATAACACAAGATCAATGGAAGTATCTGGATTCCCAAAGCATTGTGTGATGATGAGAATTAAAGAAGCATGTCCAAGGGTCCAAAGAACTGAATATCATAAACAGGATTTTGTTGATATACAGATACTGCTAGGAGTAGCTCTCCTTTCACCAGATTCATTCAAGTTACTAATTAACTTCATGTAATTGACAAAAACACCATGACAACCAGTGTGGTGTAGTGGTTCAGAGTGATGGACTCTAATCTGGAGAACCAGGTTTGATTCCCCCACTCCTCCATATGAGTGGCGGGCGCTAGTCTGATGAACCGGGTTGGTTTCCCCACCCCTACACATGAAGCCAGCTGGGAGACCTTGGGCTAGTCATAGTTCTCTTTGAGCTCTCTCAGCCTCACCTACCTCACAAGGTGTCTTTTGTGAGGAGAGGAAGGGAAGGAGATTGTAAGCTGGTTTAATTCTCCTTAAAAGGTAGAGAAAATCGGCATATAAAAATCAACTCTCCTTCAGCTTGTATCTGATGATGCTTTGTGGATATTTAGACAGGGCAGGGTACACTATTCTAGCCCATATGCATTCAGGCAGGGCCTCTAAGAAGAGACCCTATGTTACATGAAATCTGCAGTAGGAATAGATCAAATCTGTAAGGAGAAAAAAGAATAATATAAGATGATAAATTGAAGTGGATCAGGAAGTGGTCCAAGTTTTAAAGAACTTCCAAACAGGTCTACAAATCAGAGGTTGATAAACGTTCATCCTGAAATTCAAAATGTGTTGGTTTCATGTGCAATAGGATACTCATTTGGCCTTTATTGGAATTTCTGCTGTCTTTTCTCTACTTGTGAATGCAAGTGACTGCCTCACAATCATGGCTGTGGGTATATTTGCCATCCTACCTTCCCTTGTTTAATTCATGTCCTGAATTTCCAGGATGAACTGTTTAGGAGTGGGGTGTTTACCATTTTCTAACAAACAAACAAATTTTAAAAATACAGATGCCAACAAGCACTGGCCTCTATACTACTGTGGGATATATTTGTGCAGATGACTCCATAAGAAGATCTTTTTCCACATTTGCCAACTTCAGCCTGGCCTTTAAGTCAGGGAGCTTTGAACAGAGAGAGAGAGAGAGAGAGAGAGAGAGAGAGAGAGAAACTGTTGTACATGCAAGGTAACCAAAAATATGTGCCACGGTATCTTCAGTCATGCCAGCAAAAAAGCTTTAAATGCCCTCACGTGTCTGGAACTTTTGAAAATTACCATAGACTCCAGGAAGTCTAGAAGAACATCCTATTTTGAATAATTAAAAACTGGCTGAGGCTGCTCTGATACCTGTGGAATCAAGGGATATTATGGTATCAGCAGCAAAGCCACCTAGGCCTTGAAGTTCAGGTGTTAATCATGCAATTTTAAATGTTTTTAGACTTTGGTGTCATTTGATTAACATTGCTGATCTTTGCTTTTAAAGTCTTCCGGTTTTGGGGCACAGTCCAATGAAGCTGTGTGCATGTGTGTGGGAGAACTGCTTGTGTAGCCAGAGGTTTATTTGAAATCTCTCCTGCAGCCCTTAAATTGCTGGAAAGACAATACAGAGGTCAAAGATATTCTTGGTAGGGTACTAGCTGGAGATATCCTGCTACTACAACTGATTTCCAGCTGATAAACATCAGTTCATCTGGAGAAAATGGCCACTTTGGCAATTGGACTCTATGGCATTAAAGTCCTTCCCTTCCCCAAACCCCACCCTCCTCAGTCTCCACCCCAAAAACCTTCCACCAGTGGTGAAGAGGGACCTGGCAACCCTAGTTCTTGAGTATGTGTCCAGATACACATACAGCTTTGTGACCTTTCCTCTTTTGAAGGAATCTACATAAAAATGTAGCATCATTCAAAAGGATCCTTAAAAATAAAACAAAAGCCCTGGCCTGGACGGCCCAGGCTATGCAGATTTCACCAGATCTTGGATGCTAAGCACGGTCAGCCTTGGTTAGCATTTGGATGGGAGACCACCAAGGAAGCCCAGGGTTGCTATGCAGGGGCAGGGAAGGGCAAAACTACTTCTGAATGTCTCTTGCCTTGAAAACCCTATGGGGTCACCCTAAGTTGGCTGCAACTTGACGGCACTTTCCACCACATACAAATGGAATTGCTTACTATTGCAGTTTATGGAGTTCCATTAGAGAAACAGATATTGTTTCCTGAGTAGACATTGTTTAATTCAACGTATTACACCTTGCTCCTACGGGTGTTTATTGTTTGTAGTGGGAGTTGTTTTCAGGTAGGTAAGGTTGCAGGCGTACCAGATGTCCTCCTTGCAGATACTTTCTTTGGGACCAGTCAAGTTACTGATGACACTAACAATGCAATCCTAAGAACTCTTTCCCACTGAAGAGACCTGAGTAGCCTTCTGAGTAGACCTGGTTAAAATGGTACTGTAATAGTTCCATCCAGAGTGGAGTTATCCCCATCTAAGTCCATTGAAGTCAACAGGCTTTGAAGGGCATAAATCGGTCTCATAATTATAGAATTGGAAGGCTTGAAGGGATTTTTAGTGACATCATCATTGTCATCACCACCACCACATATTTCATAGTATCCTTACACTGATCAGATCCATCCACACAAGGCCAGATAAACCACACTCAAGACTTGAGCCTACAGGGTAATTAATTGATAGCTCACCTAGGTAGCTATCATAATGTTTCCTCTTAATACCTGGGAAAGTGTCACAGCTCCAGAGTCAGTGCAGCCATGGTGGCTACTAATACTTCAAAAAGTTTTAAATACATCAACAGTGTATCTAAATTTGCAACATGGAGAAGAAGATTAGGTTGCCTTTTCATATCTTTCTCAACCCAAACAAACGTTTTGTGTGGGCTCACTGGAAAAACTATAAATGTGCTTTCAGAGATCTGTTTGTACATGTCAAGAAAAAAGAATGTATATCAGAACCTCCCTGAGCACACATGAAAATCTTTTCCTGACAAATAATCTTATGGCAGCTGATCTTACCAATATTCGATTCCATGGTTTCTCAAATGTGGCACCAACGGCTACATGGAGCCACCGGTGCTTTTTGATGTGACTAGTAAAGCACCATATTGACTGCCATGGGACTGCAGTGGTTGCAACCACCATGCATGTTCTGTATGAATATTTGTGGCTACCACTAAAGATCAGCGTTGAGAACCTTGTCCTAATTGTTTTGCTAGTGACAGCCAGGGAGGGGGAGAAAGAGAGAGAGAGGTGGAAAAGTTATAAGAACATTTTAAAAAATTGTTCTGCAACAATATCTCATTAACCTTCATTAATCGTTTTACCAGTGGCCTATACTCTACACCAGGACATAGGCCCTATTTAGTAAGTTTGTTAATGACAGAAACCAGGAGGAGCGAGGGAAGCATGCAAGCCTGACAATAAGCTAGGTTTGTGCCTGTCATGAAAAACGGGTTTGCTGTGACATCTGAATGCAGCTACACACTTATTAGGTGGGATATTAAACAGCTTTCAGCGCTGGACAGAAACAAAGTTAGCACATCCTGAGAACTCCCTGACAAATCTAGCAGGATCAAGTATTTCTACTGTCACTTGACAGCAGTATGCAAGTGCAAACATTCTAAGTGTTAAAAGGGGAAGTCCTGGGGTATCTCACAGTACTTAATTTGCATTTGAAGGGATCAAAGATCTATGAAATACTTGTTCTACTGCTTTAAGAAATGAAGCAGGTAAACTTGACAGGAAATCTCTGCAAAAGGCCAGCATGTAGATAATAGGGAAAATACATTAAGTGATATGAGAACTAAACTGCACACAAATTGTAATCTGCAAGTCCTCAGTCCACCTGTCCTCTGCTTTCAAATTATATGTGGTACTTTGTCCTACTTCTTTCTGGGCTTTCAGCTCCTTCATATCTTCAGAGGTTGAAGTTTTACACAGGAGATTAGGGCTTATCCACAACTCCAGGCCTGCAGGATTCTCTGCGAGGAAAATGTATGACCTTGTGAGCAGCTGAAGCTATTTTTTTTAAGCAGCTGGAATTTATACCCTCCCAAAGAGAGGCATTTATTACCTTCTGCACCCATTCAACCAAACCAGCCAAGCTTGACACCAACAGGCAAGAAAGGCAGGAATTGTGTCTATGATATTAGGTGCTGTGAAACACAGGCAGGATGCTGCTGCAGTCATCTTGTTTGTGGACTTCCTAAAGGAACCTGGTTGACGACTGTGTGAACCGACTGCTGGACTTGATAGACCTTGGTCTGATCCAGCAAGGCTTTTCTTATGTGTATATGTGGTAGGCTGCACACTTCTAAGCAGCTTGTCCACTTTTAGGCCTCACCGACTGAAGTTCATCTAGGCAACTAAAACCAAACTATGTTCCAAGAGCATCTTGCGATTTAGCTGAATCAGCTGTAGTATCAGAGTTGCAGTCGATGTAGGCAATTTTATCCACAAAAAGAATTGCGAGGAGTCGCACAGCAGGGCTTGTATTTTTTCTGGGTCTACCTCCTCAGGGGCATAAGAGGTCCCTCCCCATCTGAAAAAGCAATGCTGAATGACACTGTGCAGATGCAACAGTGGCAGAGAAAAGAGCTTGCTTCACTGCCATTGCCACCATGGAGTAGGCATTATAATGAGTTCACACCTGTGTTCTGTTACATTCACTTCAAGCTTTCTTCTGCTTCCACTCTAACCATCTGCCCAACCATTTCACCACTCCAAGCTCCTCAGTAAACCAAGGGACATTCCAGGCTCTGCAGGAGGGAAGAGGGTGCACAGCACCACTTGTGTCCATCGCCCGTGTCATCTCTGCATTCCACAGGTCAACCAGCACTGTGATAAGGTATTCCAATTCCCTAGTGCCTCTGGCATGCTGGCCTTACTTTTCAAATTACCGGTAGCTGGAAGATAAAATCCACCCCCATTGCTTCTTTGGCCTTCATTTCCAAAGCTCCTCAGTGACTCATTCTCATTCTACAATTGCACAACCTTTTTTCATCCCAATAGCTGTGTGAGTCCTTCCTGCTTTATTCCCATTTTTTGCCACAGTCCTTTCTGCTTTATTCCCACTTTTTGCCCATTGTTTCCTCAATTCCCTTGCTTTCAGTCGCCTGTCTTACTAGCTTTTCCCCTGATCCTGCCCTGTGTATTCCATTCAGAGGTTTTCTGCCTATCTTTATGGAGGTTCCATTACTCACCATGGCTAGTAGCCATTGGTGGAACTCATCTCCATGAATATGACTAATTCTCTAGTAAAGCTAGCTTTGCCTGTGGCCATCATGGTTCAGTGGCAGAGCATTTGCTTTGATGCTAGAAGCCTCAGGTTCAATCTCTGACATCTCCAGTTAAGAGGATAAGGTAGTAGGTGATGTCAGAGTAGATAATACTGATCTTGATAGAACTATGGTCTGACTCCATATAAGACGTGACTATTCTTACTAGCTACAGCATTCAACCTTTCCTGTTCTTGTACTCTATGAAGTTTTTACCCAGCCCTTCTTTTCTCATTGTTCGTTCTTTTCCAACTTGCTACATTTATTATCCCCAAGAGAGCTCTACTCCTAATTCCACCTGATCTTCCCTCAGCACATCACACACTTTCCCCATCCTACATCTACACTGCAACAAGGCTCTGAATCTCATGAATATTTGAAGCTGCCTTTCATAAACCTCACTTGACCACTCTGCCTGGCAATAGATTCCAGGATCATAGACTAGGGTCTTTTTTGCCCCTCTGATGTTCACAATATATATTCTATGGACCCTCTATCTATGAATACTTTTACTTAGCTTCTTTATTTAATAGTACCTCTTCCCACTCAAGTGCTCAGTGTTCAGCCTGCCTTCTTTCCCCAGGATATGGTTCTTCCCATCCTTAAAATTTCATCCTTAAAAGAGGGGCTTTTGTCTCACTGATATTACAGATTCAGGTACATTCTTTTGTGAATATTTTTCTCCCGGGCACTTAGACTGTTTGTGAACATTCCAGGAAGCCAATTACAGTTTTTTATGGGCCTATTGAAAGAAGGGCTAGAGGGGCTAACATTGGGCAACCTCCAATGTGTACGTACTATGTGAGGCTATAAACTGCATCTTCTGAATCGGAGATTATGTTAGGCCTGATTTTCCCTACACACTTTCCCACAAATACATGGTTTAACTATCATGGAATACACAGTTAAAATGGCTAGTTCTTAATGTAAAACTGTAAATTTTACAAAACAGCACACCTGTGCTTTTTATGGTAGTTATATATTATACTTGAGTATACAAAGTCAGGAGATTATTGGGATAATTCCATAAAAAACGCCTCAAATAAAACATTTGGCACAGGGTTTTGTTTAATCAGCCCAGATGATCGTGCTTGTTTTTGAATTCTATTATCTTTAGAAAAGGTCTCAGGATTCATAATAAATCGGAATGATTAATCAACCACCATAATCAACTAGCAAATTTAAATTCAGATAGAGACTTCACAGACATGCTAGGTTTTCTATGTGCAGAGAGTTTTCAAAACAAGTATGTATGCATGGAAATATCAAGGAACGTACCAACTTCATTTCTGAAATTCTGAAATGTTACAGTCCAGGAGAGACCATAAGATATACTTTCTTTTAATATGTAGACCTATCACGTGAGCTTAATAATAAAAGGACCTATTAACAGTGATGTCCTAAGGGCATTACAATATTGCCCATTTTATTTTCAATCCGTTTCCTAATAATTTGTAGCATGGACTTTGCCTTCTCCTCCTCTACCGCATACTGGATTGACATTTTCATTGAACTTTCAACTACAACCCAAAGATCTCTTTCAATCTCAGTCTCAATCAGTTCAGACCCCATAAGCATATACTTAAAACATATGCCTGATAGTGTGCTTCCACCAATTGCTGCCCAGGGACAGTTGTGGTTTATCTAGGATTGCCAACCACCAGGTACTAGCTGAAGATCTCCTGCTATTACAACTGATCTCCAGACAATAGAGATCAGTTCACCTGGAGACAATGGCCGCTTTGGCCATTGGACTCTATGGCATTGAAATCCCTCCCCTCCCCAAACTCCACCCTCCTCAAGCTCTGTCCCAAAAACCTCCCGCCGGTGGCGAAGAGGGACCTGGCAACCCTAGGTTTATCTTCACACCCCGTTGTGCCAGAATTACTTTGTAGCTTGAAACGCCAAGTCTTCTTGGATAACTCTACGCCCTTTTCAGTCTGGCTTCAGGCCAGGCTATGGGACAGAGACAGCTTTGCAAGGTTTAGTTGATGAACTCCCTCTGAGTGTAGACAAAGACCAAGCCCCTCTGTTGCTCTTTTTGGATTTATCTGCAGCCTTTGATACAGTAGATCATGCTATCGTGTTGAGGCGCCTGGACCTGGAGTCTGAAGGAAATATCAGGGGATGTGCGTTGAACTGGTTCAAATAATTCCTCATCTATAGGACTCAAAGGGTTGCTATTGGAAACCAGTTTTTAGCGGTGTGGGACCTATCTTGCAGGGTTCCACAGGGTGCAGTTCTATCCCCATGCTTTTCAATCTCTATGTAAATCCCTTAGGATAAATCATTACTAGTTTTGGGGTCAGTTGTCATCAATATGCTGATGATACTCAGCTCTATATAGTCTTATCCAAATCTCCTGGTGATGCGGTAGAGGTCCTGAATCACTGCCAGGCCATGGTGGTTAGCTGGCTAAATGAGAACAAATTGAAACTAAATCCTGAAAAGACAGAGGTAATGCTGGTTGGGAATATGAAGGCCTTGAAGGACATTGGGGGTTACCGCACTTGTATTCCCAGTGATGTATTAAGAGTTTGAAAACGTTATAAAAAATACTGTTCGCACTTTGTTTGGCCCCTTTAGCTGTGAAGAAGACATCTTCCAACCATCCAACCATTTATAAGCAGTAGTATCCAAAAACCCTTTTAAAGCGATGTTTTTTATAACATTTTCAAACTCTTAATACATCGCTGGGAATACAAAGTGCGGTAACCCCTATTGTTCACTTTTGATGTTCAACTGACCCTTGCTGACTCAGTTAAAAGCCTTGGGGTCATACTGGATCAAGCTTTATTACTAGAGAAACAAGTTAATGCAGCTGCAAAAAATGCTTTCTATTAGCTTGTGTGTGTGTTAAGTGCCATCAAGTTGCTTCCGACTCATGGCGACCCTATGAAGTCCTCCAAAATGTCCTATCTTTGACAGCCTATTAGCTTAGCCTAGCCCATAAAATGCCCCCTTGCCTTGATACATCTGACCTGGCCACCTGGATCCATGCCACAATAACATTGAGACTTGACTGCTATAATGCACTGTACATTTGAGGTCTCCCCTCAAAATCAGCTCAGAAACTCCAACAGGTCCAGAATGCCATGTCTCAGCTATTAATGGGAGCTAGAGAGAGCATGCATATTACTCCCATTCTGTAGATGCTGCATTGGCCGCCCATCTGTTACTAGGCTCAGTTTAAGGTATTATCACATACAAAGCCCTTCATAGCCTTGGCCCCTCTTATTTGTGGGACCACCACTCTTCCTATGCTCTGCCACAACAATTTCTTTCATGTCAGCAGGGGCTTCTGCAGATGCCAACCTGCAAATAGGCAGAACCAACAACTGCTTGTACATGTGCTTTCTCTGTTGTGGCTTCTGCCCGAGGAGGTCAAGAAAGCTCCCACTCTCCTGTCCTTCCACAAACTATGCAAAACTGAACTGTTCAAGAGGGCTTTTCTACACAGGTAATAGGGTTGCACTGTACAAAATGGTTCACAAACTTGCTTGGATAAATGATTAGGGACTATGGTCTATACTGCTATGGATAGTTTATTGTAAGCAGGATCCTATTATATAATTTCCGTACTTTTTAATGTGTCATGTTAATACTTATGCTATGCTTCAGTTCTTTGTGGTTGGTTCCAGACTTCTAAATCTTAATGCCTTCAGTAATGTCCCATTTTTTTAAATTGTACTTCTGTTTCTCAAGTTCCTTCCAAAAATACAATGGATGAGTACATGAATTAAAGATCATCAAACTGATGTTATTTTCTAATCTGATCTTCTGCTGTTATATTGGCTTGGTGGTCTTCCTTGAGTCACCGAGCATCATTTACTCTTAAATATCTTTGTGTAGTGTACCTGTTAAGAATCTGGTGCTACCTAAAAACAAAGAAATTTATTGTTGCATAAGATTTTATGTATTTAGTTAATAATGCTATTTATAATTTCCCTTTCTTATGGAGGCTCAAGGAGGAGTATGCAAGGCAAGGCAATCAATAGGATGAGACGTCTAACAAGCAATGTAATAAGACTAGAATTGCAGAAACTGGAAATTAGCAGAAATCAGAAACAAAGCATAAGTACTGAACATGACATGTTAAATTATGCAGAAAATGGCATTATGTAAGTAGAAATACAGCGCACTGAGAACAAGATAATATGCAATACATACTATGTGTGTGTGTGTGTGTAAAGTGCTGTCAAGTCGCGTATACACAGTATTTATTATTTATTTATTTACAAAACTTGTACCCCTCCTTTCTGCCCGCACAAGGGGCACCAAGGATGGTAACAATTTAAAAATGCATGATAAAATCACATTTTAAAACCATTAAAATCAACCTCCCCAGACACACATAATTAAATCAATTTTTAAAAGAGTCAAAATACATGTGTGTGTGTGTGTAAAGTGCCATCAAGTTGCAGCTGACTTATGGCAACCCCAGCATGGATTTTCAAGGCAAGTGATTAAGCAGAGGTGATTAGCTATTGCTATTCTTTGCTAAGTCTTCCTTGGTGGTCTCCCATCCAAGTACTGACCCTGCTTAACTTCCCAGATCTGATCTCATCAGGCTATACTATACCATTCCACATCCCCAAAATCGCTGAGGGATTGCCAAACAAAACAAAAAAGTCTTCAGGCCCTGGTGGAAGATGACAACAGAAGGGGGCAGATGACTCTCCCTCGGGAAGAGTTCCAGAGCTCTATTATACACAGTAGTATACTGTTGTCCACAGCTGTTGTGAACCAGAGCACACTTTGTCAAATATATGAAGTATTACACTGAGTTAGGGTTGCCAGTCGGGGGCTTAGAAATACCTGGAGATTTTGGGGGTGGAGCCTGAGGAAGGTGGGGCTTGGAGAGGGGAGGGACTTCAATGCCATAGAGTCCAATTGCCAAAGTGGCCATTTTCTCCAGTGGAACTGATCTCTGTTGCCAGGAGATCAGTTGTAATTGGGAAATCTCCAGCTATGACCTGAAAGTTGGCAACCCTACACTCAGTTGACACACACACACTTTCTCTCTCACACACACAGATACCCCCCCAAAAGAGAACAAATAGGGTGGAGGGATATTACAAAGAGAAGGCAGAAAGCCCAGCGTTCTAAGGCCATATTGAAGGTGCCAACAAGATCCAGTCAATAGAGTAAATGATCCCATCAGTGGGAGTGGCTCACTCCATCCTGCAAAAAGTTAGATGAATAATATACATAAGTACTGTATGTAAAGAAGAAGCTAGCCACCGCCAGTCCTTATTGAGTCCCAGGGTGATACGTGTATATTATCTGTATATTGTCAAATTTGGATGGTACATTTTATGATACATTGCGTAGGTTATTGGCATTTGGTAGATGGCAGGGTACTCGTGCATAATGGAACATGCAAACTGAAACCCTGTATATGTTTTTCTAAATATGAAAATAATGAGAAATTGATCATTAGGAGCTGGGTCCCAATAAATGCGACTTCAACCCTGCTCAGGGCCAGACCAGACATGATGGGGGAGGGTTTCTAGTGTATCAATTCACATGTCTACTCATTCACAGAGAATGCAAGGAGGATCTTTCTTTAAAAAGACAGAAAGAATCCGTGTTATCTAGTTGGATGTTTTCTCCCACCCCCACTCATGCCCAGTCCTGATTTGGACAAGAAGAGTCCCCAAACTGGTTCCAGCTGGCATCAAGAAAGATACATCCCTGAGAACAGCAAGCTCAACACATGTCATGAGTCCTTTCATATGCTGATCAATTGCAGCAGCTTACTCAGCTCTTTCCAATGGAGTTGTTTATTCCCTCTGTGGTCACTGTCTGTTACGCGAACTGAACGGGAACTTGAGCATTCTAAAGAGTAGACTGCTCTGAACAAAGTCATAAGGATGGCGTGCAATCTAAAGCCTGGTGTACGTTTGTGTTTACATCTCATTTTAATTTAGACCATCTCAAATGTAGACGTCAAAGGAATGTACATCAAGTTGGCCTCTGTTTTTGCTGGCTGTGCATATGATGCAGTAAAGCAATCTTTGGGAAAAAGACATCTCTGGGAATTTGAACACGGTGTAATTGATAATGCCCAACTGTGTATTTAAACAATAAAGCAAAATACCTAACAAGTATGGTAAAAATCATTTCCACAGTAGATACGTAAATGCACTGTTACTGTAACATCAGCAATAAAAATGTTTATCCTGGTTCAGAATAAGAAATTAAATCCTTACTATTTCTTACCAAAAAAGTGACCTTCACTGCAGCCCTGACCTGGATGGCCCAGGCTAGCCTGATCTCGTCAAATCTCAGAAGCTAAGCAGGATCAGCCTTGGTTAGTACTTGGATGGGAGACCACCAAAGAATGCCAGGGTCATTATGCAGAGGAAGGCAATAACAAAACACCTGTGTTAGTCTCCTTGCCTTGCAAACCCTACTGAGTTACCATAAAGTCAGCTGTGGCTTGACGGTACTTTACTAGGGTTGACAGGTGTGTGTGTGTGGGGGGGGTAGGGTTGACAGATCCAGGTTGGGAAACTCCTGGAGATTTGGAGGTGGAGCCCGGGGAGGACAGGGACCTCAGTGGGGTACAAAGCATTCATTTCCTCCAGGGGAACTGATCTCTGTAGTCTACAGATGAGCTGAAAGCTGGCATCCCTACATTTCACACACACAACCTTCATTATATACCCATTTTTTTTTTAAAAAGAGGTATTTATACAATATGCTGTTTTCTATATATGGTGAGGAGCAAGACAAGACTGAAACTAGTCCATTGACGGATGCACCTGCCCTTCCTTGGATTCCAATGATAAACCATGCAGGGCCATAATGTTGAAATGGGGCTAATTTTGGATGGTTGATTTCCCAAGTTTTTGGATGATTGATCAGACTGGTTTGATCCAGATCAGACAGCATGTCTATAGGCCCTTTCTCAACCTTATGTCACCAATCTCCAGGTGGGGCATGGAGATCTTCTGGAAGTACAACTGATCTCCAAAGCACAGATATCAGATCTCCTGGAGAAAATGGCTGCTTTGGAGGGTGGATTCTATGGCATTATACTGCCCTGAGGTCCCTCCCCTCCCCAGGCTCCACCCCCAAATCTCCAAGAATTTCCCAATCAAGAGATGTTAACCCACCCATCATGCCCAGACGGATTGCTAGTTTATTAGATGAAGAGTTGTTTCTGTCTACCTATGACAAAAAGGTGGATGAAATTTCCAGATAACTATTTTGAATGTTTCACTGGAGTTAGAAAAATGAGATAGGTTTCTCATGAAATATTATTTAGATCAAGCAATAACTTTGTTTCTTTTGCTGAACTACAAATAGCACAATGTTAGCAATACTGATGAAGAAACTTCTACTGTGTTGTCCTTCTCTTGCAAGACAGCAATTCTGTCCATTCACCTGCTAGACTTCTATAATGCACTAATATAGCCATTTACAAATTATTTTTAAGACTCGCCATTTCCCATCAAATTGATTTGCTGTGGACAAATATTTCTATTATCAACAAAAGGATCACTGATGTATTTTTAGAACTGAAGGTCATGAACTGGAGTTTTGCCATTCAGGGGTGTGTGTGTGCGTGTGTGTGTTCAAAGTCGCAAAAAATACAATTGCACAAACTATCTGAGCCTAGAACAACCACACCAGATCACCAGTTCTTGATACAATGTAAGAGCGAAACACTGTCTCCCATTCTCTCTTGTCTGACATGTAACACCTTCTCATCCTTTCAATCTAGATCCTTGAAGAGAACATGAAATTGGAATGCAAGTGCCATGGAGTGTCAGGATCATGTACTACTAAAACCTGCTGGACAACTCTACCTAAATTCAGGGAGCTGGGCTACATCCTTAAAGACAAATACAATGAAGCTGTTCAGGTTGAACCAGTAAGGGCAAGTCGTAATAAGCGTCCAACTTTCCTGAAGATCAAGAAGCCGCTCTCCTACCGTAAACCCATGGATACAGATCTAGTGTATATAGAGAAATCGCCTAACTACTGTGAAGAGGACCCTGTTACTGGTAGTGTGGGAACACAAGGCAGAATGTGCAACAAAACAGCCCAGCAGACGAATGGCTGTGATCTGATGTGCTGTGGACGAGGTTATAATACTCACCAGTATTCACGAGTGTGGCAATGCAACTGTAAATTTCATTGGTGCTGTTATGTTAAATGTAATACATGCAGTGAACGAACAGAAGTGTACACCTGTAAATGAAAGTGTGGCTTGGGAGAGGGAATCTATGGCCCTGGAATAAACACATTTTTTTGCACATAAGCTCAGTGTACCTATACAAGACTGTAGCAAAGACCTAGGATTCCAAAAGAAAAGTTAGCAAGTGGATCCTGTCTTTCCCTCCGATATGTCAGGACTTCATGGATACTCTTCGAAAACCTAGAGAAATAAGCCAAAACCAACAGCAACTTTCTAAAAAGGAAGCAGAAGCAAAAAAGATCCTTGATCCCCAAAAATAAGCAGGAAAACATGGTCTCAAATGATCTGCGCCTTCCAAACATAATTTATTGACTGCCTTAAAGGGGAAAAAATACTTGTCGAGACCTTGGCGATATGCCCCCTGGGACTGGATGAGAGATCTTGAAATACACAAGCCACCATGCAGAAAGGGAGGGCCGGAGGAACAAAACTTTGCTTTAACATGGTCTTTGCACAGGATGGGGTCACAATGCGCCAGTGTGAATTTTGCTTAAGAGTGTGGATTATGCAGATTTAGGGAGTTCTACACTTGAGAAAAGCCTCTGCCAGTTGTTTCAGTCTTTCCATTTTTTTCAGGCAATGCGCTACAGCAAGTAGAATTGTTGATGTTTTCCATATAGACACTGGTTTATCTGCCTTTTGTCGTGCTGCAGATTTTAGCACAGGGATTTGGGACATCTGGGCATAATAATAATAGCAATATTTAACAATTTATCCAGATAAAACTAATATTAATTTATTTAATTAAAAAAACCTCTGCCAACATTTTGGGAACCATTCTGCAATTAAAGTAGATAGCCTGCTTTTTGTGGAATAATTTTGTAGATATGGCAAGGGAACAAAAACAAAAAAACCCCTTGAGCTGTATATATTATTCTTTACTTGGATATTTCTACTAGTTTGATTGTGGAATATTGTTCTGCAATAATAGATATTAAGTACAAAAGCAGGCATCTTTTATAATTTTTTTTGGGCTGTTTGCTGCTAGTTGTCTGGAATCTCAAACTGATAGTCATTTCCACTTAGTTACCTGTGTGTGTGTGTGTAAAGTGCCATCAAGTCGCAGCCGACTTATGGCTACCCCTTTTGGGGTTTTCATGGCAAGAGACTAACAGAGGTGGTTTCCTCTGCACAGCAACCCTGGTCTTCCTTGGTGGTCTCCCATCCAAATACTAACCAGGGCTGACCCTGCTTAGCTTCTGAGATGTGACGAGATCAGGCTAGCCTGGGCCATCCAGGTCAGGGCTTAGTTACCAGTACCTAACCTTTTTCCAGTTTAAAAACAAAAACAAAGGAGCATTACAAACATCCAGTTGGAACAATGCATCGCATATAAATGCAAAAGTCCAGACAAGTTTCCATCATTGGAAAATGAAACATAGGATAAGAGAGTATATTTTGTAAGAGACTATTTTTATATGAATATTTTATTTATACTATGTCTGCTTGTATAATTCTATAACCTGTACTTTTTCTCAAAACAGGCACACAATTTGTAATTCTTAGGCTATTTAACAGATAACGGCTGATTACTTTGCTGACACGAAAGTAGCACTCGGGATGCATTCACCCACCACTGGTGAATGTACAATATACAGAACGAGTTTTTCTCTCCGGATGTATGTACAAAGTGGCTCTTTACTGCAGTTCAATTTGCAGAATGTGCAGAACAAGAACAGGGTATGTAGCACCGGTTTTGTCACATGGCTTGAATTCATGGTTGGTATTAACTGGATGCTCCTTTATCCCATTCAGAAAAAAAAATCTGAATTAGCTTCCCAGATGCATCAGTCATTAAACTGTGGCGTTATGACTAGCAAATGTGCTGTGTGTGCTGTCAGTTAAACCTCTATATTGTGCTACTGTCAAATTTGATTTTATCAGTGGAAGACTGTAGACTATGACTATAAAAACTAGCATGACACGCATAGTCTGATTCTCATAGATAAGACACGAAGCTTACGGGTTTTGTCCAACTGGTTTTTGGCATTTGCCTTACTGTTTATCTCCCCAAAAGTTCTTAGCTAACAAGATCACGTCGCATTTAGACTAACTTTCAGTTATCCATTCCCCGCCCCCCACCTCATTTTGTGCCAATTGGTTTCTATGCTTTGGCATTTCCATTTTTATTCCTAAGATTTTTTTCTCCTGCAGTTCTGTTCAATTAAATAGTTTGCTTCTTCGGCATTATTTTGATCATCCTGCCAGGATCATTAAGGATTTGATCTCCACTAGCATTTCTGCCTACCTTGTAACCTGATACTTAGCTAGGGTTGCCAGGTCCCTCTTTGCCACTGGTGGGAGGTTTTTAGGGTGGATCTTGAGGAGGACGGGGCTTGGGGAGGGGCTTCAATGCCATAGAGTCCAATTGCCAAAGCGCTCGTTTTCTCCAGGTGAACTGATCTCTATGGGCTGGAGATCAGTTGTCATAGCAGGAGATCTCCAGCTACTACCTGGAGGTTGCAACCGTACTTACAAAACCCTAAACTATGAAACAATCCATACAAATTAAAAGAAATCATGACTCTCCTGAAGAAACCCAAGTGGAGGCTCAGTGAATAGAGTACTGATTTGAAGGAGTTTGTGGGATCAGTAGGGTTGCCGGCTCCAGGTTGGAAAATACCTGGAGATTTTGGAGGTGGAGCCTGAGGGGGCGGGGTTTGGAGAGGGGAGGGACTTCAGTGCCATAGAGTCCAATTGCTAAAGCAGCCATTTTCTCCAGGAGAACTGATCTCTACCACCTGAAGATCGGTTGTAATAGCAGGAGATCTCCAGCTACCACCTGGAGGTTGGCAACCCTATACTTAGCCAAAATCAATGGGCTAAATTCCTTCATCAAAACTTTGCACAGACTCAACCTGCATCCAGTGAACCTATTCTACCTGTTTCTCACAGCTATGTGAATCTTGGGTATGCAGTCCTCTGAATTGTGGACAATGGCTGGGATCCACAGCACTCAGTTTTCTTCCCTTGCTCATAGGGTTGCCAGGTTGCTTAGATTGGCAGGCAATCGCTTGCCAATCCATTGCCCGACTCTGAAGCAGGAATCGCTTGTGTGCACGGCCGCACTGATGTGATTGCATCACTTCAGGTTTACACCCAGAAGTAGGGCTGTTGAAAAAAAATTCGGGAAAGTTCAGCTTCGGCAAAATTTGGCCCTTTTAAATTCGGGCCATGCCGAAGTCCGAACTCCCCCGCTTCGGATCACCGAAATTCGGGCGAAATCCAGAGTTCGGGGGAAAATTCCCCCCCCCGCGGGCCTTTACGGGGCTTCCATGAAGGCGCGCGGTGGGCTCTTTAAACAGATCTGCGCCTCCCTGGGAGGCGCAGATCTGTTTAAAGAGCCCTCCCCCGCGCGCCTTCATGGAAGCCCCGTGAAGGCGCATGGGGGGGGGGAAACCCTAATCTGCCGAATTTATTCGCCGAACCCCCAAAGTTGGCGAATTCGGCTCCCCCGTTTCCTGCCTTTTTTTAGTTCGGTTCGTCCCAAACTAAAACCCGCCAAATCGGGGGAAATTCAGCTGTTTTTCGGTTCAGGACGAACGGAATTGACAGCCCTACCCGGAAGTGCCGCATCACAACAGGCCTTTTCCCACTCAAAATCCCAGTTTGAGTGGTAAAAGGCCCATTGCGATGTGACTACTTCCACGTGTAAACCAAAAGTGATGCGATCGCACTGGTGCAGCCACATGCACATGATCCCTGCCTCAGTTCTGCCCCAAAAACCTCCCGCCAGAGGAGTGGGGGGACCTGGCAACCCTACCTGCTCACCTTTGAGGTTACAGTGGGCAATGGGGGATTGCTGGGAGGCTTCCTGCCATAGTGGGGGACCTGACATCCCTAGCATTATGTTTCCGCCTGTCTTCCTTCGCTTCCTAGGCTAATTGCACCCTACTCCCCAAGTGAGGGCTAGTTTTGATCAAGAAAAGAGCCAAGCTTAAGAGTTAAACCTGTTCTTGCCCAGTGCCACAGTTCAATTCTGAGCAGGTCTCCCTGTGTTCACTTTCTAGGCTCAAAAAACTCATTGGGAGAACCATCAGGAAGAAATAGTTAACCCTTTCCCTTTTCAGTACTGTGCCCCTTATCCAAATTGCACCCCTGGAAAAAACACAAGCGATCCAACTACAGATTCCAATGTAATAGGAACTTTAGCTTATATAAATGGATTGCCATGACCTCATTCAAGACTTTGAGAGCCAGCGTGATGTAGTGGTTAAGAGCAGCAGACTGTAATCTGGAAAACCAGGTTTAATTCCCCACTCCTCCACATGAGCGGCAGACTCTAATCTGGTGAACCGGGTTGGTTTTCCCACTCCTACAGACGAAGCCTGCTGAGTGACCTTGGGCTAGTCACAGTTCTCTCAGAACTCTCTCAGCCCCACATATTTCACAAGGTGCTTGTTGTGAGGAGAGGAAGGGAAGGCTATTGTAAGCCGGTTTGAGTCTCCTTAAAAAGGTAGAGAAAACTGGGGTATAAAAACCAACTCGGCTTCTTTGAGAAGAAGCAGAGCAGCATTTTTTAAAATATATATATATATATATTGCATTACACCTTTTAGTATTTCACACATGTAATGCTTATTCCCTAATCTATTAAAATAAATGATAATAACTTCTAAGTAAATGTGTTTAGGGTTAGAACGACAGTGGACAAGTTGTAAGGTGATCCTGTCTCATAAAGATTATGACAGAAATGCATACCTATCTAGTCTCTTGTCTTCTTTGGTAGCTCTTATCTTTCCACTTTATTTATGTGGAAAAGAATATAAACATGTTCACAAGAAAAAAGGTTTTGCTCATCAGTGTGAACCAAATTCACAATTATTTGTGCAGGATCCATTATAAGGACTATATATGTGAGATCAGCAATGGAAAAAAAAGGAAAAAATGAATATGGGAAAACACAGCTTTATGGAGTTATATACGGTGTTTCCCTGATGTGGCTGAACATTGCTTGAATCTCATGGGCAACTAGGTGGGAAACAAGCACTTAGGTTAAGATAGGACCCACATGGTTTTACTTCTTGATGACAGCTATACCATCTAAGTAATCTATGAATTGGGCCTTAGAGGTAATAACTGTGTAGGGGATGGGGAAAGTAAGTGGGTGCCATGGGCAGGGGTGACAATTGTCCTAGACAGGTAGGACTTTTGATATCTTAAGAACTTTGAGGAAGACTGACGCTCCCCAAGTGCAGGTTCTCTCATTACACTGTTGTAGTGGCAGGAAAATTGAATGGTGAAGTACACCTCATAGCTTTTAAGGGGCAGAAGGAAACATAGTCATAACCATTCCAGGGCCCGAAATCTAATGCAGAAATTCCACAGGTGTGACTTTCTCATTGCAGAGATGAGAGGCTGGATTGGATCAACAGCATTGCTTTATAACACCTACAGTTTACTTACTTTGTTGTTGATAGTTTTCAAAGTGTAGTCCACAAAGCACTGGAATGGAGGAGTTACAGGAGGACCATGTCAGTAAACGGCCTATTTAAGTGGCTGCTTTCAAAATGCCAGATGAATTCACAGCAAGTTTTCACCAACAACCCATAATCTGACGAATGTATAACTCTATGGCTTTTACACTCGATATGTTGATCATAAAAAACTGATGCTCAGATTTGACTGCATAGTAGACATATTCCACGAACTCTCACTAGATAAAGCTATTGTGCAGCAGCTAACTTGGTTTCATGACACAGACATTTGATTATAAGAGGGTTGGTTGTTGTGTACAGTGGACTTCTCAAACATCCCATTTGGAAATCTGATGCTTATTGATTACAGACTGTTACAACCACGTGTTACATTTGCAGCATGTTTTTATCCTTGGATAACATTCTGTAAAATTGCTGCTCTCTGTATATTTTGCTATGTTGATGATACCCAGTGTATCACTAGCACAATAATTCCTAAAGGTCTGGTTTCTTTAAATAGTTTTATTTACAATAATAAAGAAGTGGATGTACAAAAAGCAGTTTTAAAGAACCTTGTAGTGAGCTAAGGAAAACTGAATAGGTTGCTACAGAAATTTTGTGTTTTGACTTGAACTTAAAAAACAACAACCTGGATCTTATAAGGCACACTTATGATGCTTCTGACCATCTCCTCTCTTGCTTAGAAGTTGAATTTCAAGCCAGACATATTGTTTAAAAAACAGCTGACTTCTAGATTAAGCAGTGAGGAAAAGGTAATCTACCTACATCTTCTCATTTGAAGACAAATCTGGTACATCAGTTAGCAGATGGGAAAGAACTGATTCTAAATGTGCCTGGATAGCATGAAAAGTTACAGCAGAAAAAGAGACTGTTAGGGTTCTGTGGAGGTTGGCCTAATTGTTCTTTGTTTCTGTGGACTTCCTTAGGTAGGATCAGCATGAACTGAAATGCACACAATTGCAGTGTCATAGGAAAATATTTTGCCAACATTTTGCCAACTGAATGAATTGCTGAATGAATGTTACATGAGTAACTTTGCAGATATTCTGAAAACAAACATCCATAAAAACTAATAAACTGGGGGAAAGAAATATTAAACTGATATACCATCTCATTCTAAAAAATACCCATGGCTGCAATGGCACATGAAGTAGCTTGTACCATTTGTAGCTCCACATGAAGATAATTATGGTATTTCTAAGCCCTTGATCCAGAGTGCCCCATATTCTTCAGTTCCCCATAAGTTCTTGGACTTTTGGCCCAGGAATTCACATATGTAACAGAGAAGACTGTTGTGGACACCTGATAGAGCTGCTCAGAGTACATGCATGCAGGTGAGTCGGGATTAGTCCCACTCTACCCTGTGTCCATCCGTTAAGAAGGCAAAAATATGGAAGAGATTTTCTGGTCAGAGTGAAATCCTTGTTTCTTCCCTACCCATCTTGCAGGTGATCAGTGTTACCTGAGCCAGCAGTGCCTATCAGGACTCAGATAATATTCATGTGGCACAGGGAGTCTGCATGTACTGGATCAGAGGGTATTTTTGCCCATTCTACAGCCTTTTGATCTTATCTACATGTGCAAACAAATGGATCGCTCTCACCAGACCAGAGTTTTAATAATAACAAAGTTGTGCAAGAAACTCAAGCATTCCTTTGGACATCTAGAGTATTAAGGGGTGCTGATGAAGCCATGTGTAATCCAAAAGTTGCATCTCAAGATCCATGCAGTGTTGCAGAGAACATTACTCAACTCAGACTGAGCAAAGCCCTTTCTGTTATTTTGAGTACTGAAAAAATTTCAAAATACTGAAACATGAACATATTGGTAATGATTATTAATGAGACTCTGTAGAATATACTTTAAATCTTATGTATACAATTTAAAGAAATCTTACTGACAAGAGAAATATGACAGCTGTCGATCACAAATATGGATTTAGTTTTGCAAGATATACTGATATGAAACAAGGATCCAACTACAATATGTCAGGTTTTTCTTTTTGCCAAGTTTGCACAAAACTAACAGAGACATGTCTTTCAGCACTGACAATTAGCACAAAATCTTGCAAACTGTACTCTAAATTGGCCCATCTGGTATGCTAAGGCTGGGTCTTAGAAAGCAAGAAACAAAACATCTTAGTATTGTAAAATGTACTGAGATATTTGAAGAACTGTATAAACTCTTGTGGCTAAATTCAGTTCAAAGATTTTATTTTTTATTGAGTTTAGAAATAAATCACTGTAATTGGGTTACTTGTATTTAGAGAGAAATTCACTGTATGTTAGATAACATTTTTATCATTTTAACATACTGGGATAATGGTGCTGGATAGGGGATTCACCAAACTGTTAGAAAATGCTGCTGAACCCCCGATTTTGTCTTGATGCTCACATTCCAGCGGAGTGGCTATACTGGCAGGCGTGCTATCATAGTACCACTGGGTGTTGAAATGAAATGAAAGTTAACTTGAGCTCTCTCACATTTTGCCCATACCAGTCTCTAAGGGTCAAACGAGATGTGTGTCCTTGTGTCTGCCACAGGGACCCTGCTAGGGGTTTGCACCAATGTTTTATTTGGTATTTTTCAGGTTTGGGTTTATTAGACCTGGCAATTTTCGCAAAACCTGAAAAAGCCAAGTACTTAATTCGGCTTTTCCCAAATTTCTTGAAAAATTTGGGTTAATAAACTCAAACCCGAAAAATAAGGTGCAGAGCTGAAGGCTGGGCTCAAAGTGAGCCCAGTGTTCAGTTCTGCATCTTGCCACAGTTGAACTCCATGTTGAACTCCCAGCCAGCCCCATCTTCAGTTTGCTTCAGCATGGCAGCAGAGCTCAAGCTCCATTCAACCCCACCTCCAGTCCGCTTCACCGTGGCAGCTGATCTCCAGTTGGAGATCTGCTGCTGCAGCGAAGGACACTGCAGGTAAGTAAAGGAGAGAGGGAGGGGGGAGGCTAAAAAGAAATGGCAGAAGAAGAAGAGTTGGTTTTTATATGCCGACTTTCTCCACCACTTAAGGAAGACTCAAACTGGCTTACAATCACCTTCCCTTCTCCTCCCCACAACAGTGGCCCCGAATAATGTTGAATAAATTTGGCATTATTTAGGGTCCACTTTTTTGGTCCCCATTTATTGTTGCCATTTTTTTTTGCTGGTAAAATCCCCCCCCCCCCAAATACAGAAAATATATTTTGGGGTTTTCAAAGAATTCAGCATGTTGATATGCACACCCCTAGACCCTGCTGCCATTTTAAAGTGATTTAAAAATGCTGTAAGGGTTCAATCCTGATTAGGCCTGCAGTATGGCAGGCTAAGACACTCTTGTTTCCTCCTTGCACATTTTGGCACTTGAAAAGACCTGTTGGAGAGGGAACAGAGTGCCTCAGCATGCTGTGCTACAGGCCCTGTGGGCCCTTGTGACATTTTTGAATCATTTTAAAATGGTGGCAGTGTCCCTGTGGCAGACATGTGGACACTGTCATGTCTAGTTTGGGCCTAACAGAGTGTTCCACAAAATGCCAGAAAGAAAGAACAACTGTATGGGAATTAAGCTTGAATTATTATGTTAGATTTTTATCCTACCCTCTCTCCAAGGAACTCAGGGCAGCATATATTCTTAAGAACATAAGAACATAAGAAAACAAAATGAGATTTAGATTCCTGCTGAACATTGGAAGAAACTCAATAATGAAATCAATTACTTAGGAGACAAAGATGAGTTCTCCCTCACTAGAACTCTTCAAGAATAGCCTGGGCTGTCATCCTGTCAGGAATGCTCCACCCTTGTATTTCCTATACTGAGCAGGGCATTGGACTAGATGACCTACAGTACCCCTTCCAACTCTGTGACTAACACGTGATCTTCAGAAAAATCTTGTGAAGTAGCTGAGACTGAGAAGAATTAATCCAAGGTCACCCAGTGAGCTTCATGGCAAAACGGGGATTCGAGTCCAGCTCTCCCTAGTCCTCATTTGACATTCTAACCATTATGCCGTACAGTTTTGAGGCATGTTTTCTTAGTTGGGCGCACACATTTTGGATTGTTAGTGTCTATTGAAAACTATCAGAATGAAAATACATTGGGCATATTATGAAACATTCCTGTTTTAGCATTCATTCTGAGTTTACTCTTTACCTTCATCATATGGATGAAGTGGAAAATAATCTCCTTATGGCTTCTTCTGGAATATCTAGCAACAGATCAAGAGATTGTTTCAATTACAATAGCCAAATCCACTCCAGTATTATTACTAGTAATAGCTGTCAGGGAAATGCTCAGGGCAAATGAAAGAATCATGTGATAGTCCACTTCCATCCATATGATAAAAGTAACATGTAGTCTGATCTCCACAGATGCTCTGACCTGGATGGTCCAGGCTAGCCCAATTTTATTAGATTTCAGAAGCTAAGAAGGGTCAGCCCTGATCAGTATTTGGATGGGAGACCACCAAGGAATACTAGGGATGCTATGCAGAGCCAAATAATGGCAAGTCACCTCTGAACATTGCTTGCCTTGAAAACCCTATGGGGTTGCCATAAGTCAGTTGTGACTTGACGGCACTTTCTACCACCAGTCTTTACAAATAACCTCCCTCTCCCCGAGCTGCTTTGATTACTGGTACTGTAAACTGAACTGAATTTCAGAAACTTGGCCACTGATTCTCTGACAGAGATAAGGTATTAGCCATCATAATATGAGTTATGGAAACTGTAAAGGGAGCAAGAGGATAGACAAGCTCCGTACTTGCAAGGTCCTTGCATGTAATTTCAACCTTTCAGGACACCAGATTTCAGTTGGGCCCTGCTCTGTAGCAGCCTTACAATATCAGTACCAATAGTCAGAAAATTAAAATCTCACAATAAAATGAACAAAGCTACAAAAGAAAACCACTAAAAGCAATGAAAGGCAGCTCAAGTTGGAACCTTGCCATATAAGGTCAGGGAATGGCACATGGTGCAGAAATGGCCTGAAGATAAGCCAATCTAGGTCTCATGCCTAGCTGAGAGAGTTCCTAGGAACCCTGAGCTCTTTAATGGACAAAAGGAGGCTAGTAGAGCATCTGCCTTGCATGCAGAAGGTCCCAGGTTCAATCCCTGGTATCTCCAGCTAAAAGGATCAGGTGATATGAAAGACATCCGCCCGAGATGCTGGAGAGCTGCTGCCCATCTGAGTAGACAGTGCTGACCCTGATAGACCAATGGCCTGATTCAGTCAGTATAAGGCAGCTTCATGTGTCCATGTAAAAGGCACAGTTTAGATAATATAATTAACCTTAAACTGTTTTATAAATGCTATTCTAGAATATATGTACTTTGAAACTGTGAATCTAAAACAAGTAATGAAATGAAAAAACCAACAACCTTGAAATTGAATAATGATTTATCTGGAAGAATGCAGCATTGCAAATTTGCAGTAGGTGGAAGCTACCAGAATGTATCCCTCAAGATGTCTATGAATATTCATTCAGTGGTATTTAAAAACCTACTGCTGTTAGGAAAAGAGCTAATCAGAAAAATGCATGCACATAAACATACCCTGAATACAAAAGCCACATTTTACACTGTATTTCTTTTGCTGGCCAGAGGTTTACCAGGGAGCATTTATATGCAGCACATGCCAACATGTAGCTCACAGTATTTAGCCCATTGCTTGGGTTTTATCAAACATTATGACCTTCTTGGCACAGAGTTTGCCTAAAAGATTTTCTCTTTCTTTGGGGCAATTTTCACAACAGAGGGATTCCTAATTGGCTATTAAGGAATGTTTTTCTTCAAGTCCTAGTATAGGATTCCCTTGCTTTAAACGAATATAACATTAAAGCCGAAAAAGCAGAACATTCAGGAAACAAAGGTTAATGGTTTGCAGCAAATTAGCCTCAGTGTAACTAAGGCATGGTTTTGTTTGCAGTAAGAGGGGGGCTTTGTGTTTTCTAGCAAAGTTGCCAAAGCCACTCAGCTTGCCAATTCTCTCACCCTTATCATTCCAGTGACAATTCTTGTATACCAGAAAGTTTATGCTTGCTGATGCAACTTGCAGCTTTGAGAAAACAGACGTTTCTGTACTCAGTGTATTCCTGGATGTGGCCCAACATGTAATGTTGGGGTGGGGTGGGGGACACGGGAACTGTCAGGTAAAAAAACAGGCTCCATAACCACTGTAGTACACAATAGGCACAACATTCAGTGGTATTCTACCAAAGGTCACAGTTCATTTTTTTTAACTACAGCACTCAGGGCTGACTTTTTTTTTTTCTTCCTGAAGGGGAACTAATGTAGAAATCCTTATTGTACTTGTAGCAGCAAAGATGCTAACGGGACAAAAATGTAACCAGGGATCAGCCAACTTGGTAAGTGGCAAAATTTATATATTGCTAGAAGAAGAAGAGAAAACAGAGAGGGCATAGCTAAACATCTAGGTTTTTTCCCCCTCTGAACATTTGATTTTATTTGAGGCTTAATTCACATAGTTTATGCCCGGGGACTATATTTTTAACCCAGTGTGCATGTACTGAAGATGGTTGTTTCACGCATTGCTCAAGCTACGTTAGGAAGATTTGTAACATTTTGCAAAAGGGCAGCTTGACATTCCCAGAGAATGATTCACAACAATGTGAATTTTGGTAAGAAAGAAAGGGCCAACCTCATAAAGAATGGTCACTGAATTAGCACTGAGCTTTCTCAAAATTATCAAATTCATTCTTGATTTTTCCTGCTTTTTAGAATCTAACTTTTACATATATATATTGATTTACAATTCATGTCTTTCAATCATCTAAGAACAGTAACAGTTCTGTCCTCTGTCTTCACCCAGCCTACAACGCTGAAACATATCTTGAAAACTGTATAGGCTAGAAACTGATTTTTTTTTAAAAGCAAGCTTATATTCTTAGGAAGCAGAACTGTTATGTACCACTTTCATGAAACAGCAACATTTGCACTGTCCTGACAATAAGGTGTTGAAAATGCTGCAAGCTAAAACAGGTGGCCTCGCCAAGCATTTACACGTGACTGCTGCTTACCCAGGATTTTCAAGTCTTTGTATAATTGAAATATGTGGAGTCCCGACTCCATGAGCCCTACCTCTTTCACCTCAGCTGCTGCGGGAGGCCATGGCAGTGGAGCCTCCTCAGCCTCAGACCACTCTGGGGGGGGGGACTCTGAGCTAGCCTGTCCCTCAGAGGAAGCCAGGGTCTCAGCCTGCCCAACCCGAGGCCATTCTCCTCCCTGGCCTCAGCTCTGACTGCCTTTTATCCTGGGCTGGGGCCTTGCCATAAGTGCTTGAGTATTCCAATTTGCCATAAGTGCTTGAGTATTCCAATTTGCCATAAGTGCTTGAGTATTCCAGTAGTCACTTTTGGGGCACTAGCTTTTGTTTCGGTTGCACAACCTCCAGGTACTAGCTGGAGATCTCCTGCTATTACAACTTATCTCCAGCCGATAGAGATCAGTTCCCCTGGAGAAAATGGCCACTTTGGCAATTGGACTATGACATTGAAGTCCCTCCCTTCTCCAAACCCTGCCCTCCTCAGACTCCGCCCCCAAAACCTCCCACCGGTGGCAAAGAGGGACCTGGCAACCCAAGACACTATAGCATGGGACTGAATTTGTGAGAAATGATTCCTTTATGAAAAGTAAAATCAAAAATTGCACCCCATTTTGATGGAAAATTAGGGTTGCCAACCTCTAGGTACTTGCTGGAGATCTCCTGCTGTTACAACTGATCTCCAGCCGATAGAGACCAGTTCCCCTGGAGAAAATGGGCACTTTGGGAATTGGACTCTATGGCATTGAAGTGACTCCCCTCTCCAAACCCCACCCTCCTCAGGCTCCCCCCAAAAAACCTCCTGCCGGTTGCGAAGAGGGACCTGGCAACCCTAAGCAGGCTTCATGTGGAGGAGTGGGGAAGCCAACCTGGTTCATTGAATAGTGTCCGCTGCTCATGTGGAGGAGTGGGGAATCAAACCTGGTTCTCCAGATTACAGCCCACCATTCTTTTTTTTAAAAGATATTTTATTAACATTTTCAAAAGAAAAGATAACAAACAAACATACACATATACTTCCATTCATACATTTTGCGCTTACTTAAGGAATCAGTTTACATAAACATTGTTCTATTGTTATGATATTTACTTAAGCATTACTATCTTGTCTATGTTTATGCTCTAAATTTATCTTTATCTATAACTTATTCAAGATATATGACTATTATTTTCTATCTCTATTAAATTTTTATTCTACACTTTCCAGTTAGCATATTCAAAATAACATTTCCATTTCTTCTGTGAATCAGCAATCGTTCTTTCTTTCAGGATGTTGGTTAGTCTGGCCATCACCACAAATTCTTCCTTTTTTCGTTGCCACTTTTCTAAATCCGGAACAGTCTCTTGTTTCCATGATGCTGCCAATACTGTCCTTGCTGCCGTTGTGAGATATCCAAAAAGTTCTCTATGATTATTTTCTAAATTCTATGGTTCTATTCCCAGTAACATAATTTCCGGATTCATTGGAAATTTAATCTTAAGAATCTTTTGGATTTCTTGGTGAATCTGTATCCAGTATTTTCTCACCTTTTCAAAAGTCCATCACAAATGAAAGTAGGTTCCGTCTTTGTCTTTGCATTTCCAGCAGCGGCAATCATGTTTTGTCTATCTTTTTAATATCCATGGGTGTAATATACCATCTGAAGAATTGCTTGTACCAGTTTTCTCGCAAATTATTACTGGCAGTAAATTTAATTGACTTAGTCCATAGTCTTTCCCATTGCTGCATTGTTATCTCTTTCTTAAAATTTTCCATCCATTTAATCATGCATACTTTAACTTGCTCTTGTTCTATTTCAAATTTAAGCAGTAATTTGTAGATTTTCCCCAAAATATGTTCTGTCTCTTTACTGACTAGATTTTCAAATTCTGTATTCTTTTTTAGTTTAGCCTGTTGGTAACAGTCTTGTCGTAATTTCATAATCATTTGATTGTAGGTTACCCAATCTACTTTTTTGCTCCGCTTCATCTCATCCCAAGATTTTATTTCCTCTTGTCCATTTAACATGTCCTGGTATCTTATAAAATCTGTGCGTTTTCTTTCTCCCTTGCTTAAGTATGTATCTGTTGGAGACATCATTAGAGGTGGTAAAGGACTTAATCTATTTTTGTTCCTGATCCATGTCTTCATCAGTCCATCTTTAATAATGTGCTTCTATGCAAATATCTCTGATCTTTTTGCTTTCCACAGATAATGATGGAGACCACGATCCCATGTTCCCTTTTCTATCTTCAGCATTTTTTGATTTGGGTCTCTGATCCAGTTGGCAATCCAAGATAATCCTGCCACTTGATGATATAACTTGATATTTGGTAATGCCAGTCCTCCTCTTTTCTTCTTATCTTGCATGACTTTAAAATTAATCCTTGGTTTTTTGCCCACCCACACAAATTTATTAATTTGTCTTTGCCATTCAGCCAGTATTTTTTTTCTTCTATTTGTATTGGAAGCATTTGGAAAAGTCAGTCTCGGTAACAAATTCATCTTTATAGTGCTATTCTGCCCGTCCATGACAGATTCAACTTAGTCCATCTTTCTAAGTCATTCTGTATTGTCAGCCACATTTTTTGATAATTGTCATTTAGCAATGTTTGATTTTTCCCAGTGAGATAGATTCCCAAATACCTTACCCGTTCTTCTGTAACTTTGCATCCTGTCAACTATTGGATATTTTGCTTCTCAAAATTGTCCATGTTTTCTAAAATAATCTTTGTTTTATTTTTATTTATTTATATCCAGATAGTTGACCATATTTTTCAATTTCTTTCCTGAGATGTTCCATTGATTCTGCCGGATCTTCCAAAGTTAGGACCACGTCATCAGCATAGCACTTTAATTTGTACTCCTCGGCGGAGGTTTTCAGACCAGCAATTTTTTCATCTTGTCTTAATCTAGTTGTTAGTACTTCCAAAGCCACGTTAAACAAAAGTGGAGATAATGGACATCCTTGTCTAGTGCCTTTATTAATTTCAAATTTTTCAGATAGCTTCCCATTAATGACTAATCTTGCTGATGGTCTTTGGTATATACTCTGGATCCATTGTATATATTTATTGCCACAGTTCAAACTTTCGATAATCTTTAGTAAAAAGTCCCATTGGATGTTATCAAATGCTTTTTCTGCATCTAGAAAAATAAAAGCCGCTTTGCATTTCCTCTGTTTTACATGTTCTATGGCATTAATGATGAAACACATATTGTCCCGCATAAGTCTTTTTGGGATAAAACCAGTTTGATCAAGGTGTATAATTTGACCTATTTTCTTTTTTAATCTTTCAGCCAAGATAGAAGCAAATATTTTGTAATCCATGTTTAGTAAAGATATCGGTCTATACAAAGCAGGCAATTGTGGATCATTTCCTTCTTTGTGAATTAATGTGATATGCGCTTCTTGCCATGATTCTGGAATGTTTCCACTTTCTGGTATATCGTTCAACAGCTTTTGCAGATGTAAGGCTACTTCTTCTTCAAAGCATTTGTAATATCTCATAGAAAAGCCATCTGGGCCTGGAGCTTTGTTCGTTTTCTGATTGGCAATTGCTGAAGTAATCTCTTGTATGGTAATATTTTGGTTTCACCATAAGTCATCTTTGTCAAATGTTTTCAGCTTATCCCAGACCGTTGCAATTGTAACCTCCGGCGAGAGATTCAATGCAAAAAATTCTTTCAATTCTTTTTTGCATTGGAGTAGCACTTTTTTTATGCAATAAGTTTTCGTCCAGTCTCCATCTCCTAAATCCTGGGCTGTAATATCTCCAGGTCAATTCTATTGGATTATGGTCCGATAATAATTTTGGTAATATTTCCACATCTTCTAAGTTATTCAACATTGTCTGGGAAATCCAGCACATATCGATTCTTGAATATGAATCATGTCTTTGTGAGTAGTGTGTGTACCCTCTTTTGGTATTGTTTTTAGTTCTCCACGCATCTTGTAATTGTAATAAATCCATGCATTGTTAAACTGTCTTTAATCTCAGTGATTATTTGGAGATGTGGGTTTCTTAAATAGACCACCACTCCTTTTTTCTTCTCCTTTGCCGATGTGTGATAATCTTTTATTCTTTAATAAGTGTTCATGAGCTTGTTTAATATGTGTTTCCTGAATGCAAATTATATCTGTTTTTTGTTTAATCAATTGATGGAATGCTCTATTTCTTTTGGATGGTGAATTGTCCATTAATATTCATGGAGATTATCTGAAGTTTCTCCATCTTCTAGATGTTTTAAAAAGCCGACGCTTCTTTCAGTTTGAATGCCTCTTCTCTTTCTGCCTTCTTCTTCTCTTGCTGCTCAGTATTAGCTTTTCCTCCTTGTTTCTCTTGTCCTCTGTTGGGGATAGTTCTTGGGGAATCTTTTTTCTTCTTTGGTGATCTCTCTTTACCGTTTTTGCCTGAAGTCTGCAGATCTTTTATGAGCCTATTCGTTTGTTGTTGGTTGAGAACTGTTTTCTTTCCAGTAGTGAGAAATATCTCCAGCCCCGCTGAGATAATCCACTGATATCTAATTCCTTTACTTAGTAAGATTTGCCTAAGTTGGTTGAAATCCTTTCTTTTTTCCACTACTGAACTCGGAAGGTCTTGAAAGATCTGAATTCTTTTGCCTTTGTATTCCAACGGTTTGTCTTTTTGCAGTCTTAGTATTGAATCTTTCGTTGTTTTCTGCATAAATCTCACAAGGATGTCTCTTGGAAGATTATTTCTTGCTACGTATCTTGAGTTAATTCTGTAAATATTGTAAATTAAGCAAGGTTCTTCTTCCAGCTGTAAGTAATCTTGGATCAATCTGTGAAACTCTGTAGTAAATTGTCTTTCCCAAAGTCCTCTTCAAGAGCGCGAAATCTCAGGTTGGCTTCTCTGTTCTGGATCTCTAAGATATCAATTCTTGGATCAGCTTTGTTCTTCCAGACTTCGTGTTCTTGTACAGTATCAGAAATCTGCTGGTTAGATATTTTCAGATCTTTGATCTCTGCTATCTTAACCTTGATTTCTGAAAGGGATGTTCTTGTTTCAAGTTTGAAGGATTGTAGTTCTTCTTTTAGTCTGCTTTCTAGTCCCGCTAGCTGTGGCATAAGTTGTTCGACCACTGCGTTTGCCACCGCATTGGTCATTGCTTCCGATGGTTGACCTTCCAGCTTTTCTTCAGTGGCTGATTTATCTTTTTTATTGGCCTTGCCTTTTCTCTTTGTGCCTTGTTGTTGCTTCTGACCCTCTAGCTCTTCTTCACTGGATGATTTGTCTTTTTTAGCATCCTTGCTTCTTCTCTTTGTAACCTGTTGTTGTCTTTGTTTTTTTCTTCTTAATTGCATATGGTAATATAATTTTTCCATACACTATTAGTCATTCATCAAATTTAAATAAATAGTCATCATTCATCACATTTAAATCAGCATTATTCATTCATTGAACTTAAAATCTAATTGGGCTATATAGTCTGATCACACACACACAAAAACAGCAGTTTGAAGTTATTCAAATAATCCAAGTAAAAAAAATTTTTTTACAGCAATATAATACAATGTATAATTAGGTAAATTACATATTTCCCCCCTCTGAGATTGATTAATAATTTCCCGTTGTTGATAACAAGGTGTCAGTTAGTTAGGTAAGTATTTAAGAAATTAGTAAAATTAATTTTAAATAATTTTTTTGCTATATTAATTCATTAGTTAAAGGATAGATTCTATAATGTAATATCTTATTAGTTAGCAAGAGAGATAGAAATTAGGCAATAATGAAAATGAATAATGAGTTAGTTATGCTGTTATGCTGTCAGCTTAAACCTATATTATTAGGTAGGAAAGAGGAAAAAATGGTTTTTCAACTTTGGCCACAAGATGGTGCTTTCACTCCAACATCCGTTAGCGCGTTGACCAGCACTCTGCTTCTCAGTAAGGAAATGAAAAAAAAGTTCCTGGTGGGGGGTTATGTTGTTGAGATTTTCTTCTTGTCGGGGGGGGGGGGCAGATAATGATTCCTGATTTTAGAAGGTGAGGCAGGGGTTTATGATTTTAAAAAGGAGAGGGAGCATTAGCCGCTTGTTGAGATCAGGAGAGGCTGTTTGTTTCAGTGCTGCGTAATGGCGCCTGCTGCTCGCTCACCATCCGCTTTTACTTTCGATTTTGTTTTGCAGACTTGAGCTGCTCTTCTTTATTTTTTCTGATGTTTCCAATCTTCCCCTCTTTCCTTTCCTTCTTTAACCGAGCTACCTGCCTTTTTATTGTAGTTTTTAAATTGTTTGATTCATTCTCCCGGCTCTTCCCCCCCTTCCATTTGCCCATCTCTGTCAGCTGCTTATGATTAGCCCAGCCGCTGCTTTCCCCCATTGTCTCCGCCGCCACAAAATTTTTCATCCCCCTTCTTGGTTTAATTTTCTCTAGAATGGCCCCGAAGTAAGCTTCGTTTAAAGTTCCCAAAGTTCTTTAACACTCATTCGTCTCACACTCACACAGTTACACCAAAATGGTGGAGGCCAGCCTGGTCAGTCTCTCTGCAAACCCCCAAGCTGAAATCACCGGATTGCACCAAAGGAGCACGATCACCAGTTCACCTGGCTCTCTGAAGAGAGGGGGAGTCCCCCGGAGGGTTTTCACCCGGCCCTGATCCTCAGGGTCCCAGCAAGGGGGGTGAAAGGAAGAGAGAACTTGGAAAGCACTCCCTCTGGCTCGCCAAGCTCCACCGGAGGTTACAGCCTGCCATTCTTACTCATTACACCACTACACCACACTGGCTCTCTAGCTCAAACACCCACATTCAAGGTAGGTCCTGGAGTCTTCCTGAAATTGCACCTTATCTCCAGATAGTGTTGCCAATTCTAGTGTTTGTGCAATTCCTAGGGATTTGCAGGTAGAGTCTGGGGACGATGGGGTTTGGGGAGCGGAAGGACTTCAGTAGGCTATAATGCCATAGCATACATCCTCCAAAGCACGCATTATCTCCAGGGCAACTGATCTCTGTAGTCTGGAGATCAGTTTTAATTCTAGGAGATCTCCAGGCTCCACCTGGAGGTTGGCAAATCTTATCTCCAGACTCCAGCGATCAGTTCCCTAGGAGGAAATAGCTGCTGTGTAGGGCAGACTCTATGGCATCTCCACTAAGCTCCCTCCTGCCCCCCAACTCTGCCATCCCCAGGCTGCCCCCAAATCTCCAGACCTTCCCAAAGCCAGAGTTGACCACTCTACCTGGTACCTATTTTATTGGCTTCTAGGCACTAGAACAGAAGGTTTCCTGTCATCCAGACTTTTAATTAAATTTCATCCAATTTCATTGTTACTTTACTGACTGCCCAGGTTTGCCCACTGCTTATGCTGTTATGGCCTGCTTTTATGTTGCAATTTGCCCAGCAGTTTACACTGTTGATTTATTGACTGGTGTTTGAACTCATTACTGGGGATGGTTCTATCGTTGACTGATTAGATGTTATCAAATTATTTAAACAATTGTTTTAAACAAATATCTATTGTTTTATTTCCTTATGTTCGCTGCCTCAAGCAGATCTTAAAGCCTCTAAATAAACAAACAAATAACCATTAACAGGGAAACAACCTTGTGATTGAAGTATACAGACACAGAAAGATAGAGTGTTATTGTGGATATCTAGGTGCAGAATCATAAATAAAAAACTGAAAAGGACGTAACTGCTGAAAGCAGAATTTATAAGGCATCTGTAAGTAGAAAGTAGATAACTTCTAAAAATGGGAAAGGCAGAATAATAGACATTAAAAATTAAAAACATTCACATATCTGATGCTAGATATTTATTTATTTAGTTTTCATATTTCTAACCCACCCTCCCTGGCCAAAGCCGGGCTCAGGGCGGGTGACAACATTAAAACACAAGTATAACAACAAAACTTTAAAAACATTTAAAAGCATAGCACCATTCCTAAATATTAAAAGATGGTTGCCACATAATAGTGCCAGCAATAGCAAGAATGCCGAACAAGATAAACCAGTCGGCTATCCCCCCAATAATATCAGTTGTATAAAGTAAAAAAGGGGGGAAGAGGAGGGAGGCCTGCATTAATATCACCTGCAGCTGTCCTCAGTCATAGGCCTGGTGGAAAAGCTCTGTCTTACAGCCCCTACAGAACTCTTTCAGGTCCCACAGGGCCTGATGTTACTAGGCAGAGCATTTCACCAGGCCGAAGCCAGGGCAATTCAGGCAGCGTCGTAAAGATTAATTATCGGAATATTCCTTTGATTTAGATAGGGTTGCCAGGTCCGTCTTCTCCACCAGTGGGAGGTTTTTGTGGCAGAAACTGAGGAGGGTGGGGTTTGGGGAGGGGAGGGACTTAAATGTAGGGTTGCCAGGTCCCTCTTCACAACCAGCGGGAGATTTTGGGGGTGGAGCCTGAAGAGGGCGAGGTTTGGGGAGGGGAGGGACTTCAATGCCATAGAGTTCAATTGCCAAAGCGGCCATTTTTCTCCAGGTGATCTGATCTCTATCGGCTGGAGATCAGTTGAATTAGCAGGAGATCTCCTGCTACTTCCTGGCAGTTGACAACCCTACTTCAATGCCATAGAGTCCAATTGCCAAAGCAGGCATTTTCGCCAAGTGAACTGATAGGATCAGTTGTAATAGCAGATCTCCAGCTAGTACCTGGAGGCTAGCAAAACAAAGACAATGGTACCTCCGTGCCTATACCGGAAGGTTTGGAAATTAGCACGGGAGAATGGGTACAAGGATGCACATAGACAGACTGCAAAATAGCAAATGTATAATGAGTGATAAAGCTAGAAAGGACAAGACAAGTGTGCAACACAAATTCTTTACAGCTAAGTTGCTAAATATGTACAAAATTACAAGGTAAGTATGCAATAGTCTTTTTGGTGTAAATCAGGAGGCAAAAGTCCTCTTCTGGATTTCAAAGATAACCAGTTCCTTAGGATATCCAATTACAGATATAAATCCAAAAGTTGGGGGACGGCCGTTTCACATTTGTTTCTTCAGCCCCATAATATATCAATCATTTTCAAGTAAATCAATTATATCAGAAAGTAGTCTGTTTCAATTCAACATTCTGCAGCAGCAATGTCAACCAGTTCCCAAAGGGATACAAGTATGATAAAATGTTGAATTGAAACAGACTACTTTCTGATATAATTGATTTACTTGAAAATGATTGATATATTATGGGGCTGAAGAAACGAATGTGAAACGGCCGTCCCCCAACTTTTGGATTTATACCTGTAACTGGATATCCTAAGGAACTGGTTATCTTTGAAATCCAGAAGAGGACTTTTGCCTCCTGATTTACACCAAAAAGACTATTGCATACTTACCTTGTAATTTTGTACATATTTAGCAACTTAGCTGTTAAGAATTTGTGTTGCACACTTGTCCTTTCTAGCTTTGTCACTCATTATATATTTGCTATTTTGCAATCTGTCTATGTGCATCCTTGTACCCATTCTCCCATGCTAAGTACCTGGAGGTTGGCAACCCTAGATTTAGACCATTTTTCACAATGGTTACAGCCATATGGCTGCTTCAGGGTAAGGAAGCAGGAAGTTCAGTCATGTTTACCAGACCCTCCAAAGGGCTCTGTAACGGCACCCTTGTGGTTGTCACAAGGATGGTCCTGCCATTTTAAAGTAATTTTAAAATGTTATGAGGAAGCGCAGTGGGGTTCATCCCCAGTGGGGTTTACCCACTTGTTCATCCCCATGCTGATTTTGGCACTTGAAAGGTTGGGGGAGGAACTAGGCTTGCCAACCTCCAGGTAGTAGCAGGAGATCTCCTGCTATTACAACTGATCTCCAGCCAATAGAGACCAGTTCCCCTGGAGAAAATGGCCACTTTGGCAATTGGATTCTATGGCATTGAAATCCCTCCCCTCCCCAAACCCCACCCTCCTCAGGCTTCGCCCCCAAAACCTGCTGGTGGCAAAGAAGGACCTCGCAACTCTAGGGGGAACAAGAGCACCCAGTTTGGGCCCAATCAGGATTGGATCCTTGTGACATTTTTAAATGACTTTAAATAGATGGTGGCATCCTCTTGGTGACCATGAGGACTCGGTCATGTCTAGTCTGGCCCTTAAGCCACCATATAATTAGCAAATTGATAGATCCTTCTACCCGAGAAATGCAAAGGAATTACCACACTCACATACTAGAAAAGGCAGCTTTAGATTAGAAAAGAATATGGGAAAGAACGCCTTAACCTCGATTTAAAATGGAAGTGTTTCAACATGACACAAAAGGTGGACTTCTCTGGCATCAGCAGTAACTCAGTGCCTAGGAGTAGCCTCCCTGTCCATGTGGGGAGCCAGTGGGGATGGAGCAGATGCACTCAGGGGACAGGGCATAATTCATAAGGAGTGGAAGGAAGCTAAGGAGTGGTGGTCGATGATGGAAGGAGAGAGAAAGGAAAGAAGCAGTGGAGGACAGCAAAGAGAATGTCAAGTTTGTAAATGGAAAAGAAAGCACAAAGGATAGGAGTGACAAAGAGGTGGGTAGAGAAGCAGGTAAAGAGACAGGCAGGGCTGGAAGAGGGGAAAGGAAGAAAAGATAGAGACAGAAGGGAAAGAGTGGAGGGGATTCTAAATGAAAGATGAAGCTGCAGTTCAATACTTCAACGCGCATCATGTCCTGAGCCAGAAAGGTGGCCAGAAGAGCTATTGGAGAGCTACTAGGGACATTGTACCTGTTGTTTAATTCTCTATAGATGATAAACAAATCCTTTCACTTGTATCTCCTGTCTGGATATTATCCTCTATCATGTACTCCTGCCATCTGAGGCTGTAACACCAACATCCAATGGCACCCAATCAAGGCAGAGGTTAATGACAGCTGGAGCCTGTGACAAAATGGTTGCAGGAAAAAGTGATCCATGGAAGAATCTCATTGGAACTGCTCGGTGGCAGAGCTTCAGCTATCTGGAGAAAAATGAATCAGTAACCTCTTGAGGCAGAAATAGTCAACTACCAAGGCACATGGGCTGTATTTCATTTTCTATGTATACAAAATGGGAATCTTACCTTTTTCTTCTCTTACAGAGATCTCATGATCTTTCATCAATGAAAAACTTTGACAAGAGTTTTCAAAACCTCCATGCAGAGGTGTGTTCTGGGGAATACATTTCCATATTGTTCTGCCACAGTATGTGAATAGAAAACCCTTAAGATCGGAAAACAGGCTACATTCTGTCAGGATGACTTGCTAGGCCCACTTTGAGAGCAAGAGTTGACACTCTCAGAGCAAGAGAACGCCCAGGTAGATGGAGCCTTTTTGCAAAAGTTAGAAAGGGGACTAATCCAACTCTCTCGCTCCCTTTGTACTAACTACGGGCACTAGTCAGAATATGTCAGTGCTTGCCATCTCTAATTGCATGCTGAATGGACTGAATTTAAATTTAATGCTGGAAATAGAGGGGGGAACTTTTGAGAATATATATTGTGTTTATTTAGGCCAGGCCCATTTGGATGAAAGTACAAAATGAATCATAGTCTTAAAAGGAGCTGGCAAAGACGCCGTGCCTTAGCCTTCTCTATGGGAAAACCACTGGTGGTGGGCTGATGCATTCTCCACATTAGTAGCATAACACCAATTTATTTCATAACGAGAAGAGTAAAGGTGATGCACCGACCCTAATTGATGGCCGTGGCACCAACGTTGTCATTTTGATGACTTGTTTGGGCAGGAGGAGTGGCAGTATCTGGGTGATAGATTGTTCTCTCTTTATCCGGCCACAATGACATCTGCTTTATTCACAGATCAGCCACCAGTTGCTACAACAACGGCAGTGTGCTTTAGAAAATGTTGTTGAGCTGCTGAGAGAATCTTGGCTTCCCATTAGCAAAATGTTAACTATGCATAACCAAAGAGCAGTTGGTTTTGTTGTCAAAAAGGAGTCAATGCTGGGCAATAAGTAAGAATGTCAAAAAAGAATTTACATTCAAAAAGCAAAAGAGAGGGGGGTTAACCCATGATATCACCATGATTCAAAAATACCCCTCCCCACCCCCAAATTCCTTAGTAAGGTCAGGAAAGAAGAGAAAAGATATAAGGAGATTAAAACAGAGAGAACAAATAACACTTCCAGTGAGCGGCTTGTTGTCTGTAGCATGAGGCCATGTACACTGCTCTCTATGTTTACTGGGTGGGAGCTTGTTTTACAATCCTTTGATAGCAAATCTTTTTAACAATTTTAGATTTGGTAACTTGACAAAGGCAATGTGGGCAACATTATATTTAATGCTGTAGAACATTGCCTGCTCTATTTTAATAGGAAGGGCAGACATTTCCCACAGACCGCCCTTGCTTTCAGACAATGAAATATATAAGAATATTTGTAGCTTCCTTGTACCAAATCAGACCACTGATCCCTACTAGTTCAGCACTGTCTGTTCTTACTAGCTGCAGGGAGTGGGGGAGATTACTTGACCAGTTGCCGAAGTCTGCAATACACCAAATATCTCCTTTCCTGCCCTGTTTCTGTTCATGGTAACATTGTGCGTGTGTGCATATGTGTGAGGTTGAATCTCTTTCTTAACCATTCCATGGTCCTGATCCGGAGCAGGAAGAGTGCACATGAAATTAGAGATATATGACTGTCTAATATATGGCTGTGACAGAATTCATAGTTTGGGTCCTGGATCCCCAGGATCTCATATCCCGTGATCCCTGTCTTTCTTTGTTTTCTTGTTTGTTTATTTTACAAAGTTTTTACAAAATTTATGTCCCACCTTTCTGCCCTCACTTGGGCCTTGTGGAAATCAACCCATGGATACAAGTAATGATATCTAGTGTTCCATGCATACACTTTGACATTAGCACCCACTTTCTGTTGCTCCCTTCATTTCCATGATCATCTACTGAGGAGAGTCGAGGCATCCCTCTGCAGAACAGCATACTGTGGCATGGAAGCAGTGAGAACTGGCAACCACTGTGGGGGGCATTTTGGATACAACCCACATATTTTATTTATGGCATGTTGTCCACAAAAATCGCAATATTTACATCTTTCAAATATAAAAATACATTCAGCACAGCAGACAGAAACTTTAGTTTAATTCAGTGTCCCCAAATTGGGGGGTTCCAAATTGTCATGGCCACTGGGGACATGACAACTCTAGCACATCCTGACAAAGCTGACAAGAACTTAACTTCTTTTCAATCACTTTGAGACAAATTTCAAAAGCAGCTAACACTGTCAAGCATGTTTTGCAATGCCTCACAACAAAACATTGATGGTTTGTGTGCACCATATAAACATTTCATTGTTAATTGCGAAGTCTGGAAAGCCACATACAACTGGTGAACAAATCCTCCCTCTGGTGAGTGAGGTTCTGAGGACTATTTTGCATAAGTCACCACATGATATAATTAAGATGATCCCCTCAGCAACTATTCAGTGCAAAGACGCATAGATGAAATGGCTGAAAATGTGGAAGATACATTATGCAGCGTACATGATCACTCTCTAAGTATTTGAAGGATTGTCACTTATAGGAGGGCAGGGAGCTGTTCCTGATGGCAGTAGAGGAAAGGACTCATAATAATGGGTTTAAATTACAGGTGGAAAGGTACCGGCTAGATATTAGGAAAAATATTTTTACAGTAAGAGTTGTTCAACAAAGGAATGGGCTACCTAGGAAGGTGGTGAGCTCCTCTTCTCTGGCAGTCTTCAATCAGTGGCTGGACATGTCAGGGATGCTGTAGGCTGGTCTTGCATTGAGCAGGGGGTTGGACAAGATGGCCTGTATGGCCCCTTCCAACTCTGTGATTTTATGATTCTATACTAAGGACAACAGAATTTGCATTATAGCTGGATGAGTCAACTTTGCTAGGCAATGAATCTATGCTTCTTACTTACGTACACTTTATAAAAGAAAAAGGTTTGGCTCAAGAGTTATTTGCAAGGAAACTGGTCTCACTTCATCAACCCCATTCATTTACTGAACAGTGAAGTAGTTCCTAAACGTGGTAGCAAAGATTCATGCTAAATGACTATCAGACTTTGAAAAGCTGGTATCATTGGATCAAATCCATCAATTTTGTTGAATAAATTAAACTAAAAAGTATTAATTGGATTTTAATAAATATGCGATTAAATGTAATTGTTTTGAATTTCATTGGTATCTTCCTTAGAGAGTTGCTATTCTGAATAATACTTTTGTAGGGTAGGGTAAGGGGTACTGGGGATGTGTTTATAGAACCAAGAGGGAGGTGGCCTGAAAAAGGTTTGGGAACCACTGGCTTAACTTAATGATGACACCACACTCATCTGTCCAAACTTATGCATTGGTTACACCTATGCAAGTACACAGCTTCCCCTTTGCTACTGTAGTTAGTCTGCTTTATATCTGTAATTATATACTTGGTGCATTAGACATGCATGCTCAAAAAACAGTGGCTCAATTTGCTCACTTACTTGAGCAACTACATTTACTCGCACACCTTATTTTCAAATAAGTCAAAAGGGTTGTCCATATTGTAGGTACAGTAATTAGAAGAGGCTGACATTTATACAATGTGTTGCCATGACAAAAATTTTAAATCTGTTTTCTAAGAATAAAGTATACAGTATGGTAAGAGTTTCAACAACATCTAAAAGGTTGCTGACACAAAATCAAGGGTAGCAGGACAAGTGGTGGCTGATAGAAACTCCTGGTGCCTTTCTGGAAGAGGACTCCTATCAACATCTATTCTTTCTCTATGTGCGTGACCTCCAGAAGTACTGAAGTCTTCTGTTATTTGGATGAATGGAAGATGTCAATTATGGTGAACACAGCATTCTGTAACTTTGCCATTTAAAACTAATTATATACTTGGTGCATTATTTCCTGAAAATATGTGTATTCTCTTACCAGCCAGGCATGGGTAACATCTTAATCTGCCAGTAACAGGATTAGTTTTGACAGAGTTATATTTACAAACATAAATTTTATCACCTATTTCTTCCAGAACCTATGTACACCTGGAATGAGACAGTAGTTAATGATTTATGTTGGACATAGATGATGGCTGTTTTTGTTGGAGCTATGCCATAAGTTAGTGTCTGCTACTATGCCCTGTTGGGTCAAGACATCAGTCAAGCGAACCACTTAAGTACATTACTTAGCACTTAAACTTCCTTTTTCCACATAATATGTAATTACTTCCTTGAGTCAACATTCCATTACATCACTGGTTGTGATGTTTCTTGAAGAAGTCTCTTCATGAAGAATTAATACTTGCTGGATTCTAATGGCAGCTGCAGTGTAGTATTAGTCTCAGATTCATACACACAGGGAGTGTCAGTATCACTGCTTTCTGCTTTCAGTTCTCTGCTTGTCAGCCATTAAAGTTAATCATCACTAGGAGCTGAAAAACTAGATTTTGCCCACCGCGTTTCAATTCTTAATGAAAACCCATGTATTTCATTGTATATATCTTATGAATAGAGTTGCCAACTTCCAAGTGGTAAAAAAAGGGGGACTCGTGCCAAGTAACAAGATTGTAGAAAAAATAGTGGCACTGATGACTAAATGGATACAACAATCAAAACTGCATATATACAGTAATATCATAAAGCAATTGTATCCCAACACACTATGAATAACAATATGTATATTAAAGAATCTTAGCGAAATTATATAAATAGTCAGCGTGTATATGTATTGCAATATGCATAAGAACATCCAAATCAATTCATAAATGCACATTGACAAATCATCTCAAAATCATCAGTAAGACATCATGGAGACATCCAAAGCAAATAGTTCAGTGAATGGTGAGAGGGGAATTCAGTAAAAATCCCATTTCAAAGACAAATTTCTTCAGTTGCCCAATCACTCGCTTCAAAGAAGGACTCAAAGACTCTCAGTGTGGAGCGCAGGAACCACTGGGTACATAATTGTGTAAAATTCACGCTAGCAGATCATCGGTCCAGTATGTATCTTCAGACAGTCTGAAGACACATACTGGACCAATGATCTGCTAGCGTGAATTTTACGCAATTATGTATCCAGTGGTTCCTGCGCTCCACACTGAGCGTCTTTGAGTCCTTCTTTGAAGCGAATGATTGGGATGAAAGGATGTATGAAAGGATAACTGAGACAAAATACTGAATGCACTTTTTTCCTGCATTTCTTAAATGTAAATTTGCTAAACTGAAGATTACTGATACAAGATGGAAGTAAATGGTTATTTTTTCTTTAATCTGCTTAAATATGCTAAAAGATGGCTTTAATTGCATAGACAGCCATCCATAGGCTATGATGAATAGCGACCTTACTTTCATAACTGATTATGATTTCATAATTGATTTCATATTAAAATTATAGCTTTCCCCCATGCAGAATATTGCCATATTTTCCCACCCAGAGCCGTGGCAAGCTCACGACAATGCCACGGGGTCCAATAATTTGGCTTTGGGCAGATTTAGCTCCCCAGGAATGGTTGGAAGGTGCATTCGCCTTGGTGATCGGGATCTAGTCTGTGGAAGATGGCTTAAGAACCCTTCTGCAAACTGCCATGGGTTGTGTGTGTGTGTGTGTATGTGTTAAGTGCCGTCAAGTCACTCCGACTTATGGTTACCCTATGAATGAAAGTCCTCCAAAATTTCCTATCTTTGACAGCCTTGCTCCGATCTTGCAAATTGAGGGCTGTGGCTTCCTTTATTGAGTCAATCCATCTCTTGTTGGGTCTTCCTCTTTCCTGCTGCCCTCAACTTTTCCTAGCATGACTGTTTTTTCCAGTGACTCTTGTCGTCTCATGATGTGACCAAAATACGATAGCCTCAGTTTAGTCATTTTAGCTTCTAGGGTCAGTTCAGGCTTGATTTGATCTATAACCCACTGATTTGTTTTTTGGTAGTCCACGGTATCCGTAACTAGGGCTGTTGAAAAACAAATTCGGGACTTCCGGTGGTGACGCTGGGCTGAGTGCCACGTTCTCCCAGGGGCTCCTGGGGGGAATCCAAGTTTGCGCTTCTTTTGGGGTGTTTACTGCACCCCAACCCAGCCCTTGCAAGTGGGCTGGGAAGCAGGAATTCCCTGCAGCCATCTACGCGGTTTGATCTCCTAAATACTCCGAGGGAGCTTTACTAAGCCCCCCGGAGTTTTAGACGTTGTTCCCGTGGGCACGAAGGGATTTGAATCGCCAGAACGCAACTTTGGCATCAGACTCTACCCTCCACCATCTTATAAACATCATAAGGAACACTTTAAGATTAGAACCTCACCCCCAGACGCTCAAGTGAGTAGATAAGAATCTTTCATTCTTCACGGGCATCATCGAATAACAGGGGGGCTGAAGAAGATAATTTTGGTAACCTCGTTCCTCCCTTAATTGAAACGGATGATTTTGCCATACGAGATCCATCAGATAAAGCGGCAGGAGTCTTATCAAACTGGTCAGCTTAAAGTAAAACAACGACTTTAAATAATGACTTAAGATCTGCCAATCCGACTCGCTCTTAAAGGAAGGGGAGGGAGATATCTCTGAACTTTTCCAGTGTAAAAAGAGTCCTCCAGCCACGTTTACAACATCGGGGATATCTTTGACCGGAAGACTCTGCGCTTCATCTACTATCCCTCTCTACTGCTCGGCATGCAAAAAAACAGGAAGTAAGTTATAGGACTGGAAACACGTCTTACTCGTGCTACATCAAAACCGTTCCTGAAGATAACAACCATCGAGAATAGACGATAGAAGGTCCATGACGAGGTAATCCCTGGAATACTTCCTAGTTCTGCCGACCTAGAGCGTCCGGTAAAACTCGCTGATACAGTCAACTTTAAAAAGTGATTTTAAGAGTAAATGTTAATCTTTTTAATTTGAAAAAGAACTTAAGCTGGTCAACGAAATACTTGCTATTAATTAAAAATAACGGATCCCTACTAGAACTTTTGGAACGTCTCTGGTCTGATTTACTGTACAGCCCTGCCTTTAATAAATTAAAGGAGAATCTACAGAACTTAACCATGGAGAGAAAAGTGCAGGACATGTTAGCTAATCAGTCTGAGGAGACAATTAAACAACTAGAACAAATATCAATACAAATGGCTCAACTGATTTCAATGGTGGCTATTCTTGACAAATCATCACAAACCATCAATCAGAAGTTGGATTCGGTTACAGAAGACATAAAAGATGTCAAGGCCCAAATGATGATCATCGATACAGACAAGCAAGTAATGGATTCTTCTGTACAAAAAGCCATGGAAGAACATATGGATATAAAAAAGAAGAAAGAAGATCAAGAATGTAACCTGCCGGTGACAAAGAAAATAGATATGCAAGAAATGGATACTTCAGTCAAAAAAGTTATGGAAGAACTCAAGGACACAAAGAAGGAATTTGAAGGTCAAGAAAAACAGATTGATGCACTACAAACCAATCAGAATACAGTTAAGGAATTAGCCATGATGAAGATGAAGGTCATGGAAAATAATCTTGGCTTGTGTAGTCCGTTTGAGGAGATGAGAAAGAATGAAGAGCTCTTGTTCCTGTTTTTGGCTGACCTACTTCAAATGCAGAAGGAAATATTAGATCATGGCTAAAGGACTGGCCTAAATATGACTATTGGATTTGGACGGTTCTGACAACAAAAATGGATGGCATGGCTATTTACGATACAATATTTACTAGACATTTTTAATGTATATTACAATGGTTGCAAGATTATTACTTGCAACCAAATGGAAAGAGACGGAAGTACTAGAAGATTGGATTATTAAGACTTAAGAGCAGGTGGAGATGGAGAAATTAACATGTTATATTAAATTGAAAAGTTAATGTATAATCTATGGGAAAATGGGAGGCTTGAATGAATTATTATATCTATAAGATTTGGGAAAAATGGAAGGTTACTCTTTACTCTGATCCAGAAAGTAACATTTTATATGACATGAGATCAATATGAGGATCAGAATATATTAACGATGGATTAAAATATTTTACTGAGAGGCAGGCGGGGGTGGCGGGGAAGTCAAATAGTTTATTTTATGTTTACTTGTAATTAAGACAACAATTGATACAATCGTGACTTTGATATTATCCTTAAATTGCTGTTAAAATTATGAAGAATTTATAGTTTCAAAAACCAATAAAATTTATTTAAAAAAAAGAAAAAAAAATTCGGTATAGTTTGGCTTCGGCAAAATTCGGCCCGTTTTTATTCGGGCCGTGCCGAAGTCCGAATTCCCCCGCTTCGGATCCCCGAAATTCGGGGGGGATCCGGAGTTCGGGGGGAAATTCGCCCCCCCGCGTGCCCGGGGGCCCTTTAAACAGATCTGCGCCTCCCAGCTGGAGGGCCCCCTCCCTGCCCCCTCCCTGCACCTTCATGAAAGCCCTGTGAAGGTGCAGGGGGCCCCTGAATCTGCTGAATTTATTCACCAAACCCCCAAAATCGGCAAATTCGGCTCCCCCGTTTCCCGCCTTTTTTGAGTTCGGTTCGTCCGAACCGAAAAACAGCCGAATCGGGGGAATTTCGGCTGTTTTTCGGTTTCTATCCATAACACTCTCCTCCGACACCACATTTCAAAGGAGTCTATTTTCTTCCTATCAGCTTTCTTCACTGTCCAGCTTTCACACCCATACATAGTAATAGGAAATACGATGGCATGAATTAATCTAGTTTTGGTGGCCAGTGACAAATCCTTACACTTCAAAATCTTTTCTACTCTATAACCATGGGTTGCAGAGTAGAAAAAAACCCAGGATATGTGTATAATCAAATTAATGTAAACCTAATGTCTAAACACATTTACATGGAGAAAACTACTGACTAAAATTAGCAGAGCCTTTTTTAAATGAACATGCTATGGATTCAGAGCCTGTAAATAATTGAAATTAATTGGCTCATAGGAGGGCCAGCTCCACATTTTTATGGGCCTCTTTGCAACAAATTATCCATGCTCTCCCTTGCCTTCACAATGTAAAACTTGCCCCAGAGCCATAAGAACACCTGTCAAACTTTCTGGGCTGAACCATTCCAGGAGGGGAAAGGTGAACTGTTGCTAGGCAGCCAAATGGGTAGTAGCAGTCTAGTCACCACAGCAATAGGATGCATTCTTCTGTGGCTGTTGAGAAGGAAGAGGCAGTATCCTTTGTGTTGGGGTGGAGAGTGGTGGCTCAGTTGTTGTGGTGATGGGGACACGCTTCTCTGCTCCTGCAAGGGAGAGCCAGAAGGAGTGGCTGCAACACAGCCAAAGGTAAAGTCTCAGCTTGCCTGCCAAGCCAACAGGGCCACACTCCCATGGTAGCTGAAAGTCTCAATAGCCAGGCTGGAGAAAGGGAGCAAGCATAGGAAAGAGAAAGCCTGGGGAACAAGATAAGGCAGAGTTCTCCTTAAGTGTCTCTATTGTTTTGTTTTAATTCCTACCAGTGACCCAGTAGATGCCTGACGGTGTCAGCTGCTGATGTTGGACCTGGCTTAAGCCAGCTACTGGTGTTATTTGAGCTGCAAGTCAGTCTGCCTGAAGTCTAGAGGACACTTCAAATGCTTTCTGTTTCCAGGTTGCCCTACCTGTGTTCATACTTTAAGACCTCTCCTGTGGAAAATTCCTTTCCCTCTGTATGTTGGATTCCTTGCAATATTATGATAGGAATGTTTAGTGCTGGTTGAAAAATATCTGAACACAGTATATACACATCTTTCCCAACAACCAGAACAATAAAAATCAAAGGAATCTTGATCTACAATCAAGAGAAATGGAAAAATGTGCTTTTAACCTGTTGTAATTTCCACTGACTTCAATGAGACTTGTTTAGAATAAGCATTCATAGCAGATTGTAAGTTAAGGAAACTGCCTGCCCTAAAAGTTAGTGCTTCAGCTTTTCTCCTCACACACAAATGTAAATAGTCACAATTAATTCTGAGCCCAATGGATGAGTGCATGTGGGTCGTCTCATGAATATTTTCACTCTCCACAGAACCACTCTTCCTTTTGGCAGGTTCTGAGCAGGAGTTCAAAGGAGAAGACAGTGCTTACCCATAGTGTGGGGGAGCAAGTGTTGGGAGAAGAGATAATGTGTCCCTAACAGTCTCAGCAAAAGAGATAAGCTAGATCTCTGCCCACCCCTTCAGAGCAATGGTAAATACTCGCTTGCCCTCAGTCATGTCATCATGCATCCAAATCTGATTGGGTACATGTGCTATGATATCATTATTTTCACAACATGGTCTCTGATTGGCTGGGAGCACATTGTAAGCAAGAAGTGACTTCTGGGAGCAGAACAGAGGGGAATGCAGTAACTGTGACACTCTTTACCAAAATATATATTTGAAGGTTTTTAAAAAAAATGTTTTTTTAAGGTATTTTATTAACATTTTCAAGAATAAACAAACAAACAAATTATATACACATACATTCACACAATTTGAACTCCTTCGGGGAGTCTATTTCATCTTACATTTCAAACATCTTATACATTGTTCTTATATTCTACTTTTTGGTTAATAAATTCCTTCTATACTATATAGTAAATTTTATAAGCTGATCCTTATATCTAAAAGTCTACCCTTTCCATTTAACATAATCAAAATAACATTCCCATTTCTTTTATAGCCCTCCCCTACTCCCATTTTTGCCCAAAAAACGTCACTGGAGAAAATTTGGCACAGCCTTAATCATAACAGAGGCAACTAACAATACATTTTATTGGGAGAATTGTGCCCTGATTGTTAACAATATATTAATCAGACAAACGTCATACTATTTATTGGCCGAAGATGAGAAAACCACTTTTAATGACACTGACCATCACCAGAACCTCAAGATGCAGACCATCACATCTTAAAAGATTTAATTGCCAAACAGGAAGTGAGCTTTATTGTAGCATTTTCTGTTGGCGGGGTAAATGTTGCAGTGTGAATCACTGCAGCCAATGACATGGCAGCTGACAAGCAATCTTTATGGAGATCCAAAAATTTACCAAGAAAATTAAAATGAAGTTGGATTTTGTAAGGTTACTTGGCAAAGTAACAATGTGAATGTTAAATGCCTGGTAAATGCGATTTGAACCAGAAGATAAATTCATAGCAATTAGATGAGTTGTTTTTAGCCTTTTAGGCCCTGCTGCTGTGTCTTTTTAAACCAAGGCGACATCAAGAACTCATCATTCTTCCCTCAATTGCTTCTCAGACACCAATTCCAAACCTTATTGAGCCACCCCGCTCCGGATGGTCCTTCCCTGCCTGCCAATGGAAAATTAATTCAATCTGAAGGAAACATAAACTACTTTATTTGTTGCTTTCAGTACCCTGTCAGTGCTGTTTTATGTGGTTTATGTGCTTTATTTATGGCTTATGTGGTTATTATTGGTTTTGAGGATAGCTTGGATCCCATTTTTTAATTTGCTTTATGAGTTGTATTCTTGACATATTATAAACCATTTCGGGTGCATATTTGAACAGAGACAGCATATAAATATTTTAAATACAATTTTTAAATGCTAGGTGTGTGCTACTATTGTTTGGTGAACAAGTGGGGAAGTGCTATACATGAATACAGTAAATATGTCTAAAAGCTCTGAAGAATAAGAAAGGTGTCTGAATCAACCAGCTGTCTGCATCTTAGTAAGCAATATTACTAGTTACAGCAGTCTTTTGTATGTTTAATTTGTTCATACTAGATACATATGTTGTATAGTGGTTATAATAGCCCTGTTCTCAAGTTATAGTGAACCCACATACAATCCATGTACGGAGTACATTATTTGAAAAAAATATGTGCACTGAGAAATTCTTATGTTGCATACAATGCCACCTTGAACCAAAAATAAAAGCAAGGTATGAAGGATATTATTCTTCACCACCCCACTCACTCCAGAGACTTATAAGTTGCCTCTTGTTGTTTTTCTGACCCACACTTAGGACGATGAGGAAGCCATCACCAACCCTTTATTTGTTTAAGGCAGAGTACGGCATAAGAGAGGCTGAACAAATTAAAAACTCAAAACTTTTATTTTTTCTCTTTTGGGAAAATGGTAAGGTCAGGTTTTCAGGGAGGGTTCAAGAATAAATTTTTCCAGTAACAACAACAGGAATGAGGAAGCTTAGGATAATTATATACAACAGATATTTTGTATTAAGAATGTAGCTGACAGGTTTCATAGACATGTGTTTGCTACTTTTGAGAGACTGAACACTTGGCAGCTACTGCTTAGTTGAACTGACATAAGCTTCTTTGAAAACAATATTTCTAAAGTTGGTGGACGCAGGAACAAAACACACATTTCCCCAGTTTTCTTTCTTAAAACTGGTTAGGGATCACCCCCTTTACTTTGGAACTATCTCCCTTAGGGAAGGACACTCGATTCACTTCCCACCCACAGGATCCTTCTGGATCCTGCACACAACTGTATTCCTTCCATCCTGGCTGCTAGCCTTTTACTCTCAGCTTCTCACTATCAACTTCCAACTCTCCGTTACTAACTGTCATTCTCTGACTGTCATTTCCCAACTGCCTCTCTCAACTCCAAAATGTAGAATTCTCTTTCAACCCCCTGTCAATAAAAGGTTCCAAGACTGGGACAAAACATCAGTATTCAGCTGTCCATCACATAAGGTATAATTATTTAAATAAATAATAAAAATGCATTCTTTCTTCTGCAAAGTGAACATGTATCAACTGTTTCTTTCAAGCAGATGTATGCATATACATGGAGGATGTAAGTGCATTCACTGTAACATGTGAACAGGGCTAGTGTCAAACTGGAATCTTGGAGACCCAGGTTAAAATCCTCACTCTACCGTGGAAGCTCACTGACAGATCTTGGGCCAGTCACATGATCTCAGTTTAGCCTACCTCACAGGGTTGTCATGAGAATAAAATGGAGGAGGGGAGAACCATGTATGCTGCCCTGAGCTTCTTGGAGAAAGGGCAAGATAAAATTGTACTAGATAGATATGATAAGCTCTGTCTTTCATCAGTCAGGGCAAACACGGGTCCCCACCCCCTTTTTATTTTCACAACCCTGGGAGGTAGTTCCAGATGGATTGTTCTGTTAATCATGTTATTCTGTTGAGGCAAAATTAAACAGGAGTTCAGTGGCACCTCCTGGAACTTAGGTTAAGCTCAGGAGTAAGACTGATCCACAATTAGGTGTCATGGCTGAGCAGGGATTTTGTTAAAATGGTTTGTGTTTTGGCAAGCTTTTGGTTTAAATGATGTTTCTGGGAAGTGGGTAAATTATATGTTTGCTGATATTACTGTAACAATTTTTGTCTGCTTTTTTTGGGTTAAACTTTTCTTGTCAATTAAAAATATTTTAGCTCTTAGGTCTTAGAACCAAAAAGCAAACAAATGTATGTAAACATAAAAATAAATGTATACATAATAAAACAAGTTTATGAATCATGAGGAACGACTGAAATAACTCACTGGGAATTTCTCCCCATCCCATGGCAAAAATGGGTGAGCTCTGGATCTTATCGAGTGGCTTCCTGCTCCTCACTTATTCCTGAAAACAATCAGTCAACCACACTTGCATGTTTCCTTTGTAAAGCTCAGTGCAGAGGTTGGGATAGGAAACTGGTTACATAGCCCTGGATGTAATAGTTCACGGGGAAAGAGGAGAAAATGTTTTGCCTCACCCTTTGGAGTGGGATCAATGTCTCTTGCTCTCCACTATATTATAAACTCCATGGATCTTCAGCAGGTCAGTTTCCCCATCCTCCTCTATGTTCTCCTCCACATTTTCTAATATAGTAACTGGAATAAATGTGCATGAATTGCATTGTTGATGCTCCCTTAGAAAGTCTAGATGATAATCCACCATGACTTTATCTTGGATAAGAAAAACTACTGATGCAAACAAATGAGAACTGTGGAAGAGCATAAATGTGAATCTCTGATAGCACATTCCTGAGATCTAAGGGGAAAAGCCCTTAGGAAGTCAGGAAGGTGCCTCGCCGGCATCCGGGCAGCTAATGCCAGCGTTAGTGGCCCGAACGCCAGTGGGAAGGTCCGGTTGCGGGGTGCAGTGCTGGCCCAGGAAGGCGACACGGCCTTCCGGTGGCAGATGAATGCCATCAAAGGCCACTCCTGCGTCCAGGGAGGCGTTCCCGGGGCGTTACGGCGTCCTGGGAGGTGTTCCTAGGGCATTACGGTGCTGGGCTGGGAGTGGGGCTGCCTTTAGGTGGCCTCCAAAGCCCTTTCAGCCTGGGAATGCCTGGGAATTTTTGGCGAGATACGCCAACATTTAGGTGGTGTATCTCCCGTGCAACCCAATGAGGGTTGCACAATTTTTTGGCGCCAGGAGGAGGTTTCGGCAGGGCTGAAACCTTCTTTGGAGACAGTGCAGCCGCATTGCCTCCTAATCCTGGCACAGGCATTTCTCTCAGGAATGCACTGTGAGTGGCACAGAGTTCTTCAAAAAGCCATTTGAAAAAGTAGTCATCTTTTTTTCTCCCTGTAAACTTGTAATTAAACTTCATGTGGGATGAATGAAGGGGCTGTTGTTAGTAAAGTTCAGATGTTAGTTTCCCTCTTCATGGTGAGGTGGTGAGCTCCTCCTCTCTGGCAGTATTCAAGGAGTGGCTGAATGACCACTTGTCAAGGATAATCTAGGCTGATCCTGCATTGAGCAGGGGGTTGGACTAGATGACCTGTATGGCCCTTCCCAACTCTATGATTCTATGAGCTAGGGTTCTGTCTGCAACAGAAGAAAATATGGAGCCTTGCATAGGGACAGGCAATGTTGGACTATTTCTTACCTCATGCAGTGATGGAGGCAAGCGATGTTGCAATAAAAAAACCCTACTTTTGTTTGCCATCTCCAATTTTGCAAATCGTTTTGAATATAAATAGGCTGGGTTTTTCAAGCCTTCCACCCAATACCCAATATCGATGATGATGATGATGATGATGAAGAAGAAGAAACTTTGAATTTGAGAAATTCCCTTTTTGCTTGCTGGATTCAGTGTGTGAAAAAATGGGTAAGAATGCACCCCTTCTAACTCGACTGTTTAGAGTAAACAACATCCTCTCTCCTATTCTTAGTCTTCTGTATTTTTCTCTCCCTCTTGCTCAGACACTGAGTGTAGCCCTGTTGAATTTGTTACTCTTTCTCAGTGCTGCTGCCAATTCTTGGGAATTTACAAAGAGGCAGTGAGCAAAGAGTGCTGGGTGACACTGGCAGAAACACTTGGCTCTCAATGCTTCCAGACAAACTATAATGAATGAATATTTTCAAAGAGGAGAGGAGCAGTGCATAGTAGCTAAAAGAATTTTTTTAAACCCTTCCCTTCATGAGCTTTACCCAATGTTGTTTTAACCTTTTTAATATGCCAAAAAGTACATTGATCCTAAAGGTGATGATAACCTAATTATTTTATAGATAAAGGAAATCAGACAGAGTGGTTAGTCTGTTGAACAATTTTTGTATGATTATTTGGACTTCTTAATCAATTTGCCTATTCAACTAAATCATCAGGATGTACAACTGGAAATTACCAATGAAGATCGGACTCAAACAACACCTGTTCATAAATGCAGAATGCAGCATGGTGTCATGGTTAAGAGTGGTTTGGAGCGGTGGACTCTGATCTGGAGAACCAGGTTTGATTCCCCACTCCTCCACATGAGTGGCAGACACTAGTCTGGTGAACTGGGTTGGTTTCCCCACGCCTACACATGGAGCCAACAGGGTGACCTTGGGCTAGTCACACTCTCTCAGTCCCACCTACCTCACAGGGGAGGGGAAGGGAAAGTGATTGTAAGCCAATTCTTCTTCTTCTTCTTCTCTGAATCTGAACAGGATTGTTTCTGATCTGGCCATTTATACTGGTGCCTCATTGTCTGGTCTCATTTTCCCAGGCAGCTGGCAGCCTGTGGGGCTTGGGCCAGTAAAAGGGAAAAAACAGCTCATCATCACTCTCATGTTGTCCAATGGAAGAGTTCGTGCCAAATCAAATTGCCCCAATTGATAGTTTTGTGCTCAGTATTCACTTGCACCATCTCAGTTACTTGAAAGTACACCACTGGAGTGGCACTGTGATTTCCCTTGTCTGCACTACTCATGCCATTTGCGTACACATGTGTGCATTCTTTTAGTAAGGGTTCTGGAAAGGATGACTGAGAGAATGCCAAATGAAACAAACAAACAAAAACACCCACTAGTAGAAGATGTCAACAGAAGGGGACAGCCAAATCTCTGTGGGAAGAGAATTCCAAAGCTTTGCTGCCATGACCGAGAAGATCCCTCCCTTGGTTTGCCACCTCCCTAATCTCAGAAGGCAGAGGCACCCAAAGCAGGGCCTCCAAATATGACCACATTGGTTGAGCAGGTTCATAAGGGAGCAGGCAGTTCTTCAGGATAGTGGTACCAAACCATATAGGGCTTTATAAATCAAAATCAACACCTTGAATTGCACCCAGAAACAAATTGAGTCAAGACTGGAGTAATATGGTCCTTAGGACTTTGATCAACATCCTGGTTGCAGCTTTCTGTACCAGTTGAAGTTTCTGAATACCTCTCAGGGGCAGCGTCAAGTATACTGCATTGCAGTAATCTAATCTAGATGTAACCAGGGCATGCACCAGAGTGGCCAGATCATTTCTGCCCAGGGAAGGCTGCAGCTGGCTAACCAGTCAAAGCTAGTAAAATGCACTCATGGCTACAGCTGCCACCTTGGGAGGTTTTAGGGGGTGGGACTGGGGTGGCCACAGGTGGAGAATGGTGGGGGTTTGAGTCAAATGTCAAAGCAGGATCACACCTGAACATCAAGAAAATAAAAGCAATATTACTGCAGGATTTTTAAAGCAAAATTAGAGAAGCTTTTGATGAGCTTAAGCAACAAGCAACAACCACCTTGCCAAATGTTAACTACAGAACTGTCACAAGTAGCTGTCACAGGCATAGTAGCTGTCTGATGAGAGTGACTGTTATTGGATTCTTCACTTCAGTGATGTGCATTTTGCGCTTGTTTTGAGTGGAAGACCACAACTAGGACCAAAGAAACCTCGGTGAAAAGGGACTTTTACCGGAACCCCTTCTTTTTATTTGTTGGTCTCACCATGATCTTTTCTATGTGCTTCTACTCCTAATTCAGGAGGGTTGTATTGCACTGGAACCCATCAGTTTACCATTTGTACGCTTTGGGACTTTGTCAATGTAATTTGCAGTTTGCAAGATTTCTGCCGTGTGGTTGTTGGTGTAATTTTGATACACTTATTTGTTGTAACCTTGCATATAGCAATTGTGATTCTCTGAGAGTATATATATTACATGTTTTGACAAAATTAATACACACAATTGTGGTTTGGTTATATATTTACATAACTGTTATTATGAGCATATTTTGTTCAGTTACCATTTAGTCATTAGTGCTATTTTTTTGTGTATTCTTCAACATATTTAGCACGAGCTTTTGTATTCATTAACCTCCAGGTAGTAGCTGGAGATCTCCTGCTATTACAACTGATCTCCATCTGATAGAGATCAGCTCACCTGGAGAAAATGGCCGCTTTGGCAATTGTGCTCTATGGCATTGAAGTCCCTCCCCTCTCCAAACCCTGCCCTCTTCAGGCTCCACCCCATAAACCTCCCACTGGTGATGAAGAGGGACCTGGCAACCCTATCTACGTGGGACTGTCTTTTAAGATGGGATAGAAGGTTCCACTGGCTCAGAACAAAGTGAACCTGGATGTTTCCAGGGGCTTGCTACAACAAGCGCATTACTCCCATCTTGCACTTAGTTGGCTCCCAGTACATTTCTGGGTCCAATACAAAGTCCAAAGTACTTGGCTCTCTGCTTCTGCCAGGACATAGCAGCTTGTGCTCTTTGGTCAATCAATAGAAGCTTATTGCTGAACCTTCCTGTTGGAGAAATCCAATCAGTGGGAACCCCCAAGAAGGCTTTCTTGGCAATTGTGCCGGGCTCTTTGGAAATTGCTCCCTGCCCTGCCCTACAAATGGTTTAGAGGCTGCTGGCATCAGCTGAAAACTTTGTGTGTGTGTGTTTGTGTGTGTGTGAAGATCTTTTTTAGTTAAAATTGCCCTTGGCCCCTATAAGTCAGTTTTCAAATGGAAGTTGTCGAGTTTTAAAAGTTTTGCATAGATTTTATAAGCTACAACTGTTTATTTTAAATACAATGGTGTGTGTATGTGTGTGTGTGTGTGTTAATATTCAAATAAATAAACACACAACAATGAATGTATCCTTAAAAACTTTTTTAAATGATGCTTTACCTGGGCAACTTTAAAGCAATCAGAAAAAAATATTTACAGTTAAAAGTCACAAAAATATTGTTTCTGGCAGATAAATATTCCCCACACTTTACCTCCTCGCCTTCAAAACATTGTGAATCAACAGATGTATTGAATAAAAATGGCCACTGCAATAATTTATTGCCAGATGTGGACAAGAGGATGTGTTAATATATGCAACAGGATTTGAAGAAAAATAAAAAGGGAAAGAGAATCACTCAAATATCTTGAGTGCATCCTGTCCTAGTGTCTCCTTTTGCACCTGGCAAAGCTGCAAACTAAAGCAAACAAATGTGGGATCTAAGTTCATTTTTCGAGAGTAAAAGAAAATAAGGCAATTTCTTTCACCTCCCATTCTAAGTTTGCAGTATTATACTTTCCCAGGGATATTCCATGTTAGTTGTTACTATCCTTACCATCCATTGTTTAGACAGCTTGTAGAGTAATGCTATTTATGCATTCAAACTGTGGTATAAAAAGGCATCTTGTGTTGATTCATTTTTAGTATACAAAATAGACTGTAATGAACCACATTCCACACAAGTAACATGCAGTCTTACGCATTCACTATAGCGGTATCTTGTAAATATATTTTAGCAATAAGTGACTTTATTATTTACTTTTTTAAGTACAAGAATTGCAAACTGGAATTACAAAAGGACATGATAGAATTCGAATATCATTGTTTGGAAATAATTTCCACAGGGAAATCATAGGACCTAATTTTCAGTAATCATATTTAGGATTAGGAATATAAATATGATGTCACTTGTACATTATATAAATATAATACAAGGATAATACTTGTATATTAGCAGAAAATTGTCTTCCCATCACTATCCAAATGAAGTATGAGATTTGTTCCATTGCTCAATGGCTGCTGCCAAAAAAGTACTGTCTCAAAAAGAAAAACTGGAACTTGATCCTTCTCTCCTGAGAACTGATGGTAAAATTGCCAGTGGAGCTAGATGTGGGCCAAGCATATCTTCCATTTCCTTTCTGGCTATTTCAGAGCGGCACCACAGGGCTGTGGATGAAGCCTGGTACAGACTAACTGAATAGATCGTTGTGAGGAAAAGGTTGATCCTACTGAGAGCCAAAGGAACAATTCTGGAAGGAGGACATTTTTCATTCAAATTGGTTTTGAAAAAAACTTACAACCAATTTCCCTTCAACAACTGAAGGATGTTATTCTGCAAGTCTTATTTTGGCCAAATGATTGCAGTCTTCTGAATAAAAGCTTCTTGATTTGCTCTGCAATATATTCTTATTTTACTTCCGCTAAGCCGTAGGAAAACATTAGTGGGTTTAGAATAATATTTTTATTTATTTATTTTCTTTATTTATGTTCTGCCTTCCAGCTTACATTGCTACCCTCTCCTTCATTTTATCCTCATACCAACCTTGTGAAGTAGGTTAGGCTGACAGTGTATGTCTGATCCATGGTATTAAGGCTAGGGGTCAGTTTCAAACTGTGACTAATATAATAGGAGAATAACAATTCTAAACAGAGTTACACCCTTCAATACCGACTACAGAATTGCTCTGTAAGAATGCAAGGTACTGGTATAATAGACCATCCCTATAGTTTACTTCCCTCAAGGAAATACTCTTAGAAAAAGCACATGTGCATCCATATGTTTCTAACAACTTGTACAATGAGTTGAAATTTTCTCCAAAAAGAGATGTTCCACAAAAGTGCACCAATGTTAATTTAATTATACTTAACACACACATACATGATAATTTACCAAGGGAAGATATATGATTTCTTTGTGCTTGTGTCACCTGAAAAAGGCAGCAAAGCATGGGAGCCACATGTGGCTCTTTGGCATGTCACCTGTGACTAGGGTTGACTAGGGTCATCCTACACCTTACCCATTGCTCGATACTCAATGTCTCTGTCTCTTTAAACTGCCCGCTTGCAGAGTCAGCTAAGCACCCCCACTTCCCTGTTTCCTATTGGATGTTTGCTACATTTAGCCAGTAGCTAACCTCAATAGCTCACCGCCTTAGGAGGAACTCATGCGCGCATATACAATTTGTTCTTAGACGCATGATCTCTAGGTAAGCTTATGTTTGATATGTCCTACTGGGAATGCTGTTCTTTTTGTATTGTTACATTAGATTGTATATCTGTTATGTATTCTTGTCAATTTCACAGAGTGACCATCCCACCGGCTGTATTCACAATTCGTCTTTATTTGCCGGTTACCTTATAATTTATTATTGAGCTGATGAAGCCCTTCGAAACGTGGACGCAAGACTAGCCACATGTTCTCATACCTCTGGACTTGATTTTGAATCCTTTGGACCATCTCTTTTGGACTTACATTTATCTCCCGGAACTCCCGGGCGGGATATCTTTTTTGGAGGCTTTGCCCCGGTTGAATGAACTGCTTTGCATTTATGTATGCTTTTTTGTGGTTTTGTTTTAGTATTGTTTCATATTGTTTTGCATTTGTGTGAGTGGCATGAAGTTAATGCCTCATTAAATCACATGCTGTATTTCTTTGCCTAATTGGCTTGTATATTCAACCTATAGGTGGTGGCTGGAAATCTCCCACTATTACAACTGATCTTCAGCTGAGAAAATGGTCGCTGTGACAATTTAATCACAAAGCCCAGGAAGGGCCATCAATCTACCTTTGTCAAACAATCCTAACCTTAACCAGTATGTCACTCAAGTAATTCAATAATCCCACCTAGATCATCCTCACTTGGTACCCATCTTCCCCCTCTTCTTCTTTATGGCCATATTTGGACTTCTACCTACATTTACAAAAACTCAATCCCACCAATAGGAAGTTTGGTTCAATACCATTGTCAATTCAAACTCTCCACTAAATTTTGCCAACATCAGGGCTCCCACATTGGAACCCAGGTAAATTCAGATGCATAATAAGGGCATCTCAATCTCTCCTCATCTTTGTAGTGGTTCCTCCCAGAACCTTCTTTCAGCGTCTGAGTTTGTAAAAGGAGAATATGTTTTTCTTTCCCCCCATCCTACTCTCCACTTCAAATTTAACCTTCCACATCTTTCTACCTGCTGCCTGTCCTTAGTCCCACCATCTCCTGTTAGTGGTTGATCTGCCCCACTGCCAGCAAATCCTTCCCCACTGCATCACCTTCCTGATCAGGGACTCTTTTCTACCCAAAATTCCTTCCCCTTTATTCTACTGCACCTTCTGGTCCCATTCTGGGCAACCCCTCACATATTCCTTCTTCAGGGTTGGTTTGCTCTGGAACAGCCATGTGGAAAGAAACTGGTTCGGAACTTAATTATCTAGCTTGAAGTGATACAACCAAACAGTAAAACTGTGCAAGTTTGAATGGTTTTATTGTAATGCCATATTTAAATTGCTGTGGTATGACTGCAATTGCTCTGTGTCTTGTATTTTTGTCTTGATTTCCCCATTTTTACTCTGTATATTGGACAAGGCAATAAAGCCGCATGCTGGTTGAGTGCTTATCTCCCTTTGATCTTTCTCTCTTTTCAAGGATCTAGTATGCTGAAAATGAGACCCAAGTATAGAACGAACAAAAATGGTCTCCTTTTGCCTCAGAATTCATGTTCTAGTCCAGGGATGCTTTTCATGTGACATGCCTAACAAGGGACCAATTTGGGTAACAGATGAGCACCTAACAACCCACCTTGCCCCCTTTCCTCTTTCTATGTCTGGAAAGAAAAAAAAATAGTTTTTGGACTCCACCTCTTCCTATAACTGGGGTCTGAATCTGTCCCCAAAGGTCACATTTACTGGCTCCAAACCACCCATGTTTGTGTGACTGTGAATTAGACATGCATAATGTGTCCCTGCTTCTCTTTCCCTCTGGGTTACTCCTCAATTATGTGCTATCCAAGACAGATGGATCTTTGCCTCTGCTCTAAAACCTCCTGCTTAGCTTCAAGGGATAGGTAACTATAATCTTCTGATGATTCCTCCTGCCTCTCCTCCTGAGTGGAGTAGCTTGCATTATTGTTTGGATGCTTAGAGTGACTGGCTCTTCATTAGCCTGCCTACTATTAATATTTGGATGTGTGATATTATTTTGACTGCTCGAGTTTGCTAATTTTTTCTCAGTAAACTTTATTTCTGGTTTCATTGAATTCTCAGTATTCTTTCCAAGTTCCTCTATTAAAGTACTTTTATAGCCATTGAGAGGGTCTCTACTGAGATAGAGCTATTCCTTCAAATCTTTTGGTTTTGGTTTGGAAAAGTCAGCAGGCTTAAGGAGTGAGAGACAGTGGAAGGAAGGTTTTCTTCCTGATGCTTAGGCTACTTTAGTGTAGATTTGGGCTCCAACCAGAATGTGATCCACAGTCATACTGACACAAGGCTTTTAACAATACTCAGTAACACATGGGCCACTCTAAGATGACACCTGTTAACACATGCCAGTGGGGATTGTGGTAGGGTTACCAACCTCCAGGTGGTAGCTGGAGATCTCCGGCTATTACAACTGATCTTCAGCTGATAGAGATCAGTTCACCTGGAGAAAATGGCCACTTTGGCCATTGGACTCTATGGCACTGAAGCCCTTCCCCTCCCCAAACCCTGCCTTCCTCAGGCTTCACCCCAAAAACATCCTGCTGGTGGTGAAGATGGACCTGACAACCCTAGATTGTGGAGAGGGTTTAATTAATCTTTCTACAGAGATCAAGCATAGCCATTGCCAATGTAGCTTAAGTCTTTTGTGCAGCGATGACTACAGACTGACAGCTTCCTTCAAAATAGTCGCTGACTTGCTTTGGCAAAATGAATGCATCTTGAATATGATCACTGTATAACATGAAAGTATTATCTCTCAACCGGTATAAATAACAAACACTAACAAAGGGCTAACATACCATAATCCATACCTAGCCATACAGAAACTGGAAAGAGGTATGCAGCCAATTTGAAATGTCTATCATTTTATCCACCAAGGATATGATAAGTGCAACCCTGGGCCTGAATAGCCCCTTTGTTTAAAAGCAATTGAAATAATAAGATTCGCAATCCTTGCGGAGATGTGTGGCCAGGCTGCATTACTTGCTGGACACAGCTAAAAACTGACTAAAATGGCAAATTACTTACTTGGCAAATACAGAAACATAACCCAGGCCTCTGCCAGCTCCCAGTCCCAGTTTTACTAAGGCGACGGAACAAAGGCCTTTCATAGGCAGTGTAATTGAGGCTACCTGAGTTAGCAAGAATGGTCAGGTGTATAAAGAGGCCTCATGGAACACTAAACAGAGAGAAATTCACATGGAGTAAGTGAAGCACTTTGCTGGCATGTGGACATAGGTTCCAGGGACTATTCCCAATACAGAAGACAATCACTGGCAGGTAATAAAGGAGGCATTTATGTGATATGTCAGCGGTTAGTGCAAAGCTTAAAAGAAATGAGATCATGTGGCAAGATAGCATTCTCTGCCTTTCCCTGAGGGGAAGGAGCATTACTGTTATTACTATAAGCCATTGTTAATGCTACTTCTTTGAAATAAAATGTGACACAGTATTGTCAGCTGATACTTGTGCGATCCTAGCTATCATAAATTGTGGTTTTCCAGAATATTAATCTCTGGTTACATTACACAGCTACTATACAGACACCAAGTGCATATGTCAAGGTAGTCTTTTGGGAGAGTGAAATAAATAAATAAATGCCACAAATAAGTACGTTTTCATTTGTAGTTTCAAAAATGGGGGGGGGGATGAGTAAACCAAAGAAGTGCCAGATTACTACAGCAGGACTGTCTGTGTTTGTTTATGGAAGGATTAATTCCTAATGGTTTATAGACTGCATAATGCATGTGTCAATAAATTCCTCATAGCCACAATACTCATGGCCAAGACAGATAAAGGATTGTTAAAGAAAGGGCAAAATGGGAAACAAGGGATGCAATTCAGCACCATTTAAGGATCTTTAACACCTATCAATTTCAGTCAGAGAGTTCTAAATCAATGCTTTGCTTTCCCATCTATATCAATGGGGCTGAAATAAAAGGGCTAAAACTTCAGTGGATCATGGCTGGAATTTAAGAATTACGATTCAGTCCATGCATTGCAATTTTTTTCAGATTAACTGTTTAAAATCTAGATCCATGTCTGTTCCAAACTGATACCAAAACTTCCTAAGTAATTTTGTTATATTCCTCTACTAAATGAGTAAAAGCAACACAATATGTAACTATTCCCTTCTCATGTCTGTTTACAATTATTAATTTTGGTTTTCAGGATAGGAATAATGAAAACCTAAATTAATCATGGTAAGCAGATATGAGAGGGGAACAGTTATCACAGTCTGCTGTTCTACATTCAGAGATGCTTGCAATGACTTGGACCCTGCAGAGATTTCCACGGATGGGAGGAATTTCTGTTCGCAGAGCAGGATTTCCTTATCTCCCACTGCAGGCAAATATGCCCCACCCCTAGGGTTGCCAACCTCCAGGTACTAGCTGGAGATCTCCTCCAGCTGATAGAGATCAGTTCCCTGGAGAAAATGGCTGCATTGGCAATTGGACTCTATGGCATTGAAGTCCATCCCCTCTGCAAACCCTGCCGTCCTCAGGCTCTGCCCAAAAAACCTCCTGCCAGTGGCAAAGAGGGACCTGGCAACCCTACCCACCCCTACTGCTGTTCCTGGGGTCAAGGGGATTCACAGGAACAGTATTGGGGGGGTCTGCAGTGGGAGGAGGAATTGGTGAAATTTGCCTGCCCCTTCTGTTCCTGGAAATCTCTGAAATGGATATGTGACCATTCTAAGAAAAGGGAAAGCCGACCCGAGTATAAGCCGAGGTGCCTAATTTCACCCCAAAAATGGGGAAAAATTAGGCACCCACGTATAAGCCGAGAGGGAAATGCACCCCCTCCCCCCCGCAGGCTTACCTGACCGGGCTCCAGGTGCGCAGGCAGGCGGTGGCATTGGCAGCCCCCTCCCTGCGTGCAGGAGGCCCTGCAGGCCACTCCCAGGCCGCTCCCGGGCCGCAGGGAAGGCGCACTGGCAGGTGGCGGCCCCCTCCCTGCGCACAGGAGGCCCCGCAGGGTCAGCTGGCAAGCGGGAGGACCGACCCGGGTGAGGTGGGGGGGTGGGGGGGGGAAAGAAACCACCACCGCCCAGCAGAAGGCGGGGTGGGGTGGGGGGTGAAGAAACCGCCGCCGCGCATAAGGCGCGATCGCGCAAAAGGCGCGATGATCGCGCAAAAGGCTCGATTGCAATCTCGCAAAAGGCTGATCAGGTGGGGTGGGGTGGGAGAAGCCGCCGCTGCCGCTCAGAAGGCGCGATCAGGTGGGGTGGGGGGGAGAAGGCAGGACAGCCCGCCCATCAGCTGGCCGGCGGGAGCGCGCTGGGAGAGGGCCCGGCAGGCGAATTACCGTATTGACCTGAGTATAAGCCGAGGTGAGTTTTTTAAGCCAAAAATCATGGCTAAAAAACTCGGCTTATACTCGAGTATATACGGTATCTGGTTTTGTCTCTCTGAAAGGACAATGTGCTTGAATCTCTCAGACTAAGGCAAATCCTCGATTATTAATTTTTCTGTTTCTATATATCCTCTGATTGTACCTGACTGCAAAATTAAAACACAATGGGGTACAATTCACAATTTAAGGAGTGAATTATTTTCAAGGATTCGGAACAGTGTAAATTGTTCTTTATTACGGGCCAGTGGTTGTATAATAATTTTTGATTCTTCCAATGTGTGTCAAGAATATGGGTTTCTGCATCCTGGAGAATGCTGAAAAACTCTTATTGCAGAAGTTTATTATTTGTCTACATAGTTTTCACAAAACAAATTCCAGGATTGTCAGCAATTCCCACGTAGGGTAAAGAAAAGTGTAGCAGAGTGAAGCAGAGTGCTTCACTCTGCTACACTTTTCTTTACCCTACGTAGTAAAGAAAGTTTACTTTCTTTACTTCTGAAGGACTGATAAACTTCTGAAGGACTGATGAAGAATTTTCAACCAAGAATTTGAAACGGCCATATCCTCCTTGTGAAATTTGGCATCATTCTGTGTATGTTGTGAACTACATTGTCTACAATGGTGAAAGTACTCTTACAGAGACTTTTGAGAAATCCATACAACTTAGGTTGACAGGCTTGCTGCACCTTGTTGTTCTTCAGTGGATTGTGGATTTTTATATGTTGTACATATCTTTGTTGTTGTGTTAATTTTGTAGCATTCATGATAAATTTTGTTGCACTTTGTTAACTATTTTCTCTCCTGTACTGATTTTCTAACCTCCAGGTGGTGGCAGGAGATCTCCTGCTATCGCAACTGATCTCCAACCAATAGAGATCAGTTCACCTGGAGAAAATGGCCGCTTTGCCAATTGGACTCTATGGCATTGAAGTCCCTCCCATCTTCAAACCCTGCCCTCCTCAGGCTCGGTCCCAAAAACCTCCCACCGGTGGCGAAGAGGGACCTGGCAACCCTAATGGTTGGATATAATTTTGTCATCATTTGGAGAATTTCTGGTTCTTAAAGGATTCCTTGTTTGCCACAGAAGGAGAAAAGGTCCCATGTACTCATGTTTTTCTGTGCCATAGTTTGGAACAGGAGCCTCAAAGAAACCCATGTGTATATAAAAAATGAGCCAAAATTGCAATATACTCCTATTGAAGTCAACAGCAAAACCCCTAACTGATACTAATGGATGGGGACTGTTGCTCAGGTATCAAGTGTTGTTAAATACGCTAAGATGTTGACAGAAGGACACCATGAATTTATCTTACAGGAAAGACAGAATATTAGATGTGACCAAATTAGAATTATGAATCCTATAAGGACCACTACCTGCCAAATTGGGGTGGGAAGGTTATGAGCATTTCACAAGGAAGCCTACAATTGCCATGTGCAACACTTGCAAGCTGATGCCCCAGTCAAGGGGTGAACCAAAAGGGAGGAGCCTTCAGAAAAGACAGAATTCCACTAAAAAGATTCCTAGCACAAAATATCTGGAAAAGTATAAGCTAGAAGTAACATTCCTATCCTTACACCAATCTGTGTACTTCCAAAGCCTCTATTCTAAAACACTTGGCATTTCATAACAGCCAACTATGTATAGTTCAGATGGCTCTGATAAGAACGTGCTTCTTTCTAGTGCAGTATATTAATCAGGAATCACATTAACCATAAAGCATTTTAACATCCATTGCACATGTGATAAAATTCTTAAACATGGGTGCTGAGTGATATATGGTGCTCTGTGTCAGGCAAAGAAAGCCAAGGATCAAGCGCATGAGTACACTAATCTCATCTTTATCTCTTGACATGCAGCCCTAGATCATAAAAAGGGATAACATTTGTAGTGGGATCAATTTGTTTCTAATTTCTCCACTACACTATTTCATGAAAGAAAAACTATTACATATATCATCTGACAACTATAGTTCTACAGTTACAGTTGGTCTGAAACAGATATCTGTGATCTGTGCCAAAGTGTATATTAAGTACCACTGAATATAGGCATTTGTAAAATGAGTTGGTTAAGAAGACTTATATTTCCTCCTCTCCCTTTTATTATAATCAGAGAACACTTTAAATGGTTTTTCAGTGAAGAACTGTGTTTCTGCATGCTGCAGTGATTATAGTATTGGTAATGATTATATTCCTATAGTTTCAGTAATGATTATATTCCATTATAATAGTGATTTTTCAAAAGTCAATTTGCTCAAGGTAGCTGACAGCAATCAATAAGATACAGCATCACAACAACAACGGGGGCTGTCTGAAGTTTATTGTGCCATTCTATGGAGAGGTGGGTTTTTGTTTTTGCCATCAAGTCACATCTGATTTATGGTGACCCCTGGTGAGGTTTTCAAGGCAAGAGATGTTCAGAGGTGGATTGCCATTGCCTGGCTCCATGTCATGACCCTGGTATTTTGTGGAGGTCTCCCATCCAAATACTTGTCAGGGTCAACCCTGCTTAGCTTCTGAGATCTAATGAGATCAGGCTGGCCTGGGCTATCCAGTTACTTCAGTGTAAACCCATTGATTTCAGTGAAATTACACTGGTATAACTTTGCATAGGATTGCACTGTTAAGCACTGAATTCTGAAATTAAGTCTTCTTAATGATAGTGGGCCCTGATCTGGATAGCCCCAGGCTAACCTGATCTCATCAGATCTCAGAAGCTAAGTAGGGTCTGCCCTGGCTAGTATTTGGATGGGAGACTTCCAAGAAATACCAGCATCGTGATGTGGAGACAAACAATGGCTAACCACCTCTGAAGTCTCTTCCCTTGAAAACTCCACCAGGAGTCGCCAGTGTGCAACACTTATATATACTGGATTATTACACCAACAGCCCATTCCTGAAATGACGGCATGCGGAGTCAGCGGGGAAGAGGCGCAGCGGCCCCTCTTCCTAAGCCGATTAGCAGATGCCTTAAAACAAAACAAAAAAGCTGTTTCGCGGTGCTCTGCGCCTGCTCAAAATGTCAAAAGCTCAAAATGTCAAAAGCAGGCGCAGCACCGCCATTCCTGGTGCCGGCATAACTGGCCAAACTGGGATAGGAAGCTGCCTAACCGGTGGCTCCTCCCCTTCGGAACGCCCCTGGAATGCCCCCCTGTGCCAGCGCGGCCTCTCTACGCTGTGGCCTGCGCCACAGAGAGGCTGCACTGGCGGAGGGGCGAGGCATGGTCTGGTGGTGCTCGGCCTCCGGCGGGACTGGCCTCGCTGCCAGCGTAAGTGAGTGTAATCACGGTTTTACACACACTGACACTGGCGGCGGGGTCATGCTGCCTCCTAAGTGGTTTCGGCTCCCCCTTTCAGGAATGGGCGGTTAACCTTCTTTATCTTGCAGTCCTAGTCCATCAAGTATCTCCATTCATTTTTGTACTCTTTGCTAGGGTGTGTGTGTGTGTGAGTACTGCATATAACCCACCAAAGCAGTAATACAGCAGTAACTTATGTTGCTCAGTTTGCAGATTCTAGGAATTTTATTCACTTTTGTTGAGCTGCGTATAATATTCAGATAATTTGTTGGAAAGCTGATCTTCAGTTTAATGTTAGCAAAATGTGTCATCGTATTAAATGTCAAAAATAGCAAATTGTAAAGAAGATTACAGTTAGAATGCAGACTTGTTTGCAAGAGACCCTTTGTCTCCTGTTGCATAATGTGTACTTTCAGTTTGAGATGTATAACTCATTTTGTGGTCAATTATCATGGCAGTGTTTTATGCATAGGAACCTTGTGGATTTATTAAGGCTGCACAGCACAGAACATGGCGAAGGCAAGCCAATGCTCAGGCAGTTAATAGTCTGCAACATAATTACTGAGAAAGCTATGAGGGCAAAAAACATACACACAGCCTCTCCCCCCCTCCCCCACTAGAAATCGACAGTTTAAGAGGCTGGTGCTGAGATTAGAAGAACTCTAAAGCTACCTTCTCATCAAGGATACAGTTTTGCCATATCAGGTGAGTTTTCTATTGCACCTATCTCTTTGAATTTCCCCCCTTATTGCTTGCCCATTTGCCACCCCAAAAAAGCATGTTTTTTTTTAGTAGATGAACTCACTGAGAATGAGAGTTTCTACAAAAGCGAGAGACGCCAGTCATCTTAAAGATAAGGCACAGAGCAACATACAATGTGTACTAGCTGGAGATCTCTTGCTGTTACAACTGATCTCCAGCCGACAGAGATCAGTTTGCCTGGAGAAAATAGCCTCTTTGGCAATTGGACTCTATGGCACTGAAGTCCCTCCCCAAACCCTGCCCTCCTCAGGCTCTGCCCCAAAAACCTCCTGCCAGTTGCAAAGAGGGATCTGGCATGCAACCCTAAAAATAGGGCATAACCTTATATTTGCAGGCAATGCTAGATTTTTTATTTATTTGTTTCTTTACTTACTTACTTCATTTGTACCCTGCCTTTCTGCTCAATGGGGACCCAAAGCAGCTTACATAGTTTTCTCCTCATAAGAACATAAGAAAGACCCTGCTGGATCAGACCAAGGCCCATCAAGTCCAGCAGTCTGTTCACACAGTGGCCAATCAGGTGCCTCTAGGAAGCCACAAACCAGACGACTGCAGCAGCACCATCCTGCCTGTGTTCCACAGCACACAATATGATTTGCCCTTTGGAGGTATTTTGTTGTTGTTTTTTCTATCTCTGTCTTTGGTATGCCAATAAAGGTTAATGAAATGAAATGAAATATGATAAGCATGCTCCTCTGATACTAGAGGGAATAGGTAAGCAGCATGACTAGTATCCATTCTAACTAACAGCCATGAATACCCCTCTCCTTCATGAATATGTCCACTCCCCTCCTAAAGCCCTCCAAGCTGGCAGCCATCACCACATCCTGGGGCAGGGAGTTCCACAATTTAACTATGCGTTGTGTGAAAAAATACTTCCTTTTATCTGTTTTGAATCTCTCACCCTCCAGCTTTAGCAGATGACCCCGTGTTCTAGTATTATGGGAGAGGGAGAAAAACCTCTCCCTGTCCACTCTCTCCAAACCATGCATAATTTTATAGACCTCTATCATGTCTACCCTCAGCCGCCTTCTTTCTAAGCTAAACAGCCTTAAGCGTCTTAACCGCTCCCCATAGGACAGTTTCTCTAGTCCCCTAATCATTTTGGTTGCTCTTTTCTGCACCTTCTCAAGCTCTGTAATATCCTTTTTTATGTGTGGTGACCAGAACTATACACAGTATTCCAAGTGTGGTCTCACCATAGATTTGTACAATAGAGTTACCAGACGTCCCTGTTTCCCGGGGACAGTCCCCGGATTTACAAATCTGTCCCCAGACAAAATCCATCCCCAGAATGTCCCCGGATTTGATTTAATGTCCCCGAATTTATATTTTAAGTTGTGGGAGTCCACCCCCTTGATGTTACTGCCGGCTGTGCCTTCCCATGTTGGAGTTTTGTCGGGCGGGGCCTCCTCGGCCTCAGACCATTCAGAAGGGGAGCTAGAGCTGTCTTCCCCTTCTGTCGTCACCAGGGTTGCTCTCTGCAAGCAAGAGCCACACCTCTGGCTGAGCAATCCTCCTCAGTCTCAGCCCCGCCAACCTTCCCTTCCCCCCAATCGTGTCCCACCCCTTTTCCTCCCCCTCCGAGGCTTTATTGGGGCCTTGATGCCTCTCAGGCCCCTCCCTTCCATCCCTCATCCCTGTCGGTGCCGGCCGTGAGATCCTCCTGGCTGTTTGCCTAGCCCGCCCACCTCTCAGCTGTTGGGCGGAACTGGGCTGGTTATGGGGAGAGGTCTCTCTCCCTGCCTCCTAACTGTTCCAAGGGTTGGGGGCAGTCGGGGGCCGTGCCGCGGCGATGCAGCTGGCTCCGGACCTCCCCGTTTTTCCCGGGCTCCGTCCTGGTGTTTCCCACAGCAATCACATTGTAGGAGTAATTTACAGTTGTCTAATAAATCTACAACACTTATGTCCCGGGACGGCACACTTACCCTCTGCCGCCCCTGGACGAAGCAGCCCAGGCAGTCTCACCCCAACTTCAGAGAAGCCGCAGGGGACCAGGGCAGCCGGAGAGGCAGGTGCGGCATCAGCGGGGCGGCTAGGCGTGGGCTGCCAAACTGGGAGGCCGGCCCTGCCCTTGCCGCAACAAGAAAAGATAAGTAAATGGAATGAAGATGGTGCTTATGTGTGTACAAGATGGAGTGACGTTTTCTCATTCTTCTCTCAGAAGATGATCCCCTATCCACAGCTACAATAGTTGGTTCAACTCTGTCTCTGTCTACCAGGAAGCAATGCTGCAGTGGAGAGAGTGTTTTCTTCCATGAACATGATGTGGACATCTCAGAGATCAAGACTTGGTATTGACACTATCAAAGCTATGTTAGCTGTCCTAAGTAACTTTTCCATGACTTGCCAAGAATTTGCAACAAAACTGGAGTCAAGAAGAGATCTTCTCAACAAGGTGCACTCTTCGGAAAAATACAACTAGTTCAAAACAAAGGGAACTCTTCAATTTCATTAATGTAATTGTTTTAATATATTATCTTAGTAATAAAGGCAAACTTCCTATCGAACTATCATTCCGACTGAAGTTGAAAAGTGTCCCCGGATTCATTGAAAAAAATCTGGTAACCTTATTGTACAAGGGCAGTATGATATCAACAGTTTTATTCTCTATTCCTCGTCTAATTATGGCCAGCATGGAATTTGCCTTTTTTACAGCAGCCGCACACTGGGTTGACATCTTCATTGAGCTATCCACTACCACCCCAAGATCCCTTTCTTGGTCTGTTGCTGCCAGCACAGATCCCATCAGTGTATATGTGAAGTTGGGATTTTTTGTCCCAATATGCATCACTTTACATTTACTCACATTGAATCTCATTTACCATTTTAATGCCCATTCTTCCAGTATGCAGAGATCCTTCTGGAGCTCTTCACAGTCCAATTTTGTTTTAACCACCCTAAATAATTTGGTGTCATCTGCAAACTTGGCTACTTCACTGTTTAACCCCAACTCCAGGTCATTGATGAACAGGTTGAAAAGCACCAGTCCCAACACAGATCCCTGAGGCACCCCACTGCTCACATCCCGCCATTGGGAGAACTGACCATTGATTCCTACTCTCTGCTTCCTATTTTTCAGCCAGCTCTCAATCCATAAGAGGACTTGTCCTCTTATCCCGTGACTATGAAGTTTGTGTAGCAGTCTTTGGTGGGGGACTTTGTCAAAAGCTTTTTGGAAATCCAAATACACAATATCCACAGGCTCATTCCTGTCCACATGCTTATTGACGCTATCAAAAAACTCTAATAGGTTAGTGAGACAGGACCTACCCTTACAGAAGCCATGTTGGGTTTTGCCCAGCAGACCTTGCCCTTCTATATGCTTGACAGTTCTGTCTTTAATAATGCTTTCCACTAATTTACCCAGAACTGACGTTAAGCTAACTGGCCTGTAATTTCCTGGGTCCCCCCTGGAACCTTTTTTTATAAATGGGTGTTACATTGGCCATTCTCCAGTCCTCTGGTACAGAGGCTGATCGAAGGGACATATTACATATCTTTGTCCTTCTTCATTTTATCCTCCTAACAACCCTGTGAAATAGGTTAGGCTGAGAGCGTGTGGTTGGACCAAGGTCACCCAGAAAGCCTCTGCAGCTGAATAGGCATTCAAACGTGAGTCTCCCAGATCCTAGACTGCCACTCTAACCACTATACCATACTTGTGGCAGCCTATGTAGGCTTTGAGGGCCAGGTCTGTCGTACTATCCAAACTATCAGTATAACAAATTTCATTCAAATTTATTAGATCTAAATATTTGCATGAGCAAATTGGTTCCAAAATATTAAAATCATTTCCGTTATATTCATAAACACTCCTTTCTCACTGAACCTCCCCCACCCACATCCAATTGGGGTTAAATTCTCAGGTATTGTAACCCTCACTCAAAATAATTTCCTGGCCAAAACACCAGGCAAATAGGGTAGAAGGTACCAATTTTATAGGAAACAATTCTCACTTGCAGAGCAGGTAGCAGCAGACATTTGACACCTGAAAAGGGTAGAGAGAGTATGAGTGAAGGCCCAGGGGGGTAGTTGGAAAGCAAAGATGGTGAGACACTTGTCTGCAATGCTTAATTAGACCAGGAATAAGCTGGCAGAGACTTGGGAACTCCAAGAATGCAGGCAGAGTTACAGGGTAGAGGAAAGGGTTTTGGTGGCACTCCCTAGAAGAGAAAAGCAGTTGGCAGGGAGATAAGAGGCTCATTTCATTTTGTGTTGTTCTCTTTAGTACTGAATCTATTATATTTTTAAAAACCTCTTCTTTGGTGTGAAAATGTTCCTGTATTGAAGATATGTAACATTTCCCCCTCCCCTCTAGGAAACAAATACTGCTTTGGGGGGTTCATGGGTAGTTATTTATTTGAAACATTTCTATCCTGCCTTTCAATCCAAGGTGGCAAACAGTTAAAAACATTAAAACCTACCTTAGCACATACCCAGACAACAACATTAAAAACATAAACAAGAAGAATGGTCAATAAGGGAATGCAAAAACAAACAAACAAATTTTCAGATGCTGGTGGAGGATAACAGTAGAGGGGAACAGACAAATCTCCCTGGGGAGGGAATTCCACAGTTTGGGTGCAACTTTTCAGGGTTGCCACCTATCTAGCTTCAGGTGACGAGGGTACCCAAAGCAAGCCCCCCCCCCAAGATTGGTCAGATAGGTTAATATGGAGTAGGTGATCCATAAGGTATGCTGTTCTCAAAGCATGTAGGACTATAGAGAAATGCATTTTTTTTCCTTTGGAGATTTGGACTGAACAAAACCTTCAATTGTTCTTTAGCTTCACCCAACAAGGATTTAGAAATGGCAAGCCTGGCCAGGTAGAATGGGATGGTCACAACCCCCCCCCTTAGAAAAGTGGCATCAGGGAGCAGATGTTGGCAAGTTAAAAAGTCTTTTCCTGGAGACTTCATGAAAAACTTATTTGACTTGCCCTGTCCAGAAGGGGTGGGGAAACCAAGATTTTAAAATTCCTTGGCATGAGAAGGAGGGGCTCTTTTGCACTGATTCTGTCAAGGCTCATAGAGCTCTCACCTGCTCTCACCTGGTCTGCTGAAGGTGGCTATTGTCCTGTGCACAGGACTGCAGACCCAAGTAGAGGCTCAAAGGTCTCCAATGGGAGACCTTTAGACCCACTGTAACTTTTAAGCTAAGGAGCCTGCCTTAGGTTAACATCCATTAGGGCATGTAGAGAGGGGCAGAGAGAGGAACTGCATGTTTACCACCTCCCTTTTTGATCCCTTGCTCAGTCTGTTTCTGTGCTGAAAAGTATGCGTGTGGGCATTCTCTTTTAAATATACAATTTATAACTTTTAATGCTGGCAGTGGTTCTCTGCACCGCATTGACCTCCACCTTTTAGGACACACTATTTTAAAAGTAGCACCAGGAGAAAGGGAGGGGCAATTCATTGGCAGGTGGCTATTGCCCTGGTGGTGCACAAGCACAGCAAGCTGTTCCCATGGGGACCAAACACTGGGTAGTGGGAGACACAGGCACCAGGAGAGCCCTTAGAACAGCAAAGCAGGGAAGGGAGGCTGGGAGCTCTGGCCTCTCAGTGTGCAGCCCCTCTGGGCATTGGGAAAGCCAGGCATGTGCTAGGCAGAGACCTTGGACAGCTACTGGTGCCCAGACACCTTAGAGGGCAGGATGGAACAGGGTCTGCAGGTAAGAATGGAATTGTTCCACCCCAAGGACTTTAACGGTCAATGCTAGCATGTTGGAATGGACCCAGAAGCAAATTGGAAGCCAGTGTGGATGGAACAAGATGAGTGATAGGGCCTCTATAACCCACTCCAGTCAACATTCTGGTTGAAGCTTTCTGTATGAATTGTGGCTTCTGGGCAATATTCAAGGGCAGCCCTATGTAGAGCACACTGCAGTAATCCAATGTACATGTTACCAGGGCAAGCACTAGAGTGGCAAGATCTTCTTGGCCCAGGAAAGGTTGCAGCTGGTTCACCAGCCATAGATGGCCATCCTGCCACCAGCTGGGTCCAGCATTAGCCCTAAGTTGTAAACCTGCTCATTTAGAGGGAGTGCAACCCCACCCAGAATGGAAGGCAGAAGACCGATACCCAGGCCCATCCTTCCACCCACCCAACAGAAGACACTTCGATACCCAGGTCCATCCTTCCACCCACCACCAGCACCTCTGTCTTGTTGGGTTTAAGCTTCAGTTTATTAGCCTTCATCCATCCAAAAACTGCTGGTTCAAGTTTTCCACAGCCTCCTGGGACCCACTAGAAGTATGAGATATAGCTGAGTATCATCTGCATATTGGTGAGTGGTGACAACTCAGCCCAAATCTCTGAATCTCCCATTGGTTGCATGTAGATATGAAAAAGCATGAGAGATAGATGGAACTTTGCAGGACCCAACATGCCAGAGCCCAAGGAACTAAATTACAGGTAGGACCAAAAACACTGCAAAATGGTGCCTCCCAGTCCCAACCCTGAAAGGCAGTCCAGAAGGATACCCGGAACAATGATATCAAAAGCTGCTGAGAGGTCCAATAGCATCAACAGAGTCACAGTCTCCGTATGCAGGAGTAGTGCATGTATCTGGGGTGGGGGGTGGGGGGTGGGTAGCATCCATTAGGGCCATGGTTATTTGGGCCATTAAATTGGCGAACTTGTATAAAGCACAAAACTACTCTCACAGAACTCCCTTTTTGCAGTTGGATGTATCCTTTAAACAACTGACATTGGACAGAATATATCGCCTGCTTCTTACAACAGCAGAGTCAGCAGCATCTGTTCAAGAAGTGATTGCCTGAACTGAGCTCAAGGTTAGCTAATTTCATGGGCAGACACCAAAGGCACACTGAGACACCTAAGTAGTATCAAGTAAAGCAGGGGTGGGGAACGTCAGGCCCAGGGGCCGTATAAGGCCCTCGAAATCATTTGGTCTGGCCCTTCATGGGTCCTGGCAGATCTCTAGCTCAGAAGGATGCTGCCCTGCTTGAATCTCTTGGGCCCAGCTGGGGACAGCAGAGCTCAAAAGCAAGTCGCTCTATGTGGCAGACACTCGGAGCGGTCTCCGGTCGTGCCTCTTGGCTAAATGTTCGACCAAATATAGCAGGCTAATTTTTAAGTTGATGATTTTGTAAGGCCCGCGAATGATGTTATAAATATCCAAATGGCCCTTGGCAGAAAAAAGGTTCCCCACCCCTGAAGTAAAGTATCAAGTGTCAAGTAAAAAATATCAAACTTTGAAAAACCAGGTGCTTTTTGAAATTTTAGTTAGCAGTGGAGGCAGCTGCAAGAAAGTTATCAAATTGAGAGATGAAACAGTGTAACTGTGCAAACTGGATACATGAATTTGCTGAGATGGCTCTGAGCTGAATGACTGGCTTCTTATTTATAAGTAGCAAGCAGGAAATAAGTCTGTTAATCGTGGGTGTTTGAACACTCTCTCCTCTCTATTCCAATCTTCTAGTGTGTATAAACAAACATAGAGGGAATATGCTCTTATTACATTTGCTTAGCAATGCAAAGCATGAATTTCCCCAGAAAATTAGGGAAAAAACATGCAAGATCAAAAAGATGAAAGCCCTGATATAGGCAAAACTCAATCTCAGTATTAGTTAACTTAGTATCTAAAATCAAATATCTTGTATTAGTATCTGAACTGTAACATTTTGAGAACAATTGTTGCTTTCTAAACATCAATGGTGACAAATAATTTAGGAATTACATACAGAATCAGCAGTGCTGATTGCTGGGGTGTGGAGGGGGAGGTAGTTGTGAATTTCCTGAATTGTGCAGGGGGTTGGACTTGATGGCCATGGTGGTCCCTTCCAACTCTATGATTCTATGAATGATGGAGTCTTTGGCCTGTTTTCTGCCAAGACATAATACTGGGACACATGACGTGTTTAGTATGTGGAACATTGAGTCTTTTACACCTCCAGTTCAAAGATCTTAGCTGACGAGAGAGTCCTTTCTCTAGTACCCCAGAGAGCAGCTGGCAGGTAGCATAGACAATACTGACCTAGATGAACCAAGGTTCTGATTCAGTAAAATACATCTTCATGTATCCATGCTTTATGGTCAATTTTTTAAATAACTCATTGCCATATATATTTATTAATTTCCCCTAGATGGTTTAGTGTGTGTGTGTGTGTGTAAAGTGCCATTAAGTTGCAGCAGACTTATGGCGACCCCTTTTGGGGGTTTTCATGGCAAGAGACTAAAAGAGGTGGTTTGCCAGTGTCTTCCTCTACACAACAACCCTGGTATTCCTTGGTGGTCTCCCATCCCAATACTAACCAGGGCCAACCCTGCTTAGCAGCTGAGATCTGACGAGATCAGGCTAGCCTGGGCCATCCAGGTCAGGGAGATGGTTTATTAGGACCTTGTTAATTGGAAGATAATTGAAAAACCAAATCAACTGTATTTCTGTATTCTGTTACCATCAAATCTTTAAAAGAAGGGAAGAACTGTTTACTTACTACAATATCTTCTGGTGCCCTTTAAACAATTTATTCCTCTTAAATTTACTGTCCAATCCCTCAATTGCTTTGCTACCTGATATTACCTGTAAGGATGAGAGTAACTCACTGCCTGGAAAGTGCAGTTAAGCGAATTTCAGATTTGTTTGAAAGGCTGCCTTTGTTAGCTCATCACAGTGAGTTGAATTAAGAATGCATAATTCTCCAGCCCACCAATCAGGGCTATGTGCATATAGGCCTAGTAAGAGATTCATAATAGAACCCATCAACTGGCAGACTGGTCTAGGGAACTGTATATGTAGCACCCATGTGATTATAATTCAGTGTGATATGAATACAAAACCCTACTTCAATCCACATGTGCCTTATAGCTGTGACAAATTATTATTTTGTTTATGAAATTTCTGATGCACTCCCTTCATATGCCCTTGAAATTGTATAGGGAGTATTTTGGAACCACAATTAATAGTTGTCCTATCCTACTATTGGTTCCAAAAGATTGAGTTCCAATAGAGCTCTGAATAGAATTCCATCTATTACCCAACTCTTGTCACAAATGAATAGGTCTGATTATGGAGGGAACCAGTGGTCTTTTAAAGCCCCTGAAGGTCAGAGCTGATATTATGCCTACACAGCACTTTATACCAACTAGTGAATTGTTCCCATTACCAACAGCTTGGTTAAAATCAGCTCACTGCTATCAGCTTGCAAACTCAGCCATCCAGACAACTCTGAGTTTCACACAAACATCCTGTGCTGTCTCTTTATTTGTTTACCTTCTTATACCTCCAGTAAGGCTATTTTTCCCTTTCAGATTTGTGAGGCCAAACTACCACCCAGTCAAAATAATTTGAATACTAATGGATCATCAATCAGAGTTTTTTTGTGTGTGGTGCTACTCATGGGCACTGAGTGCTGGCACCTTTGGAGCGGGGGGTTTCTCCAAAGTCCTGAGGGGTAATTGGTAGAAATTGGTGTATCCTTATATATGAGTTACAAGCATCCCTTTAAAAAAATTAAGCACTTAAATCAATTAAAAACTAACCTGAACCATATTTTCTGGTCATACAACAATGATATAAATTAGTCCTGACTGTGTAACACAGATTATTTTTTATTGTCACCATCATCCCATTCCTTAAAGGAACAGATGGACCTAAATTTGCAGTTATATTACCTGCCATTGATAGAGCAATTCTAATAACAATCAAAGTAAGATATAACATTTCAAACCTGTAATTAAATAATGATAATCACTTATCAATCAGCTTATACTTACATTCATAATATTATAAATGTGCCCCTGAGTTCATACAAATATATTCTGCACATCAGTTGCATTGTCATTTTTTAAATATTAGTTTGCTGAGGTAACAATTTTGCCTTGTTGCCTTCTTTCAACAGCTAACAACACTCTTTTTTTTGCTGCTAATTTTATATTTCAGAGAGTTTAGTTTTCCCAAATAAGCAATGATCAAAATGTACTTTGGTGTTTGAATTTTAAGGCATATATCTGGAACCATGGAAAGTCGAGTGTTAGTTCCTGTGTTCAGTCTCTGAATCCTCTTAGAAGAGTCAAGGGATACCCACACACAATAGCATTAAAAATCTGTCTTTAGGACTGGCAAACTATTCAGCGTTCTTCTAGCTGCTTAGCATAGACTGTGCTAGGCCTCAATAAAAGAATAGCCTCCTAAAGAAGCAATAATTTTCAGATTGTGTTGTACAATGCAGTGATAAAGCTCCCTGTCACATTTTTCTTCCCAGTTACTGAAGTTCCCATTCAAATGAATTGTCACAGCTTCTTCAATCCAAACAAGCACCCTTCCGGCCTTGTTTGCATTAAAATGTGATAAAACTAAAGGTGACTTTAGCACAGCTGTGCAGAAAACTGGATTAGGTCAAAGTGACAGAGTTTGTTAGGGCTTGCCACAAAGGTAGTTCAAGATTTGTCTAGAGTGCTAATGTGGGAGAAGCAGAGGCTTCTTAAACCCAGACATTTGGAATAAGACTACCAAAAAAAAAGTATTTCTTTCATCCAGGCATAGTTACCAGCGGCAATCAGCTTGTTGACCTGTTGTCACACAAAAATTGGGTATGGCAGAGACATAACAAAGTACCTCATAGATTTTTTGGTCCCCCCCACCCTCTTTTTGCAGCACCACTGTCAGTAATCAAAACCAACCAAAAAGGCCAAGGTCCAGGCATACTGGCAGCTTGCTTCTTTTAAAAGCGGCTCAAAGACAGATGCTGGCATCAGATTACTCTGATGAGTTTGTGAAATGTGAAATGTTATGTAAAACTTTGCTGGACAGAGAAGCAAGCAAGCAGCATTTTGCTTGCTCATGATGAATTATTGATAGGCAGCCTTTCAGCAAGATGGCATTTTCACCCAACAATCTTTTGATCTCAGATTTCTGTGATCTCAAGAGAAAGGCAGAGGGAAGATTCCCCCCCTCCCCTCTGTCCAAGGATGCAGCTAGCATCTCCTGTTTGGTACCAGCTGGCATTTGTTTAGAATGTTTGTTGGAGTATGAGGTTAGTACGCAATTATCTCTTTCTCTCTGGCGGGCATAAAGGTTTACTGAAGGAGAAGCCATGTGTCACGTTGCTTTCTGCTGTTAACAAGGTGAGGCATCATAGAGGATGCTATCACTATGGATTGGCTTTCAGGAGCTCATTTAAGACCCTTCATCAAAATAAGGACTCACAAGTGATTAAACACATCACAGTTGCTTAATCATATGAGTTTAGAATGGATTTATTATATCTGCATAAATCTGCATATAAGTTATGAGTAATAAGGCAACCTCTGTTTGATTTTGCATTGATACAACACTGCCTTTGTAGCAGACACAATGCTAGCAGAAGTGTTCCCTTGTGTGTGTGAGATGGTAGAATGCCTCTACTAAGACAGCTCCTAATAGCCAATTAAAAAAAAAATACTGCACAGTAAATTAGGGGCTTTTTTGAGCTGGTCAAAACAATCAATGGCTGTTACCACACTAGGTATTCCCAGTGATGTATCAAGCGTTTGGAAATGTTATAAAAAAAGTCGCTTTAAAAGGGTTTTTGGATGCCATGGTTAAAAAATGGTTGGAAGACGTCTTCACAGCTAAAGGGGCCAAACAAAGTGCAAACAGTATTTTTTATAACATTCCAAACTCTTAATACATCGCTGGGAATACCTAGTGCGGTAACAGCCAATATTGTCTAAATGCTGCTGTCTTGATGAAAATGAAAAGATTGATGGCTCCCCTTTGCCCTTCTAAAGTTCAACTGGAGAATTTGAACATTCATATTCATATAAGAATAGGCTTAACATTGCTTTAACCTTTTTTTGCCCATGGTGTCACATAGTACCCTGAAATGTACAATTGTGTAACACTTCCTATTTTATGGATTCACTAAGGATAATAGTTAGTTGTGCCCCTCTGATTCATATCCTCACCCAATTTTAGGAATTTTTTTTTGTAAAAGGCTAAGGTTAAAGCCAGAACACTATTAGATTAAGACTGATTCCCTTTGGAGTAAATGGGAGAATAAAAGTACCGTACCTATGGCATCATATAGACCCTACATAATTTTTGAGTCCAGTATGCCTTAGAGACCAACAAAATTTTCCAGGGTGTAAGCTTTCATGGCTCAAAGCACACTTTGTTAAATGCAAATAAGAATGAACATCCATCAGCCCTTATATCCACACCCATCTCTCCCCTGGACATCACAGACTCTTCTGCATACCATACCTAATCCCATCACGCCTGCTATTCACATGTACATACTGTTAATATTTACATACTAATGCTTGTCTGAATTCACTCTCCTCTACTTAAAGACAGATGGATTCACATTCTAGCTGTATCTGAAGAAGTGAGCTGTGGCTCACGAAAGCTCATACCCTGCCAGAAAATATTTTTGTTAGTCTTTAAGGTGCTACTGGACTCTTGCTCTTTTCTACTAGGTCAGAAGGTGTGAGGGATGCTACCCAGCTGGAGTCAGGATGTGGAAGTACAATGCAAAAGTAATCAGTTTCATTAGAAAAAGGAGATATGCACAAAGGTGGGGAATGCAGAAAATTAGCATCCATTATAAGATAAGAATCCTATGTCCCTGTTTGACCTTGAGGGGGGGGTCCATTGTCCTGAACTTGTAAATGGATTCTAGTTTGGCTATCTGCAGGACATTCCACTGATAACCTAAGAGTGGCAGTTCTGCTACAAAGATTGCTGAACTAGATTGCAGGACACCCCCAGGGCATAGGGAAACGGGATTCTTATCACAATGCCAATTTTCTGCATTTCTGTGCATATCTATCTCTATGCATATCTCCTTGCAAGCTTTGCATTGTACCTTGCATGTTTTGCATTGTACCTCCCCAGCCTGACTCCAACTGGCCCTTCTAGGTCAAGCAGTCCCCAACCTTTTCAGTATGGTGTCCCACAAGTCCAAATTTATTTCGTATGGTGACCCATTCAGGGCTAGTCTAAGGTTTTTTGGTGTCTTAGGCGAACTATGACCTTGTTACCCATCTAGTTCGGTATTCCATTTTCTGTAGTGGCTAACCAGATGTTTTGAGAAACCAACAAACATTGCGCAAAGGCCGCAGCAGCCCCTACTATGAACTCCAAGCAAGTCACATTGCATATGGAGGTTGCATTCTAGCCTTTGACACTCTACCCTTCTCCATTACTTCCTCTAATCCCCCTAAGATTTTAAGAAACTCTCTCTAGTAACAGTCAGGACACATTCTATAGGGTTGCCAACCTCCAGGTACTAACTGGAGATCTCCCTCTATTACAACTTATCTCCAGCCTATAGAGTTCAGCTGGAGAAAATGGCTTCTTTGGCAATTGGACTCTATGGCATTGAAGTCCCTCCCCTCCCCCAAACCCCACCCTCCTCAGGCTCTGCCCCAAAAATCTCCAGTTATTTCCCAACCCGGAGCTGGCAAACCCTAACATTTTACTTGATCAAAATCTATATGCTGTGAAGAAAAAAAAATCAGCTAATGTATGACATGAAAGATACTGTTTCCAGGGTCAGATCTTGGCTTCCAAAATACAAAAGAGAGCAATAAAAAGAGAGCACCACTAGGGAGGGAGGGCCCACAACCCTCTTTCAGAGGCTTTGTGGCCCACTTTTAGGTCTCGACCCACAGGTTGGGAAACTCTGTTCTAGGTAACATCCCTAGATGTATGGGCTAACAGCTCTTCATATTTGTATTTGATGAAGAGAGTTCTGACCCATGGAAACTTATTCACTGAAAAAATGTGTTGGTCTTTAAGGTGCCACTAGACTAGAAATTTGTTCTGCTACTACAGATTAACATGGCTACCCACCTAAACAGTAGAATTTCATACGTTACAATGTCAATGCACATATTATTTTTACTAGGAGCGTTTTGGAGTAGGAGGTCAACAATACCTCAAAGGCAAACCAAGTAATCAAAGTAACAATACATTTGATTTAGCTTTGTATTGTTTATATAACAGTTAATGCTTTCATGGTGTGAAGCTTGAGTGTGTGTGTGTGTTTTTTAACCTATAAAGTTGTGCTGAGGTAAAAAATGGCTGAGAAGGTTCGGCATGATGACAGCTAGCTACTGAATATGAACTGTTTGCACATTGAATTAAAAACGGAATGGCCTTGCAAAGGGTTGCCTGCTATTAGTGATCCTTAAATGTCCTCAGGCAGACCCTCTGAAAGATATTCTCGGTGCCCCAAAATGATGCATGCTTAGGACTATTGCACAGCTCAGGAGTGAATTCAAAACTCTCTGTGTCTTGCAGACTTTCTAGATGGTCAGAGCATTGCTAAATCCCTACTTGTGAGCTCTCTGAAGCTTGCTAACACCTTGCAAACTGAGCAGAGATCACCTTGAAAGGTTTAGAATGTGAGTATTATTAACCTCAATAGCTTTCACATTGGAGCTGTATTTTGGTAAAAGAAACCATTTTATTTGAGTAATTTTCATATCAATTAAACATAATCTCCCCCAGCTGTGACTAAATTGTAGTTTATACTTTTAAGTTAGTTAGTTATACCACACTTTTCTCACCAATGGACTCAAAAGTAGCTGTCAACACTGTTCTCCTCTAAAAACAGAAGAGAAAATGGAGCCACTCTCACTGGGTGAATTATGAAGATAAAATAACCTGTAATGTCAATACTGATGTTTACAGCTTGTTCCACAAGAACAAGCAATGACAATGAGAAATGAGGATGTTTGCAAATCCTGGAGATAGTCAGTGTGAATTTCTGTGGGCACACCTCAGACCAAAATAAGAACAATAGGAGAAAGCAGATTTGGCTCACATTCAGTTTTTTTTTAAATTTGGAAAACAAAAGAGAAACATACAGCTTTATTTACTAATCAAAACCCTATCAGGATAAGCATACTACAGCACAGTGGTTCCCATCCTTGACTTTGCAACACCTGAATATGTCACCAGTTATCTCAAGGATTGCTATGAATTCTCTAAAAATTCTCAGAATTGAATTAATTTGAATTCATTTTAATTTTAAAAACAAATCTACACCATGCAGCAATAAACAATGATATGGTAACTCCAAAGAGATTGGGAATCATTCTTACAGGGAGATCTGGTATGTTATCTGCAGCCCTCCCCATTTAAAGCATGGGGTGGGGGTTTCTTCACACAGCCACCAGATAAGATGCTAGTCTTGCTGTGGAGAAAGACATGGGGATGGTTAATTTATTTGAAGGCTCTGCAATGTGGGAAATGTCCCAGGCAGCTGCCACAAATGCTCTGAGATGCTCTCCTTCACTGACAAATTGGGTCTTTGGCATACTGAAGAACGTTGTGTCTAATTAGACGTTACTAACTGCACAAATTCGCCACAGAGATGCATTCCCAATGGGAACTTGTGAGCAAATGCAGAGTAGGGCCCTGTTTGGATGTGCACTGAATCTTTGCATGCATTGGCTCCCTATAGATCAAATAATGCTCCCCCACAGTCCAAATGCTTTTTCAGCCACCAAAAACAGCATAGGAAAGAAGGCAGGAGTTCTCTTTTTCTCCTGCACAGTGGTCCCAAACCAAATTGGGCCCTGCTATGCATTTGTTCATGAGTTGTCACTGGGAACTCACCCCCAAAGCAAACTTTTGCAGTTTGTGATGCCTAGCTAGAATCTTAGAAATAACAGCTAGAATGCCAGTGAAGCAAGATTTAGGATGAACACGGGCTAGCATTTTTTTTTAATTTTTATTGGTTTTTATAATAGAAATTTTCCATAATAACTAAGAACATATAAACATACAGAAAAAGAGAAAAGATAAAGGAAATTTCTTTGACTTCCCCATCACCTCTGTCCGCCTCTTAATAAAGTATTTTATCCCAACGTAATATAGTCTGATCTTGATTATTCTTAAATTCATTTAAATTTCATGTAAATTTCCTATAACATACTCTATTGATATAAATGGTTATAATTCTTAATATTAATAATGTCATTTAGATCAGATTAAAAGGTATTCTTGCATTTTCCCCAGTTTTAATTCATATTCGCAATATTTCATCCAAGCCTCCCATTCCCCCATAAATCGAACATTGTCTTTTTGATTTATAGTAGCTGTAAGTTTTGCCATTTCCACCAGGTCAAACATTTTCATAATCCAGTCTTTTTTCCCAGGAATATCTGCCCCTTTCCATTTTGCTGCATAGAGCAATCTTGCAGCTGTTGTAGCGTAAATTAAAAAGTTTCTTTGTGTTGACAAGTCATCAGGTATCATACTTAGTAGCATCATTTCTGGTATTTTGGGTATATTTTTTTGTAGTATCAATCTTAATTCGTTATAAATCATATCCCAAAAATCCTTGGCTTTGTCACAGGTCCACCACATATGGTAAAAGGAACCAACTTCCTTGTTACATTTCCAACATTTAGGGGACGTCATTTTATAAATCCTTGCAATCTTCTTAGGTGTTAAATGCCATCGATACATCATTTTATAAATATTTTCTCGAACGGACTGCGCATTTATTCCTTTCAGGTCTTTCGACCATAATCGTTCCCATTTGTTTAAAACAATATCATGTCCCACATTTTGAGCCCAATCAATCATTGTTGGTTTAATTGTCTCCTGTTCACAATATATTGTTAAAAGAAGATTATACATTTTAGAAATCAGTTGAGTGTCGTTATCTAATAACATCTTATGAAAGAGCGATTTTTCTTTAGAAAATTAATTTTTCATATCTTGTGCAAAGACTGATATTAATCTGACAGTATTGAAGCCATTGTAAATCATCTTTAAGTAACTGAAAGTCTTTTAGTGAACATTTTTTCCCTTCCCAGTTAATTAATTCCTGGTAAGTGATAAATTTGTCCGGTCTAAGTGGGCGTAATGTCAACATTTCTTGGGGTGATATTCACATCGGTGTTGCTGGTTCAAAAATATGTTTATATCTCATCCAAGTGCGAAGTAAGGCAGATCTGATTATATGGTTACGAAATGATGCATGTATCTTGATTTTATCGTACCATAAATAGCCATGCCATCCACTTATGTTGTTGAAACCTTCAAGATCTAACAAACACACGTTAGATAAGTCCATCCAGTCTTTTAGCCATGTTAGAGCTGCCGCTTCAGCGTAGAGTTGAAAATTAGGTAGTGCTAAACCTCCTCTAACTTTAAGGTCCGTTAAATATTTATAAGCAATCCTCCGTTTTTTCTCTTGCCAGATGTAATTTAATATGTCTTTTCTCCAGGTATCAAAGTATTTGACATGTGATATTATAGGTAAATTTTGGAATAAGAAGAGTATCCTTGGTAAAATGTTCATTTGGACTGTTGATATACGTCCCAATAATGACAACTTTTTATTTGACCAAATGATCATATCAGTTTTTATTTTACTCCATAGTTTAGGATAGTTGTTGTTTATCAATTCTTTATTCTTCACAGAGATCCAGATACCCAAGTATTTGACTTTGTTAACTTTCTCCCAACCTGTATATGAAGTAAATTCCTGCTGCTGTGTTTCTGGTAGATTCTTAAATATTGTCTTTGTCTTTTCTTGATTGACTTTAAATCCCGATATTCTTCCAAAGTCGTCCAGAGTCTCCAATAGTATCTTCATTGATTGTGTTGGGTTTTCTAAAATTAACAAGAGGTCATCCGCGAATGCTCTCAATTTAAATTCATGTTTTTTAATTTTTAGTCCACGAATGTCCTCCATACTCCTTAGCTTACAACATAGTGATTCCAACACCAACAAAAACAATAACGGAGATAGAGGGCAACCTTGTCTAGTTCCTTTCTTGATTGAGCAATTATCTGACATTGATTCATTCACCAAAATTTTTGCCTGTTGGGATGTGTATATGGCCGATATACCTCTCAAAAAACGGTCTCCAAAATTTAATTTTTCCAGAATCTTTTTCATAAAATCCCAGGAGACCATATCAAAAGCTTTCTCTGCATCCAAGAATACAAAGGCCGCCGTTTGTTGGATATTCTGGTCATAATATTCCATTGAATCTAATAAAATTCTTATATTGTCTTTAATTTGCCTTCCTGGAACAAAGCCTGCTTGGTCTTCGTGTACAAGGTTCTTAATAAAATGTTTCATCCTATTCGATAAGACCGAGGCATAAATCTTATAGTCCACATTTAACAGCGAAATAGGTCTATAGTTTGATGTTTTTTCTGGATCTCTTCCTTCCTTCGGTATCAACGATATAAATGCATGTGACCAAGTCTCTGGGGATACTCCCTTATCCAAAATTGTGTTACAAAGTAATACAAAAAAGTCTACTAAATTATCACTAAATGTTCTATAAAATAGTGCAGTAATTCCATCTGGTCCAGGTGTCTTGTCTGGTTTTTGTTTCGTTATTGCTTCTTGTAATTCTTCCCTTGTAATTGGAGCATCTATCCATTCTCGTTGGGTTGTTGAAAGGATGTTCATCTGTACTGAATTTAAGAAGTTGTCCATTTTCTGTTTTGAAATATTTTCTTTCTGATATAGTTTAGTATAGAATGAAACAAATTCCTTTTGTATTTCCAAAGTTGAATAGACTGGTCCTTTGGCAGATTGGATTTTTGTTATAATCTTTTGAAATGAATCTTTCAATTGTGTTGCTAAAAATTTTCCAGGTTTATTAGCATGTTCAAAGTATTTTTGTTTGGCAAATTTTAAGTTTTTATTCATTTCCTCCATTATTACCAAATTTAGTTGGTGTTTGGATACAGAAATCTTCATTTGTATTTCGTTTTTCTCTGCTTCCTGTGATGCCATAACAAGTTTTTGTTCCAAATTTTGTAGATCCCAAAGTACATTATTGGTAAATTGTAGTTGGGTTTTCTTCCAGGCCGTATGTTTCTGTATCATAAATACTCTTAGAACAGCTTTAAATGCATCCCAAACTATATTCAACGAAGTTTCCCCATTAAGATTAATTTCAAAAAAGTCTTTAATTAAATCCTGTAGTTCTTTTTGAATCTTATTATCCTTTAAAAGTTTATCATTTAACCACCATCTAAATGCTTGTTTATTGTTCCATTCAAATGTAACAGGGTTATGGTCAGAAAAAGTTCTTGGTATAATTTGAATTTTACGTAATTGCGTAAAAATAGATTTACTAGCCCATATCATATCTATTCTGGAGTGTGAGTCGTGTCTCGCTGAATAAAAAGTATATTCTTTAGCCGTTGTATTCATTGTTCTCCAGATGTCTTGTATTTCTAATTCTGAAGCCATGGTGAAGAAGGTTTTAGGTAAACATCCTTCATTTTCGTCTTTTGCGTTTGATTTTTTATCCAAAATTGGGAGAATAACACCATTAAAGTCACCCATCAAAAGAATCTGGTCATTTGCATACTGAGAAATCAGTTCATGTAGTTGTCCATAGAATTTAGCTTTTCCTTCGATAGGTGCATATATTCCTACTACAATCGTCTTTTGCCCCAATATTTTAGTCTTGATAATTATAATTCTCCCTTCATTATCTTTGTACAGTAGTTCAGGACTAAGGCTATAGTGAGCATATATCACTACTCCCTTTGTTTTTGTTTTAGCCGATGCAACAAATGCTTGTCCAAGCATTTGTCTATCTAGATATTTTTTGTGTTTTGTTGCTATATGAGTCTCTTGTAAGACTCATTAGGGAGTATTTATATTTCTGTAGATATTTGAAAATTCTAGCCCGTTTGGTTTTTTCATACAAACCGTTCACGTTCCAAGAAATTACTTTTGCCATACTGTGGTAATTATTGAAGCAAAATATTCAGTCTATAATGCAGTGCCTCCTTCTGCTCCCTGTGGTTCTTCTTCTTCTTCCTCTTCCTTTTGTTCCAGGGTTAGTCCTTTAAGTTCTGTTTTATATTTCCTCAAAAATTTTCCCACATCTGATGGAGATAAGATTGTCATTTTCATTTCTTTGTAGGTAAAAGCCAAGCCTTGTGGCATAATCCAACGATATTTGATACCATTAGCCTTCAGAACAGACACAAATTCTTTGTAATTATTCCTCTGTGTAAGTAGATGTCTTGGTATGTCCTTTAATAATAGTAGAGGACTATCTCCTGCTGAAACCGGGTTATCATAGTGAATCTTCATAATCCTGTCCTTGATCCTAGTGTCATAAAAAACAATCATGAGATCTCTTGGTTTAGATCTTTTCATTCTAGCAGGTAATGGTATTCTCTAAACTCTGTTGATGGCTTGGTTTAAGTCTTGTTCCTCTATTTGAAATAAATAAGCCAGATTAGGGACTACAGTTTCTTTGTTATCTCCCATCATATCTGGAAAATTGCGCAGACGAAGGTTGGTTTCTCTAACTCTCATCTCCATCATTGCTATCTGATCTTTAACAGCTGTCTGGTTAGTTTGTATTGTTTCAATCTGTTTTTCTTGGCTTGCTAATTTTTTCTTTGTATCCTTGTGTTCTTCCATCACCTTCTTAACTGATGAATCCATTGCTTGCATGTCCGTCTTCATAGTATTCATTTGGGTCTTTACATCTTTAAGGTCTTCTGTAACCACATCTAGTTTTTGGTTAATAGCTTGAGATGCTTGGCCAAGATTTGTCATCATAGCAGTCAGCTGTGTCATCTGTGTAGACATCTGTTCAGACTGTTTAGTTGTTGCCTCTGTTTGCTTGGCTAACATGTCTTGCAATTTCTTTTCCATGGTTAAGGTTTGTGTCGCTTCTTTCAGTTTTGTATAGGCAGGGCTATGTAATGAGCCAGAACGGGGTCGAGATGCAGACATTTACATTGAAGTAAGGCTGGTAAAATACATGTCCTCAATCAGGACCCTCTGGTTAGTTGTTGATAGAAAGTGTTTCAATGATCAGCTTAATAATTTTTCCGCTTTGAAAAGACCCCTATTTCACTTTAAAACAGCTTTTTAAAGTTTTGAAATACCAGCGAGTTTTGCCGGCCGCTCTAGGTCGGGTCAATCAGGAAGTATTCTGGAAGTTAATTTCGCCGTGGACCTTCTACCGCCTCTTCTTGATGGTTGTTTCCTTCAGGAACTGTTTCTATGTTGCTCGAGTGTGACGTGTATCCGGTCCTACGACTTGCTTCCTGTTGTTGTAAGCCAGATGATAGAGAGGGTGGTATAGAGGGTCTTCCGGATTAAGGAGTTCCTTGCTGCAAATGTGGCTGGAGGACCCTTTTTTTCCTTTTCTTCTTTCCACCGGAAGAAATTCACCCTCCCCTTCCCTCAAGAATACTTCTCATTGGTGGAGATCTTAGTCCATCTTGTAAGCGTCTTACTAGCTCTTTGTTTTAGTTTAAGCTGATCAACTTGATAAGGCTCCTGCCTCTAATCCTGATGGATTTTATAGGTCAAACCTATCCAGTTCAATTAAGGGAGGGACAAGGATGCTGGGAATGTCTTCATCTACCCCCCGGTTATTCAGTAACATCAGTAAAAGACGAAGGGTTCTTGTGTACTCACTTGAGCATCTAGAGGTGAGGTTCTTATCTTAAAGTAGTCCTTATGGTGGTTATAAGGTGGTGGAGGGTAGAGCCTTATGCCGAAGTTGTGTTTTGGGATTTCTTTCCCTTGGTGCCCTCGCAGGACCGGCGTCCAAAACTCTGAGGGACTTAAAGAAGCTCCCTCAGAGTATTTGGGAGGTCAAACTGCTTTTGCGGGCTGCAGGGAGTTCCTGCTATCTGAGCCACTTGCAAGGATCGGGTTGGGGTGCATATAGCATCCCAGGACAAACGCAAACTTGGATTTCCCCCAGGACAGCCTGGGGAAACGTGGCACTCACCCCAGCGACACTCACCACCGGAAGTCCACGGGCTAGCATTTTTTAAAGGTCTACTCCATTTTACGTAAGATGGCAATGAAAAGGTTTGCTCTGTATTTCTGTCAGTGACCTGTATTTCTGACAGCTACCAGTAAGCATGGGTACTTCAGGAGTAATGAACTAGAGTTAAAACCACACAGAAAAACTAGAAGGAGGAGGTAAAGAGGGGACATCTGGGATAATGAGGGAAAGTGGGAGAGTTATATGTTTAATAGCATTGTACAAGTGGGGGACCCGCAAGGACTTGTAGGGGCATCTCATTCCCCCTCCCCGACTATTCTCTTTCCTCAAAGCGCTTATAGTCTCTCCCTCTTTCCCGATCCCTTCTCTCCTAAACCCACCATCCAAACTACCTTTATCTGACCCCTGTCTTCAGCTTTCCCTCCTTTACCCCTCCCCCCTTCCTCAGCAGCCTCTATCCAGGACATCTGTGGCTGAATTGCACAGTGTTGGCCACTGGACCCACATGTGTGGTGGGGAACCTGGAAGGACTTGCAGGGAGCACCTCACTTTTCCCTGTAGTGCCCACCCCACACTATTTCCACTTTTCCTCCTCCTGGCAGTCCTCCTAACCTTACTTTCCCTCTTTCCTTCTCTTCTTCCCACTTACAAACCAACCATTCTTTTATCCACTCCTCAAGTATTCAGCTTTATCTATTTACTTCATTTACACCCAAACTTTCTCCACAATGGAGATTCAAAACAGTTTATGTCATTCTATTCTCCTCCATTTTATCCTCACAACAACCTGTAAAATAGATTAGGCTCAGAGACAGTGACTGGCCAAAGGTCACACAGCAAGCTTCCGTGGCAGAGTAGGGATTCGAATCAGGGTCTCCCAGATCTTAGACTGACACTGTAACCAGTACACTGGCTCTCAGCTTTCCCTCCTTCCCTCCCCCTGGCAACCTCTCTCTGAGAGAAGTCTGGCCACATTGCAAAAGTCATGTGGTAGCAAGTCACACAGGTGAGTTGTGTGATGGCCACTGCTGGGCATGGCCAAATTGCACAAGGTGTGTGGAGGCTGGTGTTGGGCCCAGGCAGATGGTGTGGCATCAAGTCAACTGGTAGCTACTGCCACACATGGTTGAGTTGCGCAAATTCCATGGTAGCAAGCTGCTTGGTAACAGCTGATGGTCCTGGCCCAAAGAGTCCTTCCTCCAAGGCAGGAGAGAAGGGAGCAGGAATTGACTGGAAGGTCAAAATAGCCCTAGAAAGGTCTCTTTCTGCTGCCTTTTACTGATTGGAAGAAAGGTTTGAAGGCTGGCAATATTGTTGTTGCCTAGCAACCTCTGAAATCTCCTTTCTTAAAGGTATTTCTTCTATTATTTTGAGGGGCTTGGATCACCCTCCCCAATGTATTTCTTTTTTTGATTTCAGATTTTTCTGCAAAGCTGGACCTTTTCTCAAGTTCCATCTTGTTTGTCCGTGACTTTAATCTCCAGATTGAAGAAACCACAGATGAAGTGATGTTTAGAATTAGATACACTGATGTGTGTTTGGTGGTGTGCAGGACACAAGTAGTCCGGTGACTGTTTTGGCTGATGATGTGGACTTTGTATTCTTGCCTTGGGGGATGCCAAAGTTGCCTGCTGTGACTTTTAATTTTACTGAAAATTGGTGTTGTTTTTATGTTGTGAATTTTTTATGATGGTTTGATTGCTTTAATCTATTGGTAAACTATCTCATTTTATATAAAGGTAAGGTAAAGGTCCCCTGTGCAAGCACCGGGTCATTCCTGACCCATGGGATGACGTCACATCCCGACGTTTCCAAGGCAGACTTTGTTTGCGGGGTGGTTTGCCAGTGCCTTCCCCAGTCATCTTCCCTTTACCCCCAGCGAGCTTGGTACTCATTTCACCGACCTCGGAAGGATGGAAGGCTGAGTCAACCTTGAGCCGGCTACCTGAAACCAACTTCCGTCGGGATCGAACTCAGGTCGTGAGCAGAGCTTTTGACTGCAGTACTGCAGCTTAACACTCTGTGCCACGGGGCTCTTACTCATTTTATATACATTTTAAATAAATTAAACAGCACATGCCAAACAATGAAAAGAGGGTTTGCATGAGACCCATTTTTCAATAAATACATTTAAAACAAAAGTAAACAATTGCAGCAAATAACACTAGGCAGTGCTGTTGGGGAAACTGGCAACATTGCTGATATTTTTCACCTGGGGGAGGGCTTTTTTGTTTTAAATGCTGCCTGAGTGCTTCACCCTAGAGCAATATACTGTAGAGTGAAATAAATGTCTGAAAAAGAAGTGGTCCGAATGTTGTGAGACTGGTATCAGTGGCGGACCTACATTTTTGGGGCCCTGAAGCTTGAACTGTTATGGGGGCCCTTTCGCAACCAGCAACAATAGGGCATCATCCAACAAGGTTCAAAGGGCCTTGCTGCCCTTGCAAGGACCTCGAGGCCCAAATGGCGGAGAACAGGGAGGTGGGGTGGAGTCCTTGAAAATGGGCCATACAGTGATGAAATAAAACCATAGAATTATTAAGCTGTGCACCAGTGAAGGATTTGAGGATCCAGCTTCCAAAATGTAGGCTGTGAATAGATTCTGGTGAGCTCAGAGAGCCCATACAGCTGGGGGTTCGGGCGCTGCAAACCCTCAGAAATTTTTGAAATTTTACCAATTACAGGGACACTTTGAAGCCACATTAAATGGGTATTAGAGGATATTCTAAGGTCAATATTAAGTACTTCAAACCATTGGCTTATGATTCTATCACTAAAAAACTCCATCAATTTTGTTAAGAAATTCACTCATTAAAATAGTTGCTTCAGGGGGCCCCTCCAGGATTAGGGCCCTGAAGCTTAAGCTTCATTAGTTTCACAGTAGATCGGCCTCTGACTGGTATAACTCATCACACTTCCAGGCATTGTCTAACCAGAAGGCATTTGTTGGGTGAAAATAGTATTCACCCAATGTACAACCCTATGCATACTGACTTGGGAAGCAATATGAATGCACTCCATGAAACTCCTTTCTGGCAAACATGCATATGATTGGATTGCCTTTGTCAAACAAAGCAGTGCAAGAAGAGCTGTGCTTATGGAGATTAGATTTCAGTCTATTTTGGGGAAAAAAAAGAGTTACATCTATGATACAGAAAACAGTTTCTCCACTTTTAGAGATTCTGTTTACATGCACGTTTCCACATCAGGGAGTTTCACCTATTTGTAGGAAAAGAAAACAAATTTATCATCTTTGCTGACTCTTGCCTGTTAATGCATGCCTCCGGGTCAGCAATACACATGAGCTCTAATCATGCCGAGATGACTCAAGTTCTAGTTTTCCAACCCCAAGGCAAATGCCTTCTTCATCACTAAAGAACGGTGTTATTTCAGTGCAATCAAGGCCGAATGCAAACTCGAGAGGCATTTCAATATAGTAAGTGAAGGTGTTAACTATGAGTGGTTCCAGGCATTATAACTGCACTGACAAGCCAATGCATGCATGTCTTTCTGCTTCTTCTTTATTCATGCCCTCTATAGTATCCAAAGGGAGAACTCCTGCAGGAAACACATGAAGTTTTGCATGTCTGTACCATCTGTTCCCTCCAGATATTATGATATTTATTTGTTTGTTTTTGTATTTGTATGTCACCTTTCTGCCCTTATAAGGGCCACCGAGATGGCTAACAATTTAAAACATATGTAATAAAACCACATTTTAAAACCATTAAATCACTCCCCAAATCTCCACATTTCCTTAAAACAATTAAGCAACAGAGTTAAAATACATATAGAACATTAAAAAAGTAATTAAAACATAGGTTAGGAGGAAGGGATCATTGAGGGAATGCCAAGTGAAACAAAAAAGTCTTCACCTGCTGGTGGAAGACGGCAACAGAAGGGGACAGACACATCTCTTTGGGGAGAGAGTTCCAGAACTTTAGAACCTTGACCAAGAAGGTCCTCTTCTGGGCTGCCATCTGCCTAATCTCAGAAGTGGGGACACCTGAAGCAGGGCCTCTGAAGATGACCGTAATAGTTGAGTGGGTTCACAAATGGGGTAGGAAGACCTTCAGATATGATGGTCCCAAAAGGATCACGAAAAGGGTTAAATGTTTGTGTTTTGTTTACATGGACTCAGGAAGATGGTGCTAGCCACTTGGCAAGTTTCAGTTGGTCAGATCAAGAGCTATTGGTCATGTGATGTTCTGGTGCGATCCAAGAAGCTTCAGTTGAACTGCCATTCTGGATAAGAAGAGACTGCATTTCACTTCTTCTTTCTCGAACAGATAATGTTAACCATATTCTTTACTGTGTTTTAAGCCTTAGAGCAGTGGTTCTCAACCTTTTTCGAGTCATGACCCCCTTTTACAATTGCCAAGTAACTCGTCACATTTGCATAAATTTGCATAAATGACACTTTCAATAGGATAAAGAAAACACATTTGTTTTTTTTGGCAGTCCAGGGTATCCATATATATAATTACTTTAAATTTTAAAGTTTGAAACAAACAAGCAAACGGTACTACCACCTGTTGCGCAGTGGCTGTGACTGTGTGGCGTGGCAACCTTTCCTGGCACGGAGGAAAGAGTGCCTCTGAGCATGCACTGCGTTCCTTGTCCTCCCCTCTCTCCCCAAAAACTCTTCCAAGCAGGCCGGGGCACTCGCGAGGAAACCCCCTCTCTTGTGACTGGGACACTGCTTGTGCACAGAACTGCAGTTATCCCTCAAAGCGGAGCTCCGTTTAATCACCTCACGAGAGCAAAGGGCCAGGAAAGAGCCGAGGGCCGCTTATCCCGCTCGGACTTTTCGTGCCTTTTTCTCCCCTCCGTCAGTCACCACTCCTTCTGCGCCTCACCGAACCTGCGCGCTCGAGGGAGAAATCCCAAACTGCGCATGCACCTCGACTCTCTCCCCCTTGGCCTTGCCAGAGCGGAACTGATGACTCAGGGCAGAAAAGTGAAGCCACACTACAGACATGCGCACTTGGATTCCAGGCTGAAGCTCCCGCCCCACCCGAGCGCGGCTAAAAGTAAAAACAATGTGGCTGTAGCGGCCTCAAGGGGGACCGCCCTCTTCTCATCCGAGACCTGAACTGGCCGAGCCAGGGGAGCTTCCTCGGCCTCCCACATATCCTTCCGCATCATCTGCCCGGCGCAGGTGCAACCGGGCTGCGAGCTGGCCCGCCCGCCTCTCAGCTGGGCAGTGGGGCTACAGCTGGTGTGCGGCGGCATGCAGCCGCGTCTCTGCAGCCCGGCTCCTTCTGGCTGTCGGTGGGCCAGTTCCTCACCTCTCTGCTTGGGGTCTTCCCTGCCCTCGCGGACAGATCAGGGTTACAGGGCACCTGGGTTAGTCCTGGACAGCCGGGGTTTGGGGGCTGTCCCAGGACAGTGGCGGCGACCCCCCAGAAAACACTTCGTGACCCCCTTGGGGGTCCCGACCCCCAGGTTGAGAACCACTGCCTTAGAGCCTGTTAGCCACCTGCTGGCAAAAGTTTAGTAAACAAGTTGCAGTTATAAGTTATTAATTTATATTCCAAGTTTACCCTCTTTTTTGGTTAGTAAACCTCTATGTTTTGAGAAGGAAAGCAACGTGTCTTGAATCTGTGTGTTTGTCTAATTTATGATCCACAAGATCACGATTTATCGCAATCTATCTCAACATATATATGGGAATGTGAGGCTCCCATGTATCCTCTTGTCTTCCACATTTTATAACATCCTCCCACATTATCATCTACTTCCTTCCCTTGTGACACATGTTCATCTGTTTGAGCTATCAACTCATAGTTGCTGTAACAATGTTTTATTTTCTATGCAGTGTTATTTATTTATTTATTTTTCTTCTCATGAGAAACTCAAATGTTTTTGTCCTTAGGTGACTTTGGACTTTAGACAGATAAGCTGCCAACCTGAAGATGCTTGACAGGTTGGAGATGGATCAGCACTTATTAAATTTAGATTTTCTTCAAGTACAGCCAAGTGAGCTTTGTGCATGGGTTGATTATGCCCTCTTACCAGAATGACCTTTTATTACTGAAAAACAGAAAGAATTTTGTGGCAACGGAAAGACTGACATTGTGGCATAAATTTTTATTGGCTGGTGTCTGCTTCCTCATCTGCATAAAGTGTAACAGTTCGCAGTAACATGGAAATAGAAAAATGCCTTTGGGATTGGCCTTCAGGATTGGACTGCCCAGGTTGAGTTTTCTTCTCATTAACTGCCTCTGAAGAACCTACAGTATGCTCTTCCAAGTTACAAAGGGATTAGAAGAAATAATGGAAAACATTGCCTTATGAAGAAGCAATTAATGAGAAGAAAACTCAACATGGGCAGCCCAATCCTGAGGGGGGGGGGCAGATCCATGTTGGCCAGAAATGGCACAGCCATGCTGCCTCCTCAAAGCCTTCCCAGTTGCTGAGGAGGCAAAAAAAAGGCTTAAAAATAAAAATGGAGGAAATTGCCTTCAATGGGGCTGCGCCACCAAAAAAGGTGGTGTAGCATGACCACAGTGTGAGGGGGCATTTCCAGGTGAAAGGGGTGAGGAAGCTCCTCTCCCAGAAACAGCAGCTCCTCCACCAGAAATGCCCCCTATACCAGCACGGGCTTTTTCTTCTGGGAAAGCCATGCCGGCATGGCTGCGTTGGAGGAGGGGGCCGGCTGCACCTGGATGCCAGCAGGTCTGCCCCTGCGCTGGCATAGATGGGGTCATGCCAGCTCCTAAGGAGCTTTTCTCCCCCCTTCAGGAATGGGCTCTGAGAGTATGAATATGATATCCAGTACATATATTCCTGTAGATCAAGGGTTGGTAACTTAAATACTGAGAAAATACAGCATCTACCTGTGAAGGTTTTGATGTGACAACAAAGAAAAGGAAAAGGAAAAGGAGAGAGGGCCAGATTGCTTCAGAAATGTCAGTCTGAAACATCATTTGCTTGCTTTTAATATACACAGTCCTGTTCACAAATCACAGTGAACACATGTACTATCTGTGTACAGGGTACAATTGATTTATCTTTATACATGTTTTGAGTAATTCTCATGTTACATTCAATGTGTGTACAACTGAAACTGTAATTTAAATGTATTTATCCCACGTTTATCCAGGAACTGGTTTAATTTGCAAAATTGAATGTTCACTGGCTCTTTTTAATGAACTAATGTCTGCATATACATGCAGGATGTGCATGTGTTCACCGTAACATGTGAACAGAGTTACTTATGAATGTGATTTCAGTGGATGAAAATAATACCTGTACAATGTCTGGTCCTAAAAGATACTTTGTGAGACGGTCCCTAATGAGAAACCTAGTGGGAGAGTTTACACTCAAAATGATGAGAATTTCTGCTTTTGTTGTGAGCATTGGGCACATTTTGTAAGGAAAAAGGTGCCAAACCAGTTTCATTTATTTATTGTACATTTATGAATAAAAGTTTTGACAGATTCACCAGAATTTCAGAAAGTTGGGAAAGGATATGACTAAAAACACGCTTAAAATCCTATGTCCTGGAATGAACCCAATGAAATTTCAGAACAGCCCTACTATGTAATGTAGAATGGTTATGCAAGTTTGTTCAGCATCTAGTGTAGGCTGCTATTGCCCAAGAACTCCTTTGAATATTAGGCAGAAATTATGATGGGTCTGTGACTCAGAGATTCACTTTTTATGTGCCTGACATTTGATCCAAAGGTGAAAATGGTATACTCCCCTGCAATCTCTAGATTTAGGTGAAGCTCATGTATCTCTGCATGGTGGAGGTGCATGAGTTCCACCCTCAGATGATGCATAACAAATGCATACACAAGTGATTGGAGGAGGCTGAAATTGGTTCCCAGTTCATTCCCTATCCCCCGTTCCTTATTCACACTTCCTAGTTCCTGAATGATATTGAGAACAATTTAAAAGCTCTGCACCCCAAAATAAGGATTGGACCACCACATATCATACACTCACACATTCAGGGGACTGTGCCCTCCGAGAGGGTGCATGCTGGGTCCAATCCAAAGTTCAGTTCTTGTGCCAGCTGCTCCCAAGTGGGGTGCCCCCAGGACAAATGCACATACAGACGCTAGGGCCAAGCTCCACCTCAAAACAATCTTTGGACCACCTCACATTACGCGGAACTGGGAATAGGGAACAAACTGGGAACTGGGAACCAACTTCAGCCTCCTAGTGATTGGTACATATGCTACTGTATTCTCTGGGAAATGAGGGGGGGGAATCATTAAAGGAAGCTCTAAAATTTACCATCACAAGTGTTTAAGAAAAGAGAATTATATGAATTTCATAAATATTTTTCCTTGACTGTTTCTAAATATATCAACACAACTCAATTGAAACCAGATATATTCTTCTCTTTTTCTTTGTCTTCCATTTTCAAGCACTTCCAGGCAACATATCTATTATTAATTTCTGTGGACAAACAATGGATGATTGCAGCCTGCTCCTGTGATGGTACCATGCCAGAAATATCCACATGGATAAAACTGATGCTACATAGGAATCTATTTAAAAAATGTTCCGGTTGAGGCTAAATTTAAATCAGAAGTAGCATCAAAAGAGTATTATATTATCTTGGGTGCCGTGGAATACAGTCAGGATGCTGCTACGGTTGTCTTCTTTGGGGGCTTCCTAGAGGCACTTGGTTGGCCACTGTGTGAACAGACTGCTGAACTTGATGGGCCTTGGTTTGATCCAGTATGCCTTTTCTTATGTTCTTATGAGTACATCTTCACTACCCCCATTTGCTGTCAACACAGAAGTCAATTAAATAAAAAACAGAGATGCTCAAGCTACCCTATAAGTTACGGTAGTAATTTAGCAGTTTAGAAGCCCAATACACAGGCAGATTTCCATTCTTAAAAACACGAATGCAATGGCAGCTCATTTCTTGCTGTCTCATATTTCTCTCTTCACTTCCATGGTTTTGCCATCCATGCAAGAGGTAGCATTTCCAGGATCTCTACCCGTTTGAGTGTAATGCTGTTAGTGACCTCCGGAAGGCTGTGCCGCGCTGGTGCCGAAAACCTTGCCATGGAATTCCCAGTCCTGGCACAGTAGCTGGTTGGAGTCTTCTTATCAAGCATTCTTCAATTATCTCTCCTCTTCTCCGCTGGAAAACTGTTTCAAACTCTGCTACAAAATTGTTTTTGTTTGAAACATATATCCTACTTAAATTTAGCATGGATTAAAACATCAATCTAAAGAGAATTCTTCATCACATCCTTTTATAATTTAAAGCAGATCATGCTCATTCATTGTCATTATTTTTTTAAAAAATACTCTATATTTTGGTCCTATACAGTCCATCATGTATAAAGGTATTCAGCCTTGAAAACATAAAGGCAAACTTTCAAAGCAACACATGGCAGATTTAGCCACACAATTCCCATTAACATTAATGACTCACTCAGCTAAATCACTGTGCTGCTTTGAAAATTTACCTTAAGGGGTTATTCTCCCCTTGATACATGGGGGATTTATAAGTGTAGCTCCCGTTAATGTTAATGGAAGTTCAGGTCGTCTCTTTTCTGTTCACTGATCAGAGAATAGGCTTTTTTTTTTTTTTTTGGTAATTTTTGACTGGCAATTTTTTACATCTTGAAATTAAATGGCTGTTTGGCTTTAGGGAAGGGAGGATCAACAGACTCAGAAGGTGTTTGTCTTGAAATATCCCCTCCCCTTTAATACCAGAATATCCAGCATAAGTGCTTCAAATAATGCTGCATTTAGAATTTTCAAAGCTAAAAAGATACACTCAGCAATTCCAGTTCATATTCATTAACTAAACATTCAAATCCATTTGCAGATGAAGATACATGGAGAATTGCTTTCTTTTTGAAAGAAGTTCCTTCAGTCCATTTTTTCATTTGGAGCCCTTCTTGTATATTCCTTCATCCGGGGGCATTCAAATAAAAATCATTTCAAAAGAGAAACTTTTTTTTTTTGTAATTATGTGCAGGTGCTAACTTATATCTGGATTGTTGTCTAGAACCAACACTTTGCAGAGTACAACATTACATTGTGCAGAATTGCATTTACACAAGATAAACCTCAAATATCCTAGATCTGAATCATCCAAGCGTTGTTGGCTTTTGATTAAAATTATATCACCAGCCATTTTGCTGATTGTTCAGTAAAGTACAAGGCTTTTTCACATTCCATTGCAATTCACCTTTTATTCTGTTTGACTTGGCATGCACTGTCAAGTTAAACTTGCTGTGACCTATCAGCCTTTAAAACCTTACTTTCACCCAGTAATAACAACAGGTAGAAGGAATTGTTGGAGAATCTTTATGTTCAAAAAGGTATATTGCAAAGCAATGTGCACCAGAGCACAAACCTGTACGTTAGGCACTTCTGGAGACTTTTAAGAAAATGTACCCGTACTTTACAGTCAGAATAAAAAGCTAGTTATTTCATGAAGAAGACAAAATGTTTATCAACTTCTTTAAATTAGAAAAGAACAATCTGGAAACACACATTCATCTCTACATTGTGCCTCCAATACATGCACAAAAAATGCCTCAGAAAGGCTTCCACATTGAGCTAGGGCTGTCAAAAAAAAAAATTCGGTACAGTTCGGATTCGGCCGAATTTGGCCCTTGTGGGTTCGGTAGGTGCCGAAGTCCGAACTCCCCCACTTCAGATCCGTTCAATTCGGCGGGAATTAAAAGTTCGGGAAAAAAATTCGGCCGAATAAAGCCATTAAAAACACAATCGAGCCTTTCCGCGGCTCTGGGGGGGCATTTTTGGGCTTAGAGGTCCCAAACTTTCAGCAGAGCTTCAAAGGATGTATATTGAAAGACTCCCCAAGTTTTGTAAAGATTGGGTCAGGGGGGGCTGAGATATGGGCCCTGAAAGGGGTCCCCCCCACCCTTAATGTGTATCTCTCAGCAGAGCTTGCCGCCCACGCACAAAGCTCCCAGCCCCGACAAACAGCTGATGAGAGCAAGGGCGGGGCAGGTGCTAAGAACTTTGCAAAGCAACACAACTGAAAAGCAACACCTTTGCAAACATGCAAAGGGCAGGGCAGTTTTGAAGAATTTTGCAAAACAATACAACTGCAAAGCAACACAAGTACGCAATGCAACACCTTTGCAACAGTGCAAAGCAACACCTGACACCTGGGAGTTTGCATACCATGGAAAGGGACAGAGGCAGCTAGCTATGCATAATGAGCAGGAGGGGGTGGAATTTCTCCTTTTGCATTGGACTTGGGACCAGGCAGATGCATTCTTTAAGTCACCATTTGAAAACCAGTTTTGAGCAAGCATCAAAATAACCTAACTGATCTTATGAATGAGGAAAAACCTGAAGAATAAAAATGAAGCCCCCCCTCAAACCAGGGAGAGAGAGACTGGAGGGGGAACACACACCCCAGGCAGAACCGGCAAAAGCCCCCTTTGGCTTCCCCCACCCACCCACAGAAACTGCTCCCTCCCCCCACACACACACAGACTCTGCTTTCCCCCCCCACACACACAGAAAGAAAAATTATAGATTAAAGCCCCCAAAGGGGTCTTACTGTGGCTGTCTTCTGTTCCAGCAGGAGGGGCTGGGAGGCTGGGTAATCCAATATGATTCCATTTGTATCCAATATAAGATCCATATGTATGCATCTCTCGAGGGTGATCCATTCATCCCAATAGGGAAAAGGGGAAAGCCCATATCTCGGGGGGCCCTGACCCAATGTTTACAAAACTTGGGTGGTCTCTTAAAAAGTCTTGTCTGAAGCTCTGCTGAAAGTTTGGGGTCGGCACACCCAAAAATGTGCCCCCTGCAGCCACGGAAAGAGAAAAGGGGGGGAGCCGATATTTCAGCCCCCACTGAACCCATCTTTACAAAACTTGGGTGGTCTCTTAAGAGGGATTCTCTGAAGCTATGATAAAAGTTTGGGGGCTGCACCCCCAAAAAAGCGCCCCCTGCAGCCACGAAAATGGAAAAGGGGGGAGAGGAAAAAGGGGTGGAGCCCATATCTCTGGACCCCCTGACCCAATGTTTACAAAACTTGGGGGGTATCTTAAGAAGCCTTGTCTGATGCTCTGCTGAAAGTTTGGGGTCAGCACACCCAAAAATGCGCCCTCTGCAGCCATGGAAAGAAAAAGGGGGGAGCCCATATCTCGGGACCCCCTGACCCAATGTTTACAAAACTTGGGTGGTCTCTTAAGAAAACTTGTCTGAATATCCCCTGAAAGTTTGGGGTCTGTACCCCAAAAATGCGCCCCCTGCAGCCACGGAAAGGAGCGAATGTGCACAAGCACCCCCTCACACACACATGAGGATTTCCCTCTCTCTATCTCTTTCCCCGGCCGGCCGCACATCAGCTGATTCCTCCAGTACTCAATCCTGACTGATTGGCCAGAAGAAGACCCAGCTTGGCCACCGATTGGCCGGGGGAGGAGAATGCTGCTTACTGAAGGTTATGCTGCTTACTGACGGCCCCGAATTGGCCGAATTTATTCGCGAACTCCCGAACTCGCTGAATTCGGCACCCCCGGTTGCCCGCCAGTTTTGAGTTCCGTTCCTCCCGAACTAAAAACCGCCGAATCAAGGGAAATTCGTCTGAATTTCAGTTCGGGCCGAACCGAATTGACAGTCTGTGCTTCGGCCATCTGACACATTTTTTTCATGTTTCCACATGACATTGTTCTCTGTTCATGAGCATGGGTAACACTGCTTAGGAATAACTCAAAAGACAATTAAGATCTTGTCCCATCCACAAAAAAACCCTTTGCTTTAATTAAAAACACCTCCACAGGCATGGCAGTGTACACACACACACACACACACACAGAGAGAGAGAGAGGTGTGTGTGTGTGTGTGTATATATATATAGTTTGGTGGATGTTGGGACAGGGGGTCCAATTTTATGAGCCTGCAAAGGGGTGACCCCATCCTCCAGGCATTTGTGAGCTGAGCTGTCCACCAGTTTTCAGGTTCAGAAGTTTATCGTTGCTGCGGACTACAGCCAATTGGCAGGCTGGCACCTCAAAGTCTGGGGGCTCCCTTTGTATCTGGGGTACATAGCATGATGTCCAAGCAAATTAGCTTCCAAACTGAGGAAAACAGCTTAAATGCAAAAAAAAACCAAAAAAAAAAAAAAAAAACATAAGGCACAGAAAACATTTCAAATGACACCCTGTACTTTATTATAGTCATCAAAAATCTGATTTCTAGAGATGGTCACGGTGCGGGGAAATGAAGCCTCTACTTGCAGTGACCATCAGTTTGAGAGCAGATTTTCAGGAGAGGGGTGGTGATATTGGAGCCAGCCAAATGTCACAGTGATTGCTTGGTGGAAGGAAATACTATTCTGTGGTATTCTCAGACCTCCTATTTGGGCCCTCAGAAGCTAGTCTTCCTAACAGAGAAGATTTATGTCTCTGTCTGCAGCTAAGCCAGAGACAAGGGGTGGGGGAAGGATGAAAAGTAGTTAATAAGTTGTTATTTCCATTGTAGGAAGAGATGCCAAATATTTCTCTCAGGGTCTGATTCGAAGGTTGATTAGTTGGGATTTACTTCAATGTGATTTCCTTCCAAGTAAATGTGTTCAGGAGTTTGATGCCAGGCTTCAAACACTTACTAGAAAGTAAATTTCATTAACCTCGGTAAGAATTCCCGTTAAGTAATTGTGTATCACGGGAAGGTGCCAACTGACAACTATTTTAGAAGTAACATAAAAAAATTGCATCGCTAAGAGATGAGGGTTTTGTGCTTCCCAAGCAGCTTGCATTTTCTGTTGGAAAATATTTATATCCACAGTATTTTATATTAGCCATACATCAATGTGAAAAACATATGAATATGTCTTGTTGTGCGATAAGAATAAATATGAATAACCATTTCCATTTATTTACTAGCTCCTTTGACCAAAGGTCTTGAGCTTAACCATAACAATAATACATAATACAACAACACATAATCAATTTACAGTATGAATAACTATGAGTTCAAGTTCTGGTGTCTGTGTTGGTTCAGTAGAGTTGGTGGCTTAGATCCCACCAAATATTTCCATTGATGGAACTATTTCTGTCCATGTAGCATGACATCCCCCTACTTCCCAATGTATCCCCAAATGCCCCTGCAAAATGCTGCTATAGGGGACTGGAGATTCCCTAGGAATGGAATGAGGGGGAAGTTGGAGGCCTGCAACAGGAAGGGGGAATCAGTAAGCCCAGGAACACCCCTTTCTGCAGTGCTAATTTCATGTATTAAGTACTTTGTTTCAAGTTTGAAGCAGTTAGTATAAACTAGAGACATGTTTTTGCTACATTAATTGAGTTTACTTTTCACTATTTACGGTTGAGATATTTTTGGCTTCCTGTGCTTTATTATCTATGTTGTTTTGCAAAAAGGCAGGCACAGCCCCATGGAACTCAATGGAGAGTTTCACAGGGTTTTCTTGAAATAGACATTTTTGCCTTGCTGCGTTTGGAAGCAAGTTGCTCAGGAGGTGGTTCGGTTGCACCATCCCCATGTGCTTCTTTTTTTTTTTTTTTTTTTTTATAATTTTTTTATTGATTTTTATAATAAATCCAAAAAAAAGAAAAAAAAATATATACATAATAATAAAATAAAAAAAAAAATACATAGAGCGTACAGTTCTGTTATTACACTGTTCATATAAAAACATATATTGTTAATATTGTTCTACATATATTGTTATACATAATTGGTTATACATATAAGGATATATATTACGCCCTACTTAAAAAATCCACCACCCACCACAGTGCCCATCACCAATGGACTTCCGATGGGGTGTGTTGACTAATAAAAAAAAAATCACATTGTTATACATTAATTAAAATCACCTTATACTATAATTCGTTAACTATATTTTTAAAATCCGTTTTTGCCGATTTATCCCAGTATGCAGCGGCCTTTGACCACATAATTTTAAATTCCTCCCTATCTTTACCATGTAAGGATACTGTAATTTTGGCCATCCGCATATACAACCATAATTTTTCTCTCCATTCTCTAATTGAAGGTTTAATCGTTTGCTTCCACTTTTTTGCAATTATAATCCTAGCTGCTGCAAAACTATATTGACATATGACTCTATCACCTTTATCCAATTCTCTATTTGGAATACCCAATAAGCAAAAAGCGGGATCTCGCTTAATTTTTACTTTAATAAGATTATTAGTTTCATAAGTAACTAATTGCCAAAATCTCCTAATTTTTTTACAAAACCACCAACTATGCATAAACGTGCCTATATCAATACCACATTTCCAACATAACGTTTTGTCATCTTTTTTCATTTTACTTAATAAAACCGGGGTTATATACCATCTATAAAACATTTTATATAAATTTTCTCTTATTTCATTCGAAATAGTAAACCTAAATTCATTTTTCCAAAGCTTTTCCCAAATTTCCAAATCAATATTATATCCTAAATCTCTCATCCATTTCAACATGACTGGTTTGATCCTTTCTTGTTCTAAGTTCAATTCTATAAGTATTTTATAAATCCTACCAATCAATCCTTTATTACCTTTCAATAATACTATCTCAAAGTTAGATTTAGTATGATTAAATCCCAATCTATTATCTTTAATAAAAACATCATTTAGTTTATAATACATAAACCAGTCTTTTAGTTGAAGTTCTTCACGCGTTTTCAATATCCATGTCCCATCTCTATGTTCTATCAATTCTCTATAGATATCACAGTCCAAATTTAGATGTGCACCTCTTCGCATAAAAGCTTCTATAGGGTTTATCCAACCGGGAGTTTTACTTTCTAAAGCATCTTTATATTTATTCCATACTTGTAATAAGTTTTTCCTGATAATATTAGAATTAAATTCCTTATTCACTTTCTGTTTCTCATACCATAAATAAGCATGCCACCCGAATCGTAGTTTATATCCTTCTAATTCTAATAATTTAGGATTCTCCAAGAGAATCCAATCTTTAATCCAGGTGAAACATGCCGCTTGGTAATACATTTTTAAATCTGGTAATCCCAATCCTCCCGTCTCCCTTAATTCTATTAAATTATTATATGCAATCCTATGTCTCTCTTTACCCCAAAGGAATCTCAAAATATCTTTTTTCCATTCCTCAAATATCTGTACCCCTGTCACTATTGGTAAATTTTGAAACAGAAAAAGCATCTTAGGCAGTAACATCATTTTAATTACTGATATTCTTCCCCAAAGTGATAAAGGAACCTTTTCCCAACTTATCAGATCTTTTTTTATTTGTTGCCATTGTTTCACATAGTTGTCCTGAAATAAATTAAGGTTATTATTCGATAACCATATACCTAAATATTTAACTTTATGTTCAATATTGAGTCCCGACTTTTTGATCAATGTTTGTTGCTGTGAAAGAGTCATATTTTTAACCAAAATTTTTGTTTTTGCCTTATTAATTTTAAAACCTGAAATCTTTCCATAAACCTCCAATATTTTATTCCATCTGTCAAACTGTTCAATTGGATCAATCAAAAAACATACTAAATCATCCGCATAAGCTTTAAGTTTGTAATGATTTCTCCCTATTCTTACCCCTACTGCATCGTTAAATTTTCTAAGATTATCCAGTAATACCTCTAATACTAAAATAAAAAGTAAAGGGGAAAGAGGACAACCCTGTCTCGTTCCCCTTTGAATTTCAATCTTTGGTGATAAAGACCCATTCACAATCAAATTAGCTGTTTGATATGTATATATACTTTTTATGGCAGTTTTAAAACTATCACCAAAACCCATATATTCTAATACCTTAATCATAAACTGCCAATTAACATTATCAAAAGCTTTTTCGGCATCCAAAAATATAAAAGCTATTGGTGTTGTGTCTTGTTCCGCATATTCTAAAAGATCAATTACCACCCTAACATTTTGACTAATCAGTCTTCCTGGTAGAAATCCAGCTTGATCATCATGTATTAATTGGTTCAGTACTCCTTTTAATCTAGTAGCTAAAATTGCTACAAATAGTTTGTAATCAATATTTAGCAATGAAATCGGTCTGTAGTTTTTAACTTCCAATGTATCCGAATTCACCTTTGGTATTAAGGCTATATTTGCCTGTTTCCAGGTCTGAGGGATAATACCTTTTGTCATCCCTAAATTCATAACTTCCAAAAGATAGGGGATTAATTGCTCTCTAAATGTTTTATAATAATATGTTGTAAAACCATCTGGTCCAGGAGATTTATTCAGCTTACTTTTTTTTATAGCCTGCTCCAATTCGTCCATGGTTATTGGAGAATCTAAAAATTCTTTGTTTTCTTGCGTTATTTTTCGCCAATCCCATTTAGCAAGATAAACTTCCATTTCTACCTCTGAAACTGACTTTTTTTTATATAAATCTGTATAAAATTTCACAAATGTATCTACTATCTTCTCCTTAGCTCTTGTTATCTTGCCCTCCCTTCTTATTTGAGTTATTGGTAATTTTTTATCTTTCTGTTTAATTTGCCAAGCTAACATTTTACCTGGTTTATTAGCATGTTCAAAAAATCTTTGTTTAGTATACATAACTTTTCGTTCAATTTCTTCAGCAAGTAAAAATTCATATCGATGTTGACAATTTCTAATCTTATTTTGTTGTTCTAATTTAGCCCCTTTGTCTTGCAGTCTATTTAAATATCTCTCCGCCTGCTTTATTTCATCTAATATGCATTTTTTCTTAGTCTCCCTATCCCTATAATATCTTGTATTTTGTTGAATTAAAAATCCCCTAATTACTGCTTTGCCAGCGTCCCAAACTATGTCTTCACTGGTACCTTTATCCATATTTTCTTTAAAGTAATTTAATATTTCAATTTTCAATTTGTCTACAATTTTTTTATTATTTAATAGAAAATCATTAATTCTCCAGGGTTTATAACCTCTATTTCCCATTTCAATTTTAGCTGATACCGCGTTGTGGTCTGACAACACCCTAGGTAAAATCTCACAATTTTCTAAATTCTGTACCAGACCCTCTGACATCCATATCATGTCTATCCTGGAACACGTGAGATGTCTCTGTGAAAAAAAAGTATATTGCTTCATATTACCATGTGTCAACCTCCAGACATCAAACATATCCCACTGATCTGTAAGAACATCAAAAATCCCTGGTAACTTTCCTTCATTGCTAGCTTTTTTCTTTTTCCCAGATCTATCAACCTTAGGTACCTTAACTCCATTAAAGTCCCCCATCCATATCATTTTTTCTGTAGCATATTCAGCTAATAATAGTGCTAAGTTCTCATAAAATACCTTTTGATTTGTGTTAGGTGCATATATTCCCACAAGCAATACCTTTTGGTAACCAATTGTTACCTCCAACAGCAAAACTCTTCCCTCTATATCTTGAAAAATAACTTTTGGTTGTAATGAAACAGGTATATACATAGCTATTCCATTAGTCTTTTTACTACTATTACAAGCCGTAAATAAAGTACCCAACCTAGCATGTTCCAACCTGAAAACATCCTTAGGGAGTATATGTGTTTCCTGTAAGCAGATAATGTTAGCATTAAATTTTCTTAAATGATGAAAAATTTTCCTCCTTTTGTTGGGAGAGTTCATTCCATTAACATTCCAAGATATGACCTGTAACATATCAAATTTTTAATTAAATTCCATTAAATCCACAATAAGTACATTTTTAACTCCTGTTGCTGCAACCCCCCTCTACCCCCCATATCCATTCAATCTTCAGTCTTCAGGTTCCTCATTTGGAGAGTCCTCTGATGAAACTGGCAAATCTCCACCACCAGAAGCTTCAGATGCCTTTTCCTCTTCTGTAGACTCTCTAGTTGGAGCTTGTTTAGCTGGCTTGTGAGGCTTAACCAGTTCTGCATCATATCTTCTTAAAAACTGGTCTGCCTTATCCACTTCCGTGAACTTGAACCTTTTCGCCTTAAAGATAAAAGAGACCCCCTGCGGGTATTCCCATCTGTATTGAATTCCACTGAGTCTTAAACGCTGGGCAATCTCCATAAAATCCTTCCTCTTCCTCAGCAATCTTGCAGGTATTTCTTTCATCAGCCTCAGTGACTCATCTCCAACTTTCAATGGTGTTTTGTAATGAGTATTAAGTATTAAGTCTCTGTGGCTTCTAGAAAAAAGTTGAACCAGGCAGTCCCTCGGTACTTTATTCCTGGTTGCATATGCTGAATTTATTCTGTAGGCTGTCACAATCATCCCTGCAATGACCTCTTCAGATTCTTGCAAAAAATCTGCCAAGAGAACCATCAGATATCTTCGCAAGTCCCGATCCTCAATTTTCTCTCGCAATCCACGAATACGTAGGGAAGATTCTTTTATCTTAAGTTCCATCATTGCCATCTGATCATTTTGGGTCTCTTGTCTGTCAGCTACAGATGTTATTGACATCTCCAGGGTATCCACCTTCTTCTTAGTTTCTTTGGTTTCTTGTGAATTTTTTTTTAACTTGGTTTCTACCCTGTCTTGCCTGACAGCCAAAGATGAAATAGTGTCCTGCAAGGAAGCTATTGCAGCTGAATTCTGAGCTATAGTAGCTGTATTCTGAGATAGCTCCTGTTTCATTTCTGTCACATCCTGATGAGTCTTAGTTAAGAGTTCAAAAACAGAAGCCAGAGTCACTTCAGGTTTAGTTTCTGGTTTGGTTTTTAAAGGCATCTTAGCAGCAATAGATGTTGTTGCTATTGGAGAAGTTATCTGTTTGGTTGTTTGAGTTATTTGGGTCACAGAGGAGCGTCTGATAGGAGGCTGTACCACCAACTTTGTATCCTTTAAAATGTCCTTGGTGTGTTTCTCTTTCTCACCCATTGGTGAGCCAAAAAGACTGAAGTTAGAAAGTTGTAATCCAAGGGAAAATAGGGGGGGGCAAAAAATTTCTTTTATATCATTTCATTCAGGTAAAACATGTGGAGAGAACAATCACTGTGAACAGTAGGAAAAAATTCTATGCCATATCACTTAATTGTCCTCTTTTTTATTTCTAAGTACTCTTGGCTTTAAAAAGAAAACTTTTTGAGTGCGTCACTCAACTGGCAAAAAGCCAAAAATCACAAAACCAGAGCGTAACTGAATTATAGATGGTTCAAAAATTGTCCTTCACAAAAGAAAAATTGCCACACACCCCAAATTAGTGATTTTAAAGTCCAAACAGAGAATCTTTATTTATATTTCAAAGAAAAACAAAATCGGGTCCCACCTCGCTCTCTCCTGCCGTCTTCTTTAAGATGGCGCCGGCTCTTCGGTGAAATCCGCCAGAGCGACCGCTGCCGATTTCTCGGCGGTTATCGCTCCCATGGCAAGACCACCACCGGCACCCAGGACTGCATCCCCTCTTGCCCCGAGGGGTGCCGCTTGCCGGCTCTTCCCAGGGCTATTTTTAGCCCGTCGGCAGCGAACGGCAGGAGCGCGGGAGCTCCGCGCTTGTGACGGGGGGGTCGCCCGACCCGGAAGTCCATCCCCATGTGCTTCTTAACCCCCCCCCCTTAGGATTGCCCAGTAAATCATCTCCATCTACAATAGTGGAAAAACTAGAACCCTGCAGCTGAAGGATTTGTTGGTTTGGTCAAATCACTATATGAAACTTTTCTTAGACTCTTAGGTTGCCAGGTAACAATTCTGCAATGATAGTAGAAGTCATAGGTATTAAAATTTGCCTCCAAGAAATTACCTCATAGGTATTAAAATTTGCCTCCAGTTTTGGACCTGCAAACTTATGCCATGTTGGCTCTATTCCTTGCTTAGCCAAATACTTCTGGCCAGTGCTGATAGCTTAAAACTTCTTTATCTCTAAGCCCAGTTTTTAGAATTTAACATGTTCTACTTTTTATTAGTTCTTCTTTTCTTCAGCTTCATGACTCCATCAATCTTTGTGTCCTCAGGTCTCTATTTTAAAGTAATTACTTAGCCTATCTTGTCCCCATCCTGTCACTTGAACACTCCTCTCTCCTTCACCCCATACCAACAGTCTCTTCTGGGCAATGTGGGTTTCCCTTTTTTTCATTAACCTCTTCCTCCTTTTCCTCAAGGCTCATTCTCCACTTTCGGGTTCTCTTTTGTTTACTCTGGACTGGAATCTAGCCGTTTCATTATTCTACATCTTTCCTTCCTCCATAACTAAAGCCTCATGCCTCTTTAGTTTTCCTGCGTCATTAAACCTCTTTTTAAAATTGAGCAATCTCTTTCTAGTGATTTTATTTCCAGCCAAAACAATACCTTCCTTTTCCTTCACGTGAAGTGGATTGCAAACTGTTCTCTGAGCAACCAGCTATTCTGAACCATCAAATAAGCTCAGCCAATCAGTTTCAGTGATTATGTGAAAAAATCTCTAAAGTATCTTCTAGATTAATGTATTATTATCATTTTCCCACCCATGTATTATCATATAATTCTGCAAATTTTTCTCTCTTGCCTCCTTTTATATTCACTGGGGCCATTTTTTAAAAGCTAAAACCCCCATGAGTTTGCAAACAAAAGTTCTTTAAAGATATCTAATCTATGTAATTCTATTTCAGAGATTTGTTTGTTTGTAGGAATTCTGTAGAGGATGCAATTGTGCAGGTGAGCAAAAGTGTGGTTGTTTTGGTACTTGGCACAACAACATACAGTGAAATACCCCCAGCCTTTTAATGGAGAAAAAGCTCTACAAAGTATGGAATGCCACTGAAGCCTGAGCGATTTGTTAGTATTTTAAAGCAGACATATTTCCCTAGAGGAAAACAATCTTGTACCTATGTGAATGAACCTCCCAGTCTAAAACCAAGTGTGAAACATTCCATGAGCTAATCAATGGAGGCATCCAGCCAAGCTGTGTGGGGAACCTGCCCCTTTGTCTTTGTCTCATGAACTTGCCAACTCAGCTTGAATAGGTTTTATGGTTGTATATGGTTTTACTTTGTTGTAACTAACACCCAAAGAAAATCTTCAAAATAAGTAACTTTACATTTGTTTCCTTGTTTGTTGCAAGACACTTGGAGCATGTGTGATGTGGTGGTTGTCTTTAACATTTCCACTCTTGGGGAAACATGAGTTTTTGTGAAGCCAAAACATTTACTTTGCTGATGGATAACTTTAATTTATATGTGTAGGTAAAACAAGCCAACATTTGGGCTCTCGATATAATTATGAGATTAAGGACTGGTTCATGCCGTGGAGGCACATATGCAGCGTTTTGCACCAGCCATTTGTCACACATTCATCTAATTGCATGCATTCATGCAGAGGAATTTGAAAGTGTGAAGTAGTTCTAAGGGTTGACATGATTCCTCTGACAGGAATCAATACCTAGCAGTAGGGTTGCCAGGTCCCTCTTTGCCACTGGTGGGAGGTTTTTGGGGCGGAGTCCCAAGGAGGGAGATGTTTGGGGAGGGAAGGATTTCAGTGCCATAGAGTCCAATTGCCAAAGCAGCCATTTTCTCCAGGTGAACTGATCTCTATTGGTTGGAGATCAGGTGTAATAGCAGGAGATCTCCAGCTAGTACCTGGAGGTTAGTAATCCTACCTAGCAGAACCATAGTGATATAGCTACTCTTAGCACAATACCAGCCCATTCACACAGGATCTTCATGTTATGCCAGTGTGTGCATGCATTGGAGCAGGCAGCTACAGCTCACTCTTCCCTCAGCCTGACTGCAGGTAGGACCCGTGTATCATCTGATGCAGTGCTGTGTTGAAGTATGCATGTATTGGTGGAAGGGTTGAGTTTGCTACCTTTTCCCAGTTGGGCTCCTATGCATGAAAAGACCTCCCAGGCCTGAAAACAACAGCAATTTATTTCAGGCTTTTGTGGGGCTTTTATTGGTATTGTCTGGGTTCCATGCAAATATTATTTCTCTATCTGAACCAAGAAAACACTACAGTTACAAATAAAAATAATACCCTTGCAAATAGATTTTGCACTGAAATGGAGCCAGAATATTACTGAGAGCATAAGGAAAAAAATCATTTGATAATAAAATATCTCCATTAAAGCTGTAAAAATGAACTCTCACTCAGTGTCCAAACCAAGCAGAGATAAATAGTTTGATTACAGAGAGAAGGTGAAAGAGACATATATGCTAGGCTACAATTATTGATAGGATGTATTATTTTCCTCCTTTTTTGACAGTGAGAGATAGATATACAAAACCTATTATTACAGAGTCCTAATTACATATCTGTGAAATGGATCTATCATTTGAGGAGAAATGCCTCCAGACTAGAAAATGTCACTAATTGTTTCTTTGTCGTTGACATACTGTCTGAGAATAATTACAGAGTTCCCCCCCCCCCACTGACCTTTGGCTCAATGGTCACTGAGACATGTTTCTTTTCAGACTGAATAGATTTTACTCTACTCTGTAGGCTCTCAGAATGTGTTTGTCCAATAATTATCTATGTAAATCAGAGTTATTGGGCTGTACATTGAAAGTATAACCCTGGTCTATTAGTATCAGTGAATATTTTGCCTTTGGTTTGAATGTAAGGTGGAATATATTATAGTTTGTTTATCCTGTATGGAGTGATTTGGTAGGACTGGAGTGGAGTGGGGTACATACCCTAGAAAGAGGTGTTAAGAGACTGCTGTTGTAATGCATGACCTTGATGGTTGTCTTCTCTCTCATGCTGTTTAATAGCTACATGAAACTGCTGGGAAGGTCATCCGGGGATTTGGCCTGCAGTGTCATCAGTATTCTCAGCTCTTTCTTTTCACTCTGATGCTGGGAGACAGTGGAGATTGTGAATAGAATGTAATCTGTAATCTGTGAATGGATTGCATGGAGGTATTTATGTTCAAGAATGTTTGCCAGCTATGCCCTTGCCTAAAGAAGAGTGACCTAAAATATAGCCCCAGATCTACAATAGCTCTCGTAAACTATATGTATCTTGAAGTTTGTGTGTGTTTCTGGACTGCATAGGTAACTGAGATAGACATGCTAATCCTGTGGTGTTAATTTCATAGCTGCCATTTTCCAACGTGGTTGACGTGAATGGTAATGTACTCAAAGTCAGTTTAAAGAGCTGGTTCTGATCTTTAAAGACAGGATTCTTAAAGAGTGGCCTATTTCACACTGGCGGGGGGGGGGGGTCATGATATGGATTCTTAAAGGGTGGCCTGTTTTACACTTTGTTTTTTCTTAGCATCCTTGGTAGCTTTAACACCCAGGGATATAAATAGTTTAATCAAACATATAAATAAATGAGGAGTTTTCGCAAAGGAGGAAAGGCAAGGAATAATGGGAAGTCCAGTGCTATTTCCACAAATGATCTGGTATCAAAAGTGACCAGACTCACTGAAAGATGCATTTTACTTAAGCAGATCAGTTCTCAGACACATAACAGTGTGTATAGGTGAGTCAGGCTAAAGTGTTTGGTTGATTGCATGGTAACAGAGCTTCATCCAAAACCCAATGCAGCCAATTAAAAACAGCCTGGGTTATTCTGTTGCTCATATCATGAGACCCCCAAATTGTGTTTTATTTCCAGTAACCAAACTGCTTTCCAAAACCACACTGTAAATTCTCTGGGTGTCTATGTGCCTTATTATTATGCATTTTTCTTTAAGATGTGTATCTTAACCAATACCAATGCCTCACGTGATAGCAAGGTTGTCCTGGTTACTATTCAGATTATTGAGTAACACTGCAAATTGGTATGTAAACAGTAATACTTATCTAACGTATTGGCACAAAAGTAACTGCTGACAAGTGCATTCTTCAGACTCCAAATGCCTTCGCTCTCAAAGCCCTCATTACTTTAAACAGCCTGCTCTCACTTTCTATGGAGTGGTCCTCTCATTCCCCACCCCTCAAAAAGAAGCTGAGCAATGACCTTTCAGCAATAAAGAGCTGGTTGTTGTTGTTAGTATGTTGTTGCTGTCATTGTTTTTCTGGGTATCTTGCAGCATGGCCTAATGAGCCATCATGATGCTTTTGAGAGGGGGCATTGCGTAACTATCGCTGCCATGACCAATGTCTAAGAAATAATGTTAAAATATTTGAAGGGGCTGTTGAGACGAATACTAGCATCCCAGCAATTAATCATTAGCATAAAGTTTGTCCACCTTAAGAAAAACCCAGTTAATCTGAGAGGAGAAAAAAAACAACAACCTAAGGTGTGTGTGGGGAGAATACTCATTATAAAGCAAACAAACAAACTCTGTCCCAGTTTTAAATTACATACATGGAAGAATATCATGAAATCAGTGGGCTTAGACCTGAGTAACTTAACACAGGATTGCTTCATAAGAATATTAATTTCATGACCAGCCTAAGATTTTACCCTTTTTTGTTTCTGTAGACAAAATGAATTTTTTTGTTCTTGAAAAGCCTTGGCATCACGCATTTCACAACCTCATCCAGAAAAGTTCATCAATCAAAGGGTTTTAGACAATCACCCAGGAGCTACCCAAGGGAACTTATTTTTAGATGGCTTCCTCCCATAGCTACTTCTGCTGGTTCTCACCAGCCAGAGACCAAGGGTGGAGATTGGAGAAACTTTACTATTTTTTTAAAAAAGCACATGCACAACATCTAGCAATTGATTGGGGCTCACCCAGTCCAGAGAACGTTAGTTTCCGTCAGCTGCTCATGGCCCTTTTGAAGAAGATTCCCTCACCCGCGTGGATGAGCAATCTCCTTAACATGAGCTGCCTTGGTCATGACTTTGGCTGGCTCCGATATTGTTTCCCTGCACAGTGACCATCTCTTGGAATCAGATTTTTCATGACCACAATAAAGGACTGCTCACAGGATGTCATTTGCCACCAAAAGAAATGTTTTCTGTGCCTTATTTCTCTTGCATTTAAGCCCTTTTCCTCCATTTGGAATCTCATTTGCATGGACATCATGCAAAGGGCCCCCAAAAGAAGGCAGCCCCCACACTTTGAGGTGCCAGTCTGGTATCAGCTCTTTCCACCAGCCCTCGGCAATGCAGAACTTTTGAACCTGGAAACCGATGGACAGCTCGGCTCACAAATGCCTGGAGGATGGGGGTGACCCCTTTGCTGGCCCATAAAATTGGACCCCCTGTCCCAAAGTTCACCAAACTTTGGTGACCGTCTAAGGAGGGTCCCTTGCAGCTATGCTACAAATTTGGGTACTCTACCTCCACAAATGCCCCCCAGGAGCTTCAAAAAATTCCCATAGACTATAATGGGCCCAAATTTTTTAGTAAAGCCGAAAATAATCCAAATACTGAGACTTACCGGTATGGATATTCAGCTTATTTCGGGTTAACTGGGAAAAAAATTGGGCCAATAAACCCAAACTCGAAATTTACTGATTTTTTTTTTTTTTTGCACAACCCTAATTTCAGGCCTTTCTTTCTTAACTTTGGAACCTGAGTTGGCTCACAGCATAGCACACCAGCACATAGAAAAGAATTCCTTAGTCTGTGATTAACTGGACTGCAGTGTCATTTGCAACTATCTTTGGGAATAATTATTCAGTCTTCTGTATGACTCATAGTTGCATACAGAGCAGCTACAATCGCCTGTGCATTTGTTTTAATTGCCTCACTTGAATTATTGAATGCATTATTGGTAACTTCTATAGACTTGGCCTGAAGAGGATGTTGTTGTCCATGTACACAAAATTAAGTCCGGTGCTGTGGGTTCAGCTGCTAATGTAAATTTCTTTCAAATCTGCCCGAAAATGCTCTATGCAATATGTATACAATACCATCATCTGTATTTGCTGCCTGTTAATTGATAGTACAGTGACAGAAGGTTCTAAGGTGAGACCTGTAGTTCATGCTAAGTAATGTGTTGATTTCAAATGGATAAATTTAGACTGATGGGCTAATGAAAGGGGCATTGACAACCACTTGTGAGCTTTTTTAACATATCTATTTTCAGGAAATGTAACATCTGGTATATACCGCATCCATTATCCTATCTGCCTGGTGTAAGTGCACACAAATAATATATGTGCATGACTGATTTCTATGAGAATGTCTTCATTATTACTTCAAGCAGATGAAATCTGTATATTGGAACTCACTATTTACAGCTACATTTTATTTTGTGGATTCTTGTGCCATGTACATAAATTAGATATTTTTTCTAAATTGTCTAGTCTTTCTGACTTTGTAACTTTTCATAACTAATGGGACCTGCAGATTATTTAGTCCAATTTAGGTTTGTTTTTTCAGTTTTGGATTTTGAAGACTTTATTTCATTATGTTTTTCTATAATTATAAAACAGTGCAGACTCTTCCCTGTGCCCTTATTGTTCATATGGAGGAATAATGCTGAAGGAATAAGTGTTTTACAAAATATATGGATGTCCCTGACATATAGGATATAGGATGACTGTCTAAAATCATGCAAGATAAAATGCTATAGTAGAGGCCAGATAAATTGAACTATGGATATGTTTATTTATGAAAATGCAATATATATTACAGACATATTACAATACTCCTTTGGAACTATTTAAACCACACACACAATGGGGGACCTGCTTATTTATTTATATACACGCAAGCAGGGGAACTTGCCGGGCCATCTCATATTCCTCTACACACACATACACACACACACACACACACACACACACACACACACACACACACACACACACACAATTTCCTTTTTTCCCTTCCCTGGCAGCCTCCATCACCTCTCCAGTTTTCTTGCTTTCTTCTCTTCTTTCTACCCACCAGCCAACCTACCTTTATCTGCCCCTCTGTCTTCAACTTTCCTTTCTTTCTTCACTCTGGTAGCTTCTCCCCAGGAAAAGTCTACCCCGATTGTGCAGTGGTCCGGTTGTGCGGTGGCACTGGGCTGAGCCCAGTTTCACATTGTCTGGCAGTGCTGGATGGGACCCAGTTGCATGGTGGCTAGCAGTGTAGGGCTGAGTTGCATGGTGGCTGGAGGTGGTGGGTAGGTTGGGCCAAGTGGCACGGCAGCTGCGGGGCCTTTCCTTGGTGAGTCCTCCTCCATCAGGGGCATGACAGGGCAGGAGGGCCCTTCAAGGTCTGTTTTGTCTAAGCTTCCTCTTGCTTTGCTTGACAGAAACCAAAAAAAGGGCGTCCTGATTCAACAGGTCGCCCCATTGTGGGCTTACCGGGTGGCGAAGAGGAAGGGGGGAGGAGGTCTCTTGTTGCCAGACGGCGCGTGGGGCTGTCTCGCGAGGCCACGCTGGCCTCGCGGTTTCTCCCCTTCTCCTCCTGGGGTTGGATAGGGCACGGGGGGGGGGGGGAGGTGATGTCAGGCACCCTGCCCCCGCGCCTATTTAAAGGGTCCCAGCCCGGCAGCCGTCCTCTTTGCCGGGGGAAGACGAGGATAGAAGTTGGCTGCGCTGAACGGAGCAGAGCCAGGCAGGGACCACGTGGCTTGGGACGGATCGGCTGTACTGCAGCTGGGCGGTACTGAGGCTTGCACGGAGGCTCTGGTAGGCGGTTTCCCTGGGTCCTAGCTCCTTGGGGAAGGATTTGTTCCCTTTCTCCTTGCCGCGGCCAGGACTGGGTGAGTAGCTTGCGCAATAAAGCTGTACTGCAGCTGGGCGGTACTGAGGATTGCACGGAGGCTCTGATAGGCGGTTTCCCTGGGTCCTAGCTCCTTGGGGAAGGATTTGTTCCCTTTCTCCTTGCCGCGGCCAGGGCTGGGTGAGTAGCTTGTGCAATAAAGCTCCCCTTCCCTCCACGTTTGGGTCTGATTAAGGGCGTTTGCCGGTTTTTTGGGGGAACACGTGCAGGTGGCCTTTGAAGCTCCCCCCCCCTCGGCACCAGTGGGTCCCCTTCTCGGTTGGGACTTGGGTGTGTCTGCTCCTGTTTTCCGGTTGGTGTTGGATACCTTTTTGGGAGGCAGTGACCTTCTACCCCCCCTCCATTTTGTTAGGGATTTACTTGCCCTACATTATTCCTAGGCTCCTGGTTGGTCGCCGTTATTACCCGGGTGGTTGCAGCTGTGTGTGTGAGTGGTTTCCCTGGCTTATATCCCCACTCATTGCCAACCCCCCACCCCCTCCCACTTTTGTCTTGAACTGCTGCTAATTTGTTCTTCTTACCCATTCTTTTCTGAGCAGGATTTACTTGGTTGTAGGCTATAGGATCTTGCTTCCGGGAGGGGTGATAGCTTATGTTTGGTTATTTACCAAGGTAGTCTCTGTGTTTGTAATCAATTGGGAGTGGTGAATTCATTGGGCACCTCGCTTTGGTTAATTCAATTGATTGATTTGCTTGCCTTTAGGGGCAGGGGTGGTGATTCTCTGCCTGCTCTTTTGACACTTGCTTAGTTGGGTTTGCTTGCATTGTTTGCAGAGGCTATTTGTGCTTTCACTAAACACATACATAGATAGCACCCACATGGCACCAAAGCAAGCTGGGGGGCCTAAGCGCAAGGCCAATGCTGGCAAAGGGAAGGGCAAGGCTACTCCACAGCCAAAGAGGGCCCGGCCTGGACCAGATACGGTTTCTGCAGGGCCATCACGGAAGTCTGCCCTAACTACAGCGCCTTCACGTCCAGCTACTTTGGCTAAGGCTTCGGCCAAGTCCAGTAAGGGGCGAAAGCTCCGGCCCTAAGGGGCGAAAGCTCCGGCCAAGTCCAGTAAGGCAACTGCCTCCAAGGGGGGGCGGGGTTCTGGGTCCAGGGCTGCTGCCCCTATGGCGGCCGCTGCTGCTCAACAGGCACCAGATATACTGGTTGGTTTGACCACTACTGTGGCCAGATTGGTGGAGAGGATGGAGAGGTGGGAAACTCCACAGGGGTTGCAAGGGTCGCAAGTTCCGCCTTGACCGAGGCTCCTTCCACGAGCGTGGGCGCACTTGGGACCAGGGCTGGTGCACGGCGACAGGATCAGTCTTCCAGCTTGTCTGACGTTCCTGGGCCCAGGGCTGTGCAGAGGACTAGGTCGGCGGGGCAGAGGGGCGAGTCATCCGACTCATCCGATGGCTCGGTGATGCCTGAGGTCGGGGTCCGTGCGGCGACTAAGAAGAAAGAGCGACGGAGACGCAGAGCTCGGCGACCCAGGGAATCATCTACGGATGAGGACTCTGCACACACCGGGGACCGGTATTGGTTGGCGGGGGCGCGGGTTCCTGGGCTCCCCCGATGGGTGATTAGGAGGCGTAGGTTGGCGCAGGAGGTTTCCCCTGCGGCGGGTTGGGTCCCAGAGGCTCTGCCTGGATCAGGGCAGTCCTCATCGGCTTATTTAGATTCAGAGGACTCCCCGGGCATGCACTTGGCTAGGAAGGTCAGGGAAAGGATTTTAGAAGGCTACTTCATAGATGTCTTCTCGCTGCTCAAATCTGAGTCAGATGACGGGCAGGACGGGCCTAAATCCGGTAAGAAGAGAGGCAAGGCTGGAGGGGCGGAGCGTACCTTGCTTAATTGGATGGCTGGGTTCGCGGTATTTCGTGGGGTGGTCGAGGCAGCTTTCCCGGAGCGAGCCTGGCACTTGACGAATCATATGGCCAACGTACTGTCCGCTGTAGAGCTGGCGGGTGAGGCTGCGGCCTTTAGTTACGATGAGGCGTTTAGAAAGCGAGCCTCGCACAGTCAACACACTAGGTGGGATCTAGTGAATGATAAATTGTGGCTGCGTTTGGTGGGGCCTCGGATGAAGGGCAGGTTGGAAGGTCGGAGACCATTCAAGGATGGTTTCAAAGGGGAGCCCAACCAGAAGGTGTGCTGGGAGTTTAATCAGGGGCGGTGCAACCGTGTGCGGTGCAGATATGCACATGACTGTGAGGTTTGTTTTGGCCCCCATGTCAGACTGTCTTGTAACAGGGAGCGGCATAATCAGCAGCCCTTTCGCCGTTCCCACCCCCTCCCAATTGCTGGCCGGGGAGAGGGCGGAAAGGGGGACGCCGTACCCGACAATGCCGGTGCCAGTAAATAGCGCATCAGGTATCACCGGTTTTTTGCCCCTTTGCCCGACTCCTGTTCGCCTCCGCCCCTTGGAAAAATTGCTTGCACTGTACCCTTCCCGCCCAGCGGCAAAATTCTTGTTGGAAGATTTTTCTGCTGGTTTCAGGATACCCTTTAGTGGCCCTCGCATTCCTTTTGATGCACCTAACCTGCGCTCAGCTCGGGAGTTACCTGACGTAGTGGCAGCTAAGGTTCAGAAGGAGTGTGACGCGGGCCGGGTGGCTGGCCCCTTCCCCTCCCCGCCGTTTCCCAATCTCGGAGTGTCTCCGATAGGGGTAGTTCCTAAGAAGGCCCCGGGTGAGTACCGGTTGATCCACCACCTGTCCTACCCTAAGGGATCTTCCGTGAATGACGCCATACCCACTGAATTTTGCTCGGTGCGGTACGCGTCATTCGATCAGGCAGTACACATAGTAAAGGCTTGCGGAGTGGGGGCCCTTATGGCAAAATGTGATGTTAAATCTGCATTCCGACTCCTCCCAGTTCACCCACGGGACCACTGCTTGCTTGGATTTAAACTTGATGGGGCTTGGTACGTTGACAAGGCGATGCCAATGGGTTGTTCGGTGTCCTGCGCAGCCTTTGAGACTTTTAGTACTTTCCTTGAATGGGCCTTTAAGAGGAGGGCGGGCACCTCTTGGGTGACCCATTATTTAGATGACTTCCTTTTCACTGGGCCATGCCAGACTACGGCTTGCGCAGATGGCCTCAGGATTTTCGGGGAGCTCGCTGGGGAGCTGGGGGTGCCTTTGGCCCCGGAAAAAACGGAAGGCCCCGCCACTAAGTTGGTGTACCTGGGCATCCTACTGGATTCGGTTCGAGGGACTTCTAGTCTGCCAGAGGATAAGTTAGCTGCCCTTAGGGCGCTTCTTTCCTGGCTCTCGGCGCAGAAGAAATGCACCTTGAGGGAGATACAGGTTCTTCTCGGTCACTTGAACTTCGCCTGCAGGGTGGTTCATCTGGGCAGGACCTTTTGCGCTAGGCTAGCAAGGGCGACTGCTGGGGTTAAGTCACCGCACCATTGGGTGAGGGTAACTCGGGGCATTAAGGCTGACCTGCAGGTTTGGCAGACGTTCCTAGCCAGCTACAATGGAGTTTCCTTGTGGCAGTCTCCCCAGGCACTTAGTCCTGCCCTGCAGGTTCACTCCGATGCGGCAGGTAGCATTGGGTTTGGGGTTTACTTTAATGGGCGATGGTGTGCTCAGCGCTGGCCCCTGCAATGGCAGGGCTCCGGGGTTCTGCGGGATTTAACGTTTTTAGAGCTTTTTCCTGTTTTGGTTGCGGTGGTGATTTGGGGTCCTTCCTTTTGCAATTCAAGGGTCACCTTTTGGTGTGATAATCATGCCGTTGTTCGCGTGGTCAACCGTCAATCCTCACGCTCTGAGCGGGTGATGCGCCTGGTGCGCAGGTTTGTGTTGGCCTGTCTTACATACAATGTCTGTTTTTCCGCCAAGCATATTCCAGGCGTTAATAACGAGGTCGCAGATGTGTTATCTCGATTTCAGGAGGAGAGGTTCCGGACCCTGGCCCCGGAGACGAACCCTCAACCAGACCCATTTCCTGCGGACCTGCGGACACTTGGAGGGACATAGTTTTGCAGGGAGTATTGAATTCCATCGCTCCTTCCACCCTGCGGGCTTATGAGGGGGCCTTTGAGAAAGTAATGGCCTTTGACCGAAGTATTGGGGGACACGGGGCCTTGCCTCTGGCTCGGGACACGGTTCTTCGGTACCTGGCTGGGATGAGGCTGCAGGGCCTGGCTCCAACAACTATGTCCCTGCATATGGCCGCCGTGGCCTTTTTTAGTAAGGCATACGGCCACGATGATCCCTGCCAGGGTTTCACCATACCACGAGCGATAAAAGGATGGAAGAGGACCAACCCCCGTCCTCCCGATGCCAGACTCCCCATCACTTTCCCCATCCACCGTCAACTGACGGGCCTCCTCCCTTCGCTGTGTCACTCGAGATTTGAGGTGAAACTGTTTTCTGCTGCTTTTGTGTTGTCCTTTTACGGGGCTTTTCGATGCAGTGAGATTGTCTCGGCCTCTGCTCGGGATGTCTCAGGTCATGCCATCAGGTTGGCGGATGTCACTATCTGTGCATCCTCTCTTACGAACACGGTAAGACAGTCCAAGACCGACCAGTCCGGACGTGGGGTTACGGTAGTACTTCATGCAGTAAAGGGTGGGCCCTGTTGCCCGGTATCCACGCTTAGGGCCTACCTCCGGGTTCATCCTTCTGCCGGTGACCCCCTCTTGCTACATGAGGATGGGTCTTTGCTGACCAGATACCAGTTCATGGCAGTTCTACGGTCCTGTCTCAGAGCGGCAGGTTTGCCCCCTGAGGAATTTGGGACGCATTCCTTCCGCATAGGGGCAGCCTCTTACGCCGCGAATTGTGGTTTACCCCAGGAGGTCATTCGCTCGATTGGGCGGTGGAAGTCCGAGGCCTTTTGCACTTACCTCCGTAGGTGACTTGGCTGGATGCTGTCCTGGCAATGGTTTTGTTTTCTTTCTCTTTCTAGGGCATCAGAAGGAAGTTTGGATCCTGGGCCATAGCATAGTGCACTGGGCCGGACGCTATGCGGAGTCAACGGGTTGGGGAAGAGCGCTTGGACTGCAGGACTTCTTGTCCATGAGGTGGATCGGGCGACGTGGGATGCGTTGGGATTCCTTTTCGCAAGCGATAAGGACGTCCATGGCCCGTTTCGGACCTCCAGATGCCATAGTGGTTCAGCTGGGGGAGAACGACCTGCCGGCTCAGAACGGAATGGACTTGTGCTCTAGGATGTCCAGAGACTTTGGGACTTTGCATGCAGAGCTACCGGACACCCGGCTGTTTTGGTCAGAACTGTTGCAACGGCGGGTGTGGCATGGCGCGAAGGAGCCGACAAGAGTGGATTTCGCCAGACAGAAATTGTCCCGTGCGGTGGGCCATTTCATTGAGTCACTTGGGGGTGTAGTGATTCACCACACAGAGATCTCATTCCGGTTACCGGAGCTGTATCACCCTGATGGTGTGCACTTGTTGGACTGGGGTCACGATTTGTGGCTACATGCTGTACGGGGCTCGCTACTTTGTTGGTCACAGCAGTAGGAGCGTTGGCGGGAGCAGGGCGGATGCCCTGCTCTTTGGCGGGTTTTTGCATGGGCTCTGATCCAAGAAGGGAAGATGGGCGTTTCCTTCCCGTTTGTGGGGACCCCCATAAGGGGTCTTGGGATGGAGCTCAACAGCGTTGCCCGGCTCGGGGACCTGTTTGGGAGCTACAATCCCAGGTGGCGCTGGCTCCACATAGAGATGTGCGTCCGGTGGGGCCACCTAAGTGCTACTCCGGTGTGGTACCCCCCACGGGTGTTGAGGGGGTGTTTATCGAGTGGTTCGATACTATCGGGTTACAGGGTGGTGACCCGATATCTTGGATCTGCCCCCATGATTTTCCGTCAACGCTCCATTCTGTTTTGATCAATAAAACTGTGGCCATTTATTTCCCAAAGAATACAGTGTATGTGTGTTTATTGATTTTCTTACTCCCCTACTTCCTTGGAGCCACTTGCCCGTGGGTCCACAACTTGAAAGTTTCAGCAATATTGTTGTGGTATCCTCGGAACTTCCAGAATGCTCATTGAGAGCTCAGTGAACATTTTTTTCTTTATACTTGATGCATAATTTCTATTATTTTGGGGAGTTTTAATTCCTCGTGGATTTTTGTTTGTTTGTTTTAGATTTCAGATTCTTCTGGAAACTTGGGAGTCCTTTCAGATTTATAGGCAAATCCCCTCATCCTTCCATAGCTCCATTTTGCTGATCTATTAATCCGCATTATATGGCCCAGTTCGGAATTAGATATATGAATTGAAAATTTGAGATGAGGGAGAAAATACAAGGAAGGAATGGAGTTGGCGATAAGGAGGGGAAAATTTGTGATCATTCCCCATGCATTTAGGCTTTATTTCAGTACAGGAGGGGAAAAAATGGTTGCGCCAAAGGCTTCTTAGAAAAGGTGGATTGTGAGGCGGGACCTGAAGAAAATGAGAAAGGTGGCATCACAGGTATTTGGGGAGGCAGATCCAGGCACAAACGTCAGCAAGGGGGTAAGAGTGGAGTCATTTGAGGGAGGAGGAGGCATTTCTGGGTAGCTGAGGATGATGAAGCTGGAGGAACAAAAGCCAGAATGGCATCAATATGCCTGGTTCTTGCTAAGGAGATTCATAGGTGTGTGGCTTACCAGATGTGGAAATGGTGGTACAAATTGCACATGCATCTAAGAGAGCAATCCTAAGCAGGTCTACTCAGAATCCTTCTCTGGTCTTTTCAGTGGGATTTACTTTTTAGGATTGCACTGTGAATGTGCATCCAAGCATGATGATGTTTATCCATAATATATTGCTTTTAACTGGATGCATATTGGAATCTGCATTCAAATGCACAACTCCATCAATTTTCTGGCCCAAATTCTAGTCATAGATAAATACTGTTTAAAAGCATGACTAGAGATAGAACATGGTGAAGGGTCTACACAATTTGAGCAGGATGTTTTTCTTTGTCCTCAGCAGGTTTACTTTCACTGTGAGGTCAAGCACAAAAATATTATTTTAAGTGAACAATTGTTGAAGATATGAGATGAGCAAACAAAATCAAGCCTCAGGTGTACTACAAATATGTATTTATTTAATGTTTTTGGTGATCCTTTTCTGTAACCTCAAAACAGCTCACAAAAATGCCAGAACATATTATAAAGAAGTTATTCTCCCAAATAACTTATTTGCACACTCATGAAAGTAATGTAAGCTGCCAGGGAGGTAAAATGAAATTGTTAAAAATTGCAGAGAGAGCCAGCGGAGGCTAGGATTGTACGTTCGCTCTTCCCCCTACATTTGGGTGATGACACCCCCCCCCGGGGGGGCGAGCGAGTGCACAATCCTAGGCTCCACTGGCTCTCTTTGTGATTTTTAATAGTATTTTGGATGATATGATGTTATATTGGTATTCCATTGGAGTGGTAGAAAAAAATGTGGCAAGGGGGTGCAGAGAATGTGGCTTCTATTTCAGTGATTTTCAGCAGTGTGTGTCCAACTGTGGAGTTTTCCTTCCTTTCCTTTTGTGCGATTCACAGGAACAAATGGCGAACTTGTCTGTCTATTCAAGTCATTGTGTGTTCAACTGCAGAGCTCCCCCCCCACTTTCTTTTTGTACGATTAACAGGGATTCTAGCCAGTTTCAGCAGTGCGTGTACAAAGGAGAATCTCCCCCATTTTACTCATGGGGGAGATTCTCCTTTGTACACTCATGGGGGGGTGAGGGGGAAAGGGAAGGGGCTGGTGATGTTTTTGTCAGAGTCAGCACTACTGCCAATGACAATGCACCGTTTAAAGGGGCGGGGACTCAGGCACTTCCTGATTTCTCCTTGTGATTATGCTGTGCTCAAGAGACTGTCCAGGACTTCCTTAACTACAAACAACACCATGCATAAGGTTTTCCAGTCTTGGGATATAAAAGTGTGAGACAAGAGAGGGACGAACCAGGGACATACTAACCATGCATAAACGACCTGAGAAACAAGGGGCTGTCACAAGAATGGAACACCAGCAACATTCCCTTGTATGTGGAAAAGTGCTTAGCATATGCACATGGGCTTCTTAGCATCCTGGCCATGTTCTACATAACATATTTCAGTCTGTGTAAACAGCTTTCAAATGACCCGGTAGAGGAACAATGTGTGCATTGGGGTGAGGAGGCTGGGGAAGGGGGGGGGGCTACAGCTCCTTTTAAAGTGACTTCCCACCTGCTTCTAATTGACCTATTTATACAAGGCCACATACATGGGCTGCCTGCAAGCCCCCCTTTCTACCCCTATGGGGAAGTGCAGGTATGGCATTATGATCAGATAAGAAAGGCAATCCATTTTACTTATGAATCAGAACTTGTGTTGCCAGTCAGCAGATGGCAACCTGCAGGATTTGGGGGTAGGGTTGTTGATTCGGTTCGGCCCGAACTGAAAAACAGCCGAATTTCCCCTGATTCAGTGGTTTTTAGTTCGGGACGAACCGAACTCAAAAATGGCGGGCAACCGGGGAGCCGAATTCAGCGAGTTCGGGAGTTCACGAATAAATCCGGCCAATTTGGGGTGTCAGTAAGCAGCATAACCGTCAGTAAGCAGCATTCTCCTTCCCCGGCCAATCGGTGGCCAAGCTGGGTCTTCTTCTGGCCAATCAGTCAGGATTGAGTACTGGAGGAATCAGCTGATGTGCGGCCGGGCCGGGGAGAGAGAGAGAGAGGGAAATCCTCGTGTGTGTGTGTGGGGGGGTGCTTGTGCACATTCACTCCTTTCTGTGGCTGCAGGGGGCGTATTTTTTGGGGTAAAGACCCCAAACTTTCAGCAGAGATTCAGACAAGCCTTCTTAAGAGACCACCCAAGTTTTGTAAACATTGGGTCAGGGGGTCCTGAGATATGGGCTCCCCCTTTTTTCTTTCCATGGCTGCAGGGGGCGCATTTTTGGGTGTACAGACCCCAAACTTTCAGTGGAGCTTCAGATGAGCCTTCTTAAGATACCCCCCAAGTTTTGTAAACATTGGGTCAGGGGGTCTCGAGATATGGGCTCCACCCCTTTTCCCTCCCCCCTTTTCCATTTCCGTGGCTGCAGGGGGCGCTTTTTTGGGGATACAGCCACCAAACTTTCAGCATAGCTTCAGACAATCCTTCTTAAGATACCACCCAAGTTTTGTAAAGATGGGTTCAGTGGGGGCAGAAATATCGGCTCCCCACTTTTCTCTTTCCGTGGCTGCAGGGGGCGCATTTTTGGGGGTGCAGATCCCAAACTTTGAGCGGAGCTTCAGACAAGCCTTCTTAAGAGACCACCCAAGTTTTGTAAACATTGGGTCAGGGCCCCCCGAGATATGGGCTTTCCCCTTTTCCCTATTGGGATGAATGGATCACCCTGTATGCATCTCCAGAGCAAAACGTCCCATGCTTAAATGGAATCATCTTGGATTACCCAGTCCTCCTCCCAGCCCCTCCTAATGGAACAGAAGACAGCCACAGTAAGACCCCTTTGGGGGCTTTAATCTATACTTTTTCTCCTGTGTGTGTGTGTGTGTGGGGAAAGCAGAGTCTGTGTGTGTGTGGGGAGGGAGCAGTTTCTGGGGGGGGGGAAGCCAAAGGGTGCTTTCACCCGTTCTGCCTGGGGGTTGTGTGCCCCCTCGTGTCTCTCTCTCCCTGGTTTGAGGGGGGGCTTCAGTTGTGTATCCTCAGGTTTTCCCTCATTCATAAGATTGGTTAGGTCTATTTTGATCCTTGCTCAAAACTGATTTTCAAATGGTGACTTAAAGAATGCATTTTCCTGGTCCCGAGTCCAATGCAAAAGGGGAAATTCCACCCCCTCCTGCTCCTTATGCATAGCCAGCTGCCTCTGTCCCTTTCCATGCTTTGCACAGTTGCAAAGGTGTTGCTTTACTTGTTTGTGTTGCTTTGCAGCTTGGTTGCTTTGCAAACTTCTCAGCTGTTTGTCGGGGCTGGGAGCTTTGTGCGTGGGTGGCAAGCTCTGCTCAGAGATGCACATTAAGGGTGGGAGGACCCCTTTCGGGGCCCATATCTTAGCCCCCCCTGACCCAATCTTTACAAAACTTGGGGGGTCTGAAAAGAAGGGTCCTTTGAAGCTCCGCTGAAAGTTTGGGACCTCTAACTCCAAAAATGCCCCCCCAGAGCCACGGAAAGGCGCGGTTGTGTTTTTAATGGCTTTATTCGGCCAATTTTTTTTCCCGAACTTTGAATTCCCGCTGAATTGCGAGGACCCGAAGTGGGGGAGTTCGGACTTCAGCATATGCCGAATCTAAATGGGCCGAATTCAGCCGAATCCGAACTATACCGATTTTTTTTAATTCAACAGCCCTATTTGGGGGGAGCTGGGATGTGGGGTATCAATGGGCAATAGTGTTGCATTACTTCTGGGGGGAAAAAACCCAGACGCGGCATTATACCTTTCTAGGAATTGCCAGAATTTCTGGTGATTCATAGAGAGGTGTGGTGTCACTTCCAGGTTTTCCCCAGAAGTGAAGTAATGCCATAGTCCGACGGGGATGTTTTCCCTTCTTTCCAGCTGCAGGAGTGCCAGCAGGCAATGAGAGCTGGCAATGAGATCTCCTGCCCCAAGCGGGCAAATGGAAAGCCTAATAATAATTCCGCTTGTGTAGGCCAGGCTTGTGCAACTGGAACCCACCAGGTTCAGTGAAGCCTACCAGCCAGGTCATATGAAAATCTTCTCCTCTTCCCTGTTTTTGAAGTCCTAGGCAGGCAGAAAACATAGAAGTGTTGTTGAGTCCTCCTTGGTGGGACAGCATACATAACTTTGGGCTGGGTAAATCATCAATCTGCTCTAGATATTCCAGATCCATTGATGAGAAATATCTACTTACTAGCAATCTTCCAATAGCATAGGCATGTTGAAAGTGATTCCTCAGAACACGTCAATAATTCTGAAAAGCATATTACTTCAGAACAACCATGTAGTTCACTGTTCACTTTGACACGTGAGGGATCTATTTTTGAGGGGGTTACTTTAAAATTAAGGATTTCTTCATGACTGATAGAATTATTTGAATGTGTTAAACCAGTCAAATGTGTTAAACAAGTCAAAGCATAATCAGATAGGAGAGAACAATCCAGATCAATGTAGGTGTGCCTAAGTCCCATTGAAATCAAGTGCTTAATCCCTGTTGATTTTCAGGAGGACTTATGTGAGCTTAACTTCTTCTGAACTGTACCCAGAGATCAGACTTCTTTGTGAGACCTCACACCAGCTTGCTAAACAGAACTACTAATGCCGAATAATTAATGCTTGAATCAACTTGTGGTTCTGGAGACTGGAGATGTTCCACACCTATTCATTTAAAAACTAAGAACACATTCAGTAGCATGTATATAGTGAAAGATGTATGAGTCCAATTTGAAGCTGTTGACATCACCTTTTCATCAATGCACAGGATCAATAGCACAGAAAAACAGCGGAGTCCTTAACAAATGGCATATACTCTCTGCAGTACTGTCTAGCAACTCTGCTATTTTTCTTGCCCATCCCTAATAATTTCTTCCATAACATGTTGCCATGGCAATGATAATTATTCTTGATCAGCAGGATACCATAATTACTGCAATAGCATTGTGTAAAACTTGCCACAACTTGTGTGAGCCAAGGATACTTCTGTCAATTATATGCTCTTGTCTTGGAGATGAACTCAATTCCTTTTATAGTGAAATTGCACCGAAGACTGAATTTTATTTTTAGCCAACTGCATTTTTAGGGGACGGTGTGAGTGGTGGTTACTAGCAGATGTTTGGTTTTTATCACTTTTCTTCTTGCCGTGATTTTATTTAAACCTCAGCTCTGTCATATTTCAGAACCAATTAGGTGTCTGAAAAAAGTACCTTCTTTTATTTTCATGTATTAATGTGGTATCCAGTGTGTGAAGTTCAGGGCTCCACTTTCTTGTGCTGAACTAGCGTTTCCTGATGTCATGATTATCAAGAAAGAATATCATTTAATCTGTGGCATTCATCAACATTGTGAATTATGAAGAGAAAAAGAAAACCATACATATACCAGTAATAGGGGAATATTGCTATACTTGAACAGTGTTGAGGAAACCCTTGTGCTTGTAAGAACAGAATGTTGGAGCACCTTGTAGATGAAAAAACTATTTGTGGCATAAGCTTTTGTGGAACAGAACCCATTGTACACATAAATGAAAGATTGCCCTCAACTGGCAAACACACACACACACACACACACACACACACAAATTTAAGTTGAAAACAGTACATGAAAACAGAACTATAAATAAATTATCAAATATAACACAAAAATCTGCAATAGTACAACAATCTAACCTATTAGGGGAATGGTATTTTAATAATTGATTAAAATAGTGGTCTTCAGACTTTCCAGATTTGGGAACCACCTCGGCAGCATAAGGCCCATTGGGCTGGCTGCAAGAACATGACAGGAAGTCATGTCATAATATCACAGTCATATGATGAGAGCCAGCATGGTGTAGTGGTTAAGAGTGGTGGTTTGGAGCGGTGGACTCTAATCTGGAGAACCGGGTTTGATTCCCCACTCCTCCACACGAGCGGCAGATGCTAATCTGGTGGGGTTGGTTTCCCCACTCCTACACATGAAGCCAGCTGGGTGACCTTGGGCTAGTCACAGTTCTCTTCGAGCTCTCTCAGCCCCACCTACCTCACAAGGTGTCTGTTGTGGGGAGGGGAAGGTGATTGTAAGCCAGTTTGATTCTCCCTTAAGCAGTAGAGAAAGCTGGCATATAAAAACCAACTCTTCTTCTTCTTCTCTCTTATTTAATCTTCAAAACAATCTTGTAAGGTTGGTTATGCTAAGAAAGAACAACAAATTGATGGAATAGAGGAACATTAGTGTGTTCATCTATGATTATGAATATGACTAATTAGTACTGTTTATTACAAACATATCTCCCCAGTATAAAAAAAGAACTTGTGATGGGATCAATTTTTGTCACCCTTGTCTCCTTTTTTCCACTATAGCATGCCTTCAGTTACCTGTTGTGTAGGAAAGGAGAAAGAGATCACGAATCTACTTTTCCATGTTCCCACTTGGACTTACAAGTTAACAGGCTTGTGGGAGACTTCTGCTATCCAGACCAAATCACTCTGATAATCTCCAGACCAGCGTGTATCCAGACAACAACTACAAAACACTGAGCTGTTCAAACTCTTATAGTGAAACATTACCTCCCAATGAAACACAAAAGAATATTTCAGAGCATGGTGTCAATCTAAAATTGAACAGGTAGGTAAAAGTAATGTAAACAAGGGAAGAGTAAGAAAAGGAACACTTTGTAGAAGATGTAAGAACAGCAAGTAAAATACATTTGGCCAACTTGTTGGAAGGGTTTTGTTCCAAAGTGGTCTTTCATTTCACAAGACTCAGGATTCGTCTTCACAGAACACAAGTGGCAAAGGATCAGTGTTTCCTTCTATGTAAAACATGCAGATCTCTTTATTCAAACAAGACAGTGTTTCATTTGTTCACCTCACAAAAGGAAATGTTGGAAGATGCACAGTTCTTCTGCAAGGAGATCAAAGTGCTGACAAGACATGCTGGTCAAGTATTTCCCTTTCATCTGGATATATTGTTTGTGACATGCCATTCCTCAAGGGTGAGGAAGGTTTCTAATCACTGTAAGGAGGAGATGACAGAGAAGAGGAAAAGGAAAGATTAAGGATTGTCTATAAACAAATTGCTAGAATGAGCAGGAAAAGTTCCAGTCAGAGTGACATATTCCATATAACTGGAAAGACCCATCCTTATATGTATAACAGAGATCAATTGAAAACACAAATTTATATCTCGCAGATGTGTTCAATGTGTTTCTATCCATTCCAGCTATGGACAGAATATATGCAAAATGAGGAGACAAGCATAATTTCATTCAATGTTGATGAGATAATTAGAAGTTTAATGTGCATTAGTTACTAAATCTAACAGGACAAATAGCCATTCCTGTGGCCCCAGTTAACCTGAATAAGAAAATTCTATGTTTTCTAGAAATAGTGATTGTAAGGTATATTCTTAGTATTCCAGAGGCAGTGAATTTATTTGGCATTTTGCAGGATTGTTATGTACAGTGATTACATTGGAACTTTAAGCAAACTGAGATTTTGACAGGACTTATTTCCAATTAAATCTCTGCTTTCTTCAGTCTGTTTTGAGCTATGTCCATTTATTTAAGATTGGTACTTCTATTAATACTATATTAAGAGGTGGTGAGGACTAAACACATTAGAATTCCAGTTTTGAGTGCAGGGCAAAATTTAATAGAGGGCAACACAGCCTCCTGCCATAATTGACTGAGCTCAGCTCTTGCCCCACACACAACATCATGGAGGAAAAGCATTCCCATTCACTGTTTCTACAGTGGCCCAATTATGATGTTGTATGCTATTAGCCTCAAGCAAACTTCTCTGATGGATAATGAAGAACACATTGTTTTGCCTTTAAGGATCAGTTGCACTTGCTGCAGATGGTTCCTGCCATTTTTGTCTGCCGTAACAACATTATCAATTTTGCCATAGGGGAAATAAGAGAGACTGAGGGCAAGTATTTGCTGTACAAATATTTACATAAAGGAAAACTGTTGCATACAACCTACAGATGCACAGACAAACACTCAATACCCAATGCAGTAAATAGTAAAATAGCCTTCGGATGAAAAGCTGACATGTTTAGACAGATGGTCAGTCTGCTTTAAAGGCCACATCTTACTACTGTTCCCAGGGATGGTTGGTGCAAGGAGAGACCCATCTATGACATTTTGAGTAGGTCTCATACTTAAACTTGGTGGTTACTGCCTTTAGTCCATAAGGAATACAGGCTTTTCACAGAATACAAAGGAAATGTATTGAGCTGGATCCAGTGATATGTCAGAGAAAGGTACAGGTTATAGCAGATCTTTCCTGCTTTATCCTCCATCAATCTGTTATGCCAAAGATTGCCAGGTTCCCGCTTCACCACCAGTGGAAGGTTTTTTCGGGTGGAGCCTGAGGAGGGCAGGGTTGACTTCAATGCCATAGAATCCAATTGGCTGGAGATCAGTTGTAAAAAAGGAGATCTCCAGCTAGTACCTGGAGGTTGGCAACCCTAGTTATGGCCCCAGGAACGTTGATTCATGGGGTCACAGGACCCATATGGAATAATAGCCACATGGGTTGGTGGGTGGCACAGAGGAGGAGGAAGTGGGTGAATTGGGCTTCCTGGTTCCTCCACTGAGCTAATGGGAGGAGAGAGTGATTTTACCCTCTTCCCTGCGTTTGCTGAAACTCACTGACCCTTGTGATTGTTGTTCCAGGTGTAGGGTTGCCAGCTCTGGGTTGGGAAATACCAGGATATTTTTTTTGGGGGGGGGAAGCCTGAGGAGGGCAGGGTTTGGAGAGGGGAGGGGCTTCAATGCCATAGAATCAAATTGCCAAAGAGGCCCTTTTCTCCAAGTGAACTGATCTCTATTGGCTGGAGATCACTTGTAATAGCAGGAGAGCTCCAGCTTCTACCTGGAGATTGGCAACCCTATCCATGTGGATCCAGTGACTTGTGGAATCAACATTTCTGGGTTCAGAGGGACTGGTGAGGGGAGGGGAAAGCAGAGGAAATTTGCAATCCTTGTACAAGTGGATCATTGAATCCTACTCATTGTGGCTCTGAGGTTGTTCATAGAATCATAGAATCATAGAGTTGGAAGGGATCACCAGGGTCATTTAGTCCAACCCCCTGCACAATGCAGGAAATTCACAACTACCTCCCCCCCCACACCCCTAGTCACCAGAAGATGGCCAAGATGCCTTCCCTCTCATTTGCCTAAGGTCACAGAATCAGCATTGCTGACAGATGGCTATCTAACCTCTTCTTAAAAACCTCCTCTATATGACAGCCCTTCAAGTACTTGAACATGGTTATCATATTCCCTCTGAGTCTTCTCCTCTTCAGGCTAAACATACCCAGCTCCTTCAACCTTTCCTCATAGGACTTGGTCTCCAGACCCCTCACCATCTTTGTTGCCCCCCTCTGGACACGTTCCAGCTTGTCTACATCTTTCTTAAATTGCAGTGCCCAATGTTAGAGGCTTTCATCCTATGGTTCAGAATAAGATCTGAACTTCAGAATTAACAGTTTGAAAATGATTTCATATCAGTTGCTCTTGAAAATTAATTATTTTATCTGAGCCCATTCCAAATCAACCTGGAAGAGGGAAGCATGCCCATTACTACTGACGGCCCAGTCACATATGCAAGTAATCATCTGGTGTTGCAATAATCAAGTGTGTTTGTGTATGCATGTGTGAAGTGCCATCAAGCCATTTCCAATTTATGGTGACTCTATGAATTAGTGACCTCCAAAACATCCTATCGTTAACTGCCTTGATCAGGTCTTGCAAACTGAGGGCCGTGGCTTCCTTTACTTTTTTCTTCTCTAAATACAATTTTATTTAACAAACACAAACAAACAATCACAGACACATTAAGACATTAAAATATAAACTCAATATCCCAATATATATGAAACTTGCCATTCAAAATTGCAATTCTATTGTCAACCTCATTAAATTACATTACTCTTTGTTTATAACATATTGTTCCATATCTGTTAGCACATTTATTACTTATTATCTAAAGCTCTTTTATTTTCTCTAAATTTGATTCAGTTGATTCAAAATTTCTTTCTATATAATTAACATTCCATTTCCCCCGAAATTCTGTGATTGGCCTAATATGTATAAAAGATGTAAATTTTGCCATAGTTGCATATTCCGTTAATTTGTTAATCCATTCATCTAAATCTGGGTATTTCTCTGCTTTCCATTTCCTTGCTGCCGTCACCATATACTTAAATAGTTCATTATGTGTTTTTGAAATATTGCTTGGTAAAATATTCAATAACATACTTTTTGAGTCAATCACAAACTTAATATTTAAAATCTTTTGCTTCCTTTATTGAGTCAATCCCTCTCATGTTGGGTCTTCCTCTTTTCCTGCTGCAATGGATTTGGTTCTGTTTGAAGCATTTGTCGCCCTGTATTAATCAATCAGTGGTAAGGGCAGGGATGCTGTTTCTTCCTTACTGATGCAGGCTTTTTCTATGAGTTGGGCTACCAAGCCTATCAAATAGCCAGTTGCCTTTGGAGGCCAATCAGGATTTTTGGACCCCTTCAGTTTGGTTTGTAAAGGAGTCTTTTTTCACCTGTTTCAGGTATAATTGTGAATGTGCTGTCAAGTTGCAGACGACTTATAGCAATGCCTGGTGGGGTTTTCAAGGCAAGTGGTTAAGCAGAGGTGAGTTGCCATTGCCTTCCTCAGCAGAGTCTTCCTTGGAGGTCTCCCTTCCAAGCACCAACCCAGTTTAGCTTCCAAGATCTGATGAGATCGAACTATACTACACCATTCCACATCCCCTCAGGTTTAATTAGGCCTGAGCTTTGTCTGGACTAGGAAAGTCAGGACTCAGGAGTGAATTGCTACAGTACAGGTAGGGCTAGGACACCCTTTGTGCTGAACAGCATCCAGAAAGCTGCTTGAGCGGTGGTGGTGGGAAGGGAGATGTAGCTTAATACATCTTGGCACTGTTTTATGTGCAAGGTAGGGTAAACAAAACCCACACTAATGTTGGCCAACTTGGAGCCCAGGTAGATTTCCCCCCATCACTGATAGGCTGCTTGTCAATAGCAACTTGTATTAAAGGTAAGGTTTGTTTGATGTTGAATAGCCATTGATAACACTAGTTTAACTCCCACCTTTGCCTCTAACAGTACAATCCTAAGGATGCTTACTTGGAAGTAAGTGTATTGAACAGAACTGAGTAGGATTCTAAATAGGATTGCTCTCTTATGTCTTTATTTTGGGTGCTGATAACAATCTGACACTATCCTTTTTGCTGGACTGTGCCTTTCTTTTTCATATTTGGGGCTCTTTCTTGTGGTGGAAAGAACTGTCAAATTGCAGTTGACTTATGGCAACCCTGCAGGTTTTTCAAGGCAAGAGATATTCAGAGGTGGCTTGCCATCACCTGCCTCTGTGTCACAACCCTGGTATTCCTTGGAGGTCTCCCATCCAAGTACTAACCAGGGCTGACCCGGCTTAGCTTCCAAGATCTGACAAAATCCATCTAGCCTGGGCCATCCCAAGGCTCTTTCTACCTCCTTTTAAATGAAGCACTGATATTACATCTATGTGATCCAGTAACCCAACTCCTTGATTCCTTCTAATTTATTTATAACCAGAAATGAAACCTAACAACTTAATTTTTTAAGTCACTTTCACAATTCCTTGCCAGCCACACACACACTACTTAGGCATGGGATTCAACATACTGCATCTGTATAAATTCAAAAAGGAATTTTCAAAAAATCACTGTACCCATCTTGGAGAAGGAAGTGCATATGACTGGGAAACACACAATCAAAGTGTTAATACTCTAATATGAAAAAATGAAATACAAAATAGAAGAAAGTCTGGGCAAATGAACTATAAAAAATAATTAAAGCAGTGCTTTTGACTTCATTTTGCTACAAAGCATTCGGAGGTAATTTCAAAAACCTTTAGAAGCTATTTGAATATAAAAAGATATGTTATTAAGAGCAGAACATATTCTTTAAGCTTTAACCGAGACAGCAATTTATTATATTTCAACCAGAACAGAAAAAAAAAACTAAATTGTAAGGAAAAATATCTTTCCTCCTACACTATCCATTTGCAGTACTTAACTTGCATACATTTAGCACAATAATACAGGCCATGCCTTCGGAAGACAATTACCCTTGAGGGGTGGGGGATAACATATCATTAAAATGACACATCTCCTTTTCTTTAAATGCATAGAAGTGTTTGTTAGACTACATAAAGAGCTAGAAAGGTATAAATGAAAAAAAATACATTTTTAAAAGTTGGTGATAAAGAAAATGTAGAAACAAAAATGCCAACATGACATCCAAGGTTCTGCTTTTTCTCATACAAAGGGAGCTACAATCCATTTAAAGAATGAACACATGCTGGAAATTTAGGAAGAAAAGTGTTCTTTAATAGCCTCAACCAAAAGATAAATTATAGAGGGAAGAATTCTGCACCTCTGCTTCCTCCCTCCACTAATAATCTGTTATTTTAAAAGCTAAGATATTGCTACATAGAATGTGTCCATTATTTTCCATCTGTTTTTAAAAGAGATAATATGATTAAAAGTGAAAATTCAGTTTTTAAGTGAATTGGATAACTTCCAAGCAATTTTAAGAATTGTTGGTGGTTTCAGAATAGTTCAGAGCACACATTGTGCTTTGTACTTAGGACAAATTTGAACTATTGTTTACTTCATTGACAAGCAGCATTTCACCAGATCATAGAATCATAGAGTTGGAAGGGACCACCAGGGCCATCAAGTCCAACCCCCTGCACAATGCAGGAAATTCACAACTACCTCCCCCCTAGTGACCAGAAGATGGCCAAGATGCCCTCCCTCTCATCATCTGCCTAAGGTCATAAAATCAGCATTGCTGACAGATGACCATCTAACCTCTTCTTAAAAACCTCCCGGGAAGGAGAGCTTACCACCTCCCGAGGAAGCCTGTTCCACTGAGGAACCACTCTGTTAGAAAATTCTTCCTAATGTCTAGACGGAAACTCTTTTGATTTAATTTCAACCCGTTGGTTCTGGTCTGACCTTCTTGAGCAACAGAAAACAACTCGGCACCCTCCTCTATATGACAGCCCTTCAAGTACTTGAACATGGTAATCATATTCCCTCTGAGTCTTCTCCTCTTCAGGCTAAACATACCCAGCTCCTTCAACCTTTCCTCATAGGACTTGGTCTCCAGACCCCTCACCATCTTTGTTGCCCTTCTCTGGACCCGTTCCAGCTTGTCTACATCTTTCTTAAATTGTGGTGCCCAAAACTGAACACAGTACTCTTGTTTGGTCTACTAAGACCCCAAGATCCTTTTCACACACACTACTGCTCAAACAAATCTCCCCCATCCTATAATTATGCATTTGATTTTTCCTACCTAAATGCAGAACTTTACATTTGTCTTTGTTGAAGTGCATTTTATTAGTTCTAGCCCATTTCTCCAGCCTGTCAAGATCATCCTGCATCTTGGCAGGATCAAGATGCAGGATCAAGATGCATCAAGTGACTGAGATCCTAAATCAGAGCGAAAAATCATCAGTATTGTACTGCAGTAGTGGCGGTGAAGCTTCTGACTCTGATTGGCTAAGATGGTGTTGTGTGACATGACATGTTCAGTTGCTGAGGAAACTAAGCAGTTGGCACAGAAAAGGAATGTGGTCACTTTGAGCAAGGAGGACTGGGAAGACTTCGAAGCAAAATCACAATTATAACCAAGAGACAGGAGAAACTGTGAACAAGCAGCAGGAAGGAAGTGGACAGATAAGACAGCTTTGAAGGACTGGGGACCACTGGGTAGGAAGCCAAGGAAGCTGTCTTGTGGTACCCGTATACACTTTGGGAATTTTGAGAACAGGTAGTGGGTACTATAAAAATGGCTGCCACAGGGGCTGGATTCAATCACAAAATGTTAAGACGTTCCAAGCCAAGGATCTTCCTGTTATGGAAGCTTTTGTTTCCAAATGTGTGCTCCCTGCAGAGATACAGGCAATCTCTTTGAGGCTGTTCTGAATCACTCCCTACTCCAGTGAAGTGGAAGAAAACCAGAACTGAGTCTGACTGCTAGCCTTGGAGATGAGATGCTTTGGAGAAGAAGCGAGTGAGTGTTAGGAAAACACACACACTGGTGAATGCCATGGCACATACCATCTGGTTATCACTGGTTTAGGCCCTGACAGCAGAGGTGTTCACCTCTAGGTTTCCCTTTTTAACGTCAAGATGTCTAGAACTTTACTAGCTCAGGTGACAAAACATTATCACATTATGATTTTGTCACCTGTGCTAGTGACATTGCTAAAGATCTTTACTTTTAAAAAAAAGAACCAAAGGTGAACAAGGCATGATTGAGGAAGGGAGTGTACTAAATTATATTTTCAGTATTTTCTAGTGTTGTTTATGATTATGGGTTCTATGAAGCCTTCAATTATTTAAACTAGTGACAGTAAACATTTTGTGTCAATAGACTTGCAACCATATTCTGTCCCTAAATTTTGACCACTATATAACTGTTATATTTCCCACCAATCAGTAGTGGATCTTTGTGGTCAGCACTGAAATCCCTAGCCAGTGGTGACTGTAGCAACAGCCTATGCAATCATTTGTTCCCATTTGCTTTTGCATTTGCTCCCACAGAAGGGGAACAAAAGATGGATTACAGCAGCTATACAATTGTATCTACACAGACTTGAAATCTGAATGACAGAAAAGTTGTGCCATTATCTCTTGACAGGTCTAGTGGATAAGGCAGTCAGTCTACCATCCAGCTACAGATCTTTCCCAGCAGTCACTTGAACCCACAATGCAACCAGCTAGGAGTCAAATGGCTATCAGAGCAAACAAAGTCCATTCAAATATTTGCTGCACACCGTTGTCCTCACTCTGAATTGCTTTTTTTTTTTTTTTTTTGCTTTCAAAAATGTCATGACCTAGTCAGATATGATTGGCTCTGTAACATTATGTTATATTTGCTATGTGATCCTTGGTTGGCTGGGAGGAAATAGTACAGTAGGAAAAGCTCTTAAAATGATGTCACAGTTGCAGCAGTAAGGGGTGGGGTGATGGGTAAGATCCTTCAAATTGTGAGCACAAGTAGCTTGTGAAGTTGATTCTTTTCCCAATTCATCTTTCCCCAAGAAGCCCTTTTGAGATCCTTGAAAAGCAAATTATGGCGGCATAGGGAAATATGTGAACAAAATGAACAAATGAACCAAATGAGGCAAGGTGCTGTGGTAAATTTGACACAATTATGCTCATCGACTTTGGTTGGCAGAGGAGGTATGGTGGAGCAAGCTGGGCACAGGAATATGGGTGATTTTGATATATTCTGCTTTCTCACTGAGCACTCAATGCTTCGTGGCATTTTGTTCATGAGGGTCCTCAAGCCATGCTTTGGGGAGTCTTCAAACCTTCATGAACTAAATGTGTGTAAAGTACCATCAAATAACAGCCCATTTATGATGAACCCAGCAAGGGGCTTTCAAGAAGAAGAAGAAGAAGAAGAAGAAGAAGAAGAAGAAGAAGAAGAAGAAGAAGAAGAAGAAGAAGAAGAAGGTGGTTTTTATATGCTGTCTTTCTCTACCACTTAAGGAAGAATCAAACCGGCTTACAATCGGCTTCCCTTCCTCTCCCCACAACAGACACCCTGTGAGGTAGGTGGGGCTGAGAGAGCTCTAAGACAGCTGTGACTAGCCCAAGGTCACCCAGTTGGCTTCATGTGTAGGAGTGGGGAAACCAACCCGGTTCACCAGATTAGCATCCGCTGCTCATGTGGATGAGTGGGGAATCAAACCCGGTTCTCCGGATTAGAGTCCACCCCTCCAAATCACCACTCTTAACTACTACAACTTGCTACCTCTTTCAAGACAAATGAGAAGCAGAGGTGGTTTGCCATTGCCTTCCGCTGCAGAGTTTTCCTTCCAAGTACTGACCCTGCTTAGCTTCCAAGGGCTGATGAGATTGGGCTAGACCGGGGTGAGGAACCTTTTTCCTGCCAAGGGCCATTTGCACATTTATAACATTATTCGGGGGCCATACCAAGTGTAGATCTCCCGGTGGGGGGGTGGAGAAGCTAGGGTTGCCAGGTCTCCAGCCACCACCTGGAGGTTGGCAACCCCAGGGGAGGCCATGCAGAGAAGGCCTGGACGGCACCCCCCGGTCCTCCCCCCCTCCCAGGCGAGAGAGTAGCCAGCGGTGGGCCCGAGCAAACGCAGCCCGCAGTCGATCGGCAAGAAAGGAAGGAAGGAAAACAGAGAAAGAGGAAAAGGAAGAGAGGGAGAGAAAAATGGAAAGAGGGGGAGAAAGAAAAGGACGAAGGGAGACAAAGAAAGAGACAGAAAGAGAGGGAGAGAGAAAAGCCTTCCCCCCCCACACACACACCCGCCGGCCCCACGCGACCTGGCCCCAGGCTCCATGCCCTCCCCCCCCAGAGTCCACAAAAGGCCCCCCGAAGCCCAATCGGCTCCTGCGTGCATGCTCTGCTGCCGGTAGCCACGGGCCTCTTCCCCCCCTCCCTCTCACTGCTCAACAGCCGACAGGCAGCAAGAGGGGCTTACAGTGTGCCCCGGCGTTCCTGCACGCTGCGGCTATAGGGGGCAGCCTTGGAGGAAGCGTCCCTCCCCCTCCTCTCGCCGACCAACAGCCATCAGTCAGCAAGAGGCAGTCCAAAGGGTGCCGCAGCGCCCCTGCAAGCCATGGCCCCAGGAACACCCTCAGGGAGGGCTGCCCTGTGCTGCGCCTCTGCGGCAGGGCCCCGGAGCTCGGCCCCCGGGCCTGAGGTTCCCCATCCCTGGGCTAGACCATGCTACCTTCCCTCCACATGAACGAAATATAACAGTATATTTAAGTTTCCCTCCCAGCCAAGGAATATTTCACAGTTTCAAATGTACTTCTACTGCCACAAACATATCTACAGGTGAACATACAATACAGTCATATAGTAACTACAAATTTAAACCTGCATGCCAGAATTTGATATGTATGGCCTATAATGCAACTTTGTGAGACCTACCTCACTTACTTTACATGGGATTCACTGCCATTAAAGCAGGCAAGCCTTTGAGGTATTTGGATATAGAAGGCTGTAAGGAAGATATAAAAGGCTGGAATGTAAGAGGTATGAGTAGGATCCTTCACAATCTTAAGACCTGATCATGTGCCTACTTGCACTGTGATTTTTTTTTTTTTTTACAAATAGAATTCATGTATGGATTATTTAGAGCTGCACTGAATGGTCATACATTTCAGAAGCATCTGTTCTTGTAGGTTATCTGGGCTGTGTGATTGTGGTCGTGGTATTTTCTTTCCTGATGTTTCGCCAGCAGCTCTGGCAGGCATCTTCAGAGGAGTAACACTGAAGGACAGTTCAGCAGAGTAACACTGAAGGACATTTCAGAAGCAGTTTGGCAGGGGGAATAATGGTTTTATTTCTTTCTCTCTCTCTTTTCTTCCTTCCTTCCCACTTTGCTACTTCTTCAATGACATTTTCTATCCTGAGCTAGGGCCTTTCTCCATCACTACATGATCCAAGGTAATCATAGATTATGTAATAAACATGATGCTATGCATCTATTTCAGAGAGAAATACTATTTAGACTGGTTATATGGGTGCAGTCAATCGGGAGAGTACTAACATTTTTGTTCCTTTCACAGTAATGCCTGAAAGAAAGTCAAAAGGCAGGGGACATTTTCAATAATGATGAATATATTTTAAAAATCACCATGTTGGTTCAACCCTAGAATTACCTCCATACTGTAGGATCTTCATGCAAGCAACAGAAGTTTTTAATGCATTACTTTAGTAGATTTAGAATGTACCTAATTTAACCGACTAATCCTTCAACAATCCACAGTGTTATTTCTACACCAATTACAATATGCTCTAATTAATCTTAATTAGTATGTAGCACTTGCTATCATAATCAGGGCAATATTTTGGCTCTCGGGTAAGCGTTATGCATTCTATGATTGGTGTTTTTATTTAAAAAAACCAAACAACTCCACTGACTTTGATGTTGTTTGATGGCGTAGGTGAATGTGATGCTATCACTCAGTGCAGTTCTGAAGAAACCATCAGGAGCTGCCAAATTAAAATTTGGAATGGAAGGCTACATGAAAGACACTGATCAGAAGCTCATCAGAAATATTTCAATAACAAAACAAACCCACAAATCAAGCTGAATCATTTGGCTCCTCAAAATGTTACATGTTTCATTTTGGATCTTCCAAGCAACGCAGCATCAAAACTGATATTCTGGCTGCGTTGCCTTAAATAGGGCATGAACACTGTAATAAATTTGAATTACCTTTCCCTGCATCATTAATTCTAGTTTAACATTTGTTTGTATGGATTTGGCTCCAGATCTCCATGTGTATTATGTGCTTTCCATAGGTGGCCATGTCAGATAGTATATTGCAAGTAAGGGCTTATTTTCCTATGCTAGCCAGCATGGTGTAGTGTTTAAGAGCGGTGGTTTGGAGGGGTGGACTCTAATCTGGAGAACAGGAACCTGTGGACTCTAATCTAGAGAACCAGAACCTGCGCCTTTTAGCCTTTTATGCCTTCCTTGAATTTAGTCATTAACCACGCAAGCATCCTTTTATACTTGGTGATACCTTTCCTGATATGAGGTTGGCATTCTATTTGGGCCTCAATAAGGGTAGCAAAGGAGCAGCCCAACCCGATGCTTTGGGTCTGGACCAATCCTAAGACTTTGGCAACACCTTGAAGCCTCTCTAGGAATTCATAATGCTTACTTCTCTTCATCTCTTTTGCAGAAGCTGAAACTGAAATCATAGAGAGTGCTCTCCTGTAGCAACACAGGACTTGCTAGCTTTTCAGCTAAGCAAAAAGTTCAAGTGAGAGAATTTTGATTCCTAGAAAGACTTTTTCCTGCTCTGTTCCCTAAGGATTGATGTGTCCCTTTTCTTACTTTCTCTTTTATCTTTGGTTTGCCATGCCAAGAGATGTAAAGAAGGAGAAGTAGGGTTAAAGTCAGTAGGGCTTGTTTCACCTTTTGTTAACTACATACTTCTTTAAACATTCATTAAATTTGTGATATGTTCCCTCCCAGCTATATTTGAGCAGGAGCCTGTAGTGGCTGTTGCCAACATGTGATTGGGTGCACTAAATGAGCTGCCAGTTGTTGTTTTTTTTCATAAAATTTTTATTATTTTTAAAATATTTTACTGTCTGGTACTTTTCAAAAACACATTCATTTCATAAATCATACAATAAAAAACTTTAACAGCGTCATCGAAAAGCATATTCATCTATTAATGAAAAGATATTCAAATAAGAGACTTCCCCCTCACCTTCCTCCATCTTTCTATAAATTTATCTATTCTTTTGCAAAGCAGTTCTAATCCAGAAAAATACATCAAGCTTGATTACTAAGTTAATTCTAAATTATTCATTTACAATTAGTACGTGTTTATTATTGATTTCATATATAGTAACAGATTTTATTTCAAAACCATTCTTAAGGTAAAAGGATTAGATCAGTAAATACAAAATTCACTAGTCATCATTTAAATCCCTGTTTAGCCCTCTGTTTCTCTCTATCACCCATAAACTGCATGTTTCCTTTTAGTTTTATTCTTGCTGTGAATTTTTGTTTTTCCAACACTTCTGTTATTTTGATGTCCTGTCTTTTTTGTCCAGATGTCGAGGCCAACTCCTTTTTCTCCTCTTCTTGTTGATGTTGTGGCTCCTGGTTAAGGCCAGCTAGATCTTTTTCATAATTCTTCAAAAAGTTTTTTACCTCCTCCTGTGAAGAGATAGTAAATCTGACCTCTTTGTAGGTAAAAGTGAGTCCCTGTGGGAAGATCCAGGAGAATCTTATTCCATTCTTCTTCAATGTCCCAGTAAATTCTTTGTACATATTTCTCTTCATCATCAAGTGTCGTGGGATATCCTTAAGAATGATAAGAGGATTTCCATTCACTGACAAAGGAGTATCATAGAGGGTTTGCATAATATAATCTTTCATCCTTATATCATAAAAGGAAATCATAATATCTCTTGCCTTTGTCTTCTCCAAACTGGTGGGTAAAGGAATTCTATATACTTTGTTTATTGCATAATCCAGATCTTTTTCACTTATATGAATCAGGTCAGCCAATGATTTTATGATAGTTATTCTGGTACATCCCATTGCTTCTGGAAAATTGCGAAGACGTACGTTCGATTGTCTTAATTTTAACTCCATAATAGCCAGTAGGTCCATAACATTTTGTTGTTGGAAATGTATAGCTTGAATTTGATTACCTTGAAGTATCTGTTTATTTTTAATATCTTTCTGTTCTTCAATTGCCTTTTTAATTGAAGTATCCATTTTTCCCATATCAGTTTTCATTGTAGATTTTTGAGATTTCATATTTGTAATTTCGCTTGCCAAAATGTCCAATTTCTGACTAGTCTGGTTGGTAGTTTGAGTTAGACTAGTCAATATGTTGGTTAACTGAGCCAGACGTTGAGATTGTTGCTCATATTGTTTAGTAAAGGCATCCATGTGTTTTGTTAACATTTCCTGTATTTTCTCGTCGGCCTTTCCCATGTTTATTTCTGAAAATAGTTCTGACAATTCACCAATACCAAGAAATGCTGTTTTAAATATGTTGGCAGGGTCCAAAACCTTGTAGTGGTTCTATCCATCAATTATACAGGTCCTGGGATTAAATGGCTGCAAATTCTTCTCTCCGCTGTAAAACAATTAGTGCTGTTGTAAAGGGCCATCAAGTTTTATTGACACTCTGCTCGATTGTAAAAGAAGGGGGTGGGCTGGGCATTATTTAAATCGCGGACCTTCGGCCGTCTTGTTTTCCAGTAGTAGGAATATGTTGCATGTTGCACAATAAAGGCGCACTTCAAGCCCTGTGATTTAGTTTCCTGTATGATCTTTCCCTTTCAATCTCGATGGTTTTCTATGATGAATCGGAAAGACGTCATCTCCAGAGGAATTTAGCCCATTCGCTCCCACCCCTTTTAACACCTCGGCTTCTAATTGGTAGCTAGAGTGTCTGTCAACCGTCCCGTTTGTTATGCCAAAGTGAAGATTGAGTAGATAAGGCTCCTGCCATTCAACTATACTCTTTTTAAACAAACAAAGTCACTTATATTCTGGACAGAGAGATGCAGATTGCATTGATGATTATTACGATCTTCCAGAGCTTCAATTTCAAGGTAAAGACAAAAGAATTCTTGCAACTTACTCAGATGTTGGATGATAAGGTTACGGTGATGATAATTTTCCTAGATGGTGATTGAAGGGGGAGGACTGAACCTTGATTCCCATGAAATGTTCCGGAGATGACTTTCCCTCTTGCCCTCGGGACCGGCATCAAAACTTCCGAGGGGCTTGAAAGCCTCCCTTCGGAGAGTTCTGGAGGTCAAACCGCATAAGTGGCTGCAGGGAATTCCTGCTTCCCAAGTCCACTGTTTAGGACCGGGTTGAGGTGCTGTTTAGCACCCCAATTTGAACATTTCTGGGATTTTTCCTGGAGAGTCCAGGAAACATGGCACTCAGCCCAGCTGCCCCAGCAGGAAGTCCCTAAATGAGCTGCCAGTTGTATGGGTCTTTCTCTCATGACTTCATTATGGCTAGCTAGAATTGCCCCCGCAAAAATACCACATGGCAAGCTTCCCTTGCCTACTAGATACACAAACACCAGTAACAGTCACAGTGGTTCTTCCTCCAACTCATTTCCCCCTCAGGCACAGAAGGCAGGCATTGGTGGAGGCTGCTGCTCATTCACTTTGCCCCTGCTTCTGGGCATCAAGTGCTCTTAGCTGCAGGGCTCATTTACTTGGGCAGAGCGAGTGGCAGAAAGCAGTTACTCATTCATCTGGGTGAGCTGCAGTGATGGCTAGGAGCAAGCACTGCTGCTAGGGTTGCCAGGTCCCTCTTCGCCACTGGTGGGAGATTTTTGGGGTGGAGCCTGAGGAGGGCAGGGTTTGGGAGGGAAGGGACTTCAACCCCATAGAGTCCAATTGCCAAAGCGGCCATTTTCGCCAAGTGAGCTGATCTCTATCAGCTGTAGATCAGTTGTAATAGCAGGAGATCTCCAGCTGGAGGTTGGCAACCCTAACTGCTGCTGTTCACTGACCTTTACCCTGAATAGCAATAAGTGATCCTAGCAGCCCTCAACACCTGCTCAGCAGCTGCTGTTGCCTATCTTCAGAGACCGAAGAATGGGGAGGAGCCAAGTTCTCAAACAGTTGCCGTACATCCAGTTACATGTGTGAATCTGCATCAGGTGGAACTAGGGTTGCCAGCTCCAGGTTGGGAAATACCTGGAGATTTTGGGGGTGGAGCCTGAGGAGGGTGGGGTTTGGGGAGGGGAGGGACTTCAATGCCACAGAGTCCAATTGCTAAAGTGGCTATTTTCTCCAGGTGAACTAATCTCTATTGGCTGGAGATCAGTTGTAATAGCAGGAGATCTCCAGCTAGTACCTGGAGGTTAGCAACCCTAGGTGGAACTCATTTGCTGGATAAAGGAATATATCAGGCTGGATCCAGCCAACTTTTTCATTCAATTTCACCCAGTTCTTCTTACTAGAGCACTTATCCCACATGACTTCTATGCAGGTCTCATGATATCCAGCACATTCCTTTTTTGGTGGTCAGAGGAAACTCCACTTTCCCTTTCACCAGCAGAAAAGCTGTCTGGACACAACCATTTAGTGCTTTAGCACACTTCTACTGATTTCCATAACTCACAGTACAATTCTAAGCAGAGCTGTGCCCTTTTATATTAACTGAAATTAAGGGAAGGGTAACTCTGTCAGTAGATACCCAGTCCAAGTGACTGGACCAGAGATGGCCAGCTGATATGAAAATGGTAAGAAAATGATGGCAGAGCCAAATTGCAGCTTGGCTTCTATCCATTTGGACATTATAATAACAAGCTTCTGGTGTGTTTCAGAGTTGCCATGATGTTCTGCAGTACAACAGCTAGATTCGAGTCCAGTAAAAAGGTAAAGGTAAAGGTCCCCTGTGCAAGCACCGGGTCATTCCTGACCCATGGAGTGACATCACATCCCGACGTTTACTAGGCAGACTTTGTTTACAGGGTGGTTTGCCAGTGCCTTCCCCAGTCATCTTCCCTTTACCCCCGGCAAGCTGGGTACTCATTTTACCGACCTCGGAAGGATGGAAGGCTGATTCAACCTTGAGCCGGCTACCTGAAACCTACTTCCGTTGGGATCAAACTCAGGTCGTGAACAGAGCTTGGACTGCAGTACTGCAGGAGTCCAGTAGCACCTTAGAAACCAACAAAAGTTTGAGAGTATAAGCCTATGAGAGTCAAAGCTCCCTGGGTGTCTGAGGAAAGAAGATTTAACACTTGAAAGCTTATACCCTGAAAATCTTGTTGGTTTCTAAGGTGCCACTGGACTCAAATGTAGCCATTCTGACTTCTGGTTTGTATGTGTCATCTTCAGACTTTTAGCTTGTAAATATGTTCATGTCTCTTTCCATGTTCAGTTCAATTCTGCAGATTGGACGGTATTTTTAACCCCCCCCCCAAAAAGGGCTAAAAAGATGTAATTAAATAAATGTGATACACAAACTGATTTCTGTCTCATAATAACATAAGCAAAGTTAATGTGGGCACCAAAACTGAATTTTTAGCACAGGTTACTCTTCTGTAAATAGGATTTTGTTGAAACAGTGTACCCCACAGACAATACAAATAAATCATTGGTTTCATTGATTCGAACAGAGCCTATCACCTAGTATGCCTGTGTAGTGTGGCAGTCGCTCCAAATTCTAACCCCTGCAGAACTCTGATAGCTTACCTACATACAGAAGAGCAGTTCTTATTGAATGTTTTAAAGTGTGGCTTTTCACCAGGAACAAACAGCCAAGTCCTCTGGATGGATAAAGTTGGTCAGAAGGTGGATGCTCTGACATGTATCTTTCTTTTCAGAACAGCAGGAAAAATACATTATCTGGTTCCAGTTACAGATGTTAGCAATTAGAGACCACTTGTTGCCTTCCTCATTGACCAGGAATAACCTTACGAACCCGAATGTATGTATGATGACAAAGAAGTTTAAAGAGACATTCTGTCTTGTTTATAATTAAGAGGTATTCTGCCTTCTTCCTGTAGGCTGACTTGCCCTGCAGTATCGAGGCTTGCAGGGAAACAAATGTCAGTAAAGGAATGTGACTGGTTCAGGTGCTTGAAGGTTATTCAAGAATTTCCCTTTCCTTAACTCTCCATTTTTTTACTATTTCAACAGAGCCAGCAGTTTATGCATATATTATATTCTAAAACTTCATTTGTATGACTTCATGTCTAAAACCTACAGAAAGTGATCCATGCAGAGAAACAGCAAAAGGAATTTTGTTGGTTCCAGGAAAACCGAGTCCGTGGCTGAAATTCCTAAGGACAAGATTTAGGTTAAAAAATATCTTCGAGATTGGAAATAGGAAGCTGATGTTTTTCATAAATGCTGAGAAATAAAATTGTAAAAACTTTGGGAAACTATAAATGCATTTCAAGACCCCTACATTAGTTTCAGGTTAAATGAGACCAAATATATATGGCCATATATAAAGTAAAAACCCAGAATCTTATGGAGAGCTCACCACTTGAATACTTCTTATTAAATGTTTTTATACTAATTAATAAGCAATATATTTTACAAAGTAGCCAGAGGTGGTTCACATTAAAGAATTCAACAGATACCCAATACACTGATTTTTTTAAACATTTCTGCTACATATGAAATAAAACATGTTACAGCAAAGCATGAAATTTGATGAGGATTCTACCTTAAGGACAAAAAAAATCCACCTTTTATAATAACAAATAGTTGGAACTGGTGCATTGCTTTAGTGACATTGTTCACTTCAAGACAAGTCCGAACTGTTCAACATTATGAAAACTCTGCCTATTGCTTTGTAACAGAAAATTTATTACCCGCAAATCATTTACAACAGACAGCATGCATTCCAAAACTGATTTGTTACTTTAGGCCACAACAACTCACTTTCAACGTCGAAAGAATTCATTATATTATACAGGAGGAAGAGCGTGAATGAAACAACTCTCTGGGAGCTGGATTCAATGAATGTCTACTGTAATATATATTGCTGCAACTTAGACAAACTGCAGCCTTGTTTGTAATTTACCAGAAATTATACAGATACACTGCAATTAATATAAAATGGGGTATTTGAGACCTCATATCTTGTGGCCAAACTGTTCCTCTCCTTCTTTCCATTCAGCCCTTTGAACTTCCTCATAGATTAGGGAATATAGATTTGATCAGCACATGATCTGGTCCAGTCTTTAACTTCTCATGCGAATATCAACTATGGATGGCTGTACAGCCATCTTTCTGATCAACTATCAGAAAGCTGTACAGACAGAGTGGCAATTCACATTAGTGATCAAGCCCTCTCAGTTCTGGAACTGAGATGGTTTATGCTTAGGGTTGCCAGCTCCAGGTTGGGAAATACCTGTAGATTTTTAGGGTGGAGCCTGAGAAGAGTGGGGTTTGGAGAGGGGAGGGACTTCATTAAGGTATAATGCTATAGACTACACTTTCAAAAGCAGATATTTTCTCCAGGTGAGCTGATCTCTGTTGCTTGGAGATCAGTTTTAATAGTGGGAGATCTCCAGCTACCACTTGGAGGTTGGCAACCCTATTTATGCTACAGAGGCCCAGGCATTTAGTTTCGAATAAAAACGATAATGCACAATAAAAGAATGAAAAAATAACATTCTGCAGAAGACATGGATTGTGACTTGAAAAGAGATTTGATAAAGAAAACAGACTTGTCTTTTCCAGTTATAGGGTGTACTAAAACAGAGTGATACTCTTCTGGGTCTATGGGAGTCAATGGGGTTTAGAAGAGATTAACTCTGTTTAGGATTGCACTGTAGTATGATAGGAAGGACGTGAGCAGAAGTGTAAGTAAAGAATTAAAGATGGCTGTGAGCACAATTGTAATATTAGGTATTACCTTTCACATGCACATATTAAATACATACACACACACCCCATCTCAGGATATGCCCAGAGTCAAATCACAGCATTTATGACATTCATTCTACACTTACTAACTTCACATTTCCTCAAGTCTCATAAGGTCTAAATACTCCCTTTCACCACAGTCATCACCGGTGGCTAAATGAACTCATCCTTTGAAATGTAAAGAACAAATACAGAAAGCCAATATATATAGTGTAGCCTGCATTCTTTGATTTATTGTTGCTTTATACACTTCAGGATATTTTTGTTTCCTCTTAATTGAAATATCCGACAGACTCTAAAATTATGTTGAAAATATTACTGTGCAGGGCTTGGCAATTAAAAAAACACACACACCAAGGTTTGAGTGATACCATCTTCCCCTTGCAACAATACTTTTAGTTTTAATTCCTGTCCTGCTTTCATCAGCTTTAGTCTTCATAGCAAGATCTCTGTAGTGAGTTCTCTGCTCCTTAGCAGTTCAAGAGTGTTCACACAAACAAAAAATCCCTGTGGTGTAGGATTGCCAGGTCCCTCTTCGCAACCAGCGGGAGGTTTTTGGGGCGGAGCCTGAGGAGGGTGGGGTTTAGAAAAGGGCAGAACTTCAATGCCATAGAATCCAATTGCCAAAGCAGCCATTTTCTCCAGGTGAACTGACCTCCATCGGGTGGAGATCAGTTGTAATAGCAGGAGATCTCCAGGTATAACCTGGAGGTTAGCAACCCTACTGTGGTGGGAGGCTATGACTCAGTGGTCGAGTCATGCAAGAGGTCCTCGATTAAATCCCTGACACCTCTACTTAAAAGAAACAGGTGCCCATGGGGCTGTAATGATTGTTCAGCATTAATTGTTTTCTTTGTTTTTCCTTCTTGAGTCTTAAGCTCTGTGAGGCATATTGTGTGAAGTGAACACTTTGTCTATATATTGAGACTTTTTAGGTTTGGTTATATATATATATAAATAAGCATTGAACTTTAAAGTAATTGCATTGCTTTTTTCTTTAATTTCCACTTTATATTTACTGAGCCACGCGCTGCCGCCTCTCCACAGTTTCAACTAGTTCAGCGTAGGTTTACCTATTTCTCTAGTTTACTACTCTAACTAACCTCCTGGTACTAGCTGGAGATCTCCTGCTATTACATATGATCTCCAGCCAATAGAGAACAGTTCACCTGGAGAAAATGGCTGCTTTGCTAATTAGACTCTATGGCATTGAAGTCCCTCCCCTCCCCAAACCCCTCCCTCCTTAGGCTCCACCCCAAAAACCTCCCGCCGGTGGGAAAGAGGGATCTGGCAACCCTATACAGACCTTGATAGGCCAATGACCTGACTCAGGAGAAGGCATCCTCATACGATGAAGGAAGTTCCAGAACATACATGACTGAGCAAAGAAATTTATGTATTTGAAATCCATGAGACCTTAGCTCACATGTTATACTATTAATGCAAGAAAGAGAGCACTCCTATGAAAGAAAACACACACACCAGAAAATAAGCAACAGAACTTAGGTTCTGTCAGAGAAGCTTTATTTCCATAAACACCATTTTCCTGCAGAAGATTAAGTGGTAATAGATAAATTTGCCTGAAAATAGCATTAAGACTTCTGCCCTCCCCACTGCTATGCTTGGTAGATGAAAATAGGAATGTGCAATTTTTGGGGGGTATATTAGTTTAAGTATCCAATTTTTGTTTTGTTTATCCATTTCCCATTTTTACTTATCATTGATTTCAGTGGGGAATGCACACAGCTAGGCTACAACTTCTATTTTCCATAGGGCTGCCAGGTCCCTCTTTGCCACCAGCAGGAGGTTTTTGGGGTGGAGCAAGAGGAGGGCAGGGTTTGGGGAGGGGATTCAATGCCATAGAGTCCAATTGCCAAAGCTGCCATTTTCTCCAGGAGAACTGATCTCTATCGGCTGGAGATCAGTAGTAATAGCAGGAGATCTCCAGCTAGTACCTGGAGGTTGGCAACCCTAATTTTCCATCAAAATGGGGTGCAATTTTTGATTTTACTTTTCACAAAGGAATCATTTCTCACAAATTCAGTCCCACACTATAGTGTCTTGGCTGTGAAATTGCTTCCAGGGATACTTCAAAGTGCTGGTTCTTTCCTTTAGGGTTGCCAACCTCTGGGTGGGGCATGGAGATCTTCCAGAGAAACAGCTGATCTCCATAATACAGGCATCAGTTCCCCTGGAGAAAATGGCTGCTGACCTCTAGGCTCTATGGCATTATACCCTGCTGAGGTACCTCTCCAAACCCTGCCCTCCCCAGGCCCCACTCCCAAATCTCCAGGAATTTCCCAACCCAAAGTTGGCAATCCTACCTTTAAGGCCTTCAAAATAGCTTTGGGCGGAATACTTGAAGGTTTGCTGCTTCCCGTACTGTGCAGTTAAAGGATTTTTTAAATGGGGCTATTTCACCTTTGGAATCACACTTGCTCTGAGCCTACCCTGGTACCATTTAGGCTCCAGACCATTTATCTTTATCCAGGTTCACGCTCAAAAGGATGTATTTCTAGCTTTCAAAACAAGCAAGCTGCAAAGTGTTTCTCTTATTCAGAGTAGCAGCATGTGAACAGACAGGCAAACAGCATTACATGGAGTGTCAGCATAGGGATCTGTCAACAACCTTTGTTATACCAAAACCTCCCTTAGCCAAGTGATGAAAATGTGGGTGGAAGGGCATGCTCTTAAGGCCCTAGAGTCTTTTCTTGTTTTTCCTTTTATGTTTCTAGGCACTTAGCACAAAAGCAGAAGACGGTTAAATCATGAAATCTATTACCCATAGGCTTAATTGGGTGGCCTAGGCCACTATCCCTCATAGTAGCCTGCCTTAGAGGGCTATTGTAAGAATAAAAAGGCATTATATACTTCCCCAGATTTCTTTGAGGAAGGGCAGGATATACATTTGACTAATATAATAACATTGCTGACAGCCTGTGGAGAAAAACTGGAGCTGTATTTGCAGCTTCAGCAAATACGTATCATTTCTTTTGCCAATTTGTAAGGCTTTAAAAGGGGAGTGGACATGTTCATGGAGGAGAGGGGAATTCGTGGCTACTAGTAAAAATGGATACCAGTCATGATGCATACCTATTCTCTCCAGGATCAGAGGAGCATGCCTATTATATTAGGTGCTCTGGAACACAGGCAGGACAATGCTGCTGCAGTTGTCTTGTTTATGGGCTTCCTAGAGGCACCTGGTTGGCCACTGTGTGAACGGACTGCTGGATTTTATGGACCTTGGTCTGATCCAGCATGGCCTTTCTTACGTTCTTATGATTCCTACAACTACTTTGATTTGTTTGTTTTTAAAAAAAAGCCTTTTAAAAGCCCCTTTTAATTTACTATTCTTAACAATAATGCAGGTCATTGGGTACTTCTCTCTAGGGTAGCCAGGTGTCCCTGGCCGCCAGTGGGTGATGGGGGAGAAGGGTTGCCAGCTCCAGGTTGGGAAATTCCTGGACATTTTGGGGTGAAGCTTGGGGAGGACAGGGACCTCAGTGGGGTACAATGCCATAGATTTCATCCTCCAAAGCATCCCTTTTCTCCAGTGAACTGATCTCTGTAGTCTGGAGATGAGCTGTAATTCTGGGGGATCCCAGGTCCCACGTGGAGACTGGTATCCCTACTTCTCTGCACCATTAGATTATGTACTCTGGCTTGTCCTTGAATAAGAGCATATTTCCTTTGCTATTCCTCTTCATCGGGGTTTAGTTTTCAAAATGCTATACCTGACATTCAAACACAGTAACTTGGCACACAGAATCCTTAAAATACATTTTAAGGCCTTTGAAAACAGAGGAGGGTTGGGGTGGCAGGGGGAATCTTTAAGTGGCATAAGAAATTCCTGAACTGGAAACGTGGCCTTGGTAGCATCTCTAGAAACTTTGCTTCTCCCAACACATTGCACCTCTTTGTTATACACTGAACATCAATGCTTGCTACATGCAAGGACAGATCAAATTATTATTAAGTGTTCTGACTTAGCTACATTCGAAAAAGGGGGATTCCAGTGTCTGCTGCCAGTAACCCTGCCAGCAATTATAATTAGTAGATCATAATTTATAGATGACAATAGAGTAGTAGCACAGTGAAGAATTCTGATTACAGTACAATTGATGCAGAGGACTGCAAACAAATGTGTGGCTTTCTCACATAAGAAAGTTCTGTAGGGAAAATGATGGGAATACACCTTCCAAAATTAATTATTCAACGTATGACACACATCCTTTTCATTGTAACCCAGACTGATTGTTAAAGGGGAAAAAATAACATTCAGTTGTCTTCCCTGAAATTACTGGCAACTTGTCTGCTTTTCACAGTTTTACAAGAAAGTTAGCAGATGGGGCAGGGAAGGGGAACAATGATTTAGCAGATAATCTGATATGAGTTTTTTCCAGCCATCAAAATTTAGCTGATGTTCCTGCTGAAGACAACTGTCAACCAGACATTTCTGTGCTTACAGTTCCTCCTTTCTGCCAATCATTGCACTGTCCTCAGTGGATTGGGGAAGGCATTATTTATTATGTATATTATTTATATTTAATATATTATTTATCATATAAGCAGTGGGGTCCTGTTTCTTTGATATTATATTCTCTGTTAAGTGTCTGTTTTTAAACAAAGATGGACCACGTGGGAAGCTAAGCCTTGCTTGGTTGCTTAAAGAATTTATTCCCAGTTTAGAAAACAACTAGTATCAGAGCCTGACTGGGAGTAAAATGCTTCAGGTCATAGGGAGGTAAGCCACAGAAAGGGCCATGGTTTACCTCCATTTTGTATTTTTGAGCAAAACAAACCTGTCGTCACTGAGTCTGAGGATTGTGACACTGGGTAAAAACTAGTGTTGTCATATTCAAGTTCTCTAAATCCAGGTAACCTATTTTGAATGTTATGCAAATTTCTTGGTAATTATGCAAATCAGGTATATCAATTGTTTTATATACCAGTTGCTTTCTTCCTTTTAAATATCACAAAAACATTGAATAATCCTAGAAAATAACCCACTGTTCATGCTAGGATTTGCTCAGGATCTCTTGTGAGACAACAGCAACAGTTGTAAAAGTGGGAGATCTCCAGCTACCACCTGGAGGTTGGCAACCCTAACCCCAAGAAATGATGTCACTAATTCCATGCCAACTGTTGGCTATACTACTGCCTCACCCTACACCATGGAGAGGATTCCATTTTAGTACAGACAGCTTCAGAGACTTTAGTCCCTCTTTTTTGTATCACACAACTATGATGGCATGTTACTTCCTGGCATATGATTGCAGCTCCAAAATTGGCCATGGAAAGGCTGAAAACCATTATTTTAAGGCATCTCATATAAACTAGAGTCCCATTGTACAGAAATCTGGATCTCAAAGTAACATTCAGAATGTTACTCAATACTGGCCAAACAACAACAATAACATCATCAACAACAAAACTGCTCCGTAATAGAGAACAATTGAAACCCAGTTACTTTTATTAAGATTGTTAGATAAGCCATTTGACAAAGGGAAATCTGACTCTCAAAGGTTTATATCCCAAAAAGCTTGTAAGGTGCTACTGAACCTGAGTCTAGCTCTTCTAATGAAGACCAACACGGTTACCCTCTAAAACAACCTAGATAAGCCAAATTATCTCCAACTTCCACAGCTTACAAAAGCAAAGCAAACTGGAGTAATTACATGTCCTCATGCACTAGGTAATACCACCTGCTCATTTTGACTTGCTCATGTACAGGGCCGGATTTAGGTTTGATGAGGCCCTAAGCTATTGAAAATAATGGGGCTCTTTATATGTCCAGCTGTCCTTTGTCAACAACAAATTGTCACTGTTTTTGTGTTGAATATATGCTATATGGTAAGTTATATATAGAAATGTGCAAACCAGTGATATTTTAGGGAGCAGGCTAGCAGGCGGGGCCCATTACTTACATCATAGGAGCCTACACAACACAAAACACTGTTGCTGTATGTAGGTTTTATTTTATTTGTTTTTTATCTTATATTTTGGAAATGTACATCCAGTTTTTTTTCCTTTAATTTTTTTTTGGGGGGCCAAGAGAGTGGGGCCCTAAGCTATAGCTTGTTTAGCTTATACGTAAATCCGGCACTGCTCATGTACCATCTAAAATTATTTTCCCATTTTGAAAATGTAAAGTTTGTGTGTGTGCGCACGTGTGTGTGTTTGCCAGCTCTCACCCTGACATATAGAACTGAGGAAGCAATTGATAAATTGTTTATATTTGTAAAGGGAAAACATAGTTTTTAAAACATAGTTTTTATTCTATTACTGTTCGCTGGCAATTCACAAAAAGGCATGTGATAAACTTAAAATACAGAAAACAGACTGAGCGGCAGACCTTCCACAAGCTCAGTAACTAGGGTTGCTAGGCAGTGTTTATCAATTGCCACCAGCGAGAGGTTTTTGGGGTGGAACCTAGGAAGGCAGGGTTTGGGGAGCGGAGGGACTTCAATGTCATAGAGTCCAAATGCCAAACCAGCCATTTGCTCAAGGTGAACTGATCTCCATTGGCTGGAGATCAGTTGTAATAGTAGATCTCCAGCTACTACCTGGAGGTTGGCAATCCTATCAGTAACAGAAGCTCCTGGCAATACAGAAGGGAAATATTCCCATGGCTTTCTATATCTGTCATTCACAGCCTTGACTTCCCTCATTGGCTGGAAGTACAGGAAGATGGAACAAGGCTGTTTCAACTGTGTTAACTTAGGTATAATTTCTGCCCTATAAAATCTAACCTAAGATCTTTATCACTGCACACTTTAGTCAAAAAAGCAGTACCAAAATTTCATTATAAGAGCTCACATGATTGTTCTCCAATATGGTCCCGTTCACAAGTTACAATGAATGCATGTACAATCCATATAGTGTGTACACTTGATTTTTCTTTATATGGGTGTTGCAAGTGACCTGACACTGTCAAACTGACAATGCCCCCCCCATGTCCCCACCACCCAGACTTCTGCCAGGTGCCAGCCGCTGGCTGAAAACCCTAACATACATACGGGATGTTTTCACTGTAACAAGCGAACAGGGCTTGTATGTTTAGGAGATGTGGAATTCAGATAGTGCAGATTCACTTTTGCCCTGCTTGTACAAATAGTGAGTAAAGCCCAACAATAAAGTTATCCAGAAAGACTATCCCATTAATGCTGTTTGGATTCCTTCCCACATTACATTTTCAGGTGTATATGTAAGTTAAGTTCCAGTGTTAAAAAGTAAAGTATGAGCGCTGCAAGAACATGTTTGCAGATGTTGGTCATACATGGAAAAATGATTAGCCCAAGCCCTCTGTTGAATGTGCATTTGAAGGCCAACCAGGGTTTGCCTTTGCCTAAAGTGTAAAATGTTAATTATTGGCACAGAAGCCAGCTCTATCATAAGGACAGAAGCAGCTACCACAGGTATTCATGTCTATTGTGAAAGAATCAGAATGGAAATGAAAGGGGAAGGCAAAGCAGAGAGGGATGGCAGGGCTAAACTTATATATCATTATCAGCTGCTCTGGTTCAAGTAGGTTCAGGTAGCTCTATCCAGATGCATACGTAAGAACATTCTTGTTTACTATGTTGAATGAAATTCTTAGGGCACTATGCTGAATGAAATATCCAATTCCTTAACTAGCTTTCCTTCCTGAACAAATGCCATCTTGTATAAAATGTTGTTTGACTGAGGAGCAATCCATAAAATTGTGGGATTTAACACAGGTTGACTTTCAGAACAATCCTAAGAACACTTGTGTGTGTTAAGTGCCGTCAAGTCGCTTCCGACTCATGGCGATCCTATGAATGAAAGTCCTCCAAAATGTCCTATCTTTCACAGCCTTGCTCAGATCTTGCAAATTGAGGGCTGTGGCTTCCTTTATTGAGTCAGTCCATCTCTTGTTGGGTCTTCCTCTTTTCCTGCTGCCCTCAACTTTTCCTAGCATGACTGTCTTTTCCAGTGACTCTTGTCGTCTCATGATGTGACCAAAATACGATAGCCTCAGTTTAGACATTTTAGCTTCTAGGGTCAGTTCAGGCTTGATTTGATCTATAACCCCCTGCTTGGTTTTTTTGGCAGTCCACGGTATCCGTAACACTCTCCTCCAACACCACATTTCAAAGGAATCTATTTTCTTCCTCTCAGCTTTCTTCACTGTCCAGCTTTCACACCCATACATAGTAATAGGAAATAAGATGGCATGAATTAATCTAGTCTTGGTGGCCAGTGACACATCCTTATACTTCAAAATCTTTTCTAGCTCCTTCATGGCTGCCCTTCCTAGTCTCAATCGCCTTCTGATTTCTTGGCTGCAGTCTCCCTTTTGGTTGATGGTGGAGCCAAGGAATAGAAAGTCTCCACCAATTTCAATTTCCTCATTGTCAACCTCAAAGTTGTGTAATTCTCCTGTAGTCATTATTTTTGTTTTCTTGATGTTCAGCTGTAGTCCTGCTTTGGCACTTTCTCTTTTTACTTTCAGCAGTAGTCGTTTCAAATCTTCACTGTTTTCTGCCAATAATGTAGTGTCATCGGCATATCTCAAATTATTAATGTTTCTCCCTCCAATTTTCACTCCACCTTCATCTAAATCTAATCCAGTTTTCCTAATTATACATTCTGCATATAGATTTAAAAGATAGGGAGATAAAATACATCCTTGTCTGACTCCTTTGCCATATTCTGTTCTAACTGTGGCCTCTTGTCCAGAGTACAGGTTGCGCATCAAAACAATCAGATGTAGAGGCAGCTGGAGATCTCCTGCTATTACAACTGATCTCCACTTGATAGAGATCAGTTCACCTGGAGAAAATGGCCGCTTTGGCAATTGGCTCTATGGCATTGAAGTCCCACCCCTCCCCTCCCCAAACTCCACCCTTCTCAGGCTCCACCCCAAATGTCTCCAGGTAATTCCCAACCTGGAGCTGGCAACCCTATTAATTAGCCTTGTAAACATTTCCACATTTGTTTGCAAACTCATCTATCTCTGTTCAAGCCACTTTAAAGGGGGGGAGGGAATCAAATCACATTGTACCATGACTTGAACTTGTGTTGGATCGCATCCAAGACCATTTCATTGAGTTGAAAACAGCTACTGGTCTTGAAATGAAAATCATTATATAAACACGTTTGAATTATTACATAATAATAATTATTACATCATTACATATATGTTACACAGGCTGGGGACTTCTGAGGCATAACTGTATTCTCTGGTCTTTTCACCTCAATAGTCTTTGGGAATCTCCTATGCATTTGATGTTATCAATTTCTTCCAGTTCTCAGACTCTAGGTGATGTTGAATTATTACATTAAAATGTTTAGAAAGCAGACTGGGCAACTTAAAATGGAGCCTTTCATTATCAAATGCTTTTAAAATAGCTTCCTCTAATTACAGGTGATTTTTAAAAAATAGATTCTGCTCCCCTCTGCTAAGGGTTTACAATGAGCACATTAAAAAAACACACAGTTGAATTGCAGTTGTGTTATTCCAATTAAAATATGTTTTAATTGTGTTTAGGTTTGTGTGGCTGCAGCTGAAATATATTTAGTCCCCTCCCCAAGCATCTCTTTAATGCATATAATAAATAATCATGAACATAACTGTATTGCTGAAAGTATGGTAGCGTAGCATCAATCATACTCAATAACCATAGGCATGCATGTGAAATCTTTGTGGATTTCAGTGGGAGTTAGGAGAACCTGTAGGAATGCAGATTATAGCTCCCAGCACTTTTGACTTTTGATGCAATGCTAACTGCTAGCTCTTTATCTGATAAGATAATTGAAAATCTAGAGGTGTTCCATGCAGCAACATAGATTTATCATAAATATATACAAGAAAGGGACGTAAAATCTAGAATAAGTTTTTGTCATGATCCACACCTCTCCACTGGAACAAAATCATACTGTGTATGCAGTTTTCAAACATAAGAATCACAGATCATTTGGGTAATATATTCAAAATACACTAAATGTAGAGGGGAGTGCCTGCGACTTTCTTTTTCTTTCTTAGCTTTGCAAATAGTCCTTCAGTGCTGGGCTATCCCTTTGCCCTATGTACTTGTGATCTAGATAAGGTTCCCAACTCTGGGTTGGGAAATTCTGAGAGATTTGGCGATGGAACCTGGGAAGGGTGGGGTTTGGGGAGGGGAGGGACTTCAGTGGGGTGTGATGCCATACAGTCCACCCACCAAAGCAGCTATTTCCTCCAGGGAAATTGACCTCTGTAGACTGGAGATCAGTTGTAATTCCAGGAGATCTCCAGGTCCCACCTGAAAGCTGGCAACCTTAGCACTAGAGTGTGAAGCTTAGCAGTAGTGAATAAAGGGATTTTTCTTTGAAGAACCAGCCTGTAGTACAGGCTCCTTGAAGAGGTGAGCCTCCCCCCTCCTTGGAGATCTTCAGGAGCCACTGGAAGGCCTGCCTGTTTGTCAGGGTTTTTGAGGGGGTTTGAATAGCAGACATCTTTTAAGGGGGGGAAGGAGGGAGAGATTTGAGATTTGAGATTTTATTTGAGGTTTTAAACTGAAAATGTTTTTTATTATTATTATAAGCTACCTTGAACCATGAGGGAAGGTGGGATATAGCTGTTTTAACAAACAAGCAAACATCATAGCTACAAAGCTCCTCATTCAGCAGTAGCCTCCTATGAATCCACTGGAATTGTTTCCCCACTCCTCCCCTTGAAGCCAGCTGGGTGACCTTGGGCTAGTCACACTCTCTCAGCCCCACCCACCTCACAAGGTGTCTTTTGTGGGGAGGGGAAGGGAAGGTGATTGTAAGCTGGTTTGATTCTTCCTTAAGTGGTAGTGAAAGTAGGCATATAAAAACCTTCTTCTTCTTCTTCTTCTTCTTCGCCCCTTGCTGGGGTCATCATAAATGGGCTGTTATTTGATGGTACTTTACACACATTTAGTTCATGAAGGTTTGAAGACTCCCCAAAGCATGGCTTGAGGACCCTCATGAACAAAATGCCACGAAGCATTGAGTGCTCAGTGAGAAAGCAGAATACATCAAAATCACCCATGTTCCTGTGCCCAGCTTGCTCCACCATACCTCCTCTGCCAACCAAAGTCGATGAGCATAATTGTGTCAAATTTACCGCAGCACAGTGTCAAATTTACCGCAGCTACTACTGAGCCAGATCACCAGTCCACTTAGCCCAGTGTTTTTCACTATGACTGGAATTGGCTTTCCAGGGTTTTCCAAGGGTTTTCCAAATACTCTGCCACTTTCAACTGGAGAGGGTGTGAATTGAACCTGAGAACATATGCATACCAAGCATCTGCTCAGAATGAAGACCTTAGCCAAGCCTTAGCCAAGTTCTCTTATTCTTCCTCATCCTGCAATGTAATAGTGCTGGCCTCCCTTGAAAGGGTGTTTGAAGAATCACTGAGACAATATATGTGAAGTGCTTTGCAAACTTGAACAGAATGAAATATGCTGCACAAATTCTAAATATTATGCATAAATGCCATCACTGCTATATCAACGTAGATTATTTTATCTACATTACAGCCAAGCTTTTGTATAAAAATAATGTTTAAAAGTAATGAAACCATTGAAAATCTGACCTATGTTTAAGTTTGGTCTAACTTCTTCTAAATTGGCAATGCAAGGAGTCTGACATAGACTTGAGCATAGAGAAGGTTCACTTGATACAGTGTTCATTAGAGATGCTGTGCCATGTATGTACTAAGAACAATGGGCAAGACTGAGGACAACCAGCAAGACTTGCTCTTGTTTGCACAGGCTGGGAACTTCTGAGGCATAACTGTATTCTCTGGTCTTTTCATCTCAATAGTCTTTGGGAATCTCCTATGCATTTGATGTCACCAGTTTCTTCCAGTTCTCATACTTTAGGTGATATTGACATGTGGAAGAGCTGTGGTATGGGGTCCTTCCTATAATTAAAGACTTTTCTCTTTATCTGGCATGCAAAAGGTCCCAGGCTCAATCCCCAACATCTCCAGTTCAAAGGACCAGGTAGTAGGTGATGCGAAAGACCTCTGCATAAGATGCTGGAGAGCCACTGCCAGTCTGAGTGGACAGTACTGACTATGATGGACCAAGGGTTTGAGTCAGCATAAGGAAGCTTCATGTGTACATTTGAAACTGATCAGAACAGGAAGGAGCTCATTATAGTACTTCCTGTGCCATGAACATCATATGAAAAAGATACTTTTTTTTTTACATTTGGGCAACTAAGATAATAAACTAAAGCCTTCATGGAAGGTGAATTTAGAGGAAAGAGAACAACATGGCATAACAACGGTGGCCGATTTGCAGTTAAAGTTAAGGGGAAAGTATTATTCTCCATCTTTCCCCTGTTTTAACACAAGTTTGCATCACATAAGAAACCACCTGCAAATGTCAAGTACTACCGCTATTTAGACAGATGTCAGCTATGAAGCTGCATCACTAGCTGTCAACCCCTAGAACCATCTCAGACATTCCACACGTATTTTATCTGTCTTCTGTGAATAAGCAACACCACATAGAATCACAAATCCAAACACAAAGGATACTGCAATGGTGCAGGCTACTAACAAGTAATAGTAACCAACATTCTGTCTGAATGAGCCACTTTAGAAAGATCCTCACAAAAGACAAATGAGTGCAACCAGTTACTTTGGGTGTAAAGGGGAGTCCAGCTATAGATCAGTGCATATCTCACTGAAGGACATTATTCAAAGGGATAAAAACCTTATGCAAACTTATAATTACGGAGCCGCTGGCATGGATCTTGTCTGTGCACATACATACAGGTTTGGATTAGGGAGTAGGAGACGGCCACTGGTGAACAGGCTGCGCAGCTGGCATATCATTACTTCACTGAACATCAGGAGAGCAATAAATCACCCTGAGCTTGAGGGATTAGGGAATCCTGCCAAATCCTCAAGAATGCCTGACACTTGATAAGAAACAAATATATGAGTTAATGCGATTTAGGTTCTATGCTTCTCCTTAAGAATGTATGCCCAATATTTATATTCAATGTTCTTAGGTTGTCAGAATATTTTATGCCACTGTCTTGACCTGTTCGGTGATGCTCTGGCTATGAAACCAGGATACAATCATGATGCTAGCAAAGGCATCCAACATGCCTTTTGAAACCAAGGGCATTTGTTACATATAGACTGCAAGGCAAAACCCTTGATTTTCTTCATTCTGTTCCAATAGAAAGGACTCCGGGCCCCGACTCTACTAATTCAGGCTGTAATCGATGTAATGCTGCTGTTCTGAAAGCACAAAAACACTGTGAACAAAGACTGTCCACTGATTAAGGACCTTGTAGCTGATTAATTAACCAATTAAATCTACATACATATTGTAAGAACATAAGAAAAGCCCTGATGGATCAGACCAAGGCCCATCAGGTCCAGCAGTCTGTTCACACAGTGGCCAACCAGGTGCCTCTAGGAAGCCCACAAACATCCTGCCTGTGTGGCACAGCACCTAATATAATAGACATGCTCCTCTGATCCTGAAGAGAATAGGAATGCATCATGAATAGTATCCATTTTTGCTAGTAGCCATGAATAGCGGTATCCTCCATGAACATGTCCACTCCCCTCTTAAAGCCTTCTGAGTTGGCAGCCATCAGCACATCCTGGGGCAGGGAGTTCCACAATTTAACTATGCGTTGTGTGAAGAAATACTTCCTTTTATCTGTTCTGAACCTTTCATCCTCCAGCGTCTGCAGATGACCCCATGTTCTAGTATGATGAGAGAGGGAGAAAAGCTTCTCCCTGTCCACTCTCTCTGTGATGAACTATTTGAGCGGACAGTCATTTATGATGTCTAGAAAGCTTGTTTCAGCCACCCAATATTTGTGTTTTCCTCTAATGCTTTCTGGGTTATTTCATTCTGTGTTGCCTTTAATATACAGAGGCTTAGGTAGCCACACTCCTTCATTTCTAACATTCCATATGTAATGTATGACGAAATACTGACTGACCAGTCTTATTGGGCTGTTTATCAGGAGCTGCTGGGGTTTGAAATGGCAAACTTGAGACATGGAGCTGTGCTGCCTTGTGTGAAAAGCGACTGAAGGTCGCTAATATGGTATAGTGATTGGAGTGTTGGACTGAGGAGAACTGGGTTCAGTTCCTCATTCAGCCATGTGGCTTACTGGTTGACTCTGTGCCAGTCATTCTATCTCAGACTAAGCTTACTCCTAGGAAAGTGTTCTTAGGTTTGCATCAAATCTTACCTCATTCCCTTACATTAAAACTGAAATGAGAATTTGGCTTCTGAGCTAATTGGCTCACACATAATTTCATAATGTTCCATTAGTACTACACACGGTTGCAAACATAGTATCTTGAGTTCAGGAGGCATAAATCTTTCACCTTTCTGTTCCCACTTTAAGAACAAAATATTTGGGCTAAACACACAATGGCCAAGGCCAAGGCTAAGTCATTCAGGTAAACAAGGAACAGAAGTAGTCCCAATATTAACCATGGATACCAAAAAAGCTGCTGTTAATTGAATTCTGACATTGTTGTGTGAATTTATTAATTCTACAACAATTACTTTGAATGTAGTTTCGATAAGTTATCAAGAATAGATTTGCCAATCTGTGCTTCGCAAGACATGGAGGTACTATTGGAGGTACTATTGGAGGTACTATTGGAGTGACGGCATGAAGTAATTTCCAGGTTTGTCTAGGAAGTGATATCACACCATTGCTCTGATGACAATTTTTGGAGCATTCTTCCCCACCCCACCCCCGACAACCTACCAAGAGTTGGCAGGGATTGTGGGCTGCTACCAGGAGGACTTCTGCTATAGCCCTAATCAAACTGTCACGTGATGATCCTTTTGTTTTTCAACAATGGTACCCAAAACTTGAGGCAGACAGGGATAGGTATCCCTACAACTGCACACCCCAATAGCTCCAGGGATCTTTAAAGGTCTGTGTATACATTGGCTTGCTCTGGCATGCCCGTTCTCCAAAGCAGTTGGAAAGAAAGACATCTCTACTGAGCAATAGTAAACTTCATTGACTAATATGTGGATAAGATCAAAGAAGGAAAGTAAACACATCAATTAATCAATGGCAGTTCATAAACGCAATAATAATACTCTCAGTCCTTGTGTGATTATTCCCTTATTTAAAGTAGTGTTCCACCCTCCTCTGATTCCTGTTGGGAACCCAACTGAGGAAGGCAAGTGTTCAGTAGGACCTAGCAGGGAACAAAAGAAAGTTGCTGTCAAGATATGAGAAAGAGACAGAGAGAAAGAGTAAGAGTGGTTCATGGAGACTGGAAACACCTGAAACTGAGGGCTCTTTCACACATGCTGAATAATGCACTTTTGATCCACTTTCCACTTTAATAATCGTTTGCAAGTGGATTATGCCATTTCACACAGCAAAATCCAGCTGCAAAGTGCACTGAAAGTGGGTTGAAAGTGCATTATTCAGCATGTGAGAAAGTGCACTCAATCCCAGATACTATACTTAAGGATATTGCAGAGGTCGGGAATGAGTGGAAAGCTGCTGGATTGCAGATATACCTGAAGAGGGGGAGAGATGTGCAGCTCTGATGGTGAGATGGAAGGAAAGAAAGAGAGAAGCTGGAACAGGGTGATGCAGTGAGGTGTTATTTGCAGAGGGCTGGAGGGATGTTTTGGAGTTGGGCACAGTGGAAGAAGGGGGGGAAGAGAAATTATATGATACATTGCCTGCTCCTGTTGTCCTTATGATGGAGTGGTGGTGGAGGGGAAACTGGAGTTGCTGTATTGCAGCAATCATAACCCTAAATACCATTGGAGTCCTGTGATAGTTCTTGGATTCTGATTAACTTTATCTGTTAGTTTCAGGCTACAAGAAAAATTGTTTCCTTTGCTAGTCTTTGTTTGGGACATAAACTGCGACAGGAGACCGTCCTGATATTCTGATTAACTCAACCAAAATGGGTGGATATTTGCTTGCAGGTGTGTTGGGGCTCGATAACAGGAGCTGGGTTAGGTTTTTTGCCCTTATGATGAGTTTAGTAAGGAGAGGTGGGGGGACTTCAATGCCATAGAGTCCAATTGCCAAAGCAGCCATTTTCTCCAGGTGAACTGATCTCTATGGCTGGAGATCAGTTGTAATAGCAGAAGATCTCCAGCTAGTCCCTGGAGGTTGGCAACCCTATCTAAGCCCCAAGGGATAAAAGAAGTCCAGCTGAAATCAATGATACTTGTTTGCCTTTGGGGGGATTTTTTTGCTAAGGAACACATTCCATGCTACATTTATTTGCATAATCTGTTGTCCATGGCACTCCTTTCATCTTACCTTGAGATCAAATCTGTAGATATTTCTTCCCTTAGAGAAAAGAGAAAACAATAAACAAAACACCTCCAAGTACTTCAGCAGGTAACTGGAAAAAAGCCTGTTATTAAGCCTTTGTTGTCGATCACCTCTAGGTGAGAGGGGAGAAAGCATTACTATCTCTGTATAAAAGAAGAGCAAATCATTTGTGGTTGTAATTTGTGTGTGTGTGTAAAGTGCTATCAAGTCGCAGCCTACATATGGCAACCTGTGGTAGGTTTTCAAGCCAAAAGACATTCAGAGGTGGTTCACCATTGCCTTGCTCTGTGTCGTGACCCTGGACTTCCTTGGTGATCTCCCATCTAAGTTAACCAGGACCAATCCTGCTTAGCTTCTGAGATCTGATGAGACCCAGCTAGCCTGGGTCATCCAGGTCAGGGTGACTGTAATTTACAGGATAAAATAATAAAGTTATAGGTACTCTTAATGGGTTTATTGTAATGATAACCGCATATGCATTTTGGGCACATTCTTTAACCAGGAGATAAAGCTATAATAGATAAAGTGTGTTGTCAAGTCATAACAGGCTTATGGCAACCCCAGGAAGTTCCTCCTCATGAGATTTTAAGGCAAGAGATGAGAAAAGGTGGTTTGCCCTTGCCTTCCTCCACATAGTAGCCCGTTACACAATCCTTTGATATTCTAACTGCATATGTATCCTCTATGTTTTGCCTGAGATCCTGGGAAATAAGTGTAGTGTTGCCATAGTGCTGAAAATAATTTGTAACCAGAGGTTGTTGACTGATTTGCATCTATTAATAATATTCAAATGCCAAATAAGGCCAGTGTTATCATTAATCTAGTTAACCAGGGACTGGTATGGTCTTGTCCGCTTGGAATTAGATTATGACCTACAAAGCAGTATTTTAGCCTCCTTCAAGCTGCTCTCTGTTGTAGCTTAGTTGGGTCTGCGTTGCCTCCCACTGTGTGTAATGGAATATATGGTCCTCTGTGAATGACATAATGCCTTTTTTACTAAGTGATAGGGACCCCAAGGCTACATTGTCAGTGGCAAGATTTGTTTCAGTCCTTATATCCCTCCAACACTAGATATATGCTGCTCAAGATCAATTGATCAAGGAGCTTCTAAGGGATGAAAGGAAAGGAAAGGAAAGGAATATATGGTCATACTACAACCCCAGTACTCTTTAGTGGACACTGTGACTTGAGACTTAGCATGGCACGACATTAAAGTTTACTATTGGGGTGTGTATGTTGGATGACTAACAGTGCAATCCTAAAGAGAGTTATTCCAGTCTAAGAACATTCATTTCAATGGGTTTAGACTGGAGTAACTCTGCACAGGATTGCACTGTTGGTTATTTATATTTGGTCTCTTAACTGTTTTTGGCCTTTCTAGGCTCCTAAATCCATATTGGACTTGAACCCATGGCCTTAGTTCAGCTCTGTTGTATGCAGCAAGTAAAGCATGAAGTGCTAGTAATTCAGACTGATGACTAGCAACCTATAACTGTGCTGTTGGGAGCTCAGCTCAGTTTCTGTCAAGAACCTGCTTGAAGTACTACAAAACTGAACACAATCAGTAAAATATGGTAGTCAGGAAAAAGTGAATGTGTACAGCGACAATTGTGTATTATTTCCTTCTATTCTTCAGTTCCCTGAAAAGTTGATGTCTGTACACAGCCTTTCACAGCCAAGCAAGTAGGGTTGCCAGCTCTGGGTTGGGAAATACCTGGAGATTTTTGAGGCGGAGCCTGAGGCGGGCGGGGTTTGGGGAGGGGAGGGACTTCAATGCCATAGAGTCCAATTACCAAAGTGGCCATTTTCTCCAGGGGAACTGATCTCTATCGGCTGGAGATCAGTTGTAATAGCAGGAGAGCTCCAGCTAGTACCTGGAGACTGGCAACCCTACAAGCAAGGCAGAATCTAAAGATCAGGAAAATGTGATTCAACCTCCAGCCCACCCCAGCAGCAAGATGACAAATGAATTTTTTTCCCCTTCAGGCAAAAAGACATCCTTGGCTAACTCACTCAGGGGCTCTCCCTATTACCTGGCAGAGCAGAGAGGGCAAGCGAGGAAGCACTTCAGCCTGAACTGCCTGTTGGGATGTGTGAGAGGAAGATGTTTTCTGAAGTCAAAGGCCTAGTTCTCACTGAGGTAGAAAAACTGGATCTGGATGGCACTACTTCAGAGTACAGTTCATACCATATGATTAAATACTTTCAGGCAACAAACAAACAAACTACAGGTAGGAAGCTAAATGTTCATGTATAGTATTTTTTTTTAAATTGGGGAAACATTCTGTCCTGCGAGCGAGCCTCTACCTGCAGTCTGTTGTGGCAGAACCCAGACAGATTTACTACCATTGAGGCCAGAGTCAGCTGCTTCCCATGTGAGAAGTTGTAACATGTATCCAGGTTCCTAGAAAAGTTCAGTTTCGAGAGTTTGTTTTATCGAGAAAGCCTCATAGCAATAGCTGTTGAAAAACAGTGACATAACAGTCTTCTATAAAATTACAGTCAACATTTATTTCTATGGACTGTATGTTGTAGAGACCAGGGAATGGTTGCCAACCTCCAGGTACTAGATGGAGATCTCCTGCTATTACAACTGATCTCCAGCCGATAGTGATCAGTTCACCTGGAGAAAATGGCCGCTTTGGCAATTGGACTCTACGGCATTGACGTCCCTCCCCTCCCCAAACCCTATCCTCCTCAGGCTCCACCCCAAAAACCTCCCACGGGTGGCAAAGAGGGACCTGGCAACTCTACAGGGAGTTTATTAATATGTGTGATTAGAGGAACATGCGCCCCTGTCCATGTGAATATGGTCCACTTTCCAATCTGGCCCAGACTCACAAAATAACAAAACAGGATTGCAATTACCTGTAACAGTAGTTCATCAAGTTGTCTTCTGTGCAGGCACACACGCGCATGTGCAGGCCAGTCATGGAAAAGATTTCCAAAGCTTTCTAGCTGCACCAGGTGGGTGATGGCCTCAAAGACAGGCTAAAGTAAGCAGCTTGCTATGGCTGTCTTGTAGTGCCCAGATATAAGGGCTGGCATAGAACACTATGTGCTCGTATGCACACACATGGAAGCTTTGGGGAGGTTGTTATCTTGGAGCCATGAACCAACAAATCATAGTCTCTGTGTGGTACTGCCTCTCACCGTAATGAGAGAAATCTGTCTTTGAATTAGCTCACAGTTCCTCTTACCTCTATCCTTAGGAATGTAGTTTCTGTTTCCTAACTCACAAGATCAAGCACTTGCTTAGTTACGCCTTCGGGCAATATCTACAGGCTATGCTAATTAACATGGAGTAGACACCTAACGTGTATTGGTGCTTTTGTGTATCAATCTTTTTGCAAGCAGCTATGGGCCTGCCCCATTCTAATGCATAAATGATGCTCACCTTCTGTTGTTCTCAGGAGGGTAACCCTGTGCCTTATCTGTGGTTAACTCACCCCAGCTCTGTGTTTAGCTAAATAAAGAACTGTTGTTTTTAACTTAACCTCCTCCTTGTTGATTATCATTGGACTCTATAATACAACCAGGCACTTCAGTCTGGCCTTCGCCTGATGATCAGCTGGCTGGTGAGCATAGGAGTAGGATTGCTGGCTCCTGTGAAAGTGACCAGGAGGTTTTTTGACCTCTGGGCCTGTTCTGGGGGGCATGGCTATGAGGGTATGAGAGAGGCCTGATGGCCCTGGTGGAAGGAAGGAGGAAGTCAGGAGGAGATGAGAATAAGGCAGGACAGTATAAGGGACCAATGCAGACAGACGGAAGGAGGAAGAGAGGGCAGCAAAAGTGAGAGGAGTGGAGAAAGTAGGGAGGAGGAAGAATGGAGGGAGAGAAGGAGAGAGCCAAAAGTGAGAGAGTAGCAGGAGTGAGATGAAGAAAGAGGAGAGGAGTAAGGCAAACCAGACAGTGCTTGAGGAAGGGCTGGGACCGCACTCAGGTGATGAGAACCAGGGGTGGTAGAACTTTATTCTTTCTCCAGTAAATGTACTTTCTCAGACTCCTCTGAGGTGGTCTGAGTTGTGGAACAAAGAAAGACCTTTTAATGTGCCTATAATTCCCATGATGGGCCATAGAGCCCAATATGGGCAGTGACGCAAACAGGTGATAATAAGCAATCATTGACAAAATGATGAAGCTCCTAGTAAAAAGTCTGGAAGAAGTACTGATGCCTTGAATAGGGTGCAATGAGAAAGAGTTTGTTCAAAGGAATAATTAGCATGCAATAATTAGTCACAGTAAGGTCAGGCATACCGTCATAATGCTCACTAGTATGCCTACATTAAGAATCACCAATATTCCGAACACACACTGTGCAATGTGCACCTCTCAGAGAGCCAGCGTGGTCCAATGGTTAAGAGTGGTGGTTTGGAGTGGTGGACTCTGATCTGGAGAACCAGGCTTGATTCCCCACTCCTCCACATGAGCGGTGGACTCTAATCTGGTTAACAGGATTTGTTTCCCCACGCCTCCACATGAAGCCAGCTGGTTGACCTTGGGCTAGTCACAGCTCTTACAGCTCTCTCAGCCGCACCTACCTCACAGGGTGTCTGTTGTGGGGAGGGGAAGATGATTGTAAGCCGGTTTGAGTCTTCCTTAAATGATGGAGGTATAAAAACTAACTCTTCTTCTTCTTCACGGAGGAGCGAGAATGGTCAAGAAAATCGAGGCTTGTTGGCAACTAGTTGCAATATCAGTCTTTTTCTTTGAAGGTACTGTTGATGCCTCCTTTTGACAAGCATTGTCTAAAGACAAATTCCAGCTGAAAGCATCCCAGCTATCACAAAACAGTGTGCAAGCTTTTGAACTCTTTGTTGTTTGATAATAATGTTTGCAATAACGTACATGCCACACTTTAAACACTAAAAGCAGCATATAAAGTCAAGTGTTGTTACTGTTCCTGGATCCCCAGTCTCTGCAACTGCAGAATTTTTGAAAAGGAAAGATGGCAACTCTAATACCACCCTTCCCTGAAGACCTTCATCCAGTTCATCACTGCAGTGTTGGGGTTGGGACTTTGAGAGAGATGGAATGGCAAAAGCCCTTTTAGTTTCATGCTTGGAGGAAAACACTATGTTAGCAATTGTTGATAAGTGACATATATAAGTGATGTGCTGTGGAAAGATGGGCTCTGTAGAACTATTCACAAGGCTTCCTTTAGGAAAGAAACAAAAGGAGATAATCTCAAGTCCCAAATGTGCATGATCACTGTGTTTATAGTCATACTCATGCAGTGAATGCGCACTGAACTAGAGTTTAGATCAAATGGTTGGGCTTCAGCATAATCCAGGGGAAAACATTTTAATTTGATTGAGGTTTGCTTTGCTGAATGACAAGATGTTGCAAAACAATATTTATTGGTATGTTTACGTTTTACAGAAGACTAATCCTAATGGCCAGTTAAGGTGATCTTCTCCAGGTGAAGCCAAATTTATGAGCTACCTACTATTACAATTTTGATTTGATTCAGAAGACTTGATTTAACACAGTAGAGACTGTAAATTGTCGACTAATAACATGACACTAGCCTTTAAACAAAGATCTAAAACTTGGCAATGCTCCTTCCTTTGTTATGCTTTCACTTACTATACATTTTACTAATGTATGCTTGAGAGTGAAATGGAGATTGCACAACTTACAGATTTTCCTGATAATACTAAAAGCTGTGTTGATGAAGTTGGCTGCCCTGCGGGATCAACTTTGCTGTATTTCAAAGCACACGGTATATTCCCTAAATCTGCTGATGCTGAGAGATACATGTCTTCATGTGTCCAAATGTCTGTGCCAAACAATGAAAAGCGAATCCTACCAGAGAACTGGCCTGGTTGCATTTCTCAGAGGTTTGATTCTAACATGCTGCACAATGTAAATAAAGTAGTACTCAGTTATAAAGCAGCACTCTAGTCTCCATGCAATATACTGGGAGAAACCATTAAAATAGCACTGCTCTGCAATCCCATGCAACCACCCCACTCCGTTATTCATTGGTGTGGGCTTTGGTCAGTTATATTCAATGGAAGAAATGTTAAATGGATTGGTTCTTGTAGGTTATCCGGGCTGTGTAACCGTGGTCTTGGAATTTTCTTTCCTGACGTTTCGCCAGCAACTGTGGCAGGCATCTTCAGAGTAGTAACACTGAAGGACAGTGTCTCTCAGTGTCAAGGGTGTAGAAAGAGTAATATATAGTCAGAAAGGGGGTGGGTTTGAGCTGAGTATTGTCCTGCAAAAGTATTGTCCTGTAAGTATCAAGATAATGTGCTAATGAGGGTATGGTATGTTAATATGGAACCATTGTATCCTGAAGTGATCTGTTAATGTGTGTAATCCAAAACTAATCTGTATGGCTATTGTTGAATGTTGTCTTTGTCTGGAGGTTTTTCAGGGCAGGAAGCCAAGCCTTATTCATTCTTAAACTCTCCTCTTTTCTGTTAAAGTTGTGCTGATGTTTGTGAATTTCAATGGCTTCTCTGTGCAATCTGACAAAATAGTTGGTAGAATTGTCCAGTCTTTCAGTGTCTTGGAATAAGACCCTGTGTCCTGTTTGTGTCAGTCCATGTTCAGCCACTGCTGATTTCTCAGGTTGGCCAAGTCTGCAGTATCTTTCATGTTCTTTTATCCTTGTTTGTATGCTGCGTTTTGTGGTCCCGATGTAAACTTGTCCACAGCTGCAAGGTATACGATATACTCCTGCAGAGGTGAGGGGGTCTCTTTTGTCTTTTGCTGATCGTAGCATTTGTTGTATTTTCTTGGTGGGTTTAAACACTGTTTGTAGGTTATGTTTTTTCAAAAGTTTCTCCATCCTATCAGTGACTCCTTTAATAAATGGCAAGAATACCTTTCCTATGGGAGACTGTTTTTCTTGAGTTTTCTGATTTTTGTTTGGTTTAATGGCCCTTCTGATTTCATTCTTGGAGTAGCCGTTTGCTAGCAGTGCGTGATTTAGATGGTTAGTTTCTTCCTTGAGAAACTGTGGTTCACAGATCCGTCTTGCACGGTCCATTAATCTTTTCTGTCGGGGGTGGTGGTTGGAGTTTTTGTGTAAGTAGCGATCTGTGTGAGTTGGTTTCCGGTAGACCTTGTGACCTAACTGAAGGTTTGATTTACGGATGACAAGGGTATCAAGAAATGGGAGTTTACCCTCAATTTCCTTTTCCATGGTAAACTGAATGTTTGGATGGATATTATTAAGATGGTTTAGAAAGTCCATTAATTTTTCTTCACCATGGCTCCAAATGGTAAATGTATCATCTACGAACCTGAACCAGATGATACATTTACCATTTGGAGCCATGGTGAAGAAAAATTAATGGACTTTCTAAACCATCTTAATAATATCCATCCAAACATTCAGTTTACCATGGAAAAGGAAATTGAGGGTAAACTCCCATTTCTTGATACCCTTGTCATCCGTAAATCAAACCTTCAGTTAGGTCACAAGGTCTACCGGAAACCAACTCACACAGATCGCTACTTACACAAAAACTCCAACCACCACCCCCGACAGAAAAGAGGAATAATCAAAACATTAATGGACCGTGCAAGACGGATCTGTGAACCACAGTTTCTCAAGGAAGAAACTAACCATCTAAATCACGCACTGCTAGCAAACGGCTACTCCAAGAATGAAATCAGAAGGGCCATTAAACCAAACAAAAATCAGAAAACTCAAGAAAAACAGTCTCCCATAGGAAAGGTATTCTTGCCATTTATTAAAGGAGTCACTGATAGGATGGAGAAACTTTTGAAAAAACATAACCTACAAACAGTGTTTAAACCCACCAAGAAAATACAACAAATGCTACGATCAGCAAAAGACAAAAGAGACCCCCTCACCTCTGCAGGAGTATATCGTATACCTTGCAGCTGTGGACAAGTTTACATCGGGACCACAAAACGCAGCATACAAACAAGGATAAAAGAACATGAAAGATACTGCAGACTTGGCCAACCTGAGAAATCAGCAGTGGCTGAACATGGACTGACACAAACAGGACACAGGGTCTTATTCCAAGACACTGAAAGACTGGACAATTCTACCAACTATTTTGTCAGATTGCACAGAGAAGCCATTGAAATTCACAAACATCAGCACAACTTTAACAGAAAAGAGGAGAGTTTAAGAATGAATAAGGCTTGGCTTCCTGCCCTGAAAAACCTCCAGACAAAGACAACATTCAACAATAGCCATACAGATTAGTTTTGGATTACACACATTAACAGATCACTTCAGGATACAATGGTTCCATATTAACATACCATACCCTCATTAGCACATTATCTTGATACTTACAGGACAATACTTTTGCAGGACAATACTCAGCTCAAACCCACCCCCTTTCTGACTATATATTACTCTTTCTACACCCTTGACACTGAGAGACACTGTCCTTCAGTGTTACTACTCTGAAGATGCCTGCCACAGTTGCTGGCGAAACGTCAGGAAAGAAAATTCCAAGACCACGGTTACACAGCCCGGATAACCTACAAGAACCAATGAACTCTGACCGTGAAAGCCTTCGACAATATGTTAAATGGATTTTTTTTTAAAGTAAGATATAAAAATTTCACTTATTGTTAGGGTTGCCAGGTCCCTCTTCGCCACCAGCGGGAGGTTTTTGGGGCAGAGTCTGAGGAGGGCGGGGTTTGGGGAGGAGAAGGACTTAAATGCCATAGAGACCAATTGTCAAAGCAGCCATTTTCTCCAGGTGAACTGATCTCTGTTGGCTGGAGATCAGTTGTAATAGCAGGAGATCTCCAGCTAGTACCTGGAGCAGGAGATCTCCAGCTAGTACCTGTATTTATTTATTTAATTTCCCAACTTTATAGCCCACCCTCATTCCCAGGTAGGCCGAGCTCAGGGTGGGTAACAGCCTCTAAAATACATAAAAACCATAAAATGTCAGTTAAAACATCGTATTATAAAACTGTAAACAAGGTAGCCTTAAAAACAACCCAGATGCCACCATGGACCAGATTTCGGTAGGATAACCCCCCACAGATACCAAGAGTGGGGGGATGGATGGGGAGGCCAGCAACAATGTATAAACTTGCGGCTGCCCTCAGTTGTAGGCCTGGCAGAATAGTTCCATTTTGCAGGCTCTGCAGAACTCCTTAAAGTCCCGCAGGGCCCTGATGTCATTAAGACTATTCTATCTGGCTGATTTTGAGGACAGTTGCACACTTATGAAAGGCATATGTAAGAGAAGGGGGAGCATCTCAGTGGTTTAGATTTTAGCATATGTTTGACATATCCTATGACATGCAGTATTAACACATTAAGTATAAGCTAGTTGATATAATTAATTATAATGTGTATTGCCCTGACCTGGATGGCCCAGGGTAGCCTGATCTCGTCAGATCTCAGAAGCTAAGCAGGGTCAGCCCTGGTTAGTATTTGGATGGGAGACCACCAAGGAATACCAGGGTTGCTGTGCAGAGGAAGGCACTGGAAAACCACCTCTGTTAGTCTCTTGCCATGAAAACCCCAAAAGGGGTCGCCATAAGTCGGCTGCGACTTGACGGCACTTTACACACACACACATTGCACTTGACTGGCATGCCTTAAACCTCCTTGGAATTTATTTATTTATTTAATCATATTTATATCTCACCCTCCACCCACCTAGGCAGGGGTGACAGGTTCAACAATTAATTCCTAAATATATAAACAACGATAGAATTTAAAATATAATTGGTCAATAAAGAAATCTGTGTGTGTGTGTTAAGTGCCGTCAAGTCGCTTCCGACTCATGGCGACCCTATGTATGAAAGTCCTCCAATATGTCCTATCTTTGACAGCCTTATTCAGATCTTGCAAATTGAAGGCTGTTGCTTCCTTTATTGAGTCAATCCATCTCTTGTTGGGTCTTCCTCTTTTCCTGCTGCCCTCAACTTTTCCTAGCATGACTGTCTTTTCCAGTGACTCTTGTCGTCTCATGACGTGACCAAAATACGATAGCCTCAGTTTAGACATTTAACTTCTAGGGTCAGTTCAGGCTTGATTTGATCTATAACCCACTGATTTGTTTTTTTGGCAGTCCACGGAATCCGTAACACTCTCCTCCAACAGCACATTTCAAAGGAATCTATTTTCTTCCTGTCAACTTTCTTCACTGTCCAGCTTTCACACCCATACATAGTAATACGGAATACGATGGCATGAATTAACCTAGTCTTGGTGGCCAGTGACACATCCTTACACTTCAAAATCTTTTCTAGCTCCTGCATGGCTGCCCTTCCCAGTCTCAATCGCCTTCTGATTTCTTGGCTGCAGTCTCCCTTTTGGTTGATGGTGGAACCAAGGAATAGAAAGTCTCCACCAATTTCAATTTCCTCAGTGTCAACCTTAAAGTTGTGTAATTCTCCTGTAGTCATTACTTTTGTTTTCTTGATGTTCAGCTGTAGTCCTGCTTTGGCACTTTCTCTTTTAACTTTCAGCAGTAGTCATTTCAAATCTTCAGTATTTTCTGCCAATAATGTAGTGTCATCAGCATATCTCAAATTATTAATGTTCCTCCCTCCAATTTTCACTCCACCTTCATCTAAATCTAATCCGGCTTTCCTAATTATATGTTCTGCATATAGATTGAAGAGATAGGGAGATAAAATACATCCTTGTCTGACTCCTTTACCAGTTGGAAACCATTCCGTTTCTCCATATTCTGTTCTAACTGTGTCCTCTTGTCCAGAGTACAGGTTGCGCATCAAAAAGATCAGATGTAGTGGCACACCCATTTCCTTTAAAACCAGCCATAGCTTTTCATGATCCACACAGTCAAAAGCTTTGCTGTAATCTATTAAACATAAGCTGATTTTCTTCTGAAATTCTCTCGTATGCTCCAGTAACCAGCGTATATTTGCAATATGATCTCTAGTGCCTTTTCCCTTTCTGAAACCAGCTTGAACATCAGGCATTTCTAGTTCCATATACGGTAACAGCCTTTGCTGTAAGATTTTGAGCATCACTTTACTTGCATGAGAACTTAATGCGATGGTCCGATAGTTGCTGCAATCTTTGATGTCTCCTTTCTTGGGAATTGGAATGTAAATGGATCGTTTCCAGTGTGTGGGCCATTGTTTTGTTTTCCATATCTGTTGGCATATTGTTGTCAAGATTTTGATGGACTCCGTTTCTGTGGCTTGGAATAGCTCTATTGATATCCCATCTGCTCCTGGTGATTTGTTTCTCCCGATTGCTCTCAATGCAGCTTTCACTTCACTTTCTAAAATTGTAGGTTCTTCTTCAAAAGATTCTTCTTGGAAATAATCTTTTATGCTTTCATTTCTTCTGTATAGTTCTTCAGTGTATTGATCCCACCTTTTCTTTATTTTGTCCTGTTCAGTTAATGTATTTCCATGCTGATCTTTCAGCATGCCTAACCGTGCTTTAAATTTCTCTTTGATTTCTTGGATCTTGTGGAACAGATCTCTTGTTCTTCCTTTTTTGTTGTTCTCTTCTATTTCTTTACACTGGTTATTATAATAGGTCTCTTTGTCTCTACGTGCGAGTCGCTGGAACGTTGCACTTAGACTTTTGATTCTATTTCTGTCACCTTCTACTTTAGCTTCTCGTCTATCTCTGGCAATTTTAAGAGTTTCCTCAGACATCCATCGAGGTTTTTCTTTTCTTTTGGCTACAGGAATAGTATTTGCACATTCTTCCTTGATAATATCTCTAGTTTCCACCTATAGTTCTTCAGGTTTACATTCACTTGAACTCAGTAATACCAATCTGTTCCTTACATGGTCTTTAAACTCTTCTGGAATATTGCTTAGATTGTATTTTGGTGCTATGAATGTTTTGGTGTTTCTCTTAAGCTTTATCTTGATTTTCGATATTAACAATTCATGATCTGTACCGCAGTCGGCTCCTGGTCTTGTTTTGGCCGAGATAATAGAGCTTCTCCATCTTCTGCTTCCAATTATATAATCTATTTGATTTCTATACTGGCCGTCTGGTGATGTCCATGTATACAATCATCTATTTGGTTGCCTGAATCATGTGTTTGCAATGAACAGATTGTTGTCTTCACAGAATTCTACCACAGAGAATGTCACAGAATTCTACAAGGAAATCTAGACAAATTAAAAAAAAACTAATCCAGAAAGCGATAACACCTAAAAATATTACGACATTCTCCCTGCATTTAGAAAATTATAAATTGAAAACTGACAACAAGTCGGGGATTAAAAATGACTGTCAGCTGCCTGGATGACAATTGAAAGAACTGGTGAGGAGGCTGGGTAGCAGATGACAAGAGGGAAATTCAAAAGTTTAGGCCAGCAGTTGTACAACCATCACTGTCTTCAACTATAGGTAGGGTTGCCAGCTCTGGGTTGGGAAATACCTGGAGATTTTTGGGGTGGAACCTGAGGTGGGTGGGGTTTAGAAAGGGGAGAGACTTCAATGCCATAGAGTCCAATTGCCAAAGCGGCCATTTTCTCCAGGTGAAACCACAGAGCAACCACAGAGCAACCACAGAGAATGTCATGTAGAAGCATCAGACACTAATATAAGTAAAGGGTACAGCACACTTTAAACTGAGACTGCCAGCAACTAATAATCCCACACTATTGGGATATGCTTATGCAGACTGGGCTGGAGAAAGACCAGACCTAAGATCTACTAGTGGCTATGTATTTTTCTATGGGGGTGGTGCCATTAGTTGGGCAAGTCGTAAACAAGAAATTGTTGCAGACAATGTCCAACTAACAAACTAAACCTGAATAAATGTAAGTTCTATTTTTTTGCAATTTACTTCTTGGGAAGACTGAATTTATTGCACTCAATATCTCGCTTCCATGACTGGGCAAACTCTGCTATATTAACCAAATATAAAACCCAATAATAAGGACTAGGGTTGCCAGGTCCCTCTTTGCCATTGGGGGGAGGCTTTGGGGGTGGAGCCTGAGGGGGCAGGGTTTGGGGAGGGACTTCAATGCCATTGAGTCCAATTGCCAAAATGGCCATTTTCTCCAGGTGAACTGATCTCTATCAGCTGGAGATCAGTTGTAATAGCAGGAGATCTCCAGCTACTACCTGAAGGTTGGCAACCCTAATAAGGACACACGAAGCTGTTTAAAAGTCTTGATTCATTGTTAGTTCCTAACAAACAGTAACTGTTTGCATATGCAAGGACTCCCAAGATGTTTTACACACCAAAATTATCTTCAGTTATTTGTCCCCCACATGATTTCTGTGGCAGTCTATACTGCTCCATGCTGTTTGCTGTGAAATGCCAGGACACATCTTTTTGCTAGAGTTCCTATCTGACAAAAGCATCTTTGAATCTAGTTAGCATTATTTAGGCATGTAGTGCAAAAGAAGCTGAAGAGACCTCTTCCCTATCCCCTTATAGCCTTTTGTGTATTGTTCAGGAGAAGGGGTACATCCTAGGGTTGCCAGCTCTGGGTAGGGAAATATCTGGAGATTTTGGGGGTGGAGTCTGAGGAGGGCGGGGTTTGGAGAGGGGAGGGACTTCAATGCCATAGAATCCAATTGCCAAAGCAGCCATTTTTCTCCAGGGGAACTGATTTCTATCGCCTGGAGATCAGTTGTAATAGAAGGCAATCTCCAGCCACCGCCTGGAGGTTGGCAACCCTAGTTCACCCACACTTTAGTGCAGGACATGGGGCAAGTTCCAAGAGTGAGAGCTAGCAGTAGGCCTTTTGCATAGGTGCTGAGATGCCACCCCAATGCTCATCATAGTGCATATAGCTAAGTAATACATGCACTCTCAGCCACATTGCCTCATTTACTATTTTGGGTGCTTGAAACTAGTTGTGAACTCCACCCAGTTCTACAAACAAGATGATTATGTCACTATTATTGAATACACCATGCCAGAGTGTGGCTGTTCTATTGTTGTTATAATAACATACCTGTGATGAGGCAGAAGCAGATTCCCAGTTCTCTGCTTGGCTTTTTCCTTTTCAACATTTTTTCAGCCTCTAATTAATCCTTCAATCTTCTAGTTAGAAACAGAAGTGAAATAATCATGGTTCCCCCCCATCTTGCAAAGGAACAAATCAGATATATTCAAGCACTAGGGTTGCCAGGTCCCTCTTCGTCACCGGCGGGAGGGTTTTGGGGAGGAGCCTGAGGAGGGCGGGATTTGGGAAGGGGAAAGACTTCAATGCCATAGAGTCCAATTGCCAAAGTGGCCATTTTCTCCAGGTGAACTGATCTCTGTCAGCTGCAATAGCAAGAAATCTCCTGCTAATACCTGGAGGTTGGCAACTCTATCAAGCACATAAATATAAAGGATAATATGTTGAATGATATTTATGGCTAGAATCAGGGTAAGTAGCATAGAGAAGTGTGCAGTGTTTATTTTAACTAACCACATTTCACACGGGAAGGAATAAAAACTTCTTTTGTTATTCAGTTTTGTTGGCATTTCCACATGAGTCTAGTGGGGATTTCTATGCAGACATTACACATTTGTTTTGTGATGAGACTGTGCTATTTTAGGTCTTTTCTCACCTATCTATTAAAATTTTGCCCTTTTTTATAGTAATAAAAAAGACTAGCACAGCAAGCTGATTTTGTTCCTTGGTTCATAGCACGTGGAATAAAGTATGTGTTGGGGATCTATACTTCCAATTTACAGTATAGTTTCCGTCTCATTCTCAACTCTTTCAACACATTTACACTTTTTATTAAAACACGTTAAAGTGCTTCCATTATCATGCAGTGCTTGAGGGAACCAATGAATGAGAAGAGAATTGGCATAAATCCCAGTGTGTTCTGGGGAGACTAAAATGAAGGATGCTAACCACTAACAGAATGACAGTAATTAAAATTAATGGAAAAAAAATCACCATGTAACAAACACTGTTTTGAGATATATTTCCTTGGGTTATTAGATACTTTGCAGAACCTAAAGATATCTGTCTCAGAGAAAACTTGCAGAGTTCTCAAGAAATTCATGGTTGAATAAATATGCCAATAAAAAATTCATTACCCAACAGTGTAATTATGCAACTCTACAGTACAGTGGCTAGGGATACTTGAGTACCCGCTTGTTCAATTCACAAAGTGTTCGCTGGTTGTGATCAGGAGGCTGATTTTTCAATAATTGGTTCAACTGTTAGTTGACCCATTCAGGTTGCTTCCCTACATTCCTTCCTAACCATGCAGTACAGCAGAACTGGCTTTTGACCCATGCACATTCTTACACAGCCCAACTACATTCTACTACCACCAGCACCCCCGTCCGCATTGCATAATTGCTATGATCAATGGACAATTATTTCAATAGACAATTACATAAATCACAAAGCACATAAATCAGCAATAAACAAATGCTATGTTTAAATAAAATCTTGCCCATCAGTATTTGTCTAGTAGTCCATAGTGACACTAATTGCTGTTTGTCAGTTTAAACTGACAGCATCTTTGTGCATGCACAGTTTTGCAAAATCCCAATGAAGACCTGACCAGCAGGCATTCATGGCTGTTTGGCATGAACTGAACAGGCTGGGTGATCAGCTCATGTTGGACCAACAGCTTCAAAAACAGCAAATTCAACCATTGAACATATTTGTGGTGAAATTTGCAGCATCTTTAATCGTAGCCTGGTAGTAGGTCTTTTTTTCTTGCATACTTAGATGGAAGTTGTGTTAGTGAGCTCATTTCTGTGGAGAAGAGGATCTATCTGTGATGGACTGCTAATGTCTTTAAAGCTTTAGGAAATTAACCATGTAAGCCTCTACTGGCACAACCTACTTATAGACAGTAGGACTGGGCCATTCAGTCGTGGTTAATGTAGCTACTTGTACTTTTTGTCTGTTTTGGGAAATACCAAATTTAGCCATCCAAAAGAAAGTTGCATCAACTGTAGGAAGATTGCTCTTCATCAGAGTTGGATTTATGAATAAACTAGGTAATCTACACATTAGATAGGGTTGCCAGCTCTGGGTTGGGAAATACCTGGAGATTTTGAGGGTGGAGCCTGGGGAGGGTGGGATTTGGGGAGCAGCAGGGTACAATGCCATAGAGTTTACCCTCCAAAGCAGCCATTTTCTCCAGGGGAACTGATCTCTGTAGTCTGGAGATCGATTGTAATGGGAGATTTCCAGGTGCCACCTGGAAGTTGGCAATCCTAACATTAGACCATCTCAAGATAGGGGCCATGACATGAAAAAAAAGTTACAATACCTTTAACCTAAACCCAGCACTACCAAACTACTTAAGCTTGGATTGATTGCCTCACCAATTAGCTCTCCACATAATGGGAAATTTGTAGGTTTGATGGAACTCATTGTGAACTTTGACGCATTTCTTGGTAATGCTGTAACATTCCAGCAGCAATGCCTCTGGAAGGGTTTCATACTTGTCTAAGACAATACATGATGAACTCATCAACTTCATTGCTACAGAAGTGAGGGGATCAACTTGAGAAAGATAGGATATTTTTAAATTTCTGCTGACTACCACTGGATTTTTCACAAGTTGATCAGCTAGCTGTTACTATTAAATACATGTCAGCAGGTGATATAAAATGTCTTCTAACTTGCTTTGAATTAAGAAAACATTTTGCTAAAAGTATAGCCAACTGGGTACTGGATTATCTTGACAATGACCACAAAGTTGACTCGCTCCAGTAAACACAAAGGACAGATATGATTCTACAGCTAGCATGGCAGGAAAAGTACAATGTTATGCAGCACAAACTTCTACAGAAGCTTCATTCACTGAAGTTTTGTTGGTTGTGCTGCATTTGATTATTGCGTGTGTGTGTAAAGTGCCATCAAGTCACAGCTGACTTGTGGCAACCCAGTAGGGTTTTCAAGGCAAGAGAATAACAGAGGTGGTTTGCCATTGTCTTCCTTTGCATAGCCACCCTGGTATTCCTTGGTGGTCTCCCATCCAAATACTAACCATGGTTGGCCCTGCTTAGGTTCTGAGATCTGATAAGATCAGGCTAGCCTGGGCCATCCAGGTCAGTGTGATTACTGCCTAGATGCAGAAAGTATATTTGCTGTTATAAACCAAATACACATTTTTTTTCCTGCATGTAGAAAATACTGGGTAGCACTCAAGTGGTTTTGGGATCCTGATTCCATTGTTTCATAATATCAGAAGACACAAGGTGGGATGTACATGTAAGGCTACTTTGGCTGTAGCTGATAGTTGCTGTTCATTTATTGGTGATCTTTATCATTTCCATACTAATGACAGTGGGGGAGAATGATACAGAGAGAGAAGCTGGCATTCTGTAGAAGTAAATGGGGGAATTAGAGGTTGTGTATACATTAGAATTTTAGAAAAATGTACTGAATGAGTTCCACAAAAAAAGAGCAACGCCTAATAGGATGCATAGGTGTAAGTGCAAAACTTTGCACATTACTGTCACATTTCCTTAAAGAACCCCTTGAAAATTTTCTTAAAAGTGAATGCAAAGCAAAAGAAAACTCATCTGATATAGATTTCAACTGTATAATTAAATTAAAAATGGTTAATAAAAAAGGATTACAGTGATTGTGATGCGAATGAAATGCTTCCTCCAAGAGACAAAGTTTGTATGAAATCCTTCATCCCTATGATGATGAACTGAAGACAACTTGAAGAAACAGTAAATTATTTATGAAAACATTGCATTTCCCCCCCATTTTGGGTTGATTGAGATGCTTCAGAAAAATATGGTTGAATCTAATGGTAACAAACTTTTTTGCGAATGAAAAAAATCAAGGATAAACTTTGGACAACCATGTTGTAAGTAAAGCTATCTGGCTTAAGTAGGGTTGCCAGTTCCAGGTTGGGAAATACCTGGAGATTTGGGGGTTGGAGTCTGAGAAGGGGAGAGTTTGGTGAGGGGAGGGACTTCAATGGGGTATAATGCCATAGAGTCCACCTTTCAAAGCAGCCATTTTCTCCAGCTGAACTGATTTCAGTCTCCTGGAGATCAGTTGTAATAGCAGGATGTTGACAGCCCTAGGCCTAAGCTTTATGTGTACCAAAAGTGATAAATTCACAGCTTATGATTTTAGGATATTATCCAATGACTTTGGATTACTGTTTTTTTGTTAGTAAGCTGTCAGTTTGCATAACTGCTTTCTTGTTTGTGTTGATCAAAAGTTTTCATATAAGATGATTTAAGAAAAAAACTTTTGTAAAAAGATGAAGGTATGACATATTGTGAATAGTCATACCACAAGAAACTGATGAGTTTTAGTTGGGTTACAATATTTTCTTTGTGTCTTCATCTTTCTATACACACAAAAATAAAGCTGACATAGATATGGCCTCATTGTGTCATAATCCAGCCCTCTTGTTCGTATATGGATGCTATTTATGGAGTTACTTGCTCTCCACCCACTATGTAATTTTATCCTATTTGGTTTCCATTGACTCGTTACATAGTTAACTCCTTAAATTAATCTCCAACTTTGTTAATATGTTTTTGTTTTGCTTGCTGCCTTATAAGGAGATACATTTATCTAATGACTGCTTTTTATATTCACAAAAAGAGAATGCCATTTTTTTCTTTATCCTAGCAGTCATTTGTGAAAATCTCTTTTACAGCTAGCACAATCTAATCTATTGTAACCCACAGCATTTACACAATAGACTTGGATCTTTGTCACTTTAACCTGAATATTCCCCACTTTTTTTGTACTGAGTATATGTAGCCTGATGAAGAGTCCTAACATAAATGAAACCTTGTTTACTGTTTTTTGATATTTTGGTTGGTCCTAAAAGTTTTGTTTTTGGAATTTGTGAACCAATACAGCCACTTAATTTTTTTTTTTTTTACATTATCAAGCCAGTCTTAAGGTGTGGAGCAATTTTTTGATTTCCAGGGTCTCACAAGGACTAGCTTAGCAGCGGTAATCATATACATGAAAAAAACCCGTAGCTTACTTGAATACAGTGGAACATGTCCTCTAAATGTCCTCCAAACATCCTCAGGTCTTGCAAACTAAGGTCTGTGGCTTCCTCTAGAGAGCCAATCCATCTCAGATTGGGTCTTCATCTTTTCCTGCTGCTTTCAACTTTTCCTAGCATTATTGTTTTTTCCAGTGAGTCTTGTCTTCTCATAATGTGACCAAAATATGGTAGCCTCAGTTTAGTCATTTTAGCTCCTAGAGAGAGTTCTGGTTTGATTTGATCTAGCACCTACTTGTTTGTCTTTTTGGCAGTCCACAGTATCCGTACAATTCTCCTCCAACACCACATTTCAAAGACTCTACTTTCTTCCTGTTAGCTTGAACAATAGTCCAGCTTTCACACCCATACACAGTAATAGGGAATACTCTGGCATGAATTAACTTGATCTTGGTTACCAGTGACACATCCTTACACTTAGGAATCTTTTCTAGCTCCTTCTTGGCTGCTCTTCGCAATCGACTCCCAATCTCCTTCTGATTTCTTGGTTGCAGTCTCCCTTTTGGTTGATGATGGAGCCAAGGAACAGAAATTCTTGAACAGTTTCCATTTCCTCGTTGTCAACCTTAAAGTTGAATAATTCCCCAGTAGTCATTACTTTTGTCTGCCTGATGTTTAGCTGTTGAACATAATTGAACATAATTTAATAGAAACTACTCTGGAGAACCCTGAATGATAATAACACATCCCACACTTAACAGATTAGTAAGCTTGGCCCAGTGTTCCCTAACACCTTTCTTTTAATTAAAATCACTATGCTACAAACAAGTAAATGTTTGCAAAAGTTGGAGGTAGAGTGGTCTGGCATAATTAATCATATCCAGACCTGTCTATAGTAGTTTTTTGTGTTTGGATGTATATGGTATAACCTGTTCTGTTATCTTACTTTGAGTTAAAATAAAAAGTCATATATCAATAAAAAGTTTTTTTACATTAATTTACAATAGCTCAGTAAGGTAGCTATTTATTAACCCCATATTGTAGATGAGTGACAACATTGCCTTAGTCTAACTAGTAAATTTGTGCTACAATGAGATTGGAACTGGTGACATCTCAGATCACAGCTTCTTCTCTTAGCACTCCACTCTACCTGTTAGCTATGTAATTAGGCATTTCGGCTTCTTTCTCTGTGGGCATGCTGGTCATTTTGATGTGTGCATGCTGAGATGACATGCAGGCATGTAGAGTGACACCGTGAAATCCTGAGCAGAGTTACACCCTTCTAAATCCACTGAAGTTGATGGGCTTAGAAGGGTGTAACTCTACTTAAGATTGCACTGCAAGAGGCTAAATTTTCAAATCCCTTTAGTAATATGTAATTTCAAAAGTATTTTTCAGCACAACTGAAGCTTTATGTTCCTTATTTTACATACTCCCTCAAGAGTCTTGTGAAAAACATCAAGTAGGGACCCTGTGATCCTGTAGAGACTCCCCCAATGGACTTCAGGGTTGAAAAGAGTTTTGAAGAACCTGCTGGCTGTTAAAGCTGATGTTCTAGAGTGGATTGACTTTTCTGTTTTAGATGGTTTGAAACTACATTAATCTGTGCATGTACATTGTCTTGGGGTGCTTTCGGATCCATTGCTGCTCCTTGAAAAACAAGTACAGGCTGTAGCAAGGAGTGTTGTGCCCACCGCAACCTGCTGCATTTGATTAAAAAAATGACCTCCCTTCTAGACTCAGCCACTCTGGATGAGCTCAGCTGACTCATGCTATTACAACCTCTAGGCTAGATTACTGTAACAGCTGCATGTCAAGCTACCCTTAATGACAATTTGGACGCTTCAGTTGATGCTAAACTTGGCCAAACATTTGTGTTGCGTACATGCAGGGACCAGGCAGAGGTGCTTGGCTTCTGACTCCACTCCCAGCAATGGAGAGTACTGGGGGGAGCAGAACCTGTCGCGGTTTACTCTTCCCGGTAGTGTGGGTGGACTGAGTGTGTAACCAAGGCAACACTCTAAACAAGGAACAGGTCTACTCACCAGAACGAGCTCCTTTGAATCAAGGACTAGGCTCGGTCCTCCCAGGTTCTGCTGGGATACCAGAAGGGCAGGAGCTGGTAGCTGGCACCTACGCGAGATAATACTGCGCACAGAGATCTCAACACGAGCAGCAGCGCTTGCAGTAATTAGCAAAGTTGTTCCCACACTGACTGACTGGCCAGCCTAAGATTTATGGCTGTTCCTCCTCACTCCCTTCCCAGACCAGCTGTTCTGCATCACTCGCTGGTGTTGACTCCTGCAAACACCTACGACCAATTGCCTGCAATCTCGCGCTGCGACGCCTCTCCTGCAAACTGAGCCGAACCTTTGATCTTTGACGGTTAACTGGGCTGGGCGAGTCCGGAGGTGATAACCTTCTCTGTTCCTCTGCTCCTTCCCAATATGTACCACCTTCTTCTGCATCTGCCGTCTTTGCTGGTTCAGACCTATGGTCCAGTCGCCCTGGTAAGACTTCCACTGGTGCATCACCCTGCTCTGCCACTCCTTCCTCCTCTTCTTCCGAGGAGAGTTCAGGCTGACTCATGACAATTTGATTACTGGGATTGTCTGATATGATCATATACATCTGATCTCAAAAATAAATTGCTCTGATAACAAATTTGCTTCTGGGTTCAATTCAAGCTGTTGGTTATTACCTCTAAAGTCCTTTATGGCTTGGGGGCCACATATATGAAAGACTGCTGCTTACTGTAACAATCTCAGTCTCAATTAACAACACCTTGTATCACAGGTAGCCTGCCTAGCCTTGGTTAGAAACTGGGCTTTTTCAGTGACTGCAATGCTGGTGAACTGTTGAAGTTGATGAAGACAATCATACAGATTTATACTCCGCTGAGTCTTCAGTTTTAGCACTTTTGTGAGAAAAGAGGCTTTTCTAGGCTTTAATCTTTGCTGATTATACTTTATTTCCCAGAGCCAACAAGACAAAAAGTAATACACAATTTTCAAAATCTCCAAATCTGTCCTTTGCCCATAATTACTTGTCTTTTGGGTCAATAACATCTTTGTCCATTTCTTAAGACTATGGATCCTGTGCCTATAAACTCACCCTTCAATATATATGAAATAACATGTCTTATTGAGGCTTTTATATGAGTGTCTGGTTTGTATGGGTGTTGCTTTGATTGCAGATAGATACGGTGCTACCTTACCATAAATAATGAGTCCCAAATTAACTTCTTGTACATTGTAATTATAAAGTGCAGACAGGCTATTGCAAGAACACACTGATGGATGAAATGCTTCAGGGAGAGGCAACAGTAAATATCTTCATTTCTCATTCGTGCTACAAATATGAAAACTATAGCCAGATATTATTTACATAGCCTGTAGTAATGAATTGAAAAATGATGTTTCAACTAGATCCAACATGGTGTCTTCACAGCTTCTGCGCAGGGCAATAAAGAAAAGCCTACTTGCGGTGTCTTGTAGCTTTAGATCAAGACTATTGAATTCATTGTATTTGTATAAAAGCAGTAAAAGGTTGCTACACTCGCCATAAATCACTGCAGTGAGAGAACTTAATTACATACAAATAATTACGGGGCCATGTTTATGTCTGGAACCTATCATTAGCGAATCAATTGAATGAGGATGTTGTTTTAAATTAAACACAAAAACGCCATTATTACCAAGTGACATCAGCACGAAGAATATGGAAGTCTGCATAGCTCCATGCGCGGGGCAACAAAGCCTGCTGCACCCCATAGTGAGCGAGTATTCAACAAACAATGCTTACGTGGACCGTTCCTTTCAGAGGGGAGAGAGTACAGGGGGATTATGATGGCTTTTTGTAGCATTAGTTTTATTTGCAAATGTGCAAGCAGAGTGCAGGTGGAGGCAAAGAGGCATTCCTACAGGGCAGCGGCTCTGTAACACCACATCAAATCCCAGAAAGAGAATCTGCAACTCACAGATGCTTTGGCCAACTCTCAGCAGTGTGTCTGCCTCTCTTTCTTCATACCCAGAGACTCACATCTGCCCCCCTCACTTCACCTGGGCAGGGGTGCCAGCTCCTCCAAACTAGGGTGCCCAGCTCCAGGTTGAGAAATACCTGGAGATTTTGGGGGGTTGGTAGAGCCTTAGGAGGGTGGAGTTTTGTGAGGGGAGGGACTTCAATGGGGTATAATGCCATAGAGTCCACCTTCCAATGTGGCCATTTTCTTCAGGTGAACTGATCTTTGCTGCCTGGATCAGTTGTAATAGCGGGAGCTCTCCAGCCAGTGCCACTACCTAGAGGCTGGCAACCCTACTCCAAACGTTGATGGACCCTTGAACAGAGCCATTTCCTAACAATATTCCCATTGAGACAATATCTACAATTGTTAAGAAACACTACCTTTTGCTACAGGCTCTGGCTTTCCCCTGTATGCCTATAGAGTAGTCCCATTCAAGCAAGCCAGACCACAAATGCGATATCAGGAACTGAGTGGCCACAGTTTGGTTACTGTTTAGTTACTATTCCTCTCTTGGCTCTTTTTTCCTGTTCTCTTCCTCCTTCTCCACCTCTGGGGGCTTTGGCAAGGTGGAAGTTCCACTTGACTTCGGTTGTTCTTTGTTTTTATCAGCCAAGGTATTGGTAAGTAATGTCATTAGTAGGGTTGGCCACCTCCAGGTGTTGGCTGGAGATCTCCTGCTATTACAACTGATCTCCAGGTGAAAGAGATCAGTTCACCTCGAGAAAATGGCTGCTTTGAAAGGTGGACTCTATGGCATTATATTCCATTGAAGTCCCCGCTCCCTCTCCAAACCCTGCTCTCCTCAGATGCCACCTCTAAAATGTCCAGGTATTTCCCAACCCAGAGCCTGCAACCCTAGCCATTAGTTGCCCTTTGGATGGGAATATTTAGGCTGTAACTACCAATTCAACACCCAGAAGAGAAATGGATAGTATAATGCCCTTGCAACAGTACCTGAAAACAACACTGTGGCTTGTGTTACTTTCAGATCATAGCCGTGCAAACGGGCTGTGTGATTTTTCTGTCAGATTTACTATGACAGTATTTGATTTCCACTCATCTACCCAACCACATAATGACTTTCTCTCAGATCTGCTTTTGAGTGAAGAATAGGGTTGCCTGGTCCCTCTTTGCCACTGGTGGGAGGTTTTTTGGGCAAAGCCTGAGGAGGGCGGGGTTTGGGGAGGGGAGGGATTTCAAGGCCATAGAGTCCAATTGCCAAAGGGGCCATTTTCTCCAGGTGAGCTCATCTCTATCAGCAGGAGATCAGTTGTAATAGCAGGAGATCTCCAACTAGTACCTGGAGGTTGGCAACCCTAGTGAAGAACAGAGGTATCATAACCAGGCTTCTATTTCAGCATCTGACCAAGTAATGAACTATAAAAAACATGATATCATTATTAGAGATCTAGACGAGACATAGTCTAGAAATTTTTGGAAGGCTGTTCATTTACAATATATAAAATAAAATTTAAATAAGCAAATGAGGGGAAAAACACACACAAACAATACACCAGATCCCAGCCTAGTCCTGGTTCTATTGTCCTGGCTTACATAAGGTCTCAGGCTTTGAATCATGGGACAAGAACCATGCCAAAGCTAAACACCTGTTAAACAGGACTGTTATAAAGGTGCTCCCTACCTTCTTCTTCTGCTAGAAATACCTCCAGTCTAGCTACACCCGGACTAAATCCCTTCAAACAGAGCTGGAATAGAATTTCAGAGAATCTGAGAGGGCCAGAAAGAACTCTGAAAGCCGCTCTGAGCCCGACCTTTGGGTTGGGGAGAGCAGGGTAGAAAATGTAATAAATAATAACTTAAGATGATTTTTAGAAGCCTGTACTTCATCCAGTGGCAACTTTCCATGGAATGAGGTCACTCTTATTTTACTTTGTAAGGCGAGCAGAATGCTCCTTCACTCACTATAGTGTTATGCAGATTAATTAAAATCTAGGAAAAGTTTTGAAGATTTTTCATTAAAATAGTTGTGTAAAACACAATATTACACAACTGTATTTGCATCTTTTAATGACCTGTGATGCGGAAAGCAATTAATTCAAGACCCACCGATCAATCATGGCTCTAATTATTTTAACTGGCTGCATCTTAAATATTTCTGTATATATTACATTTCTTTTCATGGGAGCAAGGTCTAGAAAAGGGCAGGCATTTCCTTCTTTCTCAGCCTACACCCCTTATTTGTTTGGCCCTTCCCTACTCCTTCGCAGATTCATAATGGAAATGAGAAATGGAATTTTTAAAAAAGGAAATGGCTAACGGTGAAGCAATTCCGGGGTGTAAACAGTAAGCATAATTGTAAAATAACAGATCAGATAAGAAAACATTTCTCTTTCAGTCAAAAAGGCTACAAAGATTTGCTATAAGATGGTACACAAAACAGAAGAAAAAATCTAGAGGGGTAGTCATGTTAGTCTGTTCATCAGTTCCAACCAAAACAACAGTCTCTGCCTCCTTGGAAATTAACAAATTTATTGTGTCCTAAAGTTCATGATGAAATGGACTCTGACTCACAGAAGCTTATGCCACAGTAAATGTGTTAGCTTTTAAGGTGACAGAAGACACTTTGTTATTAAAGATATATTGATAACAGAAGTACCTATTATGGTCACAGCTGAAATGAAATGGAAGCCCATATCATCAATAGTGCCTGTAGCCGGCTCAACTGTGGGTCTGCTCCCTGAAGAAATATATTTGTCATTTGGATTACATTTACTTCTTGTAACTCACTTTGGAAGCCATTTTTTTGGCTGAAAAGAGTTATAAAATAAAATAACATGCACCAGATCTTCCAACTTCCAATTTATTGATTTATTTTATATATCAGTTACTTTCCAGCTTTCAAAGCTTTCAAAGCAACTCTCATAGAATCATAGAGTTGGAAAGGACCACCAGGGCCATCAAGTCCAACCCCCTGCACAATGCAGGAAATTCACAACTACCTCCCCCACCTCACAGACCCCATGGTCCAGAAATCCAAACCTTTCTTGATGACACCACCTACGCAGCCAGTCATTAATTTGTAGTATTCATCTTTCCATTCCTAAGCCACGACCTTCAACAGGCAGAACTGACGAAAATACAACCTGCGCCCCCAAGTCCTTCACCTTCTCACCCAGAGCCATGTAGTCTCTTTTAATATGTTCTGGGCTGTGCCGGGCAAAATCATTTGTTCCCACATGAACAAGCAAGAAAGGGTAATAATCTGAGGGCTTGATGAGTCTTCCTATCCTTTCTGTCACATCCTGGATGCGTGTATCCGGTAAACAGCAGACCTCTCGGGACAACAAGTCAGGACAGCATACTTTATATTCTACCCCTCTCAGGAGGGAATCCCCAATTACGAGAACACACCTCTTCCTAAATTGTGGGGCAGAAGATCGAGTCCTCTCATGCGCAGGAGCCTGAGGAATTTCTTTCACACTTTGGGGGGATAGCCCTTGTTCCAGTGGTCCAGAATCAGTATCTATTGGGAGATCCTGGAACCGATTGCTGAGCAAGAGAGGATCAGAATGTGTCCTGATTTTCCTACTCCTGTGGGCCACATTCCTCCATGCATCCTCCTCCTGTGTTGCTTGTACCTCCATTTGTTCAGATTCCTTACTCTCCTGCTCCTCACTAAAGAGAGCTTCATGAGTTCTGTCCATGAACTCTTCACCTTGCTTTAAAAAATGGAGTGTGGACAAGCGTGCCTCAAGACCCTGTATCTTCTCCTCCAGCAGGGCTACCAACTTACACTTGCTGCAAGTGTAATTAATATTACCTTCAGGTAAAAAGACAAACATGCCACAGACCTTGCATGTTACTGCCTCAGCTCCCTCACTAGACACAGTGCTGTGATCGATTTCTGAAGTTTCTTTCCTAGGCTACTCTGATAGTTCCCCTGACAAACCTTCTTTCAAGGCTCCCTCCTTGAAGAAGTAGAACACTCAGCACATAAAAAATATTACAGAGCCCCAGGCCAGACCCCCAGGCTAAGAGCCCCAGGACAAGAGCTCTTGTGCTCTCGCCCTTCAGCTCACGCCAAAGGCACGCCCCTATGGCAAGCAGAGCCTGTTTAAATACTCTCAGCCTCACCCCTCAGCAATCAATACCCCTCAGCAATCAATCACCTTTAGCCAGCTACAGCTAGATAAAACAACAAAGAGAACCAGTCAGAAAGCCCCCTCCAGCAGGCTACAAGCATTCACTCACACACTCACACACAGTAACCTCAACTACTGCTCCCCAGCCACTGAGGAAAACAAAAACACAAACTTTATAATAAAATTTTCACTGACCTGTCTCTAAGCTCCTCCTCTGTCTCTCTCCCAGCTGCTCAGGCCAGCCTCTGGCAAGCAGAGCCTGTTTAAATACTCTCTGTCCCATTCCTCAGCAATCGACACCCCATAGCAATCAATCACCTTCAGCCAGCTACAGCTGTCTCTAAGCTCCTCCTCTGTCTCTCTCCCAGCTGCTCAGGCCAGCCTCTGGCAAGCAGAGCCTGTTTAAATACTCTCAGCCCCACCCCTCAGCAATCAACACCCCTCAGCAATCAATCACCTTCAGCCAGCTGCAGCTGTCTCTAAGCTCCTCCTCTGTCTCTTCCCAGCTGCCCTTCTTGTGTCCTCTAAACTTAAGCCTGAACTCTAAGATAGTAGGATGCAATTATTGTTAGTTAAACCATTCACTCACATGACGTTAACTTATACTGAGCCATAGGCTGTTTATGCATGGGAATTTTACCTGGGGCTCGATGCTTGCTCGTCCCACACTTTTCTGTTGCAAATGCTAAAAATGCTATGTACCAGCTCAAAAATGCTATGTACCTGTGGAGGTGACCAGCACAATCACCAGCTCAAGTCCGGAAGCGTAAGTCCCCGCCCCTTGAAAATGCTACTTAGTAATTGAGTTTAGTGCTTACTCTGAGAAAAGTGTCCAGTTCCCCTCCCCACTTGCAGAAACCTAAGAGCTGTGTTAAAAAGCTTTTCACAAAAAGGAGCTCTTTTTAAAGGAATTGATTGGGGGGGGGTGACCTAAGCATTGTTTTAAAGCCCACTTTTATATGACAAATCCACTCAGAAAGAACTCTATCTGGGAGATGAAAAATCAGGAAGCATTTGAGTCCCCGCCCCTTGAAACGATGCTTTGTAATTGGCTATAGTGCCAGCTCCCCCTGGCTCCTCTGTCCTGTGCTTTGGCTTATGTATGGAGAGGAGGACAATTTGATCCAGGCTGATCTCAGGAGAGATGGAAGAATCAGGATTTAACAGCATCAGTAAAACTTGGGATTTGCGAGGGCTGAATGCGAGGTCATCTCTGAGGGACAGAAAACACATGCATAACTCCAAGGAACAACTGGGTCAGCCTGGAGGTGAGTGTGAGTCCTAGTATCCAGGCATAAAGGACCAGAAGATTAATCTATTAATATCAGGTATCTGCTCCCCAAGATCTCAGGCAGAGGTCTTTCACTTGATCTGGACGTGGTGGTGAATGAGCCTGGGACCTTCTGCCTACGAATCCCCACTCTGCCATGAAGCTTGCTGGGTTATCTTGGACCAGTCACTCTTACCCCACCTAACCTACCTCACAAGGTTGTTGTTAGGCTAAAATGGAGGTGATGAGGCTGACTTATGCCTCTCTGAGCACTGTAGAGGGAGAACTGGTTAAAGTGTACTAAATGGAATTATTATTTATAATAGTTCTGACCTTTACACTTGAAAAACTGGTTGATTGCCTTTGCTTTGTATCTATCAGTTTGGCCTTGACAGATATTCCCTAAGCAGTAGGGCTGTTGATTCAGTTCGTCCCAAACCGAAAAACAGCTGAATTTCCCCCGATTCGGCAGTTTTCAGTTCGGGACGAACCGAATTCAAAAAAAGGCGGGAAAACGACAAGCCGAATCCGGTGAGTTCGGGCGATCGTCGAATAAATTCGGCAGGTTTGGCATTCCACAAACCTTCCTTTTCCCACCTTTAAAGATTTTAAAGGGGGAAGGGGGGTCTTTAAACTGCTCCGCGCTGCCTGGGGACTCCCTGGAAGGGAGTATGCTAGTAAACTAATGATATTTTATTTGGGAATATAAAATATAAAACATAGGGCATGAAATAGACGTGAAATAGATATGAATAGGTCTCCAATTCAGACAAGGCCCTAGTGAAAGGAAATAAAGAGAGCAATCTTTTTTTCACCATGCCATTTTACCACATAGCATTGATCTCTTACCTTGACTATAATTAACCCTGGAAGGAAAAAGACAGGCAAAGAGAGGGTGCCAGCCCACTTTCCCTTCCAGGGCTCATAACAGCAGGAGAAGGGGTTGGGTGGGCATAGATTTCAATCAGTGTAGCAGAATGGGGGAAAGCTTAAAGCTTAAATGTAAAGCCTTTTCAGAAAAAGACGAGTTGGTTTTTATATCCTGATTTTCTCTACCTTTAAGGAGTCTCAAACTGCCTTCGTCTTCTCACAACAGACACCGTGTGAGATAGGTGGGGCTGAGAGAGTTCAGAGAGAACTGAGCATCTAACAGAGCGATCCTGAGTGGGGGTGGTAGTTAGGTAGCGTCTGGGAATGGTGCAGCCATGCCGCCTCCTGAGCAGTGCAGCCGGGACTGCAAAAGGGGGCATTTCCAGACCCCCAAAACACCTCCTTTGGCACCAGCATGAGTTCTTGCACTGGGGAAACACTGCTGGTGAGGCTGTGACAGAGCCTTGCACTGCTGCGCTGTTCCCCAGAGATGGCGTATGTGGACCTGTGCCGCATTAGTGCCAGTTTAGCCAACGCAAATGGCACTAATGCCGGCACAGTGGTCACACTGGCTCCTATCCCCTTTCGGCCCCACCCTTGAGAATTGCTCTGCCCATTTTATTGGAAATCATTATATACAAAGAAGAAAAGAAGTCATGAGATACCTCACTGTGGGGGATCTTCCAAGAAAGCATTAATAATCTGATATGTAGGAAGGTCTTTGGTTATGCAGAGATGCATGTAGTCTTGAGAAATTGAAACAAAGGAAGGAAATGAGGTTGCTGACATTTTAACCTCAACCAGGAGCAAAAGGAAAAACATATCTAAAAACAGTTGGATGTATATAAATTTCAAAGGGAAAAAAGAAAGTGTCAAGGATCCACTTAATTCAACAAAATATGCTATTGAATTTCATTGTATGTTGAGATTTAGCACACTGCAAGGAATGTACACAGTCTCCATGGTTAAATGCTCATGTCAGTCTTTGCTGCCAAATCCATGAACAAATGGGTTTTCATACCAGTCTTGGCTGCAGTCCTGGAGGAAAATCTTTTCTGATGACCTTTACATGCTCTTTACAGTATGCTTAGTTTTCACTATGGACTTCGTTTAGCCTAGACAATGACCCAAAAGAGTTGAGGAGCTGTTACATGTAGAAGGCCAACATACTCGGTCAGACATTTTGATCACTCTATCCAGCCTAAATAGGTTTTCGTGCCTGTTAGCCATTCCTTTGTACATTCCTTTATGAAGACTATTCTAGAAAGATGCAGTTGTCCCAATCTGACCATGTGAGCTGCCTGTATTAGAGATTACCTGGGAACAATGCATAAGCTGCTCTGAGCACCTTGGTGGAAGATGACTATCAGCCTCATCATTGTGGTAAGTGCAAGCACTTACATAACGTGTTATGAAAATATAGTCAATAAAAGGGAAGGCACAATGAAACAAAAGCTGTTGTTCAATAGCATATGAAAGAGAGCTGCTTTTTCACAACACCCTTTTTTGTTAAAACTGAAATTATTTCTTAGTTCTACTCTATGGGATGTGGAATGGTATAGTATAGCGTGGTCTCATCAGATCTTCGGAAGCTAAGATCGGTTGATACTTGGAGGGACACCACCAAGGAAGACTGCAGAGGAAGGCAATGCTTCTCACTTGCCTTGAAAGCCCCTTTCTGCAGTTGCTATAAATAGGTTTCGATTTGACGGCACTTACATGTGTAATATGCCTCTATAACGCCAATTTTATTTTTTAATTTATTTTAAAACCTATATCCTGCTGTCTGTCCCAGCCAAGGCTGGGCTCAGAGAGGCTAACACCCATTCAAGCATGATACAATAATCAACAACATAATACAAAATCATTCAGAATTTAAAACCATCATATTTCAAACACATCCACAAATGTTTTCCTGTTCGATGCCATATGAACAACCCAATACAGTTGACTACAGAATGGGCTGAAGACATATGATACAGATGTACTACATTAAACATACTAGCTACCTGGAATAGAGTGTGACTAAAGACAGTGGCTTAGATTCTGCAAACCACCCATAAAAGAGACTGGTGGCTCAAGATTTTCTCCACCTTCCCCTCTCCTGAAGCCTTTTCCAACCTCAGGAAAATTTATTCCCAGGGTGCAGGGATTTGCATATGCATAGGTTCGGCAGATGCAGTTGGTCAAAGAAGGGGAAAAAATCAGTGTTTCTGCCTCTTGCATGAGCACAGCTCAGCTCAAGGAATGGAAAGAAAGGAGCAACTTTGCCCCTTCCCCTGATGCCCTGAGACCCTCACCACACGGGGACCCCCATTTTTGTTACAGAATGGTTGATCCTCTTCTGTACGTGTGTATACTTCAGCATTGGCCTTGAAATGATAGATGCATTAAACTAATATCAAATGGCAGTGAATCATGCTAAGGCTGTGAAGGAATGCAGGGCAGCTCCTCCATCAATAATGCAAAAAACCCCATGGAAAGAGGGGTTCAGTGGAAGGCCATTTCACCCAATGACCTCAGAGCCTCCTCCCAGATAATTTGATCTTAATTAATGACCCAGATCGCCAAAACAATAAGCAACAGGCCTACTCCAGCAATCTCCTCCATAACTCAACAACCTGACAGAATGTTCCTGCCCTTCCCCAATTATGACAAGTATCCAGCCAAAGATAATTACATATCTGACTTCCATGTCTCAGTGGAACATTTTTGATACTTTTAATGCAAAAAGGAAAAACTATCCTTCACAATACAAAGAATTTCTTTATTGAACTTGCCCATCTCCAGAAAGATTTTTATTACTCTCTCTGATGCCAACACCCCTTCCCCTCCTCATTCTCTGCAAAAGGGTATAAAGAGTTCCTCCTCAGCCCCAATCTTTGTAACCAGTTTGGGAGTCATCCAGTTACAATAACTCCATGGTTGGTCTCTTGCTTCTTCCTTCACTCTGTGGATCTTTTTTTCCTGCATTTTCTTCCCCTGTTTGGTCAGTTTCTAGTTCCTGATGCTGCTTCATCATCACAGAAGACAACCTCCCTCCCCCTTCTCTCCAAGATCAGGCTCATATGCCTTATTTTTTCTCTTTCAGTTTTATTTAGGCAGGCAGTTTGCTAGGAAAAGGGTTTGGGTTGTTTTACCATTGCATTTTTCCTTTCTGTAAACTTCCATGCTGTTATGCAAATCGCTTAACTTAATTTGGTTTCTTTCCTGCTAAATAAAACCCTTTTCTGTTTAAGAAGCTTATTCCCTCATTCTTTCAAGTGTTGGTCTAAATCTGGACATTGGTATACACAGGGTTAAGATCTCTGATATATTTTAAAGTACCCAAGATACATGTATTTGTTTCATGCTAGCAAGGGGATGCCTTATATATGTTACAAGACCTTCATGTGTATGCTGATCTGGGTAACATACCCCCCCCCCCGAACAGCCTGACCCACATAGCTATCAGCGCACACAAATTCTTCCAAACTGGTAAGAAACGTTCCTGAAGTTGGAAAGCATTCTGTGTGTGTGTGTGTGGGGGGGGGGAAGAATCCCGTAATCCCAACCCAATATATCAGTTAATATATCAGCTGGTATCAGCACCTTGAAGAGCCCTGTGGCGCAGAATGGTAAACTGCAGTACTGCAATCAAAAGCTCTGCTCACAACCTGAGTTTGATCCCAACATAAGTTGTTTCAAGTAGCCGGCTCAAGGTTGACTCAGCCTTCCATTCTTCTGAGGTCAGTAAAATGAGTACCCAGCTTGCTGGGGGTAAAGGGAAGATGACTGGGGAAGGCAATGGCAACCCCCCCCCAAAAAAAAAACAGTTAAATGTCATTTTATGTTGTTTTTGTGCCCCTGGCTTGTTTTTATAATTTTTTTTATTATTTATAATTTTATGTTGCTTTTTAAAATGTTTTTAGCAGTGTTTCTGCTTTGTGAGCCTCCTTGAGCAGGTCAGAGAGGCAGCATACAGCATTTTATAAATAAATAAATCCTTAGATTCAAAGGGAACAAAACTAATTAAAATAATCAATACAACAAAAACAAAACTTTTCAAACTTTAAAAAAACAACCAAAATCTTGTACATCCTTATTACAAACCCAGTTCAAAATAGTCAGTTCATGTCTATCATGAATTGTCAAATTCTGAATGTTATGTAATCACCTCAGGGACATGACATTGGAAATGTGTAGCACACACACACATTTAGTGTTCATAAATAATAGTAATATATCAAGGAAATGACGTGGAAAAGCACAATATCAGAGCAAACCCCTGAGTAAGGCTCAACAATATATCACCTGGGAACAAAGACATATTCTGTGCATTAGTCTAACAGTTCAAAAGGAGGTAAAGGCTAAACCATCAGGTGCTTTTGTTTTAGTGAGATTTGTTTCATGTGCAAACATTAATCATCAAAACTGGTAGCAAGCAGTTAATTGTTAATCATGCGCAAAAGTCCCTGGAAAATGACACAGTGCTGAAAGTAGGCAAGCCAAACTCTGCTAAGCCATAAATATTCAAACATTTAAAGATGAGCTGTCAGCTCTAAACAATGGAATTTATTGGAAAGTTGTATTCTCAAAGAAACACTCCAGTCAGAGTGTTAGTCACCACCATTTAGGGTTTGGAGGACTTTAGATCCAAATTACTAGGGCATCATTATCATGACATCTGTCTTGATCAGCTGCTTAATTCCTGGATTAGACACAACCTGTTTAGCATCTACCAAAGTGGTTTAACAAAGCATTCCTAAACAGAACAATACCAGTCTTATTGGGTTAAGTCAAGTCACTAGTTAGGAATGTGTACAGTTCTCCAAGTAACCTTCTTTAAGACTAATGGCCACAGACAAGAAGCAGTTATCTCATGTATTTGACCTTTCAAGCCCCAAACAGGTTGGGTCTACAGTACCCAAACAACCATCTTCTTTTGCATATCTGTGCCTTAAAAATTAAATCAATAACTGAGGCCTTCCTATGGGAATCTACTTTATCTGAGGTGAAATTGGAAGGACCAGTGGTCTGCCAAGTAATATGCATGTCTCCCAGAAAAAAAATAATAACCTTTCTTTTCTGGAAAATATTTGGACAACTGAATGGCTGATTGATGGTACTAATTTTCCTCCTTTTAGTGTATTCGCTGTCATTTTTATTGTGATTATATTTAATAAGGTTTTACAATATTGCAGTTTTGTTTTGAGCTGTTGGGTAAAAGGTAGCATAAATTTAACTCTACAAATGAAAACAGAGAAAACATACTTACCGATTCAAGGTCAGTATAAACTAGTTGCTAATACAGGCAGAGGTAAAAAAACATTCAATGATCACAGCTGCCTGTCTTCAAATTGCCAAGAAAGTGAATTGATGAAAGTGAGTTATTCGCCTACAGTGTGAACTGACCTCATCATGGAATTTCTTATTGAGAGTCAGTGTGCAGTATTCAAATTATCAGGCAAAGAGGGCCTTAATGAAATCACACAAGATCTTCCCCATATTCCTTTAAACGTTAGTTCCTTTACTTGGTCCTCATAAGCCACATGCCCAGTTCTGTTCCTACAAGGTGTTGTACAAATTATTCATACTATTCTGGATTCACAGGGACCCGGGTGTATGTGTGGATATTCTCAACCACTGGGAAAGTGCTTGGGAGTCTAATAAATCCACTGAGATAGAGGATGGATTGCACAGGATGGCAGTGATGCTCAATGACTTCTTCCTTTCACTAATCAAACTCTTCTTGGCTGGTGAAAATTCGGCAGCAGTCTCCACAGTATGACAAACTAACATTGTCTGATTTGTCAGGCATCTTTTAACAGAGGAGGGGAGAGAGATTTGGGCAATTTTATTTTTACTTTTAAACTGAAACTGTTTTTAACTGTTATTTTAAGCTGCCTTGATGCACAAGGAAAGGTGGGATATAAATTGGTTCTTGTAGGTTATCCGGGCTGTGTAACCGTGGTCTTGGATAACCTACAAGAACCAATGAACTCTGACCGTGAAAGCCTTCGACAATATTTTGGGATATAAATGTTTTGATGAATAAATAAATAACAAGGGACCCTCATTCTGGGACTAGATACCATAGAGTTTTGGGTGGAGAATGCTAGAGCATCCCTGTCATGAAGCAGGTACATCCGGGGTAAACCCGGAAGTGATGTCATTGAGCCCTGTGTGCCCCATGCACATGGATCTCTTCTCTTCAGCGGGCCTTCTTCCGTCTGCTGACCAGCTGGGAAGCCCAGTTAGTTGGTGGGCAATTGCCTGCCATAACTGGGCAAATGGGAATCCTACATACGAACTTACCTGCTCACTTCAGACATCTTTGGAGGCCCTGGTTTGGTTGCCCCTGCCATCTGAGGCTGGACAGGTGGTAACCTGAGAAAAGGCCTTCTCTGTCATGGCACCAAAACTTTGGAACTCCCTCCCCACAAAGATTTCTCTGTCTCCCTCTATCAATGTATCTCACCAGCAGGTGAAGAATTTTTTTTATTCATCTGGCATACCTCCAGTAACATTTTGGCCCCCTTCTACTGTTGTTTGTTTATGTGTTTTTAATTGAACTGTATTTTAACTGCATTTTAATTGTCTAAATGTTGCCAAACTTGTGGACCCTGATGGGTTGGAAAGATAGCATATTTATTTGTAAAACAAACAAACAAACAAACAAACAACTAGGTATCAAATTATATTGCTGTGGGATGGATTGTTTCCATTTTATTAGCTGTGTTTTTTTACGGTCCAATTACAACATGGGGGGCACTTTTGATTAGCAAAACCATGTGTTAGTGGTAGGGTTAAAGCTCCTCTTCCCACTCCATGTGGCCCAGATCTGAATCAAGGCCCCTCATGCCTGTAATTTAGCTTTTAAAGACATGGTCTTTGAAGATATGTGGTCTCAGTTTTATCTACTATGATCCCAAGAAACAGTCCCATTCTATGTTCAGATGTAGCAATGCTGTCCAAAGCATTTGAGGAAAGCAGAAATGTCTAAAAGTCAATTCAGCCACCATAGAGGATAGAGTTTATCATCTGAAGTGTGCTCACTTGTAATCAGGTGATGTCAATGGAGAATCTTGATTTTTGTTGTTTTGAAATGCAGCATAGTAAATTTTCACAAACAGAGGATTATTTACCATATATTTTAATAACTAGCTATTTGAATAAGTTAGTCATGGATAAATAAGAGAATGCCTGAATTTCATTCTTATTACTAACATTGCACATCAATAATAATTATATTCCTGCTGAATTGTGCAGCTATAACACTATCTCCTACTAAATCGACTAGGTTCTTTGGTATGTGTAGAAAATATACAAAATATTTTGCTCTACACGGAAGCTGGGATTCAGTAGCAGTAAAGACCAAAGAACTGAACTTGACCTTGAAACGTTTCCAAACTTTTTGTTCATTTAATTTCAGTAGTAAGAAATTCAGCAGACTTGGCTGTAGGGTGAAATTGAAACCTTGATCTGAATTACAAACTCTCTTTTTTTTAGTATGAGAGATTGTAGTGTATGTGAAAATAAAGTAAATGTAAACCATGTTAACAATGAACTGGTTTTTGCTTTTAAAAAGGAAAAATGATCAGCTTCTGGTAACAGAATTTTTTTAGGAAGCCAAATAATTTTTCAGCAATAATATTGTTCACTAGTAGACCATGAAGACCTGCACATTCCAAAATGTGTAGATCTTGTAACATGCACAACAGAAACTGACTTTTGGAACAGTGTCAAATAGTCTTTTCCAGATTACAATGCAGGTCAGACCACATAGACTAATCAAAGTCTTGGTTTATTAAAATTTGTAATTTATGAGTTGGAGAAAATATTTAACGACTTTGAAAGACAAATGAGCTAAAAAAATTAACCCCTTTACTATTAGAGATTGTTTACAAGTTTAATTAAAAAATGAAGCAGAAAATTCCGGTCAAAAGGTAGATAAAAACAAGATAAGAAACCTCCCACAGTAATGTCAGGTGGATTTTTTTTTTTTTTTAGCCTATAAATCTTCCATCATGCATGGCTGTTTTGTAGACTCAGACATGCCTTGACCTCATAGTCATTTATGGTTTCAAGTATTGCTTTGTGCAGTTTTGCCTTGTCTGTCATCAAGGTAACTTCATGGGAACTATGAAAGTGAGGAATGGAAGGATCACAACTATAGAAAGGTTAAAGGCTCCTTCAGGTACACAGTCAGCCAATAATATGGATGAACTCCATCTGATCCCCTAGACAGAACAGTCATGTGACCACAGGTTTACAGTGGAAGTACCGGTAATACATGAGCTGCTGGGACTATGAAGTTTTCCTGCAATGATTTGCTCAAGCATGGGAGATGAAAAGGTGCCTTTGCAAAGCACCACCAAACACCTCCAAGGAGCTACATTAGTAAGACCTGCTCATATGTTATTTCATCCATGGTTCTGATCACAGGACCACTCTGCATGGACAACTTTTGCATTTACGGATGAACCTTATCAGGGTATGGACCCATAAAATCATGGTTCATGCCTGCACAGGGTGGTGTAAGCAACTGGGCAGGAACATAGTATCTGGGCCAACACTGCACTCTTACCATTTTAAGGCAGGTTGTGTCTCCTATGCAAAACATCCTAGGTTCATTCCCTGACATGTTCAGTTAAAAGGATAAAAAAGACCTCTACCTGAATAGCAGCTGCCACTAGTCGGAGTAGACAATACTGCTCTTGGGCCAGTATACTGAGTATAAGGCAACTCCATGTCTTCATGTGAACTAGACATATACCCACTCACCAGCTGGAAATGGCCGTAGAGGGTTGCCAAAAAAATCAGGAAAATTCAGATTTAGGTATATTGGACCCGAAAATTGTCAGAATTCCTGAATATTCCCGAATCCCCATACTGGTATAGATTTTTTTTCAGGGTTTCCCCCCGGAAATCCAGAACATATGTGGTAGGCTAAGCAATTCCAAATATCTTGGTTGCATCTATCTAACTAATAGATTTTCCTCAGATCACCTTCCCCTTAGCAGTCTCTTTTGCCCCCCAGCAAGAACTAGCTGAGGGTGTGTGTGTCACAGGACTAAAAGCCATGTGGATTGGGGAAAGATGCAGTGAAAAGGGGAAATTAGGCAAAGTCACTTCTCTCATCCCTCTTTACAGAATTTTGCTTGCAGAGATGAAGGAGATTTATATGATCCCCCCTCCTTATTGAAGCCTTTTGACCCACACAGCTTTTTGTCCATGTAGATCCCATGACTCCAGGCATAATCTCTCCAGGGATCCAAAGGGACTGGTGAGAATAGGGAAACTGGGGGGGGGGGATCACTGTCCTCCAGCAGCTTATGCTTGCAGTGGGCTGGGTACATCTCTTTATACTACATTCTCAGGCAACAATGATGTCATCGTTACAAAACATAATACATGAGTATTATTACCAAGGTCACCTATTGCATAGGAACTATGATCAAAATGCCATTGAAGTCATTGTCTCCCCTGTCTGCAGCATCACCTGGCCTCTTGTATTTAAAGCCCTTGAGTCATGTTTGCTTTCTTATGGATTCATTTGTTCCCTCTTGCCAGTCTATCTTTTCTCATACTACAGCACATGCTACTGGGTTTTGGACTAGGATGACCTAATTTCTTGGCAAGACTGATTGTGATTAGCTCTGGTGACCGTGTAATCAATGTCTCCTGGATGTAAGCCAAAGTCTGCCATCACATACATGTGTAACTTGCTCTGAATGTAATGAAGCAGAGCAATCTGAAATGAAGACAGTTTCCTCTGCCTCCCTCCCCACACACACAGTGCTGTTCATCACCAGATGCACTCTCATTCACTCATTGCACAACAGCAGTGAGGGTTCAAGCGCTTGTGCTTAGCATGTCAAGAAAAAAAACCCTCCCAGTAGCAGTCTCGCTTTTGTAAAATGTGACCTTAACACGTCCTTCCTTTCCCTTCCCATTTGTCCTTTGCATTGCTTATCCGCCTACTGCTTCCCTTCTCTCCTGCCACTAAATTATCTATATACAATTTGCAAGCCTCTGATCCTGAGAGAGGGCTCATAATATTAACATGTCCCTTTCCTGTTGGGAGATCTTGTGGCAGTTGCCTATCAGATTCCCAATTCTGCCTATGAGGACTGCTGAACAGGGGAAGGGGATCCACTGCCCTTATTGGAGGCAGTTGTGGAGGCAATGGGGCAGCTAGCGCAGCGCTGCAAAGGTGGACAGCTGCTGAATGGATAGCAGTGCCTGCTGTGGGTTAACTAAGATGACTAAGAGGGGACATGATAGAGGTTTATAAAATGATGCATGAGGTAGAGAGAGCGGGAGCCATCGTGGTGTAGTGGTTAAGGGAGGCAGACTCTAATCTGGATAACTTGGTTCGATGACCGCCCCCTCCCCGCATTCAAAGAATTGAGGGGAGGGGCGCATTTTGTCTACGGGCGCGAAAAGAGAGCCAGTCCTCTTGCATCTTTGGCCTGACGTGGGGAAGAGGGTGGGCCTGGGGGAAAGGGCTTAAGAGCGCCGGGGTGGAAATTTCCTCCCTCTTTGGAAGCGGACGGAACAGACAGGCAGTCGGAGGAACAGAGGAACTCACACCCGGACATGTGGCTAAGTATCCGAGCGAGGGAGAAAGGCGGGGGGGGGGCATCCGTGTAGTACAGTCCTCCCAAGGGGGGGCAAGCATCTGCTTGTGCACAGAGGGTATCAGCATCTCCCGCTGTCCGCCTCTCCAGACACAGTCCTCTTTCGTCTCCTGCCAAGTGTGCGCGCTGCTTCGCTCCTTTTGTTTCCTCTGCTTTTAAGGGTCATAACCTTTGTCCTGTTTAGGAAGCCGGGTTGCGGACGGGCTGCCCGGCAACAGGGTCCTACTGCCCCCACTGTTAAGGGGCTGGTGGCTTAGCTTGTGTTTCTCACTCATGCACGTTTTAGAACAGAAACTTTTCTCCTGCCTCCTGCTTCGCGCACGTTTCTGAATTGGAAGCCCCTGCATTCCTTCTCTGACCCCTCAACCTCTGGCCTTTACCAGCCATGGGACCAAGGAAAGGCACACAGCCCTCACAGGCCATAAGGTCTAAAAGGGCACGAAAACCTACTCAAAAAGTGCTGGAGGGGCAGGCTGCTGGCCACGTGGCCCGGCACATCCAAGCCAGAAGCACGACCGCCCGGAAAGGGAAGCGGGGCGGTGCTTTTCAAGCAGTGGGTGGGGTGCAAGGAATCGTGGGGCAAGGGAGGCCGCCTGCTCGGGGTGGGGCCTCACCACAGGGGGCTCATGATTTGGAATCCATTTACCAGATTGTGTCCGTGATTGCAGGATGTATGGATGAGATTGCAGGGCGTATGGATACGCTGGAGCAGGGGAATGCCAGTGAACCCAGGGAGGGCAGTGAGTCTGCCCCTGCACCAACAAGGGAGAGCTGCTCTCCACCCAGGCTCCCGGAATCAGGTGAGTCCCCAGTGCGCACACAGTCACGGGCCACAACATCTACTGGGGAGTCTTTAGTTAATGAGCAGGCAATGGACTTGCCACCCCCTTACCAGTCAAATGAGGCACTGCCTGCCTTGGGGCACATGCAGCTCTCTGGGCGGGGGCGGCGGCCTTCTCGTCAGCCTGCTGCCACTGCCCAGGATCCAATGTCAGTGGTCAATCAGGTTTGGCAAGGACAGCAGGCCACTTGCCCCCGGGGGACGCTGGACGGGGGAGCCACAGGGCCCGCTCCAGTGGCTGGGCAGCCTACTGCTGCAGCTACGCTTGGCCAGGGCCCTCAACCTCAGTTGATGGCACATGGGGAGATGGGGCTTCCTTTGGGATCCCACCTTCCCCAGGCCCTCACAGACAAAATACTTAGAGGGGAATATGTGGATATGTTTTCACTCCTGAATGGGGAGGAGGAGCCAAAAGGGAGAGACAAGGAAGGGCATAGGGATGACGATAAGTGGCGAAGGAAGAAAGTGGACCGCACTTGGCCCAACTGGTTGGTAGGTTACCTTATCTATCAGGGGGTGATTGTGCGTGAACAGCCATCCAGGGCCTTGGCCTTGGTCAAGTATCTGGACATCATTAATCATGCTTATAGCGAGTTCATGGGCCAGGCTTGGCTCCAATACGATGAGAATTTCAGACTGCGAGCGGCTCGTAACCCGGCACTTGCTTGGGATGTCCCGCAGGGTGAATTGTGGATGCAGTGCATGATGCCTGCAAGGGCTGTGCAGGGTGAGAGGTCCCACAGTGGACACCTCATCGATCGCGCCCCAAGCTCTAGGCCCCCGGGGGGCCAGGCGGTTCAACCCCGCTTGCTTTGCTGGGACTTCAGTTCCACCGGCCGCTGTGATCATCGCCCCTGCAGATACAGACACGAATGCCCCATCTGTAGGGAACCCCAACCCGTCACTTCCTGCCCCAAGGGCCAACCCCATAGGCGGGGTCGAGGGGACCGGGGCTGGGGTCAGAAAGGAGGTGGGGGAACTGCCACAGGTGCTGCTCCAAAAGGCGCCCAGTCCAATTAAAGTTCCCAAACTCAGGCGCCTTTTAGCTGCCTACCCGAAGGATTTAGACGCATGGTATTTGCTTGATGGTTTTACACATGGTTTTCGGATCCCAGCGGTGGGCCCTAGGGTTCATAGCATGGCCAGGAACCTGAAGTCATTAACTGGGATGGAGGGTGTAGTTAAAACAAAAATTGATAAGGAAGTCAAGGAAGGCAGAGTAGCAGGCCCGTTCAGTGACTTGCCCCTAAAAAACCTGCGTATTTCACCACTGGGTATAGTCCCAAAGAAGGCTCCTGGGGAGTTTAGGCTGATACATCATCTATCATTCCCAAAGGGCGGATCGGTGAATGATGCCATTCCCCAGGAGCTTTGTTCGGTCAAATAATCATCCTTTGATAATGCAGTTGGTTTGATACGCACTTTTGGAGAGGGTGCGCTGTTGGGGAAGTGCAACATTAAGTCTGCATTCCGCCTCCTCCCCGTCCATCCACTTGATTTCGATCTCCTAGGTTTCTCATTTCAAGGCAAATTCTATTTTGACAAGGCATGGCCTATGGGCTGTTCCATATCATGCGCGGCATTTGAGAAATTCAGCTCCATGCTAGAGTGGGCAGTTAGGGTGCTTTCTGGTCTATCAGGTGTAACACATTATCTAGATGATTTCCTTTTTGCAGGCCCCCCAGAGTCGCATAGGTGTTTGGAGCTCATGCAGCGATTTCATACATTGTGCCAAGAGCTGGGAGTGCCCCTGGCCCACGAAAAGACTGAGGGCCCATCCACCAAGCTGACCTATCTAGGTATCGAACTGGATACCGTGGGCCAGCTTTCGAGGCTGCCAGTCCAAAAGCTTGCTGAGCTACGGGGCCTCGTGCTTAGTGCTATGCGGGCAAGGAAAGTCACGCTGCGTGAGCTCAAATCCTTGGTGGGACATTTGAATTTTGCATGCAGGGTAGTCACGCCGGGGCGTGCCTTTGTGCGTCGCCTCTGCCAGGCCATGGCCGGCGTGCGGGCCGCCCACCACAGGATACGGGTCACTTCTGCCATGCGGCAGGACCTTTGCATGTGGGCCCGTTTTTTGGAAAGTTACAATGGGGTATCTTTCTGGAGGGAAGACCTTTTGCTCAAGGCAGAACTTCAGGTGCACTCTGATGCAGCTGGGGCCCATGGGTTTGGCGTTTACTTCCGGGGCAGGTGGTGTGCCGAGCGGTGGCCAGCAGAATGGAAGGCCAGTGACATAATACGGGACCTCACTTTCCTAGAATTTTTCCCAATGGTTGTGGCAGTTCACATCCGGTTGTGGCCGGAGGCTCTAGCCAATCATTCAGTTCGTTTCTGGTGTGACAATCAGGCTGTGGTCCACATCGTTAACACACTGTCCTCCCACTCCCCTAGAGTCATGTCCTTGGTGCGGGCTTTTGTACTACAGTGCCTCAAATATAACATCCTCTTTTCAGCTCACCATGTTCCTGGAATAACAAATAATTGCGCTGATGCACTATCCCATTTTCAGATAGAGCGCTTCAGGAGCCTGGCCCCTCTAGCCCAGGAATCACCAGAGGAGATGCCCGTGGCACTGTGGAGCCTTGGAGGGGTGAGGCCTGGCGTGCCATAAACAACTCTTTGGCCCTGCGTACTCGGAATGGCTATGCCAGGAGTTTCCAGGCTTTTGAGGAGTTTAGGGGGAAGGAGCAGCTGCAGCTGGCTTGGCCTATACCGGTGGACCACCTCATGCAGTACTGCGTCCAGCTGCACGACACAGGGTACACGGTTTCCACTATATCTGGCCGCCTGTCAGCTTTGGCATTCTACGCAAAGGCAGCCGGGAAGGCAGACACGACAGGCGACTTTAGGGTGCGGAGGATGCTAGAGGGGTGGGCCAGAGCAAAGCCAAGGAAGCCAGATGCCAGGGCCCCTGTGTCCCCTGAGTTGCTAGCAGGCCTGTCGCTGGCCCTAGAAGCGCACTGCGCCTCAGCTTTCGAGGTCAAACTGTATCGTGCAACTGCCCTCCTGGCCTTTTTTGGGGCCCTGCGGATTAGTGAATTGTTAGTGCGGCCCAAGTGGGATCAATCAGGCAGAGCACTGCATATGCGGGATGTTTCCGTAACGGCCACGGGTTTGGCGGTCACGCTCCAAGTATCTAAGACTGATCAGAAGGGTAAGGGAGAGGTATTTCAATTGTACCCCTATGCATCAGTGGCCATTTGCCCCGTGCAAGCCGTGCAGAGCTATGTTGCAACACGGGGACAGGGATCTGGGCCTTTTTTCCAGCATGCCGATGGCAAGCCACTTACTAGGTACCAGTTCTGGGCGGTGGTGAAGAGAGTTTTAGCCAGCCTGGGAGCCCCCCCTCACCTTTTTGGTACTCACTCATTTCGCATTGGGGCTGCCTCCACAGTGGCCACTCTGGGACATGGGGATGAAATGGTTAAGGCAGTTGGCAGGTGGCGATCAGCAGCCTTCAGGTCTTATGTCAGGCCTTTGGTCGCGGTGGCACAGCTACAAGGAGTGGGTCCGGGGCAGGGATCCTCTTTGCCAGCACACTGACATTTTGTCTTTACAGGCTGCCAGCGCAGGAGGAGGCGGGTCCTCATCTGTGGCCACAGCATTATCTTTTGGGCTAGCCGCAGGGCAGCCACGGGGGGTTTTCGGCACGCAGCTGGGTTTAAGCGAAACGATGCTGATTGCATGGCTGGGCAGAAGGGGCATGCAGTGGGAACAGTTATTGCCAACCCTCCACGACCACCTGAAGGCGTCTCACCCACCTCAAGTAATCATCATCCACTTGGGCGAGAATGACATGGGAAAGCGGCCTGGAAAGTCTATTGTTTTGCAAGCCCTTGCGGATTTTGAGCACCTGAGGGCTCTGGTGCCCGGCGTACGGTTGGTTTGGTCAGACATGCTCCAGAGGCGGGTCTGGAAGGGCGCATTGGACCCAGGGCACCTGGAAAGGGCTCGGGCAAAGGTGAATGGTGAAATACGGCGTGCAGTAGTTTCGGGGGATGGCTTGCATATTGCGTATCCAGAAATCAAGCATTGCTTTCCACACCTATACAGACCTGATGGGGTCCATCTTTCAGGTGCAGGCTATGACATCTTCTTGAGGGATCTGCAGCGGGGCCTCCTGGCAGCCTAGAGGGCAAGTGGGGGCTGGGGGCGGACCAAGCATTGGGCTGATCCGCCCCCCGTGGCGGGAGCAGTGCGGGAAAAAGGTGGCTTCATGGTTCATTTTACAACTCCGGTGAGCACCCTGAGGCATCACTTGGGAAGATGAAGGAGTAACCCTCAAACCAGGACTGGGGCCTCGGTGCCTGGCAGGGACCTGGGACAGGAACTCCTTGAGGGATGCCGCTATCCTTTACCTATAGACCTCGCGGCTAGGGTGGATTGGATGCGGCACACCTCCCTCGAGCACTAAAAAGGCTTGGCAAGGAAGAGCGGGAGCCGTACCACATGTGACGGCTCGGAGCTCAGAGCCAGGGTGGGTCTCGCCCTTAGAGCGGGGATGCAAAAGCAAGAGGAGGCCTGACTCTTCAGCATCCCCACAATGGCCCGCACTGCAGTCAGTTATTGGGGATGTTTTGGTTTTGTGCACTGCAGATCCCTATTGAATGATTAAATAAAGTTGGCCCTTTTATTATCCCAGCTCTGGTATCGGCTCTCATTATTTACGCATCCGCGGACAATCCCACTCCTCCACACAAAGCCTGCTGGTTTACCTTCTCTCAGAACTCTCAGAACTCTCTCAGGCCGTGTGGAGGCAGGCTATGGGAAACCTCTGGACATCTCCTACCTTGAGAACCCTACGGGGTCACCATAAGTCATCTATGACTTGATGGCCCTCTCCATCACCAGAGAGAATGGACAGAGAGAACTATTTCTCCCTCTCCCAAAATACTACAACTAGAGGGCATCCAATGAGGTTGATGGGCAGTACATTCAGGATGGACAAAAGAAAATACTTCTTTTCTTAACAAGTGACTAAAGTGAGGAGTTCACTGCCAAAGGGTTTAGCGATGGCTACAGTCAGAGAGGGCTTTCGAAGGGGATTAGACAGATTCATGGAGGATAGGTCCATCGGAAGCTACTAGCCATGGTTACTAAAGAAAACCTCCACATTCAGAGACAGTAAACCTCTGAATACCAGTGCCAGGAAGCAACATCAGGGGAAGGCCTCTGCTGCTATGCTCTGTTGTAGGCCCTCCAGAGTAACTGGTTGGCTAATGTGTGAGACAGGATGTTGGACTAGATGGACCACTAGTCTGATCCAGCAGGACTCTTATGTTATTATATCATAAAATTCATAGGCTGGTAAACTAACTAATATGAAAAGTTGATAATGTAATGAAGGATTAAAAGTTCTGCAGGCACTATGAGATTTGCCTTATGCTGTTGGACCATTGGTGGTTAGACTACTGGTGCAGTGAGCTTTGACTCATGAAAGCTTATACCAGGGTAGGGCTGTCGATTCGGCTTGTCTGAACCAAAAAAACAGCCAGTTTTCCCCAATTCAGGGGTTTTCAGTTCGGATGCAACCAAATTTTAAAAAGGCGGGAAAACAACATGCCGAATTCGGTGAGTTCGGCGCGATCGCTGGATAAATTTGGCGAATCTGGGTGCTCCGAAGCAGCAGCATAACCGTCACTTAGTAAGCAGCATTCTCTCGCGGTCAATGGTGGCCAAGCTGGGTCTTCTCCTGGCCAATCAGTCGCGGTTGAGTGAGTGTGCCCAGCTACTGCGCGGCCCGGGGAGAGAAAGAGTTTGTGAAAGAGAGAGATCCTCATGGGGGGGTGCGTGTGCACACTCGCAGCTTTCTGCAGCTTGGGGGGGATTTTTTAAGGTAGAGGTCCCAAACTTTCAGCGTTGCATGAGGGGGCCCTTCTTGCAAGAACCCCCAAGTTTTGTTAAGATTGGATCAGGGGGGCTCGACGTATGGGGCCCAGAAGGGGTCCCCCTTAATGTGCATTTTTTATTCCATTTACAGCACACTCGCAGCTTTCCGCGGCTTGGGGGGGCATTTTTGAAGGTAGAGATCCCAAATTTTCAGCGTAGCTTGAGGGGGCTCTTCTTGCAAGAACCCCCAAGTTTTTTAAGATTGGATCGGGGGGCCCGACATATGGGGCCCAGAAGGGGTCCCCCCCTTAATGTGCATCTTTATTCCATTTACAGCACACTCGCAGCTTTGTGCAGCTTGGGGGGGGGGCATTTTTGAAGGTAGAGGTCGCAAACGTTCAGCGTAGCTTGAGCAGGCTCTTCTTGCAAGAACCCCCAAGTTTTGTGAAGCTTGGGTCAGGGGGGACCGACTTATGGTGTCCCCCCTTTTCCCTATTGGGATGAATGGGATCAGCCGATCCTGTGTGCATCTAGAGAGCGCCAAATCCAAGGCAAAACCTCCTGTGCTTAAATGGAATCGTATTGGATTACTCAGTCCTCACAGTCCCTCCTGATGGAACAGAAGACATCCACAATAAGACCCCTTTTGGGGCTTTTCTCTATAATTTTTCCCCTGTGTGTGTGTGGGGGAAGCAGAGTCTGTGGGGGGGCAGTTTCTGTGGGGGGGGGAAGCCAAAGGAGGCTTTTGCCTGTTCTGGTGAGGGGTGTGTGCCCGCTCGCCTCTGCGGGAGTGTGTGTTCTGCTTTTAAAGTTTTAAAGTTTAAAGTTGAGTCTGTGCGGCGGCTAGCGAGTCTCTCTCCACTCGGCACCCGGGCCGCGCCTCCTCCTCCTTGGTGTTTTTTCCCATTTTTGCCCCTAGCCTGGGGTTGAGTGTGGCGGTGCGGCTTGCGTGAGATCCCCTGCACCTTGGATTTTCCCCCCGTTTGTGGGGTGCAGCACGGTGCCATATTGGTTGGAGAGGTGGGGGATGGTGCTGGTGAGACTTGCTTGAGTTTGGTGGGGTTGTTTGCATAAGGGGGGAGCGTCCCTCCACCATGAGAAGAAGGAGCTGGGCAGAAAATACATGCTCCTGTTTGCATTCTTGCTCCTGTTTGCATTCTTGCATTCTTGCAAATTCTGGCTCTCTTCTTCCCTGCTTGGGCAGCAAACATGGGGAGACCGCAGATGACTTGTCCCTGCTTCAGCAGGAGAGAGAGGTTCCTGTCTGTCTGCCCTTCCCATTCAAAATGGTCCGCTGAACAAGCAGCTCTCCTCCCACCCCACCCACCCCACCCCTTCTGGCTCTTTTCTCCCCTGCTTGGGCAGCAAATGTGGAAAGAGCGCAGGCACTGAGCCTGGTGCCTTCCCTGCACCTTTTTTAGACGTGGTGATTTTCATCTCTTCTACACACACCCCAAGTTTGGTTTTTGAAATGCATGTGATAGGAGTGTGCAAAGGGGTTTGCTCTGATCCATAAGGATGCCTCCTTGGCCCAAAAACTGTGGAATGTTGGTTTTTATATCTGTTTAGTGTTGGTTTCTATCTCCCCCCCCCCCAAAAAAAGGTTTGCTTTTCAAAGGCATGTGGTATAAGTGTGCAAAAAGGTTTGCTGAGACTTTTAAAGATGCTTCCTTGGTCCAAAGTCTGTTTAGTATTGGTTTTTATCCCTCTCCCCCCAAAAAAAGGTTTGCTTTTCCAAATGCATGTGGTGAAAGTGTGTAAAGTATATAAAGCTCTGTTATTGTGTTTTTTTCTTTTAAGACAAAATATGTTAATGTATGAGTTGTTTTTTCTAAACTAAAGCCTGAGTGCCTCTGCCTTGGAGTTTGCAAATTTAAATTGCACACTCCAAAGGTCGCGTGTTGCTTTGCATTGCAATGGTTAGCACGGGAGTTTTTGCCTTGGATTTGCCATTCTCTAGATGCACACAGGATCGGCTGATCCCATTCATCCCAATAGGGGACCCCATAAGTCGCCCCCCGACCCAATCTTAACCAAACTTGGGGGTTCTTGCAAGAAGGGTTCCCTCAAGCTACGCTGAAAGTTTGGGGGCTCTACCCCCAAAAATGCACCCCCTGCAGCCGCGGAATGGCGCGACTGTGTGCTGTAAAATGGAATGAATATGCACATTAAAAGGGGGACCGCTTCCGGGCCCCATATCTCACCCCCCCTGACCCAATCTTCACCAAACTTGGGGGTTCTTGCAAGAAGGGTCCCCTCAAGCTACGCTGAAAGTTTGGGACCTCTACCTTCAATAATGCCCCCCCCAAGCCACAAAAAGCTGTGAGTGTGCTGTAAATGGAATAAATATGCACATTGTGATTGTAAGCTGGTTTGATTCTTCCTTAAGTGGTAGAGAAAGGCGGCATATGAAAACCAACTCTTCTTCCTCGTCTTCTTCATGGACTGAAAGTTCAGTGTGTTAGAGCAGATTGCTGCCCATTTCATACAAGTCCTCTGCAATGCACTGAAATGAGTATCTGTCTCTGTGGTGTAGTAAAAATATGAAGAAGTGATGTATTATTTTACTTTTTTGGCAGTTTGTATAGTAAGGTTTGTATAGTAAAAAGAATCAACAAAAGGCATGGCTGGGGCAGGAAAGGTATATTCTGCTGGTTGCATCTTTTTACTGCTCTTGGAAGAGGAGCCTTGATCTGGCAATATGAATGGCATGGAAGAACACTCCTAGCCTCTGGCCACCATTGCTAGTAATTTAATAGAGTGTCTTAAATCAGATCTCTTATTCAATCGACACAATTATATAAAAAGGCTTGCATAATATGCACAATTAGTCAAAGAAATGCTCCAGGATGCTTAAAATGAAAGCATTAAAAGGGGGGGGGGGAATGGCATTTCATGTATCAGATCACAAGATTTTATGTTAAGTTCCAGTATTGAAATGATAGTAGTTTTAACGCTTTCCAATCCCTTTAAAGTTTAAATATTTCAATCCTGAAGTAAGCTTTGCCTTAGGGAGTTTGTGTATTTAATTATCTGTGAAGTTTTTATCATCATAATAGCTAAGTGAAATCATTGCTGTTCTATGGGGGGGGGGGAACAAAACCTATAAATCAATACCTGTTTCTATTAAAATATTAGTTACTGGAACAAGATGTGGCAACAGAGTGAGATTTGTAAATGAATTTTTGAAAAATCAATAAGAAGCACATTTTAGTATGACGATGATGACAAAAATAGCAAAAGGGTAAATGTCTGCACAGATGTCGGGGTGTACATAGTACATCTCTTGCTATCTCTTTTATGTATCAACCATATTTGGATTTTGCATTTAGAGAGTTCAGTGCTGCATAATTGTCTTTCCCCCATTTTATCATCTCAACAACTCTATGAGGTAACTTAGACAGAGAACTGGTGACTAGGTCAGAGTTATTCACTATACTGCATGGCTTGAGGAAGATCTGAAGCAAATCTAACATTTGGTCAGCTTCACCACACTACAAACATTGCTCAGCACTAGCATTGGCATATGCAATCCTTTTTTTACGCTGGATCAGTTTCAGCTATAAATCCCACAACATTCTGACTGAACATTAAAGTTTAAAGGACTACTCTAATGCTGTGGGATAATCTGCTCATCCTCTCCTTTTCATCTCTTAGGGCAAGCCCACACGTTGCAAATACCAAAGGAATTTCACCCAAATCAGCTTTTCAGTCAAAATCGATTTCCTTTGGATTGAAAATTTCAGTATCCCTTACTACATGGATCAAAAAGGGCAAGAGTCCAGTAGCACCTTAAAGACTAACAAAAATGTTTTCTGGTAGGGTATGAGCTTTCGTGAGCCACAGCTCACAGACTTATGTCCATTTAATCTTTGTCTAAGAGACTGACCTGTTTGTCCAATGTAGATTGTGGAAGGGCATTGCTGGCATGTGATGGCATAAATCACATTAGAAGATGAGCAGGAATATGAACCTAAGATAGTATGGCTGACATTGGTGGGTCCAGAGATGGTGTTCCTAGAATCTATATGAGGGCAAAGTTGGCACCTTGGTTTGTTGCAGGCCTTGGTGCCAGAGTCCATGTTCTTGTTAAGTAGTTTATCATCATGGGTGAGAAGTTGTTTTAGGTTATCCGGCTGACTGTAAGCAAGAAAGGGACACCCCCCCCCCAGTGCTTCAGCGAGGGAAGTGTCACAATCCAGCATTGGTTGTAGGTCCTTAATAATATGTTGGACTGGTTTTAGTTGGGAGCTATAAGTGACAACCATCTACATTGGACAAACAGGTCAGTCTCTTAGACAAAGATTAAATGGACATAAGTCTGACATCAGAAACCACAATATTCAAAAACCAGTGGGTGAACATTTCAACCTTCCAGGACATTCTGTTGCAGATTTAAGAGTAGCAGTTCTCTTACAAAGGAATTTTAAAGGGAGATCGGAAAGAGAAACTGCTGAATTACAGTTGATATTCAAACTAAAGTCAATGCATTTACCTGGGCTGAATAAAGACCTTGCATTCATGGCCCATTACCAATGCTGATTTCTTCACACCTATCTCTCCCCTGGACATCACAGACTCTTCTGCATATCACACCTAATCCCATCAAGCCTGCTATTCACATTTACATACTGTTCCTCTACTTAAAGACCGATGGATTCACATTCTAGCTGTATCTGAAGAAGTGAGCTGTGGCTCACGAAAGCTCATACCCTACCAGAAAACATTTTTGTTAGTCTTTAAGGTGCTACTGGACTCTTGCCCTTTTTGACTACTGCAAACAGACTAACACGGCTACCCACTGTGAATTATCTACATGGATCAAGGCAGGGGTGGGGCTTTTAAAATTGCATCATGTTCCCAATGTTGTTGTCATACTAGTGATAGGTTCTGAATTTTGGAATGGGATTTGAATAAAGGAGTCATTGGAAAGTCACTTCCAAAGATAGTTTATCCCATTATGAATCAAGCTCAAAGGAATTTGCCCATCACTACCAATTATCCACCCTATTGCCCATCTCAGCATGATTAGGATGAAAACTAATGGTGACTGACAACCAAAAAATGTCGGGGTCAGCCCGGTTCAGGACCGCTCCAGATTGGGCTGCCAATCCCCAGAACCTGAGCCCCTCAATCCAGAAATCTCAGTATAGCAACCCCAACACAAGGATCAGATCTGGGTCAGCTAGGGTTGCCAGGCTCTACTAGGTTGATACCTGCACACATAGTATATGAGAGACATATACTAACCAGTATTACAACTAGAACTAATATGACCAGATGTTTGAGTAATTGGTAATAGATTTTACAACCTATACACATGCCTGGCTGGGTTTGAACTGTTTGTATATGTATTTATTTATTTATTTCTGTAAATGTGTGCAGGCTTAACATGTGTTTTAATTAACCACTGATGAAGGCCCAATAGGCCGAAACGCGTTTGGTATGTGGTTACAGTTATCAACCCTAGGAAATGCCATTGTGCTATTTTAATGTTTTTAAATATTTTTAACTTTTACATAGCGCTTCTAATAAATTATATTTTAAGTATATATATATTCTTTCTACCCAACCTTGGGTATCCACCATCATTTGACATCATCCAAAAGTGATGTCATCCCCCAACACTTTACGAATCCTCCAAATCTCAGTGGTAAATTCCATAGAGATTGGGTCAGTTCCTAGAGCATCGGGGTGGTGGTGGTGGTGGGGGACTGTGATAAACATCCGGTCTTTCACCTGGAAGTGATATCAAAATGTCAATACCATTCGCCCCCCCCTTTTTCTCCTGCTGTTCACTGGAGCGAGCACAAGCAACAAAGAGCACGACTGTCCTGCCCACAGCAGGAACCTGACAACCCTGAGTCCAACTGTCCAACAACCATGTAGGGCCAGGCTGTCCCACAACCAACAGAGTCCTAGGCTCTCCCCCTGAGATTGTGAGAGGTGACAGGCTCATAAGGAGATAATTGTGTGCAGGAGAAGTGTCTGGCTCACAGTCTGTGCTTCTGCTTTCAAACCATTCTCACATTTATAGCTCCTCACAGGACTGACACTGGCACACAGAATGGGCAGAGTTACTTTTCTCTCTAATTAGGGATGGGACTGTGCTCAATGGTAGAGCATCTGATTTGCACACAGAAAGTCTCAGCTTCAAACCCAGGCCTATCAGGTTAAAGGATAAACCGATGGCCTGACTTGGCAACTCCATGCATTCATGTGACTATTAAAATGCTAGTCCTGGCCTGGCTGGGATCCTTGCTGATTTGACTGTTTTGTCATAAGAACATAAGAAAGGCCCTGCTGGATCAGACCAAGGACCATCAAGTCCAGCAGTCTGTTCACACAGTGGCCAACCAGGTGCCTTTAGGAAGCCACAAACAAGACGACTGCAGCAGCACCATCCTGCATGTGTTCCACCGCACCCAAAATAATAGGCATGCTCCTCTGATACTAGAGAGAATAGGTATGCAGAATGACCAGTATCCTATTCTAACTAATAGCAATGAATACCCCTCTCCTCCATGAATATGTCCACTCCCCTCTTAAAGCCCTCCAAGCTGGCAGCCATCACCACATCCTGGGGCAGGGAGTTCCACAATTTAACTATGGTTGTGTGAAAAAATATTTCCTTTTATCTGTTTTGAATTTCTTGCTCTCCAGCTTTAGCAGATGACCCCGTGTTCTAGTATTATGGGAGGGAGAAAATCTTCTCCCTGTCCACTCTCTCCAAACCATGCATAATTTTATAGACCTCTATCATGTCTTTCCTTAGCTGCCTTCTTTCCAAGCTAAACAGCCCTAAACAGCATCCTAACCGCTCCCCATAGGACAGTTGCTCTAGTTCCTTAATCATTTTGGTTGCTCTTTTCTGCACCTTCTCAAGCTCTATAATATCCTTTTTTAGGTGTGGTGACCAGAACTGTATACAGTATTCCAAGTGTGGTCTCACCATAGATTTGTACAAGGGCAGTATGATATCAGCAGTTTTATTCTCTATTCCTCATCTAATTATGGCCAGCATGGAATTTGCCTTTTTTACAGCAGCCGCACACTGGGTTGACATCTTCATTGAGCTATTCACTACCACCCCAAGATCCCTTTCTTGGTCTGTCGCTGCCAGCACAGATCCCATCAGTGTATATGTGAAGTTGGGATTTTTTGCCCGATATGCATCACTTTACACTTGCTCACATTGAATCTCATTTGCCATTTTAATGCCCGTTCTTCCCAGTACACAGAGATCCTTCTGGAGCTCTTCACAGTCCGATTTTGTTTTAACCACCCTAAATAATTTGGTGTCATCTGCAAACTTGACTACTTCACTATTTAACCCCAACTCCAGGTCATTGATGAACAGATTGAAAAGCACCGGTCCCAACACAGATCCCTGAGGCACCCCACTGCTCACATCCCGCCATTGGGAGAACTGACCATTGATTCCTACTCTCTGATTCCTATTTTTCAGCCAGCTCTCAATCCATAAGAGGACTTGTCCTCTTATCCCGTGACTATGAAGTTTGCTTAGCAGTCTTTGGTGGGGGACTTTGTCAAAAGCTTTTTGGAAATCCAAATACACAATATCCACAGGCTCATTCCTGTCCACATGCTTATTGACGCTATCAAAAAACTCTAATAGGTTAGTGAGACAGGACCTACCCTTACAGAAGCCATGTTGGGTTTTGCCCAGCAGACCTTGCCCTTCTATATGCTTGACAATTCTATCTTTAATGATGCTTTCCACTAATTTACCCGGAACAGACGTTAAGCTAACTGGCCTGTAATTTTCTGGGTCCCCCCTGGAACCTTTTTTATAAATGGGTGTTACATTGGCCATTCTCCAGTCCTCTGGTACAGAGGCTGATCGAAGGGACATCTTACATATATTTGTTAGAAGTTCAGCAATTTCCCATCTGAGTTCTTGAAGAACTCTAGGATGAATACCGTCTGGTCCCTGTGACTTGTTAGTTTGCAGTTTGTCTAGACGTTCTAGGACTTCCTGCCTTGTTACCACTATTTGCCTCAGTTCCTCATTTTCCCCTCTCCAAAATCTCTGTTCAGGAGAAGGAATCTGCCCTGTATCTTCAACAGAGAAGACAGATGAGAAGAATTCATTTAGTTGTTCAGCAATCTCTTTATCCTCCCTTAGAGTTCCTTTACTGCCATTGTCATCCAATGGTCCAACCACTTCCCTAGCTGGTTTCCTACTCCTAATATACTTAAAGAATTTCTTATTGTTTGTTTTGATGTGTTTAGCAATAAGCCCCTCAAAATCTTTTTAGCATCTCTAATTATCTGCTCACATTTCCTTTGTGCAAGTTTGTGTTTGCTTCTGTTCGCCTCATTTGGGCAAACCTTCCAGTCTCTGAAGGAAGACTTTTTCTCTCTAATTGCTTCCTTCACCTTACCCGTTAGCCATGGTGGTGACCTCTTGGACTTATTACTACCTTTACTGACCTGCGGTATACAAACTAGCTGAGCCTCTAGTAATGTGGACTTGAGTAACCCCCAAGCCGATTTAACCCTCTTAACTGATCCTTTCAACTTCCTTTTTACCAGTTTTCTCACTTTAGAGAAGTTCCCTAGATCAGTTCATTGACAACCAGCATTTGCCAGATTTCTTCTGTTAATTATGTAACCATCAGCCCCTTTCTGTCCTGGGGGGACAGGGGCGGCGGCATTTATTTGTTTATTTATTTATTATCTGTCTTTTTCATAGGGACTCAAAGCAAATTTCACATAGTGAGTCAGTACAATCAACAAAATGGAATATTCAATAACCAATGCATTAGGATTTTAGAACCACCAGAGAGAACGGAAGCATTGCATAAGTACTAACATGACACATTAAGCAGTACAGAAATTATATAATAGGGTCCTTCTTACAATAAGCTATATGTAGAAGTATATATCAGCCAAGGTCCCTAATAATTTATCCAAGTAAGTTTGTGATTCATTTTGTACGATGCAACCCTGTGTAGAAAATCCCTCTTGAAAAGTTCAGTTTTGCATAGTTTGCAGAAGGCCAGGAGAGCAGGAACTTTCCTGACCTCCTCGGGCAGGAGCCAAAACAGAGGAAGCACATGTATGGGCAGTGGTTGGTTTTGCTGATTTGTGGGTTGGCACCTGCAAAAGCCCCTACTGACTTGAGCAAAGTCGTCGTGGTGGACCACAGGGAGAGAGGCAATCCTGCAAATGGAGGGGGGGCAAGGCCACGAGGGGCTTTGTATGTTGCTGATCTTCCAGTTAGCTTGACCAGGTTCTTCCTGTTGTCTTCTCATGAGGAGTGTTTTTCTAGTCCAGCATTCTGTCAACTGAGGTCAGAATACACAGGTAGATCAATGAAAATGCCAATTAGTGGGTGGCAGAAGTTTAAAAGGCAAATACTATGTTACAGATTATTAGGAATTATAATAGCCTGATGGTCTTGATGGAGGTGGAACTTTCCTCCCCCCCCCCCAGCAGACCCTTTTTAATCCTGGGAAAGTTGATTGTTGGAGTTGTGTTACTCATGGGGACGGCTAGCTATTTGGATTGGGGGGGCTGCTCTGAGGAGAGGGGTGGGTGCAAAATTGCTGTTTTCCCTCTTCCATCAGCACAGATCTGTTGATAGAAAATGTAAGAGGGATTATTTTTGCCCTCCTCATCAGCAACCTCCCCAACCCTGGGACTAATGACTCTCATAGGTCCTGCAGCTCCAGGAACCAATTTTACCTTGGACTGGAAAGGACTGCTGGAGGAAGTGGAACCAGAGCAAGATCTATAACCCTTGCAGCAATCCATTCATAATCCCTGGATCACTTGTTCCACCCCTTTGTAGAGATCTAAGATATGGCCATGTTTGGAACTCAGTGTACAATTCTGTTCTCACCTCAAGGTCATCTCATTACGCTGGAAAAGGTACAGAAAAGAGAAACCAAAATGACCAAGGGACTGGATCACTTACCCTATGAGGAAAGTCTAAAGAGGGCTTTCCAACTTAAAGAAAAATGAGTAAAACATTATATATATATATATATATATATATATATATATATATATATATATATATATATATATATATATATATATAAATAATTATGTATGCTGTAGAGAAAGTGGATAGAGGGAGCTTATTCTTGGTATTCTAAAATACTAACACTCAAGGCACTGCATGAAGTTGATGGGCTATAGATTAATATTCAGTAGATTCAGGGCAGGCGAAAGTACTTCTTTACACTATCCATAAATTGTAGAGCTCCCTGCCACAAGATGTAGTGATGGGCACTAACTTCGATGGCTTTTTTAAAAGATCAGTCAAATTCATGAAGGATAGGTTCATTAGTGTCTGTTAAGCACGACTACTAAATGTAACCTCCACATTCACAGAATTCTTCTATGTATCATTTGCTGGGAGGTGAAGGTGTGAAGCAACAACAGAGAGAGGCTTTGGCCTCTGTGCCCCTTTGATGAGCCTTCTGAAACACCTGAGTGGTCATTGAAGAGAAAAGGATGCTGGACCAGAAAGACTCATGGTCTGATCTAGGAGTTAGCCAGAATGGCAAATTAGGAACAACTCTATTGCCAGCAGCACCAACAAAGCTGTGTTGTTGGTTGCTCTTTCCTGGCTTCAGAGATAAACCCTGGGTATGGGCAGAGGCGCCCTGACCTGGATGGCCCAGGCTAGCCTGATCTCATCAGATCTCAGAAGCTTAGCAGGGTCAGCCCTGGTTAGTATTTGGATGGGAGACCACCAAGGAATACCAGGGTTGCTGTGCAGAGGAAGGCACTGGCAAACCACCTCTGTTAGTCTCTTGCCATGAAAACCCCTAAAAGGGGTTGCGATAAGTCGGCTGCGACTTGAAGGCACTTTACACACACACACATGGGCAGAGGCAGGAGCCCTTGAGCACAATCTGAAGGTCAAGAGCCAAAGGGCTCTAGGCACCTGGCTTTTTAACTGGTGGCCTTGGACAAGCTGACCTACTAGACTCAGGACCAGTCTAAGATACAGTTGGTTATTGTTTGTATATTTAATGGTATTTCTTCTTTGTATTTAGTTTTATTTGCCTTTTTATTGTTCCAAGGTGGATTGGGTCCCTTTGAGGAGAAAAGTGGCAAATACATATTCTAGTTAACTTCTTATATTGCCTGCCTATAGCAGTATAAAGTGAAGTCCCAAATAGTAATATGGGTGCTGTAAATTGAACAATGGAGGTCCCACTGCCATACTCATGGTTGTACACATTGGCTACTACACACAAATTTACAGTAACCACTTCATACAAGGAAACCAAAATAAATACTTTTACTATAGCAATAGAAGATTAAGTTACAGATCCTGTTTAAAAAAAGAACAAGAAAACTAAAAGGAGGAAGAAGGAGAAACCCTGAAGCAATTAGATACCAATCACTTCACCGCCACAAGGTTAGAAACAGGAAAGGAACTAAAGCTTGACACATACATCCAGGTCTCTTTAATCCTTTTTTCCTTTCAGGCAAATTCCACCCCATTCCCATTTTCCACCTGCCTGCTAGATAATTGCTGATCAATTATCCTGTTGAACTGAAAGTGAACCTGCTGCAAAGGGTTAAAATGTACTTTTGCAGACCCAAGCTCTGACTCAAAAGATTTTCACATCCCAAGCGCAAAAAGATGGACAATGAACTAAATATATTCTCAAAGATACGGCAGGATGGCACAAGGTTCAGTCAAAAACATTGTGGAGGGCTTTGATCACTGGGCTTCATTGCCTACTGTTTTGCTCTGGGCTTTAGAAATCTAAGGAAACCTAGAAGAAGAGGAAGAGGAGGAAGAAGAAGAGTTAGTTTTTATACCCCACTTTTCTCTACCTTTAAGGAGTCTCAAAGTGACTTACAATCACCTTCCCTTCCCCTCCCACAACAGGCACCTTGTGTAGTAGGTAGGGCTGAGAAAGTTCTGAGAGAACTGCGACTAGCCCAGTAGAAAGAACATACATTTATAGAGAACCACTAGAAATTTGACTCCATGGCCTTGGACCTGCTATAGAAACTGTCAGGCTGTCTTTGAACTCTGGCAGCATTGGCTGCCTTTGAACTTTTGTTTTGGCTCGGAGTCCAAGGTTGCTTATCTAAACCGCTAGCTTCGCTTTGCTTCCCAGGGTCGAGAAGGCTCGGGGGAGACTTGGTGTTCCTCAGCTGTTTGGTATTATCTCATGAGACTGTATTGCTCCTGCTTTTGTAGTGTTCTCATATAATCAAGTGCATACCATTTGCCCCTCATTGCTGCCTTTCGATTTCTAAGCTCTGCTTACCTGTGTTACCAATAAACCAACTCTTTTGGACTACTAAGTCTCCTGGTGTGGCTATTGGGAATTCTATGGAACAAGTGCTTACAGAAACATTACACTGGGAGACTTGAGCCATAATTTTATGTACACTTCCCTGGAAGTAACTCTACAGAAAAAAATGAGTCTCGGCCACTCCTCTGGCTCTGAGAAGGGACTGCTTCACTCTGGACTGCTGCTTGACCGGGGTGCGCGGACGAGTCAAAAATGTCTTCTGGTTAAGCTTGCATTGGGAGGCCAGCTCCAGATTTCAGTGCCACAGCAGTGATGGATGGAGCCTTCAAGGAACTAAAGTTGTCAGACTACAGAGGCAAATACTTGGTTTTCTTCTTCTACCCATTGGATTTTACCTTTGCTGTCCCACGGAGATCACAATCTTCAGCAACCGAGTTGAAGAGTTCTGCAAGATCAACTGTGAGGTTATTGCTGCCTCTGTCGACTCTCAGTTCACCCACCTGACTTGGATCAATACCCCAAGAAAGGAGGGGGGCTTGGGTCCCACAAGCATCCCACTTGTGGCTGACATCAATCACAGTATTGCCAAGGACTATAGAGTGCTCAAGGAGGAGGATGGCATTGCATACAGGGGTCTGTTCATCATTGATGACAAAGGCAGTGTGCAGCAGATCACAGTAAATGATCTTCCTGTGGGACGCTCAGTAGATGAGACGCTGTGCTTGGTGCAGGCCTTCCAATTCACAGACCAGCATGGTGAAGTGTGCCCAGCTGGTTGGCAACCTGGTGGTGACACAATCAAGCCCACTGTGAATGACAGCAAGGAATACTTTGTCAAGCAGCAATAGGCCTCTTGCCTTGCCTGTCCACTGTGCTACTGAGAGAATCTGTTCAAATGTGAAAAGGGTATTTGATACTGAATCTTCCACTTCAGTTTCTAGAAGAGCTCGTGCTGGGGGAGCTGAGCTATGAAAGTCTCCCACGAGTATTTCGTAGAACTATCTTGAATGTAAGTCTGGATAGGAAATTTGATATTCATGCCTCCAATAAACGCATTGGTCAAAACAAAAGAAAAAAGAAAAAAAGGGTCTCATTTCCAAGTAAACATGTATAGACATAGGTTTTAAAATATCTATCTAAATATTATGAATTGAAACTAAATAGACAGCAGTGAGGGTGGCAATGGACATTCTATTATTTAATAGGTAACATCCATATTCTTCTGAGATGTATGCATTAGTAGTTAATGAAAGTAGGGCTGTTGGAAAAAAAATTCAGTAAAATTCAGATTCGGCAAAATTTGGCCTGTTTTTATTCGAAGTCTGAACTCCCCCAATTCAGATCCCTGGAATTTAGCACTAAGTTCAGAGTTCGCAAATAAATTCGGCCATTTAAAGCCATTAAAAACACATTCATGCCTTTCCGCGGCTCCGGGGGAGCATGTTTGGAGGTAGAAGTCCCAAACTTTCAGTGTAGCTTGAGGGGACCCTTCTTGCAAGAACACCCAGGTTTTGTGAAGATTGGTTGAGGGGGTCCAAAGTTATGGAGCCCGGAAGGGGGTCCCCCATCAGCCAATTGGAATAAAGCCATTAAAAACACAATCATGCCTTTCCGTGGCTCCGGGGGGGCATTTTTGGAGGTAGAGGTCCCAGACTTTCAGTGTAGCTTGAGGGGACCATTCTTGCAAGAACCCCCAAATTTTGTGAAGATTGGGTCAGGGGATCCCGAATTATGGGGCCCGGAAGGGGGTCCCCACCTTGATCAGCCCATTGGAATAAATAGAATAGACCTTTCGGAGTTTGCAAACCATTGCAATTGCAACACATGACCTTGGGAGTTTGCAAGCCATGGAAAGGAACAGAGACGCTAGCTATGCATATGCTGTTAGCTAAGCAAACAGGAAGAAAGGTGCAGGCGAGTGGGGGCGTGGAATTTCTCCTTATGCAACATTTATTGTAATAAGCAATGAGGCTTGCAAAATGGTTGCAAAAGTAGGGCTGGCTTGTTGTACGAATCAGTAGGAGCCAGATGGTTTATGGGAGAAAGGGTAAGCTCCAGGCTAGAGTGGCCAGGCCACGGGCAGAAAAAAAGCAGAACGCAAACTCCCGCAGAGGTGAGGGGGAAAAAACACAAACCCCCAGCAGAACCAGCAACCGCCCGTTGGCTTCCCACCCACCCACAAGAATTGCTCCCCCCGACACACACACAGAATCTGCTTCCCCCCCCACACACACACAGGAGAAAAGGTATAGAGAAAAACGCCAAAAATCAAACTGTGTGGATGTCTTCCAGCAGGAGCAGGGACGAGAAGTAAATCCAATCCAGTCCTATTCCAGTAAGCAGGAATCAGGATCTCTCAGAGTCAGGAGCAGCAGAACCAAAATGGAAGGAAATGAGTTCCAGACTTGGGACGGGACGGGAGGATGGGAGTTTTTATACTCTTCTCCTGGCCAATTCAAAGGGAGAATCCCTGTTCTGATTGGCCAGAAGAAGACCCAGATTGGCCACCATAGGCCATGGGTGAATGTTGCTTACTAACTGACGGTTATGCTGCTGATTCAGAGCCGCTGAATTTGCCGAATTTATTCGCTGATTGCCTGAACTCGCCAAATTTGGCTTGTTGTTTTCCCGTCTTTTTTAAAATTCGGATCCATCCGAACTGAAAACCGCCGAATAGGGGAAAATTCGGCGGTTTTCCAGTTTGGATGGAACCGAATCGACAGCCCTAAATGAAAGAATGAGTTCCCAAAACTTAACTTGCTTCGAGTGTTTTTCTCGTGTATAGTGAATTTCGAACTGCTGTAAGTATTATTGATATATATAGGATTAAAATGTGCTGTCAAGGTAATAAGGGAAACTTCATTTCAAAGTTAGGTTTTCTAAATAATTTTAAGGCATTTTCATATATTAACCAATCAAAACTCAAACTGAAAATTTCTATTTGTGCATATGGTTATTATAACAGATCCCAATATAAAAATTAATAATTAATACTATTCCAAAATCTTCAGATGTAGCCATTATTCAAGTGCCTGGATTTCTGGCTTAATGTTTATGGACATCAGAGGAAGGAAGAACATAAGAGGGGACAATGACAGTGACTGATACATGATTGACTGTTAATTTGTCAGTCAGTTATACATAGATCTTGTCACCAAACTGGATTACATTGATAATGCTATCTTTTCAAAGTGTTATTTAAACCAATGGCATTGCTTTCTTACTGACTAAGGGAGGGCTTTGGTTTGACTCTACGTAAGCAATGGCTCCTGTTTGCTTCGTTTTCTGTGCTGTCGGTGCTGTGCTTGCTAGCCACCGGGGCAAATATTTTGGTTGCACAAGATGACATAACAGGCAGGCAGTGCTGTAGATGGGGTCAGGAGGAAGATGGACACAAACTTTACATTTGACTCACAACATAGCCAGTGTTTGCCATGCTGCCATTATGCGTGCATTGCAATCAGCACAGTAACACAGAAAGGCAGACACAATCCCAAATAGGACAGGATGAAGAGATTAGTGAGAGGGAATCTGATGTCTCTCAGCATCTTCAGTGCTCCTTAAAAACAATCATGGGGTTCTGAAAGATCCACTGCCCAATCAAAAATTGCCCTGTAGCTGAAATAGCTCTGGTATTGGGGGAAAGGCTTTAAAAATAGTTAAGCCAGCTATGTGCCCAGCTGGATGTGATGAGAGAATGCTTGGCTTCAATCCCATGTAAATTTCAGCTAATGGAAAACATTTTCATCAGTGGAGTGGAACTTCCTTGCCTCTTTCTTCCACTGCAGCCCCAAATATTGAAATGCTGCTGTGAGGGACAGGAGATCCTCACAAACAGGAGGTGAGGTGGAGATTTGCAGTAAGTGAGGGGAATCAGCAAAAATCTCACCCTTTGCCTTAGTGGACATTTATCACAGGATCCAACCCCTTGGTATTCACATCAGTCTGCCTGATCCCATGTAGGGAAAGTAGGAAGTAGGGATGAGTGTCTATTTTAAAACGTACAAAAATGGAGCACTTGAGTGAGAGGAGCTTGAGTCCGGCAATACTCACAACTTGCCTCGCCGATCTCCATTGCTACAAGCATGTTTTCTCTCTCCACAGAGGCCACTTCCAGAGTTGAATGCAGGCTTATGCTGTATGGTGCCTGTATGCATTCTCCTAAGAGTAAACAAGAGCTCCTAGAGATAAGTTACTCATGTTGTGAAAATAGCCTAGGGAAAGGGGGCTATAAACCTCTGTATCCGTTAGGGTTGCCAAGTCCCTCTTCGCCACCAGCAGGAGGTTTTTGGGGTGGAGCCTGAGGAGGGCAGGGTTTGGGGAGGGGAGGGACTTCAACGCCATGGAGTGCAATTGCCAAAGCAGGCATTTTCTCCAGGTGAACTGATCTCTATAAGCTGGAGATCTGTTGTAATAGCAAGAGATATCCAGCTAGTACCTGGAGGTTTAGCAATCAAACAATAAATTGAGTGCCCCAAATGTAGTTATACAATCACAAAAGCACTACTGGCAATAAAACACTCACACTAGCACAGTTATGCCAAGTGAATATATTCCAAGGAACAACAAAGCATTCCAAAGGTTACAAAGTGCAAATTACAATAAATTCCTATGTATCAGTTGATAGCAAAAAGTGCAAAGTTCATAGTTGCCAATATAATGGGCCTCCGGTAAGTCCTCCCATTTCACAGCAGCTTCTTCAATATAGGCAATTCTATGACATTATTTCTTGGAACATACAGTATGTTCCATTCAACGGTGTATAACCTCCTATAACAGTGGATGGCTTGCTGAGTCACCTCAGTACCTGGAGGTTGGCAACCCTAGTATCCATGTTGTAGCCCCCATCCAGATTATCACCCTCTTTGCCATTAAGGCTGGAGGGAACACTATCACAATGGTCCCCAGATAGTCCCATATGTTGGGCTGCTTTTTCTCCTTAACAGGAATCATAATCTTATGCCACTCGTAAGTTATTATTTCCCTGTTTTCTCTGCTGGGTCACCTTACACAGACCTAGTTGCCCAAGTTACAGACTTGATTGCCATCTTCTGCCCACCAGATTGTATTGCAGCATTCTAGCACCATAGGCATCTATATATCTAATTTCCACATGTGTCCACTCTCTGCAGATACCTAAATTCACAGATAGGGAATACACTTACCCCAAACAGATGTTTCTGCAGACTTGGGGGACCCCTAGGTCTGCAGAAAAGTAAATAACAACAACCCCAAAGTGGGTTTTGAATCCCCCCCAAAAAAAGTGTTCTCCGTGCATGTGTAGAGAATGCGCCTACCTTAGGCAGTCATTTGTTGTGTCAGCAGAGCCTGGCAAGCACGTTGGGCTGGAATTACAATTGATCTCCAGATTTCAGAAATCTGGAGAAAATGGCAGGATTAGAGGGTAAACTGAGCTCCCTCTCCTTCCCAAATGCCACACTTACCAGGCTGCACCCCCAAATCTCCAAAAAAAAAAAATCCCTATCCAGAAATGGCAATCCTAAAAAAGGGTAAGGAGTTTGGGCAGGCAGGCAGTCTCAGGTGGACCTTCAGGTAGATTTGTTTGGATGGGGAATAAAGTCTAGTGATCAGCAGGTAAGCAGGGGGATGCTGACTGCAAGGCAAAATTTGGCACAACAGTATAGGCAACTGGGAGAACAGAGGAAGGCAAAGTCCCACCCCATATTTTTCAGGCCTGGAACATTTAGTGACTACAGCTTGCAGCCAATCAAGAAAGCCCCAGAGTTTTGCTCCCTCCTCCCTGTAAGGAAGAATGTGACTATTAGGAAAATGCTGGCTGCCCTGTAAAATTGAAACCAATAGAGGGCATAGATTGCAATAACAACAGGAACCAGAACAAAATGAAAGAATATCATTTTTTCCATTAGATGCTGTTTAGATGGGGAATTAATTTTGTGTTCATATTAATTACGCTAATTATGAAACAGCTGATTTTTGTAATTATTATGATTAATAATGAAAGAAATGTACAAGTCCAATACCCATGCACAGGACACTTAAAAATGGGAGTGAAGCTTTACTGATTGTGACAGAATTTCCAACTGATTTTCTTTTGCTGCTTTTGTTGGTTACTCCACTCTAAGCCTTTACCCCCTACCACATACACCACATTTCTCCTCTAAACATCCTTTCCCCCATCCTCAAAGCCACTGTTTGTTCCTCTTACCATTAGGAAACTCAGATTACAATACAGGTCAGATTTAACATTTAATCCATCCTTGTCATCCCACACCATAAATCTAAAATCCCATTTCTTTCACTTATAATTTGCATGGTTCACACACTTTCTTAAAGTATTTGGGGTACTTCAGTTTATGAGTTTTTCTGCTTTGGCACTGATGAGTTGTGAGTGAGGCATAGCTGAAATTCTTCCACCCCCTTCTTCTGGGAGAAATAACAAGCCAAGAGCAGGTGTTTCCTTGTTTTAAGACATTCACAGGCAGGAATTAAATAATTTCTACTACATCCCTAATTATATAGGCATTATTATTTCATACTTTTAAAGATATGGTAACATAGGAGATAAAAGTATAAATTATGAACATACTGGTACATGGACAAGCAGTGAGTTTTATGATTTAATGGCTGTCACAATATGATGAATTCCTTTCATTTTCTCAGAAGTTACACAAATAATGTTCAGGGATGTGCTGCACTGTTAGGTCAACCTCTTATAGATCAAGGCAGAATGCTTTCTACCAACAGGAGATCTGATCATCATTCATACTTCAGCAATGGGCAAGGCTCCAAATATGGAGACATTATTGTATCTGTGCATGAGTGTGTATGTGTGTGTTATGGTGGTGGTAGTGGTTCAGTTTGGATGCTTATCCACTATTTAGCCCAGTACAGCTTAGCCCCTCTATCTGGAAATCAAGCTTGGAAATCTTTCAAAAGACACTTGTTAGAAAGATTTAAAATATTATACTTCCTATTACTGTTTAATGGCTAGGTGGTTTTATTGAATAATTTAAAAAGCTTCAAGACACATGTATTTGCCACTGGGCAGCCAATTCAAAGTTACTTTCAATTTTTCTGAGTTTAACTTATAGAAGGTGCTTCCCAAATGAAAGAAAAAAGTTGACTGTGGCTTTCAAAGATTTTAAACTTGCTTTCATAGACATAGATATGCTGAATTACTCTGCTGTTTTAGTTGTTATGAGGAGTGGAATTATAATTGTTCTTATAATAATAAGTCTTATTTCCCATGCTATTTAATCTATCTCCAGCCTCTGATGCCGTAGATGATGACATCTTATTGAGGCATTTGGAGGTAGAAGTAGGTATCAGGGGATGTGCCTTGGACTGGTTTAAATTGTTCCTCATGGATCGGATTCAAAGGGTTGCCATTTGAAATAGAATCATAGAGTTGCAAGGGCCATACAGGCCATCTAGTCTAACCCCCTGCTCAATGCAAGATCAGCCTAGAGCATCCCTGACAAGTGTTTGTCTAGCAGTTGCTAAAGACTGCTAGTGATGGGGAGCTCACCACCTCCCTAAGCAGCCGATTCCACTGGAACAGCTATAGTTAAGATCAGTTTGGGAGTTGTCTTCCAGAGTTCCACAGGGTGCAATCTTATCCCCCATACTACATAAATCCTTCAGGATAAATCTTTTGTCAATTCAGAATTGGATGTCATCAATTTTTGGATAACAACCAGCTGTATCTAAATCCCCTAATGATACAGTAGAGATCCTGATCCACTGCTGGGCTGCTGTGGTCAAATGGCTGAAACCTGAATGAAAATAAATTGAAACGAAACTGAAACAAGATGGAGGGGATACTGGTTGGAAAGGCAGATGTCTTGAAGGATGTTGTGCTTCCCTCTTCTGATGCGGTTCAGCTAACACTCAGTGACTCAGTTAAGAGCCTTCGGGTTATACTGAGTCCAGCATTGCTGCTGAAGAAGTGAGTTAATGCAGCTGCCAAAAATGCTTTCTTCCAGCTTAGTCTAGCCCACAAGATGGCCCCCTACTTTAACTTATCTGGCAACCTAGATCCATGCCATGGTAACATTAAGACTAGAATATTGTAATATATATATATATATATATATATATATATATATATATATATATATATATATATATATATAGGTCTCCAGTTGAGAGACTCCAGTTAGTTCAAAATGCTGCAACTAGGTTGTTATCAGGAGCTAGGCTGAGCATGCATATCATTCCTATTCTGCAGTCACTCCATTGGTTGCTCATCAATTGCTGGGTTCAGTTCAATAGTTCTTGACTTACACTGTGTAAATTGTCTTGAGTCTCAGTGAGAAAGGTGGATTATAAACAAACAAACCCTTTGTAAAGCCCTTGGGAAAAATTATTTGTGGTACTGGAGTTAAATGTCATCCCTATGTTGATGATACTCCATAGGTTTTGTTCAAACTGCCCAGCACTGCTGTAGAGTCTGAAGCTAGCGTCTGGCTGTTGTAGTTAAATGGAAAAAGGTGAAGAAGCTGAAACTCAGTCCTAACAAGGTGGAGGTGATGCAGGTCAGGAAAGCTGAGGTCTTGGAGGACATTGTGTTGGGCATTGCATTTCCCACATCTGATGGGGTTCAATTGATCCTCATTGACTCCACTGAGTCAATGCTGATTCTATGACATTAGGCAGTTCATGAGAGGGAGGACATCTTGGCCATCTTTTGGGCATGGAGTAGGGGGTCACTGGGGTGTGTGGGGGAGGTAGTTGTGAAATTCCTGCATTGTGCAGGGGGTTGGACTAGATGACCCTGGTGGTCCCTTCCAACTCTATGAGTCTATGGGTTACATTGAATCCAGCATCATTTCTGTGGAGAAGCAAATTAATTCAGCTGCAGAAAAAATATAACACTTTCTTTCATTTCATTTGGCCCAGAATATGGCTCCTTTCCTTGACCTAGCTGATCTACCATATTGATTCATGCCACAATAATCTCGAGACTAGACTACTGTAATGCACTCTACATGGGTCGGCCCTTGAACACAACCTGAAAACTCCAGTTGGTGCAGATTACTGCTTGATTACTGTTATGAGTTAAGCAAAGTATGCATATTAGACTTGTTCTGCAGTCACTCCATTGGTTACCAATTAGTTACCAATTGCCTATCACCTGTGAAGCCCTAAAAACTGCCTGGAGTCTCTCAACTTGAGACCTATATAGAGTATATTACAATATCACCTGTGAAGCCCTAAAAACTGCCTCCCTTGATATGCTCCACTCCCACTGTGACAGCTGAACTCATCTGAGCAAAGCCTGCATTTACCCTGCAAATAGATAAGATCAGGATCTGGTCATACTCAAGCCTTATCTGCAGTGGCTCCCACTTTGTGCAATTGCATGTCAGAGGTCAGGAAGGCTCCCACACTACTACCATTCCACAGAATGTGAGAAATGGAATTGTTCAGGAGGGCATTTTACAAAAGGACAAGAGCTGTATTTATGGGACTGTTTATTGTATGTATTATCACATTTTTCTGCATTGTTTTCTAACTTCTGGAATCCAGTTTTTGCATTTTTATGCATCTTTTACAGCCAGCGTGGTGTAATGGTTAAGAGCGGCAGACTCTAATCTGGTGAACCAGGTTTGTTTCCCCACTTGTCCACATGCAGCCTGCTGGGTGACCTTGGGCTAGTCAGAACTCTCTCAGCCCCACCTGCCTCACAAGGTGCCTGTTGTGGGGAGAGGAAAGGACTGTGATTCTAAGCTGCTTTGAGAAGGGATTGTGATTGCAAGCTGCTTAAGGTAGATATCGGAGTATAAAACCAACTCTTCATCTTCATTTTCTTCATTGTTTTGTTTTTTTAATTTTGCAATCCAATCATTATACTGTTTATAGTATGCCTTATAGTAGTCCTATTACATTGCTTTAAAATTTTTAATCTGCCTTGAGCCTCAGCAAGAAAGGCAGGGAAATAAATAAATATCAGTTTGATTGTGTGACATCTTCAGGAATAGGTGATTGACTGCAACATAACTACTACACACCACAAGAATTTATATAGAGCTTGATTGCTTATAGCCAATGTAACAAACATAAAATCCATCCATGAATGTTACAAAACAAACAAACTCTGAAAGCTATTCTAGGGTGTTGGCTACAATGCCAATGTGTGTCACTGCCTTTTAAAAAATCAGTATAGAGGAAACAAACAGGACAGGACGTGGAAAGAGAATGCAATGGAAAGACCACATGGGAGGATGAAAATAAATGTACTGCCCAACTAAATATCAGATCAAATGAGCCACCAGTTTGAAACAGAGTTTAGTAGTTGTCATATGACTATATCAAGAACTGGAGTGTGGGTGTGGAAGAGAAAACAGCAAGGACTGAGGTATGCAAGGTAAGTCTGAATAATGTGAAAGAAAAAAATGTTCAGACATACTGCACCTTAAGTGTTTACATTCCTATTGTATAATTACCTTAATTAAAAGAGCAATTATTTCACAGATATGCTTATCTCTGACAAGAAACTACCTGTCTGCCACATTCAAAAAAATCAGAATTGTATTTGTAACATGCTTCAGTGATTGCTCTTACTGTAAAGGTTGTCTTAACCACAAACAAAATTCATTGTTTTTCTCTTGAATACTGAATAGCAGTGGTATTTACAATCAATTTGGTAATTCTTCAGAAAATTTTTCCAGAGGCAGAAAGTCTGCTAGTCAGAATAGTCATTTGTTTTTCATTTGAAGACAGATATCTTAACAGTTGGCATTTATTTATTTAAATGTATAGCTGTCCCTGACCATAAGACTCAAGAGCTATCATTTATTCTCCTTCTGGTTACCCTTATCCAATTTAGACATCAGGAGCTGACTGGGGCCGAGAAAGTGAAGCCACCTAGGTAGCCCAGAACTTTGCTTATGTACTACTCACCACAGCCTGTAAGGCTGACATTTTCACCAGTGCAAAACATAATCCAACAGTGGATATTGAAGGACATTCACTAAGGACTGCTGAACAAATCACATATAGCTAACCTTTCAATTTCTCTGTTCCTGCACTCTTAAGCAATCCACACTGTTGATTAAGGACACTGCAAGAGCTATATTTGCATTCATTGTTAGGTACAAAGTTGCATATCTGAGAGACAGCACATTTGCAAGCGTAATGGGATGATGAGATTTACACCAAGAAAAATGGGCTACTTCAGAACCAAGCTTGTTGAAATCAGGTACTGATGTAACCAATGTGCCAAAGTCTAACAAGGAATTAGTGCCATTCAAAGGGGGAAATAGTCACTGGCAAAACAGAAGACCATCTCTAGGGCTGTTGAAATTTTTTTTGGTATAGTTCGGATTCGGCTGAATTCGGCCCGTTTTAATTCGGACCGTGCCGAAGTCCGAACTCCCCCGCTTCAGATCCCCGGATATTCGGGGGGATCCGGAGTTCGGGGGGGAATTCGGCCCTCGCGCGCCTTCAGGGGGATTCCCTGAAGGCGCGCGGGGGCCCTTTAAACAGATCTGCACCTCCAAGCTGGGAGGCGCAGATCTATTTAAAGCTTCCCTGGAGGTGCGCGGCGGGCCCTTTAAATAGATCTGTGCCTCCCGGCCAGGAGGCACATATCTGTTTGAAGCTCCCCCCCAGTCCTGCCGGGACTCCCGGCAGGGCTGGAAGGGGTGTGGGGGGGGTCTGGTCTTGCCAGCCCCCCGCCAGCCCTGCCGGGAGTCCCGGCAGGGCTGGGGGGGGGCTTCAAACAGATCTGTGCCTCCCAGCCGGGAGGTGCAGATCTGTTTGAAGACCCGCCGCGTGCCTCCAGGGAGCCTCCAGGCGCGCGGCGGGCCCTTTAAATAGATTTGTGCCTGTTTAAAGGGCACCCCGCGCCTCTCCAGGGAAGCTCCCTGAAGGCACGTGGGGTGGGGGAAAGGGGCTGAATCGGCCGAATTTATTCGGGAACACCCCGAACTCGGCCAATTTGGCTCCCCGGTTCCCCCCACTTTTTGAGTTCGGTTCATCCGAACTGAAAAACCGCCGAATTGAGAGAAATTCGGCTGTTTTTTGGTTCGGGCCGAACCGAATCAACAGCCCTAACCATCTCTCTTCCATTTCCACTCATATTATCACCATCAGATTTTTTAAAAAACAATACTTTATCTTCAGAAGGGATCAGGACCAGCCAAGGTCTTATGAGGGCCAAGTAACAATACTTAGCGAAGGACCTTTTCACAAGACCTCATTCTCTGACTGACCCATGGATGTATTGAAACTGTCTCTTGCTACAGTTCCCGTGATGACTGCAAAAATAAGACAGTGGTGGGGTTTTTTTTGTTTTTGCTTATACAAAGGAGAAGGATGACCAATCAAAGAGAATGAAAACAAAAAGCATTAGAAAGGAACCAAATGGCTATAAACATTTGAGGGGAAATGTGTCACAGATAACATTAAAAAGATTGTTTCTATTGATAGGACTTCTTATCTTACTGTCACCATGATTCACACTGTTCAATAATGAGCCCATAGAGATGCCATGAATAAAAGCAGAATACACACTCATCAGAGGAATTAGGTTCCTCCTTGACCAGACTGTATTAAAAACTAATGACACATAAAAGTATACAATTCATGACATTTTAGCATGTGTTTTAATACCTTAGAATCCTGTAGAACACACAGACAAGCTTCAATGTATATATGTTTACATATATTGGACACATTGGTTTGGCTGTTGTCTTGATCTTCCTCATCACTGTCTCCATGTAATTGCCAGCTAACTTTTTTTGCAGTGAGGAAGACTAGTGCTTAGTGTATATAGAGAGATATACATCTAATCGCACCATGTGATCTCCATCTGCGGATACTTAAATCTGTGGATTGGGACCACCCAGAAGCTAAACCCACTTTTCTGTAAACTTGGGGGACTTGGGTTTGCATAAAAATCTGAAACATTTAATTTCCCCCCCCCCAAATTAAAACAAATACTTCTTTTGCTTCTGTTAAAGTGGCAGTGGCCACTGCAGGAATCCATGTTAAGCATGCAAATGTGAGGCATTTTTCAGGTTTGTAGGAAGATCTGTCTGGCTCATGACTCCAATCTCTTGATTTAAGTACCCACAGATTTGACATGTTGATAATTACTGATTTTAAAGAAATTATTATGGTAAAAAGACAACACAATCATTTTCTCCTATTGGACAGGATACTTGAAGGGCTTCATTTGATCACTGCCAATGCCCTGAAAATGAAAATACAAATGTTACAGTGCAGCTTGAGTGACTTGTCACGTCTCATTTCCTTATTTATTTTATTTAAAATACTTATTGCCTGCTTCCCTATAAAAATGCCCAAGGGTAGCTTACACCATTAAAAATGGAAGGTGGGGGGCAAGAAAAAAAATCATGAATAAAAATAATAATAGCAACAGCCTAAAACAACACTTAAAACGCAATATGAATGTAGCAGTAAAACAGTAGAACAATAGAAGCCCTTTTTTTTTGCCATGAAGTCACATCTGACTTATGGCAACCCCTGGCGAGGTTTTCAATGCAAGAGACATTCAGAGGTGGTTTGCCATGGCCTGCGTCATGACCCTAATATTCCTTAGAGTTCTTCCATCCAAATACTTGCCAGGGTCGACCCTGCTTAGCTTATGAGCTCTGGTGAGATTGGGCTAGCCTGGGCTATCCAGGTCAGAGCAATAGAAGCAACAAAGCAGTAAAAATAATGAAGACAGCTTGGGCAAGTACATAGTTAGGCTTGCCAGGTCCCTGTTCACCACTGGCGGGAGGTTTTTGGGGCAGAGCCTGAGGAGCGAGGGGGTTTGGGGAGAAGAAGGACTTCAATGCCATAGAGTCCAATTGCCAAAGCGGCCATTTTCTCCAGGTGAACTGATCTCTATCGGCTGGAGATCAGTTGTAATAGCAGGAGATCTGCAGGTAGTACCTGGAGGTTGGCAACCCTATGCATAGTTTGCATACAACATTTCACCAAATGGCTGGGCAAATAGAAAAGATTTAACCTGGCACCTAAAATCAGACTAAACAGAACAAACTCAATAAGCCAGGTGTTAAGTGAGCTGTGGAGAGAGAAACCCACAGCAATGGTGGTGAGAGCTGGCATGGTGTAGTGGTTAGAGTGGCATACTAACACCTGGGATAACCAGGTTTGAATTCTCGTTCTGCCATGGGAGCTCGCTGGGTGACCTTGGACCGATCGCAATTTCTCAGCCTAACCTACCTCACAGGGTTGTTATTGTGAGGACAGAACAGATGGAAGAATGGGTTTTCTCCAGGAAGAATAAAAGCAGAAAATAAAATAAGGTGAAAAGCCCTATCTGGTTGTCACTCATCTCTCTGTGAAGGTGGTGGTGCGCAAGACAGTCTCTCTGCGATAGATCTGAACTGGCAGGCAGGTACACATGGAGTAGGCAGTCCTTTAGGTACTCTAGTCCTAGACTCTTCAGGGTTTTAAAGGTAAGAACCTTGAGTTGTTCCCAGAAATCAATTTGCAGCCAAAGTCGTTCTTCTAAGACCAGCAGGATCTCAATAGCCCATAGCAGTTATCTATCAAGTGATTGCTTTTAGTATTATCTGAGGTTCCAGGCAGACTTCAAAGGCAGGCTCACGTAGACTGCAGCACTGTAATCTCATATGATCAGAGCAGAGGTTCTCCTTGCAACAGAGATGTTATTTCTTCTTAACAGTTTGAAGCTGGGTGTAAAAATAACACCAACCCTAAGGCTAAAGCAGCTCATTCCAGAAACTGATACCTGCATATTTTAAACTTATTATAAAGTGGGTTCCCCCCCACCCATTGGTCATTATATACTTTTACAGCACTCATTATGGCTTACTCTTGTCAGTTAAATAACCTCAGGTTTCCTTGATCATGCAACTCTATGAGTTGAAAAATATTTTTGGTATGCATATGATTGCAGCATCAGTACACTTTATCCATCATAATGAACTCAAATGAATTGGCAGTGCATTTAAGTAATATAAGAGTGAATAATATCTGAGATCACCACAAAAGTCTTTTTAAGAACACAGACTTATCTGGTCTGCCCCCCAGTGGTTCTATAAAAGCATAAACCAAAATATACTATCCTTGCTGGCACGGCTTGATCCCTTCTACATTTTGGGGGATTTAATCAGATTTCATGCAAACATAAAGACATGGTATAATCAGGGTTGAATGACCACCAGACTAAATCTCAGACTATAGATTTATTCTAGAGTGTTTCTGATGTTCTTATTGTGGGTTGTGGGTTTTGTTTCAGAGATTACATGAGTGTGTATAAAGTGCCATCAAGTTGCAGCTTGACGGTGACCCCAGCAAGGGGCTTTCAAGGCAAGTGAGAAGCAGAGGTTGTTTGCCATTGCCTTCTCTGTAGAGTGTTCCTTGGTGATCTCCCTTCCAAGTACCACCCCTGTTTAGCTTCTGAGATTTGACGAGATCAGGCTATACCATGCCGGCTTCCCTCCTCAGAGATTACATAGGCACTAATTAAACAGAGCTACTGTGCAATTGACTGACACTGGGTAATAAACCAATGCATAGCATGAAAATAGTATTTTAAGGCTCAATTTAGGCACAATGAGAAACTATGATTTATTTCAACTCTGAAATAAACCAGACCATTGTTCACAAATTACGGTGAATGTACATACAACCTGTATGTACGTGCCTACACCTGTTTGTGAGAAATAACCAACATGCATTCACTTTGTAAATGAAACAGTATGTGAGTAAATGTGGGGTTTCAATCACACACTCAGCTGTATATGCACTGAATGTAACATGAGAATTGCTCAGCACATATACTTTGCACAGATTGTATGCATGTTCACTGTAACTTGTGAACAGGGATTCGCAAATGATCATTCAAAACCTGATGTGCCTTGGCAAACACTGGTTTCAGTGCCTTCATTTCCCCCTCATTTTCCCTGCAGAGACATGGCTGATAACCCAGTTTGCACTGCGATGAGAATGGTGACAGAGAAGGATCTAGGATTAAACCAAGATGTATACATTCATATGCCATGCTTAACCATAGTTAAGACTAACTATGTTTAATAAACGACCTTCAAATGATGGTTTCAGATCCTGGCTTGACAGACCCTATCTAACCATATTTAATGGCATTGCTGCATTCAGATGATCACACTAACCACAGTTAACATAATTAAACCAGTTTCAAGTGACATCTGAACTAAGCTATTGATGGATCATCTGTAAACAGGAAAGATGTGGCATATTACCACTGCCTTCTTTATTATCTCACTTGACCCTGACAGCACTGCAATTAGATTATGAGTGGACAGGTATGTGTACAACTGCACTCAGTTATATTGATGATATACCATTGCTTGCACCCCAAAGGATTTTTCTTTTGGGAAGACTGTTGCCAACATGTCAATAAATCGATACAATATTGCAAAAGGAAGAAATGTTATCACGAAGTAGGGGTTGGATCACACTACTAGCCTCCATAAGCATTTTCTCATGTGTAGGAGACAGTGATTATGTAAAAGGTTCTTATCTGGCCTAAGAATCCAAAAAATGCCAGGTGCTGTTTCTTCTGCACATGATTTTAGACAGCATTTTATATTCTCCTCCTGTTTTCCTGCCCCTGAAATTTCCTACTGTTATTTGCTCTTTCTTTAAGAATACAGTTACATGTACATGTTGATCCTAAATACATAACTTCAAGACTTGTTTACTGAAACTTCCAACTGTTGTATCATTGCAGCTGCTGGTAGCAGACAGAGAAAAGTCAAGTTGGCAGAAAGTGAAGTACATTGGGTTCAGGTCTTTTTCCTTGGGAATCTCATGTTGGGTAGCGGGTCTGCTGCCTTGAAGGAGCGACTCTTTGCTTCCACCTATGTTTTACTTGTATATTTGTAAATAAAGCAAATATTATTCAAGTATGTAAGACTCTAAACTCTCCCTTATCCAAAGGAAACCAAACCCAGGAACCACTGCCCAGTGAACTTCTTACAGCTGAGGAAGTGGAAAGCGTTACCAGAATGTAGGCCTGGATTGCCTTTCTGCCTTTCTTTTTTTAAAAGTACTTTATTAGACCAACAAATAGACACTTTCCATGGTTTTGTGATTGGCCCTATTCTCATGGCAGGTATTTTAACTTGGTTTTGATTGTTTGAATGCTGTTTTGTTTCTATGGTTTTAAAATGTGTTTTACGATATATACTTTTAATCTGTTAGCCACCTTGGTGGCCCTGATGAGAGCAGAAGGATGGAGTATAAATTTTGTAAATAAATGAATACATATTTTATGGTGGCAGTGACTACTGTTTCTCATAATTCCCAAAGCTCAGCAGGGGACTGATAGAACTAATAAAGAAGCATTACTTTTATCAACTTGCAGTCTGAAATCATCCTCCAGAGCAACTCTTGCCATCTCTGTGCTACAGCCAGGCCTAAAGTAAGGCTTTCCAGGCAGTGGCAGGCAACCAGTGGGAGGTTTGTATGTGTGGGGGGGAGGGGAAAAGCAATATCCCAAGAGAAAAATGGAAAATTAAAAAGAAAAATAAGGCCTCGGCTACTTACGGGGGGGGGGGAGGTTCTGACCATAGAGTTCCTGATGGTCCCTAGAGCTACCCAGCAGTGACAAAGGTTGCTGTAGCAATTGCCTGTTTCTGGCAATTGCTAGAGCTACCCTTGTCACTTAGAGGTAGCTCTAGGGATCATCAGGAACTCTATGGTCAGAATGTTCTATAAGTACCTGAGGCTTTTGTTTTGTTTTAATGTTTCTACCTGGGATGATGCCCCCCTTGCCCCCAGTTTCCAGCCCCCAACCAGCTGAGCACTGGCAGGCAAGGGCTGCAATTGGCTGGAGGTCTCCTGCTATAAGAAAGCAAGTGAGAACCCTAACTAAAGTGGGATTGAAAAGGATCAAGGGAAGGTGCTCTTACTTATCTCACCCAGTTGCCTACCTAATTGCCACTCTTCTGCCATACTTGTACTGAAAATATGTTCTCTTTCACTTTCATTTCTCTCCAGGCCCCCCACCCACCATTATCTTCTAGTTCCCCCAGTCATCTTCACTTCAATTAATTGTTCCCCAAAATTGATTTCCCACCTTTGTTCCTCTCATATTAATTTAATCCCAGATGGCCCTCATATTAATATCACTTCAGTTCATTTCCTCCCATTCTCATTCCCCCTCAGCCCTCCCCCAAGAGAAAGAAAAATCCATTTTTTTCTTAGTGTACTCATGCCAGCACCCTTCAAGAGAGGTTTGTGTGTGTGTGCACAGTATAAATGGACTCTCAGAGGGAGAGGAGTGGATCTGTGGATACTCCAGATAGCTATAACTGCCACCTACCAGTCCAGTCACTCTGCTTATATCAGATACAATTTTTAATGTAACAGGCACTCTTGAAACCACTGAGCCAGTTCTCTACTACACATGTGTTCCTCTGCTACAAACAATGTGCACACCCAAAAATGCACTTTGGCATCATAAGCAGGAGCAGACAGGAACCAAACCCTGCAAACCTATTCAGCATTGTGATTACTGCACAGACAGGTGTGAGGAGAGGGTTTCCAGGTCCCTCTTTGCCACCGGCAGAAGGTTTTTGGGGCAGAGCTTGAGGAGGGTGGGGTTTGGGGAGGGGCGGGACTTCAGTGCCATAGAGTCCAATTGCCAAAGCAGCCATTTTCTCCAGGTGAACTGATCTCTGTCGGCTGGAGATCAGTTGTAATAGCAGAAGATCTCCAGCTAGTACCTGAAAGTTGGCAACCCTATGTGAGGAACTCACATGTATTAACAGAGAAGGTTGCATATAGTAAATATTTCAAAATATCCAAAGTTTTCTGGTGTATTTATATAGACTGGATAATATTATGTTTGCAATTTAAAGGACAAAAACTAGCTTACCCATTATAACATATAATTTATTTCCCTGGAAAAAATACTGTTTTCCTTGCTACCCCCTTAAATATGGAGATTTTTTAAACCTATCCTGACATGATATCTCTGATTCATTTGGTATGCCTGGGCATTCTGAAAAATGAGCAAGCATTTTGTCAACCAACAATATTTTTACTAATTAAATATAGTTGGGGAAAGCAAGTAATTATTCCTAAACATAAGGAGAGCTATATATCAATACCCAAAATAATTCTTACTTAGATTTTAACTACAGATAGGGAAGGGCAGCCTCTTTTCCCAAGTTACAGGAGTACACTCTTCCTATTATCAGTAAGGAAATGTTCAAGATTTCAGCTATAACCTGGAGGAGCAGAAGGAGGGAGGCTTAACATATATAAGTTACAAAATATTGCTGCTCTAGTGGGGAAAATATACTGTCTGGATTGTTCTGTGATTTATGAAGTATCTGCCAACAATCTTTTTTTTTAATTTGAAGGAAAAGACAACAAATGTTCTGTATTTAAAATTAATTGTTAAGCCTTGGCAGAAGCCCTGAAACTCTGACTTCAGAGACAAGAAATGAATTGATTTAATCATAGTTTCATTCCATTGGTCCCAGGAAGTGCAGTTTCATTATTAGACAACTGGGGGCCCTGCAAGGGATCGTGGGGGGGCATCTCACTTTCCCTCCTCCACTATTTCCTCTTTCCCTTCCATGAAAATCCCCATAGCCTCACCCCTTGTCTGCCTTCCTTCTCTCTTTCTCACTCACCTGCCAGCCTGTTTCAAGTGTCTCACATCATATTTATTAGTTATTTACATCAATTATACCCCACCTTTCTCTAAAATGGGACCCAAAGCAGTTTACATCGTTCTCCTATCATCCACTTTCAGAATAGCCACTGATGGCTGATGGGATTAAAGGTACTCCCTATCAGTTCCAGGTGTCTGCTCAGAGCACTTCATTTAATATGCGGGGGAGGCTGTTTACTCCCTATTCTCAGCCTTTCACACCTTGAGGCCAGGGGAAATGCAAATGACCCACTACTGACTGACAGCTTCAAAGGTTTCACACAGGTCACAAAGATGGATTCCAGGCTTCCCTGAAAATATGGTTCATCCTTGTGAAGCAGAATTCTGCTTTTTCATGTTAGTCATCAAACACCCTCTTTTCCCCTCACAGTTCCCTAGCTGCCAACTTCCAGTTGCTCTCCCTTAACTGCTGTTTTCTATTGGAAGGGAGATATAAAAAGCTACCCTATGGTGAACGTTTTATGCCCTTGTTCTGATGGAATATAGAGACCCTTGAACATGTTACGTTTGACTGTAAAATTTATAGCGAGATACGAGAAGCCATTTCCTACCCAGGGAGATCTAGAGCAATCAGTCTTTTTAACATGCTCTCAGATAAGGATATGGGGCTGACCTTTAAAGTGGCCAAATTTGGATGGCGAGCTATGAAGACTAGGCGAGCATGGGTTGAACTTAATGGATGAGCGAATCTATATTCATATTGACTGCAATTATGTACCTCACCTCATTTTAAAATTATGTTCTTAACGGCTCTCCTATGAGTCAGTGACCATTTTTGACAAGTATTTATTGGTGTATATAGTCGTTACCCTTTTATTATGTATATTTTTTAATTTGCTGGTCTTGGACAGTATTAAAGCTATTGATTGAACTGCTGTTTTCCAGCTGTCAACTACCCAACATTCCAGGGAGAGGTGGAATCTAGTCTGTCTGTCACAGCTATATTCCATCCACATGACCATTTTCCTTGGAGATGAACCCCGTCTGTTAGTTTTCACTCACTAACGTTCAAGCTTCTGAATTTTTCATATGAGGATCACTTCATGTAAAAGGATCTCCAGACTGATTGTTCTGCATACCTATTTGCTCTCTAAAGCAGATCAGAGTGCTGGTTCTTATCTTTAAAGTTTTGAGTCTTGCCTGCCTTAAGAAATGCTTTCTCCCATATCTGCCTCCCTTGGTTTGCATTGTATCATTTACTGTATTTAGGACTGAAAAAGTACAAAACAGGACTTTCCCTCTTCAGTTTCCCACTTTGTGTAGAATTCTGTCCCTGGTAGATTAGATCGATCCCTTCATTGTATATCTTCCATTGGTAAGTTAAAGTATGTTTTATTTGAAAAGCTATTTGCTGTTTTATACCTAATGTGTTAGCATGTTTTTATCATTCTATATGATGGCTTTGGGGGAAAAAATTGCATTCACGTTGAACAACATAGAGCTGGAATGATATTGAAGACATTTTGTACATAGACTAATGAAATATGTTGACCAAATTTGCCTCCCTTACGAAAATTTCAAGGCTGTTAAAAAAACAAACCATGAACACTTTCTCTTTGTTAAGGAACACTTCCAGTAAATGTCTCCATATTTTTCCAGAAAAGCCACTGTTAAATTAATTAATATTTTTGGGCTCTTCATGCTTCTGTATTCTCTTAACCTTCCAATTATCAACAAACGTGATAAAAAGTCTTCCTGTCGTGGGGGGAAAGACCATTTAACTTACAGACAAAGTACCTGTGGCTGCAAAAAGTAAAGCAAAGGCCATTACCGCAGTAGGTATTCCCAGCGATGTTTCAAGATATTGTCGAAGGCTTTCACGGTCAGAGTTCATTGGTTCTTGTAGGTTATCCGGGCTGTGTAACCGTGGTCTTGGAATTTTCTTTCCTGACGTTTCGCCAGCAACTGTGGCAGGCATCTTCAGAGTAGTAACACTGAAGGACAGTGTCTCTCAGTGTCAAGGGTGTAGGAAGAGTAATATATAGTCAGAAAGGGGTTGGGTTTGAGCTGAGTATTGTCCTACAAAAGTATTGTCCTGTAAGTATCAAGATAATGTGCTAATGAGGGTATGGTATGTTAATATGGAACCATTGTATCCTGAAGTGATCTGTTAATGTGTGTAATCCAAAACTAATCTGTATGGCTATTGTTGAATGTTGTCTTTGTCTGGAGGTTTTTCAGGGCAGGAAGCCAAGCCTTAAACTCTCCTCTTTTCTGTTAAAGTTGTGCTGATGTTTATGAATTTCAATGGCTTCTCTGTGCAATCTGACAAAATAGTTGGTAGAATTGTCCAGTCTTTCAGTGTCTTGGAATAAGACCCTGTGTCCTGTTTGTGTCAGTCCATGTTCAGCCACTGCTGATTTCTCAGGTTGGCCAAGTCTGCAGTATCTTTCATGTTCTTTTATCCTTGTTTGTATGCTGCGTTTTGTGGTCCCGATGTAAACTTCTCCACAGCTGCAAGGTATACGATATACTCCTGCAGAGGTGAGGGGGTCTCTTTTGTCTTTTGCTGATCGTAGCATTTGTTGTATTTTCTTGGTGGGTTTAAACACTGTTTGTAGGTTGTGTTTTTTCAAAAGTTTCTCCATCCTATCAGTGACTCCTTTAATAAATAGCAAGAATACCTTTCCTATGGGAGACTGTTTTTCTTGAGTTTTCTGATTTTTGTTTGGTTCAATGGCCCTTCTGATTTCATTCTTGGAGTAGCCAAACATTCAGTTTACCATGGAAAAGGAAATTGAGGGTAAACTCCCATTTCTTGATACCCTTGTCATCCGTAAATCAAACCTTCAGTTAGGTCACAAGGTCTACCGGAAACCAACTCACACAGATCGCTACTTACACAAAAACTCCAACCACCACCCCCGACAGAAAAGATTAATGGACCGTGCAAGACGGATCTGTGAACCACAGTTTCTCAAGGAAGAAACTAACCATCTAAATCACGCACTGCTAGCAAACGGCTACTCCAAGAATGAAATCAGAAGGGCCATTGAACCAAACAAAAATCAGAAAACTCAAGAAAAACAGTCTCCCATAGGAAAGGTATTCTTGCCATTTATTAAAGGAGTCACTGATAGGATGGAGAAACTTTTGAAAAAACATAACCTACAAACAGTGTTTAAACCCACCAAGAAAATACAACAAATGCTACGATCAGCAAAAGACAAAAGAGACCCCCCTCACCTCTGCAGGAGTATATCGTATATCTTGCAGCTGTGGAGAAGTTTACATCGGGACCACAAAACGCAGCATACAAACAAGGATAAAAGAACATGAAAGATACTGCAGACTTGGCCAACCTGAGAAATCAGCAGTGGCTGAACATGGACTGACACAAACAGGACACAGGGTCTTATTCCAAGACACTGAAAGACTGGACAATTCTACCAACTATTTTGTCAGATTGCACAGAGAAGCCATTGAAATTCATAAACATCAGCACAACTTTAACAGAAAAGAGGAGAGTTTAAGGCTTGGCTTCCTGCCCTGAAAAACCTCCAGACAAAGACAACATTCAACAATAGCCATACAGATTAGTTTTGGATTACACACATTAACAGATCACTTCAGGATACAATGGTTCCATATTAACATACCATACCCTCATTAGCACATTATCTTGATACTTACAGGACAATACTTTTGCAGGACAATACTCAGCTCAAACCCAACCCCTTTCTGACTATATATTACTCTTCCTACACCCTTGACACTGAGAGACACTGTCCTTCAGTGTTACTACTCTGAAGATGCCTGCCACAGTTGCTGGCGAAACGTCAGGAAAGAAAATTCCAAGACCACGGTTACACAGCCCGGATAACCTACAAGAACCAATGTTTCAAGAGTTTGGAAATGTTGTAAAAAAATCTGTTCGCACTTTCAATGTTTTCCCACCGATTTATTAAGAGTTTGAAATTGTTGTAAAAAATGGTGTTCACACTTACTTTGGCCCCTTCGGCTGTGAAGACGTCTTCCAACCGTTTAATGGCCGTGGTATCCAAAAACCCTTTACAAGCGGTGTATTGGTTTGCTCCATTTAAATGACGTCACTAATGACCTGCGAGTCTGGCGAGAAGCCCTCCCCCCTCCCAGCCCAGCCAGCCAGCCGCCCTTCTCTGGGGCGCTTCTCGACTCGGCAGCGGGCCCCGGGAGTCCGGCAAGAAGCCCCCCCCCGCGATCCCAGCCAGTCGCCCTTCTCCGGGGCGCCTCTTGGCACGGCGGCAGGACCCGCGAGTCCGGCAAGAAGCCCTCCCGCCCCCCCCATGCAATGTTTCGGAAATCCTATACCGTGCTGGAGTAGGAGAGTGCAATAGGGAACACATCGGAAACGATTTATTATATAACATTGTCCAACTTTAAAAAATGCCCTAGAAGGCTGAGTGTGGTAACCCCCAAAGCCCCAGCAATTCTGTCATTGTGTGAGGAGTCAATTGCCTCAGGCTCTTCATTAGCAATGGTAATGTTTCAGGGGTGACAAAGCTTACCTTTTTACAGGGCTGTTTTCACTTCCCAGTCAACTTCTGCTTACTATTTTCCCTTTAGGGTTGCTAGGTCCCTCTTCACCACAGGCAGGAAATTTTTGGGGCAGAGTCTGAGAAGGGCAGGGTTTGGGGAAGGGGGGGACTTCAATGCCACAGAGTCCAATTGCCATAGAGGCCATTTTCTCCAGGTGAACTGATCTCTATCGGCTGGAGATCAGTTGTAATAGCAGGAGATCTCCAGCCACTAACTGGAGGTTGGCAACCCTATTTCACCAGTTGTTCCATTAACCATGGTAAAGTCAACAGCTGCAGCTTCCGTCCATTACATGGTGAGAAAAGCCCCACCTGTTGAATTTTTGCCTGTCAGGCTACCATCAAAAACATAAGTCTTCTTGCAGAGTGGATAGATAAGCCAAGAAAAAAACACAATTATATATATATCACACTGCTACATCACAGACCATGAAATACTGCTCAGGACACCATTTATTCTTTTCAAAGGCCTTGTTCTAACAGCATGTAATATATCACAGCTTATCACCTTTGGCATGTCAGAGGATCTGTTATTGCCAGCTTCCTAACTTCACAACCAGCCAATTCATTCTCAATTGGCTATCAGTGCAAGTACTTAGAAGTTAATAATAGACCAAGAAACATCTTTCCCAGGAATCACTCCATTTCCTTACTATTGTTTTTATATCTCACATTTTATACACACGGATTCCAATAGCTTGGTGATTTTTTTTTTAAGACGCCCTTTAATGTACTATGTGAGTTTATGAGAGTTGCCAATTCCTCCAGCAGGAGACTTAGAACAATTGCAAAAATGAGTAAGAGGCACTTAATAGTTTAAGAGTAAACTTTAAGAGTGCTGCACTTGGCACAATAGAAACCCATGCCTTTTCTCTCTGGAAGTTCTTTAAAGTGCTACAGGAACCTGCCAAGAGCCTTGGAAGGCTATCAACAACTCAAGTAGGTGATCAGCAGTAGCTGCTCCTCAGTCCTTCAGGACACTGATTGTTACTATATTTCTCAGAAACTCCGGTTTCCACCCTTCTGAAACATGCTATTTTAAAGAACACCATAACAGAGGTTCCTACAGTGCCACACTAAACAGTTCTGCTCAGAATCTTATTCAGGTCTGTTTAATTGGGCTTATTCCCAGGAAAGTGTTCTTAGAACTGCACCTCTAAGGAGGCTATCTCACTCCTCTATGCTTCAAGCTTCTTGTAATCATTCTAGGGTTGCCAGGTCTATGGCAGGAAACCTGCTGGCAATCCACACTTCCCACTGCCTCTCCTTTGGGATGCAGGAGATTATTTTTTAAATCACCACCAGCATGAGACACATGATGTCACTTCAGGGGAAAACCTGGAAGTAATATCATGCTGCTCTAGGAATCTCCAGAAACTCTATGATTTTACCATGTAGTTTCTGGTGATTTCTAGAGTGGCATGAGATCACTTCCAGTTTTCCCAGAAGTGATGTCACATTGTGCGTGTCCCTGCCCCCCATCTCCTCACTCAAAAAATATCTATATCTCTAGTGACTATATCATATAAAAAGGAGGACACAACAAATACTATCAATGGATGGAGAAAGGTTACCCTACTGTTGCTTCATTGTTTTCTACTAATGTAATACCATTTTTCTTCATTATAGTCACACTATGTATCAGGCCTAACATGCTGTGATCATTCAGATTTTGATAATCTTAGTGCTAGTACATGCCTAAATAGATGACTCCTTATATTGATTGTATTGACTTACACTGTACTTATGTCTTTTCATATGGATTGTTATTATACGTTAATCAACTTTAAATCTTAGTGAGAAAGGTGGACTATACATATAATAAATAAATAAGGCCTTGTAATATGCTTCTTATGTGGATTAAAATGGAAGAAAATGCCTGCAAAGAGCAAAACCATTTTTACGTATTTGTTGCACCACAAGGAAGATTAGGAAAAATCATCATTTTTAAAACTCACTTTCAATTATAACATTTTCAGCATACCTTCTAGCAATCATTCATCCAGTTAGAAGAGACCATTGAAGATTGTCCAATACAAAATGTTTTTCCCCCTACACTTCAGTGAAGATTAACTAATCATACTATACTGTATTTTTTAAACTTGGCACTGAAATAACTTCAGTACTTGTTTGTGGTTCTTACATCATAATAATGCATGTTGTTCTTTTGATTGATACAGTATAAGAACATACCCCAGTTCCTAAGTAACCATGCATTCCTGAGATGCTGTCGTGTGGAGATGGCGGGGAAGAGACGCAGCCTCGCCTCCTCCTAAGCCATTTCCCTCACACTGCCAGGATGAAAAAAGCCTTTAAAAGGCTTTTTTTGTTTTCAAAGGGGCTAAAAGCCCCATTGAAAACAGCAAGGCTGACCTGCTAAAAGACCCACTGAAAACAGTGAGGCTGGGTCCGCCCCCCGGCCTGCCCCAGGAACGCCCCCCCTTGCTGGCTCCACAAGACTTCACCGTGGCCTGCGCCACAGGGACACTTCACCAGCGGAGGGGCGAGGTGCAGCTCTGCGGCGCTGGAGCTCCAACGGAACTGCCCTCGCCACCAGCATAAGTGCATCCTCTCCCGTGATAAGATGCACTTACACTGGCAACGAGGTCACGCCTCCTCCTAAAAGGATTCACCCCCCCCCCAGAGGAACGCATGGTAATGGGATGTATGCAGTAACCTTTTTAAATTCAGATGCTATATGTTTGAGGGAGAGTTTAAATGAATGGACACTGCATGCATAAAAGTGTACTTATTGTGAAACTCTGGTTCACAGGCTGTTTAGCAGCATCTAACATGCAAAAAGAATGTTTTTTTCTTTAAAAATGCAAGCTATATGCACAAAGACAAGAATATTGCAACGTATTTAACATTCACAAAATTCCTAAAAATCTGACTCAGCGCATTCCTGTACAGAATATTCAAATTAAAATATTTACGGTAGGTCATGATTTTCTCATTAGGTTTTACCACAGATGCATTTAACATCTAAGTGTTAAATGTGACTGGGGAAATAATGACCTAAATATTTAAATGTCATTTATTAGATGAAATTATCATGTATGGCCATCTCTGTGTTAGACATTCTGGTCTTTGTTTCAAATACCAGTTAAGTGGGAACACAAGGTATCTGTGTTGGATATCTATGGAATAAAGCAGTGTAACTTCTAGAGTTAAAACAACTAGATCATTATTAAGTTTTGCATTGTAAATACATTTCTGAATTATAATGAACATTTGATCAAAATTAAATTGCCTTGGTCCTGAAAGGAAAGGAAGGACAGTATCAGTAAATTATTACTAGTCAAGGTTATTATTAGTGCAGACATAACTAAAAAAAAAAAGGCTCACTTGAATTGTGATTAGCTAATGAAACCAAGATTTAGCTTATTCCAGTCCTCAATTGCCATGACAAATACTGGTCCGTTGTCTCTTTTGTTTTCTCCGTCTGCTCCACAAAGACCCTGCTGGTATCCCAGCCAGCATGGTAGTGATGGTGGCCCCAGAGAACAAGCAAGGATGTTAATATGCCACATGTAACTGTAGTTAAGACTAATAACCAACTTCAAACCATGGACTTACATCCTGGTTGGAGGAACCCTAGCTAGCCCCTCATTTTGATTCTAGGTCTGAAACCAAAAACTGAGAGCTATCAGATTAAAGCAGAACATCTAAATATAGAGAAGCCCATAAAACCAAATAGTTGGTGTTATGATTCTTTTCCACTTACTCATACAGTGGTCTCTCATTTCCTGAAATTGTTGATATCAATCTAATTACAAGATATGAGTATTGTCATTTTAAACACTCTAAAAAACAATTATGCTGAATAAGGTACAAACTCCTCCCTCATCTGTTATTGTTCTAGTCCCACCTTTTCCTGTATTTATGTTTAAGAAGGAAGTCTTCAGTTGACATGTTGTAAAATAAGTGCTAAACCACTTAGGAAAGATAAATGGCAGCTCTGATTTTGCAGGAAAATGAAATGCTGTTGAAGGTCATTCTTAATGGCCAGTGAGATGAATCTGAGAAGAAATATTAGTCATAAATGTTTTTGGTACATTGTTCTATGTTCTGCTGGAACAATCATTTTGTTCACAAGTAAATGATGCAATTTTGTAATCAATAATCTCACCTTTTAGCCTTTATTAATATTGATATTTAAATCTGGAAAAGTTCTAATGGGAAAAGACCACCTAAGAAATGTTAATACTAAAGTTTATTCCCATGGTTATTAGTAGATATTTTGTGTTTTTCTTTATTTGGGGGACTGGAGCATTTGTAACATTACAATCAATGCCATTATATAGGAATTTAGTAGATTAATATTGGAGTCTTATTCAGCATGATTGTCCACTGAAATTTCAACTTCAGCTGCTTACAAGTTGGGAGGCAATTTCTGTAATAAAGCATTCCATTGAAATACAAATAGGTACAGGAATGAACTGAAAGAAGATTAAGTTTCACGATAATTCGTTGTTTTTTTCATTTCTGTGGTGCCAGTCAGTCTGGTTTGGATAATTCAAGGAGAGTGCAGTCTCAAAGGGAGAGACAGGAGAGATGAAACTGACATGGAACCTTTCCAATCATCAGTTTTTGTAACAAAAGAGAACTGTGGTGATAAGTTTGGTTTCCACTGTTTATCCATGAATTGGCAGTAGTCTGGGGAGGGCTTTAGTGATTTTACATAAGGAAAACCCACACAGCCAAGTTCTTCCTTTGCCTCAGTTCTCGTTTAAGTTGAGCATTTGAGGGTTCTTTCTGGGGTTTTACAGCTACCATATAAGTATTTCTTGCATTTCTTTCCCCTTGTTTGTTAGTGGTTAAAGTCAGTTTGATTCTGTGTGCTGCTGATTTGATTTCATTGTGAATTTGTCTATTGTGTGTGATTCTAGTGCACACAAATAGCCAATTTCATGCTCTTTGTTACTCACTGGAGTGAATAGAGTGAGTTCACTGCCTCTCTGTGTTTAGGGTTGCCAACCTCCAGGTATTAGCTGGCCATCTCCTGCTAACTGATCTTCAGCCGACAGAGATCAGTTCACCTAGAGAAAATGGCCGATTTGACAATTGGACTCTATGGCATTGAAGTCTCTCCCCTCCCCAAAACCTGCCCTCCTCAGGCTCTGCACCAAAAACCTCCTACCAGTGGTGAAGAGGGACCTGGCAAACCTATCTGTGTTACATGTGCAAGTGATTTCAGTCAAACACTCATATGTACTAGGTTCTGGGCATACAGAATAAACAAGAGCTGAGGAGGTATTCCTGTCTCTGGGACAGAAGCCAAGGTCAAGGCAGAGAGCTCTTCCTAGGGTTCCCAAAGACCAGTTTCTGCTATCCCTGGACTGCTGACTGTCTTCCTACAGGTACCAAATGCCAGTGATCTCTGCCCTTTAGTACTGTTGCCTGTCTATCTGTGGGCATGAGAAAAATGCCTGCCTCTGAGCTCCCGCTGTAGCTCTCCCTGATAGCCTGAAGGCACAAAATGCAAGCTGCTATACAATGCTATCTGGATTTTCTCTGCAATTAAATTATAATTTTCCTTAGTGATCTATGCCAACAGATAGCCAGTGTGATCAGGAATAGATCGTAGAATCATAGAATAATAGAGTTGGAAGGGACCACCAGGGCTATCAAGCACAATGCAGGCAATTCACAACTACCTCCCCCCTTCACACCCCCAATGACCAGAAGATGGCCAGGATGCCCTCCCTCTCATCATCTGCCTAAGGTCATAAGGATGGATATCTATTCAGAGACACACTTTACAGCTCCCTTCCTGAGGTTGATGAAATACTTGCCTCTGACCACTCTGAACTGCTGCCTACTTTCTTTTTTTAATTTTTATTAATTTTATAACAAAAAACAAACAAATACAATAAAAATAATACAAAATATATAACAAAAATAATACAAAAGAGTATCTATATATACGTATTAATAATTTCATGGTTACCAAGTTATTAAGATACCCCTTCGACCCTCCACCCACCTTAAAAATGTGACCCATCACCCGACTTCCGAAGAAGTGTCCTAACAGTTTTAAAAATATCTATCGACAATAAAATATAAAGATATTAAGACTAGTTTCTATAACTCACTAATTAAAGTAGTAAAATCCATTTTTGCCAGTTTATCCCAATATGTGATGGCCTTTGCCCATGTTTTTTTAAATTCTTCCATATCTTTTCCGTGTAGGAATTCGGTAATTTGGCCATCCTCATATACATCCATACTTTCTCTCTCCAGTCACGAATTGAAGGTTTATTCACTTGCTTCCAAACAGCTGTGACATTCCTACGAGTAACTCACATTGCTCCTTGGGGCTCCCAGATGCCGCCCTGTTCCATCTGTAACATTGCCCTGGGAGCACTAAACAAAAGTCACTGACAAACTCTGCCTAGCTGCTTCAAGGTCATTAAAAGTCTGTCTCCATCATTCCTCCCATTTGAGAATTTTAATTGCCTATTGTTTAGGACCCTTCCTTTCATCTCTCTGAAATCTGGCAGGCTTGCTCCCTTGAGCAAGGGATAGAATTCCTTAGAATTTTATCCCAATTGGATCAAAACCAAAGGAATTACATTCTAACTGTGATGGGATTCCCATTGAAACCAGTTGAAATGAAAATGAATATAATAATTAATGATGAAATAAATAAAATATTTGAAATGAAAACAAATTTGCACACTGCTAACCAGCTGCCATGAAAGAGCTAGAAATGATTCTTAAGTGTAAGGATGTGTCATTGGCCACCAAGATCAAGTTAATTCATGCCATCGTATTCTCCAGTACTATGTATGGGTGTGAAAACTGGAAGAAAGTAGATAGGATTAAAGTAGATTCTTTTGAAATGTGGTGTTGGATGAGAATGTTACGGATACCGTGGATGGCCAAAAAAACAAATCAGTGGGTTATAGATCAAATCAAGCCTGAACTGACCTTAGAAGCTAAAACGACTAAACTGAGGCTATCGTATTTTGGTCACATTATGAGAAGACAAGTCACTGGAAAAGACAGTCATGCTAGGAAAAGTTGAAGGCAGCAGGAAAAGAGGAAGACCCAATAAAAGATAGATTGACTCTACCAAGGAAGCCACAGCCCTCAATTTGCAAGATCTGAACAAGGCTGTCAAAGATAGGACATTTTGGAGGACATGGATTCATAGGGTCACCATGAGTCGGAAGCGACTTGATGGCACTTTACACACACACACACACAAAAAACCCCAGCTGCACTTAGAAGTCAAGCTGAAGGGAAATCAACATCCACTTGCCTTCATTCTAGCACACATTCCTTCACTGGTTTCAGGGGTCAAAGGAGAGAAGAAAAGCATATCCTTCCCTTTGACCCTCACAACATTGCAAGCACTGGGCTATATGGTACCTTTCCCCAGACCTGGCTTCATATGTTCAGCAAAAGCTGGCTCCCCTGTAGCTGACACAAGGAAAGGTTCTGAAGCAGTAGCAGCTGCCCTTGAAGGAGATGGTTCCAGGGAGCCAAACTTGTTGCACTGCTCAGCCCATGTTGGGCACTTCTCAGCCTGAGCCAGTCAGATGCAACACCTGTACCTGTAGCTGGCTGTCTGGAACCAGAAAACATGGCAGTGAATAGGGCTGTCGATTCGGTTCAGCCCAAACCGAAAAACAGCTGAATTTCCCCTGATTCTGCGGTTTTTAGTTCGGGACGAACTGAACTCAAAAATGGCAGGAAAACGGGGGAGCCGAATTCAGCGAGTTCGGGAGTTCACGAATAAATTCGGCAAATTCAGGGCGCAGCAGCATAACCGTCAGTAAGCAGCATTCTCCCCCGGCCAATCGGTGGCCAAGCTGGGTCTTCTTCTGGCCAATCAGTCAGGATAGAGTACTGGAGGAATCAGCTGCTGTGCGGCCCGGCCGGGGAGAGAAAGAGAGAGAAATCCTCGTGGGGGGGGGTGCGTGTGCACATTCCCTCCTTTCCATGGCTGCAGGGGGTGCATTTTGGGGGGTAGAGACCCCAAACTTTCAGTGGAGCTTCAGACGAGCCTTCTTAAGAGACCCCCCCAAGTTTTGTAAACATTGGGTCAGGGGGTCCCGAGATATGGTCTCCACCCATTTTCCCTCCCCCCTTTTCCATTTCCATGGCTGCAGGGGGTGCTTTTTTGGGGGTGCAGCCCCCAAACTTTCAGCATAGCTTCAGACAAGCCTTCTTAAGAGACTCCCCAAGTTTTGTAAAGATGGGTTCAGTGGGGGCAGAAATATGGGCTCCCCCCTTTTCTCTTTCCGTGGCTGCAGGGGCGCATTTTTAGGTGTGCAGCCCCCAAACATTTAGCATAGCTTCAGATGAGCCTTCTTAAGAGACCCCCCAAGTTTTGTAAACATTGGGTCAGGGGGTCTCGAGATATGGGCTCCACCCATTTTCCCTCCCCTCTTTTCCATTTCCGTGGCTGCAGGGGGCACTTTTTTGGGGGTGCAGCCCCCAAACTTTCAGCATAGCTTCATACAAGCCTTCTTCAGAGACCCCCCCCCCAAGTTTTGTAAAGATGGGTTCAGTGGGGGCAGAAATATGGGCTCCCCCTTTTCTCTTTCCGTGGCTGCAGGGAGTGCATTTTTGGTAGTGCAGCCCCCAAACATTCAGCATAGCTTCAGCTGAGCCTTCTTAAGAGACCCCACAAATTTTGTAAACATTGGGTCAGGGGGTCCCAAGATATGGGCTTTCCCCTTTTCCCTATTGGGATGAATGGATCACCCGATCCTGTATGCATCTCCAGAGTGGCAAATCCAAGGCAAAACCTCCCGTGCTTAAATAGAATCGTATTGGATTACCCAGTCCTCCCAGCCCCTCCTGATGGAACAGAAGACAGCCACAGTAAGACCCCTTTGGGGGCTTTAATCTATATTTTTTCTCCTGTGTGTGTGTGTGGAAAGCAGAGTCTGTGTGTGTGTGGGGAGGGAGCAGTTTCTGTGGGTGGGGGGAGGAAGCCAAAGGGGGCTTTCGCCCATTCTGCCTGGGTTGTGTGTGCCCCCTCGAGTCTCTCTCTCCCTGGTTTGAGGGGGGGCTTCAGTTGTGTGTCCATCATAAGATCGGTTATGTCTATTTTGATGCTTGCTCAAAACTGGTTTTCAAATGGTGACTTAAACAATGCATTTGCCTGGTCCCGACTTGAGTCCGATGCAAAAGGGGAAATTCCACCCCCTCCTGCTCATTGTGCATAGCTAGCTGCCTCTTTCCCTTTCCATGGTTTGCAAACTCCCAGGTGTCAGGTGTTGCTTTGCATGGTTGCAAACGTGTTGCTTTGCATGGTTGTGTTGCTTTGCAGTTGTGTTGCTTTGCAAACTTCTTCGCACCTGCCCCGCCCTTGCTCCCCACAGCTCAGCTGTTTGTCGGGACTGGGAGCTTTGTGCGTGGGCGGCAAGCTCTGCTCAGAGATGCACATTAAGGGTGGGGGGACCCCTTTCGGGGCCCATATCTCAGCCCCCCCTGACCCAATCTTTACACAACTTGGGGGGTCTTGCAAGAAGGGTCCTTTGAAGCTCCGCTGAAAGTTTGGGACCTCTACCCCCAAAAATGCCCCCCCAGAGCCGCAGAAAGGCGCTGTTGTGTTTTTAATGGCTTTATTCGGCTGATTTTCCCCCCCGAACTTTGAATTTGCGCCAAATTGCACAGACCCGAAGCAGGGGAGTTCGGACTTCGGCATATCCCGAATCCAGACGGGCCGAATTCGGCCAAATCCAAACTATACCGAATTTTTTTTTTCAACAGCCCTAGCAGTGAATAGACAGAAAGGAGGAAGTACAGAGGGAAAAAACCCTTATCTTTGCTCTGCCCCTCTTCTCTCACATGTTGTGAGCCCTACTTCTTTGATTTTGTTCCTATGCTATTCATTATTCTTGAAGGATTTGCCTTACACTGAACCATACTAACAGTTTATCTACCCACTATCAAATCTGACTGGTAAGTAGTCTCCAGAACCTTCTGCAAAGTCCTTCCTGGTTCTGTATGCAAAACTGTTTCCACAGAGCCCGTTTTTAGAATAGAGAAGCTGCTAGGTTAACTTCCTGAAGACCTAGGATTGGTTGTATGATATCTTGTACAAGCAGAAAAGCAACTGGAGATGTTTGATTTAGTGCAAGTGGTTGCTGAGGTCTTTTCTTGTCCTGCTTGTTCAAGAGCTCTCACGCATATGGGATTTTTGTGCTGGAGCCAATCCCTTATTCAGAAAAATTTTCATTTATTTATTTACTTCTAAGCATCTCTCTGACTGACCTCATGGCTAGTTCATCACATACAAATTCCCAGTTCCTGTCAAACTTCTTTTAGGTGGTTGTGTATGTGGAGAAATTTAGCAGTGCAACCTAGCCTGAGCACATCACTTTTCTTTTTTGATCCATGTCCAAAATATGTGACTGAAAAAAGAAGTGTTCAAAGTTCAAATTTTTTGTCAAAGGAAGTGTTAAAGTAATTTTACTCAGTAAAATTAAAGCAATTAATCATTTATGCCAGTCATCTTGCATTATGCAGAAGAGGTCATATGCATTTCTGGAATGCTATTATGTGTAAAGTCGATTTTCATCAGTATGAGTGCAAGTGTCTTTATCCTAAAGGGTCATTATCTTTTTTAAAAAAGGCAATCAGATATGTAACAGCAAGTGAATGGCATCTTATTTAAAAATAATGCAGGCAAATTTTATTAAAATCTGTCCTTTTCTAAGAAGTGCTCAGTTAATACTGTAGTAGTATAGAGATCTGTTTGAATTTCATCGTTAAAGCTATGTAGAAGTGTCATAGATTAAAGTCATAGATAGAAGGCAGTCCCATAGAGTGGTGCTAATGATTGTTCTGGTAGCATGCTGCCTCCTTCTTAGTATGAAATTTCTTTGTGAGATTCTTGTCCAGTGCTCAGGAAACCATTTTAATCAGTCTCTTTCTTTCCTAAGCAGGAGGGCTGCACGTGGCAACTGGCATTCACATTTCTATTGCATTTAAAAAATAAATGGAGGAGTATTGGAGTGCACTGTGGTTTTTCTGGTTTGGCAGTCAGGTAAATTACATCTGACTTTCAAAAAGGTATTTTGCCAAGACAGCATCCAAAGAGTGATCTCTTTTACTAGCTTGATATTGAAAGGTGCCTGACTCAGCAGGAGACATTAACTTGCCTTCCTATTTCAAAGGAAAATCATTATCATATCAAATAGTCTATAGGTGCCTGTCCAGCAGTTTTTGAACAGGGACCTGATAAGGCTAATTTGGGACTTTAAAGTTACATATGTTACCCCGTTTGGTAGAGCATCCACTTGATTGTACTTGTTGCTTTAATGCAAACTGTTTTCATCCAGCAACATTCTTCTACTCTATCATTATATTGGGTTAGATTCAGTAATGCGCAAATGGAAAAATAAATCTTCTTAGCTGTGTGTGTGTGTTAAGTGCTGTCAAGTCGCTTCTGACTCATGGCAACCCTATGAATCAGTATCCTCCAAAACGTCCTATTGTTAAACATCATTGCTCAGGTCTTGTAAACTGAGGGCCGTGGTTTCCTTTACAGAGTCAATCTATCTTATATTGGGTCTTCCTGCAGATAGAAGCTGTAGCTTGCACAAAATACCAGTAGATGTCACCCTTGCTGCACAAAGTATAGAAAGGTATCCTCCCGTTGTTTCATATCTGTATTTTGTCACATTACCCTCTCTTATGTCCATATTCCTTTTGTCTCTTTTGCAATTTCTTACTTTTTAACCTTTTCTCTGTACATAATATCTGGCAAGTTAGAGAACAGGATGAGACACACACACAAGTTTGATGCTATCAACACTACTAATGAACAGATTTTAAATCAGGATTTTTTGGGGAAGGGGGGGTAGTGATCCTTCCCAGCTCTATTTATTTCAAGTTGTTCAAGACTTTCCATTCCTTGGCCTCATCATTAACCCAAAAAGAGACTGCAACGAAGAAATCAGAAGGAGATTGAGACTGGGAAGGGCAGCCATGAAGGAGCTAGAAAATACTCTTAAGTGTAAGGATGTGTCACTGGCAACCCAAGATCAAGTTGATTCATGCCATAGTATTCCCTGTTACTATGTACGGCTGTAAAAGCTGGACAATGAAGGAAGCTGATAGGAAGAAAGTAGATTCCCTTGAAATGTGTTACAGATACTGTGGACTGCCAAAACAACAACAACCCCAAAAAGATTAGTTGGTTCTAGATCAAATAAACTGGCCCTAGAAGTTAAAATGACTAAACCGAGGCAATTGTACTTTGTACAATATTGTAAAATATTGTAATATTATAATATTATTGTACAATAATATTGTACATTATGAGAAGATAAGAGTCACTGGAAAAGTCAATAATGCTAGGAAAAGTTGAAGGCAGTAGGAAAAGATGAAGACCCAACATGAGATGGATTGACTCTATAAAGGATGCCACGGCCCTCAGTCTGAAAGACCTGAGCAAGGCTGTTAATGATAGGATGTTTTGGAGGTCATTTATTCATAGGGTCATCATAAGTTGGAAGCGACTGGATGGCACTTAACATACACACAATATTTTCATACATGCAGCTCCACACCATGTATCACATAGTGTGAAAATGGCCACACTAGTTAGTTTGTTTGTTCCCCCTTCCTGACCAGTACACTGGGAGGCAAAAACTACATCTTTGGACCCTCATCAAGAGGAGGGAATAGAAAAGACAGGAAACAGAACTTTTTCACTGTCAGGGCTCCTTTAATTCTAACAGGAGGAAGGGAAGCAGAAGAAATTCCACAGAGCAAACTTGCAGTTAAAATACAGGAAAACAAATGCATATGGTCCAAAATTCATGTGACAAATCAATGAGTTGCCATTCCAAGTAAAATTGAACTTGTGGGTCACCATACCAATAAGGTTGGGAACCAGTCCATGCCACAATAAGATGTCCATGCCACAAAGGGCTTTAAAGGTCAATTCCATCTCCTTGAATTGGACATGGAAGTAAATTGGGAGCCAGTGAAGGTGGACTGGAGTTATATGGTCCCTATGACCCACTCCAGTCAGAATTCTGGCCACAGCACCCTGCACCAATTGTCACTTCTGGACACTCTTCAAGGGCTGCCCCATATAAAGCACATGCAGGAGTATTATCTAGATAATACTAAGGCATGCCACATGGCTTTTCCTAGGAAAAGCCACCACCACCACCTGCTTTTCCAAAAGGAGGCCCAGGTTCAGCAGCACTCCTAAGCCACAAACTTGCCCTTTAGGCAAGCACAAGTACAGCCCCATCCATAACAAGAGATTCCTCAATACCCAAGTCTGTCCTCAATACCAAGTCTGCACCTCCATGTTATCAAGATTAGCTTGCAAGCCCTCATCAGTCCCCAAACTATCTACTGGCACTTGTTCATCATGGTTTCCACAGCCCCCCTGGTATCTGAGACAGAAGAAGAAGAGCTGGTTTTTATATGCTGACTTTCTCTACCACTTAAGGAAGAATCAAACTGGCTTACAATCACCTTCCCTTCCCCAACCCACAACAGACATCCTGTGAGGTGGGGCTGAGAGAGCTCTAAGAGAGCTGTGAATAGCCCAAGGTCACCCAGCTGGCTTCATGTGTAGGAGTGGGGAAACCAACCCGGTTCACCAGATTAGTGTCTGCCACTCATGTGGAGGAGTGGGGAATCAAACTCGGTTCTCCAGATTAGAGTCCACCGCTCCAAACCACTGCTCTTAATCACTACAGCATCCACATAATTCAGCCCAAATCTCCCAGAAGATGGTAAAAAGCACAGGGGATAAGATGGAACCTTGCAGGATCATGCAGGCTAGAGGCCAAGGAGTCGAGCAGCAGTCCTCCAGCATCACCCTATGAAACCTACATTCCAGGTAGGACTGAAACCACTGCAGGATAGTCCCATCCCCAAAAGGTGATCTAGAACGATACCATGATCAATGGTATCAAAACCCACAGAGAAGTCCAAGACAATCAATAGGGTGACATTTAGGGCTGTCAATTCGGTTCGGCCCGAACTGAAAATCAGCCGAATTTCCCCTGATTCGGTGGTTTTTAGTTCGGGAGGAACCGAACTCAAAACTGGCGGGCAACCGGGGGGGCCGAATTCAGCGAGTTCGGGAGTTCGCGAATAAATTCGGCAAATTCGGCCGTCAGTAAGCAGCATAACCGTCAGTAAGCAGCATTCTCCTCCCCGGGCCAATCGGTGGGCAAGCTGGGTCTTCTTCTGGCCAATCAGTCAGGATTGAGTACTGGAGGAATCAGCTGATGTGCGGCCCGGCCAGGGAGAGAGAGAGAGAGAGAGCGAAATCCTCGTGTGTGTGTGTGGGGGGTGCTTGTTAACATTCGCTCCTTTCTGTGGCTGCAGGGGGCGTATTTTTTGGGGTACAGACACAAAACTTTCACTGGAGCTTCAGATGAAGCTTCTTAAGGTACCCCCCAAGTTTTGTAAACATTGGGTCAGGGTGTCCCGAGATATGGGCTCCCCCCTTTTTCTTTCCATGGCTGCAGGGGGCGCATTTTTGGGGGTACAGATTCCAAACTTTGAGCGGAGTTTCAGACCAGTGTTCTTAAGATACCCCCCAAGTTTTGTAAACATTGGGTCAGGGGGTCTTGAGATATGGGCTCTCCCCCTTTTCCCTCCCCCCTTTTTCCATTTATGTGGCTGCAGGGGGCGCTTTTTTGGGGATATAGCCCCCAAACTTTTAGCATAGCTTCAGTCAATTATTCTTAAGATACTACCCACGTTTTGTAAAGATGGGTTCAGTGGGGGCAGAAATATCGCCTCCCCCCTTTTCTCTTTCCATGGCTGCAGGGGGCGCATTTTTGGGGGTGCAGATCCCAAACTCTGAGTGGAGTTTCAGACCAGTGTTCTTAAGATACCCCCCAAGTTTTGTGAACATTGGGTCAGGGGGTCCTGAGATATGGGCTTTCCCCTTTGCCCTTTGCCCTTTTCCCTATTGGGATGAATGGATCAGCCGATCCTGTGCATCTTCTCCAGAGCAAAACGTTCCGTGCCTAATTGGAATCATCTTGGATTACAAGTCCTCTTCAACCCCTCTTGATGGAACAGAAGACAGCCACAGTAAGACCCCTTTGGGGGCTTTAATCTATAATTTTTCTCCTGTGTATGTGTGTGTGGGGGGGGGAAAGCAGAGTCTGTGTGTGTGTGGGGAGGGAGCAGTTTCTGTGGGTGGGGGGGAAGCCAAAGGGGGCTTTCGTCGGTTCTGCCTGGGGTGTGTGTTCCCCCTCGAGTCTCTCGCTCCCTGGTTTGAGGGGGGAGGTTTCAGTTGTGTGTTGCAAAGGTGTTGTTTAACAAGGTTGTGTTGTTTTGCAGTTGTTTTGCTAATTTCTCAGCTGTTGTCGGGGCTGGGAGCTTTGTGCGTGGGCGGCAAGCTCTGCTGAGAGATGCACATTAAGGGTGGGGGGACCCCTTTCAGGGCCCATATCTCAGCCCCCCCTGACCCAATCTTTACAAAACTTGGGGAGTCTTTCAATAAACGTCCTTTGAAGCTCTGCCAAAAGTTTGGGACCTCTAACCCCAAAAATGCCCCCCCCAGAGCCGCGGAAAGGCACGATTGTGTTTTTAATGGCTTTATTCGGCCGAATTTTTTTCTGAACTTTGAATTTCCACCGAATTGAACGGAACCGAAGTGGGGGAGTTCGGACTTCGGCACGTACCGAACCCACAAGGGCCAAATTCGGCCGAATCCGAACTGTACTGAATTTTTTTTTTTTTGACAGCCCTAGTGACATTGTTCTGGTGTAGGTCATCCACTAGGTCAACCAAGACTGTTTCAGTCCTATAACCAGGCCTGAAACCAGTCTGGAAAGGACAACCTGCTACATCCAGGAATCCCTGGAGCTGTCCAATCAGTTGACAACAGGAATCTTTCATAACCTGGTATAGTTCACTGGCGGATGAATGTATATGAATCAGGACTCACAACATTTGCCAGTATGTGAACTGAAGAAGTCAGTAGTTTAACAGTGTTGTGGAAATAGATGTAAGCAATCTTGTGCTTTGTAACCCAGTAACAAAAATTCAGCAGTATGACTGAATCTCATACACACACATCCTTTCTTCCCACCCGCAGATAGCTGATGGAGAAACTGGCAATTATGTTTACACTTCCAGTGTAGGTTTGAAAACGATGAATCCTGACTGGCTCATTTTTCTTTGCTGAAAGGCAGAAATCTACTAAAAATGTTAATTTCCTCTTGCTGACAGCTGGGAAACCAAAATCAATTGCAACAGCTTGCTGAGTAATGAAATTAGTAAAAGGCTCACAAATGACAAATGCAGCCTCAGAATGAACAAAAGACCAGCAGTATTCTTTCCACTTAACCCCTTTCACTATCTTTCCTATCCTAGTAAACACACATTAGAGATTTCTTTAGAACACCAACATTCAATCTGCTTTCTTTCTTTTTTTTCCTTTATAAAAACAGTTATTACTAGCAGCCATTGGAAGTGCTTGAAAGGAGGCTAAGGGCGCATTTCTAAGGGGGGGGGAACGAATCAGCTTAGGAGCCAACGTGACTCCATGCCAGCATAAGTGCCCATTTATCCTGTGATAATGGGCACTTACACTGGCATGGGGGGCATTTCTGCAAGCACTTGGGTGCCCTAAAGCTGCACCGACCTCCCCTGCCAGCGCAGCCTCCCACCAGCATCAACCTGGCGCAAGTCCCCATGCTGGCATCCCAGGAGGCGTTCAAGGGGCATTTCTGGGGGCAGAGTTGCCTTTAGGCAGCTTCCTAGACCCTTTTGCCTCGGGAATGCCCCCTCCCATGGCGGCATGACCCCCTTTTTAGGAATAGCCCTGCTTTCCCCTATGGGGACTTTTTGGCGTTACTTTGTTTTTTTTTACCCCTCCTACAACATTTCTTTCTCTCCACAGAGGCCAGGAAGCCTCTGAGGCGACATCGAGGCTGCTTTGCTCCCAGCCACCACGGAAATACTCCTCCCCTTAGGAATGTGCTGATAATGCTGGCAATCTGGTGTGGGTTATTGAATATTGGACTGAACCCCCTCAACCTCATCAAGAAAGTGCTCAACACCTATCACTGAATCAGCTTTACTCCCAGTGTACAACATTTCCATTTTGTTTGAATTATTTTCAATATAATCAACCTCGGCTATGTCTTCACCGACTCCACACTGGTTTAGCATTTCCATAGCCTCCTTGGGATTAGATAGAAAGGAAAGATGAACCTGTGTGCCAGTCATATACTGATGTCAATGTGCCATAAATCTCTGAATGATCTTCCCAACAACCATATAGATGTTATAGGGGACAAGATGGTACCTTGTGGTATTTATTTATTCATTTGGTTAAAGCATTTATTAGGTGCTTTTCTCCTTTGTGGAACTTAAACCAGCTTACAATGTAATAATTATAAAAAAATATTACAAACAACATAAATAAAACAACAATTTTAAAAACACATAAAAGGCCACAGCTGAGATTTAAAAACTCCAGTTAGGACTATCAATAAATAAAAACTAAATCAGTAAAATGCAGTCCTAAATAAAACTGTCTTCAACTGCCTCCTGAAGAATGACGGTGAGGGGCAGTCACACCTCCCCTGGGCAGTTGTTCCATAATTGTGGGGCTGCCACTGAAAAGGCCATCTCTTGGGCGCCCACCAAACAAACTTCTTTGATTAGTGGGAAAGTCAGGAGGGCCTCTCCACATGATCTTAATTCCTGGGCAGGAACTTATGGGAGAAGATGGTCCTTCAGTACCTAATGGTACCTAATAGGCCAATGGCCAAGAAGAAGGACAACAACCCCACCCCCAGCAACAAATTCTGGAACCTTTCTCATAAGAATGACCAAAGTCAGTACAGCACTGCACCTCCCCTTCCCAGGCAGGGGTCTAGAAGGATACTGTGGTTGATAGTATCAAAGGCAACAAAGATGTCCAGGACTACAACCAAGGACACATTTTTTGCTGTAAATTGACCAGTGAAGATAATCTGTCAGGGCAACTAAAATTGCTTCTATACTATGACTAAGACATAGATCAAATTGAACATGGACTAATGAACATCTCAGCTTAGAACATCTGGAGTTGTTTAATCTTTTTTCAAGAGTTTTTAAGAAGAATGGTCAATCAGAAACAGGTCAATCATTATTCACATTCACTGGACCCACAGTTGGCTTTTTAAAAAGGGGCCTACCTGCAACTTCCTTTAAGGCTGGAGGCATTGTACAACTGCTGACATTTACTGAGTTAGACCCCCTGCTGGCATACTTTATAAACTATAGTGGACACGGATCAAATTCAAATTTCAAATACCTTTATTGGCTTAGTACAATCCGCAGTATATAAAAGGATAAAAGTTAGAGTAAAATAAAATTAATACAAATCATTCCTTAATGTTGTGATTCTATTTTCGACTAGATTCCCTTTGGTTGACTACTATCGTCAGTAATTTTGCCACGTTTTCAGTTATCTCAGGATCCTTATCAGCTAATATTTTGTAAAGTATTTTCGTATTATTTGAGGAGAAGTTCAAAATTATAGGTTTTATGAGGTTTCCTCTTGGGGAATCATAAAGATGGCAGTCCAAAAGAATATGAGACAGGGAGTCAGGACATCCTGCGCCACATCTGCAGACTCTTTCAGCGTAAGGTGTTTTCAGGAATCTGCCACAGAGGATCGCTGAAGGCAATGAATTAGTCCTAGCCTGCATAAAGACTTTCCTGAGCTTAGGATTGTCAAGACGGTCCAGGTAGTTTAAATGGAAATTAGGTGGAAGTCCAAAGTATTGAGGTGAGCAAATTGGCGGCATTAAAGGAAATTTGCACTGGAACTCGTGATCGGCTAGTCTTTGTTTTATTAGACTTAGGATATAACTCTCGCTGGTCAGAAGCAGGGAGTCCAGGTTGATGCCTATCTGGGCAATTTTCTTTTTTATCTTGATTGTCCATTCAGAACGTTCAGTCCAGTAGGGGTCTTCTAGTAGGTATTTTAACAGAGTTGATTCCCCCGCATGATAATGAATCCATAGCCAAAATTTTATGGCAGATGACCAGGCCCTAGTTACTAATTTTTGATTTGTTTCGGAGCAGACAGTAAGATAAGAGACACAATTTGGGAGCCCTACAAGACGTCTGAGAAAACGGCCTTGGATCCGTTCCACTTCATCTGAGTAGGCATGAATCCAAACTGGCACAGCGCATAGCAGTTGTGACAATACTTTCAGATTGAAGATTTGCAGTGCTGCTGGGATTTGTTGGTTCCCTTGATGGTAGAAGAACCTTACTATGGCCTGTGCCGAACATCTGGCTTGGTTCACTGTGAGTGTTTTGTGCTGTGTCCAGCTTAAATTATAGGTAAAAGTCAGACCTAGATATTTGAAACTCTTGACCTGTTCTAAGGTGGTGCTGCCGACTTTCCAATTATAATGTCTCCAGGTTTTGGCAAAGACCATAATCTTTGATTTTTCTGCATTGATGGTGAGCCCATTTTGTTGACAATAGGCAGTGAAGGCCAGGAGGTATCTTTTAAGGCCAATTGGAGTCCTGGTCAAGATTACGGCGGTGTCGGCATACAGTAGCAGGGGAGTTAGATGATTGTTCAATTTAGGCGGATGGCCATCTACCTTGGGAGTTAGATGATTGTTCAATTTAGGCGGATGGCCATCTACTTTGTCAAGAGCTGTAGCTAGGTCATTGATGAACAAATTAAAGAGATGAGGGGGCAAGACACACCCTTGCCTCATGCCTTTTGGACACGGATCAGGAGGCTAGTGTTAAGTCTTGCATAAAAAGGACTAGTACCTGGATCTTTCTGTTCTGATCTGGCAGAAAGTAAGTTCTTGAGTTGGCTAGTCTTTTCCACATTAGGTACTTTTAATGCACCTTATTTCCTTTTGGTTTCTCAGGTGTTCCACTCTCTCTTAACTCCTCCAATTAATTTTATCTGCCAATCTTACGTTTACTCTCTCTCTTGGAAGGCTCAAAAAGGTAGTTACCACATCTTACCAGCACCCCATACCAACCCATACAGACTTACTTTTGTGTGTGTGTAAAGTGCTGTCAAGTCGCAGCCGACTTATGGCGACCCCTTTTGGGGTTTTCATGGCAAGAGACTAACAGAGGTGGTTTGCCAGTGCCTTCCTCTGCACAGCAACCCTGGTATTCCTTGGTGGTCTCCCATCCAAATACTAACCAGGGCTGACCCTGCTTAGCAGCTGAGATCTGACGAGATCAGGCTAGCCTGGGCCATCCAGGTCAGGGCAGACTTACTTTTACCCCTGCTTTAAACCTATAAAATTAACCAGTTCCAAAGAAAGATAAGGAACAATCTACCACACTGAAATTCTTTCCCCAACCCATTGGAGTTACACATTTTGAACCTCTATCTTATCCCCCCAAAAAACTCATCAAACTACATTTTTATCATCTCTTCTGAATATAATAACCAAGATTCACCTTGCAGTATATATTTTCTCACACATATTTACATCTTTTTACTTTGCATTTTCCTAAACATAATGGCTTGTATTCTGTAACATCATTCTTCTTGCTCTTCTCTTGGACTCCTGCAGAGGCTTTCCTCTGCTGCAGCACTCACTTCCCCTGCTGCTAGCATTTCTGCATGTGCAAGATAAATGCTTCTCAGGGGGCCCTTATGCACACAGAAATGCTTGCAGCAGAGGAAATGATTGCCACAGCACAGGGAAGTACCCACAGCACCCAGAAAGAAGTGCAATGAAATGATGTCATAGGATCTAAGGTAATGAAATACTCATAATCTATTAGCCCTGGAAAGGAAAAAATGATGTGTACCTATCTTTTGCCTGTCTTGATTCCTTCCATGGCTAAAAGCAGCATGGTGAAAGTGGTTTGATAGGCAAAAGTAACCTAATAGGTTATGGAAACCCCTCTTCATGTATGCCACATCCTAATCTGGGCTATGTATGGCTGCAATTTAAATTTTAAAATGCTGGTTTGACCCCATGATTAGAACCTTGATGCTAAATTAGTTCCATTGATATAAATAGGATCTTCTACCAATTATCAACGTTCAGGTATAATGTTATGATCAGATAGCACCTTACTGCATGTCACATCCAGCAAGTAGGAATCTGAAAGAGGAATTTTATATTTCAAAGGGTTCCAGCTGCATAGCCATTCATTCCACATTATCAGGACCCTGGGGCATCTTTTGCTTGAAAGAGAAAAGATGGGTTGGTATGAAAGGGCTAAAATACCAAGAGAAGACAAATTACTTTGTGCAAAAAAGGCTGAAGTACCACAAGAATACAAATTATTTTCTGCAAAAAGTGAGAGTGAGAGAAAGAGAAAGAACGACCACAATAATTCAGCTATCACAAAAGTCACCTGTAATGTTATGGAAGCTCATCTTCATGTATGCCCCACCCTAATTAGGACTATACATGCCTTGATGTATGTAATGATATATGTAGTCAATCAATGTTACCAGGACTTGTATGCAGAATCAGGCTAAGCACAGTGGCTTTGGGAATGCCTATCATGATTTGGGAGTGACAAATCCTCAATATTTTAAAATATTTTTAACAATTAGCAACAAAAAGTTCCAGGCAGATGCACTGGTAGAATGAAAAACCTAAAATCAAAATTCATATAATACCATTTATTTATTAAGAACAACCAAAAAGACACAAAACAGTGTGCAAACTTTCAAATTCAAAGGTTGGTTGTTGAAAGCCAATTGGTGGTAGGGGAGAGGAACAAAAACATGTTTCAGGCCATGATCCTGGGGCTTTTTTGTTTGCTCCTGAAGACTCAGGATGGAATTGGTACCAGGCACTCTTGGCCTTCTAAGAAGAAGAAGCGAAAGCCTCCACTGTGAATATAAAACTAGTAGTTAATCAAATGTCTTTAACACCACATGGAACCCACAAGTTCCTTAAAAGGCTTAAGGGAAAACATGGTAGTCCTTGTATTTACAATAACAAAGACTAATTTTATTCAAAGAGTCAATAGGACTCTAACTGGGTAACATTATCTACATAGGGTTGCCAGGTCCCTCTGCCACCGGTGGGAGGTTTTTGGGGCGGAGTCTGAGGAGGGCAGGGTTTGGAAAAGGGAGGGACTTCAATGTCATAGAGTCCAATTGCCAAAGTGGCCATTTTCTCCAGGTGAACTGGTCTCTATCGGCTGGAGATCAGTTGTAACAGCAGGAGATCTCCAGCAAGTACCTGGAGGTTGGCAGCCCTATATCTACATAGCATAGTTACTTTCCCAGTCATCTTCCTCCAGTTGAAAATTTATGAGACAATGACGCACATCATTGAAAATTTATGAGACTATGACGCACATCATTGTGGGGAATATCCTTGAAACAAGCAGAAAAAAATTTCTTCCAGGATCCCCTACTCACCACAAGATGCCAGTCATGAGCATCTTTGTCAGCCTTGTGAGATAGTAAGGAACCAGAACAGGCTGAAGCATTTTCACAGTCCCTATGTCTACTTCAATGAGCAAATGTGCTGAAAAAGTATGCCTATTTAGAGCTCACTTCTTGATATTGCGCAGCAAAATGAAATCACTGTCTATTTCTCTAAGTGAACTGATCTCTATTGGCTGGAGATCATTTGTAATAGCAGGAGATATCCAGCTAGTACCTAGAGGTTGGCAACCATAGTGATCCTTCCCACCAGCAGCTTATAAAAGCCAATCAACCTCCAGGGGAAGTAAGTATTAAAAACTATGAATTGAGAAGCTAGCTAATTGAAAATGTTTGTAGCACTTTCTGCAATACATAATTTTGCATTATTTAGCAATTATTATTTTCTATTTTTAATTCAAAGGCTCATTTCAGAGCTGGGAAATCACTATTCATAGTGCCAGAGGTAGAACCAAGAATCAGCATTTTGATTATGAACTCCTGATTCAGGAGGCTTGCTTATGTATACTTTTTTTTCTGAACAAAAAGAAAACCACGCTGCTAGGAACTTGACATCTGGCTGCAAGCCCAGAAGCACTTTAAAAATGTTTAAAAACAAAAATCCATTTAGCGCTCCTTAAATTATAAGAATGTGCAAACACAGAGGTTCACAAATAAAAAGGAAAACTTTAGAGGCACTTACAATGTGTACTGGGATTTTCAAGTGTTTGTTTTAAAATAATGGCCCCCATAAGCAGTCAATGCTATGCACAGTATGCTATTAATCCTTCAAGGTGCAGATTCATCCCATCATTCCAGCAGTGCCAATCTAAGTTAGGCATCCACAGTGTTGGCTTACTCTAACTTTTTTTGGAAAAATTCTGTCTGTAAATCAAATGGCGCCACTGGCAAAGATTTCCAAGGGGTTTCCTCTCCACTAGGAAAATTTAACAGTGGCTTTTATTGTGCTTCCCAAATATGGATCCTCTGAAAAGGCCTGCTTGCACAGGCAAAAATCAGCAGATGTTGAGGAAAGCTGAAGTCCTATGAGCTGTGCAAAGCTAAAAGGGTACAACACATAGCCTTCTCCCTAATAACATAGCTCAGTGATAAAACAACTGTTGAGAAAGAGACAGACCATGTGGCTTCTTCACAGATGTTCACCAGAGGTACTCTGTGGAGCAAAGCCACTGAAGAAGCTGGAGCTCCCCTAGAATGTGCCCATATGTGAAAGGGACAAGACAGTTCAGCTTGTTGCTAACACAGTTTAATAGGTAACAATCCATCTAGACAATGTTAAGCAGAAGCAGCTTTACCCTTATTGGGACCCAAATGACAAAGATGTGAATCTTTCCCAAACAAGCATGTTCTTTCTAAATAAAACAATAAAGCTCTTTTCTAAAAAGTATAGAGTATGTTCGGCATCTGATGTGGGGAATATTACTGGTGCAGCAGCCTATGACTTCTTGTACCAAAACTCACCTTAGGGCAGTGGCAGCCCCCACACAACTTCTACATTTTGGCCGGGCCCTGCAGTAGCCACCACACAATTCAGGGGCTAATGGTACTTGTAAGAGCTGAGGCATGAGATCCTTGCTTTGTAAGGCCTGGTGCAAATGACACAAGCTGCTCCCCTTGGCAGCTGTGACACAGAGTGGTTCCTTACTAGGCAATCATTTCTATATGATGTTATGAAGAAGTGGCCTCTAGTTCATACAATCATATGAGCTAGAATAAAAACTGGCTAGCATTTAAGGCAGACTTCTGTTTATTTTTTGCTGCAAGACTCACATAGCTACTCCACTGGAATAAAACAGTTAAATTATAACGGCCACTAGGTGGCACTCTTGAATTATCTGAAAGGACTTCTGCTCACAGCATGACAAACAGGTTTTTTGTTTGTTTGTTTGTTTGTTTTTAAATTATTCGTCTTAAACCAGTAAACTGACAGTCCAGGCTTGTTCTTAGCAGCCTGTCCAAATTTACAACACAAAGGACACACGGAACTAGATCAAGACCTAAAGTTCTATATTTCTTCATGTCTGTTTCAGATCTCTTCTATATCTTTGATAGAAGGAACTTTATAGTTGCCTGACAAGCCACAAGGGATGCTGCCATTTCTTGAACAATCCTCAGTTCTTCAACGGGAAGAATTTAAGATAAGGATTTATATAGCCATGACTTAATCAGCATGGCCTCACCCACATTTTGAGAAATGCCATATAGAACTGGCTATGTAGTAACTATGATTTTTCCCCTTCTTTGATCCAAATAGGACTAGGGAAGGAGAGGCTTTTTTCACCTGCTTTGTCCTGATGCTGTGCCTGGATTTCACAGTTAAATAAGATACAATTGGCAGGGTCATTGCGGGCGTGATCAATTAAGGAAGTAACTGTGTGAGTACCTCAAGGCATCCTTTGGAACATATTCCTTGGACTAAATGTTCAGGACTGTATGGCTCCAACTGAAATAGAAATAGGAAATTTAGAGGTTGCCACCTCTGGGCTGGGAAATTTCTGGAGATTTGGGGGTGGAGCCTAGAGAGGGGAGAGACCTCAGCAGGATGTAATGCCATGGAGTCCACCCTCCAACCAAAGCACCCATTTTTTTCAGGGGAATTGATCTCTGTTGCTTGGAGATCAGTTGTAATGCCAGGAGATCTCCAGGCTCAGTCTGGAGGTTGGCAAGCCTACCAAGCGGCCAAGTGTCCTCACCAATCAAGGGCTTATTGATTTAGAAAATCCATATCTTATCTTTCTATTAACAAAGCGAGCTTTGACTCACAAAAGCCTATGCCTTGGACAATTCTGTATTAGCATTTTCATCTTATTCAGTTCATTTATAAGCCACGTTCCATTTTTATAAAAAGAGCTATTCTACTATTGCTTCTGACATCATTATCTTAAATACCTGAGAATGTGGTTGTGTGGGGAGATTAATTTTTGCCCTACACAGACCTTTTCCTTTCCACAGGGCATGCTGTGCATGACTTGTTCCTCTCCAGCTTTTGAAGATTACTGTCTCTGGCTCAGGTAGTCTGAATGCTTGGCCACCCTTTCAGTATTGCTATTGAGAGGAGATATCTGCAGCCCCTTTACCTTGCCATGTTTTTGTATTATTATAGTGGAAATGTGGGAAGTAGAACATAGCAAGTTGCTTTAAAAACCCCTTGCCACAGATGCTTTGTCTTACAGGCTGTGGCCAATGGCCGTTGCTTGTGCTGTACATGTGAGTATGAACACAAAGCTGACACATCTGCATAGATTGTTGTGACGACAACATGAGGGAGGGAGAACCATTTATACAGCCCTGAACTCCTTGGAGGAAAGGTGTGTGAGAGAAAATGGATAAATGGTAGCAATTTTCTGTTTCCATTGTTGCTCTTCACATTCTTACCACTGACTTTGCCAAGACTATTCAACATTGTAACCACATGAGGGCAGCCAGATCTCAGACTAAAAGGAGAGTCGGGCACAGGAATGTGCAATTGTTTTGATGCTCAATGAGAATTGCTAAGAGACAGAGGTTGAAGAGAAAAATAACCTCCACAGACCCAAATACCCAAGTGTGCATTGTAACCGAGTTGGGATTTTAAAAGCTGGCGTGAGGAGTGCCAAGACCGCTCAAGGGATGGGACACCTTAGACATTTGGCCAAGCCGGGATTGAAAGTAATCTATTATTTGTTTAGGCTTTGCCAAAGAGGGGAAAACATCAAAATGATTGAGGTTTGAACAGTGTTTGGAATATTTAAAGAATCTGGATAGTGTTCCCATTGCAAGGAAATTTGCCATTTTTAAAAAATACACAGTTACATCTTGCTTCAATTTCAGGCTACTTAGAATGATTTTTTCCCTTTAAATAATCAAAAAATCAGCTGATTACATCCCAAAAGTATGATGAAGCCTTAATTAACAGTCTTTCCCCAAAAAATAGCGTTGTAAACTATCCTTATACTCAGTGGATAAAGGCATTCGATCCATGACAGAACATTTTGTGGATAGGTGTCATATGCAAGGGTATTTTGAAACATGATAAGCTCTGATTCATTTCATTGTTGCAGGGGAAATGCCTATAGAAAAATGCTGTAGATAATTATGGGCTCAAGAATTTTGGACCTGAAAGCCCATGAAATTTAAAAATATGCTTTTGGGAAGGAGCCTAGAAGGAGCCTAATTTGTTAGGTCTGAGAAAGCCTAATGAAGAAGTCTCAACATGCCAACTAATGCTGATGAAATCACCATCATATATACTAGTGACTACTTTCTAAAAGAGACATCGCCCAAGGATTTTGGAGCTACAATCTTTGCTCTTACGAAGTCTGCCTAATGTTAAAAGCTCTCTTTGGTTTTAAGTGTCAGAATAGTTTGAAGTTCTGGATTTAAGATGCCAGCACAACACCAATCTTACACTTAAATGACCAACTCAGGAGTGTTATGTGTTGCCACAATAAATAGAAAACATTTGTTTTAACATGTGCAGCCACTGCACTTTTGAAGTCTATTAACATTTTAAAGAGCCAAGAAGAGGAGACACTGTGCAAGACAGGAGAAGTACCTCTAGCTGCCACCACCTTCTTCTCTCTTCTGTCAACTACTTCCTTTTCTGCACTATTAATATTGGGAGGCTTACAGCTCATTTCTGAGCCTTGGGGCGGATGGGGATGGTGTAGCCAAGGCTCCACTGCGGCACCTCCAAAGAGGTTCCCAGGCCACTGAAAGGCTTAAAAAAACCTCTTTACAAGTTTTTAAAAGAAAATGGAGCTTTCCCCCCCCCCCATAGCAAACAGCGATACTGCGCCAGGTAAAACCTAGCACAGCAACGCTATTGCTGGAGGGGGTGTTCCCGGGCTGGAGAGACTTTGGAAGCTGACTACCATCAGCTTTGCCCCTGGGAACACCCATGAATGCCCCTCCCATGCTGGTGCCACATATCTCTTCCGGAATTTAGGTCTCGGAGAGACTGCGGTGTTGGAGGGGCAGCGTGCAGTTCCGCGGCACCCAGGTGCCGATGGAACTGCCCCTGCCACCCGTGCAAGTGCTTCTTATTCTGTGAAAAGAGGTCACTTCTCGCTGCCTCCAGAGAACTTTCAGCCCCCCACCTCAGGAATGCACTGTTAGCCACACCATTAGGTTAGAGTTAGCCGTGTCAGATGGAGAAGACTGCTGGTGCAAGCAGTGGCGGATCTACTATGAAACTAATGAAGCTTAAGCTTCAGGGGCCCTAATACTGGAGGGGCCCTGAAGCAACTTTTTTTAATGAGTGAAGTTTTCAACAAAATTGATGGAGTTAAGTGTTTGTAATTAAAATAAGGCTATTTTAGTGATAGAATCATAAGCCAATGGGTTGTACTTAATATTGACCTTAGAATATGCTCTAATACCCATTTCATATGGCCTCAAAATGTCCCTGTAATTGGTCAAATTTCAAAATTTTCTTGGGGTCTTGCAGCACCCGAACCCCCAGCTGTATGGGCCCACTGAGCTCACCAGAATCTATTCAAAGCCTACATTTTGGCAGCTGGATCCTCAAATCTTTCGTTGGTGTATGGCTTAATAGTTCTATAGCTCAGTCCTTAGGCTAGAGCCAATTGGAACCATAAAAAGACATCTGAATTCTCAATTCAGGCTGCACTCATCTCACTTGTGCATTTTAACACCAAATTTTCACCTCTTTATCCTAACAAGCCCCTTCTGATGACCTTCTACCTCTCCATTAGAGAATGAACCAATACATCTGCCATAGAACATCCCACTGAAGAAGATGACAGTGGTTACCCAGACCTCATTGTTGGTGGGAAGGGGCTCACTGAAAGGCCCATTTTCAAAAACTCCACCCCACCAACCTGTCCTCCGCCATTTGGGCCTCGAGGTCCTTGCAAGGGCAGTAAGGCCCTTTGGACCTTGTTGGATATTGCCCTATTGTTGCTGGTTGAGAAGGGGCACCCATAACAGTTCAAGCTTCAGGGTCCCAAAAATGTAGGTCTGCCACTGGGTGTAAGCAAGAATTCACAAATTGTGGTGGAGGAACTGGGAGCAGGCTCACTCTTAGCGTAATTGAGTGTTTGTGTTACATATTTGGCATGTGGCACAAATGCAGCTGTTATGTCTGTTTCCATTGCTCTCTATGAAAGAGGCTATGCTATGTATCATGTGGTTCGTGTGTAACAGAGTGATGCCTGTGCTGTATATTTTTATGTACAGCTAGTTGTATTTTTGGTTGAAGGAGTTGTGGACGGCTTTGCTATGTGTATTCATGTGCAGCTGAATTTGTGTATAGGATTCTGTGTGTTTGTTTTGAGTGTGCATGACAATGGATGTTACATGTTTCATCGCTCTCTGTGTCTTTCTCTGGCTGAATACTTATAGTATGAGGTTTGGCTCACTTTCTTGCATTACCTGTAGAGTGTGAACTTTGCATTGTTCTTGGCATTAGGTTGCTTCTTTATATTCCCCATTTTTAAAACAAGAAAATGTATTTATTTTTGTTGGGTTTAGCATCAAACTTTCCTCAGCATGAGGTGTGAGATGGCCTTGTCGTTGTCCCCAATTCGCATTGGGTCACACAGGCTTTCTGGCCAAAGAAGAGGAATTTAAATTACTGCTATTATTACTGTCTTAGCCCAGATATATTTATTTAAATAAACTTTGAAATGGTTTTTAATATTAAACAGAGCAATAAAGCCCAAGAATAATTAAAAACCAAATATGACAATATACAACAGAAGGTAAAACAGTAATATGAGTACTGGACTAAAGGTTTACTGATGCAATTATATTTTGCAATCCAGATATCATATAGCATATTTTAAGATTAATTAACACATTAATTAAATTATTTTTAAAAAATCAGATTTAAGAATATATTGGGGAAAATGGCTATTTTTGTTAATATTTCCATCAAGAAATGTCTTCAAGCTGAATACATGACCACTGTGACTAAGTTAAGTTGAAAATGAAAGGTGAGTTCTGGCTTCTTTTGTAATATTACAGCAGGAGACCAACTGAAAGAGGAAACACAAAAGCATACCCCAGAAATCCAGGTCTGTGACTCATGTGCAACAATTTTGTCTACAAAAGGATAGCAAAGTCATTTCCTTTCTGTCCTGCCACAAAGTACTCTGTGCCCTTTAGCTGCCGAGAAAGGCTATTTTGATAAGAGGCACAGCTGAGTCCATCTTCTTTGTGTACATAGCCTAAACAAATGCTGAGCTTTACAGTAAAGCACATTGAGATCCTAATAAAGCCATTGATTTCCTTACTGTCGAGGGAGTGAAAGGTTACACTCATCTTCTCACTCTGGCAACGGCAGTTAATGGGAAGCTCTGAAGAAAGCTCTACCTCGGCACAAATACAGAGGAAATAAATGAGGCAAGGAGAATGATTATGTCCATACCCATTTTTAACCCAAATACAAACCTCCCCACCTTTTAGAAATAGGCTGTTTAAAAAAAAATGCCTCACAACAAATTTTTTAGTTAATACTTATGCTTAGTTTTTTAGCATATCTTTCATATATGGATGTCAAATTTGGCAGGAAAGACTGCTTTAAAAGACAGAAGATCCATTTAAAAACATTTGGAGCTAGTCTGCCTCATTAACATTTGGACTTTTAAAAATCTAGTTTTAATCTATTTTCACTAAAATGTTTAGACAAATCTTAATCTAAGGGCAGGTGAATAATATGGTTCTCTCCGCTCAGGCAGGCTTGGCCTTTGCCAGATAAGAATTTACACTGAGAATTGTAGGGAGCAATCCTAAGCAGGTTTACTCAGAACGAAGTCTCATTCTATTAAATGGGACTTACTCCCAGGGTCTATTGTGGCCATAATGCGAGAATCTTCAATTCAAACACTCATTATAGTTAGGATCACAGCACCTAGGAAAACAACTGTCTTCATCTCAGCAGCAGCCTTTGACTTTAGCCATGATCCCTTGGTCACACACAATGCTTCTGCATAGGAAGATTTGTTGAATAAGGTTGTCTTGTCACAGAGTCCAGAGTTGTTGCTTGTTAAAAGGAATATAAGCTGTACAATTGCTAGAAGCAAAGTTCAAATAAAGAAAACGAAGAAGAGTTGGTTTTATACCCCACTTTTCTCTACCGAAAGGAGTCTCAAAGCAGCTTACAAATTCCTTTCCTCCCCCCCCCAACAGACACCTTGCGAGGTAGGTGGGGCTGAGAGAGTTCTGACAGAACTGTGACTATTCCAAGTACACCCAGCAGGCTTCATGTGGAGGAGTGGGGAATCAAACCTGGTTCTCCAGATTAGAGTTCACTGCTCTTAACCACTACACCATGCTGGCTTTGAGCAAAGATAAGTTATGCAAACCTGAACACTTAAAAAACCAAAATAGGGTTTGTTGTGTTATTGTAATAGCTTATTATCTCTGGAATTGGAAAGGCTTAGCTTCAAATAAGAATAGAGCAATACAGATTCAAACCAACTGTTTTGCCTTGGTGACAGAAAGCAATCTTTCCCTTCCAATTTGATGGAGGGGGGCTGGGGGGAGATTGTCTCCTGATCCAGACTGATAAAGGTGCCCCTTTGTGTTTCCAGCATCAGGATACTTTTCTTTTTGGGTAGAAAAGAGCAAGAGTCCAGTAACACCTTAAAGACCAACAGAATTTCTGGCAGGGTATGAGCTTTCATGAGCCACAGCTCACTTCTTCAGATACAACTAGATTTGTATGCTCTTTGATTTTGCCCCTACAGGGCCAATGCTGGGGGAGGGGAGGGGCTCTTTCCCAGTTTCAGAATGCTGCAGTAGGGTCCATTAGAGGAACTAGATAGGTGAACGATGAGGTTTCATCACATGCTAGCATCGTTTTTTATTTGGCAACACTGGGAAATGCAACTTAATGCAAGCCAGGCTAATAAGGTTCAGAAAATGCTCTTTTTGCACTTTGCATTTAATGTGACTGAATGGCTTTTTACTTCAGCACTTCCTTGAGATGCAAACTAATGAATTCCTTCGTTTGGCATTTTAGTGTCATGAAGCATTGCCATTACAAAAAGTAGCTTCCATCACCGAAGCCACTCAGCTGATTTGAGAAATCAAATGTATTTGTCAGAGTCAGAATGGGACAATGAAATTTAATGGGAAAAGCTAGTTCTGTTTCTGCCTTTCGTTTTAATGTGTAGCACATGTAATGGCTGCCATGCAAGGATACTCCTAATAAACCAACCGAAAGTAAGAGAATACAGCCTAATATACAAATATATCACCATTCAGGTTTGCAAATAGATGCAGCTGGCTTTGCTGCATAACTGTTGAGGTGTCTAGCCAAAAATTGAGAGTTGGGAGTTGGGGAGGATATGTAACAGATACCTCCTTGGGAAAAGTTGCTGTAGGAGAGCTAGTCATTAATGCCCTCAATACTTTTCATGAAGAAGAGGCAGCCAAGAAATACAAGCAGCCAAACTGCCACAATCGTGATGCTCCGAGGCTCAATAAAAATCTTAAAAAGTAGCAGTAAGCACAGCTTCATGGGTTCACATTCACACACACTACTACTCTCCATCACCGTCAATCGACACTGTGTGATAAAATTGAGAATACATTTTAATTTTACCCACTGCTCATGTTCAACCAGCCCCCAAAGGATGGAAGTGGAACAGGTTTCCTTGAGAGTTGGTAAGCTCTCCTTCCCTGGAGGTTTTTAAGCTGAAGCTAGATGGCCATCTTTCAGCAATGCTGATTCTATGACCTTAGGCAGATCATGAGAGGGAGGGCATCTTCGCCATCTTCTGGGCATGCAGTAGGGGGTCACTGGGGGTGTGGGGGGAGGTAGTTGTGAATTTCATGCATTGTGCAGGGGGTTGGACTAGATGACCCTGGTGGTCCCTTCCAACTATGATTCTATGATTCTATGTAATACCTTTCAGCAGCGTTCGGTACCATCAATCATGGTGTCCTTCTGGACCAACTATCTGGACTTGGATTGGGAGGCACCATTCTGTGGTGGTTCTGGTCCTACCTGGAAGGTGGGTTTCATAAGGGGGTGCTGGGGAACTGCTGTTCAGCCCCTTGGCCTTTGGCCTATGGGGACCGGCAAGGTTCCATCTTGTCCCCTGTGCTCTCTAACATCTACATGAAACCTCTGTGTGAGGTCAACCAGAGACTTCGGCTCGGTTGTCACCAATATGCGGATGTCACTTAGCTCTATCTCACACTTCCAACTGATTCCAGGGAGGCTGTAGAAACTCTGAACCAGGGCCTGGAGGAAGTTTTGGAAGCTTAATCCTGACAAGACAGAAGTGCTGCTGGTGGGTGGAAGGTCTGACTGGAGGTTTAAGTTGTCACTTGTTCTGGATGGGGTTGAGCTCTCCTTGAAGGAACAGGTCCATAGTCTGGGGCTGCTCTTGGACCCAGGCCTACTGCTGGTTAAGCAGGTGGCCTATGTGGCCAAGAGTGCCTTTTACCAGCTTTAACTGGTTAGTCAGCTGCAGCCTTTCCTGGGCGGAAAATATCTAACCGCTGTGTTATATGTCCCAGGTATTTTTCCTAGGGCTGCTGCACTGAAGAAAGGGTATTCCTACTAGCTTTGTTATCTTTATAACAATATAATGTTATCTTTATAACAATATAATGATATTCAATTGCCAATGAAATAACAATAGAGCCACCTGGTGGCAGGGGGAATTTCTGCCATGTGGAGGGGGGGGTTGAAGGGAAATGGATGCTGTGTGGAAGGGACTGAGAAAATCTAAACTTTCTTGCCAACATGGTAGTCATCCAGGTTTTGCTGTGGTCTTTCCCAAAACTATGCAGCAAAGCATGTTTGGGAAAGGCTGGAGAAATCCAGGGAGACACCAGGATGTGCATAAATGCACCAGAATGCTGTGGAGAAGCAGAGGGAAAATCCACTTCCCAACAGCGTTGATTTCAGGGCATATAGTAAATGTGGGAAAGGATCTAAGTTTCTTGTGGTAATGGGTGCATATGAAAAGTGACCAGGTTCAAAGGAGGACTAGACTGCTTTGCCTTTAATAGCTGAACTGAGTATACACCAATGTGTTAAGAATTTGATAGCTGAATTTCACAACTGACCTGTTGGGTTTTCGAGGCAAGAGATGTTCAGAGGTGGTTTGCCATTGCCTGCCTTTGTGTCACAACCCTGGTATTCCTTAGAGGTCTCCCATCCAAATACTTGCCAGGGTCGAGGCTGAGCATGACCCAAGGTCACCCAGCAAGCTTCCATGGCAGAGTGGGGATTCGAACCTGGGTTTCCTAGATCCTAGTCCGACATTGTAACCACAACACCACACTGGCATTTAAAAATGTCTCTGTCCTTTCTATGCTTGGATCAGAAATAAAATTGTATGTTCCCAGCTTGGTGACTGGTACTAATTTGAAAAACCCTGCAAGGCTGCATTCCATGTGTTTAAATGATACCCATCATAAACATAAAAATATACCCCTGATGCCAGTTCATCATTTTAAAAGCATAAATAAATTTCCAGCAGTCAAACTAATGTGAACAGTAAACAAACCTTTGCATTTTCAGCTTTTAAACCATCTTGTTTTCAAGAAAAGGAAAGATGAATTCCGCTATGTTATAGAATGAAAGGCAGCTCCCCTAATATAGCCTTGTGAAGCTGTACAATGCTGGTGGTACTGGTAGTACTAGGTAGTACTGAAGATATTATGGTAAAAGAATAACTTTCATGAGGACATAAAGGTTATAAAAGGATATAAAAGAAAAGGGAGATATGAATAAACAAAGAAGGAAAAGAAAAGAGGAAGAAAAGGAGGGTAAGTAATAGAGAATTACTCAAGATTTAGACCTAGCTCTCCAAGGAGAGTTCTTCAGGGAGTTTGCTTGCTCTCCCAGATGGCTGAGGCAGCTCCTATATAAACTGTTCTCAGATCTGACAGCATTGTGGGGAAGCACCTGATCCCAGTCAGATGCCATTTCTGAGCTTCACTTGAGACCAGTTGTTGATATTCTTTGGGCAGGGACTCACCAGTCTGTTGTCCATGGGAATGCCAGAATTTAGTCTAGCCCTGTTCCTGTGCCCATCAGAGCAGTGCTGAAGTAGTATTTGGCTAGCAGCACTTTCCCCATCAACTTACTTCCATTTTTGGAAAGCCCACACTTGGAAAGATGGCAGTCCTACACAACAGCTAGTCCACCCCTGAGTTATGCTATATTCTAGCTAGGCTGGGTGGTCAGCTGTACGGCAATGAAATATAGTCATAATCAACCTTTAACACTGTGATATGAGAGGGACAATGTGGAATTTATGCCTTTAATGGTGCTTAAGGATGAGAAGATCAGTTCCCCCATAGTCCATGGCAACTCCCAGATGAAAAACTGTCTAGAATCCCAATTATGTTTTTGCAGAACAGATTATGAACAAAGCAGAATAATCATATGAAACCGAGAAACATTTTAAAGCACTCAAGAACATGGATTTGGATATAAAGTAAGGTTGTGATCTTTTCCTGACAGGCTCTCTACTGTGAGACAGTTAGCAATTCAACAGGTCAGGTACCGCTTTTCCTGGCTTTCCAGGAAATCTTTGTTGATTGGATTTCTGAGTGCTGTGTAGCTATTCAGGTCACTGAATCTTATTCAGGATAAAAGGTAGCTGCCTGAACATGATGGAGCCTGAATCTCACAAAAAGAAATAGGTGTTTTGTTGTTGTTGTTGTTTTATGTTCTTCAGATATCATGGTAGATATATTGAATAGGTAGTTTAAATTAGTGGGTTGCAAACATTCTGACTTGATACTCATTTCCATATTGATGTTTCCTAAGGAAACCTGCCACGATTTCCTTGGAACAGTTGTGCAGGTACACACCATTCAGATAGAACACTGGCCAGATCTACTGGGCTATCATTGCCCATGAGAAATGAGAGTGAGACTGGAACTCACATTCAGTAGTAGTAGAAAAGCTGTCTTTCAGCCTGCCACTATTGATCTTCCAGTTGATGAACCTCTGAAAAGCTTTTCTGCATTTCCCAGAACTCAAGTTTGAAAACCACTGGACTGTATAAAAGACATTCACAGAAAAATGCTAGCTCATAACAGGTGATAGAAGTGCTCTTCCAAGGAAAGACACTTGACTGGTTACCGTCCTTCATTTCCATAAATTTCCCATCCTTGGTAGAGAAAGCTAAAGGGATTTTTTTTACAGCAGAGATTATGAAATGCTTTCCCCCAATAAATTTGACCATGGAAAATGGATGGGGTTTTTTTTAGGATCTTTAAAATGCGGCATAATTAAAGCTGTGTTCTATACGCATTATTTAGTAAGTATGTTGAAGTCAATAGGACTTGCATCAGAAGAAACATGTTCAAGGAGGGAGTTATTCTTTTATTATGCCTGCTAACCTATTGCTGTCTGAAAGCATAATAGGAACAAACTGCTACTCTATCATCACCACTATTGCCAAGCAAATACATGTCTTAAATTATAAGAGATTGCATGAAAAATGGTTAATTAGACAATTGTCTATTCACCTGTTTCTCTTACAGGACTTCTTTTACATAGCCAGTTTACTTTGGGAAATGCAGAAAAGCATCAAGGTCAACACCATTTATTTCTGTTTGCAATTTAGGCCCAGCCCGGGGTAAATCATCCCTGTGGCATCATCCTGTCAAACCAAAGCATCTTTCAGTCCCTTTAGTTTCAATGGGAGAGATTAAATAACACATTTTACCTCTTTGCCTTGCTTAGCATTGCTGGATCATACTCTAAATTTTTTTGGGAATCATATAACTAGTACAGGGGTCGGCAAACTCATTAGTCAAAAGAGCCAAATATCAACAGTACAACGATTGAGATTTCTTTCGAGAGCCAAATTTCTTAAACTTTAACTATATAGGTAGGTACACTGTTTATTAACTTAATAAACTTTAATTAAAGTTTTAAGTCTTAATTAAACTATAGGTACACTGAATAAAACTTGATGTCATACTTAATAGTGATCTTATTTATTGATAAAAATTAAATTGTAAGTCCCTGCCATTTCCCCCACCCCGTCCGGAGTCCTCGTCTGGAGGCCTGGTCTACCGCCATAAAAGCCTATTGGTAGACCTGGCCTCCGGCTGAGTCCCATTGGGAGACCAGGTCTACCCATTGGCTTTCTTGGCAGTAGACCTGGCCTCCGGAGGCCCATAGAAGCCAATTGGTAGACCTGGCCTCTGAAGGGGGACTTTTCCCCCTCCTCGGAGTCCAGGTCTACCGCCAAGAAAGCCAGTGGGTAGACATGGCCTCCCAATGGGACTCAGCCGGAGGCCAGGTCTACCAAAGGAAGCCTGCCCCACCCAACAGCTGATAGGCGGGGGGGGGGCAGGAACCACCGAGCCACCCGCCCAGCAATCGCGCTGCTAGAGGGGAGGGGAGGCTTTAGCCTCCCAACCATTGAGGGCAAGGAAAAGGGGGACCTGGCCATTCTCCACGGTGGGGGGGGGAGAGAGACAGCTCGCCCACTCTCTCTCTCTCTCAGGCGCGCTGGCTCTGCAGCCCGGCTGCTGGCACGAGCGGGCGCAAGAGCAGGGGCTCCGAACCAAGTTCGGAGAGCCGCACTCAACGGGCCAAAGAGCCGCATGCGGCTCTGGAGCCGCAGTTTTGAGACCCCTGAACTAGTACAATACTATGCATGTTTGCTTTTATGCAAGTTAAGGATCATCACATGCTTACTTCCAGGTAAATGTGCATAGGATTGCAACTGATGATAGTTGACTCAGGCTGCTTGATCCTTTGCATGCTTGATCAAAACAGGGGAAAGGGAGGAAGCTGAGTTCCATCTAGGCTGGTTTTTGTCTGCCTCTCCTTGCAAGCTGGGAGCAGTCAGAGGTGTTAGATGCAAAGTTTGGGATTTGTGTGGTAGCTTCTTTGCTGGGACCAGACTGGGATGTATGTATAGGGCTGCTGCTTTAATTTGTCAGCACTGGATCATATACTTGGTCGGGGAAATGGTGGAAGAACTCTTTTATGCCATATTTAAGATAACTTTCCTTATGGTTGCCAACTGGCCAGGAGAAAAAAGTCCTGACGCGGAAGCCAAGCGGATTAGCAGTCTTGTCCAGGATACCCATCAGAAAGTCCACGGCCACATAGAAAAAGTGTAGTTTATTTGTACAGTGCAGAAATATATACAGATACTCCTTTCACACTCTCCGCTCATAACATCCCGCATAGAACTGCTGTTTCACTTCATTATATACACCTGGTGATTACAACCACCAATCACAGTAGATATCCAATTATCCTGGCATTGCTACTGCATTGCATCAGCCACCTGGCTATAGCTGGATCAGGCCAGCTTTCTCTAGCTCCCCAGGTACTTTCCAGGCTGATTACATCATCCTTAGATCTCACTGATCTATCCTGCACCTGTCAAACTAACTGACAGACTTGTAATCTTGACAGGGTTGACAAATCTGGTTAGGGAATTGGTTCTTGTAAGTTATCCAGGCTGTGTAACCGTGGTCTTGGTATTTTCTTTCCTGACGTTTTGCCAGCAGCTGTGGCAGGCATCTTCAGAGGAGTAACACTGAAGGACAGTGTCTCCACTTCTCTGAAGATGCCTGCCACAGCTGCTGGCGAAACTTCAGGAAAGAAAATACCAAGACCACGGTTACACAGCCCGGATAACCTACAAGAACTAATGAACTCTGACCGTGAAAGCCATCAACAGTATTCTGGTTAGGGAAATTCCTGAAGATTTGGGGCTTGAGCCTTGGGAGGGTGGGGTTTGGGGTGGGGAGTGATTTCAGCAGGGTATAAGGCCATAAAGTCCATCCTCCAAGGATTAGACTTCCAGGGGAAATAATGTGTGTGGAGATCAATTAATTTTGGGAGATCTCCAGGTCCTACCTGGAGGCTGGCAACCTTGTCCTGTCTCTTTACTAGTAGTTTAAATGTGTGGAAATGGGCAGCTGAAGTTTTTTTTCATTACATGGAAGTAAATAACATCAGTATGTGCTTCAGGAAATATTGTTATCAAAGGAACTGCAAGATGGGACCAGTTTAAAAGTAGGCTACCTCACTTCTCTGTAAACAGAGAATTCACATGATATTCCCTTGCTTTAATTATATGAATGGGCCTCTCTCGGCAGAAATAAAGGGCATTGTTTTGATTTCCCTAGGACAATTCTCTCTTGTTCAAAATGGTACCCCTCTAGAAAAACAATAGCTAGCAAGCCAGAAAAAGGTGCTGGAGGAGGGGTCTGTGCTATATCACCACCACTTTGCCCCCGCCCCTCATTTTTATCACACTCTAGGAAAATACTGGAAGTGGATAAGTGGCTTTATTCATAAAGTTCATTTCTGTGATTAAGATTCAGACAAGGCTATGCGAGTTCTGCAAGATGTTAAGTTATTGTTTGTTCTGCTAGTATAGAAGTATTTTTGCAAAATTCTGCTTTCTTTGTGGCCAAGGGTCTATTTTTTACTGTGATGGTGGTTTAAACTATTAACGTTTTATGGAATATGATTCCCTGAAAATATTCATGTTCAAGCTTGGAATTCAAACTTTGTGGTCAATATGCTATAAAACTTTGATTTATTAAGTGAAAATTATAGTCGGTTGGACCAACTCTGAGAATGGGCTGGAATGCTGACTCCCCCTTTTCTGTTGCCCTATAGCATGCTTACTATAGGAAACAGAGAATGAAGGAAGCCTTTACTCTCCCTGCTACTGCTCTTTGTGTCAACTCCCAGACCCTTGACATAGCTGGTAGCAGGTTCTTGTGCTGGGCACAAGCAGAAAATAGTCTCTAGCAGCACCTGTAGTTCTCCCACTCCCAGATTTACTAAAACCTGTTGATACTCAGGTGGAATCAAAAAGGAAGTGAAAGACATAGTTAGCATGATGAATAGGGCTGGTAACCTTCAGGTGGTGGCTGGAGACCTCCTGGGATTACAACTGATTTCCAGATGACAGTTAACTTGGAGAAAATGGCCCCTTTGGAGGGTGGACTCTATGGCATTATATCCCATAGAGTCCCTTCTCTCCCTAAACCCTGTCTCATCAAGCTCCACCCCAGAATCTCCAGATATTTCCCAACCTGGAGCTTGCAACCCTAGGCTTAACTGAATGTTAGCCAGCCCCCCAAAAACAACAACAACAACAACAATTTTGAGCTCTGTTTACCCCACTGCAAATCTCCTGAGATAAAGGTTTTACACTGGCAGTAGCGCCCCACAACTTTTAAACTGAGAAAAATAAAGGCCAATGGGGATGGGAGAAAAGAGTACTTATTATACCACAGAGAGCATCTCTGGAATAAATCCGTGTGTGCAATATATTTATAGCTAGAAACAGGGCTGGATTTAGGTTTGATGAGGCCCTAAGCTATTGAAGGTAATGGGGCCCTTTATATGTCCAGCTGTCCTTTGTCAACAACAAATTGTCGCTGGTTTTTGTGTTGAATATATGCTATATGGTAATTTATGAACCTAATAGGTATCTAAAGCCATTTTGTCAGCTCCTAACCCTTAGAACCAGAAATCACCACAGAGTCATATAGAATCCAAGCAGATGGCTTTTACTGGTCAAATAGGCAATACAGTGCAAACAGGAAAGTATGGCAGCTATGAGAGTCTCACTAGCTGGAAGACAATATAAGGCAGTAAATGGCGGGAGATTACAAAGCATCAATAACGCACAAACAGAATACACTTTCCCAGGAGTAGCATTCCCAGGCTTTGGTATGTGAGGTCGACCTTGAGTCTAGACAGTTCAGCACAGATACAGAGGCAATACTGAAACCGAGATAGCAGCCTGACATCCTGCTCCCCTTAAGGCCCCCTCCCATTCTGCAAGGGGGCTGGTCTATCCGGGTAGGCAACGTGAAAGGCATTGATGAGTTTGGGGGCGGAGACATCTCGTGCGCGAACCCATTCGTCATAGGCAGGGGGGAAGTGTTTCCAACGGACTAAATACTGTAGGTTTCCATGGTGAATGCGAGAATCAAGGATTTTGGAGACCTCGAAGTGTTCCTCCCCCCCCCCACCATAATGGGCTGTTCGGGAGGCGGATCAGGATGCCATTGTGGAGAAGCAATATGGGGTTTCAGGAGGCTAATGTGGAAAACGGGATGCACACGCCTCAGGGTTTTGGGGAGAGCTAGTTCCACTGTGACAGGATTTATGATCCGTGTGATGGGGAATGGGCCAATGAATTTAGCATTGAGCTTATGGCACGGACGGGTGGAACGTAGATTCTTGGTGGAAAGGTAGACCAAGTTACCCACTCGCAGATCACCCCCGGGGGAACGATGTTTGTCGGCCTGCGCTTTGTACTTGCGCTTGGCTCGGTCGAGATTGCTAATGAGCCAGGGCCAAGTGGTATGGAGAGTGTGTGCCCAGGAGGCAACGTCGGGGTCCCCCTCTTCCTCCACATCATTTCTTGGAGTAACAGGACCGAAATCCTGTCCATACACCGCATAAAACGGGCTAAAACCTGTAGATTGATGCACAGCATTATTGTAGGCATATTCTGCAAAAGGTAACAGTTCTACCCAGTTATCCTGGTGGTAGTTGACATAACAGCGCAAATAACATTCAAGTACAGCATTGACACGTTCAGTTTGACCATCTGTTTGGGGATGGTATGCACTAGACAATCCCTGATCCACCCCCACCAACTTGAGGAATGCTTTCCAAAACTTAGAAACGAAACCACTGCCGCGGTCACAGATTATTTTGCGTGGAAACGAATGCAATCTGAAGATATGTGTCACGAAGAGGTGGGCCATTTTTTGAGCAGAGGGGACCCCTGCGCATGGAACTAAATGGATTTGCTTGGAAAACAAATCAGTAACCACCCACAACACAGTTTTTCCCCCGCTGAGAGGGAGATCAGTCATAAAGTCCATAGCAATTACTTCCCACGGTTTGCTGGGTATTTCCAGAGGTTGCAGCAGCCCCGGGGGTTTGCCCTGCGATCGTTTCATTGTGGCGCAAACAGGACAGCTGCGAATGAAAGAGTCAATGTCGGAACGCATCCCCCCCCACCAAAATTGTCTGCGCAATAAGTGAAGAGTCTTCAGAAACCCAAAGTGTCCAGCTGTTTTTACTCCATGAGCCAAGTGTAAAACGTCTTTTCGGAGCGCTTTGGGCACATACAATTTCGAGTCTTTGTACCAAGAACCCCCCTGTTCTATTACACCAGGAGGTAGGGTGTGATCGGAGCGTTCTAAAAGGCAATGATCCCGAAGGGAATTTAAAAAGGATTCGGAGATGGAAACTTTGGCGGGTACCCCCCCCCCGGCTATAGTGGCCTTAGGAACAGCTATGGGGGTAGCGCTTATGTGCGGTGGTGCGCAGACTGCAGGCGGTAGGGCGGCCAGTGGGGTTGGAGGGGCGGGAACGCCGGTTCATTGCCGTTGTGGGGGCGGCTGGGCAGCCGGTCGGGCTGGCGGAGCTTGTGTGCTGGGTATGGTGTGCTGCTGCTGGGATCGGGTTTGCACGGCCAGTACAGGTAGGGCTCCTCTTTGTGTAGGGGTGAACAGAGAGTTGGTTGGCCTCTCGAGTTTCACCGGGTATTGTGGCAACCGGGAGAGGGCATCTGCGAGAACGTTTTGCTTCCCAGGGACATGTTTTAGGACGAAACGAAACTGAGCAAAGAATTCCGCCCAACGTTGTTGTTTTGCCGATAGTTTATGGGACCCCGTGAGGGCAGCTAGATTTTTGTGATCGGTCCAAACCTCAAAGGGGACTTTAGACCCTTCCAAGAATTGCCGCCATAGAGTTAGTGCATGGTGAATGGCCGATGCCTCTTTCTCCCAAATGGGCCAGTTCAATTGAGCGTGCGCAAATTTCCTTGAAAAGTAAGCACAAGGGTGAAGGAGACCATCCGGTCCTTTCTGGAGGAGAGCCCCTCCCATAGCTACATCGGAGGCATCGACTTGTACAATAAACATTTGATTTGGGTCAGGGTGCCGTAGCACAGGCTCCGAGGTGAAGAGGCGTTTGAGAGTTACAAAAGCGGCTTGGCATTGATCAGTCCAGAGGATTTTCGCGGAGGGTAAGGTAGCTGAGCTTGCTTTTCCTTTGGTTTTTAGCAGGTCAGTGATGGGTAGAGCCACTTGGGCGAAGTTAGGGATGAACCCTCGATAGAAGTTTGCAAACCCCAGAAACTGCTGTACTTGCTTGCGGTTGGTGGGGGGAGTCCAATCGAGAATGGCTTGGACTTTGTCAGGATCCATGCGAAGACCTTGGTGAGAGATTATGTATCCTAAAAACGTGAGTTTGCTTTGATGAAATTCGCATTTAGCCAGTTTTGCAAAAAGTTGGTGGTCGCGCAGGCGCTGTAGAACCTCCCGGACCAGAGCTACATGCTCGTCCATGGTTCTTGAATAAATAAGAATGTCATCTAAATAAACTACCACCCCGCGATACAGCAAGTCATGAAGGATTTCATTGATAAGTTGCATGAAGACCCCCGGGGCCCCTTTTAATCCGAACGGCATCACGAGGAATTAATACATTCCGAAACAGCTAGAGAAGGCAGTGAGGTGCTCATCCCCTTCGCGGATACGGACCCGGTAGTAGGCTTCCACCAAGTCCAACTTGGAGAATACACGGCCCTCCTGTAATTGTCCCAAAATATCAGATATTAATGGGATAGGATAGGCGTTGGATTGGGTAACTGCATTGAGTTTTCTGAAGTCAATGCATAGGCGAAGGTCGCCCTCCTTCTTTCGGACGAAAAATGCGGGGGCCGAGTTCGGGGCATTCGATGGGCGAATGAACCCTCTGGCGAGGTTTTTGTCTAAAAAGTCCCGGAGAACAGTGCGCTCGGAAGCGCTCATAGGGTAAATCTTACTTTTGGTTAATGTGCAGTCCTTGACCACTTCAATTGCACAGTCCGAGGCCCGGTGGGGGGGCAAGGTATCACATTCTTTAAGGTCGAAGACATCTGCAAAGTCCCGGTATATGTTAGGTAGGATTGAAGGTGCTGGGACATCGGAGGTTAATGCGGGGACGGGCGGATATAACAGCGCAAAGCGCTGCCGATGCTGGTCGCACGTGGGGCTAGCGAAGGAGATAGTGTTCGTTTCCCAGTTAATACTGGGACTATGTCTTTTAATCCAGTTAATTCCCAAGACTACTTCGAATCGGATAGGGGCTATAGTGAAGTCTATTTGCTCCCAGTGGGAGCCAATTCCCATCGCTACCCCTATGGTGCGGTGATCAACTGGACCCCCCTGGAAATGGCTCCCGTCCATTTGGGCAAATTACACGGGGGCTGGTAAAGCCTCAGATTCGGCTTTGAGTGCAGCAAAAGTGGTTTCACTTATGAGAGTACGACAGCAGCCGGAGTCAATGAGTGCTTTGACGGGTAGTTGGGGGCCACCGTTATGGTGTTGTAAAACTGCATCCACGTAGACGGTGGAATCCACTTCTTTGATTTTAGTGGGAGCATTTGGTTTAGCAGGAGGATCTGCAGAGGTCTGTGGAGACGCTCCACTCACCACAGACCGGAGCCGTTTTTTGACAAGTCAAGGGGAGATTCCAAGTTCAAGGCTGGAGAATTCCATGGGTTTTCTTCATCCGAGGAGGGAAAGTTGTCCCCCAATGGGGCACTTGTAATCCGAGACCCGGCGGGGTCGTTCGTAGTAGGCAGGGAGGTTGGGTCTCCAGCATGAAGTGCAGAGGGTGTGGGTCTTCCCGGCGCTGCGCTGCGGGTGGCCGCGGTGCCTCTGCGTGGTGGACGACCTCTGGCTCGGGTTATCGTGCTGGGACGAAATGATTCAGGGCGGTATGGGCAAACAGCTGCAAAGTGGCCCATTTCCCCGCAAGTAAGACAGGCACCTCTCTGAAATCGGGCTTCACGTTCCTGGGGCGGACGTGTAGGATTTCGTGGCGGCGGTGCCTTCGGTTGGGGCTTTTGGGTGCTTTTCTCCTTGTGCTTTTGACGGACAAGAGAAATAAAGCGTTGGCGACTTTCCACTTCCTCGGCTAATAGAATCCACTCTTCAAGGGTATCGGGATCACCCCGCATGTATGACAAGTTCAGAACATCAGGGTGCAAGGCTTCCCTGAAATGGTGAATTAGGGTGGCTTCGGGCCAACCCCCAATTTTACTTGCCAGTCGTTGAAATTCATCGGCAAATTCTCGAACTGGAGCAGAGCCTTGTCTTAGTTGTAAGAGTTCCGCTTTGGCACGTTCCCCCAGAAAGGGGTCCTCAAACCTCCTCCTCAGAGCAGTCATGAAGTTGTTGAGGGAACGTATAGAGCGGGAGCGGGTGTCGAACTGGAGAACCATCCAGTCAGCTGCTTTACCTGTCAGAAGGGAAGCCACATAGCGCACTCGGCTGTCCTCCGTGGGGAAAAGCTGCCCTTGTTCTCGCATATAGCTGTCCACTTGATGCAAGAAACAAGGCAGAGTCTCAAGAGATCCGTCGTACGTAGTTTTCAATTTGAGTTGCTTCCAAGGGCCGGGTGCAGGCTGACCCGGTTGGACGGGTGGTCCGGGTGGAGGAACAACGGGAGCTCCGGGAGGCAGGAGTGGAGCAGGCACACTAGCGGGTGGCTGGACGGGCACCCCCTGACCCGGTATTGGAACGGGCTGTACCTGGGCTATCAGGGCTTGTTGTAATTGCCTGTTATCTTGAAGCATATGCTCCATTAGCTCTTGGAGTTGATCAACACGGTCGGTGAGCTCCCGATTCTGGGCTCGTAAGAGGTGAACATCCTCGCTTGGGCCACCGGTAAGATGAGGTTTACTGGTCCGGAAACTCGTGGCCCATTGAGAGCTGTCCCCATAGAGATCCTCATCCTCAGACTCTCCGGAGTCTCGGCGTCGGTCAGCAAGGCGGCGTGCGCGTTGGGTCGTGCGCGACGGGACAAACGCCGGGGAAAAAGACAGACCTAACAACCCCTGTACAGTGTCCTTGGGGCGAGTATCCATTTTTGCCCGGTCCCTATCCTTTGCGGCCAGAGCCTCGGCTGCCGCCTTAGCTGCTTCAGCAGCTTCTTTATCCTTTGCGGCCAAAGCTTCGGCTGCCGCCTTAGCCGCTTCGGTGGCTTCCTTATCCACAAGAACTTTGGCGTTCTCAAGTCTCAGGGCAGCCTCTGCCGTAACACGCGGTAAAAGCTCCGTTTCCAGAAGTGTGAGTATGGGGTCAGGTCCCCCGCCGAGCAATGGCTGTATTCGAACTGCCAGCGCGGGCGCATCGGCTCCAAATGTTGAGGTCAAACATTGAGCCAAGGTGGCCACCGGGGTGTCCTTTGTACATTCCACAAGGAGAAGAGCGGTGCGAATAGCTACCCGCTTGGCTTCAGCTTGACAGCTGGCCGCATCAGGTATTAGGGAAAAACCCTCCTGCGGGGCTCCTGCCATGGCAGCGTTTCCCAGGGTAACAGAACTAGAGGGAAGAGTCCCCCGAGAAATAAGATTGTCCAAAAGTCCAGTTAGTACTTGTAAGTCCTCAGTTGCCAACCGGGCATCGTCCAGTAATTGATCCAAATCTTGAAGATCTAAACGAGTATTAGTATCCTCAGACGTCAACATCCAGAGAACCCCTCTTAGAGATTGCCACTGTTCCTGTACCAGTCCCCTCAAGCGGCAAACCTCTAGGGTAGTCCGAAAAAGTTCAGCGACTATGTCCTGTAATAGGGTGGGATCCTCCAGAGAGGAATCCAGGGTAGTAGGTCACTCGGAGAGCCTCCCAGCTCCCATCCAAGTGGCAGGCGAACCCCCCCGGGCTCCAGCCTGGCTAGTAGTACAATGAAGAAGGTGTGTTAGCTGCCATAATGTCAGCTCCTAACCCTTAGAACCAGAAATCACCACAGAGTCATATAGAATCCAAGCAGATGGCTTTTACTGGTCAAATAGGCAATACAGTGCAAACAGGAAAGTATGGCAGCTATGAGAGTCTCACTAGCTGGAAGACAATATAAGGCAGTAAATGGCGGGAGATTACAAAGCATCAATAACGCACAAACAGAATACACTTTCCCAGGAGTAGCATTCCCAGGCTTTGGTATGTGAGGTCGACCTTGAGTCTAGACAGTTCAGCACAGATACAGAGGCAATACTGAAACCGAGATAGCAGCCTGACACATTTGCACATAACAAAATATGTATTTTTTCAAAGTAATTGTTTTTTATCTTATATTTTGGAAATGTACATCCAGTTTTTTTTCCTTTAAATTTTTTTGGGGGGGCCAAGAGAGTGGGGCCCTAAGCTATAGCTTGTTTAGCTTATACGTAAATCCGGCACTGGCTAGAAAATAATGTCCATCAAAATACAACTACTGGAGTACAAACTTACCACAATGAGTTGTGTCTCTGTGTGAGTGTGTGGGTGTGCAATTTATTTCCTAGTGGGTGACCTTTGTTTGTTGTAAGCACACACAGAGACACAACTTCACAGTTGTTTCTCGATATATATCACTTTTCGGGTTAGGATTATATTAACATTTTTTGAGGGCTTCTTTTGCCGTAACACCTACCATTTCCATCTATAAATGTATACGTTTCATTTGTACGTCCTGAGGTACATTATACCTCCTCGGGTGCTTACTTTCTTTAGCATGAATAGTAACTGGCATTAAAAAGTGAATGGATGAGACCTACCAAAAAGACAGACCATCCTATGTGAAGGAATCTTTCGAGGGGCCCATGTGGGACTTCAGCCATTTGTGAGGGAGCTTTGCTGAATGTCTGAAACATGCAAGTGGCAGAAGAGTGCCAATAAACACAGCCTGCGTGTTCTGGATCCTTTTTGCGTGAGATGAATTAGAGTGGAACTAGGAAGGAAAATGACATGTTTCTAAGTCCAGAAGCATTGTTCAGATTACGGACATGCCATTCAAGGAAATGAAAGCACTTGAGTTGGCAAGTGAAGCCCAAGAGCCAGAGCTTATTTTAGTCTGAAAATAATCCTTTGTCTGGGAGTCAAAATGAAAAGCGAGCGCTCCGACAGACGCCAGGATTTCGCTGAAAGGAGGGCTGAGTGGAATGCAAGTGAAACGGCAGGGGGAAACGTTCTGGCAGCTTGTGGGCAGGCACTTGGGGCTCGTGGCGCTGTGAGAGCCTGTCCTTTTGAACTAGCTGTATCGGGCGTAACTTTCCCTGGGAACTGCAACTCTTCAAGCGATTATGGTGAAGTCCTGGGCCTTTGCCACTCAGTGCAGGTTATTCTTGGCAGAGGCATTAAAGTCACTACAAAAAAAGAAGAAGGAATCCAACAATCGGTTTTTTCTCTCCTTTGCTGGAGCCCCAGAAACATGCCAAATCCCATGTTGCAAAAAAAAAAAAAAAAAAAAAGTCTGGTGAAACAGAAAACTTAAAATGATTTGATTGATTATAAGCTTATTTCTCTCTGTGATTAAAAACAATGATAGGATTGCATTGGCAGAAAGAGATGTACAGCCCAAGCTTATGTCATAAGCTTATCTTTAAACTCTTAATACTATGATCCTATGTAAGCCCATATACCCTAGGAAGTAACTGAGTGTTCAGAGGGGTATACTCAGGTAAGTATATGTAGGATCACAAGTCTTAAATGTGTATATTTTAAATATAAAATTGGTGGAGATGTGCAATCAGAAATGTACCTGTTAAAATCTGGCCAGAGCAATCCACATTCATAAATATCACATATGTTCCACATCCAAACAGAACTATCTCTATCTGGTATCCTTTCCCCAAGCAGCAGAAAGCAATGGGCAGAAAAGAGTAATTGAGCAGACATGTCCCTCAGAGGGATGTCCTCCAGCCAAGGCAGTTTGCTCATTTCCCAACCGTGTAAGATTACCCCAAAGGTTTTTCTCTGCATAGGCTGTCCAACCTCTGCCAATCACTGCGCAATCTCACTGACTTTAGGAGGGCTTTTTGATTCTATATGAGCTCTATATGAGCTTTTTCCTTATCTCTGAGGTTCTGCACACTACCGGCCAAGCAGCAAAAAAGGCACTGCATACACACCATAAAGCAGAATCTGCATGGGGGATAGGGCCAGGGGTTCAGCTTCAGGCTGCATGTGCTCCCAGCTTAGGATATGAAGCCTGCATGCAGCAGGGTGAGAGGAAAGCAAGAGCTTTGCTACCACATGCTAGAAGAGATTAGGGAGGACAGGTCCAGGGTTTGCCTTTGCCATGATCATCCTGCAGAGGAACAGAAGCAGAGGCACAAGGCTTCCCCCACCCGGCAATTGGAAAGAACAGAGATGCACACATACACACATTTGGTTGATAGGAGAGAGGGGAGTGAAAATGACGAATATTCTCTCTCCATGCAAGAAAGAGCCACTGATTCAGAACTGGAGATCTCCATTCAGTCTGTATTTTATTTAAATGCACAGCGGCCCAGTTGTTTGTGTGGAGCACCATGAATTCATGTCCATTCACATACAAAGCAGGGGGTCTATTTTTAAATAAAAGCAGAGCATGAGAATGATAGTAGCTAACCCCCCCTGCTTTAGCTCTACTGACTGAAGCTTATTTTAGGATGAGCAAGTATACAGAAAATCAGGTGGGCTAAAAGAAAAATGGTAAAGAAAAATGCTGAAAGCAATGAACTGCATTGAAATCAGACACACCGATGTGCAGGCTGCCACTTCATGTACTTGTGCATTCTATTTTTGTCAAAAAAATAAATAGATCTTTTTTACAACCCCCTTGAAGATCTAAAAAAAGAGAGATAATAATATGTCTTTTCATGCCAGACTTTGATTCTAAACAGACTAGCTTTGATCGGGATATTAAAGAACCAGACTCAAGGTTTTAAAATGATAAAAGAATTAAACCTGACACTTATTTTTGGTACCCATTAAATCTGAGGATGAATCTTTCTATGATGGTTTCAAGCGTGATTGTTAATTTGGGGGAGTTAATAGAGGAGGAGGAGGTGTGGGATGGTACAGTATAGCCCAATCTTGTCATATCTCAGAAGCTAAGCAGGGTCGGTACTTGGAAGGGAGACCTCTAAGGAAGACTCTGCCGAGGAAGGCAATGACAAATCACCATTGCTTAATCACTTGCCTTGAAAACTCCACCAGGGGTCGCTATAAGTTGTCTGTGACTTGACAGCACTTTACACACACAACAGAGAAGGAGTATTTTTTTTCTTTGTGTGCAATGACTAAAAAAACTCCTTCATTTGTTCATGTTTTCTTCTTTTCTGGGTTCCTTGGAGGTCAGACATTCTTATGCATCAAAATGAAAACTCTGGAGATGAATGTCATTGTGTTAAGACTGTTTCATGAACTTGTAGGTTCCTTTTTGTTTCTAGATAATTGCTTGACTGACCTCACTTCATTTGCCTAACCTGATTTTCTGGCAGTTTGGGATGTGACACCAGATGCTGATCAAAACAGAAATCTACATCTGTATTTCTAAATGTCAACTTCTATTTTGTTCTGCTCAGGCAAATGTGAATTTTGGTTGTGACATCAGAAAGAACTTGGCCTCTGGACTGACTCCACTGAAATCATCTTTATGATATCATATAATACAATTAAACACTTGCTGTCATCACAATGTTATTGAAGAAGGACAGACATTAAGTTGAGAGAAATCATAGAATCATAGAAACACAGTTGGAAGGGAACTCTAGGGTCATCTAGTCCAACCCCCTGCACAATGCGGGAAATCCCTGCTTGGATCTGGGTTCATTGTGCATTAAAATAACCCGGGTTGGGGGAAACTGTATGCGTTGCTTTGAATGACCAGGGATGAAACTGTGTGCTAATCGAACCATGAATACAGAAAAGCAATCTCCCAAGTTCAAATCAAGTCCCACCCCTTTAAATGCTGCTCTGTAATTGGCTTACTTCACAGTGCTCACCGTGAGAGATTTCCTCCCCCGTAAACCCAACTGCTGCATAAAGAAGCATTTTAAGAACAAAAAACAAAAATACGGAGCAATCTGAAAAAAAGGGGGGAGGAGAAATCCAAGCCTCGTTTTTAAAAAGCCTTTCTTTTGCTCAGAAAGAGCTCTGGAGGTAACAGGAAGCAGGAAGCACTTGAATCCCTGCCTCTTAACACACTGCTTTATGATTGGCTGTGAGAGAAGTCAATTTGCTGTGTTTTCCCCAATGCAGTATGCACGCTCTGAAACTCCAGAATGAGCCAGGATGAACGGTTTAATTCAGGCCAGAAGAGGAATGGGAAAATCTGGATTCGTTTTGCATTTAAACAGTGTTGAGCTTCCAAGGAATGAGATAGCATGCATACTGAAAAAATTGATCCTGGCTGAAACAGGGAATAAAGGAGGTTAAAGCGACCTTGCATTCATTACCAAAGTTAGTGTTATGATGACATGTGATCGCTGATTGGCTAGAATCAATCTAAGCACACTTTCACAATGCTAACTTACCCCAATTTTTCTCCAACATCTTTCTCTGAAGAGAGGTGGGAATGAAGATTTCAGACAGCATTTAAAAAAAGGAGGGAAAGGGGCAGTCAGTCCTAAAAGGAATACACTGCAAAAACCCCAGCTTAGCCTGCAGAGGCAAAAGAGGTTTACAGAGGCAATGCCATATAAGGGAACAGTCTGGGCAGTCAGACAACATATATATTGCATGGAAGAGAAACATTGCATCAAAGGTGGTTTGGAAAACCTCAGGGAATAAAACAGAGAACACAGAGAAAGAAAATGGGTTAGACAACTTGTTCAAGAAAGGTACAAAAATATATTGAATGAGTAGCAGTTGTTGTTCTGTACTTCCCCATGACCCATGGGGAAAAAAGATTTTGTGTAACTCTTCTATGGCGAGGTGGCTTCACTTCCAATGCAGGGAAAGCACATATCTATTATTTTATTTATTTAAAACATTTATTAGCCGCTGTGGCGGGACAACTGTACTATCCCATAAATGCTTTCTCCCCAGACTTTCCCAACTAGCTCACAGCCCAGTCAGGAAACTGGGGCAGAAAGCTGCTTTTTGCCCCTCCTGTTCTGTTTTCCCTTTAGGTTGTAAATGATGCTCACTATCTGAAGAAGTGCATCCTTTCCCATACTGTCCCCAGCCACCAGGGCATCACTTCACCATTCCATCTCCATAATTGTGACAGCATATCTTGCCAATCTTCCCCTTATCCCACAACAGCCACCTTTCTTCCTTACAGAGCTCAAGATGGCTTACATCATAGACAAAACACATAAAATACATTAAAAACACAAAAACCAAAATTTAAAGTCACAACTCAAGACTGCTAGTAAACTTGACCAAATGCTGTTTTTCTACATATGTATCCCAACGAGGTAGAAAAATGAGCTCTTTTTAAAACTGCAACTGAAGGGCAGAAACCAGAACACAAGCTTCTAGTGTTTTTAGAACTGGTAAAGGCACTTAGACATCCCAACCCTAGGCATTTTTACCCAGATTGAGTTTAATGGAGTTTACCAAATAAGCATGTTTTTCTCCAGGTCAGCTTGGCCAGGGGTCCTGGAGGGTTTTTGCCTTCCTTTGGGCATAAAGCAGGGGTCACTGAGGTAGTGGGGGGTTAGTTGTAAATTTCCTGCATTGTACAGGGGGATGGACTAGATCACCCTTGAGGTCCCTTCAAGCATTATGTTTCTATGTTTCTGTGTTGAAGAATGCCGTTTTAACCTATCAGATATATAAAATGCGTGTGGAAAACTCTAATCCATGTTAACCAATCTTCTGGGCAAACACACTTGAAGAGGTTGAATCTGTAATTTGTGTGGATATAGAAAGGATACTTCTAAGTGTAAATCTTGGACATCCTTTCCTTCCGGCCTTAGACTACCATCTATCCACTTCTTAGGTCATCCTATGTGCAGTACGGAGCACCACATGTGACTTTGGGCATTTTGAATATGAAAGAACGACAATGCAGAGAAAATGGAGCAGAACAAGAAGCCTGACAGCTATTTCTGGCTCAGATTCATTGACAAAAAGACACTTCAAGCTGTGAGAAGCAGCTGATAGGTATTCAGGTGTGGGGCACAGCTTGACAGCTACTGAAGCCATATCAAAAGGAGATAGACTAAAGAGCCTCAACAAAATCTCAACGGATCAAGGCAAAATACAATGCCCTGGATAGTTGATGCATCTATCAAAATGTGTTAAATGCTGTTAAGTTTGCTATTTATATTGTGCATGTGTTTGCCATGTGGATTTCCCAAATATATATTCAACTTGGTTCTTGTAGGTTATCCGGGCTGTGTAACCGTGGTCTTGGAATTTTCTTTCCTGACGTTTCGCCAGCAACTGTGGCAGGCATCTTCAGAGTAGTAACACTGAAGGACAGTGTCTCTCAGTGTCAAGGGTGTAGGAAGAGTAATATATAGTCAGAAAGGGGTTGGGTTTGAGCTGAGTATTGTCCTGCAAAAGTAATGTGCTAATCATTGTTCTGTAAGTATCAAGATAATGTGCTAATGAGGGTATGGTATGTTAATATGGAACCATTGTATCCTGAAGTGATCTGTTAATGTGTGTAATTCAAAGCTAATCTGTATGGCTATTGTTGAATGCTGTCTTTGTCTGGAGGTTTTTCAGGGCAGGAAGCCAAGCCTTATTCATTCTTAAACTCTCCTCTTTTCTGTTAAAGTTGTGCTGATGTTTATGAATTTCAATGGCTTCTCTGTGCAATCTGACAAAATAGTTGGTAGAATTGTCCAGTCTTTCAGTGTCTTGGAATAAGACCCTGTGTCCTGTTTGTGTCAGTCCATGTTCAGCCACTGCTGATTTCTCAGGTTGGCCAAGTCTGCAGTATCTTTCATGTTCTTTTATCCTTGTTTGTATGCTGCATTTTGTGGTCCCGATGTAAACTTCTCCACAGCTGCAAGGTATACGATATACTCCTGCAGAGGTGAGGGGGTCTCTTTTGTCTTTTGCTGATCGTAGCATTTGTTGTATTTTCTTGGTGGGTTTAAACACTGTTTGTAGGTTATGTTTTTTCAAAAGTTTCTCCATCCTATCAGTGACTCCTTTAATAAATGGCAAGAATACCTTTCCTATGGGAGACTGTTTTTCCTGAGTTTTCTGATTTTTGTTTGGTTTAATGGCCCTTCTGATTTCATTCTTGGAGTAGCCGTTTGCTAGCAGTGCGTGATTTAGATGATTATTTTCTTCCTTGAGAAACTGTGGTTCACAGATCCGTCTTGCACGGTCCATTAATGTTTTGATTATTCCTCTTTTCTGTCGGGGGTGGTGGTTGGAGTTTTTGTGTAAGTAGCGATCTGTGTGAGTTGGTTTCCGGTAGACCTTGTGACCTAACTGAGAGTTTGTTTTACGGATGACAAGGGTATCAAGAAATGGGAGTTTACCCTCAATTTCCTTTTCCATGGTAAACTGAATGTTTGGATGGATATTATTAAGATGGTTTAGAAAGTCCATTAATTTTTCTTCACCATGGCTCCAAATAGTAAAAGTATCATCTACGAACCTGAACCAGACTGTAGGTTTGTAAGGTGCTGATTCTAATGTTGTCTTTTCAAAATATTCCATGTAAAAGTTTGCTATTACTGGACTGAGTGGACTTCCCATAGCTACTCCATCAATCTGTTCATAAAATTCTTGATCCCATAGGAAATAACTTGTTGTCAAACAATGGTGAAATAAGGCTGTTATATCTTCTGGAAAAATCTGGTTAATCAATGAGATTGTGTCTTTTACTGGAACCTTGGTAAAGAGGGATACAACATCAAAACTGATTAATATATCCTGTGGATTGAGTCTCAACGGACTGATTTTGTTGATGAAGTGAGTTGAATCTTTGATGTAAGAAGTGGTTTTTCCAATGTGGTCCTGTAGGAGGGTGGTCAAATATTTAGCTAATTCATAGGTTGGGGAACCAATGGCGCTCACGATGGGTCGGAGTGGAACGGAATCCTTATGAATTTTAGGTAGTTGGACTAGATGACCCTAGAGTTCCCTTCCAACTGTGTTTCTATGATTCTATGATTTCTCTCAACTTAATGTCTGTCCTTCTTCAATAACATTGTGATGACAGCAAGTGTTTAATTGTATTATATGATATCATAAAGACTACCTAAAATTCATAAGGATTCCGTTACATCCTGCTCTCACAGAAGTGTTGTATGATCACTGTGATGTGGTCATTATGCAACATGTGCCATAGTTAAGGACCACCTTCTCCCATACCAACCTACCTACTCCCTCCAGCCATCTTCAGAGGGCCTGCTTCGGTTGTCCCCGCCATCTGAGGCTAGATGGGTGGTGACCCAAGGAAGGGCCTTCTCCGTCATAGCACCAAAACTTTGGAACTCCCTCCCAAGCGAGATTCATCTGTCTCCCTCAATCAGTGTCTTTCGCCAGCTGGCAAAGACCTTGTTGTTTTGTCTGGCATACCCCCGATAACGGTATTGTCCCTCCTATTAATGCTATGTGTTTTTAATTATTTTTATCATTTTAACAGCATTTTAATTGTTTAAATGTTTAATTGTTTTATGTTTGCTGCCTTATAAACCCTGATTGGGTGGAAAGGCAGCATAAAAATGTTTGAAATAAATAAATAATAAAGTAAGTAGTTGCTCCAAGAAGATGTATCTGTATGCCAATGGTCAAATCATTCAAACTTTCCTGCTTTTTTTTTGGGGGGGAAGATAAAGAATTATGTCATCCATCCATATATATGTCTGTATGGAAAAGTGTTGTTGTATGCTGCATTGTGAGAAAGGCTGCATGCTCATTCTTAACCAACCCAGGAATGTAAACTTTGGCCCTGGTAAGAATCTAAACAAAATCTAAAATTCTAATCATATCATGTGTGTGTGTGTGTAAAGTGCCGTCAAGTCGCAGCCGACTTATGGCGACCCCTTTTGGGGAGCTTTCATGGCAAGAGACTAACAGAGGTGGTTTGCCAGTGCCTTCCTCTGCACAGCAACCCTGGTATTCCTTGGTGGTCTCCCATACAAATACTAACCAGGGCTGACCCTGCTTAGCTTCTGAGATCTGACAAGATCAGGCTAGCCTGGGCCATCCAGGTCAGGGCAATCATATTGTATAGTAATATAATAATATTAGAGTTCAGATTTTTCTAAAAAGAATATACAGCAGGCAAAAGGAGATGTTTGGCACCTCAGAAAGTAAGACATTTTACATAGCAGGCATAGAAAAGCAATTGGCAACCCCTGGAAGACAGGCAGCATTATAGATTGGGGGCATAGAAGTATTTTGCACCCAAGGAACAGAGGAAAGCATTTTATTGTCCCCAGGAAGACAGGTGCAATTATCAGTAGAGAAAAGTGTCTGGCCACCACAAACAGACAAGCCGAATGCACTGCAGTGACATACAAGCCCAGCTGAAATCAGAAGACATAGGCAGAGAACACGGGCAGCAGCAGAAATGGAATGCTGGTAAAACTCACCAGCTAGCTATAGTGAAATGCTAGAAAGAATCTGAAAATGTTTCATTTCAAATGCGACAAAACTAATTCAGGCCAAAAAGAGAATTTGGGAAGGATGGTTATATAGAAGCAAGGAAGCGTCTCTCCAAGTCACTGAGCCAACAATGTAATTGGTAGAAACACTGTGGAAAGACAGACCTATCTGCACCATTCTCTTTGCAGTAATGTCTGTTTCAGCTTGATTATTGCAAAGATTTAATGTCACTTTCATAAGTCCAGGAAAACAAATGCAAATAAAAGATGGTTGATTTCCACTTGTTCTTTAAAACAACTTATAATAAATGGAACTTCAAAAATGTCATTAGTTTTAAAATGAATGCACATCCTTAAAAGGTTTATTTCTCTAGTGTTCCTACAGAGATAAAATAAGCATTAAAAACTGGTATTGAAGTAGAAATCTGCAACAGGTAGGTAATATTGAGTGCTCTTTTTAAAAAGAACTCTGTTAGATAATTAGGAAATAAACATGTATAAAACAGAAATGAGAACTGTTAATGGCATGCTGGCTATATATGAAAGTTAGTGTATGTCTGAACTGTTTAAGACAAACTAAAAGAGAATCGCCATTTGAACTGTTTGAAGCGGATATGTCAGAAAAAAATGGTACTTCTAAAAGATGTCGTTTGCTCAAGCTCATGTCACATATACAGAGAATTTACTGCACTACACTGAGAGCTCTGTTGTTATATTAATGGACTATATCCTTACCACTCCATTCATCAGAGTATGAAGCCTTCCTACAGCCTATGAAGCCTTTTTCCTGCTTAAGTGACAATCCTTTTAGTGGAAGAGCTATTTAAGCTAGAGGAAAGTTCCTCAGGCTGGAGAAAGGCTTCAAACTTCACTGAGCAGAGTGGTAGGATACAGGCTAATGTCTGTCCCCGTGAGCATGGTGGCTGTCAGTGTGCTTCCTGGGGCATCCAATTGCTCCTTCCCCAAAGCAAACAGCTACTCTTGGCTTTTCTTCACAGCAGTACAGTAGAGATGTAAAGGCCTGGAAACATTACGGGGAAAAACAAACACTTTCTCTCCCCCATTTTTTTCCTGAGGCCTTTTTTCAATATTTCTGATGGAAAAATTTGAAATATGTGGAGTGCTGAAAAATACTCCTATGAAATATTTTCTCTTTTGGAGTGAGTGAAATGCTGGGCATGCTGTAGACATTAAATTCAAGATGCATTTCTGCACCTACAAGTTACCTAATATTAATGAGGGGAGCATGCATGCAGGGCTTTCATTGCTTTCATTGCATACCTTCTGTTGTCCTTTTGACCTGGCTTGTGGTTATCCTTATGGTTGAGTTTTTCACCTCTTCCTCAAAGCACTATGACACGTATACCCATGGACTGGGTAAATGGTAGCTTATTGCCATAACTTGCTGAAGGGGGGGAGATAAGAAGGAGGTGGAGCAGAAATTGTACCAAAGTCTCAGAGGAAAATTCTAAAAGTTTCACTTAGAACTGAACTCTCTAACCAGATAGCAAAAATTAAGCTACATGTGCTTAATTTTGCATTATCTTGCAGTTTTTTTCTCACGTATTGGATATATTTGGAATTTTGCTTGTATTAAGCTAAAGTGTTTATAACGTTTGCATTCCATAAATACATCTATTGCAATTTTGTAGGCTAAATAAGATATAATGAGGCATTTTATGTTGTGTGTATGTGTGTGCTAAGTGCTGTCAAGCCGTTTTCAACTTAAGGCAACCCTATGAATCAATCACTTCCAAAATGGCCTATCATTAGCAGCCTTGCTTAGGTCTTGCAAACTAAGAGCAGTAGCTTCCTTGATTGAGTCACTCCATCTCAAGTTGGGTTTTCCTCTATGCCTTTTTCCTAGCATAATTGTCTTTTTAGCGACTCTTGTCTTCTCATAACGTGACCGAAGCATGATAGCCTCAGTTTAGTCATTTTAGCTTCTAGGAAGAGTTCAGGCTTAATTTGATCTAGAACCCACTTATTTGTCTTTCTGGCAGTCTTTGGTATCCATACAACTCTCCTTCAACATCCCATTTCAAATGAATCAACTTTCTTCCTGACCACTTTCCTCATTGTCCAACTTTTACACTCATGCATAGTAATGGGGGAATACTATAGTATGAATTGTCTTGATCTTGGTCACCAGTGACATATCTTTACACAAGAATCTTTTCTAGCTCCTTCATGGCTGCCCTTCCCAGTGTCAATCTCCTTCTGATTTCTTGTTAGCAATCTCCCTTTGGGTTGATGATTAAGTCAAGGTATAGATTTTTTTTTAACAATTTCAATTTCTTCATCACCCTTAAAGTTTTATTATTCCCCAGTAGTCATTACTTTTGTCTTCTTGATGTTCAACTGTAATCCTGCTTTGGCACTTTCTGATTTAACATCCATGAGTTGTCATTTCAAGTCTTAACTATTTTTTGCCAGTTATGTGGTGTCATCTGCATATCTCAAGTTGTTAACATCCCTTCTACCAATTTTTATTCCATCTTCAACTAAATCTAAGCCACCTCCTGGTCTTGTTTTAGCAAAGAGAACAGAACTTCTCAGTCTTCTGCTTCTGATTATGTGATCTATTTGATTTCTATATTGACCATCCAGTGATACTATGACCTGTTTGGTTGCCTGAAATGGAATCTTGATTACTTACCATGAAGGTTCCTTCTACTCTGAGGTAAGGAGGGCATCTTGAGAGACAGGTGATTACCTTCCGGTGCTCAGGGTAGGCAGGATTCAATTTTCTGACTTCCTGTTTCCTGCCTGGGAATCCAGTTTCCCTCTTGCCTCACTAGGGGAAGGCAGCAACAGAGATGGCTCCACAGCAGCCACCAAAATGAAAAGGAAGCTACCCCACTGACATCTCCCTTCTTCCCTCCTCTCTCTTGGGCAGGCAATGAGTTGAACACAGCCAAGAAGCAGCCCCAGCGCTCTGCTTCCCCCCCCCCAATCCACGTGGAAGTGGTAAAGAACACAAGCAGCATGGTAGATGACATAGAGACTGGGGATACTGGGTTCCTTTCCCAAGAGGACCATGTGGCTGGCCTAGTCTCTGTGGCATGGCAGGCAGCCACCCAACCCTCCTGCAGCCACAATCGTGACCCTGCAGAGGCTCTGGACCCATGTATTTGCAATGAACAAATTGTTACCTTCACAAATTGCTTTCCTGCTTTATTTTGGGCTCCTATCCCAAATCTTCCATTAATATTTCATTATACTTTGTTTCTTACTTTTGCATTTTGGTCACCTATGATTATCAGCGCACCTTGTTTAGACGTGTGATCAATTTCTTCCTAGACACTTATATAAAAGCTATCAGTTTCTTTCCCATCATCTGTGGGTGGGGCATAAACTTGAATCATGGTTATGTTGATAGGCTTTCTATGAAGTCTGGTTGAATTTATTCAGTCATAATTTGCAAATATTTTAGTGTTCCCCAAATTTCCAACTTTTTTCAAAAAAAAAAAAGAGAGAGAGAGAGAGAGAGAGAGAGAGGGTTTTTCTCCCATGGCTTTGAAATTTTACATCTCTACACTGGAGTATGAGGGGCTTTCAAAAAGTGTAGGCTGCATCACTTCTATGTCAGCAGCAAGCTACCCCCATTTGGAAGAAGCTAATTTTGTGGTGGTTGAATTTAGCACCCACAGCAAAAGTTGCCTCATGGCAGCTGATTTGTGATGACACCCACTATATATTCTCAAAATTCTGAATGCGCCCACAGGCTCAACAAGGTTTGAGACACCTACAGTGAATGAAATGCTATTATCCCCCCTCCCCTCCACGCACACACTTGCTTCTCTGATTGGTTGCTACAGGTACTACCTCTTCTTCTCCAAGCAGAAAACTAAGTACCTTGCTGTGTTTCAGGCTGTATGATGGTCTCTTTCTGAATTGCACTGAGAACTGACTTGGACATTTTGTTCCACTTCAAAAGCAAGCTGCCAGCACTGTAATCCCATCTTCCTCTTATCTTAACCACTTGAGAAAGAGTGAGAAACAGATGAATGTGGGAGGACTGTCAGAAAGAGAAAGATATGTGAGTGAAGTTATGAACACTGTAGAAATAGAGGAGTAAACCATGATGTATCCATGTGTGGGGAGGTGGGATTTGGCATTATATTTGGCAGGATTACTAAAGGTAAAGGATTACTAAACCTTTAAATAACCTACATTATTCCTAGTGTCAGCAAGTATTTCTAATTTCCTCATGTTGAATATTTTTTGTAAAACAGCACCCCTGGGGCTGCATTGTTTGTAGCCTACATAAGTAAGTGCATTTCAACTTCAGCGGGTTTTTTTTGCAGTTGTTAGAAAAAGAAATTCATGAGACTATCATCAAAATTACTTTGTCAAAACCAATCAAAAACTGCTGTTCTTCTTGAGTGATTTTGGTAATATTTTGGAAATTGTATACATTATTCTGATTTAGAATTTTAGAGTATTTGCTCCTGATAATCACTCATGCATGTTTTAATTAATTAATGGACATGCAATTTTAATGGAAAATAAAACCCCCTCCCATTGAAAGGCCACTGAAGTTAATGAGACAGTTTCAGTGCTTGTTCTGACATAGGGTGACTATAATAAATCAGGGGAGTCAACTACCTTTCATAAGCAGTGTAGAAGACAGTATGTGCTTTGTCACAAGGCAGGTGCCACCTGAGAATTTTGCATTAGATCAATTTATTTGATTTATATCATGCATTTCTACTTTTTAAAAAGTGTTCAGAAGAGGATGCCGAAGAAACATAAATTTTAAAAAATCACAAGTAAAACTGAAGGTATAAATTAAAAAAACAAAAACAAAGCAGTACCCTTGTTCTTGTTGAGTTTAGTCTCAGGCTCTTCTGTGACTTTGTACAGAATCCTGCCATGGACTGTTTGGATCTTTTACTTATTTACTCCCTCTACTCATTAGTGGTTGGGTATGGAGTCAGGTCAGTTCCTAGGCAGCAGTGAGAAAAGTTGCTGAAGTTCCCACATGGAAACAATTGTTAAAAAGTAGGGGTAGTGGTAGCGGCAGCAGCTTACACCCACCCACTTTTTCCATTTCATTTATCCTGGAGCAGTAAATAGTTCTTGGTCTGTTTGTCTATCCATGTCTGTCCTTGAGTGATACAGAGGTGTCTTGGATAAAAGACACCTAACTTTTCCAGGGACACTTATATATATATATATATATATATATATATATATATATATATATATATATATATATATATATATATATATATATATATATATATATATGATGCTGGTTTAGTGATACAGGAGGTACATGGGTCAACTGCCACAAGGATAAACCAATAATTATGCCTAGTGGACCTGTTGCTTATGGTTAAGCGGGTTAATTTTGATATTCTGATCTACTCATTCATGGGGCTATATTGTGTAGTATGGCTATTTATGCACCCATTTAAGATAGAGAAAATCAATCATGATAGGCTATTTATGCCTACACATATTCTTGTTTGTTTTCCTTAAATAAGGCAAAAAGTTATGCTTGACATTTTCAGAAAAGCTGAAATGTTGCTTTCTGTGATGGGAAAAGAAGAGGGAATATACTTGCTTAGAGGGTGCAGATCCTAGTAAAGGAAGAATTTTGAAGTCATTATTAAAATCTATCTGGACTTTTTTGATTAATTACATCCCCTAGAAAATGAAAAGTTGTCATTGTAAACTGTCACTGACTTAACATAATGATTGACTATGGTTTCTTTTTGTTAGCGAGGTCTCTGAGTTACAAATTGCTTGTCCATTATTTCCCTGACAGGACATATTGCTGGAGCCTGAAGAGCGTTTTCACTCAATCAAATGCTTATGTTGATTGAAAACGTTGGGCTTCAGGGATTCTTGATGTGCCCTGCTAGGGTAAGCATATATAGAGTTTTCAATCTCATGCCTGCATAGCCTTCCACAGAGAGATATCGTTAGGGCTGTAGATAGTTTCATTAGTACCTAAGAATAGAATATGTAAGTGACAATCCATACCCCTTGAAGAGTTGGTTTCAGACTCATTCGCTTCCCGAGGAAGCCTGTTCCACTGAGGAACCACTCTGTCAGGAAGTTCTTCCCTATGTTAAGCCAAAAGCTCTTTTCATTTAATTCCAACCTGTTGGTTTTGGACTGACCTTTTGGGGTAACAGAAAACAACTCCACACCATACTCTAAGTGTCAGCCATTCAAGTACTTGAAGATGGTTATCATATCCCCTCTCAGTCGTCTCCTCTTCAGGCTAAACATACACAGCTCCTTCAACCTTTCCTCATAGGACCTGGTCTCCAGACCCCTCACCATCTTCATTGCCCACCTCTGGACATGTTCCAGCTTGTCAACATCCTTCTTTTGGGTAATTAAATCTGCTTTCTCTTTGAACCATATCAGTTTCTATATCTATTTTTGTGTATGTGTGCTAAAATAGCCTTGCCTTTGGGGTAGAGTGATAAACTAAATGTCTCATCAAACCTAACTAAAGCTGCCAGGCACAAACCTGGAAATAGTATCCCATTTCATGCACCATTCTTCTCTACCACAAGGGGACTACAGCAGATAATAGGGGTGAACAAGGAAAAATAGGGTGGGAGATATTACGGCTACACACTCGCTTCTTTTGCAGTGGCTAAGTAGAATTATACCCATTTAACTCACCTTCAATGGACTCAGAAGGGTACAGCTGTTCAGAGTTGCACTGCTAATCCCTTAAAGTAACTTACAAAACCTCTAGGAAAAGTATTCTTGTTGTGCCCCAGTGGTGCAAGGAGATCTCTACTCTAAAATTCTTTCTGTGCATTAGAATGCAACTTTTGTAGAAGATGGGATACCAAGACTGCAGGAAACTCTTACAAATACTGGTTAAAAAACAATGGTCTTTTATGCATGGGTTGGATCTCCCTGCTTCGACCTGGGTTCATTGCACATTAAAGTAACCCGGGTTGGGGAAAACTGTATGCATTGGCTTGAATGATCAGGGATGAAACTGTGTGCTAATCGAACCATGAATACAGAAAAGCAGTCTCCCAAGCTCAAATCAAGCCCCACTCCTTTAAATGCTGCTCTGTAATTGGCTTACTTCTCAGTGCTCCATGTGACAGAAGATTTCCTTCCCCCCCAGACCCAACTGCCGCATAAAAAAGCGTTTTAAGAACAAAAAACAGAGCTACCTGAAAGAAGGGGGAGGAGAGAAATCCAAGCCTAATTTTTAAAATGTCGCGCCGCCCCTGATCCGCTGCAACCCCCAGGGTCTCTGGCTTGGAGGGGGGAAGGCCTAGAGGAGCCTCCTCGGCCTCAGACCAGTCCGAGGGAGACTCAGAGCTTCCCTCTCCCTCGGATGCAGCCAGAGTGTTGAGAGTCAGCTCACCTCTCGCACCTCTGTCCGCACTCCTCCCTGACCAAGGCTTCTCTCTGGCCTTATATTCCCTCCAGGCCAGAGAGGCCCCTCCCCGTCCGCCCTTTGTCCCGCCCCCGGAAGAGCCAAATAGGGCTGAGGGCTTCACCCCTCAGGCGAACGCTGAGCCGCCGGCCGGCGAGCTCTTCCCTGCCCCACCCGTGCCCGGCCGCAGCCCAGCTGATGCGCGGGCTGGGGCTCCGCAGCACGCGTTACTCCCGCCGCGCCCGTCGCCGGAGATGGAGGGCTGGCCTCGCTGCTTCAGGGAGGGTCTGCCTCCTCGCCGCTTCGCTGGGGTCCTAGGGGGAAAGACAACCGTGAGTCGCTGCCCCGGAGCTTTCTCCCCGCGAAGTTGGCTCCCCGTCCCCGTTCTTGCCCGCCCCCGTGGACGTTGGGTCCCCCGCCGGGAGATGGGGGGGGCCAAAGCTCGTCACCGACGGGCCCGAGAGCGGCCCGTCGCGGGACATAAAAAGCCTTTCTTTTGCTCAGAAAGAGCTCCGAGGAAGCAGAAAGCAGGAAGCATTTGAATCCCTGCCTCTTTACACACTGCTTTGTGATTGGCTGTGAGAGAAGCCAGTCTTCTGCTTTCCCCTGCATGCTGCTTTGAGGAGGTGGCTTGGAAAAGGGTGGGGCGTGATGGCGTGGGGAAGCTCAGCCCGAGAACAGAGTATGCACACTCTCTGACTCTGGAATGAGCCAGGATGAACGGTTTAATTCGGGCCAAAAGAGGAATGGGAAAAGCCGGGTTCATTCTGCATTGAGGTATCGTGCATACTGAAAAATTTGATCCTGGCTGAAACAGGGATTAAAGGAGGTTAAAGTGACCGTGCATAAATGACCAATGACAACCTATTGAGACATGACTATAACATCAGCTAAAACAATACTGATATTTTACTATGCACTGATATCTGAACAAAAATGACAGTGTTGAAATGGTCAGAGTTATTTGAGTGAGAACAGTACAGGTTTTTCTAATCTCCACCTCCCCTTGAAAAAAAGGAAGAATTTACATTAGTATTTTACATTGCATAATACTGCAGATCACTGTATAAAAAGGATTCAAGACATGGCTTCTCCTTTGTTTTATATACAAAATAAGATCACTGGAGAATGAAAGGATTAAAACTGTACTGAAGAAAAAAATCAGTCCTATATATCATACTTATGTTTTTCATCAACATTTTTGTAGAGTCAGGATGCCCGAGTTAACAGATATTCAATAAAATAATACAACTGGAGCATTTTATCTAAAAAAAAAAAGTGTTTGTTTTGAAATTCTGCTGTTTACTTGTAAATTTCAACAAAACTTTTGATTAAGCTACCTACTAGCACATGTGGCCCATGAATCTGTCGCTCATTCAGTTTTCTATAAAATATGAGAAAAAAATCTTGTATGTCGCTATTAGAACAGTCTATGACTTCTACAAGCTCCCAGATTACCCAGCTTCCCACATTCCACCATGTAATTCAGGTTGGAAAAGCAGAAAAACGAATCTCATTTGTTTTCAAGTTCTATCTTAACATTCTAATTGGACATTCATGCAACTCAATGAGGTGTGAAAATGGTTTGGCATTTTTCATCTTTGGTTTGGCATACTTAATCTTTGGCATTTCCTTGAAAGAGTATAATACACCTTGTCTGCACCTTGAGTTGGTTGAAAATGAGGTGTTGCTTTAGGGTTAAGTTTAAATATAACCAGGCAAGTACCCCAAACTGTCAGCAAGAAAGCACAACACTTCCTTTGGTTCCCTAACCTAACCTTGCTTTAGCAAATATTAACTTTAAGCACGGGATGTGATCCTACTCAGATTAGGCACATTAGGGAAGTGTTTGTAGTTGAGGAAAAGTCTACACAAATTAGGATAGCGGGAAAGCACTTAATACCGAGTAATTGGATTTCTATTTGGTGCCACAATCACAAATATTGGCCTACAGATTGAAGGGCAGCTCTATATTTTGTGTAGCAAACACATGAGTGTACATCAACGTTAAGGCTGTTTGCCTGTTGTCAGCAAGTTTCTGATGAGAAACTCAGGTACGCACAGCAACTGACACATCACATGTGGGCCTGTGCTGAATTTGGCAAGGCTGATGCCTTTCCAACGTCAGCCACTGTGTTTATATAGCTGTTGGAATGCCCCGTCCGGATCACTTGGGATCTGACTGGTGGTGTTTGAACAGATTTCAAACCCTGGCATTAGAGCACCCTAGTATGAGATCTTTGGGAAAGTAACACCATGAAAAAATTGCCCAAGGTGTCTTTTCCTAGATACCTGATAACACCAAAGAAAATCAGCTTGCTTGCTTTCACAATTAAAACTGCCAGTTTCTGACTCAAAGGCTAGGTCAGTCTTGCTTTGTCCCCTTGCATGTCAGTTTGGTTGCTATCACTGTTTCCGGCTAGAGGAGAAGGAAGAAGAGGCTGCCACAGTAGCAGCTGAGCAGGCAAGCAGGTGAGGAAGCAAAAGACGTCACATCAGCATCAGCTTTGCTGGCATGCTAGAGACAGATACTGATACAAAATCAGAGTTCACAACAGTGAGCTCCCCTTATACGTGAAGTGTATCTTCAGCCTAAGTGGTTCCTTGTACTGGAAAGGGAGTTCAGCAGGCCAAAGGAATTAACTGGTTGATCTTTCTCTCTGCCATGCAATTATTCTTCAGCAGTTATCATCAAGACCAGAAAATGGCACCCAACCTGTATAAGGGCACAAGCCAGATGCACTCAAGTACTTTTAAAAGCCTAACTGATTTCAATTTCTTCATGTTTATTTTCCCCACTGAAATCAGTTGAATGGATAAGTGTTTAAATCTGAATCAGTTCTGAATTCCTCACAGATGCAATACCCAGAGAACATACCAAGGGAACACATTGTAACTACTGTAAACACTGCTTTTTGAACTCAAAGCCTTTCTTTTCTCAGTTAAAAATACAAAATTGCAAGCAAAACAGGGTAATACTTTAAGTTAATTTTACAAAAAGAAATATTTTATGCACTAGAAAAATAGTCTAAAAGGCTAGATACAGCATTTCTAAAATAATAACAATAATAATAATAATAGCATGATCTGGAAGAAATGTTAAAGGCCATAGCACCAATAAACTCCCATGGCAAGATATGTTGCCTCAGTAGACATGAGAAGTGATGAAGATATAAATTTTAGCCAGAAAAGTTGTGTATGTTCCTTGACGCCAAAGCTTCATTTCAACATCTAATAAAAAGTCTTTGGGTTCCTTCACTTGCCGTTGAAGGTAGACAATGCCTGTGTAGGAATTAAGCTTTCTAGTGCTGAAGTAGTTCTCTTCATTTCCTTTGTTGATGGTGAGAATTATGTTGTCACCAGCATAAGCTGGAGAGGGACCAATTCGGAAAATATGAGCTGGGACTACAATGTTGGTTTGGAAGTTAAGCTGATAGTAAGTAATTCTCAAGGGAGTGTTTTGGCAGTCCAGAAAGCTGAGGCAGTTGATTCGCTCACACCTCCTGAGGAAAAAAAAGAGAGGAAATATTTAGCACTACAGTGTGATTCAGAAGATGCAGCATCTGGGTGATTCGCAAGGTCCCAGAGAACCTCTCATGTATTAGATAGGTACACAGAACAGCTGTAAACTTTTAACCATGTAATTAACAGCTGCTTGTTCTTCTTTTACAACACCCTTTACACTGATGCAATTGTCAGCATAACAGCCAAGTATCAAAAGATCATGTGCCCTGAAAACCCCTTCTGGAAGCTCTACAATGAGTGTATAGAGGACTACAGACAAAATCACACTATGTGGGTTTGCCTGGAAAAGGAATCTGTGTTTCATCAAAGTGCAGTACTCTGATCAAGCAGTATAAAAGCTAGAGAAAAGGCAGCCCAGGAGTTTGGTTTCTCCGTTCATTTCCAGCTGCATAGCTTTAGAAGAAGGAGCTGCCTTATACTAAGTCAGACATTTCTGAGGAGAAGAAATTTCTGACTAGAAAGAGTCTGCAGAGTCTCAAGCAGGGCCTCCTTCAGGAAAGAGCCTATTTGGAGTTTCACCCTTTTTTGGGGGGTGCTGTCAAGTCACAGCTGACTTATGGCGACCACGTAGGGTTTTCTAGGCAAGAGACATTTGGTTTACCATTGCCTGCCTCTTCATCATGACCCTAGTATTCCTTGGAAGTTGCCCATCCAAATACTTACCAGGGCTGACCCTGCTTAGCTTCTGAGATCTGACGAGCTATCCAGGTCAGATTTCACTAGGGGGTTAAATATACACTTATTGAATATCTGTGCAAATTATATTTCTGGCCTCCTGGTTGGGGGTGGAAGGTTGTGATGCAGAGATCTGGGGGCTGGATTCATGGGGAAAGCTCCAGTCAAAGATCCTGGATGTTTATGTACTTAGGATATTAAGGGCCATAACATGGATTTTGTTAAAACACATAATAGTAGTACTTATATTACTAATATTATACTAGAGCCAGTAATGTGACACTAGGATCTGGGAGACCCAGGTGGGAATCCCCACTCAGCCCTGGAAACTTGCTTGGTGATCTAGTACCAGTCACACACACTCAGCCAAACCTGCCTCGCAAAGCTATGAGGTAAAAATGGAGGCAAGGAGAACAATGTAAGCTGTTTTGAGTCTGCACTGAAGAAAAAGGTGAATGAATGGAGCAGATACATACATACATACATACATACATACATACATACATACATACACACACACACACACACACAGTAACTACTTTCAAAATTTGGGGTTTTGAGGACAATGCTGGGGAACTCAGAAAAGTCTTACATATTTTTAGTCAGCAATATTGGGGAGGGGGGAAATCCCCAGTATTTGGAAAAACAAATTCTTTGGGCTGTGTCTACACTAACATTTCCATGGATGCAAGGACTTCTACCCTCAGAGTGTAATTTTCCTGCTTCCTCCTTCCATGGCAGCTTGAAATGTCCCTGAAATCCTGTTTTCAAGGGAGAGGGGCTTTCAGGAACAGGGTTTTTTGGGAGGAGGAGGTGGGCTACTGTGGGAAAAGGGAGGCAGAAAAATCAAGCTATGGGGGAGAATTGCTTGAGCTTATAGAGTCATTTCGCTGGAATCTTTGTCCAGATTCTCTAGGCTGACATATTCAATAGCAATTTTAATTGAAAATTTTATTATCGAATAACTTCAAGGTAGCAGAACATGTCCAACATTTTCTCCTATATTTGAATTAATGGAACTCACCTCCCTCCCATTAGTTTCTGATATGTGAAACACTTAGATTTTACCATTACTTATTGTAGATAAATAGTGTGCCATATGTTACATTCTACTTTAAAGACTGTTAGAATTTAGATAACTTCGTCCTATAGTAAGAAGCAGCAGTATTTATGTGAAATTTGATTCTTACATGGAAGACTATCCTCCAAGAGCCTCAGACCACATATTAATGATTTTTTAACTGAACTCAGAAGTCTATTCATGCAAAACATGTACTCTACCAATGAACTGTGGCATCTGTACCGTGGTGAAGTGGTTAAGAGCAGTGGTTTGGAGCAGTGGACTCTGATCTGGAGAACCAGGCTTGATTTCCCACTCCTCCACATGAGCAGCAGAGGCACATATCTCTTTAAAGGGCACCCCACGCCTCTCCAGGGAAGCCCCCTGAAGGGGGGCGGGGTGCCCTTTAAACAGATCTGTGCCTCCCGGCCGGGAGGCACAGATGTATTTAAAGCCCCCCCCCCAGTCCTGCCGGGAGTCCCGGCAGGGCTGGGGGGGGCGTCTGAAAACCCTCTGCGATGCCTGCGCAGACAGCGCAGAGGGTCTTGCCAGCCCCCCACCAGCCCTGCCGGGAGTCCAGGCAGGGCTGGGGGGGGTCTGGAAACCCTCTGCGCTCTCTGCGCAGAGAGCGCAGAGGCGCTTGACAGCCCCCCGCCTGCCTTCCCGGGAGTCCCGGGAGGGGGGGCGGGGGTCTTTAAACCTCTCTGCACTGCCTGCGCAGACAGCGCAGAGGGGCTTGTTTAAAGGGTCCCCCACGCGCCTTCAGGGAAGCGCTGGGAGGCGCAGCTGGGAGGCGCAGATCTGTTTAAAGGGCCCCCACGTGCCTTCAGGGAATCCCCCTGAAGGCGTGCGGGGGGCCGAATTTTCCCCCGAACTCCGGATGCCCCCGAATTTCTGGGGATCTGAAGCGGGGGAGTTCGGACTTCGGCACGGCCCGAATAAAAACGGGCCGAATTTTGCCGAAGCCGAACTATACCGAATTTTTTTTTCAACAGCCCTAAATCCTTCAACCACTCTTCAGGTTGCGAAATTTTGTTTAGCAGCAATGAAAATTTGTCGCCTTGGAACAGTGCAACTGACAGATATGTCCCAGCTGTAATTCTTTTTTAAAAAAATGTTTTAAAAATGTTTTAAGATTCAGACTGTAATTCTTTGATTGTAAGAATCTATTAGTCCATGCTTTCTGTTTTATCATGTTTTGACTGGCTAAGTGCCGCAAATAAATTCTCTCTCTCTCTCTCTCTCTCTCCCTGTCTGTCTGTCTGTCTATCCTAATCGTCTGCTTATATTCAGCTGCAGGTACCCTGATAGAATCTTGTCCCCTGACTTGGGACCAACTTCTATTCATTTAACAGAATGCCCTATGCCCATACAAGTGTATGCATGCAGGCCCTTCCCCCACAAAAAGCTGGAATCCAAATCATGTGTGTACCTTTCTATTCACAAAGTAACACATTGAGATCAAGCAATAGGGTAAGAATGATTCTCTCCCCTTTACATGTGTTCAATGTACCTGTACACTGTACATAGGACCAAGTGCTATGAGGAAAGGTTGAAGGAGATCAGTATGTTTAGCCAGGAGAGGACACGACTGAGAGATGATATGATAGCCACCTTCAAATATTTGAAGGACTGTCATATAGAGGATGGTGCATATAGAGTTGTTTCCTGTTGCCCAAAAAAATCAGACCAGAACCAATGGACTGAAATTAAATCAAAAGGGTTTTCAGCTAAACATTAGGAAGAACTTTCTGACAGTTAGAGTAGTTCCTCAATGAAACAGACTAACTTGGGAAGTGGGGGCTCTCTCCTTCTTTGGAGGTTTTTAAAAGTAGAGTAAATGGCCATCTGACAGCAATGCTGATTCTGTGAACTTAGGGAGGTCATGAGAGGGAGGACAGGAAGGCTTGCATCTGTGTTTGGTTCTTGTGGCCCTTTCTTACATGTCCAGGATAATGCCAATTGCCACTCCGGGGTCAGGAAGGAATTTTCCTCCAGGCCATATTGGCCAGGGGTCCTGGAGGTTTTTTGCCTTCCTCTGGGCCCTGGGAAAAAGGGGGGGAAGGTAGTTGTGAATTTCCTGTGTTGTGCAGGGGATTGGACTAGATGACCCTTGAGGTCCCTTCCGGCTCTATGTTTCTTTCTCTGTGACTGAGAATAACCATAATTAAAAGTTTCTAATGAGTGTATGCCAAATGGTTGCAGACACTTTGCTGCAAAAGGAATGCTTTAGAGAGGCTTAAATTGTTCTCTGAAACCTCAAAAAACACTATTTTTAACAACTGTTCATTGACTCTCTTCCCAGCTGTTTTACTGCATAGTTTTTTTAAAAAATCTTATTGACAATAGCTACCCAGGGATCATTTTGATGATATTATAATACTACATGAAGAATGGACCACAATGTTACATTGCTGATTGGTTTTGCTTTCTGCACCTATTCTGAATGGCCAAACACTTTCCCCTTGGTATATACTCCTTGAAAAAGGGCTGAAAGGGAAGACACTTGGATTACCCTCAAACAAGAGCATTTTGGGTTTAACAGACAGCCTTTCATCATACAGAACAGTTACTTAGGAGCATTGTAAATTCTTTCCTCCCCCTGTGATGTAGGCATTTTACTTTTTTATTTTTTACATATGGTTTGGACTTACATATCAGACACTTTTCTATAGTTGTCTGGGCACTCAAACAAAAGACATCGGAAACTGCCTTGAATATTGTAACACGACTGGGCTGATGAACAACTGTGGTTTCCCAGTGCACATTCATCAATATCTGGGAATAAAACACACAGGAGAGATTACACAATACACTCACAAACAGTATATAGTCACACACAAGATGCAACCTTATCCCCAAGCCATGCTAGAAATATCCCATGCATTAACTGACTGTGATGACAGGAATGGGGGAAAGTATATGTTTCTACTAACAGAAGTGAGGGATGTGTTCGTTTTGCTCCCACATAATAAAGAAAAATTTTAATCCAATTTTCCTCTCTGTTAATTGTTTACCCATTTTGTACATTGCTGGGCAGTAAAAGAATTCACTTGATATGCATCCCACCTGATCCTAAATATTTAATTTTCAGTATCAACAAAACTGTATAGTGCAGAATTAAGGTGACAAATGCATTCATAAGTCAATAATTTTAAGAAAGGAAACAATAAGGGGAAACTCACTGCATCCAGTGAGTTCTCTGTGTGGACCTACTTTTCACTGGGATCTTAATGGGACTCATGTTGCTGAAAAGAGCAATGGCTCTTTTAAATATATATTTTGATATATGGGTCTATACCACAAAGGTACATATGATAAATTTATTTTCACCTAAAGTGCTTAACAATAAAAAAATATGCTGGTTGCTGGGTGCAGAACAGTTCTTGAACAATAAGATAATAAAGTATTAAGTTGTGGTTCTGAAAATACAGAAATACCAGATGTGATGGATCCAGTTCAAGTCGATTAAAAAAACCCTGTCTGAGCTTTTGTAGCCATACAGAGAACTCGCAAATGTCTAGACAGCATGCAGGGGTTTGCAAATAAAATCAATATTAACAGGCAAACCATGTGGCAAAGTACTGTGGTAAAATCTGCCAGTTGTCATACAGGAGACATAATCCTAAAAAATACCATAGCTTTCCCTGAGGGACAAGAATTGTTCTTGCATGCAGTGTGGCTTGGTTTAAAAGCCCATGAAGAAAAATGTTCAAGAGGAAGTCAAAAAGAATTAAATTAAGCTCCTCCTCGCTGATTCTTAAAACAAGGTGAAAAGATAAATTGTTTCCATCTGGTATCTAATGTCACAAAGAGATTTACATCTCCACATTGGCTCCAAAGTTTTACCACATGGTTTTGAAAACAATGATCCATAACATGAAACTCCTGCATGCCAGTTCAAACATATCAGCATGAATTGCTGAACTGTAAAAAAAGAAGAAGCCATGGATGAAATATAAAGGGAAAAATATAGTGCATCTCAGAATAAAATGGTCTAAATTAGACAATACTTTCTCCTACATTGGCCTCAGTTCAGAAGTGAGATTGTGCCTTCTGACTCAATCTACTGGATAAACCAGTTCTAACTCTGAGCCCTCCCAGCATATGTGCATGAATATAATGTTTGAATTGGGTGGAATGGGAAAGTGCTGTCAAGTCACAATCGACTTACGGCAACCCCATAGGGGCTTCAAGGCAAGAGACATTTAGAGGTGGTTTGCCATTGCCCGCCTCTGCATAGCAACCCCGGAGTTACTTGGTGGTTTCCCATCCAAATAATGACCAGAGCCGACCCTGCTTTAGGGCTGTCGATTTGGTTCAGCCCGAACCGAAAAACACCCGAATTTCCCCTGATTCGGCGGTTTTTAGTTCGGGACGCACCGAACTCAAAAATGGCGGGAAACCGGGGGAGCCGAATTTAGTGAGTTCGGGAGTTCACGAATAAATCCGGCAAATTCAGGGCCGTCAGTAAGCAGCATTCTCCTCCCCCGGCCAATCGGTGGCCAAGCTGGGTCTTCTTCTGGCCAATCAGTCAGGATTGAGTACTGGAGGAATCAGCTGATGCGCGGCCGGGCCGGGGGGAGAGACAGTGAGAGAAATCCTCGTGTGAGTGTGTGTGGGGGGGGGGCTTGTGCACATTTGCTCCTTTCCGTGGCTGCAGGGGGCGCATATTTGGGGGTACAGACCCCAAACTTTCAGTGGAGCTTCAGATAAGCCTTCTTAAGAGACCCCCCTGGTTCTGTAAACATTGGGTCAGGGGGTCCCGAGATATGGGCTCCCCCCTTTTCTCTTTCCGTGGCTGCAGGGGGCGCATTTTTGGGGGTACAGACCCCAAACTTTCAGCAGAGCTTTAGGCGAGCCTTGTTAAGAGACCCCCCATGTTTTGTAGACTTTGGGTCAGGGGATCCCGAGATATGGGCTCCACCCCTTTTCCCTCCCCCCTTTTCCATTTCCATGGCTGCAGGGGGCGCTTTTTTGGGGGTGCAGCCCCCAAACCTTCAGGATATCTTCAGACGAGCCTTCTTAAGAGACCCCCCATGTTTTGTAAAGATGGGTTCAGTGGGGGCAGAAATATCGGCTCCCCCCTTTTCTCTTTCCGTAGCTGCAGGGGGTGCATTTTTTGGGGTACAGACCCCAAACTTTCAGCAGAGCTTCAGACAAGCCTTCTTAAGAGACCCCCCAAGTTTTGTAAACATTGGCCCAGGGGACCCCGAGATATGGGCTTTCCCCTTTTCCCTATTGGGATGAATGGATCACCCGATCCTGTATGCATCTCCAGAGCAAAACGTCCCGTGCTTAAATGGAATCGTCTTGGATTACCCAGTCCTTCTCCCAGCCCCTCTTGATGGAACAGAAGACAGCCACAGTAAGATCCCTTTGGGGGCTTTAATCTATACTTTTTCTCCTGTGTGTGTGTGTGGGGGGGGGGAAGCAGAGTGTGTGTGTGTGTGGGGAGGGAGCAGTTTCTGTGGGTGGGGGGGAAGCCAAAGGGGGATTTTGCCCGTTCTTCCTGGGGGGGGTGTGCCCCCTCGAGTCTCTCTCTCCCTGGTTTGAGGGGGGCTTCAGTTGTATGTCCTCAGGTTTTCCCTCATTCATACGACGGTTAGGTCTATTTTGATGCTTGCTAAAACTGGTTTTCAAATGGTGACTTAAAGAATGCATTTGCCTGGTCCCGAGTCCCATGCAAAAGGGGAAATTCCACCCCCTCTTGCTCATTATGCATAGCTAGCTGCCTCTGTCCCTTTCCATGGTTTGCAAACTCCCAGGTGTCAGGTGTTGCTTAGCATGTTTGCAAAGGTGTTGCTTTGCAATTGTGTTGCTTTGCAGTGTTGCTTTGCAGTTGTGTTGCTTTGCAAACTTCTTAGCACCTGCCCCGCCCTTTGCATGTTTGCAAAGGTGTTGCTTTGCAGTTGTGTTGCTTTGCAGTGTTGCTTTGTAGTTGTGTTGCTTTGCAAACTTCTTAGCACCTTCTCCACCCTTTGCATGTTTGCAAAGGTGTTACTTTGCAGTTGTGTTGCTTTGCAGTGTTGCTTTGCAGTTGTGTTGCTTTGCAAACTTCTTTGCACCTGCCCCGCCCTTGCTCTCATCAGCTGTTTGTCGGGGCTGGGAGCTTTGTGCGTGGGCGGCAAGCTCTGCTCAGAGATGCACATTAAGGGTGGGAGGACCCCTTTCGGGGCCCATATCTCAGCCCCCCCTGACCCAATCTTTACAAAACTTGGGGGGTCTGGCAAGAAGGGTCCTTTGCAGCTCCGTTGAAAGTTTGGGACCTCTATCCCCAAAAATGCCCCCCAGAGCCACGGAAAGGCGCGGTTGTGTTTTTAATGGCTTTATTTGGCCGAATTTTCCCCCCGAACTTTGAATTCCCGCCGAATTGCACGGACCTGAAGTGGGGGAGTTCGGACTTCAGCATATCCCGAATCTAAACGGGCCGAATTCAGCCGAATCTGAACTATACCGAATTTTTTTAAATTCAACAGCCCTACCCTGCTTAGCTTCTGAGATCTGACAAGATCAGGCTGACCTGGGTATATGTGCCTAAAATCAATGATCCTAAACAAACAAACAAACAAAAATGGCTTGATTGATATCCTTCACTTAAAATGGGGGAACTGATCTCATGATTTTGGCTTATACTCACTGGATTTTTGGCAACAAACCATTAACATTATGTTTATGCATGGATATCTTTAAAATAGGTGAAGAGTCTGATCTCACTCCTCTGCAGAACATGAGGCAGGGAATAATGTAATCCAATCTGTTTCATTAATGACTGGATTAATTATAAATATCCAGGGATGGATCCTCAGCTGGGCTGATTCCCAACTGTGGCTTTCAAATTCAACATGTTCAGCTCTGTCAGTCAGACATGAGGCATTCACTGGATTTGTTCAGTTCAGCACTGAATAACCCAAACGCCTGCCAAATAAGTTTGCATCAGGTTTTCACGTATGGGGCATACGTGAAAATACTGTTCATCCAAACAGATCACCAGCCATTAATATTGCTAAGGCCTGCTTAGAAAACAACTGAATGGATAGGGTTTTTTCTTCATAGTGTTTACTGACAACTGATTTATATGATTTGTGACAGATTTAACTGTCTGTTTAAACAATTGCCTGCTGGGTGGAGCAACTACTCAGCAAGGGCAAGAGGAGTAGAACTCCAACAGTCTGTGGAGACTGAGCATGTGTAAAAATTCAGTCATACTATAAAAAAGTAATAGTTGAAGCAACCTGCTGAAAAGCCACAAATGGGTTGATGGACAGATAAACAGTTTGTTGAAAAACCAGTTCCCTGTTCACAACCTGCAAACAGGGTATGAGCTGAACCAGTTGTTCAGGCATCCCTAGTCAAAACAGTTTTAGTCCTTATATCAATTTTATGGGCAGTAATTATGATGCATCCTGACCTGGATGGCTCAGGCTAGCCTGATGTTGTCAGATCTTGGAAGCTAGGCAGGGTTGGCCCTGGTTAGTACTTTGATGGGAGACCACCAAAGAAGTTCATGGTCAAAAGTTTAATTTTCTTCATTCATTTAATTGATTCTTTCTGTCTAGTTAACTAGCACTCTTCAAATGTCCTAAAAGTTCCCATTTGGCCTAGGATGAGGGCAAGTTGCCCTCTCTAAGATTTAGCCTTCTCCCTTATCTACATGGGAGACAGAAGGCCTGCATTCCTTCAGTTTATGGTCTTATTCCTTTCCTGACTTTTGCTATGTTGTCCTGAAGTACTTGCCAAATGTGACCCTTCCCCCCTCCTTTTCCCCCTCCATACCCATAGAGCTATTTACTATCCCTAGTTAGGTAGATAACGTAGTCCTACGCAAGATCCTGGGTCCCACCATCTGTGAGACTCACAAGGCGGGAAAATCCACAGGTTTGATTGTTTTCAGATGGATGTCACCAATTAGGTACGGAAATGAGCTGATGATATTAAAAGTACTATATCTGACCTGACCTATGCTTGGAGAGTTGCCAGCGCTATGGATTTCCTTGTAGTGACCAGGTACTTATCTTGATCAATCACTGTTTGTTTTTAGAATAAAGAGTCTTTGCCTTCTTAACCTCTCTGTTGATTTATTGGACCCTTTTGGAAACCCACTCAAATTTTCCTTGTCAAAGTCCAGTGTTGTTATGCTGAGGTAGGCAATGGCAAACCACCTCTGTTCATCTTTCCTTGAAAACCCCATGAGGGGCTTGCCATAAGTTGTCTGCGAGTTGGCGGCAGCATTTTATACACACAATTATGATGCTATCAGTGCTATCAACTTCTGCTAGAAGAGTCAAGCAAAAGTGCAATGATTTCATCTCAGAGAAAACAGATTTTTGTATATGGTAGTATTGACATTGGCTAAGATAACACTGGGGTGGGGGATTTTTGAATGACTCATCTCTGACAGCTGATGCATATCAGCAAACCACCAAGCCACTCAAGTGAATGACTAACAGACATGGGCAAACTGGCCCTTATTTAAATGAATAATTTGGTCTCTAAGGAAGACTTTGGCTACTATGCAGAGGAAGCCAATGGCAAACCACCTCTGTTCATTGCTTGCTTTGAAAACCCTATGAAGTGGAACTTCATGGGGTCACCATGAATCAGTTGCAACTGGACAGCACACTTTACCTTTTATAATATCAGATGGAATGCTAAAGGTGATGAAGATAGGAAAACCTCTCCAAAATTACTTCCTTGCCCCCAGATAGTAATGCATCACAGCTCAGTAGGCTTGGAGGGCACACCTTAACTTGCCTTCAGCAGGTCACACATGAAATCCTAGGAACTCTGTTCTGGGATTAAGCCCCATTGAATAAAACAAGGCTTACTTCTGAGTGGACCTGCTGAGGATTGCACCCTGAGTCCCTCTCACCCTTCAAATCTGGCATTATTTTTCCTTCCTCTTTCTCCTTAAATTATTTGTCAACTGCTGCTGCCATGATAATTGCATTAACAGTTATATGTAGTAAGAGGAAGGATACTGAACTTAACAGTCCATAACGTGATAGAAGAATTTTAAGGAACTGAGGCATCTTATTCTTACCACGGCAAGTCCTTCCATTTGCTGACATTGTATAGCCTTCATCAGGACAAACACACTGATAACTTCCAGGTACATTAATACACCGAAAAGTGCACAGAATACCAGCACTTTGTGTGCACTCATCTATATCTGGAATAAAACAATTATATATGCATCAGTACCATGAAAAGCATTACTAAACCAATGGAAAATTCAGAATATAGTTGTGAAGTTAATGCATTACCTTTGCAAGAATGACCATCTTCTGCTAACTGATAGCCTTGCCTACAATAACACTGATAGGAACCATAAATATTTGCACATTCTTGACTGCATGGATTGCTGTCACATTCATTGATGTCTGCATAAAAAGTGAGAACAGACATTATATTTAATCAGGCTAACCCACAGCCATTTCTGGCAATGACCCAGAGCAAAATTATTGAAAGAAAGGTGAAAGAGACTCCACAAAGGGCAACTGCTAAACATGTTGATGATTGAAAAAAGGTCTATGAAGACAAATGTTCAGTTTGTACATATTGGCACACAGAGGAAATAATACCTAGGGTTTTCTTTTAGTAGTACAAGTGAATGGAAATGACCACAGCCCAAAGGCTACCCAGGGCATATGTAATTAATGCACATTTATAATGTGAGAAACAGAAAAGGAAAAAACTACTGCAACCATTACAGCTTTCTGAAAATTATAGCATTCTGAAAATGCCTTCTGAAATCCTGCACACATGGACCCATATGGCCAATTCATGTCAATAAGATTTATGGCTCACAGGGCACAAGACTGCTGCCGAAAGTGCATGAAGCTATGTAAGAAAATGAATAAGTAAAAGAAAAAGGAGGAAAGTCCTCATTTGATGATCATCCCCACTTGACATTATTCTGAAATTTCTTTTAAAGGAGTCTATGAGTTTTAGATTCTAACCCATCACATTTAAGGGGCTTTTCTTTCTTTTTAGTACGGTTCAAATATAATGACCACATAGTGATGCCAGATCAAGAAAACTTAGCTATGTTAGAAGGAGATGTTAGAAGGGCGGAAAATTTCCATCACAGACTGTCCAAGTAGATGCTTGGCATGCCAAAGATCTCAGGTTCAATTCCTGGTGTGGCATGAGTGCCACTCTGTTCAGCCCTCTGAGGCATCTAGGCATCAGCAGCCACCCTGGCTCCCTACCTGGTGCCGTGCCAGTTTCCCACCTCGCCTGACCCTCGGAGGGCTTTCTCTTTCTCTTCTCCTTCAGTATGCTGCCACTAACTGGTCATTTTAGTATGTGGGTCTAGTCTCTCAGGCCCAGCTACCCTGGCACACATGGATCAGTGTGCAGGACTGAGAAACCCTGCAGAGAGCAAACTATGCAGTGAACCAAGGAATGGAGGAGACCTAAATGCTATCCTGGACCAAGCTGCAAAGTGTTGGCAGAATCCTGCAAAAGGCAAGCAGTGCTGTGAACCCAGGAAAGGAAGCTGCGAACCACTGGAAGAAAAGACTGTCTCCAGCCCCACCTGAAACCTCCCTGAACCATGGAAGAGCTGTTCCTTTCTACACAAAGAGCAGGACATTGTAACATTTGCATGACAATTGTAACATTTGCATGACATTGTAACATTTGCCAGGTCCCCTCTCTCCTCCAGCGGGAGGTTTTTTGGGCTGAGGTGAGGGAAAGATCGCGCCAACACGATTGCGTCACTTTCCGGTCTGAGATTGAAGAGCCATTCATGCAACAGGAGACCAATACCAGTCAATAGACAATACTGAGCTAAATAGACTAGGGATGTGTACTAGAAAAAAAAAACCTCAGTATTTTTTGGATTTCTGGAAACTCGTAAATACTGGTAGTCAATAGTATTTCTCCTCCCCCCACCCCAGTATCTTTTTGGAATTCAGGTTCTGGCTTTTCTTGGATTCCAGAATTATTTGGGTTCTATTATTGCGTATGGGGGGATTTCTTTTAGAGGGGGCTGGAGGGGCTGTTTGTCAACCAAATGACAACCAAATGAATTAAAAGCCTGTTCTCAAACTGGGAGTGTGAGTGGTAAAAGGCCCGTTGTGATGCAGCGGGTATAAACCAGAAGTGATGTGGCGAGGTGGGCAGGCGCATGTGCCTGTGCTGCCCGCTGACCCTCAGCTGGTTGGCGTGCAGCCAGGTGGATTGGTGGGGGTTTGCCCACCACCACACGGCACTTGGCAACCCTAACGTGGCAGCTATATCAAGATTAGCCTGAAGACCATATCAAGAGACAATGATGCTCCCCTTCACACCCTGAAATTCCTTTATTGGGACAGCTGGAGAACAGGCTTCTAATTCATTTGATTGACAAACAGCCACTCCAGCCCTCTCTAAAAAAGTCCCCCTGTACGCAATAATGGAACCCGAATAATTCTGGAATCCAAGAAAAGCCAGAACCTGAATCCCAAAAAGATATTGGGGGAAAGGAGAAATAGTACTGACTACCAGTATTTATGCGTTTCCAGAAATCCAAAAAAAGTGAGGTTTTTTTTTTCTAGGGCACATCCCTCGTCTATTTAGCTCAGTATTGTCTATTGACTGGTACTGACTCTCCTGTTGCATGAATGGCTCTTCAGTCTCAGACAGAAAAAGCTCTTTTCCAACACCTCCTACTTAAGATCCTTTAACTGATGACGTCCGTTCACTTGGGGCCTTCTGCATGTAAAACATCTTCATCATTGAGTTTTCCCCAAAAGAGCTCTATAGTCCACACTGTCAACACATCTTTCTTTAATAGTTCTGTCATCAAAGGGCATTATATCACCTCCAATTACCTTCACAGTGCTTCCCATCATAAGCCAAATGAAAGCCAGAAGAACAGGAACAATGATAGGACCCAGGGGTATTTTCACATGAGTGTTGACATAGTCGGCCGGGATAGTTCCAGCATTCATTTAGATCTGCCATAAACATAGAATATATAAGGAAAACTGCAGGGTGGGAATGGGGGGTGGGTAACACGTATAATAGTGACTGCAAATGATGAAATATAGAAAGAGAAATTATTTCTATCATAGGAGTGTACGAAGACAGGCCCGTTGTCGCCACAGAGCTTTCCATCCTATATTTCCAAATATCCTTTTTTACATCACACTGCCCTTGTACAAATCTATGGTGAGACATCTAAAAAAGGATATTGCAGAGCTTGAGAAGATGCAGAAAACAGCAATCAAAATGATCAGGGGACTAGAGCAACTGCCCTACGAGGAGCAGTTAAAACGCTTAGGGCTGTTTAGCTTGGAAAGATGGTGGTTAAGGGGAGACATGATAGAGGTCTATATAATTATGCATGGTATGGAGGGTGAGAGATTCAAAACAGATAAAAGGAAGTATTTCTTCACACAACACATAGTTAAATTGTGGAACTCCCTGCCCCAGGAAGTGGTGATGGCTGCTAACTTGGAAGGCTTTAAGAGGGGAGTGGACATGTTCATGGAGGAGAGGGGTATTCATGGCTATTAGTTAAAATGGATACTGGTCATGATGCATACCTATTCTCTCCAGGACCAGAGGAGCATGCCTATTATATTATGTGCTTTGGAACACAGCAGGATAATGCTGCTGCGGTTGTCTTGTTTGTGGGGTAGAAGCATGCGGTTGTCCACTGTGTGAACAGACTGCTGGACGTTATGGACCTTGGTCTGATCCAGCATGGCCTTTCTTACGTTCTTATGTACATGGTTCACATGCATATGAAATAGCATTGTTTGTTCATGCCCCAGTTTATATTTTCAGCATTAATTATGCATTATCTAGTCAAGTGATACTCACTCCATGGCTTTCAGACAGCCACATCTGCAATTATCACTAACCAAAACAGCTGATACCTTTCTCCGGCAGTGGCCATTTCAAGATGGACCCATCTGCCAACCAAAATCCCCACCAGGCCTTGCCCACCTTCCTGAAACACAGGGCAGGTTCCACATTTGGGAATAGTGATCAGAAGAGCCGCAGGTGGCTCCTGAGACACTGCCTAAGTATCACTGATCTAGTCTCTTTGAAAGGCTACAAAGAACAACAGTGAAAAAGATGCACTTCCAAACCCACCACCTTTTCAGCGAGTCCACAGAAGTGCTTTCACAAGCTCAGTTTATGTGAAACTGATAAACTCTTCGTCAATTCCACCTCTGCAGAGGCCACACTTTTCAGTTTCATTCCTACTTTTTGCAAACTTGTATGCACAGTTCTTCTCATTTACATGAGGCACTGATTACCAAGCCACATTAGGTTTTTCATTAACACCTATGTGAAATAGTTGCTGCATACAGATAATGGAAACCCAATAGGATAGAATCAGATGTAAGTCCAGGCACATAATAGTGGAGAGACAATACTTGCTGGAAACTGATAGGCTTATATCTCTATCTCCCATGGCTCTGTTTTCTTGGGAGTCTGTGGAGACATGTGACTTCACCCCATGGGTCAGGAATGACCCGGTGCTTGCACAGGGGACCTTTAAAAAAATATTCTCAGTAATGTTTCTGATGAATAGATGAACTGCATATAACTGGACACTGTGAGGGAAAGTTGTTTCAGAAGCAATTCTATTATCTTGTTTGAGCTATAGAGCTATACTGCACCCTAAACAACAGCACTAAATACTGGTTTGTGATCCAGGCTTCATCTTTCAGTCATACTGTCTCTTCTGCCATACATACCAATGCAGGTTCTGCTGAATGCATCATACTGATATCCCATCTTGCATTCACAGCGGTAAGTTCCAGGTAGATTATGACAAACCTGTCCCTCTCCACAGCGGTGTACACCAGTCTGGCATTCATCAATGTCTAAAGAAGCAAGAGGTAGCAATTACTCTAAGCCTGGTGAGTCAAGCTGTTGGTCAGTCTCTGTGCATTACCTTTTGTGGGCAGCTGCACTGCAGGAAGAAGTTTGCATTACAAGAGAAGGAAATGGAACAGAAGCACTGTTAATGTTTTCCTGACATTGCAGGAAAAGTAATTAGCTTCCACTAGTCCCTTTCCCAAAGACAGATTAATGCAGTTCTGCATTTCTCATGGTCAGAGTTTTCAAATAAAATAAAAATATAGAATGCAGTGCTCTGGAGTGCATTCTTTTGTTCCAAACAGAAGATCCTTTCCTCAGTGTTGTCAAAAGAGCCACATCGTATATTTTGCTTTACTGTCTGTTATGCTTTGATATATAAAGCCAACCTTTTCTGGAAAAGGATAGGAAATTCAGTTACGCGAAATTATAAAATCAAGGTAAATTTTCATCACAAACAGAGATGTCTTCTCTTGTTGAATTCTGTCCCCAACCTACACAATATAAGTAAGAAATGAATTTGGGACTGTTCCTCACATTGTAATTTACTACACTCAAGTATGCCCAAAATATTTACAATTTATTACAAATTGTTGGCACCTCCACTGTGCTGTATGTATTCACCACTACCTAAGGAAGCTGCATATAATATAATGAGGATTCTCTACAAAACAGATGTGAATAAGGCTGTGCAAATAATAATAATAATAATAATCAGTAAATTTTGGGTTTATGAGCCTGTTCTTTTTCAGTAAACCCGGAATGAGCTGAATACCCATACCGGTAAAGGGGTATTTCAGCTTTATTTCCGGGCTTACCGAAAAATTCAGCTCCATTGTAGTCTATGGGGATTTTTGCGATGCTACTTTGGGGGCATTTTTGGAGATAGAGTCACCAAAATTGCAGCATGACTGAAAGGGACTCTCCTTGGATGGTCACCGAAGTTTGGTGAATGTTGGGACAGGTGGACCAATTTTATGGGCCCACAAAGGGGTCGCCCCTATACTCCAGGCATTTGTGAGCCGAGCTGTCCATCGGTTTTCAGGTTCAGGCCACAACTATGGGGCCCTAAAAAAACCAGTAAAAACAAAGATAGAAAAACGGGAGGAAGCACAGAGCTGTGCATCTGAGCAAAGGTGAATAGCCGAACCTGAAAAGGACAAATAATTATTTGGCTATTTGGCTTTGGGAAGATTCCCAGGTTTTGGTAATCGGTAAAACCGAAAACTGAATATTGCCGAAACAGCTAATTTCAGGTTTATTTTCGGTTTGTGTATATCAATATGCACAACCCTAGATGTGATTGCTGCCAAATATATAGTGCTGGATGATCTCATGCTGCTTTGTAAATTAATTTTAGTAGTCCTCTTGAACAAAGGAGAGCCATTTTTCATAACATCAGGCATGTTACAATCTGAGATTTCTTTATCCTGCCAGATTGAGCTATCCTGGTTATTTTCTTTATCTGTATTTTTTATATTCAGCATTGCATGTCAGCTGGGATGTTAAACAGACATCTCCTCTGACCAGCTCTGCTAAGTGATAACTAAAAGGTACCTGCCCCTAGGCAACTGGCTGTCTGTATCATCTCTAAGCCTGAGTCCAATTTGGAGTATAACCAAAATGCTTGCATTTGGATTTTTTCAGACCCTCAGTAACACATCAATAACTACACCTGAAACTCAGAAATGGAGAGGGTGTGGTTTTCCTTGCTTAGGGCAACACTAGTGAACTTGCTACATGCTGTGAGAAGGGGTCTGGCTTTGCTTTTTGATGAACGGTAACCATGTCAACTGCCAATGCAGTGGTAAGTTTAACATTTCATGAACCCAGAACAATCTTGCTGTGACTTGACATCCTGAGTGACTTTTATCTGTAGCTAATGTTGAGTTTTAATTGTTAGGATGCTATTTTTAGACTTATTTTCTCATATGCCTAACTTCATATTGTATTATTGCCCGTCGATGAAGCTTGCATTGTGTGACAGCAGTAGCCACCTTGTGACCCCACTATGTACCTACTCATTGGTGGCTTCAGATAACAGGGAAAGGAGTTATTTCACCTTCTGATTACCTTCTTCTCTCCAGGCTCTCACATGAACACATGAAGCTGACTTTTACTGAATCAGACCACTCAGCCATCAAGGTCAGTATTGTCTATTTAGACTGGCAGTGGCTCTCCAGGACAGTGGCTCTCCAGGGACCTACTACCTAGTCCTTTTAGCTGGAGATACTGGGGAATGATTCTGGGACCTTCTACATACAAAGCAAATGTATGAGCCATAACTCCCACTGAACTATGACCCCTCTCCTCTTGTGGGCTTTAAATGAACTTCAGAGAGGTCCTCACCCGTTTTGCCAAGATGGGCATTAAATATCTAATTAACCCACCTCAATAAGACCTCTAGTTCTTCCACTGGTCACATTTCCATTGCAGTGCCTACCAAGCCTTCAGTTCCAGCAGCAGCTGAGTCACTGCTTATTCCTGACAGTTCCACTGTTCTCTCAACCATTACTGCCACCACTCAGGAAATGTCCACCTGCCACATCAGTGCCATTCTGAACATTGATCTCTCACTTAAATTGCCTGTGGATGGTCACATACTGTTGCCCCAAGACATGCTCCATCTACCCAGTGCTGGATCTACATTTTTGGGAGGTGGAGGCAAGAGGACAAAATGACACCCCCTCTATATTATATATCTATAATAAACATATATAATCAAGATCCGGCCCTGATTATTGTTAATTGGTATCATTAATAATATTTAATAATAATGCACCAACTCAGGGTCCAACATTCCAGCTGAAGACGATTTGGCCTCACTCAGATTTAAGAGCCATTTATTTCTGAGATTAGGATCTGGGCGATTGAGGCAACCTTTTGGGGGCAGAAATTCTGTGCCTCACTCGCAGCCAGCCTCACCTCAGTGGCACCATGTGCCTGCCTGCCTCCTTGTCCTGCTGCTGGCCACTTCCCAGCGGCAGCAGCTGGAGATGCCAGCCAACGAGGAGGGTGGTGTCACCATCACGAGCTCTCGCTGAGTGCTGTGCATGCAGTAGTCGGCCAGGCAGCTGTGCCCATGCCACCATGCAGCCCCTCCTCTTCCCGTACCCATGGTAGAGCCCGTCCTCTGCCAGCCCCCAGGGCAACTGCCCCTCCCAGCCCCTCCCCAAAGATCTGGCCGTGCATGTCCCTAAATAAACTTTGATTGTTTCAGACTACTCTTTTGGACTGGGTTGTTCAAAACTTATTTTCTGACTGGGTGCATTCTGTGCTTGGTCCTGTGCTACTTAGATATAATATTCTTTAGGAAAGTAAACAATGAGATTAGAAAATCCCCTGCATTAAATAAATAGGTGCACAGACTTTGTATCAGTCTAGATATTCCTGTTTTGGTCTTTCCCAAGCATTTGTGCTACGATGGACAAAATGTGGTAGAATGGTAGCAGCAACACTGGCTTTGGTTTCAATAAAGAGGGTTAGTTTATTCAATAAGTTATAAGGCAGTAAAGTGTGTTAGCTCAACCAGCTTTTTCCCTAGCACCAAGACAGTGGGGATGGATGAATGGAATGGACAGACAGAATGAATGAATGAATCCCCACTCTACCATGGCAACTTGCTGGGTGACCTTGGGCCAGTCATACACTCTGGGCCTAACCTACCTCACAGGGCAGTTGTGAGGATAAAATGGAGGAAAGAAGAATAATGTAAGCCACTTTGGGACCCAATTGAGAAGAAAGGTGGGGTATAAATGAAGTACATAGATACATAAATAATGTTTTTCCAAGTGAACACTCTGATCTAGTACTTGGATTTTTGTTCTACATACCTGTCAAATTGTACCAGTAACACAGAAAAACATAAAGATGCCAGTCAGTATCTGTAAACACATTTAATCTAATTTAAGCACAGAAAGAAGACTGGAAACTTATAAAAATAAATGGTAGAAATCTGTAGTGTAGAAATGCACAGGTAAACTTATGTTTGCTTAGCAATATTTCTTGAGCTATCTATTTTATAATCAGCCTTTTAATAAACATTACAATGTATAAATCCATTCTCAAAGGAGGAGGGTTTTTACTAATATGATGTCTCCGTGCATCTGGGGAAGCATAAAAAGTTAATTTTGATACTGATTTAAATCTGCAAATGAGCAACTTTAGTTGCCATTAGTTCATTTGTTCAGCCCCTTGATTAGTTTCTGTGAAATTGTGTGTTCCAGTGCATTCAGCCTTTAATTACGTCCAGAAAATTATTCAGTCAGAAGGGCACCATATCTTATGAGAGCTGCAGTATTTTTCAATTAAATATAGGAGGAAAGGAGCTGCTAACCAACCGACTGAATTAAAGAGAATGAACGTTACTGGGAAGATGAATTCTCTTAACAAAGGAAAGTGACCACCCAGACTCAGTTCTGCAGCAGAGACTTGTCCCAGTGATATATTTCTATTACCATGGATTAATCTAATAAGAAACCCAATTATCTATAGTTATTTCTTTTACTGGGGTGGGGGGAGACAATAAATCTGAATCTGCTGTTTTTGTTCTTCACACTCCTACCTTATTTAAACTATACTCAACATTTAGACTCTGAGCAAGGCACAGCTTGGGCAGCATTTTGTAAGCGTGGATCTGAGGAATGACATTTCACCAACTGCACAGTATTTTCTGAATTGACTCCCTTTATCTTCACTGTTGAACGAAAGGTGTTGGTAAAGGCATGCCTCCCCCATCACTGTTCCATGATTTATATAGTTATTCATTACTTTGTTTATACCTTGCCTTCCCCTTCCCCAAGGGGGAGCCAGAGTAGCTTACCTTGTTCTCCCCACCTCCATTTTATCCTCACAGCTGTAAGGTAGGTTGAGAGGTTGTGACTGGCCCAAGGTCACCCAGTGAGCCTCCATGGGAAAATGGGGATTCAAACTTAGGTCTCCCAGATTCTGATCTCACATTCTAACCCCTACACTGTACTGGCTCTCTATTTCTTACTGACCCTCTGCCACCCATCAACAGTCACTGCTTGGATTATAAATACTATGTAATTGATATTCAAAAATGTCAGCGAAGATCCATCTTAATTTAAGTAATTTTTCAATCCCCCCTCTCAAATCCAAATTGTCTTAAAACAGAGGAAGAATAACGTTTTGCCATCTTAAAATGTATGGCAGAAAAGCATATGCATGAATAGTCTGTGTTTTTGCCATGTTTCATCTCTTCTAAAACAGAATTTCCCTCTCCTCTCAGGAAATATACACTTGATATCCAGTTGCCCGTGAACCTTTCAGTAACAAAGATGCACTAGCCTACTTTTGGGAGAACTAAAACATGCAGCAAAAAGACATCATTCACACATCTGTTTCTCTGCAACTTAGTCCAAATTCTGAAATATCCTAGAATTACCACTTGGGTGCTGGGCTCAAAAACAAAGTTACTGAACCCATTTTACAGCTATACCATAGCTGCCAGTATATTGGTAGTTGGCTCAGACTACCAATACTCCTGTCTCATTACCAATGCTGATTTTCCCACTCCTACTACCCCTCTGCATATCACACCTAATCCAATCACGCCTGCTAATGTCATTTACTTGCTTTTTACATTGCCATTGTGTGTCTAATTCACTTGTCTCTACTTTAGGATAGATGGAATCACATTCTAGCTGTATCTGAAGAAGTGAGCTGTGGCTCACAAAAGCTCATACCCTGCCAGAAATTTTGTTAGTCTTTAAGGTGCTACTGGACTCCTACTCTTTTCTACTGGCTCAGACTAGTGGTTCTTGTTGGTAATAACTATATTTAGGGTGCTTTCCTTCACAAACAAGACTAGCATTCTCATTTCACAATATTTGATATGTTTCCACCTCATGATAAGCACCATTGTTCAAAAAAATAATTTCTGAGCCTCATGAATTTGTTAGCATTGCTCAGATCTATACTTCTTGAAATCCATCTTCCAATATAGCAAAACATGTGGGTGGGCTTCCTTTCTGTGGCAGCTAAGATATTCCATCACAAGCCAGAATGGAATGTAGATGCGATCAATATTTTAAAAAATGTTTGCAGTAAAACCTTCCATATATTTATGGCAATTTTGTATACAGAACAGAAGAATTTCAAAAACTGTTGGATTTAATTATTAGAATGCAAGGTTGTATGAAAATCTAGCCAAATATTCAACTGGGTCCTTGTTCTGAGCCTTACCAACACATCTGGTTCCATCTTCACTCGAATGATACCCTCTGCTGCAAATTAACAGATTCCTCTGACATGTGTACGACCCCACAGTATTGATGCAGTTGAATCCAGGCTTACATGGCTCAGACAGTGATGTACATTCATTAATGTCTGTAGAGGAGAATGTATATTAATGTATCATATCAGCTATTAAATTAATCAGGGACCCATCTCCCAGCTGTCGCTCCTTTCCTCTCTATTTGGTTTTGATTTACTATGCAATAAATTCCAGACTGATGAGAATCTATTATGCCAACATTTAGAAATTTAACATTATGTAAATCTAATCTGAGAAGGGGGGTTGTGGATTTTAAGAGACAAAACAGTTGAACTTTTAAGAACATTAATTAAGAATATATTACTCAAGTTACACTTACCCACACAATTTCCCTCTGGATCTTGTAAAAATCCATCCATGCATCGTTGCTTTGATTCACAATAGAATGATCCTTTTGTATTTTGACATACAAAGTTTATCTTGCAGCTATGAGTTCCTCTCTCACATTCGTCAATGTCTTTTAAAGAAAAACAAAAGACATTCTTAATTAATATACCCATAGATTTCCTAATTCTATTAATAATTACTGAGACTTGAAGTGATATTTTAACAGCAGATGTCTAATAATGCATGTGTAACTTCTTAGAGCACTTTGGTTTCTTTATGTACGTAGGATGGTTCAAAGCATTTGGGTGGAAGTTGGCTCTACAGCAAGATGTAAAGATCTGACAATAATATTGCAAGGAACCTGACAACAGCAATCTTAACTAAGATATCCTCTGTAAAAAGATTTGAAAAGACACAGCAAAGTGAACTGAGGTAATTTTAACTATTATCTTCCTTTTAAAAAAAAAACACTTTATGGTGGCACCTAAAGACTAACAGCGCAATCCTGAGGGCTGCTGTAGCAATGGCAGCCAGCTGCCAACGCAAAAGCAGTGACACTGGTCTGTTCCCTATATTCTGCAGGGGGAAATAACAATATGTGCCCATTCACAAGGCATTCACCAGCTTGTCAGAATCCATAGAAACCCCATCAATCAGACAAAGGCAGCCAATGATGCCCCTGTGAGTGGCACACAGAGGCACAGACAATCAATGCCCACGGTCTAGCCACTGCTCCTCAACACTATCCCTCGGACAGCCATTAAACAGGGAGCACTGCCCACCAACAGCCAGTGAACAGGGAGGGAGAGTTTTGCAGCTGAACAAAGCAGAAGTCCAGTGACATCAGAAAGACCAACACCATCAGCGCCTTGGACATGTGAAAGGGATTGAATGGGTTGCCAACTCCCTCTGTCCAGTGTGACATCCGTGCCTCTACAAGCTGCTCCCAGAGGCCATAGGAGACAGACTGAACTGTCCTTAGCACAGTGTGCATGTGATTGAGGCAGACCTGCTGGCTACCCAGGAGCCAGGCTGGAACCAGCAACTGAACAGAGCGGCAGGAACCACACAAGTCATGGTCCCAGGTCTTCCTGTTCAATAACAACCTGCACAGATGCTAAACATAAACATGTGCAGCAATGGCAAAATTCACAGATGCCATGCCGGCCACAGCCATGTCTCTGGGGCCCCAGCAGGCTCCATGGCTCCACCCCCAAGGGGAACTCCATTTGCCAGGGAAACCCCCTGAGGCTTATGCTGTAGCCATCCAGATTACACTTACAGATCCCATGAGGAAATGCTCTGCAACTGCAACTGATCCATCCACTGCTGCTGCTTGTGCACAGGGCCCTGATCCTGCAAGACAATGTGTCCCATGGTTGCTTGTCCAGCTTCCAGGCACCACATACCATAGTTGCGCCCAGTCCCCCACTTGAGGCGAGGGGCACCCTGGCAAAGGAGTCTGCTATCAGCTCAGTACAAGGCTGCCAGCACCCCTGTCTTCCCCTGCATCACAGGCAACTCTCCCGGGTACACCTCCCTGGGAACATACCCCAATGCATGACATGGGGCACGGTGACAGGTGGGCCTGGCTTGGATTGACTCTCCCATATGCATACACCATTAGCCTCTAATGTGGGAGCCAGCATTGTCGAGGTGGCACCTGGGCTTGTGTGGGGGGAAAGGGGGAGGGACGTGCAGACTCACACCGGCTGGATTCTTGCCCCTGCTCACTTGTCACTTTTTGGGTTGAACTGCCAGAATGGGGTACCTGTTAGGGTTCTGAAATGAGCAATGGTAGCCACATGGCATGGACTTTCCTCTCCACTTTGGGCATTAGTGCTAAGTGCCCTCTCTGTGCCTCTCCCACCACCAAAGTGCAACACTGTGTGTTCCAAGTGTGCACTGCAGAGACCTACTGAACTATGAAGTATCCAGGCTGGGGGTTATGTAGTGCTGGGGGGGCTGTAATTGGGAGTGGGGGATTGGTTATAGCTGTAGTCAGCATCCTGTGTTCTGCCAGGACTTTCGGATGGGACGGTGCTTGTGGGGGCCAGCTTGGCCTGTCCCATTGTGTGGGCACTTATGCTCTACGCTGTGGTTATTGATGGCGTAACTTTCCATTGGTTTGGGGGGGTTCCCAGGCTTGGGGAGCCAACTAAATCCTGTCACAATCCTTGGTCCACCACTTTCCCTGCTTAAGCGGAGGCGTATGCTGGCACTGCTCTGTGGTACTATCATGCTGATACCTGGTGGGGAGATAGCGCCACTAGGCTATGCTGGCACATCTCAGAGATATGCCAGCATATCTCGAAAATATGCCAGTGGGGCACCTCTGTGCGATCCCCCCCCCCCAGGATTGCGCTGTAACAGATTTATTACGCCATAAACATTCTCATTCCATCAGATGTATTGATGAAGGCAGGGTATTCTGGTCAACAAATGCTCATGTTATAATCAGTCACCTAATTATAAGCGTGCCACAAGGATCTACTTGGTTTCGCTATATAACAGACTATTCACCTGCTTTGACTGAAATAACTGCATAACTTTCATATGATGGCCTCTTTTTTAAAGTAAGGCCCCAAATCCAGAAGAATTCATAACTGGGAATGCCAAAACATATTTAAATTGGCATACTATAAATTTGAATTTCAAATTCCACCCTGAATAATTTCTCCTCATGACCAAGCATAAACTAAATCATACATCAAGAATAATAAAAGTACATTTTCTAATTACTATTCTTTATTTTAAAAGGCTGTAAAATATAAATGTGCTACTTATGGAAGAAAAATATCTATCTTGGGTGAAAAATTCTTATTCTTTCATGCACATAGGAATACCCGTATAGTGTAATATGAATTGAGAGTAATGGATGCTGGCCATTAAAAAGCAATTTTTCAATTATGTTAAAATATGTAAAGTCTTGGACTCACCGACACATTCTCCATCTTTAAGTTCATAGCCTGACTGGCAGCTGAGTTGTTGGAGGCATGTAAATGACCCAATTGTGTTAATGCAGCGTTCCCCTCTGTTACAGGTATGAGCATCTGTTACACATTCATTAACATCTGCAAAAGAAAATAAATGTTGGCATACTGTGCACTAAATTCTTTTTCTTGTTAGTATACATGAAGTAAAATCTCAACAACCTAATAGAAATTTCATCCAAAAGGAAAGATTTTTTCCAGTTTCTTGCCACTGTAGAGTAGCTTAACACACTTTCATTTCATAGGTAGATTGTAGATAGATCTCTCTCTCTTTTACACTGAATTGTTAAACTATCAAGGTCAAAAGATGGAAAGAATTAATTAGACACAGGAGTTAGGAAAGCTTTAATAGCAAGCTTTGCATATCATGCACAGAATGACCCTTTGCTAAGAGAGTGTACATAATTCTAATTTCATGTTCATTTAAACATTTGGGAGCAGTTCAATTTCCTGGGCTGTACCACAACACAACACAACAGCCTCAGTCTTGGGAGTAAGAGCCACATGAGGGATCAGAGAGTACACTGTGCCACCTCTTGAATAGGAATTCTACTTAATAGGAGTTTGGACAAAGACCCCAACTCAGATATGAGTGTTGGAGTCTTTGGGATTTCATATGCAAGACTTGTTCTAACCATTGTAACTTTCATCTGCTGCACCCCCATTCTGTATTTAAGAGCCACACATTTGAATGTAATGGTGTCAGTGACAATAATAATGCCAGTAGATGGGAGCAGAGGGGCAGAAAAAATAAAAGATGGTGGCAGAATGGAATTCTTGCAAATGCTTTCCAAATCAGGATCCGGGGAGGGGCTGTGGCTCAGGGGTAGAGCATCTGCTTGGCATGCAGAAGGTCCCAGGTTCAATCCCTTGCATCTCCAGTTAAAGGGACTAGGCAAGTAGGTGATGTGAAAGACCTCTGCCTGAAACCATGGAGAGCCGCTGCCAGTCTGAGTAGACAATACTGACTTTGATGGACCAAGGGTCTGATTCAATATAAGGCAGAATGTGTTTCTGTGACTTTGTATCACATCCAAGTCTTAAACTATTTTCGTCTGAACCGATTTGGACCTTACACAAAGCCATAGGCAGAAATGTGGGGAGAGGATGTTTCTAGGGGGGAAAAACACACACACTAACAGACCATTCAGAAAATGTTGTCATATACATCCTCAGCCTACACTCCCAAACATAATAAACAGGGTTGCAGCCAAACCATGCGGTTTTAGTCAAAAGTGCCTTTCCACTCAGGGCAAGAGAAGGAGCAGAGATACAATCCCACCAAGTGCAAAGAAATAAACAGGCAAGCTAGACACCACAGTACACAAAAATGCCATGACCCAGCTAGGAAGGAAGGGAAAACTGAATTATTCTATGAAAGGGCAAGCAAATGGGAAAAAAGGAATGAAAGAAACTTCCAAAGGAGCAGAAATTTTATTTTATTTAAAACATTTATTAGCTACCTTTCTACCTTGCAGGAACTCAAGGCAGCTTATCATGTAAACAATAACACAATAAAATACATAAAAACCACTAGTTTAAAATCAATAATTTAAAACTGTCAGAAGACAGAACTAAAACTAATAAAATGCTGTCACGTTGGAGAACTAGTGTCTAATCTTCCATTCTTGGGCACGGTGATTGAGTGGGTGGTTGCTTCTCAGTTCTAGGGGCACTTGGAAGACACTGATTTTATGGACCCAGTTCAGTGTGGCTTCAGGCTGGGGTTTGGTCAAGGACACAACAGAAATATTGCAGGCTATATAGAGATTCATTTCAGAACCATGTATCCAAAAGTCTGTCAGCTTCACAGAAAGGGACTTTTCAACTTCTACCTCCTGCTGAAACCCAGTATCCCCCTCCCCATTTTGTGGCTGGGTGTCAATGGCCCCTCAGGAACAGCATGGGTGTAAAATGCCATTTCATTACAGGAACTGTGGGGCAGGTTTCATTATGCCCAAACATAAAATCTAAATCCCCAACACCTGAACCCCCAAATCACACATGTATCAAAAAGCTGTCAGAAAGTATAGACATACAGAAGAATACATTGAGAGTATAAACTGCATCTCTTCCCTGCCTGACCTTGAACATTCAATTAAAACTAGAATGATATGGAAATACAACAGCAAAATTGAGATGCCTCCAATTATTTCACTCATCTCCAAGGTGTATAAATAGCTCCCTCCTGGTGATATATAGAAATCAGGGCAATTTCACAAGTTGTACTTGCATGCTGAATAATTTGATTGAATAAAGAGTTTTGTGAGAGGAAAATGCAATATATTTTATGTGGGAAATGTTGAGGAGGTGTAGAAACAAGCTGAACCCCACAATGAAACAAATATTTCCAATATCTTTATGCTTGGGATGTGAAAATTTGCAATCTGATGAATGCCAACAAATATTAATAAAAAGCCTGAGACAGTACCAAAAATAGTTCCAAAAAGTTCCCTACACTCATCTTGTCATACTGCAACATGTAGCAGCCTTAAATGAGCCCACAATCAGTTTTAAGAACCAGATTGCCAGATATATAAGGTATATAGTCATATCAGCATCCTTAAACCAGAGCAGAAATTTGAAGTGAATCTCAGAAGGTTTTAAAGTAGATAAATTGCTTTTCTAATACCCACTAAATTTCAGGCTTGCATCCTGTAAACATCTGGATATCTTTAGACAAAGGAATTTCAATTACATCAGTCAAACAGTTTCTGAGCACTTGCAGGGAAGGGGTATGCATCCTGGAGTTCCCAAACTGAAAACACACATGGAAATTACTGTTTGGGTTGGTTACCATGATTTCCAGAACAGTAAACATAAATCCAGGATTTTTAGGCATTGCAAAAATACCTTCTGGGGAAAAAAAAAGTGTTGTTTTTTTCATGTTTGGGTTCTTACCACTGTAACCAGCAGCCGCTGCCACCACTGTAACTCCTCTGCTGCTGCCACTGCTGCTGAGGCCTGCAGCTGCTGCTCTGAGCTGGATGACGTTTTCAGAGGAATGAGTGATCCCACCCACAGGGAACTTTTATAGTAGTAATGATTAAGGTAGGAGCCCTGTGGCACAGAGTGGTAAGCTGCAGTACTGCAGTCAAAAGCTCTGCTCACGACCTGAGTTCGATCCCAACGGAAGTCGGTTTCAAGGTAGCTGGCTCAAGGTTGACTCAGCCTTCCATCCTTCCGAGGTCGGTAAAATGAGTACCCAGCTTGCTGGGGGTAAAGGGAAGATGACTGGGGAAGGCACTGGCAAACCACCCAGTAAACAAAGTCTGCCTAGTAAATGTCAGGATTTGATGTCACTCCATGGGTCAGGAATGACCCGGTGCTTGCACAGGGGACCTTTACCTTTTGGGGAGGGGGGGGGGTTAAGGTACCTCTGCAGAGGACACCCTGAACAAAGAAGTGTGTTCATAGCCATTGGATGATTTCTTTATTACAAGGAATCACACATGCTCTATTTTGTTTTTGAAAAATTCAAACTATTTTCAAACTATATCTCCTGATATACCCCATAAAGAACACTGCACTCAGCTGTTAACTTACTGGTGGTCCCTGGCCCAAGAAATGCCCAGCTATTCTCGACCAGAGCCAGAGCATTTTTGGCTCTGGCTTAGGGTTGCCAACCTTCAGGTGCTAGTTGGAGATCCTCCCCCCATTACAACTGATCTCCAGCCGATAGAGATCAGTTCCCCTGGCCGCTTTGGCAATTGGACTCCCTCCCCAAACCCCGCCCTCCTAAGGCTCCACCCCAAAAATCTCCAGGGCTACTCTGGCTCCAGCCTGGTGGAACTCCCTATCAAATGAGACCTGGGCCCTGTGGGAACTAGTTCAGTTCCACAGTGCCTGCAAGACTAAGATGTTCTGCAGGACCTATGGCTAAGGGCAGCAACGGTTCCACTCCAGATGACCTCCCTGCCCCTCCCCCTTTCCTAGGGTCACCAGGCAGGAGGTTTTGGGGTGGAGCCTGAGGAGGGCAGGGTTTGGGGTGGGGAAGGACTTCAATGCCATAGAGTCCAATTGCCAAAGTGGCCATTTTCTCCAGATGAACTGATCTCTTTCGGCTGGAGGTCAGCTGTAATAGCAAGAGATCTCCAGCTAGTACCTGGAGGTTGGCAACCCTACCCTTTCCCCCTTGTTTTTCCCTTCCCCTTTCCTTCTCACCCCTTCTTTTCCTCTTCCTCTTTCCTTGATTAATTCTCCTGTCAAGATTGATACAGCAGGAGTACAATTCTCATGTTCTTACTGTATGTTCACAGTTTTCACTTGCAGCTTGATTCTCAGCTTTAAATCATATTGCTCAAGGACTTTCTCTGATCTAAAGTTAGGTTACAGACAGAATTACTAGTGGGATTGCATAAGCAGTGGCAATGATAATTAAAAGAACACCCCCCCCCCCACAATTGAGGCAAAACACCCAGAAGAAGTAGTATCCTCCTCTTATTCAAAAGACCTTCACTTTTCTGAAGCTTAGCTGAGTTCAAAGGAATCACTCAAAGATGAAATAAATTCCAGAGGAGTGGCTGTGTTAATTTATTGCAGGAAAAATAACACATGCTATTTATTTAAGTTTTGTGGTACCTTCAAGACTTACTTATTATGGCCTAACTTTCCTTAGCCAAAGTCTAGCATGGTGGTCACCTAAATGATAGGTGTGTGTACACACACTCTGGGGAGAGAATTACAAAGCTGCTTTTTAAAAAAGCACATTGTAGCAGGGGTTGGAATGCCAATAGGATAGCATGCAGAGAGTTGTTTTCAGACCTGCCTCCCACCTGAGTCACAGGCAAATCCCACATTCTGCAGAACAGTTTTGTGTGACAAAACAATGCTACAGTTGATGACAGTGACTTTTGGGGATCAGTTGCACCAACCCATGCTGCAACACTAGCATGATATCTGGGGACAATTCATACCACCAGATCAACATTGCAAATTGTGCTGACACGGTCATTCAGCCTCAGCTAGAGCAAAACATTACTTATGTGGCAGCTCATAAAATTCAAAATTCAACACGTATTATGAATATCGAACCATTTATTTTGTCTTTGAGGCATTTCTTTTAAACTGAAACATTTCACAGGGATGTCAGAATTCATGTTTTGTGTTCCCATGGCTGCTTTAATGCGGAAAAAGTCACGGCAGTTTCCATATAAAATGTTTTCTTTTTCTTTTTTTTACTCAATCCTGCACTAAACATTCTTATGCATTCCTAAAGAGGGTCAAAACAAGCTCCTTTAAAGTACTACACGTGCAGTTACTCAAGGATTCTTTTCTTGCTTTAAATTACTTCAGTACAATTTTCATTGACTACATCTGTTTCACTTGAAACTATTTGTTGAGACTCTTTTTGGCATTCCTTTCTACAATCATCTATTACAAAGTTCCTGTCATTGTCCAAAAAACAATAAAGGCATTTTTGCAGTTTTAAAAAAGTATTATATTAGTAGATCACTAGGCACGAACTCTGAGCAGGAGATCTCCCATCCAGGCATGCCTCTTCATATTCAAATATGGAAATAGTTTAGATGCCTTCACTTTATTTTCTAAGCCATTTGGTAGATTAAAAAAAACAGTTTTCAGAGGAAAAGCATACCACAAACAACTTTACCAGCTCTTTTCCAGTTGCCGTCTGGGTGAACCTGAGACACAAGCCAATGGGCTGGTTTCTTTTATTGGCATGACAGGCAAGTTGTGAGAGACAGACACAAATGGGTTCTTATCTGTGGCAAACATGAAGCTTTCATGAATAAAAATAGCACAGTGCTTATCCAAAGAATGACTCAAAATAAGTGCCTGTGTGCTATGTTGTAAACAGATTGTGACTTTTTTGGCATGCCTGACTGCTAGGAATTCTGGAAGTATGGTTGCAAAAACACCTGGAATTTAAATGTCCTGTGATTTGACTCAAGGGCTTTCAAGTGACAGTATTCTTATCCATGATGCAAGCAGGTTACTACATCTGCATGTGTTCTGTTGATGTTGTTAAAAACTTTAAACAGTAGAAATATTATTTTCAGGCAAGAAGTCCTGTATATTTCCCCCAAATACTTCAGGATGGAGCATGAGAGCAGTTTAGTTGATCAAAGATTCATTTATGGCTAGATCAAGGGACTGACACAGAAACTTAATAAATTAGAAACTGTAATATATTTGTGGTTTTTACTTGTAGTAAAAATATCAAGAAAATGTTAACAATGGCAAATGTACTCTATGTACTACACGTACAACAGAGGACAGAAAACAGATGCAAGATGTGTCAGGGTTCATTATGGTAATGTATCTCTGCTTGTGCTGCAGAAGATATTCCTCTAAACTGATCTAGAAAGCAGAGACCGATTTTTGCCACAATCCATCCTCCTTTGCATATGCACATTTTAAAAATCCAGAGATTATGCAGCATATTCATAATAAAACTTTGTATCAGCCTCTACAATGATTGAATAGTGGTCTTGGACCTACCAGGGTATCACAGTAGAATTTCATTGCTTACAAACTGGTACAAGGACCAAGAATATGGCTCAGGTCTCCCTTTCTTCAGTATCACAACAGAGTCACTGGATGCTACCATAGGCCAAATAGTTCCATGTGTAAATCATATCTTGATGATGTTGAAAGACAATTACAAGCACCTCCTTCCTCCCCTTGGCCAAGATAGTCCTGGTTGCACTCTAGTAGTGTAGTGGAATAGTAGCAAGCAAGCAAGCAGTATGGTTCATTTTCCACTCTTAAACTTCTGTGCTGATTCTAACCCTGCATTAGCACTGGTTAAGCTTAATAGGTGTTAATTTCTGGGCCAGGATTTGGAATAAAGAAAAGAGTGGCTGGGTCTCTTTAGTTCAAAAGCAGTTGCAAAATTTTTAATTCAAAGTTTGAGAAAAGGCTGGGAGCCAGGAAGAAAAAATAAAAAAAAACGAGGGAAAAATGGTTGGAATTTCTTAAGTCTTAAAATTTTCCCTTTAAAAACTTAGAATTATACAATAGAATACAGAAACGGATCATCTGCTCCAGCCCATCACTCAAGATAGATGCTTTAAGCATCTCTTAAACTGTCTGTACACTTATCTTTAGAAAACATCCAAAGAGAAGACTCCTCAGCTAATTGCCTGCCTTTTCCAGTTCTGCATATGAAGAGTAAATGTAGACTCCAGCAGTTATTCAGAATAACTACCCAGAGAAATTGCAATTAAAGTGAGTAGAAATGCTACACAATCACTTTTGAAGAACAAACCTAGTACCCAAAACCATGGGTCGACTGGGTAGCCAAACAGACCCAGGAGGAAGCCAGTCTGAGTCCCCTCCTGTGATGCTACAAGCCAGTAATGCAGAGGCAACTAAACTCGGACCCAGTTCATTGTGCCCATAGTGGGTACCAAGTCCACTTACCTGTTGTCTCTTCCTGCACCACCACCAAGCAGAAGCAATGGGTTAGCATATACCTGTCACTGGGTGCCACTGGCCGGGCTGGAGTTCAGTGGCCCCTGCCGAACTGACAGAATGACTGGGGCTTGGCTCTAGCAGTCCTCAAAGCAGTGGCTCACTAGGAATTTTTTGCTGTTAATTAAATGGCCAGTCTTCCGCAGCTGTAAACCAAGCACAGCTTCCAAAGTTCTACCTGCAAACAAGCTTGCTACTGCAAACCCAGTTCATTGTAAATTCAGTTTCAGGCTCATAACCAGAGACAGAATGGACATGAGATGTATCTGATGAAGTGACTCACAAAATCTTATGCAAGAATAAATGTTGTCAGAATTTAAGACATTACTGGACTCTAGAATATGGGGTTACACCCGATTCAAATGTATTATGATGGCTTAGTAAATGAATTTTGTTCACAATTTCCATGTTTTACATCGGGAAGGAATTCATCCCAACCCAGCACTTAAAGCAAATTCACCTAAGGGTGTTCGATTACTTTCATAAGTTCTGACTAAGACCTCTCTTCAGGGCTTCCTCTCCACCAATCTCTCTAGACTATTTTTACATCAAGATAGGTATCTCCTTCAGAAATATTACTTGGGGGGGGGGGAGATACTGAATAGAGGCCTACTATTCTGCCTCTGAGTGAGATTTTTCCAACCCCACTTTTCTTCAACCCTATAATGTTGTTTCAGTATTCCAGCATACGTATACAGTTTACAGAACTTCATCAGTTTACAGTATCTACTTTTTAAAAAAGCTATTTTACTTCCGATAAACACACACAGAGAGAAACATCAACAAAAATAGATAATGCTAAAAAGGAGACAAATATAAACTATAAGTTATTGCTGAATGGTCACTGAGTCTTAAATGGCGCTATGTTAGCATTCATCTTCTGCATTCTCAAATCAAGATGTGAAATATGATGTCTCAAATGGTTAGTTATTACTCCCTACCACCTAGGGAAAACATCACTTAAAAAAAAAAGATTTTGAAAGCAGAATTTGCTTTGGTATTGTTGGCCAATCAAGCCAATGAACTGTGCTTTAGTCTCAAAATACTGATGAGAGTTTGAATAAGTTCATTCCAGCTTGATAACAGAGGCAATCTCCTATCAGGATTTCTTTCTCCCATTTAGGGGGAGGGAAGGTGTTAGTTAAGACGAATAGCACTGGAAAGAAATGAAGGGAGTGAGATAAGTTGAGGGATGGCAGGATTTGGAGCCTCTCACCTTCACAGTGTATGTTTGTAAAAAAAAAACACACATACACACAACATTTGAAGATCCTTGGAAAGGAGAGGAAAGTCCATTCATGCACTAATTCACACTTGCCCCTTCCCATTCTGCTAGTAGGAAATATAATTGCCAATAGACCAGTGATACTTTTTTGGTATTTATCTGAACTCTGGAAGAAAAGATCCTTTGGATGAGAGGTGCCAGGTCAGAGAATTTCATCCAAATGTATCACTCCTAGAAAGGTGCTTTGACAAAATGTTTTTAAAACTTCAATCAGATTCTTTGATATCAAAATCTGGTATTATGAGAAAGTTAATCCAATAGTCATTTGTGGTCCTAATGGAAAGGGAGGGAGCAAGGGTGACAGGGGTCACAAGAGCAGGAGCCTTGGTGTAGCACAGGGATGGATTCAGGATCCAGTGACCTGCCTGCTACCAAATTATACTCTTTTTCCCCAGCCCACCTACAGGGTGAGTACCTATGCAGTGGCAAACCTGGGAACCCACATGGGTACAAGCCACTGCATGGTTCCCTTGGTCAGAGTCAGCCGGCAGACCTAAAGCTGGGCATGCCACTGTATGGCTCCACTTTCAAGGCCCCTTAAGGGAGTCTCCAAACAGGGGAGGCAGGCATGCAGGCACAGACACCCCCCCCCAATGGATCCAGCCCAATACCTAAACTGCCAAACCAAGCTGTGGCAAGAATGCCATTAAAATAAACATAGCGACTGGAACAAACCATAAACCTAGGGAGGGTGGGAGAGCCAGAACCAATAGAGGGAGAAGCCTCCATAGCTGACCAACTAAATAGGGAAGGGGTGGACCAGAGGGAAGCCTCTGAACTCTTGGTCTAGTTCCAGAGTAACTGATTGGCCAGCTTGAGCCTACTACAGGTTGCTGCAGGAGCCTGACCCGCCTCCCCCAAGCTCCTTGATGCCAACTCAGAGCCAACAAACCCTCCAAGTTAGATATCTGGATCTATGTCCGGTCACTTTAGAAGGGACATGATTGTCTAGTGTTTTAGCCTGGAGTAGAGTTGCCAGGTCCCTCTTCACCACAGTCAGGAGGTTTTTGGGGCGGAGCCTGAGGTCGGTGGGGTTTGGAGAGGGGAGGGACGTCAATGCCATAGAGTCCAATTGCTAAAGCAGCCATTTTCTCCAGGTGAACTGATCTCTGTCGGCTGGGAATCAGTTGTAATAGCAGGAGATCTCCAGCTAGTACCTGGAGGTTAATAACTAAAGAACAGCACAAAGGCTTTACTATTGCTTTTCATACATTTACTCAATTCATCAAAATACAAAAACAATTCCAATAAACGGTATACTACTACGAACTACAGAATACACTATGTGTCTATAATATACAAATAACCAGCTCAAAAAACAGTCCAGAGGTATTGGCTTCATCTCCCACACTCAGTGGCGGACCTACATTTTTGGAGCCCTGAAGCTTGAACTGTTATGGGGGCCCCTTTGCAACCAGCAACAATAGGGCAACATCCAACAAGTTCCAAAGGGCCTTGCTGCCCTTGCAAGGACCTTGAGGCCGAAATGGTGGAGAACAGGGTGGTGGGCTGGAGTCCTTAAAAATGGGCCATACAGTGATGAAATAAAACTACAGAACTATTAAGCCATGCACCAACAAAGGATCTGATAATCCAGCTGCCAAAATGTAGGCTGTGGATAGATTCTGGCGAGCTCAGTGAGCCCTTACAGCAGGGGGTTTGGGCCCTGCAAGCCCCCGAGAAAATTTTGAAATTAAACCAATTACGGGGACACTTCGAGGCCATATGAAATGGGTATTAGAGCATATTCTAAAGTCAATATTAAGTACTTCAACCCATTGGCTTATGATTCTATCACTTAAAAAACTCCATCGATTTGGTTGAGAAATTCACTCATTAAAAAAAGTTGCTCCGGGGGCCCCTCCGGAATTACAGGCCCTGAAGCTTAAGCTTCATTATTTTCACAGTAGATCCGCCTCTGCCCACACTGATTTGTTACCTGCTGACTTAACATCTCCAAGGGTCAGCGTTTTTTTCCGGCTCACTTACAGAGGGAGGAGAGTTGCTTTGGATCACATCCTGTTTTACTTACCAGTTCATTTGGACTTGTGACTGATTCTGTGAGTGGTTTACTATCACTTGCTGTGGACTGTGGAATATTAGTTTGTTGAGAAGACTCTTAGATTTGGTTTGGTTTGACACCTCTGGACGGTTTTTTTGAGTTGATTATTTGTATATTATAGACACATATTCTATTGTTTGTAGTAGTATACGTTTATTGGAATTGTTTTTATATTTTGGTGAATTGAGTAAATGTATGACTAGCAACAGTAGAGCCTTCGTGCTGTTCTTTGGTTATTAACTAGGTTTATTGCAGCATAGGTGTTTGTTGGTTAGTACCTGGAGGTTGGCAACCATAGCCTGGTATATGGTTCTCCTGTGCAGTCTTCGAAAGCTTTCTTAAAAGGCTCTAGTATTTCTAAAAGGTTAGGAAGCCTGTGGAAAAACCTAACAGCTTTTGCCATCAATAGTAGTCTGGTAGTTACTCTAATTCTGAAACAATATATATAATCAGTAAAGAAACTGTATCTCCATATCTCACTTCCTCCATAACTTACATTTGTATGGTTGATCTAAAATATCCAGAGTTTACTTTCCCTTCTCAGTAAAATAAACCTATTTCTTGTTTGTTTAAAATCTCTGTTTCCTTTCAGAGTAAATCTAGGGCAGACAAGGTTAATAATGAATTTCACCAAGGAAAAGCAAAGTTTTTGCCTCAGAAGCTCCATCGTGATTTACCTCGAGGGTGGTTAGCTGTAAATGATGCCAAGCACTGGCAAGCCAGTAAATACATATTTCTTTGGCATCTGTTTAGCTGTGCTTGGTTGTGTGAAGGGGAAGTGTGGTGTAGGTAATAGTCCTCAAGTATTATTAATTATCTTATAAACTATCATTTTGAGGACAGTGGCACTGTATAGAAATGGGCTGTTTGACTCCAAAAACACATTAGTGCCCATTTCTGCCACCCCAACCCATCACAATGTTGGAGTGGCAAAGACCCAGCACATACAGTCTCCTGTAAGTAGGACATATGATAGTCTTCAAATTACTTTAAATCAAGGTCACCCAGCAGGCTTCATGTGTAGGAGTGAGGAAACAAACCCGGTTCACCAGATCAGAGCCCTCATGTGGAAGAGTGGGGAATCAAACCTGGTTCTCCTGTGTTTTTAGGAAAATGTCCCAATACATTCATAACAATATCATAGGCTGAGGAAGAAATCCTCAGTTCTTCTTCAACAATGATCCAACTCAGGCTAGACATTTTGGAACCAGGTAAGATCTTGTTATTTGGTATGGGCTTTGGTGGTCATTGTTAAATATATGTTTTAATCTTATTTTAATTGGATTTTAATATAATGTTTAAAACAAATGGATTCATCCTCACTGTTAGTCATTTTGATTAGCTAGATATTTAAATATCTAAAGACCAATGCTAAAGCAAAATATATTGTTTGCAAGTGGAAAAGAACAGAAAACTAGTGAGTCATATCTTTTGCTGCTCTAATCTGTGAGGTACACAGTGCATCGTGTTACAGTCAGAACCCTCTTGTAGATGGAATTCTCTCCTTCTATTTTAACAAAGGCAGATAGATAATGACAGACACTGTCAACATTTCAGTCTATTAAACTAAACGGAAATGCACTTACCTTCACAGGAAACCCCATCCAACATGAGGGCAAACCCAGGAAAGCAAGAGCACATAATTTTCCCTTCCATAACATGACATATGTGCTTGCATGGTCCATTATCTGGGAAACATAATGTTTCAAGATGCATGAATGTTTCAAACCAAAGCAAAAGTCCTTTAAACATCAAGAGCTTTCTTCTCCTAATTATAATCCCTGCCTTTGCACCAGAATGTAAAATGTGAAGACAAACAATCTGTTCTCATAACCTTAATCACTATGTACCACCCTCCATTTACAGGCAAACACACCTGAGTCATTTATTCCCATCTGTTTGTTTGAAATTATCACACACAGCTGTGTTGCCTGAACAACTCTAAACAGCTAGCATGAAATAACCTTGAATTCAGAAGCTTGCCTCAAATTATCTTAGGACATTACCCTCTGAGATTCCCTCATTTTCTTTCTTCAGGCTAGTACTATAGGCAAGTAATGTGAGGATGTGAACTGAAATGAAAACAGCCAAGAATGCTTTGGAATTTATTTCAGACTTGTAAACAAATTCATGTCGCCAGTTTACCTATCAAACATACTTTTACACTTATCTTGCTCCACATGTAAAGAGTTGATAGTAACAGGTTGGATATTCAAGGCTTCTGAAGCAACAGTGGCTTTGTCTGCTAGGGCGGCATTTTGTCCATCTTCTTCAAAATCTGCACACAATATAGACGGGGAAAGTTTCAATATTAGTTAATTCCTGTTTCTGAATTATACTGAACTACTTCCATAAAACAATCCCTAAGAGTCCAGGAGATTGTGTAAAAGGAATTCTGCCATATGGGTTATTGGATTCAGTTACTTTTCTAGCAATACTTTTCTGGCAATTACTTTTCTAGCAATATGATTGAGAAATAAATTCTTGAGATTAATCTTAAAACCTAAGGACCTTGAAACTGACAGGTCTAGGTTAGAACTGGGAATAAGAGAATTGAACATAAGAAAAGCCATGCTGGATCAGACCAAGGTCCATCAAGTCCAGCAGTCTGTTCACACAGTGGCCAACCTGGTGCCTCTAGGAAGCCCATAAACAAGACAACTGCAGCAGCATTATTCTGACTGTGGTCCACAGCACCTAAGATAATAGGCATGCTCCTCTGATCCTGGAGGTATGCATCATGACTAGTATCCATTTTTACTAGTAGCCATGGATAGCCCTATCCTCCATGAACATATCCATTCCATGAACACAAAGCCTCTCAAGTTGGCAGCCATCACCACATCCTGAAGCAGGAAGTTCCACAATTTAACTATGTGTTGTGTGAAGAAATACTTCCTTCTATCTGTTTTGAATCTCTCACCTTCCAGCTGCAGCACATGGATCCCATGTTCTGGTATTATGAGAGAGGGAGAAAAGCTTCTCCCTGTCCACTCTCTCCACCATACATAATTTTATAGACCTCTATCATGTCTCCTCTTAACTGCCTTCTTTCCTAGGTTAACAGCCTAAGCGTTTTAACTGCTCCTCATAGGACAGTTGCTCTACTCCCCAGATCATTTTGGTTGCTCTTTTCTGCACCTTTTCAGGCTCTGCAATATCCTTTTTTAGGTGTGGTGACCAGAACTGTACGCAGTATTCCAACTGTGGTCTCACCGTAGATTTGTAGAAGGGCAGTATGATAGCAGCACTTTCATTCTCTGTTCCTCGTCTAATTATGGCCAGCATGGAATTTCCCTTTTTCACAGCAGCCGCACACTGGGTTGACATTGCTCCAGTTCCATGCCTTTATTGCTAGCCATGTTGCGAACATATCGTGTATAAAGGTATAAAGGTAGATAGATACTTCTATTTACAGCCATTGGCCAGCATACAAAATTCAATAAAGGTATAAAGGTATCAATCAAATGTGAGCCCATTACCGAGCTCGTTTGATTTGTTCTGAATGCCTACCAAACAGGTTGGCATTGGGTTTTTGCAAAACTGAGCACCATTAGTATCCCTTGGGGCTACTTAGATGAACACCAGTTTTATGTCTGAGTTCTATGATTTATGCCCACTGTAATTGTTTATTTAAGCAATAGTCTCCTTAGCAAAGCACTTACACAGCAAGGATGGGAGGGGGTTAGAAATCAATTGGGCTGCATGAAAAAGGTGCATGTTCAAAAAGCCACTTGTGCTGTACTGCATGGTTAGGAAGGAATACAGTGAAGGAACCTGCTGAAAAGCCATGAAAGGGCCAAAAAAAAGTCAAACAGTTCCCCTCCTTTGCAATTCTGGAATGAAGTTGACAAATTCTCCTAATTAAGCCACATGTGGAATATATATAGTTTGTCAGTTTTCCGTTTCTTGCATCTCCCTTCCCAACGTTACCAGTGTGCACAAGGGTATTAATAAAGTCCTTCCCAAAAACAAAAACATTAGATATTATATATATGATTGCATCTAGATTCTCTTTATGTACTGATTTTCTAGTGATCCTAAGCATAGGTAAAACACCGCACAAAAAAGATTTTTACAGGTTTATATAAGTGCACTTGTACACCTGTTAAATGCTGCATAAATAATAAGCTTGATGGAATCATGCCAAAGATTGCTTTTTTAATGGCTTGATCAATGCAATATAAATGCATTAGTAATGTAATGTGATCCTTTTTAACTGGAAATGACAGGGATTGAATCTTGGACTTTCTGCATGCAAGATAATTGCTCTACCACTGAGCCATGACCCCTTCCCAATTTGAACTTACTAAAATAGTAAGAGGGAAATTAGATGATGGAGACCTAGAATTTATTTTATTATTATATCAATAATACCTCAATGAACAGAGAGAATAATGACAGTAAATTCATACTGAAGGTCTATATGTTGATGCACTAGTCTGCCCTCAGATACTGGAGATATAGATTTAAAACTCCCACATACTTCCATGCATATTGTCTGTGGGTATGGTGATGAAAATAAGAATCTCCATTACTGCATGAGAATTTTCAATGAAGTATTTAATAAGCCCCAAAGTTGTAGAGAGGAAGAAGCACCAGGTAAAAGCATAATCATTTTATTTGGTTTTCCCTAGTTAGGTTTTTCCAAGTCCCATGGTAAGGTAGACAGATTAATGACTGATATAGCTACATTTCCTAATAAAGGCTGCCAGCACAATTAAACTAAATTATAAGTTAATTTTATTTTCCACATGTCTTTTTTAAGTTGCAGTGGGGGAAGTAATTATATGCTGCAAAAAAAAAAAAAAATCACTCCCTTGCTGAGAATAGCGCAAACACCAGAATGTTGAACCAAAATGCAGCAACACATGTTTTTATTAACGCTGAACATAATACAGCATCACTGCTAGTGTGACTGGATCATGATCCTATTGATTATCCTCCCAAAAACCTAATGAATTATGAAAAGCATGACCTTTTGCAGAGATCTTGGTGGAGTTGCCTCCTGGGAAAATAGGGGAGAGGAAAAATATGTTTGGGGAATGTTTATTGATTTTGGCAGAAAGAAAATAAATGGCTGAAATAACTTCTAACAAAGAAAAACTCAGGATGAAAGAAGTACAAGAGAACATACTGTTGTATTATTCTTAGGCATAGTCAAAGACAAACCTGAACAAAAATTCTACTGGGCTTCCACTCCCTTGTAAATCTTTACCATTCCTGGGAGGTCACTATTCAAATTAGGGACTCCTAGGGTGACATGTTTGCAAAGAGGACCCCCTGTCTACCTTGTCGTGTCACTTGCAAGGGCAGCAGGGAGATTTGCTGTAGAGCAGTTGACTTGACTAAGATCTCATGACACTTCAGAGGCCTCATTTCTGCTTGGCCAGAATTTCACCAGATAATGTCCTCAAATCTGTCTCTTCATTCCAGTTTCCTCCATAAACAAGTCTTCACCGCTTCTACTTCATAGCCAGGAGCATGTTTCGGGGGAAGACAATCATGTAATGGATTATGTGAGTACTGACGGGTTTCCAGATGGATGGTTTCTGAGCACTTGCCAAACATGATTTTGATCTTCCTCTAAAGAATTAAGTAGGTTGTTAGGGTACTGGTAAGTGCTTCATTGGGAAAGAAGGAAGCATGGTATAGCCCAATCTCATCAGATCTTGGAAGCTAAGCAGGGTCAGTACTTGGAAGGGAGACCTCCAAGGAAGACTCTGCAGAGGAAGGCAATGGCAAACCACCTCTGCTTAATTACCCCCTGTTGGGGTCACCGTAAGTCAGCTGTGATTTGACAGTACTTTACAAACACACACACACAAGTGCTTCAACCCATGTTCTCCCCTCATTTCTTCTGGAGGAGAGGTCTAAGGATGTGGAGTGGTTGAGCATACCAGAGGGCTGCAAAAAATTTCAGTGAACTGCATGTTCTCTTTTCAGATTCATTCATTCATTCAGAAAGAGAGAGAGAGAGAGAGAGAGAGAGAGAGAGAGAGAGAGAGAGAGAGAGAAAGAGAGAGAGAGAAAGAGAAAGAGAAAGAGAAAGAGAAAGAGAAAGAGAAAGAGAAAGAGAAAGAGAAAGAGAAAGAGAAAGAGAAAGAGAAAGAGAAAGAGAGAGAGAGAGAGACTGGCCCAGTGTCACCCAGCAATCTTCCTGACACTGGGGAATTTGAACCTGGATCTTCTGGACCTTAAACCAACATTCTGAACACTACAGCATAATGTTTTATATGCCTTCTTCATTACCACAGTTCCAAACTCTTTAAGAGAAAACAAGTTCATATGGATCATTATGCATTTAGAGCTTATCCAGATGTTTTAAGACCACAGAGCTGCTGCTGTCTCTAATTTATTTCCCCCCTTTTCCTCGCAAAATTGATGTGGACACAATGCATGAGGCACTATCACTGTGCTGTGCATTGTTCTCAGATAACAACCAATATTGTGAGATGGGGCATAATAATGAAGTCACACTGTGCATTTTGTTCACCAAGATATCGCAAGGCAGTGGAGGCAAAAAGACATGAAATAGCAGCAGGTCTGACTTTTGAGTAATATCTAGTTAAGGCTATATCAACAGGACCTTGCTTGCTGAGCTGGGAGTTCATGATTTTCAACGCCACTAAAAACTTTGCTATAATTTTAATGTTTTAAATGGCTTGCATATTGTTACTGCTAATTTAACATTATTGCCTTGTTATTCAAGTTTACTCTATAGCTTTTCCTTTTTTTTAAGGCTTACATTGAGGTCATTAGGAATATCTATGGTTGTCAGTGGCAGACTGGCCATTGTGCCGGCTTGCCCGATAGCAAGTGGGCCGTGGGCCCCCTTAAACATTAGACAATATGTTAAAAATAAAAATTAATAAAAATTAAATGATAGCCTTATAGTTGTGGGTGGGCCCCCTTTGTCTCCTGGCAACCAATATTTTTAGACCCAGTCCGCCACCGGTGGTTGTGAACTAAAACCCAATGCAAAATTTAAAACCCCCACTGAAGCATAACTATACCTGAGAGAGGAACTTTGGCATACAGGACCACTGAGCTATGAAAGGCCCATAGAAATGAAAGAATTCCCACTCATTCCAGTGGGATTTATTGAAACAGTTCTTAGAATTTAGGATGAATTCAATATTTGGGATATTCGAATGAGTCTAATAGAAGTATATTAATATTTATTGATTTATTTAACTATCACTATCAAGCAAAAAGATACCTGTTGAATCTGTTAGATTAAAAATTTTCAGTGAGCATTATAGAAGTCAGCTTATCGGAGATGTTCGGAAATACAGACAGATCAAAATAGATACCGAGAAGGAACAACTCTGAATACGCCAAGTAGCTTTAAAATAACATGGGGGGTTACTGCACTTGGTATTCCCAGCGATGTATTAAGATAGTGTCGAAGGCTTTCACGGTCAGAGTTCATTGGTTCTTGTAGGTTATGCGGGCTGTGTAACCATGGTCTTGGTATTTTCTTTCCTGACGTTTCGCCTGCAGCTGTGGCAGGCATCTTCAGAGGAGTAACACTGAAGTACACTGTCCTTCAGTGTTACTCCTCTGAAGATGCCTGCCACAGCTGCGGGCGAAACATCAGGAAAGAAAATGCCAAGACCACGGTTACACAGCCCGGATAACCTACAAGAACCGATGTATTAAGAGTTTGAAAATGTTATAAAAAACATCGCTTTAAAAGGGTTTTTGGATACCACAGCTTATAAATGGTTGGAAGACCTCTTCACAACTAAAGGGGCCAAACAAAGTGCGAACAGTATTTTTTATAATGTTTTCAAACACTTAATACATCGGTGGGAATACACAGAAAGTGCAAACAGTATTTTGTATAACATTTTCAAACTCTAAATACATCGCTGGGAATACAAGTGCGGTAACCCCCATGGTTGGTTCTAGACGAAGCAAAATCACTAAGGACCCATTCATACAAGTATGTTAATCATGTAATGATTGCAGCATCAGGTGATGACTTATGCATGTGGAAGACTGCAGATCAAGCATCAGAAAGATTTAGTGTCAGCTCATCCACAAGATCTGGTCTATGTCCTACGTCTGGCTGAGAATGTACAGCCATCCAATCATGCCATTGTGAAACACCCCTTAGTAAATTAGGGAAAACCAAGTACGAGATCAATTGTTTCATAGTAACCTTTGGTACCTATTTCCTCAGTTTAGCTCCTTGCCCATTTTCCCACCTGGACTGCAGCCCCGTCCGTCGTCCTGCAGAGTAAATCTTGGGAAGCATGAACACTTGTAGGATCCTACTGTGTTGATGCAGAGGTGCTGGCAGAGCTCTCCAGGATAGACAAGGCACTCATCCAGGTCATCTCCAGGTAAGCTGTTTGACAATTCGGCTTCATTACTGATCGACAAGGCTTCATTGTGATCCTCAATCTCTGAAACTGCCAACATGTCTAAGCCATTAATCAAGATAAGAACAAAAAAGAGTGCATGCTCTGTATGTGTAAATTACATAACTTTGACTATTATTAGATACTACTAGCAAAGTGTTCACCAGTAGGTGGAACCATGCCTTTTGTGTAGTCCCATGATGATTTTTCCAGACTTTACTTATTTAAAAGACTGCTCTCTGCCAATGCAAACTAGCAAATAAATACACTTAAACAACAATTTGCACAATAAAGTTATGGATTGCAGTTCCAGAGGCTTTGATTTAAAAGGAAATGATTGGTGCAGAGGATAGAAGATATTTAACTCCCTCTCTCCTGGAAGCCCCCTGGGGAAAATATGAGCATCCTTGTCCTTGTATCCCTGTCCTCATTCCCAGCACCAGTCTTAAAATCTTAATCCCCAACACAGGTTATCTATTTAAAAAAAATCTCCAGAACTAATCACAGAGCTATAGTAATGTGGAAAAGCCTGGTAAATTAATCACGGAACTACATGAATCGCATTGTGATACACAATCTGACAAGCTGATTCTCAGAGAAAAGAAGGCACCTTCTTTCCAGGGCTTCTCCTATCAATAATGGCATAGGTAACACTCATGTGTCTGACAAGAAGCTTTCAGGTGACAGAAGCAACTACATCCCCTTGCTTCAGATAGGAGGGCCTCCAGACTGTCCCTTTAATATCAGTTTGATCTACAATCAATAATCAGGTGAGGTTATTTACCTCCATGTCACAAAAAGCTTCAGCTGACTAGTTCCAGTCATTGTACTTCTGTTCCTGCCCAGTTGGTAACCTTACTTTCAGAGTCCCTGTCAGTCCTTGCCTGCCCCTGCTCAGGAGCCATGATCGCAGCAGTGGCACCCTTGTGCTGAGGCCAGAACTAAATGCATGTAGTTCCATGCATATTAACCTCATAGACTATTTTTAACAGAATGCAGCTGTGACTTAAAGGGAGAGACTGGTACAGGGGAAACTAAGGCTACTTGCATTTTTTTCTTTGAGTGGGTACAATCAGGATTGGGTGCTTTTCAGGGAGAAACCAGTGGAAGAGGGAAAATTATATAGCAGCCTGCCCCCCCCCACACACACACACAGTGGACTGTCCCTTTAAACCACAACCTTTGTGGATGCATTCTGTTAGCTGGGCCATAGCTGGAGGAGGTGGGTGAGGAAGGCAGCCACGAAGGTTGCCAGCTCTGGGTTGGGAAATATTTGGAGAAAAACTCTGTGGGAACCATAGAGGGTTTTTTCTCTCACTAGTGCTAAAGCATCCTTCCAGCTGCTTGGGAAACCGTGGGGGAAAGCAGCCAGGGAGGAAAGCTGCTTGGGAAACCAGGGACAGAGAAAGCTAACACCACTGGGGCAGCCAGGGAAGCCGCAGAGATGCAGCAGAGCAGAAGAGAAAGCCCACACCGCCCGCCGCCAAACAGCTGAGTGGCCGTAAGGGGGGGGGAGCGAAACAGGCTGCCTGAAAACTGAGATAGGAACAGGAGGGGGTAGGAAAAGCCTCACACAGGCACTTCTGCTTAAACTGTGACATCATCACCTAGATGACGCCGGTCACTCCCTGTCTCTTCCCCCACCTATTTCTGCCTGCTGACCAGCTGAGAGTCAGTGGGCAACAGCAGCAATGGGCGTTAGATTGCCCACCCAAACCGGGCAGTTGGGAACCCTAGTCACACTGAGATTTTCAGTACGCACCTGGCATTGCCTGTAGTGGGAAAGACAATGCAGGATGGAAAACAGGTAATGGAAGCTAAAGAGCACAATACATAAAAGCACAATATGCAAAAATGTTAGAAAAAATGTCAGTTAATAATCCAATGAAACATGAATGAAGAACAGATACATTTCCCCGAGTCCAGAGATTTATTTGCACAGACAAAGACCATACTCTGGAAACAGATGCTAAGAGATTAAGATTATATATACTTTGGGATTTACAAAATTTGGAACAAAAACTTGTTATGGCGTTACAAGAAGAAGAGAAAAATGAAATACAAATGAAGATTTCTGTATCTAAACATCAATTAAATTTGGTCATAATGGAGGAAATGAATAAGAACTTAAAATTTGCCAAACAAAAATATTTTGAACATGCTAATAAACCTGGGAAATTTTTAGCAACACAATTGAAAGACTCATTTCAGAAGAAGATTATAACAAAAATTCAAACTGCTAAAGGACCAGTTCATTCAACTATAGATATACAAAAAGAATTTGTTTCATTTTACACTAAGCTGTATCAGAAAGAAAATATCTCCAAACAGAAAATAGATAAGTTTTTAAGTTCAATACAGATGAATATTCTTTCAATAGACCAACGAGAATGGATAGATGCTCCAATTACAAGGGAAGAAATACAAGAAGCAATAATGAAACAAAAGACGGATAAGACACCTGGACCAGATGGAATAACTGCTTTATTTTATAGAACATTTAGTGACAACTTAGCAGACTTCTTTGTATCACTTTGCAATACAATTTTGGATAAGGGAGTAGCCCCAGAAACTTGGTCGCATGCATACATATCGTTGATACCCAAGGAAGGAAGAGACCCAGAAAGAACATCAAATTATAGACCTATTTCGTTGTTAAATGTGGACTATAAGATTTATGCCTCGATCTTATCGAATAGGATAAGAAAATTTATCAAAGACCTTATACATGAAGATCAGGCGGGCTTTGTTCCAGGAAGGCAAATTAAAGATAATATAAGAATCTTATTGGACTCATTAGAATATTATGACCAGAATATACAACGATCAGCCGCCTTTGTATTTTTGGATGCGGAAAAAGCCTTTGATATGGTCTCATGGGACTTTATGGAAAAAACATTGGTAAAATTAAATTTTGGAGACCGTTTTTTGAAAGGTATATCAGCCATTTATACATCCCAACATGCGAAAATTTTGGTGAATGAATCAATGTCGGAAAATTGTCAAATTAAGAAAGGAACTAGACAAGGCTGTCCTTTGTCTCCGTTATTATTTTTGTTGGTGTTGGAAACACTATGTTGTAAACTAAGGAGTATGGAGGACATTCGTGGTCTAAAAATTAAAAAACATGAATTTAAATTGAGAGCATTCGCGGATGACCTCCTGTTAATTCTGGAAAACCCAACACAATCAATGAAGTTACTACAAGAGACTCTGGACGACTTTGGGGAAATATCGGGATTTAAAGTCAATCAAGAAAAAACAAAGACAATATTCAAAAATTTATCAGAAATAGAACAACAGGAATTCAGGTTGGGAGAAGGCCAATAAAGTTAAATACTTGGGAATCTGGATCTCAGCGAAGAACAAAGAACTGTTAACCAACAACTACCTTAAATTATGGGGTAAAATAAAAACTGATATGATTATTTGGTCAAATAAAAAGTTGTCACTATTGGGACGTATTTGAACAATTCAAATGAATGTGTTACCAAGGATGCTCTTCTTATTCCAAAACTTGCCTATAATATCACATGTTAAATACTTTGATACTTGGAGGAAAGACATTTTAAATTTCATCTGGCAAGGGAAAAAACCGAGGATTGCTTATAGATATCTGGTGGACCTTAAAGTTAGAGGAGGCTTAGCACTACCAAACTTTCAACTTTACGCTGAAGCGGTAGCCTTAACATGGCTAAAAGACTGGATAACCTTATCAAATACACGTTTACTGGAGCTTGAAGGCTTTAATAATATTAGTGGATGGCATGGCTATTTATGGTATGATAAAATTAAGATACAAGCATCATTTAGGAATCATATAATCAGGTCCTCTCTACTGCGCATCTGGATGAAATACAAACATATTTTGGAACCAACAACTCCGATGTGGATTTCACCGCAAGAAATGTTAACACTTCAACCACTTAGACCAGATAAATTCATAATTTACCAGGAATTAATTAATTGGGAGGGGAAAAAATGTTCATTAAAGGAATTTCAATTTCTCAAAGAGGATTTACAATGGTTGCAATATTGTCAGATTAAATCAGTTTTTGTACAAGATATGAAAAATGGATTTTCTAAAGAAAAGTCCCCTTTCCACAAGATGTTACTAGAGAACAATCTGAAATTGATCTCTAAAATGTACAATCTACTCTTAACATTATATTGTGAGCAGGAGACAATTAAACCAACTATGATTGATTGGGCTCAAAATATTGGACATGATATTCCTTTAAACAAATGGGAAAGACTTTGGTCAAAAGACTTGAAAGGAATAAATGCGCAATCAATTCGAGAAAACATTTATAAAATGATGTATAGATGGCATTTAACACCTAAGAAGATGGCAAAGATATATAAAGTGACATCCCCCAAATGTTGGAAATGCAATAAGGAAATTGGTTCCTTTCACCATATGTGGTGGACTTGTGATAAAGCTAAAGACTTTTGGGATATGATATACAATGAACTGAGACTAATAGTACAAAAAAATATACCCAAAACACCAGAAATGATGCTATTAAGTATGATACCTGACGACTTGCTAATACAAAGAACTTTTTTGATTTATGCTACAACAGCTGCGAGACTGCTTTATGCAGCAAAATGGAAGGGGGCAGAAATTCCCGAGAAAAAAGACTGGATTGGGAAAATGTTCGAATTGGTGGAAATGGCAAAACTTACAGCTATTTTAAATGAAAAAGACAAAGTTCGATTCTTAGGGGAATGGGAGGATTGGATGAAATACTGTGAATATGAATTAAAACTGGGGAAAATGGAAGAATACTTATTAATCTGATCTAGAAGATACAATTAATATTAAGAGTTATAATCATATAGATTAATAGAAAATGTTTTATGAAAGTTAAATGAATTTATAACAGTTAAGATCAGACCAATTACGATGGGATGAATATTTTATTAAGAGGCGGAGAGAGGTGATGGGGAAGTCATAAATTTTCCTCTAATTTGTTTTTTTTTTGTTATGAATTCAAGAAATTATAACAACATAGAGTTAGAATTTTGATTTTGAATTTCATATTGCTTTTATTGTTGTTTACTATCATGGAAAATTTGTATTATAAAAACCAATAAAATTATTATATATAAAAAAAGAGATTAAGATTATATGAAAAACCAGAAAACAGTATTTGTTTTTAATGGGGAACGTTTTCTTGTTCTACTTCTGCCTAGATCCTTGTCTCTGGGCAAGCTTGAAGCATACATAAAAAATCAGGCATTTGGCAAGTTTCAGCCTTCCTTCCTTGCTGTGGGTAAGGAAAAAAGCCTAGAGGTCAAATACTAACTGGCAGGAGGGAAAGTTCAGGGAGAAGGAAAATTGAACTTTAAAATGGCCATTGATTAAGATAATTGCTTTAGTTCTTACTGCACAGTTCATTTGCCAGCAAAACAAATACATGAGAACTGATTTGCCTGAAATAATACCAGAGAGGCAATGATATAAACCTCAGTGTTTTTTTCAGCCCTGGGTATTTTCTATTGGACCATTTCTTGGCCTTACAATGCATGCCTATTTACATAAGAGCCAGTTACCATATGTTTATTGTAGTTTTAGTTAGGGGAAAGAGAGCCAGCGTGGTGTAGTGGTTAAAGTGTCGGATTAGGTAAAGGTCCCCTGTGCAAGCACCGGGTCATTCCTGACCCATGGGGTGACGTCACATCCCGACGTTTCCAAGGCAGACTTTGTTTACGGGGTGGTTTGCCAATGCCTTCCCCAGTCATCTTCCCTTTACCCCCAGAAAGCTGGGTACTCATTTCACCGATCTCGGAAGGATGGAAGACTGAGTCAACCTTGAGCCGGCTACGTGAAACCGACTTCTGTCAGGATCGAACTCAGGTCGTGAGCAGAGCTTTTGACTGCAGCACTGCAACTTAACACTCTGTGCCACAGGGCTCCTAAAGTGTCAGATTAGGATCTGGGAAACCCAAGTTCAAATCCCCACTCTGCTATGGAAACTTGCTGGGTGACCTTGGCCCATTCACACACTGTCAGTCTTGACCCTGTCTAGTAGACCCTGTCCATCTTCTGGGCATGGAGTAGGGGTCACTGGGGGTGCGGGGGGGAGGTAGTTGTGAATTTCCTGCATTGTGCAGGGGATTGGACTGGTGGTCCCTTCCAACTTTATGATTCTACTTGGATGGGAAACCTCCAAGGAATACCAGGGTTGTGACACAGAGGCTGGAAATGGCAAATCACCTCTGAATGTCTCTTGCCTTGAAAACTCTATGGGGTCACCATAGGTCACCTGTGACTTGACGGCAAAAAATATATATCTATAGGAGGAAAGTTATGCTTTTCTTATAAATGTGGTGTCTCCTTGATAACTGAGATAAGATTAGGTTTGCCAGGTTCGTCTTCACCACCAGCGGGAGGTTTTGGGGGCAGAGCCTGAAGAGGGCTGGGTTTGGGGAGGGCAGGGACTTCAATGCGAGAGAGTTCAATTGCCAAAGCGGCCATTTTCTTCAGATGAACTGATCTCTATCAGCTGGAGAGCAGTTGTAATAGCAAGAGATCTCCAGCTAGTACCTGGAGGTTGGGGAGAAAAAAGGCACCTCTGTACTAATACCACGAGGTTAGGAAAACAGTACAGGATAATATATATACACAAAGTGCAAATTTTATGAGCTACTGAGATGAAACAAGGACCATATACATAACACATACAAAGCACAAATATATACAATATATACAATCCACATAAAGCAGAAATGATTCCAAAGGTCTCAACAGAGTACCAGGTAAGTATTAGTATTGTAATCTTTGTGTATAAAGTCCATATAAAGCCACAATCATCAATGGATACGGCCGTTTCAGATCCACAGCAGTGGAAATCTTTCTTCAGTCCTTCAAGAAAGTGCTGTTATACATTCATAATTCCTTCCCATGCAGGGTAAGTACAATTTGTTTCAATCAGACGTCAGCAAAGCTGCACTATGTGATGTACTTTGCTGACGTCTGATTTAAACAAATTGTACTTACCCTGCATGGGAAGAAAGATGTTATGTATATGGTCCTTGTTTCATCTCAGTAGCTCATAAAATTTGCACTTTGAGTACCTGGAGGTTGGCAACCCTAGATAAGAAGGATGCTGCTGCAAACAGTGAAATCAAGATCAGTCTGCTTGATAGTATAGATGAATCATAGGCATAAAAAGCTACATGAAAATCAGTGACTATAAAAGAAATAGGATTATTCTACCTGTACCATTATTTTTCTGAAATCATTGTTTTAATACACCATCCTATATTCTGAAATGCTTTGCACTTCAGAGTGATGTGCAAGCAAGGAACACACACTTCCCTGAGACCAGAAGTGCAAGTTCCAAATGCATATGGAATTAGGGCTGCCAACCTTCAGCTACAAGCTGGAGAACTCCTGCTGTTACAACTGATCTCCAGCCAACAGAAATCAGTTCACCTAGAGAAAATGGCTGCTTCAGCAATTGGACTCTATGGCATTGAAGTCCCTCCCCTCCCCAAACCTCGCCCTCCTCAGGCTCCACCCAAAAAACCTCCTGCTGGTGGCAAAGAAGGTCCTGGCAACCCTAATATGGAATACATGCAACATGTTATATGGGATATCTCATCCATTAATCTGTTAATCAGAAGCACCACTTAATACAGTATTTCTTTTACTAATTTTCATAATGTTCACAGAAGCTCAAAGCTCCCATCTCTCTGTTATCTTCTTTCTCCTCTCTCCAAATTTAGATAGCAATTCCTCAGGCAGGGACTTGTCTTGCAGTCAGCTACTCTGTAAAATGCCACGTACCCTAATGGTAATGCAAACATAATAAATAAAAATAGACTTTGGCTGTATCTGCTTATTAAATGCGAATGAAACTTTGATATTTCTTCCCTATACAATGTTGTGAGAAGCTTCTGGTTTCCCAGCTTGAGAGAAAGGGGAATACTAACTACATTTTCAATGTGAATCAAATACAATGTTACGAAAGTACAATTTGTCAGACAGTTGCTAAGTTCAATTAAGTTTCAACCGTTTCATTTTATAAAGAATTAAAAATCAGTAAAGTGAACAGAAAACCATCATTTCAGTTTTAGCACCAGGCTTCAAAATCCATAAGAATTCTAGGATTTTAAATATGTTTTTAAATGAATCCTTTACTAGAAGCAGCACAGACTAACATAGGAATCTACATTCAGCAAAAAGAATCATGGGGGAGGGGAGAAAAATTCCAGTATGTCCAACACTGCCCACATGACACGAAGGGAGGCCCCAGACTTTGAGGTGCCAGCCTGTCAATTGGCTTTTTCTGCCAGTCCTCGGCAACATTGAACTTGTGAACCTAAAAACCAATGGACAGCTCAGCTTGCAAATTCCTGGAAGATGGGGTGACCCCTTTGCAGACCTATAAAATTTGACCCCCTATCCCAACATTCACCAAACTTCGGTAACTGTCCAAGGAGAGTGTCTTGCATCCATGCTGCAAAATTGGGGACTCTACCTCCAAAAATGCCCCCCGGGAGCTTCAAAAAAAATCCCAATAGACTATAGTGGGGCCAAATTTTTTGGTAAACCTGGAAATAAGCCGAAAATTGAAAATTACTGGTGTGGGTATTTGGATTATTCCAGGTTTACCAGAAAAAAATCAGGCCCAATAAACCCAAACCCAAAATTTACTGAATTTTTTTCACAACCCTAATGGCCACATTTAACTGACACAGCTTCATGACAGGTGTTTGCTTCCGTTAAATTCTCTGTGGCAACTGCTGCTGTCTAATCAATATTCAGTTGATTGGTATTTATCCCCCCCCCAATTCCTTTCTTTTAAAGCCTTACCAATGGTATTGGTTGAGCAGAGACACAGTGACAAGAAAGAGACAGATTTAAATCTATATTTAGTCCCAGAGAACTAATGAAAGCATAAGTTCTGAATTAAGATCCCTTTTAATTCTGTGAATTCTGTCTGAGCAAATGATTCCACTAGACCAAAACTGTATATGTTTAAAAATTTGGTGAGTTTCAGCAAACAAAACTGAGGTGGCAATTCATCAGCTAGAGTTACAAACTCCATGTTGGGAAATTCCTGGAGATTTTGGAGGCGGATTCTGGGGAGGATGGTGCTTGGAGATGGGAGATACCTAAGTGGGGTATAATGCCATAGAGTCCACCGTCCAAAACAGTTATTTTCTCCAGGGGAACTGATCTCTGTAACCTAGAGCTTTTGAAGCCCCACCTGGAGGCTGGCGCCCCTGAATGCTTTCTATCTTCTTTCCCTTGCATAAGCAGACAAAATGATTTTAAGAAAGAAAGAAAATGAATTCAGGCTTCATAGACCGCAGTGTATACAGGAGTTCTATGATCATCGATCACAAACTAAGATAATCGATCACAGAATCATAGAGTTGGAAGGGACCACCAGGCTCATCTAGTCCAACCCTCTGAACAAATCAGGAAATTCACAACTACCTTCCCCCTACACCCCAGCGCCCCCTTCTCCATGCCCAGAAGATGGCACGAAAACCCCTCCAGGATTCCTGGCCAATCTGGTCTGGAGGAAAATTGCTTCCTGAACTCATAGTGGCAATTGGCATTACTCTGGCCATGTAAGAAGGGGCCACAAGAGCCAAACACTGGCACAACCCTTCCTGCCCTCCCTTTCACGAATTGCCTAAGTTCACAAAATCAGCATTGCTGACAGATTGCCATCCAGCCTCTGCTTAAAAATCTCGAAAGTAGGAGAGCCCACCACCTCTTGAGAAAGTCTATTCCACTGAGGAACTGCTCTAACCATCAGAAAGTTTTTCCCAATGTTTAGGAGGAAACTCTTTTTCCACTCGTTGGTTCTGATCTGACCTTCTGGGGCAACAGAAAACAACTCCGCACCATCATCAATATGACAGCCCTTCAAGTACTTGAAGATGGTTATCATATCACCTCTCAGTTGTCTTCTCTCTAGACTAAACATACCAAGCCCCTTCAACCTTTTCTCATAGGATTGGTCTCCAGACCTCTCACCATCTTAGGTGAGGGTGGGATCACTATCTTAATAAACTCCAGCTCCACTCCATCATGAACCATTCAGATTTCACAAACCATGTGTTAGAAGCTCCTCCATGTGCCAAGAAAGAAGAAGAGGCCTCATGGTACTCCCAAGATGATGAGGCCTCATGGTACTCCCAGAAAACAGATTATCTACTCATGGAGGATACTATAGTGCCTTATAGAGTGGCTGGTGGGCCACAACTGACATTCTTTTCTCTCTCTCTCTCTCTCTCTCTTTTATTTTACAGAGCTAGCATTTCCATTCTCCATGCAAACATAAAGTCTCAAGGAGAGATGCCGTGCTTGAATCTGCCCAACATTTATTGGATGCCCTTCATTCCAAGACAAGGACTAATAGTCTGCCTCTGAGTCTATGAGACAGGCTCTTAGGCAACCAACTTTAAAAAAATGAAATTGCAGATACCAAGGTAAATAACAATATTTTCATCTGGCACCTCTAACTTAACAAAGAGACCTCCAGGCAGAGAGCAGCAGGGAGTAAAGGGGGGGTGGTTGGGTGGATTTTACAAGAATTTCCATCTGTTTGTCCTTCATCACTGCATGAGGAAAGCTCTAGCCAAATACTGCCAGATTTGTGGGAATATTCATGTATACACAAGACTTTAATGTCTCATTACAAGGTCACAGTTATTAGATGTCCTGTCTTCTCATACCTTTTTATTTGAGATAATTTCTCTCCCCGCCCCCAGCCTTGAGGTAGATTTCCAGTCTCAGAAAACTCCATCCACATTAATTTTATTTCTTTTTAGCACTGCATATATAGATATGCAGTTAACAACAAAACCTTGTGAACAGGCATCAGATTGGATTTGTTTTCCAAGGTTATATATAAAAATGTTAATTATTAATATATGTTGCTTTATAGTAGTGCCATGTAAGACTCAAACAAAGAAACAGACAACAAAGATATCCTTTTGAATATAAATATTGTATGTTGATTTTTAGAACGTAAACCTGAGGAACAAAACATTCCCTTGCCCTATGCCATTTTCCATTGGGCCAATAGCATAGGTCCTAAGGATAAACAGTTTCAAATTAGCTATTTAAAATGGGAACATTTCATTCTACCCAGACTCTCTGGGTATCCTAACGATGTCTATTTAAACAGAGAAATTTCAAAGACAATCAGACTTGGAATTCATTAATGTAATTATGCTTCTCTCAGAGTTTAAAGAATCACAACTGTTTCTTTTATTAGAATATGTCTCCAATTTAGCTACATATTGTATTGATGATATGTTTATTACACCAGTAAACAAGCTTTGTTCAGTTATTTTCTTTGCTATTTTCGTTTTCAGTCCACATAAAAAAATTCCCTGCTGGTTCATTTCATGCGTCCAATGAAGTAGGCTGTTGCCATAAAAGAACATTCCTCTACATGCCAATAAGTCGTTAGAGTTGCCATTTAAAGCACAAGCTTTTTGTTGTAGATTTTACAATCTACCATGGTTCTTGTTGTTCTTGTCCTTGTTCTACCAAGGAATTTCTAGTCATTAATTTAAAGTTGGTTTTTCCCCCCTAATAGGTGCATGTTATATAAAACAGCCCAACACACTTTGATGGGCTTCATTAGGAATCTATAAGAAATTCAATTTGCCTCTTTCTTTAAGAAAAAGGTTTTCATTAAATATATGTCTCTCTTTTCTACATTATTTCCTGCCATGGGTTGTGCGATAATATATTGTTGTGTAAAACTAATTAGACGTCAAAAATAATTGCATGCTGCATTAATTACTTTATTATGTCTAAAAGCACAATTTATGGAATAATAAAATAAAATAACTGTGGAGTTACAAACAGAAAACCCCCAAAGGTAAGAGAACTGCACAAGGAAAATGTTCAGAATCTACAGCATGATGGTTGGAAATGTTTCATCTGCAAACTACTGATGCAGAGGTAATATTGTCTGAAGTGATACCCCTTTTCAGCCTCTCCACCACATGTTTTAACCTGGGTTGACCTACCCGTAAGGCAAAGTACACCTGCCCAAGGCACTGGCTATTTAGAGGGCACCATGTAACCAGGTACTAATGCTTTAATCTTCCACTAGCTGTGTTGTTAATTCCAGTGGAGAATAAAATTGCTTACAATTACTAGGAATTACAGGGACAGCTATCAACAGAATTAGGGAAAGGAAGGGGAGAATGTGCATTATGAGAGCATTGGCTCGAAAAGGATGTCTCAATGAAGTGCTTTCTTTAATAGCAGCTTTTATGTTTTAACTGACTGGCCAATATTATAGTACTAGGTACATGATTTTAAACAGGTGTGAAATGAAGGAAAATAAAGACCAGAGATTGCAGAATTCCCATGTGAGGGAATTAATTGTGGTATTCTTAAGTATAACACTTGTTCATTTGACAGGATAGAAAACATGAAATAGGAGGGACAAGATTTTGGCCAGGGCCTTATGATGCAGTAGTTGTTGTGCCTACTTAAGTGATAAAATAAAGCTCATTTGGAAATTAAATGCAGACTCAGTTGACATTTGACTCTCATCCTGCTGCAGGGTCACTGTCAGTGGAGGCAGGCTATCTCAAGGAAGCTTTCTGTTTTCATATTTATCTGCATCCAGGAGAGAGAGGGTTGGATCCAAACTAAATTGGCAATTTCCACCGATTTCCTCTTTCTATTGCAGAGACCCTTGTCATCTTATCCCTCAGGATTCCCTGTCTCTCAGGTACAGCAGGCTGCTGTTGGGAAAGGGGGGTCCAGAAAGTTCCATTCCGCCACTGGAAAATCTAGTTTGGATCCAACCCTATGAAATGGAAACAACTTCCATATTTTTACTTTCAAGCCATTCTAATAGGAGATGAGGCAATTCCTAAGGTTTTTCTTGTTTGGGTGGTTCTGTTGACCTACTCACAGTGGCCAAGATTCCTCAGATGTGAATTAATTTTTTGTCTGGAGTTTCAATAAGCTATTGTTGGCAATTCACATGTAACCAGTTCAACTAGCATTGATACGATTTATCAAGTGATAAGGTGATTCTAATTAAGATTATCTTCCATTCTCAGAACCAGTAATTATAAGAAAGCTTTATTGATAATAATTGGTTTATGATAGTTTTTTTGCACATAACCAAAGTACCCCAAATAATTCTCATGTGATATATATTGTACAAACCAAAGCAAAAACATTTGGGGGTGATCATATTGTGGATATATTTATAGAGGCCCTAAGTCCAATCATACCTGTGATTGTATCTTTCTAGCATATATAAAGTCAAACAGCAACTGTGCAGGGCTCCAATTCAAACTGAGGCTGCTGTGTGAGGAGAGAAGGAATTTAACTCTTCCACAACTGCATGATTTCACCAACTGAAAATTGGGGAAGGGACTTAACTTTTTCACACCCACTAGTTTCACAAATCTAAAGCACCAACACTTTGCCTGCTTTTCTTAGCCTTGAAAAGGTAAAAGAACAGGCTAAGAGATGTTTCTAATCTTCCTCCCCCCACCCCTGGTACCAGGGCTAATCAAAGCATTGTAAGTTTTGGTACATTAGATTTGTGAATCTGTTTCGGTAAGATCCAGTCTCAGATTGCTGAGCAGAGACAGAAAGAGAGAGAGAACGAAATGCAAGCATTTGCAGTTAATGTTTGCAAGATATATTTTTGCCTTTGCCAATCACAGTAAAGAAAAAGCAGGAAATACAAAGTATAACTTCATTACAGTTGACATTCCATATCATGATGCACAATTTATCTCCCATGGTGCCTACAGATGTAGAAGCTTTATGGTCTCTTGAATTTCACAGGCATTCTATCACCGCCCCATTTCACATTCCCTGACATATGTGTATAGCATTTTACTTTATGCTAATGAATTCATCTCTGTATTTCAAAGAAATCAATATATATCTGCTAGCTATACTTAATACTTCCTTCTAAAACCCGCTTGGCCTCTGGATAAAATGCGGCACTTTTCACAAATGCTTAAACAAGTAATAAGCAGAAGGCACGGAAGCAGAATCAAATGTGAAAAGTGAAATAATTGCTACAGCAGTTGTGAGGCATCTAAACATCTTGGCAACCTACTAGAGAAAGCAACCAGTTCACTCAGTCTGACCCTTAGGTACATCCAGAATCATGCTTTTATGGAGTGAGAAGATGACTCTCATTACTGCATTTCCTGTAGCACTTACGTTTCTCTGGTGTTGCTGTTGGCGTAGGTTCAGGGTGCCTTTTGAGCTCTGGAGGGATAAGATGATCTTCTCCTTCACAGCAGGAAAGCATCACATGGTTACAGGGGTAGCCAAGATTTGGGTTGGACTCACACCTTTGACCTTCGCTTTTTACTCGTAGGCCCAATGAGCAGCAATCACAACATTGCTGTAAGGGAAAGAGGCTGTTATCAATGAAACAATGGTAATGCCATTTATCAAATTCTAGAAAGATGCCTGTTAAAGTTGGAGGCTTTGTAACAAGATCCTGTAAAAAGCAAACATATATGCACCTATGCACAGATGTGGACAGCAGTGCCGGGGTATACTAAGTACTCAAGTACAGTATTTTGCTTTCCCCCCATCTGAGTGGAAACATTTTAGGACAGAAAGTGAATGGTTGTTCCCATTGTTATGGAAGCTGTTGGTTTGAACCTAGTTGATAAAATTTTATGGTTACCTGCCGACATTTTTATAAGGCTATTACTATGCTGTAGAATGCCTATCGTCTATCATCTATTAGCACAGTTGTCTTACTGTGAGACGGGTGGATAATAGAACATCTGAAGCAAATGGAGCAATATCTTGCGACACTGTGATTGGTTGGACTTAGGTCAACACTGTATTTTTTTCACTACCTATTGGTCCACTTGAAGAGCCAGTGTGGTGTAGTGGTTAAGAGCGGTGGTTTGGTGGACTCTAATCTGGAGAACTGGGTTTGACACTCCTCCATATGAGCGGTGGACACTAATCTGATGAACTAGGTTGGTTTCCTCACTCCTACACATGAAGCCAGCTGGGTTACCTTGGGCTAGTCACAGCTCTCTTAGAGCTCTCTCACTCCAACCTACCTCACAGGGTATCTGTTGGGGGAGGGGAAGGGAAGGTGACGCTTTGATTCTTCCTTAAGTGGTAGAGAAAGTCAGCATATAAAAACCAACTCTTCTCCTTCTTCTTAGTAAAACCTTTATTCTTTCAATATCCAGACAAGTCCTTTCATGTAAGCAAGCAGTAGAACCAGGAAAGGTTTCTCAGTTAGATTCACCATAAAGTAGGTTTCAGCCTACATCTGGAAGCTGGGGGAAGACCCACACATAAAACCATGTACATCCATGTTTTCTGACAATTTACTAGCAACTATTTATACCAGGTATGCGTTATGAAATAAATTTTCTTTTATCTTCTTAAACCTGTCTTTTTTGTCCCTTTTGGACATGACATTCTGTATTCCTAATGACATTCTGTATTCCTAATGAGTTATTGCTACTTGGTATTAAACCTGCTGTCAGCCCCAGTGGTCCCTCCCAACCACTGAGAATCAGCCCTGCTGTTTTCTGCCTCTTTCTGTTTCTCAGTCAGACTGAATCTTTATGGAATGCTGAGAACTGGATTTAACTCTCCCCTAAAGAGAAGGGATTAATGCTAGAATTAGAAAACAGCAGTCCCATGTGCCCTTCTTTTATCTTTCACAGTAACATCGATAATAAAATGATAATATCATGATAAAATGACACTATCATGCACCAAATTTCCCTGCAAGGCGCAGGCAATGAAGTAGAGCAGGGAAAGAGAAATGTGAAGCCCTATGATGTCACATTTTGTATTGCTAGACAGTATTAAAGAGATAGAAGGAACATGCACAAGGATGCTGCTTTCAACTATAGCTTCATACCCTCTATAACATCCAGTCTTTTACAGACATTCCACAAAAAAATCTGTAGAGGGCTATGGGTTTTTAGTATATTAGAAGTTTCAGAGGTAAACTTTTATTCAGCAAATTATTTTTAGTGTGGATGTGGACTTTTTTCAAGAAATCTGTGTCACAGCAGTGACTACAGAATCAGAGTGGCATTAAATATAAAAGGAGGAGAGTACAAGAAGTCCTTTTCATCACTCCATAGCTGCATAAAGAGATTGTGTTCTTCTAAAAAGACATTATAGTCCCCTTCTAGGATAAGCATATTTCAAGCCTAAGGCTGAGAGACAGAATATACAATAATGATCCAATTCTATAAAATATAGGGTTGCCAGCTCTGGGTTGAGAAGTACCTGGAGGTTTTGTGGGTAGAGTCTGAGAAGGGTGGGGTTTGGAGAGGGGAGGGACTTCAATGCCATAGAGTCTAATGGCCAAAGCGGCCATTTTCTCCAGGGGAACTGATCTCTATCGTCTGGAGGTCAGTTGTAATTGCAGGAGATCTCCAGCCACCACCTGGAGGTTGGCAACCCTAACAAAATACCTTTATCTTTAGCATCTATCAAATGGTAAAATGCAACACACAAAGAGAGAGATAATGAGCATACATTATTGTAACTGAAAAATGAAAACTTCTTATTTTGTTTTACCTTGTTGGGTTAGGAAGCATATACAATAAGTTGGGATGTGGCAGTCAGCCCGGACTTACATGCCCTTCTTTATTATAAAACCTTGAATGTGTGCTAAATACCTAGCTTGTAGAACTCCTCTTTTTCCTGTCAAGTTGGAACTGATTTATGATGACCCCCCAGTGAGATTTTCAAGGCAAGAGACAAACAGAGGTGGTTTGCCATTGCCTCTTCTGTGTAGCAACGCTGGACTTCCTTGGTGGTCTCCCATCCAAGTACTAACCATGCTCAATCCTTCTTAGCTTCTGAGATCTGAAAATATCAGGCTAGCCTACACTATCCCAGTCTGGGCACAACCTGTCTACCACACCCTTTTTGATTGTATTTATGGTTTTCTCTCAAGATACTGTGCACAATAACCCTGAGACTCCTTGCACTATTGCAAGGCAAAACAGCTACATACCAGGGCCATGTGTGAACCAGCAAGCTACACTTTACTTCTGCTCTGACAGACAAAACAGCACAATGCAATGGAACTCTAGGGAGAAAAATCACTCCTGTTTGCCAGGGAAGAATAATGCAATAGCTGTCCTCATAAATATATTCCCTGATCATTGGTGACAAATTTCACCTTAACGAATATAACAGTTGATCTGTTTCTTGTAAATATTATGATCACCCCTAGCTATTTTGCAAGATGTTTTAGAAGCTGACAATTCCAAATATAATAGACCTGTCCTCTCTTACTGAGAAAGTTAATTTACCTCAGCAGGTAATTACCGTTACCCTAAGGCGTCCAGTTTATGATTCCATTTGCAGATTGTTAAACCAGACCACAAACAAGAGAACTGCACATACTTTTCCAACAAACAAAAAGGTCTAATGGAGTTAGATTCCCCCCCCCCCCAATACTTGGATGCATGGCACAGAAGGGGCAATGGAAGAAGCCTTACAGTTAGTTATTTTCAAATTTCTCATTTTATTTCCAGGACAAACTGTAGAGAAGCAAGCACTGCAGGGGCTCATAAACTGTGCCAGCCCTCCCCTCCCCCAGAACTTCAGTGGAAATTGGCCGTCAGTCAAGCCTCAAAGAGGACCAAGTGTACCAAATTCCTATCATTAAATTAATAGTTTCACAGTACAGTCCTAAACCGAGTCAATGGGATTAGAAGGGTGTAACTCCATTTTAGGATTGCATCGCAAATAGGAAATTGACCTGGCTTGATAAAGTTTCCCCTTTCTGCAGGTGTTTGAGGCTGGTGCAGTGAGAATAATCACACCAAGCAGTTGACTGTCTTTCCTGTGTAAATTGACCGTTGTGATGCTCTGAGTAGTAAAAAGACTGCTTCAACCTAGCCCATGTCCTTTTGGATAACTGACAATTCTGCAGAATTCTTTATAGATAAAATGACTTGAATCTATTGCAACTTGGATTGCCAGAATGAATATAAAGAGTTTAAAGCAAAGCATCCAGAGCCGCCTCTTATTTTCTTGCATTAGACAAATTTCAATTATTGACACCCGAGGATGTGGATAAAGGGTTTTGGGCTCTTCACCATAAAATAAACCCACACAGACCCTATCAATCCATCAGGGCTGGTGAAGTCTTGCTGAGGATGCTGTTAAATGAGCTGATGCTCATTATTATGAGGGAAGAAGGGTTGCCAACCACTTTCAAAGAAACAACTGTAATACCTATGCTGGAAAAAACCCTCCAATGATCTCCTTGTACTAAGAAACCTGTAGACTAATTTCCAGCTTTCCTTTCTAGACAAAGTGGAAAATGGACAATGTTATGTTTGCTCCAGGTGCCTTGTAATGACAGTACCTGGACCTAGGGATGCCAGATCTGGGCTCAGAAATACCTAGTGCTTTGAGGGTTGCAACTGTGAGAGTGGGATTTTGGGAGAGGAAGGACCTTGGGATAATTTGATGCTATGCAGTCCACCTTTGAAAGCTGCCATTTTCTGTATCTGCGTAGCCCAGGCTAGCCTGATCGGGTCAGATCTCAGAAGCTAAGCAGGGTTGACCCTGGCTAGTATTTGGATGGGAGACCTCCAAGGAATACCAGGGTTGTGATGCGGAGGCAAGCAATGGCAAACCACCTCTGAATGTGAATGTCTCTTGCCTTGAAAACCCCACCAGGGGTTGCCATAAATCAGATGTGACTTGATGGCAAGTGGAATAAATGTTTTAAATAAATAAATAAGCAATTTATGTAGTCTGGAGATAATTCCAGGAGATCTCCAACCCCCACCTGGAGGTTGGCAACCATACCTGGACCTAGGGCTGTCAATTTGGTTCGGTCCGAACTGAAAATCAACCGAATTTCCCCTGATTCGGTGATTTTCTGTTCGGACGGATCCGAACTCAAAACTGGCGGGCAACCGGGGGGGGGGGCGAATTCAGCGAGTTCGGGAGTTCGCGAATAAATTCGGCAAATTCGGCCCCCCTTCAGGGGAGCCCGCTGAAAGGCGCGGGCTGCCCTTTAAACTGACCTGCGCCTCCCAGCTGGGAGGCTCAGATCAGTTTAAAGGCAGCCCGATCAGTTTAAAGGCAGTTTAAATGACAGCCCGCTCAGATCAGTTTAAAGGCAGTTTAAATGACAGCCCGCGCCTCTCCAGCGGAGCCCGCTGAAGGGGGGCGGGCTGCCCTTTAAACTCATCTGCGCCTCCCAGCTGGGAGGCTCAGATCAGTTTAAAGGGCAGCCCGCCCCCCTTCAGCGGGCTCCGCTGGAGAGGCGCGGGCTGCCCTTTAAACTGATCTGAGCCTCCCGGCCGGGAGGCGCAGATGAGTTTAAAGGGCAGCCCGCGCCTCTCCAGCGGAGCCCGCTGAAGGGGGGCGGGCTTCCCTTTAAACTCATCTGCGCCTCCCAGCTGGGAGGCTCAGATCAGTTTAAAGGGCCCCCGCGCGCCTTCAGGGAATCCCTCTGAAGGAGCGCTGGGGCCGAATTTTCCCCCGAACTCCGGATCCCCCCGAATTACCGGGGATCCGAAGCGGGGGAGTTCGGACTTCGGCACGTACCGAACCCACAAGGGTCAAATTCGGCCGAATCCGAACTGTACCGAATTTTTTTTTTTTGACAGCCCTACCTGGACCAGATATACTATCTATCTTCTGAGGTTAGGATTAGGAAATTAGTTTGTTTAAAATTAATGGGAGCCCTTATATTTGCATTCTTTTCATTGACTATTTTAACAATATTCTACAATAATGTTTTTATTTGGTTTTACTCTAAACCCCTTTGTAGTCAAAAAGCAGAACATACATCAAATTTAAATAAATACATGTTTATATCCCCCTTGTGGAATCCTTTCTATTGTAGTGATCAAAGCTGAATCCAACATAGACACAATTAGGCAGAAATATCCTTCAGTCATTTTTTGGTTTTATATAACTCAGAAGACTATAAAGACAGATGTTAACTTTATTTTAGTTTTCTCTAGACATTGCTATGTTTTGCATTTTATCTTCTGTGTGCACTGGGTGGTTTGTTGTTCATCTGCATGCTTTAATTTGCATAACATGTTACATATTCATTAAAACCTTCATGTCTTTTAACCTAAAATAATCAGTTTAATAAATGAATTTTGTTATTGTATTTATTATTTTTAATCAGAAAAAATGCAACAAGAAGGACCATTGTCTTACAGTGCTGTGACCTTCAGCAAGCACATGTCATTATTGAAAGATATAAAACAAATCCAGCTATCCTTTTAGGAAACCAGAATATCTGAATTTCTATGTGGTTAACACGGTCAATGGTAAGTGCCTTTGGATGCAACAAAAAGAACATTTTCATGGGAATAAGTCCAATTGAATACAATGGGTATTCAACGAGAATATGCAAAAAATAGATTTTTAGGATTAGAGTTTCTCCTGCTGGGGGCAGGGGATGCCCCACTTCCCCCCCCCCCAGCACTGTTCAGCTGGCCAGCGGGGAGTGGGGGTCTTACCAGCAGCAAACTGAGGTCTAGGCTTCTCTTGCTGGTGAAGCATCGACGTCACTTCCAGCACTCACCAGAAGTTAAGTCATAAAGTCACTAATGATGCATGGATGCTCTGGTATTTAGGCAACAGCTCTTTGGTAAAAAAACGGCTTCTACCACAGAGTTTTTGCCTAAATACCAGAGCATCCGTACGTTATCAGCGATGTGATGATATCACTTCCAGCATTGCAGGCATTGCTGATGACAGTTGTCTGCCAATAAATTCCACACACACCTACCCCCTTTCCCACCGGTTGCCTGGGTGTATCTGGCAACCCTACCTAGGATTGCTTCTTCAATTGCACAGGCCACATGCCATCTTGTCACCTAAGTTTCCCTATTCCATCATTTGCATATGTTCATCATTTTGATTGCAGCAAGACATAAGCTGTAAATGTACAGGGTGACCTTGTTACTTCTAAAGCTTCCAAGCATCCTCCCATTTCTTCATACGCAAAGCGAAAGAGCAGTCAAGCAAAACAAAGTTTAAGCAATATTGAGGTTAGGGTTGCCAACCTCCAGGTATTAGCTGGAGATCTTCTGCTATTACAACTGATCTCCAGCCAACAGAGATCAGTTCACCTGGAGAAAATGGCCACTGTGGCAACTGAACTCTATGGTATTAAAGTCCCTCCCCAAACCCCGCACTCTTCAGGCTCTGCCCCAGAAACTGGTCCCTCTTCCCACTGGTGGCGAAGAGGGATCTGGTAAACCTAATTGTGTTTTTGCATAGGTTATTTGCTCCAAGTTCAATGCTGTTGGGAAGTGGGGTTTTTCCTGTTTCCCCACTGCCTTATTAATGCCAGGGACTTCAGGTATTTGTATAACAAGGTGTTTATTGAACTATAATAAAAAGGAAAGTCAACAGTTCCTCCCTAATGCCTGTTTGCTCTTTCTCTCTCAGTCTCCTTGTAACTTCCTGTTTCCTGTTAGTTGCTCCTCCCCTGTTCCAACTCCCCAATCAAGACTACATTTCACTATACCCACAGCATCATTGTGTAGTTAAGTACCTCCCAGGGTTTTCTCAGCTTCTCTCCAGTCTTTCTCGAACTTGCCTTGCTCTGATGTTTTGGAAAAGATCACTGCAGAGCTTTGGTGGTTTCTGTGTGGGTAGGGGTTGCCAACCTCCAGGTGATGGCTAGAGATTTCCCAGAATTACAACTGATTTCCAGATTACAGAAATTGCTTATTTATTTAAAACATTTATTCCTAATCCTGGAGCCATTTAATAGCATTATATCAGTGCACTATTATACCAAAATATGTGTCAGGTTCTCTGAATTCCCAGCTTCATTTAAAAAAAAAAAAAAAGGTGAGAGGGAGGGCATCTTGGCCATCTTCTGGTCACTAGGGGTGTGGAGGGGGGAGGTAGTTGTGAATTTCCTGCATTGCGCAGGGGGTTGGTCTTGATGGCCCTGGTGGTCCCTTCAACTCTATGATTCTATGATTCTAGGTTTTAGCCCTTTCCTTGCAGAGATTGTCTGGGGACAGAGGTCCCCCTACCCCACACTTATTTCCTTTTAAAAAATGAAAACTGAGTACTCAGAGAATCTGATGCCTAGTTTAGTCTAATGGTATATTGATATAATACCATTAAATTGCCAATTTTGTAAAAAATGACCAGGAAGAAGAAGAGCTGGTTTTTATACCTCGGGAAACCTGCTGTGTGGAAGCCCAGTCATCACTACCCTGTATTTAGCAGCCTCAGCAGCAACAGGAAAACTTCACAAGCCTGTCCCCATGTGGAAAACATTGCCCACACAGAGCTCATGGAAGACAATGAGTATGCCCTGTTGTCTGGCTGAAACACTTTCACTGCTTATCAGGGTCACAATAGGAAGGATTACACAGCAGCTTTGGATGCTTCCCAGAGGTGTCAGCCTGCTAACTGTGATGATCCATTGAATTCTATAATGGATTCCAGCTATTGCCAAAAGTGGAAGCATCGAAGAAAAGAGCACAGACAGCAGTATGTGGTAAACAAAAGCAAAGCAACAAAGCATCAACATTTGAGAACAAAGCATAAAAATCTGGAGCTAGGTGACCAATTGATATTTTATTGAAGGCCCCAAAATATTCTTTGCATTCCTAATATATTGTATATCGTCATGATATTTATTATTCTAAAGAATTTATTCCTACTAACAAACACAGAATGTTAAACCAGAAAAATAAAGTGTATTCCCTATTGAGAAAGAAAGAAAGAAAGAAAGAAAGAAAGAAAGAAAGAAAGAAAGAAAGAAAGAAAGAAAGAAAGAAAGAAAGAAAGAAAGAAAGAAAGAAAATAGCCATTCAGATTTTTTAAGAAGCAATTATTTATATTTGCATTGGCAGGAGCCATCTAAAGGCTTTACAGCCAGAGGAATCTGCAGCAACCAAACCCCGCACCATTGAGAATGCCAATGGCAAAAGACCCCAAACCTGGTGGGACCTTTCCCCTTCTCCCAGCCACGGATAGGGTTGACAGGTCCCTCTTCGACACCGGCAGGAGGTTTTTGGGGTGGAGCCGGAGGAGGGTGGGGTTTGGGGAGGGACTTCAATGCTGTAGAGCTCCTCCCCAAAAACCCGCCAGTGGCAAAGAGGGACCTGGCAACCCAACAGCTGCAATTCCTTTCCTTGTTTCCCCACCCCTGGCTCAAGGCTGCATCTAAGCCACTCATCAGGCAGTGGGCTGTTAAAGGGCTCATGGACACTAAGAATGGGTCTTTGGCTACCCTCAGAGACAAGGATAGGGTTGCCAGCTCCAGGTTGGGAAATACCTGGAGTTTTTTGGAGCAGAGCCTGAGGAGGGTGGGGCTTGGGGAGGGACCTAATGCCATAGAGTCCAATTGCCAAAGCAGCCATTTTCTCCAGGTGAACTGATATCTGTAACCTGGAGATCAGTTGTAATAGTGGGAGATCTCCAGCCACCATCTGGAGGCTGGCAACCCTAGTCAGGGAGCCTGGGAGTTGTTGAGATCCCTGCCAGAGTAGCACTGGAGATAGACTGCTTAGGTGGAAGAGGTGTTAATTAAATTCTTATCAACGAGATTAAAAAAAATTATACATTTGTATCTACCTACCCGGCTCAAGCTAAGAATTAAATGCTTCGCTAAGTGAAATGTTCGTTCTATACCTGTGATGGTTTGCAGTGAAACACAATCATTTAAAAATGTGAAGACTTAAAGCAGATTGGTTTTAGCAATCCTCTCACAAAGGTTTCAGCAGAGTCTCTTGCCTTGTAAAATGATCCTCCACAGGTATCACTTTCATCCGGTCCACACAAATCACCTTCTCTGGCAGCAACCATGCCAGCAATGCAGCTGTTTTCCTTCAAATACGATAGACAACACTGCTTCTGAGCAATTCTGCAACAAATAAAAACACATGTTGCTTTCAAAAGGTAGTCCACCGCTTGCACACACACTAACAACTGGTGCCACTGCACTGAATGTAGTTTGGATGTGTTTTCTGTTCCCCTCAATTAAACGGCTATTTTACAAACTCAAAATACTAAATCAAGCAGTTATCTGTCTTTGTACTCTATTTTATATTACTTTTCCTTATGAGCAGTTGGGCACATTTTTTTCTTGAATAATTTCAAGTGCTGCTGCTTTTAGTGAAATTCCATTTCAGTTAATGTGAGATACAAATACCATTAATAAATACTAGTATTTATTTATTTATTTGAAACATTTCTATGCTGCCTTTCCACCCTATTAGGATCCACAAGGCAGCAAACATCAAAACATTTCAACATTAGACTTCCGGTGGTGTGCTGGGACGAGTACGACGTTCCCTCAGGTTGTCCTGGGGGAAATCCAAGTTTGCGCCAATTTAGGGGTGATATATGCACCCCAATCCGACCCTTGCAAGTGGGTCGGACAGCAGGAATTCCCTGCAGCCCGCAAACGCAGTTTGACCTCCCAAAGACTCTGAGGGAGCTTTTACAAGTCCCCCGGAGCTTTGGACGCCGGTCCTGCGAGGGCACTTAGGGAAAGGAATCGCCAAAACGCAACTTTGGCATAAGGCTCTACCCTCCACCACCTTAATACCAACATAAGGACTATTTTAAGAAAAGAACCTCACCTCTCGATGCCTAAGTGAGTACAAAGAACCCTTCGTCTCTTACTGGCATTACCGAATAACCGGGGGGTAGATGAAGATATTCCCAGTACCTCTGCTCCTCCCTTATTTGAATCGGGAAAGTTTGATTTGTAAATTCCATCAGGATTAGCGGCAGGAGCCTTATCAAATAGATCAGCTTAAACCAAAACAAAGAGTTGGAAGGACGCTTAGATGATGGACTAAAATTTCCACCAATGAGAAGCAACTTGGAGGGAAGGGGAGGGTGAATTTCTTCCTGATTCTCTGGTGAAAAAGAATTTCCTGCCACGTTAGCAGCAAGGGATTCATCAGACCGGAAGCCCCTCTATACCACCCTCTCTATCATCTGAGTCATAACAACAGGAAACAAGTCGCAGGACCGGATACGCGTCGCACTTGAGTAACACAGAAACAATTCCTGAAGGAAACAACCATCGAGATGAGGCGGTAGAAGGTCCGCGGCAAATTCAACTTCCGGAATACTTCCTGGTAGATCCGACCTAGAGCGTCCAGTAAAACTTGTTGGTATTTCAAAACTTTATCAAGCTGTTTTAAAGCCAAATTTGGCTCTTTTCAACCCGAAAAAATTATTAAGCTGATCATTGAACTACCCTCTATTAATCACCATCTGGAGGGCCCTGTCTGAGGACATGACTTTTACCAGCTTTATTCCAATGTAAATGTCTGGAACTCGGCCCCGATCTGGCTCACTGCATAGCCCTGCCTATACTAAACTGAAGGAGACAGCACAAGTTTCAATTATGGATAAAAAAATTACAGGACATGTTAGCCAAACAAACAGAGGCAACAACCAAGCAGTTTGAACAGATGTCTACACAGATGGCACAGCTAACTTCTATGATGACAAATCTTGGCCAAGCATCTCAAGCCATTAACCACAAATTGGATGTGGTAACAGGAGACCTTAAAGAAGTAAAAACTCAAATGAGTACTATGAAGTCAGATATGCAAGCAATGGATTTATCAATAAAGAAAGTGATGGAAGAGCATAAGGATACAAAGAAAAAATTAGCAAGCCAAGAAAAACAGATTGAAACAATACAATTAAATCAGACAGCTGTAAAAGATCAAATAGCCATGATGGAGATGAGAGTGAGAGAGACCAACCTTCGTCTGCGCAATTTTCCAGATATGATGGGAGATAACAAAGAAACTGCAGTTCCAAATCTGGCCTACCTGTTTCAAATGGACGAACAAGAATTGAACCAAGCTATTAACAGAGTATACAGAATACCATTACCTGCTAGAATGAAAAGGTCTAAGCCAAGAGACCTGATGATAGTGTTCTATGACACTAGGATTAAGGATAAGATCATGAAGATGCATTATGACAACCCGGTGTCAGCAGGAGACACTCCTCTAATTTTATTAAAGGACATACCAAGACATCTACTCTCACAGAGGAATAATTACAAAGAATTTGTGTCTGTTTTGAAAGCTAATGGTATCAAATATCGCTGGATTATGCCACAAGGCTTGGCTTTTACCTACAAAGAAATGAAAATGACAATTACATCTACAGCAGATGTGGGAAAATTTCTGAGGAAATATAAATCAGATCTTAAAGGATTAACTGGGGATCAAAAGGAAGAGGAAGAAGAACAACAAGAAGAAGAAGAATCACAGGGAGCAGCAGGAGGAACTAAATTATAGACTGCATATTTTGCTTCAATAATCATTGTACCATGGCAAAAGTAATTTCTTGGAATGTGAACGGTTTGAATGAAAAAACTAAAAGGGCTAGAATTTTCAAATATTTACAGAAATACAAATACTCCCTAATTTGTCTACAAGAGACTCATATAGCAACAAAACACAAAAAATATTTGGATAGGCAAATGCTTGGACAAGCATTTGTTGCATCGGCCAAAACAAAAACTAAGGGAGTAGTAATATATGCTCATTCTAGCCTTAGTCCTGAATTACTATATAAAGACAACGAAGGGAGAATTGTAATTATAAAAACCAAAATATTGGGGCAAAAGACGATTGTGGTAGGAATATATGCTCCCAATGAAGGAAAAACAAAATTTTATGGACAATTGCATGAACTGATCTCTCAGTATGCCAATGACCAGATTCTATTGATGGGTGACTTAAATGGCGTTATTCTCCCAATTTTGGATAAAAAATCAAAAGCAAAAGACGAAAATGAAGGATGTTTACCCAAAACCTTCTTCACCATGGCTACAGAATTGGAATTACAAGACATCTGGAGAACAATGAATACTACAGCCAAAGAATATACCTTTTATTCAGCGAGACATGACTCACACTCCAGAATAGACATGATTTGGGCTAGTAAATCAATTTTTACGCAACTACGTACAATACATATTTTACCAAGAACTTTTTCTGACCACAATCCGGTTACATTTGAGTGGAACAATAAACAAGCATTTAGATGGCGATTGAATGATAAACTTTTAAAGGAAAATAAGATTCAAAAAGAATTATATGATTTGATTAAAGACTTTTTTGAAGTTAATCTTAATGGAGAAACTACGCTGAATATAGTGTGGGATGCATTTAAAGCAGTTCTAAGAGGATTTATGATACAGAAACATGCAGCGTGGAGGAAAACTCAACTACAATTTACCAATAATATACTTTGGGATTTACAAAATTTGGAGCAAAAACTTGTTATGGCGTTACAAGAAGAAGAGAAAAACGAAATACAAATGAAGATTTCTGTATCTAAACACCAATTAAATTTGGTTATAATGGAAGAAATGAACAAAAACTTAAAATTTGCCAAACAAAAATATTTTGAACATGCTAATAAACCTGGGAAATTTTTAGCAACACAACTGAAAGACTCATTTCAGAAGAAGATTATAACAAAAATTCAAACTGCTAAAGGACCAGTTCATTCAACTACAGATATACAAAAAGAATTTGTTTCATTTTACACTAAGCTGTATCAGAAAGAAAATATTTCAAAACAGAAAATAGATAAGTTCTTAAGCTCAATACAGATGAATGTTCTTTCAATAGACCAATGAGAATGGATAGATGCTCCAATTACAAGGGAAGAAATACAAGAAGCAATAATGAAACAAAAACCGGACAAGACACCTGGACCAGATGGAATTACTGCACTATTTTATAGAACATTTAGTGACAACTTAGTAGACTTTTTTGTATCACTTTGCAATACAATTTTGGACAAGGAAGTAGCCCCAGAGACTTGGTCGCATGCATATATATCGTTGATACCCAAGGAAGGAAGAGATCCAGAAAAAGCATCAAACTACAGACCTATTTCGTTGTTAAATGTGGACTATAAGATTTATGCCTCGGTCTTATCGAATAGGATAAGAAAATTTATTAAAGACCTTATACATGAAGGTCAGGCGGGCTTTGTTCCAGGAAGGCAAATTAAAGACAATATAAGAATCTTATTGGACTCATTAGAATATTATGATCAGAATATTCAACGATCAGCCGCCTTTGTATTTTTGGATGCGGAAAAAGCCTTTGATATGGTCTCATGGGACTTTATGGAAAAAACATTGGAAAAATTAAATTTTGGAGACCATTTTTTGAAAGGTATATAGGCTATTTACACATCCCAACAAGCGAAAATTTTGGTGAATGAATCAATGTCGGAAAATTGTCAAATTAAGAAAGGAACTAGACAAGGTTGTCCTCTGTCTCCGTTATTATTTTTGTTGGTGTTGGAAACATTATGTTGTAAACTAAGGAGCATGGAGGACATTCGCGGTTTAAAAATTAAAAAACATGAATTTAAGTTGAGAGCATTCGCGGATGACCTCCTGTTAATTCTAGAAAACCAACACAATCAATGAAGATACTACAAGAAACTCTGGACGACTTTGGGGAGATATCGGGATTTAAAGTTAATCAAGAAAAAACAAAGACAATATTCAAGAATTTACCAGAAATAGAGCAACAGGAATTCATTTCGTTTACAGGTTGGGAGAAGGCCAACAAAGTTAAATATTTGGGAATCTGGATCTCAGCGAAGAACAAAGAATTGTTAATTAACAACTACTTTAAACTATGGGGTAAAATAAAAACTGATATGATCATTTGGTCAAATAAAAAGTTGTCACTACTGGGACGTATTTCAATAATTCAAATGAATGTGCTACCAAGGATGCTCTTCTTATTCCAAAACTTGCCTATAATATCACATGTTAAATACTTTGATATTTGGAGGAAGGACATTTTAAACTTCATCTGGCAAGGGAAAAAACCTAGGATTGCTTATAAATATTTGGTGGACCTTAAAGTCAGAGGAGGTTTAGCATTACCAAATTTTCAACTTTACGCTGAAGCGGTAGCCTTAACATGGCTAAAAGACTGGATAACCTTATCAAATACACGTTTACTGGAGCTTGAAGGCTTTAATAATATTAATGGATGGCATGGCTATTTATGGAATGACAAAATCAAGATACAAGCATCATTTAGGAATCATATAATCAGGTCCTCTTTATTGCGTATTTGGATGAAATATAAACATATTTTGGAACCAGCAACACCGATGTGGATTTCACCGCAAGAAATGTTAACGCTACGTCCACTTAGACCGGACAAATTTATAATCTACCAGGAATTAATTAAATGGGAGGGGGGAAAATGTTCATTAAAGGAATTTCAATTTTTTAAAGAGGATCTACAATGGTTGCAATACTGTCAGATTAAATCAGTTTTTGTACAAGATATGAAAAATGGATTTTCTAAAGAAAAGTCCCCTTTCCACAAGATGTTATTAGATAACAATTTGAAACTGATCTCGAAAATGTATAATCTACTTTTAACAATATATTGTGAGCAGGAGACGATTAAACCAACTATGATCGACTGGGCTCAAAACATGGGACATGATATTGCTTTAAATAAATGGGAAAGACTATGGTCAAAAGATTTGAAAGGAATAAATGCGCAATTAATTCGAGAAAACATTTATAAAATGATGTATAGATGGCATTTAACACCTAAGAAGATTGCAAAGATATATAAAGTGACATCCCCTAAATGTTGGAAATGTAATAAGGAAATTGGTTCCTTTTATCATATGTGGTGGACTTGTGATAAAGCTAAAGATTTTTGGGATATGATCTACAATGAATTGAGATTAATAATACAAAAAAATATACCCAAAACACCAGAAATGATGCTATTAAGTATGATACCTGACGATTTGCTAATACAAAGAACTTTTTTGATCTATGCTACAACAGCTGCGAGACTGCTTTATGCAGCAAAATGGAAAGGGGCAGAAATTCCCGAGAAAAAAGACTGGATTGGGAAAATGTTTGAATTGGTGGAAATGGCAAAACTTACAGCCATTTTAAATGAAAAAGACAATGTTCGATTTTTAGGGGAATGGGAGGATTGGATGAAATATTGTGAATATGAATTAAAACTGGGGAAAATGGAAGAATACTTATTAATCTGATCTAGAGGACACAATTAATATTAAGAGTTATAATCATTTATATTAATAGAAGATGTTTTATGAAAGTTAAATGAATTTATGATAGTTAAGATCAGACCAATTACGATGGGATGAATACTTTATTAAGAGGCGGAGAGAGGCGATGGGGAAGTCATAAATTTTCCTTTAATTGTTTTTTTTGTTATGAATTTAAGAAACCATAACAACATAGAGTTAGAATTTTGAATTTCATATTGCCTTTATTGTTGTTTACTATCATGGAAAATTTGTATTATAAAAACCAATAAAATTATTATAAAAAAAAACATTTCAACATTAAAACACATATTTAACATAAAGTATATATACAATAAACAATTTAATAAAAACATATAAGCACACAAACACGTGTAACAACACAACCAGGGATGAAGGCCAATAACAGTTGTTGGGGGTATGCCAAACAGAGCAAAAAAAGTCTTTAGCCACTGGTACAAGGCAACAATAAAGGGAGACAGACCAATTTCCCTGGGGATTTCCAAAGTTCTGGCATCACAACCAAGAAAGCCCTTTCTTAGGTTGCCACCTGTTTAGCCTCAGATGGTGGGGGCACCCAAAACAGGACCTCCAAAGATGACCGGAGTAAATGGGTAGATTCATATGGGAGATGGCAATCCTTAAGGTATTCTGGCCCCAAGCCATATAGGGCTTTAATGGTCAATTGGCCCCAGAAGCAAATTTGGATCCAGTGTAGATAAACAAGATTAGAGTTATATGGTCCCTACAACCCACTCCAGCCAGCATTCTGGCCACAGCATTCTGTACCAACTGTAGCTCCTGGATGGTCTTCAAGGGCAGCCCCATGAAGAGCACATTGTGGTAATCCAATCTAGATGTTACCAGGGCATGCACCACAGTAACCCGAATACCATTTCTACTGCTGATCAAGTACAACTTCTTAAATGGTTTGCTTAGTCATCCTGCATTTTTTCATTCCATCATTTGTGCTTAAAGGGCTATCTTAGAGATGCAAGTCTTAGCTTATATGAGTCAAGTAACAGGTTCTGAAAACCAGAGCAGGATGCTCATCCCATCCATAAAACAGAAGTGTATACATTTTAGTATTGCCTCAGATAACCACATGTGTTTTGTTACAAAAGAGTTATAACACTGGCAAGTTATTTTGGAGATCTCTAGAAATCTGCAATGTCCTTCCATATATTCAGAGTGACTCCCAGTTTAGCTGTTTTTCAGACATATATATTTTCTGCTTGCAGAAAGCAGGGAGTACAAGAAGAAAGTAGACAAGGGCTTCCTGACAATTAAGTCATTTATTATTTTTCTCATCTTCATAATTGACAAGAATAAAATATTTGATTTCTGCATATGTTACTAGATTCAGATTCAGACACCTTTATTGGCATAGTAAAATAGCAACAAGGGAGCATAAATACAGGCACCCGCTAGGATTCACACACAACAGCTGACCAAAACTCAGCCATCAGGTAAAACACTTCAATCTAAATACCATAACAATACATTCATCCAGCCAGTGGATATGAACTGCAGCGAACAACATATGTGACTAACATAATGGTACATACACATATTTCTCCTTTCCTCTGTGGAGCAAAAATATACTCTTGCATAGGAATTCTGGGTCTTGATCTGTTTAAATATACATGGCACAATCCAGACAAAATTGCACATTATCCCTATCCACAGAAGAAATTGATCCAGTAATTCTCATATACCACTCTGTCTGGCATACTTTGTTATTGGACCAGGAGTCTGTCTTTCCTAAATGGCAAGAACCCAAGGCCTGTGAGGAAAAAAAATACTGCTGTTGCAGTTTCACGCAAAGAAAAATCCTGGTGTTAGTTATGTACCCAGTTTATGAGGAACAGGCCTTTGCATGTAGGAGATATTCTCTGAATGGAATTGTTCTTAAGCAAAATGAAGGCATTGTGCTTCTCTCCTGTTCAGGGCATGATCTGCAGAAATACTGTTCTGTTGTAGTTGGAAGAAAAACCCCTCAAAAGCTTCAGCCCTTAATTGTGAGAAAGAGAACAGCAAGTTGATATGCATACAAGTGAAGCCATAGTATAATCCAGAATGTGCAGATTTCAGATTGTGATGTATTTGTATAGTGCGTATCATACCTCAAATGATACAATATAAGATTATTGTGATTTTCTGCTTAAAGTTTTGTGAACCTACCTGCAAAGATCACCATCTGTTCCACTTACAGGGGTTTCTGTGCATTCACTGTTGTCAATAGCCCACTGCTGTCCAGCGGCACAGCAAGTTTCAATTAAATCTTTTGTTGAACCTGGAAGACAGCAAACATTAATAGCTGAAGAGTATTTTATATGTAGTGCATTTTATATGATTAGGTAGGTTTGTGGTCCCATGAGTTCCACCGTGCCTCACTCCAGCTTCATATCAAGGGCTGTAAGCTCTACAAATACCCCCTGTATGTCTGAAATTTCCCTGATACAGGAATTTCTCAAAATTCAGTTAGTAACTCCATTTAATTGTAACCCAATTCTATGCATATTTATTTATAATTATGAGGATACAGGGAAGGTGGGAAGGCACATGAGACAGCAACCTTGCTAAAGATAAGCAGGTCTTGGCCGACTCAAGGCTTCGGTGGGTGACCTCCCGCTTGTCACCATGAACTCCATGACGGAGAAAAGATGGGATACAAATGAAATAAACAAATACACCTAATATTGCAGCCTTACTTTTTTCTTTCATTTTCTTAATTTTATTGGTATCATTCATACATTTTCAACAATGTTTCATGTCTCCTTTTGAAATTACTCAGTTCTGATTGCCCTTAATGCAGATGTGATATTTCAGAGCCCATAATGTACCTACATTTGAAGAAGCTGAGCTTTGTTTGTCTCAAAACCAATAATTAGGGTTGCCAACCTCTAGGTACTTTGAGGTCCCGGCGCGGCTGTGGCTCTCCACAGCTGTGCCGGGACCTCCCGGTCTCTCGTTCTCGCCTCCGGTTTGGAGGTGAAGACTTCTTGGATAGCCTTAGAGCACTCTCGGGACGCCGCTGAAATCTTCACTGACATGATCGCTCTTGCCCCTCGGCGTCCTGCTTGAACTCTTACTTACCAACTCGCCTTGGGAATTGATTTTCATGATTTTTGTGGTCTCTTCTATTTCATGAACATCCCCAATAGCTTCATTTGATGTTTGTAAAATTTGTGTATAAAGTATAGAAAGTATTTATTACATTATAGGAATTCACTTTATAAAAGATAAGTGATTTGTTTGTAAAAAATTGAGCTTGTCTGCTTTCTAACTACTGTATTACAGAAATTTGGTTTATTTTCTTGGTTGTAACCTCTAGGTACTAGCTGGAGATCTCCTGCTATTACAACTGATCTCCTACTGATAGAGATCAGTTCACCTGAAGAAAATGGCTGCTTTGGCAATTGGTCTCTATGGCATTGAAGTCCCTCCCCAAACGCCGCCCTCCTTAGGCTCCGCCCCAAAAACCTTCCGCCGGTAGTGAAGAGGGACCTGGCAACTCTACCAATAGTACTCAGGGTCAATGCACAAGGTCAATGGGATGACTCCAGAATACGTAGTCGGTGGGCCATAGCCTTAAACATGCCAAATTATCAGCCCATTAATAAGAGTGACACAGGTGGAAGCCAAACAGATAGAAAACCAAAAATATGACAACTAAGTTGATTTTCTATCACTATATGTTTTCATTTTTAATTGATTTAATATCTCATAGGTATTGGCATGTTTTGCAAATTAGCGACAATATTAGCAGTGGCTGACTTGCTGACAAAAGGAAACTATCATTCCCTTTTGTCCAAAAGTGCACATAAAGCTGAGATAACTGAGACATACATCAGAACAAATTCATGTTCCTTTACTAGGTACCATAATGGGCAAAGTAGTTCAACATTCACTTAAGGATCAAATCTCAAACAATATAAATTTTGCTACCAGGGCCAATTAATCATCTATGACTTCTATTAATCATTGGCTCGAGTGGCCCAGTTTGGATTTTTAAAAAATTCTGAGAATACTTCCATGAAACTATTTCGGTCCTTTCACTTAGAAGTGTACAAAATCGCACACATTTCACAAGGTTTCCTAATTTTTTAGATTAAATGAGAGCCTTTTTAAACCACAGACCTCTACCTGCTTTATAGCTTCCAAATAACCTTGGAAGACTATGAATTAGAACCATTGATCAGTGTGTTCTTCACTAGGCCACTACATTAAACAGCTCACTTCCACCTGAAATGCCTGGAGACAGAGCAAGATCCCTAAAATGTGTAAGGAACCTCTAATCCAGGTAGGGTTGCCAGGTCCCTCTTTGCCACCGGTGGGAGGTTTTTGGGGCGGAGCCTGAGGAGGGTGGGGTTTGGGGAGGGAAGGGACTTCAATGCCATAGAGTCCAATTGCCAAAGCGGCCATTTTCTCCAGGTGAACTGATCTCTATTGGCTGGAGATCAGTTGTAATAGCAGGAAATCTCCAGCTAGTACCTGGAGGTTGGCAATCCTAAATCCAGGAGTCCCCAATGTGGTGTCTGTGGGCACCAACATGGGCACCACTTTCTAAAAACCAAGGGTTTTTAGAAAGTGGTGGGTCAGATGGGGCTGCTACCCAGAAAGACTTCTGATTGGCCACTGGAGAACTGATTGCCTGTGCAAATTAAAATAATGTTGTTTAGTGGCAGCTGCCACCATAACATTGGTTTTATTCTCCCTCTTTTCTCTTTCCTAATGTATTTTGACTCAATCTCATCACTTCTTTAAAAGAGACTTGCCTCACAAACAACAAACTTCCTAAACAGGTATTAATTTCTAGATAAAGGGAAATTGAACAGGGAAGGGAAGAGCAAGACAGGACAAGAGAGGAACCTGGAAAACCTTTCAGAGATAGTCAGTGGACCACAGTTTGAGAAGCACTGCTACAGAATCAGCTCAGTTCCAGAATATACTGGGAAAGGGTGTGTTGGGGCTGCTGTAAATCTAGAGTTTGCTCAAGACAGGATAATAGACTAGCATACTAATTTTTTTACAACTTTTCAAGTCTTCATTTTGCAAAGATAACCTTTCAAGTTCCATTTTAATCTAAGGAACTGAAAGCTCTGGTTCCCACCTCAACGGGAGCCATGTTTGCTGCCCGTGGCGGGAGGGGGAGTCTGGAGCACGAGGAGCCGGGATACAAAATGGCTGGCCGGCCGACATGTGCGTTCGCTCGCACTCGTGGGCTCGTGCCGGTCCTGGTCTCCCCGGTAACAGCCTCCCATTGGCTGGAGCCTGGGGCTCCTAGCCAATGGGGGCAGTGGGTGGGAGCTTGGAGGGGGCGGGGCTAGCCCCCCTGGGTGTATAAAACAGGAGGCGGGCTCGCCTCCAGCTCACTCCGTCTTTGTTTTTGATGATGGAAGGAGCGGAGAAGGAGCGATAGAGCAGTTAGAGAGAGAGAGAGGGACAAGCAAGAGAGACAGTTAACGAGAGTGGACAGTGTGAGAGAGGTAATCTTACTGAGCGGAAAAGCACAGAGAGAAAGGAAAGTGGAGCGGACAAGCACAGATAGAAGGCAGAGAGCAAGGGAGCAGGGGGGGCCATATTCAGGCTGCGGGGAAGGACGGCCTTGCAGCTTCGGCTGCTGCGTACCCACAGGCACCACAAATACTGCCTCCTTGGGCGGCGGCTATACTGACCGAATTGGCTAAGTCCCACCCCACCCCATTTATCTCCCTTGCATAGGGGCACACCGCTCCTCCTATTGGAGGCGGCTCTATTTCATCGCTCCTCTTGTTGGAGGGGATACTGGTTCAGCCCCCAGGTTGTTCAGGGTTCTATGTTGGATAATTATACGCATTGAGGGATAGCAACCCGGGAGGGTTGGAGATACTGGTCGAGCCCCCAGGTTATGCAGGGCCGTCTCTGCTGGGCAATTAAACACATTGAGGGATAGCAACCCGGGCAGTCATGAGAGAATACATACCGAAGGAAAGCAAGCTGTGTACAAGCAAGCACAGTACATTAAGCGGTCACCAATTATTGTATATTAAGTGGTCAAATCAAACAGAAATGCAAGGGGCTCACTGAGCAATAGCAAGCAATAGCAAGCAGGATTCAGCATGCCTCCAGAATGGAAAAGCAGCGAGCCCACTAATAGCAGCGAGCCCACTCCTCATACTAGGGGGAGGGCTGGAGTGGCCAGGCGATCTTGGACAAGCCTTGCTCCGTCTGGTCGCTTGGCCGGGCCGACCCGGGCAAGGGCCGCCACCTGGTCCACCAGTTTAGGCACTGCTTTTGAGGCTAGCAGCCGTCACACAACACCCGGGAATGCAGCGGGGCGTGCTTCCACTGGCAATACTGTGGCACGCAGAACTAGTCATTCAGTCAGCTCAGGTGGGAGGTCTCAAGTGGTCTCAGCCTCGGCTACAGCCACCTCCACCGGGCCTAGGGATAGGCCACGTGCGGCCACCCTTCGGGACCTATCATACGCCGTAGAGCAGCTTTCAAATACCGTGAACAGGCTTAATGCTCAGCAGCCGGAGACTGAAGTTGCCCCCGGCACTAGTGGTTGTGGGATATCTAGAGGCCAGCCAGCCACCCCTAGAAGGGGGAAGAGGAGACCCTCTTCTTCCAGTTCACCAGATTCCAGTGAAGAACCATGCCGAGCTAAGCGCAGGGGCCAACCTGCCAAAAAGAAAGGCAGGAAACGGGGGGCCAGAAGGACTAGGATGGCTGAGTCCGATTCTTTGAAGCAATGGGGATGACTACTGGCTGGCAGCAGCCTCAGTTCCAGGTTTACTGGCTTGGGCCCTCAGGCGCAGGCGTCGCCAGGCTAAAAGGCGGTGGGAAGGTGAGGCAAGAGACGTGTGGGAACCCCCACAACTAGACAGGGTTTTTTTCCTCCCTCCCACGCTTCAGGATGAGGAAGATCCCCCTGGGATCCACCTTCCGAGAAGGCTAAGGGAAGACATCCTCAACGGGTTCTATATAGACGTACTCGGTCTTAGCAAACCTGAAGTAGAGGAAGGGCGGAGGTCAAGGGCCACATCTAAGGATAAAAAGAAGGACAAACCGGGGGCAGCGGACAGGTCATTTGACAAATGGTTGGCAGGTTACAACATATTTGTAGGGGTTGTGTCCTCGGCATACCCGGAGCGAGGGTGGCATCTCCTTAACCATTTGGGCAACATTCTAAGAGCCAGAGCCTTGGCCGGCGATGCAGCCGCTATTGATTACGATAAGTCCTTTAGAAAACGGGCTTCTCAGAACGAGAGAACCCGTTGGGACCTCATCAACGACAAGCTTTGGCTCGTAAAAGTGGGGCCACACATTAAAGGGAGGACTGAGAGCGGCAGGCCTGCCTGGGCTAATAAACCCCATCGGGACGCCAATCGGCACATATGCTGGGACTACGGCCTAGGCAAATGCCAATGCAAGGCATGTAGATTCGAACACTGCTGTGAGACCTGCTCCGCCCCCCACCCCCACACTTCATGCCCACGTGGCAATTCAAGTCAGCCTCCCTTTCGGGGGGGGCAGGTCAGGCCCTGCCAATAACAAAAAAGAGGGAGACTCTTCCAACAACACTACCACATCCAACAAGTGAAGTGGGGGTGTTAGGGGGCCTGGCCTGCACACCTATTAAACGGGACGCCTTAAGACCATTATTGATCAACTATCCTGACAAAGCAGCAGCGCAATATTTAATGAATGGCTTCACGTATGGTTTTCGTATCCCCTTTTTAAATGCCCGAGTCCTCATGGAGGCAGAAAACCTCAAATCTGCAAAAGAAATGCCAGATGTGGTGGCCAAGAAAATCACGAAGGAGCTGGAGTTAGGCAGAATAGCGGGCCCTTTCTCTTCACCACCTAGTCCCAACCTGAGAATTTCCCCGTTAGTGGTGGTGCCGAAAAAGGCACCAGGGAATACAGATTAATACACTATCTGTCCTATCCAAAAGGGGCAATGACGGAATTCCGGCCGAGCTCACTTCTGTGAGATATGCTTCCTTTGACCATGCTTTAAGTTTAATTCATGCCTGCAGCCATGGGGCCCAGCTGGCAAAATGCGATATACAGTCTGCCTTCAGATTACTCCCGGTGCACCCGGAGGATTTTTGTTTATTAGGTTTTCAGTTTCAAGGGTCCTCTTACAAAGATAAAGTGATGCCAATGGGGTGCTCAGTGTCATGCTCGGCGTTTGAGGCATTTAGCGCTTTTCTAGAATGGGCAAAATGCCACCGAACGAAGGTCCCCACCATCACCCATTACCTGGATGACTTTCTGTTTGTAGGGCCGCAGAACAGCCCACTATGTGCCAATCTACTAACCTCCTTCAAGGAGCTGGCTGAGGAACTAGGTGTGCCACTAGCCTCCAAGAAGACAGAGGGACCCACCCCAATTTTAACATTTCTGGGTATTGAGCTGGACACAATTGCAGGCACATCTAGGTTGCCGGAAGAAAAACGTCTGGCACTGTGGGCCTTACTTACCTTGGTGGTCAATAAAACAAAATGCACCCTTAAGGGAAATGCAGTCCATCATTGGCCACTTGAACTTTGCCTGCAGGGTAGTAGCCCCGGGGAGAGCATTTTGCACCCGTTTAAACAGGGCCACTCGAGGGGTCAACACTCCACACCATTGCATCAGATTGTCCAAAGGCATAAAGGAAGATGTTAAAATTTGGTTGCAGTTCCTTGAGAAATACAATGGCACCTCCCTCTGGCAGAGCTGTTTTGAGACTGTCCAATATTTGCAAGTCCATTCCGATGCAGCCGGCAGTATTGGTTTTGGCTTATATTTCAACGGGCAGTGATGCGCCCAGCAGTGGCCCGACAGTTGGCGGGGAGCCAACATTAGTCGGAATTTGACCTTTTTGGAGCTTTTCCCACTGGTAGTAGCCGTTTCCATTTGGGCCGAGACTTTCAGGAATAAAAAGGTCTGATTCTGGTGTGACTATCAGGCCGTGGTGAGGGTTGTTAACAGACAAACATGTAGGTCTGAAAGAGTTATGCGGCTAATTCGACACTTGGTTTTAACATGTTTATCAAATAATATCACCTTTATAGCACAACATGTACCTGGCTTAGACAACTGCTTAGCAGATGCCTTGTCTCGTTTGCAGCTGGACAAATTCTGTCGTTTGGCACCGGAGGCAGACCAGCTTCCGCTACCCTGCCCGGAGGAGTTGTGGGCTCTTGGGGACACGTTATTATGACCAGCATTCGTAATTCAATTTCCCCGGCCACAGTCCGAGCATATGACAGAGTTGCGACACAATTCCAGGGTTTTTTGCAACGTGCGGGGAGACCCAGCACATGGTCAATCACAGAAACATTGGCACTTCAATATCTAGTCCAGCTAAAAGACTCTGGTTATGCTGCCAGGACCATCAGAGTTCAAATGGCAGCCATATCATTCTTTTCCAAAGCCCATGGGTTTCCTGACCCTTGCGGGTCATTCCAGGCGAGGCGGGCCATGAGGGGCTGGCAGCAAAACACACTAGCCGCCAGAGATGACCGGAGGCCTGTTACTTTATTCATGCTGGCCGAGATTAACTCCTGTCTCCCCTCGACATGCAGGTCACCTTACGAGGCTGTTTTGTTTGAGGCAGCATTGTCCATCACCTTCTTCGGGGCTCTCAGGGTTGGTGAATTGGTGGCACAATCCCGCTATGATGAGTCCGGGAGGGCACTTAGATTGGGGGATGCTTGTATTTCCTCCAAGGCATTAATGCTGGTAATAAGAAGGTCCAAAACGGACCAATGTGGAAAAGGGGCATCGTTTCAGCTACATGCCACAGGTAAAAAGGGGCCGTGCCCATGCAGGGCATTGGGTAAGTTTTTAAGAGTACGCCCAAAAGGCGAAGGGTACTTATTTATCCATGCAGACTGCATGCCATTGATGAGATACCAGTTCGTCAGTGTGTTCCGAGCCACAATCAGCAGGATGGGGTTCCCTGCATTGGAATATGGGGGACACTCCTTCCACATATGAGCGGCCACGCTGGCAGCTGGGGCAGGCCTGGCAACGGAATGGATACAAGCCATTGGTCGATGGCATTCAGCCGCATTCAAAAACTATGTCCAGCCTGACCGGGTTTTCTTTTAATTGTGCTTATGAATTTCAGGACAGTTTCGAACGGTGTGGATTGTGGGCCACAGCATCATTTTTTGGAACAGAAGGTATGCCATGGCGGCTGGATGGGGACGGTATTGGGCCTGGAGCGAGGTTTCCGGATTTATTGGCTGGGCCGGGGCATGCGATGGCATTCGTTAATGCCGGTGATGTGGCAGTTGTTGAAGGAGCACGGGGCCCCTCACACTTTGGTTCTCCAACTGGGGGAGAATGACCTTTGCAGCACACAGGGAAAAGATCTGGAAAAGGAAGCCTGCCGGGACTTGGCAGCTTTGTCAGCGGTATGTCCGGGCATGGTAATCTTTTGGTCTGATTTACTCGAAAGGAAGTCTTGGAGAGGTGCCCACAACGTCAGGCGCTTAGATGTGGCAAGGAGGAAGGTCACCAACGTAATTGGCAGAGAGGTGGTCAGATTGGGCGGAATGATAATACGTCAATGGGACATTTCTTTCCGCATGGCGGCATTATACTGTTGGGACGGTGTGCACCTCACCAGCTGGGGCATGGATCTTTGGCTCCAGAGCATTAGAGGGGGTTTGATGAATTGGCTTCAGCTGTGAGAAGTGGCGGAAGCTGCACTGGCCTGTGAGTAAAGGGGCCCAGCGCTGCTTTTTGGTGGATAGGCATGGAGATGTGTCAATTCGGAAGGAAAAGCAAACTGGAGGGGTCGCTTTCCTAACTTTGGGAATCCCAATTTGGGGTTTTGGGAGAGGCTTAAAGGATACGCCCTGGCTGAAGGGCAGGCCATCTGCCTCTTCCCAAAAACACCCAGTGACAATTGTCCTGGTGTCTTCTGGGCCCGCCGTTCCGGTTGCTCACAGCGGGACCGCTGTGGGCGGGTTGGCACAGCAGGCCACATTGGGGTCAGCCTGGGCACCTGACACATCGTACATGCTGCGCCACGGGGGTCGCAGCTGTTGCCAATTCCAAGTTGAGGCCAATTACATTCCAATTCCATTTCTATCTTTATAACTGTTTTGAAAGTTGTTGTTTAATAAAAATAAGTTGTAATAAATGGCCAATCAAGAAATTTATTACTTAACGATAGCGCACTGGCATTCCCTCCCATTTAGCCCTGGGTCAGCAAGACGCCTTGACTATTGTTCTTCCAAAAGATGCTAAGGATTCAGTCTGCAAAGCAAAGATAATCCTTGTTTGTTCCAAATGCCTTTTGACGTGACTCTAATCGACTGATGGTTTTGGCCAGGGTCCTTTGTATAGTGACATTCTGGAGGAATTGTGGTCTGGACCACTGGGATTCGATAAGAAGAGACTCCAGCATTATTGATCCGGTTTTCAACATCCCATTAACATTTTGGTCATAATTGCCCAAAGGATCAGCGGTTTCAATTCTTGGACTATAAATTTTATCAGTGGTATTTCCTCAGCCTCAGCTTCTATGAAAGTAAGCTTGCAGGCATGAAGGCAGCTGAAGTACATTTTTGCTCCTAGGTTGCCTTTGAACTTTTTTTCTATGGAAGTAGCCACAGGAGAGTTACAGATCAGCTATCAGAAAGAAAACAACGGGACAGCAAAAATACATGTTGATGTTGGAACAATGAATCCCAAACGTCATGCCCTTTCGACCTGGGAGACAAGGTTGGTTTCACACGCTTCACAGTGGTATCTTATTAACAGATCGGAGTTTGATTTGGCTGCACAGTGTTTTCAAATGAAGCTGCCAGATGAATTGTGATTTCACATTAATAATACAGAAACAGATAATCTGCAGTACGATAAATTGTTGAAATAAGGTTTGAATTTCAAGATGAATTTTGATTTGAAATTGCTATGCCTTACATCAACAACAGAATCTAAGTTAGGGGTAATTTCTTAGTGTCAAGCAAAGTCAATAAAAGGGTAACTAAGCCTTTGTACAAATCACAGCAAATAAGTGGAATACCTGTAATAGAGAAAAGGAAAATGTTGATAATCTGGCATTCTAAAAACTGTTATATTCCAGATTTATGATCCATTGGACAGTGATTCTGAAGAGCCATAGCAGGTCTAGCAGTGGAGGCCAGAAGCCACGGCAGGCCCAGTGGTGGCAGTGGGGAGGGGCAGGAGTCACAGCAAGCCCAGCAGTGGCAATAACGATGGTATGGGGGCAGGGAACTGTGGCAGGCCTGGTGGCAGACGTTGACAGCCATGGTGGGCTCACCAGAGGCCATGGGATGTGTGTGTGTAAACACTTCTGAGTTTGAGTGGTAAACGGCCCCTTGTGATGTATTTACACCCGGAAGTGCCACATCACAATGGGCCCTTTACCACTCAAATTGGGAGTATGTGTGGTAAAAGGCCCCTTGCGATGTGGCACTTTCGGGTATAAACCAGAAGTGACATGATCACGTCGGAGCAGACGTGAGTGTGCACAATCTTTCCCCCACCTCCACCCCAAAAACCTCCTGCAGGATAAGAGGGGGGACCTGGCAACCCTACAGGCGTGCCAGTGGCAACAGTGGGGGGGACTGGGAGCTGCAATGGGCCCAGTAGCAGAGGCTGGGAGCCACGCAGGGGTTACTGGAGGCAGCAACCGGGTAGGAGCCACAGCAGACCTACCGGTGATAATTAAAGGCAGGGAGCCACAGAGGGCCCAGAAGCAGTGATTGGGGGTGGGGGATAAAGCTAAGAAGGGAAACAGATCCTCTTCAGCCATTCTCATAGGAAATGTGCGTCCAGCCCGTTAACCATCTTGGTTGCCCTTTTCAGTACTTTCTCCAGCTCTGCAATGCCCTTTTTGAGATATGGTGATCAGAACCACACACAATATTCCCACTGTAGATCTAATGTGTGTGTGTGTGTGTTAAGTGCCGTTAAGTTCCGACTCATGGTGACCCTATGAATGAAAGTCCTCCAAAATGTCCTATCTTTGACAGTAGATCTAATACAGGGACATTATAATATTGGCTGGGTTGGCTTTTTTATTGGGCTATTCACTGACCCCAAGGCCTCTTTCTCTCTCACTACTAATAAAGGACTTTCTAGACAAATTACTCTATGCTTCCCTCTTTTGCCCAGGAAAATACAGTAAAAGGCTAGGACTGGTTTCATGAAGGAGCTGCTCTGCTAGCTACCTCATTGCCAATAATATACCCCACACCCTTTCGCCATACCACATTCCACGAAATCAAAACTAGCTTCTAAAATGGAATCAAGTAAAATTGATTTCACCTTCATATGCTACTTTTTCAGAGTCTAGGTTTTTGAAACCCTAAAATGTTATATTTAGAACCAGGAAACTAAAATTGTCGGGTTCTAAACATTTATTGGGTGGCAATTACGTCTCGGCCCTGTAACAAATAGAAATGCTGGGGTATTTCTGGAAGCAGTGGTGTACCAACAACAAAATATTTAGTTTGTTGAACTCACAAAGGATGTGGAATATTGTCCAGTTGCAGACAATGACTGACTGAGTAAAATTGTATCAGAAATATATGCAAGAACACTGCCTGAAAGCTTTAGGAATATAAGGAAATTATTTCCTAATTTTCTTGGAAAGACTTGATGTTATGAAATGTGTTTCATTTTGCTCAGTGATATAACTTGTATTATAACAACTGGCAAATGACATCCATGCTTGGAGTCTATCTCAGTATATATATATATATATATATATATATATATATATATATACACACACACACACACACACACACATTAAAAAGTTTATATACAGCAGAGGTTTGTTTCTATTTTTCCCTTATTCTTTCTAAAGCTATTGACACATCTCCTTCCATGTTTATCCACGCGGACCTGACTTCTTCTTACAACACTCATTTTTATTCTTTGCTTCTAATAATGTTCTCTTTGTACACAAATTAATATTTATTTTAAAAATTATTTGGATTGGTTTCTTAGGTTAAAATCTAAAGGCTAGTCCAACAAAAGACAAATATAAAAACTGGATAAACAGAAGAACTTCTCCAGTCCATGCATATGTGCATCAGAGATATAACCCATCAGCCTGAATTATTTGGCTGACTTCATGCCTAATGTGAATGAACAGGCAAACTAATATTCCCCCTGGCCAAAATGCTGGATAATCCTTCTCCTTTGAACTGTTCAGGCCAGGGGTCAACTAATTTACCATGCTCAGTCTGTAATATTTCCAAGAAAGCATCATTTATTAGCTCCAGGTGTAAATGGGAAAAAGATAAGAAAACAAAGCTGTGCCAATCCTCAAGGTCCTTAAAAGTCTCAATGAAAAATTGTGTCTCAGTTGAAAATCAGTGTCTCAGTTAAATATTGGTCTGATGTTGAGCCCCAGAAAGCTAAGTAGTGTTATTCGGCTTGTGTTTATGTAAACTTGAAAACAAGTGCATTTATAGCAGTGAAACAGAGGATTTATAGTTGTAAATTTGCTTGTGTAATTCACCTATGGTTCCTAAACTCCAGATGGGGCCTGAGGATCTCCCAGAATTACAACTGATCCCCATACAAAGGTCAGTTCCCTGGGAGAAAATGGCTGCTTTGGAGGGTGGACTGTTTGGCATTATACCCTGCTGAGGTCCATCACCACCCCAAACCCTGTGTTCCCCCAAATCTCCATGAATTTCCCAACCTGGAGTTGGCAACCCTAATCTCACATCTGTTAACATATTTTGTGCAAAGTACACTTACTCATCCTGACCTGGATAGCCCAGGCAATCCTGAACTCGTCTGGATAGCCCAGGCAATCCTGAACTCGTCTGGATAGCCCAGGCTATCCTGATCTTGGAAGTTAAACCGTGTCAGCCCTGGTTAGTATTTGGATGGTAGACCTCCAAGGAAAATGGCCACTTTTGCAATTGGACTCTATGGCACTGAAGCCCCTCCCCTCCCCAAACCCCATAATCCTCAGGCTCCATCCCAAAAATCTCCAGGTATTTCCCAACCTGGAGCTGGCAACCCTAACTAAGGAGGCAGAGGAATGCTGGGACTGGCTCGTTGATTTTGGGAAGAGATGCTGTTTGGTATCAGTTTCCAAAGAAAGGTTTGTTCCCTGTGTGGCCAAGGGATGAGACATAAGAAAGTGTGTGTCCATGGCCAGCTAATCTTGCAATCAGTTTTTGTGATCATTCTTGAATATGTTTTTCTGGCAAACATGTTTGCCACAAAATTATCAACATATGTAATGCTTATATATTCCTTACTGTGTGCCATAATTAACTACAGAGTCCCGTTCTTTGTTGTGGCTGGGGAACAGAGAAGGTGAGAGGGCACGGGAAGTGTAAGAAAATTTCTGGGGCACTCTTTGGATTTTATTGGCAGTGTTTTAATTTATGCCACATCTTATATAGGAATAATGCTGTGACATTGTCTGAAGTGGGACCAACCCAAGTAAACAGAGAACCCTGATTATCTTCCCCTAGGGTTTCCAACCTCCAGGTTCTGGCTGGAGATCTCCTGCTATTACAACTGATCTCCAGCCAACAGAGATCAGTTCCCCTGGAGAAAATGGCTGCTTTGGCAATTAGACTATGACATTGAAATACCTCCCTTCCCCAAACCCCACCCTCCTCAGGCTCCACTCAAAAAACCTCCTGCCAGTGGCGAAAGCAACCTGGCAACCCTATCTTGCCCTTCTCTCTATCATACAGCCGATTTCTCCCTTTGTACTTTCAAAGTCTTGCTTAATGTGAAAGTTATACTAGCAGTGGCCTCCTGCAAACACAATGGTATCATGCTGATGTGATTTTTCTCTCTCTTTCGTTCCATCAGTGCAAGGGGATGTAGACACAATTCTATCCCACCCATTGGACATAAATTGAGAAGGAGTTTGTTTAGTTTTGTTCTTTAGGGGTTTTTTTGTTTTGTTTTTTTGCTTTTTGCTAATCCCACCTAGAAGTTGGTTCAAACTCCCCTTAGGAAAAAATCCAACCGTATTCTTGAAATATTGAAATGAACTCCTTATATGAAGCTCAGCTTTTTGTGCTCATAAGCCATCAACATTTTTATGCCGGTACCATGAGCACATTCTATATATGATAAACAGAGCAAATGAATCTGGATTATCTTCTATGGTTTGCATGCAATGCTCCAGTTAAACAATCCAAAAAGTAGAACCAGGCTTCTGGATTTACAAGAGCCCATAGCCATGGTCCCAAGACTAGCTGATATAAATTCAGGGAATGACAGACAGTGTATATGAAGATAGTTTCACAGCACATTCCTGAGCTCTAAGAGTGAAAGCCCTTAGGAGGCCAGGAAGGAGCTGCGATGGCATCCGGGCCCCCACACCGGCGTCTGGGCAACTTACACTGGTGTTAGTGGCCTGGATGCCAGTGGGAAGGCCCAGACGCCAGTTGTTGGCCACTGCCACGGCAGCGCTGCCCCAGGATGCCGACGGGACCTTTCGCCGGTGTCTGAACGCAGTCAAAGCCTGGGCTGGTGTCTGAGGAGGCGTTCCTTGGGTGTTCTGGCTCCGGGCTGGGGAAGGAGCTGCCATTAGGTGGCCTCCTAAACCCTTTCGGGCTGGGAACACCCCTTTTTTATTTTTGCAAGATATGCCACCTTTTTAGGTGGCAGTCGCATTGCCTCCAAAGACCGGAGCAGGCATTCCTCTCAGGAATGCAATGTCAGGTGGGTAGCTGTATTAGTCTGTAGTCGCAGAACAAAATCTGAGTCCGAAAGCACCTAAAAGACCAACAACATTTCCCACAGTTTAAGCTTTTGTGAGCACGGCAAGTCTGCTATGTGGCCACTCATGGTTTAACCCCCTTTAAGTCTATTCCACAATATGTCTTTAATTTAACAGTATATCAATATAGATAAGCGTTTGTGTTGGCTAGGCTGAATGCGTTTCCGTCTACAGTTACAGAAGGACGCTTTGCAGGCATTCCCTATTCAGACAGAAGTGTGTATGTGGGGAGGGCCATGTATAGACCCTGGAACATATTTTGCGGTATTAATGTCATTGGGATGATTTGAGGCAGAAATATTTAGGGCAACCTTTACTTTATAAATTTTACCTCTCCCTGCAAAGCTTAATTTAATGGTTGCCATTTGGCACAGATAAAAAAATTGCATTATTAGTGGCTACATTTTTAGGGTGGTAATTAAATGTAAAAAGGGGTAATTTGGAGGATTATATTAGTGTGATGCTGCTTGTGGCCTTTTGGCTGTTTAAGCAATATCATTTAAGTGAGTCAAACTCATTTCATCAAATACATCCGATAAAGGATTTCTGATGAAGTGTATGTGAAGGAACTCCACCTAAGCTTTAGCTAACTTAACTTCCTTCCCTGAGCTTTGTCAAGCTGAAGGGTCACACGGCTTTGTTCCTAAGGCTTGTGTCATGCCCTGTGGGCCGCTTCAACAACTGCACAGTTCAGTGATGCATCCAGATTAAGCTTTTGGGGGCTTTAGGGCAGTTGAGCTTGAGCTGTGATAATGTTCACGACTTGAACGAAAGACCAAAGAAATATTTTAGACTTTGGTGCAATTCAGCTGTTTGCCAAAAGGTTTTCCTTCAAATGTGAGAATTTTAACAAAAAAGAAACTCACAAAAATTTGGCTCAGCTCCGTCTAAAGTAACATTTATTTTTCTTTGGGGCAAAGAATATCAAGTTTCTGAGTTCTATTTAAGTCATAATTCACTGCAATTCTCAGTAGCCCTGGAGTTTAGGTGAAATTCCCTCACATGTTCTCAGTGCATAATACTCTTTATTGCTTACAGACCTGTTCTGCTATTGATTGGGGTTATTTTGAATTTTTACCCTATCATGCAAATTTTATGCTTACTGCAGCTTTGTTGAGCATTTCTCCACAGCATTTTGAATAGCACACTGGGCCCTAAACTGACCCTTATGGAAAATAATTTGTTGCCTCTTCATGGCTTTATGTTTCATTACTGCTCTCAAGCTTGCCTGATTTCATAAAGAGATGTACCAGAGACATATTTTAATATCCCAGTAGCAGAATTTTAAATTGATGGCAAGTAGAACCCACACATGAGCTCAGATATTCCTGAATATGTCATTGGTTCTGTGGCCTCAATCCAGAGAACTATCAGTATGCATACTTGGTACATTGGCCCATTGAACTGTTTATAACAATAGTCACTTGCTGTTCTTGAAGTAAAGGAAGCTTGATACGTTTAAATTCCTTTGACTTAAGATAGCCACAATAAATAACTTGTTCCAGTAATCTCAATAGGGTCTGTGTGCAGCTATGTTTTCTTAGATCTCAGCTAGCAAGTGACTATTGTTATAACCAATTAAATGGCTGTAGCCATTATTAAATGGTTTAAATTAAATTGTTAAGTAGTTAAATTAAATTATTAAATGGTTCTAACCAATTAAATTTAGGGATGCATGCCAAAGCCACAAATAATTAAAAAGCCTGATGACTGCTGAATACATTGCTATTGTTATTATGGAGCTCTACCAAATGCATGTAAAACATCCTTGTTTGAAGAGCCTCTTGTGACAGGGGAAGGCACTACGCACTGGAGGAACATGCTACCATTAGCAGAACAGATTCACGGGATATTGTCTTCTCCTGCCTACTGATCTCTGTAGTAACCCTGCTAGAGTTTCCATGAAGTTCAGGTTCTTACCTAGCAGAAAGATGGAACCTCTAGTAGGGCTCACTGTCCTGATGGTACATAGGGGGAGGAAACAGTACTTCTGACATATAATGAATATGCTTTTCAATATCCCAAATGCCATTTACACTAGAAAATATAGTTTAGGGGGTCGGGAAAACTACATTTTCTAGTGGATCTAGTGCCTGGAACAGTGCTGTGATGTCAGCCCTCCTTGCTACAAGTACTCAGGAGCTCAAAGGGGAGCAATGGAGCAGGAGGGAAAACAATTGTCCCAGTATGCTCCTGATTTGTCATTCAAAGTGCAATGAGACTCAGCCTTCACAACAGACTAAAAATAAATGTCATTTATTTTCCAGTTCTTTTGTACTAGAAATCAGGATCTTCTCCCTCCCCCATGGGAGGTAGGGTTGCCAGCACCCTCTGGTAGCAGGGGATCCCCCGCTGTAGCACCCTGTCCCCTGGTGCTGTTCAGTCAGCTAGCAAGGGAACTTATGAGCAGTAAACATAGTCTGAGGCCTCTGACGTCCACAACGCAGTGATGTTATCACATTGCTAATGACCACGGGGACATGCTGCTATTTGGGCAAAACTCTATGGTAAAAATGGCTTCTACCATAGAGTTTTGCCCAAATACCAGAGTCCCTGCAGTTGTCATCGGCGCAATGACATCATTTTCGGTGCATGCCGGAAATTACATCACCTCATTGCAGACACTGGAGGCATCAGACTACATTTACTACTCTTACGTCCCCCCCATCCCCTGCCAGTTGCTAGGTGGTACCTGGCAACCCTAATGGGAGATGTGCTATTCATCTTTGGACTGGATTTCATTGTGCACTAGGGCTGTTGAAAAGAAATTCGGTAAAATTCAGATTCAGCAAAATTCGGCCCGTTTTGATTTGGGAAATGCCAAAGTCCGAACTCCCCCAATTCGGATCCGTGGAATTCGGCGCAAGATTCAAAGTTCAGGGAGAAAGTCGGCCGAATAAAGCCATTAAAAACACATTCGTGCCTTTCCGCGGCTCCAGGAAGGCATGATGGAGGTAGAGGTCCCAAACTTTCAGCGTAGCTTCAGGGGGCCCTTCTTGCAAGAACCCCCAAGTTTTGTGACAATTGGGTCAGGGGGCCCCAAGATATGGGGCTGGAAGGGGTCCCCCCATGATCTGCCCATTGCAATAACGCCATTACAAACACATTCATGGCTTTCCATGGCTCCGGGGGGGGGGGATTTTTGGAAGCCAAGCTCCCAAACCTTCAGTGTAGTTTGAGGGGACTCTTCTTGCAAGATTGGGGCAGGGGTCCCCCTCTGCCCGTTGGAATGAATACAAATAAATAGACCATTTGGACTCAGAGTTTGCAAAACCATGCAAAGCAACATGTGACGCAACCTTGGGAGTTTGCAAACCATGGAAAGGGACAGAGGCACACTAGCTATGTATTAGGAGCAGGTGGGGGTGGAATTTCCCCATTTGCATTGGACTCGGGAGTTGGGAATCTCGGGACCGGGCAAATGCATTGTTTAAGTCACAATTTGAAAACCAGTTTTGAGCGAGCATCAAAATAGACCTAATCGATCTTATGAATGAGGGAAAAAACTGAGAACACACAAGTGAAGCCCCCCACCCTCAAACCAGGGAGAGAGAGACGTGAGCGGGCACACACACTCCCAGGCAGAACAGGCGAAAAAAACCCTCAAACCAGTATGGCACAGCTCAACCCCAAACAGGAAAAAAACCAAGGAGGAGGAGGCGCTGCCTGGGTGCCGAGCGGAGAGAGACTCGCTAGCCGCCGCACAGACTCAACTTTACACTTTAAAACTTTAAAAGCAGAACACACACTCCCACAGAGGCAAGCAGGCACACACCCCTTGGCAAAATGGGAAAAAGCCCCTTTGGCTTCCCCCCCCCACAGAAACTGCTCCCCCACACACAGAGACAGACTCTGCTTTCCCCACACACACACACACACACAGGAGAAAAGGTATAGAGAAAAAAACCCAAAATCAAACTGTGTGGATGTCTTCCAGCAGGAGCATGGAGGAGAAGTAAATCTTTAGGCACACCCCCCTTGGCAGAATGGCGATAGCCCTCTTTGGCTCCCACCCAACCACAGAAACTGCTCCCTCCCACACACACACAGACTCTGCTTTCCCCCCCCACACACACACACACACACAGGAAAAAAATAATTGAGAAAAGCACTAAAATGGGTCTACTGTGGATGTCTTCTCAGGAGTAATCCAATACGATTCCATTTATGCATGGGAGGTTTTGCCTTGGATTTGCCGCTGTCTAGATGCACAGGATCGCACCTGCTCGCAATCATTCCAGTGGGTGGATGGGGGGACCACATATCTCGGGGGGCCCTGACTCAATCTTCCCAAAAATTGGGGGTTCTTGCAAGAAAGGTCACGTCAAGCTACACTGAAACTTTGGGACCTCTACCTCCAAAAATGCCCCCCTGGAGCCACAGAAAAGCGTGATTGTTATGCTGCTGATTCTGAGCCCCCAAATTTGCTGAATTTATTCGGGGCGCCCCGAACTCACCAAATTCAGCTCGTCGTTTTCCCGCCTTTTTAAAAATTTGGTTCCATACGCACTGAAAACCGCCGAATCGGGGGGAATTTGGCTGTTTTTTGGTTCGGGACGAACCGAATCGACAGCCCCATTGTGCACATCCCAACCAGCTGGCTTCAACTTTATAATTGTAAATGGTGTTTTCCCCCCCCTATAGACCCCTATGTTCTGAGGCAAATAAGCATTACAACAAATCCATGTGAGAACAGGCACTGTTGTTTCCTTTTGCTCTTTCCTTTGTCACTTTATTAACTTCTGTAATCAGTGTTTGTGCAAGAATGTCAGCAATTATGATCGTGGCCCAAGGTATTTCCTGGATTAATGAAAAAGTTGATAGCCCAAGGCTCTGCCGCGATCCATTAAACTCAGGCAGCTCTTCAGTCCTCAGGAAATGCCTGTGGCTCAAGCTGTAATTGCTGTTAAAATTCATTGGGGAAGTTAGTCAATAGCTTTCCTCCCACCCCTCAAAAAATTAAATATTCTCATTTGTGCCTCCAGGCACAGTGGGAAGCACCAATTGGAATGGATGTCTGCTTAGGTTCTGAGCAAGTCAAGAAAATTACCAGGAGCACAGTCATAAATGTCAATTTTATAGTCAGGCTACCACCAATCAGTCATAAAGTTCACATAACTTACAGTGCTTTCACAAATCATTTTTTCCCCAGTAGAATATATACTCAGCAATGCACATTAAAAAATGAACACACTATTTTCACGGAGATCAGAATACAGTACATTAATAAACTAGTGGTGTATCTTGGCATGTGAGAAACGGAGAGCAACCTTTCCACTTTACTGAGTGTAAGCAGTGTTCGTAAATATTGTTGCCATGGTCCAGAGAAAAAAATAAAATGGTACAGAGAAGGCCATTCCCAGCATTTATATGTACCCTCCTTTCTTTCTACTTCTCTTCACTCTTTAGATCTGTTTAACTGGTTGATGTTGTTCCACTGAATTGAATAACTACAGCAATGGCCAACATTTATTCGAGGCTTAGGCTGTAGGTCTATCCTTTCTTAGAGACAGTCCCTCAAACTAAAACTTATCAAACAGTCACACAAACCAAGGAACCAGACCCTGCAACCAGGTGTCAGCTCAGTCTCAAATATTCTCAAGCAATGCTGTTCTTACAGCCAGGACCTAATACCATCAGACAGGCCACTAGGGGCTCCTCCACCAGCCTGACATTTGTATGACCTTTCAACAATACCTTTATCCAGAATATATCTTTCCCATTGCATGGCACTCTCTTAAGGGCGCTTTCACACCTGCCGAGAAATGCACTTTCAATCCACTTTCAATGCACTTTGCAGCTGGATTTTACTGTGTGGAATGGCAAAATCCACTTGCAAACATTTGTTAAAGTGCATTGAAAGTGGATTGAAAATGCTTTATTCAGGATGTGTGAAAGCGGCCTTAGGCTCATTCTACATCTTACTTTTCTCCTCATTATCAGTTAAAAAAAAATTCCAAAAAGCCACTGCAAGACACTTGTAACCAAACTTGGGGGGGGGGGAGAGAGAAAAAGAGAGATACAGATACCCATACATTTTCTCCAGAGGGGAGTAAAAGTAGCTCAGGAGTGGTTCCCCCCCAGTGGGAATTGCAGGGGAAAATAAGATAAGCATCCCAGCAAGGGAGAAAATAGGTTCAATCTGATCCCCAAGGATTACTCCTCTACCACTGAAATCACTGGACTGAAATCCTCGGACAGTAATCCCCTCCTCTTCATCAGGACCCTTCCTCACGCTTCTTTGGGACCTCTTCAACCACTTTAAGGTTTCTGGACCAGGCAACCTATGAAATTTTCTGCTTTGCTACTCCCATCCTTCTTTCTTCCAAGTCTCATCCCTTCCCTGTAGCACGATGCAAACAGAACCTGCATCTTCTGGGGCGCCTTCTCTCTGGGGACACCATGCACTGATAACAACACCAAGGGTGCATTCTAACTTTCCGGACCAGCCTCAGAGAGAAATGTCTAGCGTAACTAGGACAGCTTCCACTAGGAATCTTCTCATTTGCTTGTGGTTGCTGGTTTCACATATGCTGGTATGAATGTGTACGTCATCTAGTTATTTGCATTTCACCAATTCCCCAAATTTAGTGTTTTCTGTTGCTTTTTCAATCTACCTGCATGTCCTACTTTTCCTTCTGTTAATTTTACATACTCAATAAATATTAAAATGTAAGTAAGGGTGTAACTCCTCACAGGATTTGCACTGTCAGTCTAAAGGATTTTTGTATGGGTGCTGTGCGGGGGCTGTTTGTGGGCAAAAAATTCTTGAGAAACTGACTTTCCCCTTCTTTTAAAAGGGCTGCCTTTAGGCATATTATTGAGTGGGACAATGTATTTCTCCATGAAACCAATGCTGGGCTCATTTCTTTTTCTAAAGCAGCTCTTGCAGAATGCCAACTTCTAGTAGTGCTTGGTTAATTTCCCATTACAGGGTTCTTCAGTACATTCAAGTCAGTAAGACTTCCTTGCAAAAATCTGCCATCAAGCAAGAACAGAAGAGATATGCTAGGGGTATGACCAGCCAAAAGTTAAGCACATTTAAGTGTCATTGATTTAAATAAAAGAACCAATTACACACTTAACTGTCTCCCTTTCAAGTCAAGGACAACGGGCTTATGTTTGGCTGGATTGTGACCCTGACTTGTAGAAATAAGGGCAGAAAATAACAAATCAGATGGTCACCAAGAGAAATATGAGTGACAACTATACATTAAAGGATCTCCTGAATAAATACTTCTGGTTTCTTTCTCTTTCTAAATCAAGTTGTGAGTTCAATATTTCAAAATAAATCTTAGTAGACTGTCAGATTTTTATTTCTTGACTGCAAGTATAATAAATACCAGACATTTGAGGTAATACAATAGCCAAATTGAGTGACTCACTTTTCTGGCCACAGGAAGAAGAGAATATTTTAAAATTCCCACAAGAGACAGATAACTCAAGGTAACCACTTCAAATGACAAGTCAGCCTGAGGATCATTCACATCCAAGAATCCTAGCCATGCTCTGCAATCGGTCCAGGCATTAACATATTTGCCAACACAATAACAAAGTAATGAGTAGTGCAATCCCAAGGAGAGCTACTCCAGTCTTAGCCCATTCGGGCTTAGACTGGAGAAACGCTGCATAGGATTGCATTGTATAAAGTCAAAAACTTTCAAGAGATTAAGAGTATATAAAATAATCATTAATAAAAGGGAACGGATGACCACTTTTACACACCTGACTGTTGCTATCACATAACAACACCGAAATGAGTAGAAGCATTGATATTTTCTTGGCCATGACAGGAATAAGATAGCACAATCTGGGTTAATAAATGCTGTCATCTCACTGACTGAGAGGCACATCTGATGGTCAAAGTCTGCTTCAACAACAAGGACTCCATTTTTGCCACATGAGAGCTTCTTTCTTACCACTACCCAGCATTCTCAACACAGTTCACTGGTGGGAGGGTTTTTATTGTTATTTTTGGTTTAAGGTACATGATGTACCTGCCTTCCAATGAGTTCTGTCACTGTTCTTGTTTTCACTGAATGCACATATGTCCACAAGACTTTCAAAGCATATGAGTTTGCCCACAAACAATCTGGGGGCAGGCTTATGACAATTACGACATTTAGAAGCAAATGGCCAGCATGAATCTGAAGACAAGCTAGAGCAGTTTCTCAAGGCATCTTTCACATATTCCTCTCCCTTCCCAGTACATTTTACAGTTTCATAAGAGTTAGAAAGCTCAAAACACCATCTGGCCCAATCTCCCCTAGCCATGGGTCAGCCCACACACACCCAAAGCACAGCATGTCACACAGGCAGAGAACAAGTGTACAGTAAAAAGGTCCTGTAGAGTAAATAGCTCTGGCTGAGTCAAGAAAGCATGAGGAAACAACTGCAACCCTTTCCAGTTGTGTCACAAGCAAAGAGCCAGTGTAAACAAAAGGCATCAGAGATTACTTCAGAGAAGGAATGATTTGATTAAACACGTCGTTTAAAATTCAGGCCAGATATTTCTTTATATTGTTGGGGAAAGGGATGCAGGGGAGAGATGAGTTGCAGCAGATGGAGAAACACCTATAGTGGTTTTCTATATTTTCCCTTTCCCAAAGATCAATTGGTAATATATTCACTTTAGTTAATTTATTTGTGTTAGATTTCTAGCTCGCTCTACCCCCCAAAGCTTTGGAACAGAAAATACTGCATTCAAAATGTATCCAATCTTCATGCGTAAAAAAGCTGAAACACTGTAAATGTCAACATAAAACTCTTCCTAAAGGAGCAGGTTCATAGCTTGGGAGTGCAGCTGGAACTGGGCCTCCTGTTAGATAAAGCTTTGAATGGGGAATCAGCTGTGGCCCTTCCTGGAATGAAAGATCTTGCCACTGTTGTGCATGCCCTACATTAGACTGTAGCAATGTACTCCAGGTGGGGCTGTCCTTGTTGAAGAGTGTCCAGAAGCTACAGTTGGTACAGAATGCTGCACCCAAAATGTTGCCTGGAGTGGGTCATAGGGACCATATCACTCCCGTCTTGTTGTTTCATCTACACTGGCTCTCAGTTTGCTTCTGGGCACAATTCAATGGGCTGGTGATAGGATTGCCAGCTCTGGGTTGGGAAAAACCTGGAGATTTTGGGGGTGGAATTTGGGGGGGGGGCAGGGTTTGGGGAGGAGAGGGACCTTAGCAGTGTATAACGCCATATAGCCCATTCCCCAAAGCAGCCATTTTCTTTAAATTAACTGATCTTGGTCATCTGGATATCAAGTGTAATGATGGGAGATTGGGGGGAAAGCCGACAGGAGCTGAGAAGCATCTGGTTCGGGCAAACTCCGTGCATACGGACAAAGGGAAAATTGCTTCAGATTGCCCACATAGGAATTACTTAGACATGAAAGAGAATGGGAAAAAATGATGGCTAGCCACTTAAAGATGCCCAAAGGCACATGCCAGGCAAGTCGAGAGAAACAGTGTGGAGGTGTTTCTATGCTAACGCTAGAAGTCTCCAAGCAAAAATGGGGGAATTAGAGTGCATGGTTTTAAGAGAAAACATAGATAAGGGGGCATTACAGAAACCTGGTGGAGGGGAGAGAACCAGTGGGATACAGTCATCCCTGGTTACAAACTGTATAGAAATGATAGGGAAGGGCGTATTGGAGGGGGTGTTGCTAATGTATATCAAGGAAGGCATAGTGTCTAAAAAACTAGAGACCATAAAAAGGACAGACTCGTCCACAGAATCCTTATGGGTGACGATTCCGGGCCCCAAAGGAGATTTAGTACTGGGGACGTTCTACCGGCCCCCTGACCAAATGCCTCAGGGTGATCTTGAGATGGGAGAATGAAATTAGGGAAGCATGTAAAGGTAATGAAGTAGTAATAATGGGAGACTTCAACTTTCCTCATATTGATTGGATAAATGTATGCTGCAGACAAGCCAAAGAGATAAAAAATTTAAACATCCTAAATGATTGTGCCCTCGAACAATTGGTCATAGACCCAACCAGAGGGGAAGCAATCCTGGATTTAATACTCTGTGGTGCTGCCGGTGACTTAGTGTGGGATGTGGATGTAGTTGAGCCAGTTGGCAATAGTGATCACAATGGCATCATATTTAATTTAGATGTAAGTGGGAAAGTGACTGGGAAATCTCATACAATTACCTTTGACTTTAAAAGAGGGAACTTCTCTAAAATGAGAGAACTGGTAAAGAGGAAGTTGAAAGGATCAGTTAAGAGGGTTAAATCTCTTGAAAAGGCTTGGGGGTTACTCAAGTCCACATTACTAGAGGCTCAGCTAGCTTGTATACCACAGGTCAGGAAAGGTAGTAATAAGTCCAAGAGGTCACCACCATGGCTAACAGGTAAGGTGAAGGAAGCAATTAGAGAAAAAAAGTCTTCCTTCAGAGACTGGAAGGTTTGCCCAAACGAGGCGAACAGAAGCAAACACAAACTTGCACAAAGGAAACGCAAGCAGATAATTAGAGATGCAAAAAAAGATTTTGAGGGGCTTATTGCTAAACACATCAAAACAAACAATAAGAAATTCTTTAAGTATATTAGGAGTAGGAAACCAGCTAGGGAAGCGGTTGGACCATTGGATGACAATGGCAGTAAAGGAACTCTAAGGGTGGATAAAGAGATTGCTGAACAACTAAATGAATTCTTCTCATCTGTCTTCTCTGTTGAAGATACAGGGCAGATTCCTTCTCCTGAACAGAGATTTTGGAGAGGGGAAAATGAGGAACTGAGGCAAATAGTGGTAACAAGGCAGGAAGTCCTAGAACGTCTAGACAAACTGCAAACTAACAAGTCACAGGAACCAGACGGTATTCATCCTAGAGTTCTTCAAGAACTCAGATGGGAAATTGCTGAACTTCTAACAAATATATGTAATATGTCCTTTCGATCAGCCTCTGTACCAGAGGACTGGAGAATGGCCAATGTAACACCCATTTATAAAAAAAGGTTCCAGGGGGGACCCAGAAAATTACAGGCCAGTTAGCTTAACGTTTGTTCCGGGTAAATTAGTGGAAAGCATCATTAAAGATAGAATTGTCAAGCATATAGAAGGGCAAGGTCTGCTGGGCAAAACCCAACATGGCTTCTGTAAGGGTAGGTCCTGTCTCACTAACCTATTAGAGTTTTTTGATAGCGTCAATAAGCATGTGGACAGGAATGAGCCTGTGGATATTGTGTATTTGGATTTCCAAAAAGCTTTTGACAAAGTCCCCCACCAAAGACTGCTAAGCAAACTTCATAGTTATTGGATAAGAGGACAAATCCTCTTATGGATTGAGAGCTGGCTGAAAAAATAGGAAGCAGAGAGTAGGAATCAATGGTCAGTTCTCCCAATGGCGAGATGTGAGCAGTGGGGTGCCTCAGGGATCTGTGTTGGGACCGGTGCTTTTCAACCTGTTCATCAATGACATGGAGTTGGGGTTAAACAGTGAAGTAGCAAAGTTTGCAGATGACACCAAATTATTTAGGGTGGTTAAAAAAATCGGACTGTGAAGAGCTCCAGAAGGATCTCTGCGTACTGGAAGAATGGGCATTAAAATGGCAAATGAGAGTCAATGTGAGCAAGTGTAAAGTGATGCATATTGGGGCAAAAAATTCCAACTTCACATATACACTGATGGGATCTGTGCTGGCAGCGACAGACCAAGAAAGGGATCTTGGGGTGGTAGTGGATAGCTCAATGAAGATGTCAACCCAGTGTGCGGCTGCTGTAAAAAAGGCAAATTCCATGCTGGCCATAATTAAACGTGGAATAGAGAATAAAACTGCTGATATCATACTGCCCTTGTACAAATCTGTGGTGAGACCACACTTGGAATACTGTGTACAGTTCTGGTCACCACACCTAAAAAAGGATATTACAGAGCTTGAAAAGGTGCAGGAAAGAGCAACCAAAATGATTAGGGGACTAGAGCAACTGTCCTATGGGGAGCGGTTAAGACGCTTAGGGCTGTTTAGCTTGGAAAGAAGGCGGCTGAGGGGAGACATGATAGAGGTCTATAAAATTATGCATGGTTTGGAGAGAATGGACAGGGAGACGTTTTTCTCCCTCTCCCATAATACTAGAACATGGGGGCATCTGCTAAAGCTGGAGGGTGAGAGATTCAAAACAGATAAAAGGAAGTATTTTTTCACACAACGCATAGTTAAATTGTGGAACTCCCTGCCCCAGGATGTAGTGATGGCTGCCAGCTTGGAGGGCTTTAAAAGGGGAGTGGACATATTCATGGAGGAGAGGGGTATTCATGGCAGTTAGTTAGAATGGGTACTGGTCATGCTGCATACCTATTCTCTCTAGTATCAGAGGAGCATGCCTATTATTTTGGGTGCGGTGAAACACAGGCAGGATAGTGCTGCTGCACTCGTCTTGTTAGTGGCTTCCTAGAGGCACCTGGTTGGCCACTGTGTGAACAGACTGCTGGACTTGATGGGCCTTGGTCTGATCCAGCAGGGCCTTTCTTATGTTCTTATGAGATCTCCAGGTGCCATCTGGAGGTTGGCAACCTTAGCTTGTGGTGTCCTTTAAAGCTCTAAATGGCTTGGGAACAGCATACCTTAAGGATCACTTTCTCCTATATGAACCTACCAGTCACTCTGGTCTTCTTCAGAAACCCTGCTTCAGGTGTCCCCACTATCTGAGGACAGATGGTTGGCAACCTGAGAAAAGGCCTTCTCAGTCATGGTGCAAAACCTCTGAAACTCCCTCCCTGAAACCTTTGTCTGTCTTCCTCTACAGCTATCTTCTGCCAGCAGGTGAAAGTTTTGTTTGTTTTATTTTACATTCCCTCACTAACTTTCTTTGGCTCTTCTCACTGTTCATGTGTGTCTGTATGTCTGTTTTAATTAGTTATTTTAATGATAGATAAATATATCTGTATTTTAAACACTGTTTTGATGTTTTGCTTGTTCACTGCTTTGGGGACTTTGAGTGGAAATGCAGCATTATTTTAAATAAATAAATAAATGCAACATGTATTTACTAGACACCAAAAGCCAAGCTTAACAACAACAACAACATTGCTTAGGCATGTCTTAGGGAAAATGAACAATTTTTTTGATCCAATGCAATTTTTGCAATTTTATGGCACATGCATGTCTATTTTTTTCTGTCAGACGCCCTTTTCCAGACATATTTTCTGAGATATGGAGAAAATTATTCCAGCATCATAACTTTCTGATGTGATTTGCATTCGTGTTTAGCTTTTCATATTTAAGTCTGGATTGTGTTTAATGACAAGAGTTAATATCGGAGCCTGCTTGCTTTTGTGTTGTACATAACAAAATGGTCTCCCTGTCACTAAGGAATGATAAATTAAAGAAAGGTTCATTAAGCACCGCCAGCTGTTACCAGCCAGGGCTCAAGTTATCCATTTTTTAGCCTAAAGTGTAGAAAGAATTGAAGTGGTTTCTGTATTCCACATATCATTAACTGCATTTCAGCTGTTCTCTGTTCCAGGGGCTGAAAGCGACTAGGATGTACATTGCCTGGGTGCAGCCTACCTTTCCCAATCCTAGCACCAAGAGCAAATGATTATGGCACGACTGCATGGGCATTGCCATGCTAAGGTACCTTGCCAGGCTCTAAATGCTCAAACATACAAAACCATCTCAGGGATGGTGGTAACAAGGAACAGTTCAATTCATAAGTGCAATGTCTCTCAAAGTATACACATCAATCTTCTGTATTTTGTACACATCTCATGCAGGTAAGTGAGCAGATATAACAGATACTTAATATTCAGGGAGGAATAACTTCATGGAGGATACGGCCGTTTCAAATTCTTTGCAATTGAATTCTTCATCAGTCCTTCGAGCATGTTCCTCTTATATTGCACATCTTAATAGTAATAATAATGAATTTCAAAGTGCTACATTTGTGAATGTTACCCTTCGTGCGAACTAACCTGTATCCAGCACTTTGAAATTCATTATTACTATAAGCTTAGCAAGATATGCATTCAAGAGCATAATTTGGAACTGCATTCCTTTTTTTCTCAGTACAGTAGAAACTATTGCTATCGTCTCCTAAATACAAACTATAAAGTCTCCGGTGGAGTCTAAAACACATTCAACCACAGAGTACATTCCAGATACAGTCTGGTTCAGAAATGTAAACAATGTGAGGGGTTTGGTTGTCATTTGCAGCCTGCAACTAATTAAATGCCTATTCTGTACCACCTACCAAGGGGAAAAACTGGAAAGGAAATAAAACACAAAAGGCAGACTATACAATTCAAGAGCCAGCCTTTTGACTTCTATAAATTAGCAAAACGACACGCACAGCACAGCAGCAGCGTCCCTGAAATGCAGTGTTGCTGTTTTGAATTATGCCAGCTAAGAAACTGGCCACAATCTTTTGTGTGTGTGTGTGTGTGTGTTTGTGCGTGTTTGTATGACTGAAAATATTTGCATCTCTCCCTCCCATGAAACATATTCAAGGCAACCCACAGAATCAGCTCCCAAACAATAACAAGCTTGTTTCCCTTTTGCTAACAAAGAGAGGAGGCTAAAGTAGAGTTCTGTAGGGAGGGCATCCCAAAGTCTCACTCCCACTACAGAAGCCCTGTCATTGCTAACTGCTGCGAACTAATGGCAGGATACATGGGTCACAGGACAGTAGGTGGCCCTTTGGGTACCAGGCTATTTAGGGGCTTGAAGGAAGTGACAGAACTTTGAACTGTGCCTGAAGCCAACTGAAGGCAGTAAAGACATAAGCACAACAGCAAAAAGTATGGTAAATCCCACTTAAACTGACTGCAGCAGACCATCTGTAATTCCCTAATGCTTTGTAGAGGTCATTCTCCTTAAAGCCTAGCTTGGAAGTTGTCAGCACTTATTATGACAGTGGCATTTCAACTGAAGCGAATGAAAACCATGCGGGTCATGGATGACATATGAGTGTCCAGATCGGGAGCAGATCCTAATCCTGTAGCACCCTGAACCTTTAGTGAAATGCAACCCAATCCTGAGTATATTGATTATAATATGCAGGGTCAATTGAAACACTGAATGCTGTCACCTCCTACTTGTATGGATCGAGTTTTAGTTTGTTAGCCCTCATCCAGTCTATTGTGTATGTGTGGGTTAAGCGCCATCAAGCCACTTCTGACCTATGGTGACCCAATGAATTAACGTCTTCCAAAATGTCCTGTCGTTAACAGCCTTGCTCAAGTCTTGCAAACTGAGGGTCATGGCTTCCTTTATAGAGACAATCCATATGTTGGGTCTTCCTCTTTTCCTGCTGCCTTTAACTTTTCATACCATTATTGCCTTTTCCAGTGACTCCTGTTTTCTCATAATGTGACCAAAGTAACCTCAGTTTGGTCATTTTAGCTTCTAGGGAGAGTTCAGGCTTGATTTGATCAAGAACTCACTGATTTGTCTTTTGGGTAGTCCACAGTGCTCATAAAACTCTCCCCCAATACCACATTTCAAATGAATCAACTTTTTTCCTGTCAGCTTTAAACTCATTCAGCTTTACACTCATCTGGATTAGATGTAAGAAGCAATAGAATTAAATATTATCAACATAATTTTCACAGTATGCTTTGCTCCCAAACCCAACACAATCTCTCCCACACCTAATCCAATCACGCCTGCTACTGTCATTTACTTGCTTTTGACATTTATATTGCCATTGTGCATCTAATTCACTCTTCTTTACTTAAGGATAGATGGAATCACATTCTAGCTGTATCTGAAGAAGTGAGCTGTGGCTCATGAAAGCTCATACCTTGCCAGAACTTTTGTTCGTCTTCAAGGTGCTCCTAGACTCCTGCTCTTTTCTATTGCTATTGACATACTAACACGACTACCCATTGTGATCAATCGCTCCCAGTGGTTTCTGTTTTAATGGTGACATTGAACAACATGAGTGAGAAGATAGACATCTGTGGCAACCCACAGAATAACTGCCATAAAATGGAGCAGAAGGTACTATGGCGGAATATATTGGAATGTCCTTTGAAGTTCCCTCTCTGCCTTCATAAGTACAGATATCACTATAATGGTAAAGTCGATGGCTCATGCAAATGACAAAAACTGCAAAGCCTGGCTAATTAGAGCTTTCTCTAGACTGCAGGTATACCGAAATTGTTCCTTCTGCAGTGATTCCTCATAGCCTGCTCCCCCTTGTATACAACCTATTCTACAAATGGAGTAAGTATCAAAACATTTCTGAATCCAACTGAAGGTGCTGGTGCTTATCTGTTACATAGCTATGACCCATTTATCTGAGACACCACCCGTTCATATGTGAACCATGTCGCTGTTTATGTTGTGTGTGGTTCTCCCATTTCTGGTAGCCATATCATGTCAGAAGAAGATATCTGTGCCAAGGAGCAGGCCTTGACTACAATTCATCTGAGGTTGTGGAATAGCTTCCCTGAAGATCCTCAGAGCTATTCTGATCTTGTGGAACTTCCTCCAGAAGTAGGCTACTATGTGGGCTGCTATTAAGTCTGTAATTATAAATCACTCTTACTATATGTATTGTTTTATTTTTAGAAAGATGCCATATCTTTAGAGAGGTGAACTTTTTAGCTTATGAATGAATGAATGAATGAATATGAGAGAGAGAGAGAGAGAGAGAGAGAGAGAGAGAGAGAGAGAGAGAGAGAGAGAGAGAGAGAGAGAGAGAGAGAGAGAGAGAGAGAGAGAGAGATATCCTCAAAGCAGATTTTTTTGGTGTGGCAACCAAAATTTTTGGACAAAGCTGTAGCCCCAACACTGTCATATTTTCTTTGCACATTCTCTCATGTTGGACTCAGATGAAGGCAAAGTTGGCATGTTTTCTACCATGAGAGACATTTTGAAGGAAATACATTATTTGAGAAGAATGTCTCCCTTTAGCATTAGTAATCTTGAGCCCCTTGGCAGAGAAACAATTTCAAAACAAGAATCAGTCCTTTTTGGTACAGAAGAAGCACACCACAGGCCTTTTGGAGTCTGACAGGTCTCCTGGGGGGGTAAGAGACAGGAAAGCCCTTGTAGTGAGAAGATATTTTTTCCTTTCCAGAGACACAGCCAGTGGGGATTCTTTTGCAGTAGCTGCACAGTGACATCAGCAAGCTTTATCTGCTTTCTCCACATCACATCTGACTATGATAAAATGAGCTTTTGACATGACTTCTAACACGCTGAGATTTCTGCAATCTGGCTGACAATGGGCGAAAATGCATGGTCGCTTTATCCCCCTTTAATCCCTGTTTCAGCCAGGATTCAGCCAGGATCGAATGCATGCGTTTCACCTAATGTGCGTTCGATCCTGGCTAAAACAGGGATTAAAGGAGAATAAAGCGACCATGCGTTTTTGCCCAATATGTTTGAGAGTCCCATTCAGAATTTGCAACATTTTTGAGATTGTGGGCTAATATCGTGCGAAAGCTTTAGGTGTTGCCTCATAGTTCTTCAGCTGCCTCAGTCAGACAGTAGGTTCCTAATGATGCACATGTATTCAGAACTCCCTATATGGCTACATATGACTCCAGAAGAAGGGAGAGGACTCTTACCTTCACTGACCAAGCAGAGGACTGTTACTCCAGACTACTCCCAGGGATCACTTCCCTGTATGCTTCTAGGCCAAGAGGAATGTGCCACCATCCCTGCTGCCCCAATGTCCTGGCTCCTAGCATGCTGCTAAATCTCAATTTTTGTAACAAAAAAAAAGTTGTAGCTTTGTTATTTTGGGGAAAAGGTATCTCGTCTGCTCCAATAACAACTGTTCCCATGAGAACACAAAAGCATGTGTTACCCAAGCAACTTAGTAGGCCTGGCTGCTGCTATATAGCCTTATGGCAAGAGTGGGTGGCGGTAGTACACATACTTCATATTGAATCAGACCACCAGTCTATCAAGTTCAGTGTTGTCAACTATCACAGGCAGCAGCTCTCCTGGGTCTCAGGCAAGCATCCTTCACATCACCTACTATCTGATTCTTTTAACCAGAGCTGAGTAACAGATTCCTTTTGGCCAGAAGCAAGGAAGAGAAGTAGTTTCAAGCAACTGTCACTTTTTTTGGACTCTTGGGAGGTCAATGCAAGTAAAAACAGAGTTCTATCCCTACTATATCTCATTTAAAGGTTAATATGTGAGCCAACCCCTCTTCTCCCTTTTTCTAAGGGTCTGCAGTAAGCCAGTGCAGCTTGGATGGACAACTATAATGTTTGTGTAGAGGGGAGGGGTTGCCTTCTGAACATGTGATTTTTGAGTACAATGGCTGCTACTTGAAATCTACTGAGAAGTTTGAAAAAAATCACTGCCAGATAACAAAAAGACACCTGTCTAACTGGGTGGCAAATTAACAGACAATTAATAAATAACTATCTTGTCATAATATTGTCGAAGGCTTTCACGGTCAGAGTTCATTGGTTCTTGTAGGTTATCCGGGCTGTGTAACCGTGGTCTTGGTATTTTCTTTCCTGACGTTTCACCAGCAGCTGTGGCAGGCATCTTCAGAGGAGTAACACTGAAGGACAGTGTCTCTCAGTGTCAAGTGTGTAGGAAGAGTAATATATAGTCAGAAAGGGGTTGGGTTGAGCTGAATCATTGTCCTGCAAAAAGTATCAAAGGTAATGTGCTAATTGTACAGGTAATGTGCTGATTGTACAGGACAATGATGAGCACATTACCTTTGATACTTTTTGCAGGACAATGATTCAGCTCAACCCAACTTCCTACACACTTGACACTGAGAGACACTGTCCTTCAGTGTTACTCCTCTGAAGATGCCTGCCACAGCTGCTGGCAAAATATCGTGTCATACTTTTTGCATGTATATGATATGAGATCAAAGTTATAAAACAGCCCACATTCTGTTGCAAATTGGTAACAAGCATTACAGATAGAAGTATTAAACATACAGCTCAAAAACAAGAAATAGCTGCCAGTTACAGTAATGGAACAAGGGATCAGAGTGTTCAAGTGCCCGAGAATGTAGGAAAATCCTGAGGAATACTGTGGTAGGTCAGGTGGATTTCCAGATTGCCCCTCCACACACATATACTGTCCCAAGACTCAGGCACGACAGCCTGTCTCGGGACTCTTCACCAACCCTCTGCCCCCCTCAGAGGCAGACTCCACACGGAGATACATTGCTCCTGCCAACAGGAGGGGAGGGACTTCAATGTCATGGAGTACAATTGCAAAAGCGGCCATTTTCTCCAGGTAGAGTTGCCAGGCCCCCCTTTGCCACTGGTGGGAGGTTTTTGAGGTGGAGCCTGAGGAGGACAGGGTTTGGGGAGGGGAGGGACTTCAATGCCATAGAGTCCAATTGCCAAAGCAGCCATTTTCTCCAGGTGAACAGATCTCTATCGTGGCATCAATGAATGTACAAAGCCCCCCCCCCACAACTAGCATACTCCCCATGGTGGCCATCATAATGATATGAGGCCAGTCACAGTGGGAGGAAAGCAGAGACCTCACTCCCAGACCTCCTCTTTGGAAACAAAAAAAAAATGGTCCGCTGTTTGCAGTGAGACAATCTGTCACTTCTCCACTCAATGTTCCTGCAGAACTATCCTCCTGCTCTAAAAACTGTACTGCATGTAGTGGGAATTCCAAGGGGGTTTCCATTTCTACATAGGTTTCTGCAAGTATGTATAAAAGTGCATGAACATAGATGCACTCGCATATATTCAAAATGAAGATGAAGCTGTGTCACAGGATGGTATATGGCTGCTATAGTTTTGTCTCTCAGTAGGCAAATTCACCTCATGCAACGCACTCCAAAGGAATACCATGAAATTAATTTCTTGTACCCTTGGTTGTCATTGCTGTCTGTTTCTTCATGTAAATTATTTCTACCCACCAGACAGACATTTCCCTTATGGAATTTGCAAAGCCAAGATAAACAGCTACAGTAACATTCCTGCATAATAATGATACTTTTTCTGTGAGGTATGTTATAAATAAATTAAGCACAAGGGCTTGGAAGGCCTAATTGCACTGTATGATTGCGTTCTGTTTCAGATGATGGATAACTGAGATCTGTGGGACAGGAAAGAGCATGGAACGCTTGCTGGAGAGCAGCAACACGGCTGTTCAGTCCGGGTCTCAACCAGGCAAAAGGAAAAGACACAGATTAGAATCACCAGAGAAAAGGGAAGGCAAATGAGAAGCAAAGGTGCCGCTCCTAAAACAGCTACATGATGTCTTCCACTAGCTAAGGGAGGAAACTTTGCAGTCACTCCCACCCAAATTCCAGTGGAAGACATCATTGCAAATGTAGAATCTGCCATTCGTAATCTACCTGAAGAAGATGCTGAGGAAATAAGAGGAGAGACAGCAAGAATTCTACGAAAAGCAAAGCCCCCTACTAGCAATATAACACGCAAGGAGAGAAACGCCATCAAGACCCTCAATGCAGATCCAGAAATCATTATTCTACCAGCTGACAAAGGCAATGCCACAGTGATCATGAAAACAGAAGAATACAAAAAGAAGATTGAGGAACTTCTGGACCCTGCCACATACAAAAAACTAAAACGAGATCCAACTTGCAAAGTTACCAGGAAAACTAGCATTCTGATCAAGAATTCCACTCTTCATCCCGACACACACAGAAAACTATGCAAGACTGAAGCACAACCACCACGATTATATGGACTACCTAAAATTCATAAGGATTCCGTTCCACTCCGACCCATCGTGAGTGCCATTGGTTCCCCAACATATGAATTAGCTAAATATTTGACCACCCTCCTACAGGACCACATTGGAAAAACCACTTCTTACATCAAAGATTCAACTCACTTCATCAACAAAATCAGTCCGTTAAGACTCAATCCAAAGGATATATTAATCAGTTTTGATGTTGTATCCCTCTTTACCAAGGTTCCAGTTAAAGACACAATCTCATTGATTAACCAGATTTTTCCAGAAGATATAACAGCCTTATTTCACCATTGTTTGACAACAAGTTATTTCCTATGGGATCAAGAATTTTATGAACAGATTGATGGAGTAGCTATGGGAAGTCCACTCAGTCCAGTAATAGCAAACTTTTACATGGAATATTTTGAAAAGACAGCATTAGAATCAGCACCTTACAAACCTACAGTCTGGTTCAGGTTCGTAGATGATACATTTACCATTTGGAGCCATGGTGAAGAAAAATTAATGGACTTTCTAAACCATCTTAATAATATCCATCCAAACATTCAGTTTACCATGGAAAAGGAAATTGAGGGTAAACTCCCATTTCTTGATACCCTTGTCATCCGTAAATCAAACCTTCAGTTAGGTCACAAGGTCTACCGGAAACCAACTCACACAGATCGCTACTTACACAAAAACTCCAACCACCACCCCCGACAGAAAAGAGGAATAATCAAAACATTAATGGACCGTGCAAGACGGATCTGTGAACCACAGTTTCTCAAGGAAGAAACTAACCATCTAAATCACGCACTGCTAGCAAACGGCTACTCCAAGAATGAAATCAGAAGGGCCATTGAACCAAACAAAAATCAGAAAACTCAAGAAAAACAGTCTCCCATAGGAAAGGTATTCTTGCCATTTATTAAAGGAGTCACTGATAGGATGGAGAAACTTTTGAAAAAACATAACCTACAAACAGTGTTTAAACCCACCAAGAAAATACAACAAATGCTACGATCAGCAAAAGACAAAAGAGACCCCCTCACCTCTGCAGGAGTATATCGTATACCTTGCAGCTGTGGAGAAGTTTACATCGGGACCACAAAACGCAGCATACAAACAAGGATAAAAGAACATGAAAGATACTGCAGACTTGGCCAACCTGAGAAATCAGCAGTGGCTGAACATGGACTGACACAAACAGGACACAGGGTCTTATTCCAAGACACTGAAAGACTGGACAATTCTACCAACTATTTTGTCAGATTGCACAGAGAAGCCATTGAAATTCACAAACATCAGCACAACTTTAACAGGAAAGAGGAGAGTTTAAGAATGAATAAGGCTTGGCTTCCTGCCCTGAAACACCTCCAGACAAAGACAACATTCAACAATAGCCATACAGATTAGTTTTGGATTACACACATTAACAGATCACTTCAGGATACAATGGTTCCATATTAACATACCATACCCTCATTAGCACATTATCTTGATACTTACAGGACAATACTTTTGCAGGACAATACTCAGCTCAAACCCAACCCCTTTCTGACTATATATTACTCTTTCTACACCCTTGACACTGAGAGACACTGTCCTTCAGTGTTACTACTCTGAAGATGCCTGCCACAGTTGCTGGCGAAACGTCAGGAAAGAAAATTCCAAGACCACGGTTACACAGCCCGAATAACCTACAAGAACCAATGAACTCTGACCGTGAAAGCCTTCGACAATATTTTGAACGCCTCTACGGGGAGGAAATATTTCAACAGACCCGGAGATTGGAAACACTTCGGAACAAGAAAGCACATCTACTTTGTTCTTTAACTTTTCTACTACGATGCAGAGACACTGGAACCATTCCATCTTTTCTCACAAGTAAAAGAATCTTTAAAACTTCACGAGCTAACCGCATTTATGACCATCTAGAACGGGCTCTCTTACGAGAGAGAATTCACACTACCCGCAGAGAACTTGCTGCCACAGACAAGGAGTTGTTTTCCTTACATATCAATACTAGCCACAAAATGAGAAGCCATGATTGGGACAAGATTGATAATCTCACCTACAGAAAAATGGAACAGGGGTTAACCAGCCATACTTCCAGACAGAAGCAAAAGTTTAACAAATTACAGGAAAGAAGACAGAACAGTCCAAAACTTGACAACAAACGGATTATCTTCAATCTGACAGACCGACAACTCTCACCTGAAGAAACTTCCATCTTAGCTAAGGGAGGAAACTTTGCAGTCACTCCCACCCAAATTCCAGTGGAAGACATCATTGCAAATGTAGAATCTGCCATTCGTAATCTACCTGAAGAAGATGCTGAGGAAATAAGAGGAGAGACAGCAAGAATTCTACGAAAAGCAAAGCCCCCTACTAGCAATATAACACGCAAGGAGAGAAACGCCATCAAGACCCTCAATGCAGATCCAGAAATCATTATTCTACCAGCTGACAAAGGCAATGCCACAGTGATCATGAAAACAGAAGAATACAAAAAGAAGATTGAGGAACTTCTGGACCCTGCCACATACAAAAAACTAAAACGAGATCCAACTTGCAAAGTTACCAGGAAAACTAGCATTCTGATCAAGAATTCCACTCTTCATCCCGACACACACAGAAAACTATGCAAGACTGAAGCACAACCACCACGATTATATGGACTACCTAAAATTCATAAGGATTCCGTTCCACTCCGACCCATCGTGAGTGCCATTGGTTCCCCAACATATGAATTAGCTAAATATTTGACCACCCTCCTACAGGACCACATTGGAAAAACCACTTCTTACATCAAAGATTCAACTCACTTCATCAACAAAATCAGTCCGTTAAGACTCAATCCAAAGGATATATTAATCAGTTTTGATGTTGTATCCCTCTTTACCAAGGTTCCAGTTAAAGACACAATCTCATTGATTAACCAGATTTTTCCAGAAGATATAACAGCCTTATTTCACCATTGTTTGACAACAAGTTATTTCCTATGGGATCAAGAATTTTATGAACAGATTGATGGAGTAGCTATGGGAAGTCCACTCAGTCCAGTAATAGCAAACTTTTACATGGAATATTTTGAAAAGACAGCATTAGAATCAGCACCTTACAAACCTACAGTCTGGTTCAGGTTCGTAGATGATACATTTACCATTTGGAGCCATGGTGAAGAAAAATTAATGGACTTTCTAAACCATCTTAATAATATCCATCCAAACATTCAGTTTACCATGGAAAAGGAAATTGAGGGTAAACTCCCATTTCTTGATACCCTTGTCATCCGTAAATCAAACCTTCAGTTAGGTCACAAGGTCTACCGGAAACCAACTCACACAGATCGCTACTTACACAAAAACTCCAACCACCACCCCCGACAGAAAAGAGGAATAATCAAAACATTAATGGACCGTGCAAGACGGATCTGTGAACCACAGTTTCTCAAGGAAGAAACTAACCATCTAAATCACGCACTGCTAGCAAACGGCTACTCCAAGAATGAAATCAGAAGGGCCATTGAACCAAACAAAAATCAGAAAACTCAAGAAAAACAGTCTCCCATAGGAAAGGTATTCTTGCCATTTATTAAAGGAGTCACTGATAGGATGGAGAAACTTTTGAAAAAACATAACCTACAAACAGTGTTTAAACCCACCAAGAAAATACAACAAATGCTACGATCAGCAAAAGACAAAAGAGACCCCCTCACCTCTGCAGGAGTATATCGTATACCTTGCAGCTGTGGAGAAGTTTACATCGGGACCACAAAACGCAGCATACAAACAAGGATAAAAGAACATGAAAGATACTGCAGACTTGGCCAACCTGAGAAATCAGCAGTGGCTGAACATGGACTGACACAAACAGGACACAGGGTCTTATTCCAAGACACTGAAAGACTGGACAATTCTACCAACTATTTTGTCAGATTGCACAGAGAAGCCATTGAAATTCACAAACATCAGCACAACTTTAACAGAAAAGAGGAGAGTTTAAGAATGAATAAGGCTTGGCTTCCTGCCCTGAAACACCTCCAGACAAAGACAACATTCAACAATAGCCATACAGATTAGTTTTGGATTACACACATTAACAGATCACTTCAGGATACAATGGTTCCATATTAACATACCATACCCTCATTAGCACATTATCTTGATACTTACAGGACAATACTTTTGCAGGACAATACTCAGCTCAAACCCAACCCCTTTCTGACTATATATTACTCTTTCTACACCCTTGACACTGAGAGACACTGTCCTTCAGTGTTACTACTCTGAAGATGCCTGCCACAGTTGCTGGCGAAACGTCAGGAAAGAAAATTCCAAGACCACGGTTACACAGCCCGAATAACCTACAAGAACCAATGAACTCTGACCGTGAAAGCCTTCGACGACATTATTATGCTTTGCAGTAGATAGCATTTGCTCTTTGTTTTACAATGTGATTCTGGTGTCCATAATACTCAAAGACTTCATATGCCCTATTAAGAAAGAATTTTTCTTACCCATGTTAACAAGTGTAACCATTTTCTGTATAACTTCTGCCTAAGATCCCAAAAGGACATTTGGTCTAATTTATTCCTAAATCAGCCAATGACTACCGTTACATAGCAAGCAATAATTTGTTCATTTTTTTTTATAACAAGTGTGGTGTAGTGGTTAAGAAACTTTAATCTGGTGAGCCTGATTTGTTTCCCCACTCCTCCACATGAAGTCTGCTGGGTGACCTTGGGCTAGTCACAGTTCTTTTCAAACTCTCTCAGCCCCACCTACCTCATAAGGTGTCTGTTGTGAGGAGAGGTAGGGAAGTCAATTATAAACTGGTTTGAGACTCCTTAAAAGTACAGAAAATTGGGGTACAAAAATCAACTCTTCTTCTTCTAATTATACCTGATTTGTTACCTGAAGATAGAAGACTGTGGTCATTATACTTACTGTGTGAGATAACATTAGGCACACTGAAGGAAATGGTGATTCCCTAAACTAATGCATGTTCCTAACCAATTAAATTTAACTGTTCATGAGCACCAGTTCTGTCACAGTCATATTCCATAACACTCCTTCCTTCACAAGCAACATTACCGTTTTCTCAACTCAACTCCACTCTTTTCTTTTTTCCTTTCACAATATGACAGAAAGGGGAATAAACATATAATCATGCCTTACAGAAGCAACTACCTTTTCCTGCTTAGAACTGATTGTGGGAAAATCTGAAGGGTGCTAGGTTGTAGATGAAGTGGGGGAATGAACTATGTCCACTCCAAGGTATTTCTTGACTAAGCCTGGCTGCAGTTCTAAGGATACTAAAGTGCAGCCACTAAGGCCACTTTCAGGTTTCAGTGAGCCTTTATTCACAAATGTACGATGGAGCTTCCCCATGCACGGGGCTGGCTCCTCCCTGACTAAGAGCATGCCTCTCAAATCTCTGTTGTAATAATTCTCTTCCCGCAGGTCTCCTATTACCAGAGAGTAGCAGGAAATATTCATTAGAGCTATGGATCCATGCCCCACCCTGGTGGATCCTGCAGTCATCCTTAGATCCCATCAGACTCCCAATATAGATGCCCCAGCTCAGCAGCCAGGTGCTGAATTGAAAGCACAAGGACAGTGGTCTACTGCAATTCCAGTGCTGGAAATTCGTTCAGTGTCCCCTTGTCACTCTACATATCCATGTTCTCTGAATATATGTGAGACTAATGTGCTCCATTGGGAGAGAAAGCAGCACGATTATAACCCCATCTCGTCAGATCTCAGAAGCTAAGCAGGGTCAGCCCTGGTTAGTATTTGGATAGGAGACCAAGAAATACCAGGGTTGCTACGCACAGGAAGACACTGGCAAACCACCTCTGTTAGTCTCTTGCCTTGAAAACCCCATAAGGGGTTGCCATTAATCAGATGTGACTCGACAGCACTTTACACACACACAATGTGCTCCATATTCATACACCTACATGATATTTCTTTGCAATAATGGAGTGCAGAAAACACCTGCCTAGATTATTAGCAGCAGGGGAGAGGGGCTATCTCAGATATGTATTTATTTAAAACATTTCTAAGCTGCCTTTCCACCCGGTTGAGGGTCCCTAAGGCAGTGAACCATCAAAAACAGTAAAACAAGCTGTAGACACACACAGAGAGAGGAATTAAACCAATAATTAACAAAAAGACAAACACTTGCACAGGAAGGGAAGTCAGAGTGGGAACACCAAACTAAACAGCAAAGCCTTCTTCTGCTATCAGAAGACAATGACAGAGGGACAGGGAGACAACTATGCAAAGAGATGCACAACAACACTAACAATCTATTCCACAGATAGCCCACAGTGCTGATGTATGAACATACGAAGCTCCTTCCACTGGGTGATGTCGCCCAGAAAGTCTACTGTGACTAGCAGAGCTCTCCAAGGTCTCAGGCAGAAGTTTTTCTGACTCTATGCATTCTGGAAACTAAACCTGGGATACAGCCTTTTTACTGGCTGCAAGGCCTTGTCCATCATACAGGATACCTATCTATATACACGCATCCTTGCGGCATGTTAAGTTTCAGATAGGAAACCAGATCCTGCTCAAGTCTGTACAATGTTGAGAACGGCAAATTTGTGTTAACATGGTTCTGACATTAACTCCTGATTATTGTTAGTCCAAATAACAGCAGTAGTTTGAAAGATAAAGCAACTCAGATCAGGACTAACCTCAGGGTGTTTCTTGTTTCAGAAACTAACATGTTTGAAATCATAGAGGAAGAGTTCAGATTATCGCTCTAACATTCACTTATTGCACAAACTAAAAACCTTTACCAAGTGAACAACAAATGCCCCTAAGCATTATAATTAGAGGTAAAGATTGTTCAGAGATAGCATTTAAAAATTGTGCTCGGGGAATAAAGGTTCCCTACAACCAATTAGTTTCTATTCTCTGTTCAAAAAGGAGGGAAATCTTGAAGAGGGGAAATTCTTTGTCATTCCTGTTTATGGTTTCTGCAATCACAATGCAAAATACTCCGCCAAGTTTGGGCTTTTGAGGCCTTGCCATTTCATATGTAATGTAATTCAATAACGAAAGACTTGGAAGTATGTAATTCACTAACAGGGATCAAACAAATGCCCTTAAACAATGGCTCCCCAGTACTTGGAGACAAAAACAGGAAGGGGGCAATATGTAATGGAGGTTTGCTGGTTTTAATGATAACATAATTAGGTTTTATCCCTCTAAAGGGTATTGGCTAAGTGCCATACATGACACCAAAGACTTTGGAACTGGAAGCAAAGTCTTTCTTGTCTCTGAGAAAGCTTAACCAATAAAATATGAAACCTCTTACCACCTGAGAGCTCAGATACTTTGACTTGCTATTTAAGAATCCCTGAAGAGAGAAGGGATAATGCCATGTGTGAGCAGAGAGTATTTTCTTCATGAATAAACATCTGTTAAAAAGATCCTGGACATATGTACATGCCCTCAGATCTTGTATATTCAATGGGACATTCTTAACTAGAGACGGGTACTTTCAGCCATCAAAGGGACAGCTTTTCACAACATTTCAATTTCATAATATTTCTGACAAGTTGTTGATCCACAAGGAATTATGAGGAGAGGGGAAAACAAATAATACCAAAATCTACCCACATGCACATATACACAAATCTCCCCCTCCAGATTATTATAAACTCCCAAGGGGTGAGCACACCAGTTGTCCCTTCTCACTCTGTTTTCTTTTTTAACTGACTCTAAACTGTTTCCAACTTCCCATGTCTCCCACAACATGCAGTCTTCAGGCCTTTCCCCCCCTCAGGCTCCCCTCCCCAAAATCTCAGGTATTTCCCAACCCGGAGCTGGCAACCCTACTAATAAGGTTGGGGCTTGCTTGGCTGGCTATAGAGCTAGTTGACCAGGGAGTAACTTAGGATATTTTTCATGAATGAGAAGTCACTCTCCTTAAAGAAAAGGTCAGCAATTAAACAAAAGATCAGCCTTTGGCTGAACATATTTGAGAAACAGCGTAAAATCAACTTCTGCTGAAATCTCCTATATCAGCACAGAAGGCTATCCTGGCACCCCACTCTCAGAGAGGTATGGTGAAAGGGGCAGAGTTTGCTGCAGCAGGGGACGAGGAGACACTCCAGTTTGATGCTGCCCACCTTACATGCAGCATCAAGGGGGTGGGGACAGAGGGAAGCTGGTGACTGCCCCACTCCCATCTTTGGCCAGCAACTAGGGAAACAGAAGATGGCAAGAAGAGGCAGAAAAAGGTACGACATGGAGAGTCATCAGTACTAGGAGGGGGGGAGCTCAATAGGGAATCCAAAATTAGCCTCTCCAAAGAGCTCCAGCTTCATCACTTGCATGAGGGCAGCCACTGAGAACCACACATCAGACACGCTAGCCTCCACTTGAATGCAGGGGCCTGCAGTGAGGAAAGTGCTGATGAGTCGTGGGGTTCCCTGCCTATTCAGGACACACACATTCTACATTGGAGCGGCCTCCACAGCAGCCTCGCTAGGCAGAGGGGACCCGATGAACTAGGCGATTGGCAGATGGTAGTCTCCCACCTTCAGAACTTAAGTCAGACCTCTGTGGTCAGTGCTGTGGTTACAGGCAATGGGGACACCACATGGACATTACTATCTAGTCTACCTATTATGTCTAACAGTCTATTAAGGCACACAAGGAAGCAGTTCATCATCTGCAACAGGATTGTAGGGCAGTTGCCAGTGGAGGCTTCAGGTCACAGCTGGGCATGAGCAATTCTGTCTGTACCACGCTGGGAAGGAAGAACATGCTATGGGACAAGTCTTTCTACAAGTTCTCAGGGCCTCTCACACAAACACACACCCTCCATGTAATTCTAATATTCCTTGTGGAAAACAATATTGCTAAACAAATGGGGAAATCCATACTTCTAAAATACCTGAACGTCTCAGTGTATTATCTGAGATCCTCTGGTGGAGTGTGTGGAAAGGTGCGGTACACCCCAGTCTCCTGGAGAGGTCCTGCGCCAAGGTGAACAGCTAGGATGGCCAACCTCCAGGCCACTTTGGCAGTTGTACTCTATGACATTGAAGTCCCTCCCCTCTCCAAACCCCTCCCTCCTCAGGCTCCACCCCCAAAATCTCCAGGTATTTCCCAATCCGGAGCTGGTAACCCTATGAACAACAAAGTGAGGCATGGGGTCATATACATAGGAGGGGTATGTATCTCACATCCAAGCAGCAAGTCTTGTTGTCTGCACCTGTACAGGAGTGATAGAAGTTCATCCTTCTAAGAAGGGCACAGCTAATTTTCTAGGGGATATGTGGCTAGGCCTCATGGCAGCCATTTGAGACAAGCAGACAGGGGTGGACCAAGCAGTGAGCTGTCCCTCTGTGGTGGGAGCAGTGTGAGTAGAGTTGTTGGAGTGGTATACAATATAGCTTAGATGAGGACCCTGAGGCCTCATCCTCAGACCAAGCTAGGGGCCTTGGCGCCTTCATGGACTCAGGGTGCTATTCTTCATAGGACTAGCAGCTAGGGGGACCTGAAATGGTATCACAAAGACCCTCCAGATGGAGACTGGAGATCTCCCAGAATTACAACTGATCTCTAGATGGCATAAGTCAGTTCACCTGGAGAAAATGGCTGCTTTGGAAAGTAGACAATACGGAATTATACCCCAACCGAGGTCCCTTCCCTCCTCAAACCCTGCCCTCCACCCCCAAATATCTAGGAATTTCCCAACCCAGAGCTGGCAACCCTGCAGCTCAGAGCTCTGAGCCAGGTTGGCCTTGCATGCAAAACCAGTGATGCACTAATAGAGAGGGCCCAACAGCTGTGGTTTGAAAAGGGGGGTAGGGTTGCCAGGTCCCTCTTCGCCATCGATGGGAGATTTTGGGGGTGGAGCCTGAGGAGGGTGATGTTTGGGGAGGGGAGGGACTTTGATGCCATAGAGATCAATGGCCAAAGCAGCCAATTTCTCCAGGTGAACTGATCTCTATCAGCTGGAGATCAGTTGTAATAGCAGGAGATCTTCTGCTATTACCTGGAGGTTGGCAACCCTGGGGGGGTTGGACTGTATGTGCTGCAGACTGAGGTAAAATAAACAAACTTGGTTGTTATTATCCCATCTGAAGGAGTCAGCTCTCCTTATTTCTGCATGCAAAGAGGGGTTGTCTGATCTTTGCAGTGGCTGTTTGGCTGCTCTTGCAAACATCTGTGGGATCAAAGATTTTTCTTCCTGATAAAGTGGGAGAATACTGAGTAACATGGGAGTGATCTTGACTCATGATTGGGATCAATACAGTAATCATCTAAATCTTTTTTTAAATTGTCCACTTTGGATATGTCTGTCTGAAACTGCCTTGCCTGGAGGCTGATGGAGAAATGAGAGAGATGTTAAAAGCAACCAAATAGCAAAGCTGATTTTCATTTTTGTTTTTTAAAGAATTCTCTTTCATTCTTAGGGATCACAGTCAACAAATTTAAGTATAATTGGTTGATTGCTTTACATTTTATAAATCTTGATTTGAACCAATTCTATTCCATAACTCAGTGCAGTTCTCATATAAAGGCCAGAGAAGTGCGCATACATGCATAAGCACACACAAACACAAACCACAGTCATGAAGAATAAGCAACCAGGGCATTTGATGATCAAGTTCTTTTGATCAAAAAAAGGACTCTTGCAGGGAAAAGTACAGAAAATTATGGGAAACAGTAATAAAACCTGACAACAATGTTTCTAAGATGTTTTATTCTTCCCAGCTTTGTTCATAGCTTTTGCAGCATGAAGAACAGAGCATATGGCAGTAAATGCCCTTTTTTGTTACTCCTGTGAGACTTATGGGATTGGAGCAATATTAAACTACTTTGTAGGAAACTGTATAAAGAGTCAGTCTCTCCTCCCTCCCCTTGGGTAGTAAAAGTGCTTGAGTAATTAATTTATGTCTTCTGAGCCAAGTAGCTACTTGTACTTCACACTCAGCATTCCCAACAAACTCTTATAGAATGTGCTAATTAGCATTTTTCTCTGGGAACTGTAAAAGGACTAATGCATTGCTAAAAAGGGATGAGTCTTGAATACAGGAGGGAGAGAAACAGAAGAATTTAGAAGAATTTACGATGTCTCCATGAGTGATATAGCAACATCACAAGAATCTGAACAAAAAGAAAGATCAGTCTCTTTGAAGGCGGAGAAGTACTTTGTGATATCCAACTAAAACATTGCAATTCCTGATCCAAGGGAGCCTCTTCTACAGATTAATCTATCTCACAAATTATATATAAGCAAAACCATTTTAGATTCAGATTAAATGGAATGATAAAAGAGGTTAATATTTCCAGAAATTTTAAAATTGTAGGGAAAACCAGTTTGGAAATGTGTGTGTGTGTTGTGTGTGTGTGTGTGTTTCTGTTTGAAAGAACTGAAATGTTGAGGACACTGAAATATATTGCATGCTTAACTAAAATTTTACTTCACTGCTTAACCAACATAAAATGCATCTATTACTCAGCATATAAAATTGTGCTGTTCGCATGGAATTTAGTTGCTTTGTTTTCTATAAGCAAAATTACAAATATACCCAGGAGGGTTGCCAACTCCAGGCTGGGAAATACTGGGGATCTGGGGGGTGGAGCATGGGGAGGGTGTGCCTTTGGGAGGGAAGGGACTTCTGCAGGGTATAATGCCACAGAGTCTACCCTCCAAAGTAGACATTTTCTCTGGGTAAACAAATCTCCATCATCTGGAAGTCAGTTGTAATTCCAGGAGATCTCCAGGCCCCACCTGGAGGTTGGCAGCCCTAACGCCCAGATCTGAACACAAAAGAGAGAGAGAGAGAGAGAGAGAGAGAGAGAGAGAGAGAGAGAGAGAGAGAGAGAGACCTTTATGCCACTGTAACCCTTTGCTGCCTTAGGAAATGTATCCATAGGAAAGGTATCAGCTTTGTAGTACAGGTAAGAAAGTGGTATTATTTGGAAGAAAAAATCTAATACAGTAATACAGCAAGCAGCACATTGAACTGTTCAATAGTGTATTCTCATCATTATAGCTGAAATAATGCAAGATTTCATGTACAGTTAAATCAGGCTACCAGTGCCTAGGTATGCAAAATGATTACACTGGAGATCCATGTCCTGGGAGTTTACCATGCTGGATGGCAATTAGGGTTGCCAACCTCCAGGTAGAGCCGGGAGATCCCCCAGAATTACAACTGATCTCCAGACTACCGAGATCTGTTCCCCTGAAGAAAATGGCTGTTTGGAGGGTGGATTCAAGTGAGGCATTATATCCCCAAATCTCCAAGACTTTCCCAATCGGAGTTGCCAACCCTAAGGTCAATGATCCATATGAAGGTGACAGCAACTTTGTTTAAACACAAGCTGTTTCTGGAGGCTTCTATATGGTGGCTCTACAGATCCAGCTTGCCCACTATACATGCCAAGGCAATTGCCTACGACAGGGGTCCCAAACTTTTTCAGCCTATGGGTACATTTGATTCTGACACGGCATGGAAGGTGCAGTAACAAAATGACTGCCACAGAAGGTAAAGCCAGCCACAAAATATCTTCAGCAACACAGTGTAGATCCTTGTGCTGTGGTGGCAGCTGCTGCCAAAGCAACATTTTAAAACATCTGCACACAGGAGGAGGGAGCCATTTGCCTAGGATGCCAAAGACCCTTAGGCTCTTCCTGTGGCTCTAATGTGGTTGCTGCCAAAGTTTGTGCCATTACTGGCATCAGTGTACTATAAACCATTGTGGGTCTAGACTCGTCTTTTGTCAATGGACAGTGCAAAGACAATACTCATTTTATAATTCCAAACGGATAGCTGTGTTAACCAAAATAAACAGAAGTCTTTTGGCATCTTAAACAGTAACAATGTTAATCCCAGCATAAGCTTCATGGACTAGAGCCCACTTTGTCAGATGCATGTTTTGGGTTCTCGCTAGGCAGACATGGAAACATAAAACAAGCAAAATCATATAATCACCAATTAATTACTGCTATTGTGAATGGTCTCTTTATTGCTTTTCATTACACCAGAAATTTATGTAATGACATCTCACCCTGCACTTCCTGCAATTCATGGCCCTTTGACCCTGCAACTGTTTTTCTCCATAACCTTGTCCACCTGAAAAGGTTACATACACCTAACAACATGGGCTGTAGTCCACAAACGTTTATGCTAGAGTAAAAAAGTGTAAGTCTTTAAGGTGCCATAGGATGCTCGTGTATTTGTAGCTATTTTATACGACTACTAAAAAGCCACACAGGTCTTTCTCCTTTTCAGGCACGTAAGCCATGGCGTTGGCATTGGTTCCTGTGGTCTTGGTTCCTCCTCCTCCTCTCTCTTAGAAGAAGAGGAAATCATATTCAGTATAGATTGGCCTGGTGATTAAAGTGTGGGATTCAGATCTGGGAGACCCAGTCTCCAATTCCCATTTGACCACAGTTGCTTGCTGGGTGACCTTGGGTCAGTCACACACACTCAGCCTACCTTACCTCAAAGGGTTGTTGTGGTAAGGATACAATAAAGGAGGGAGAATGATGTATGCTACTTTGCATCTCCATTAAGGAAAGAAAGCAGTGTATATATGTGAAAACAAACAAATAACATTTTTTCTTGGTGTGACGTTTTCAATAACAACCTTTGAGTATACTTCTATTCTAAACTTTGATTTAAAAGGTAAGGTAAAGGTCCCCTGTGCAAGTACTGGGTCATTCCTGACTCATGGGGTGACGTCACATCCTGACGTTTACTAGGCAGACTTAGTTTACGGGGTGGTTTGCCAATGCCTTCCCCAGTCGTCTTCCCTTTACCCCAGCAAGCTGGGTACTCATTTTACCGACCTCAGAAGAATGGAAGGTTGAGTCAACCTTGAGCCGGCTACCTGAAACCAACTTCCATTGGGATTGAATTCAGGTTGTGAGCAGAGCTTGGACTACAGTACTGCAGCTTACCACTGTGCCATGGGGCTCTTCTCTGCACCACAGGGCTCTTTGTTTTGACTATGGATAAAGATCCTAAATGTCTCGAATCTCAGATTTATAGTTTACAAAGAAAATTCAATGTTGTCAACATCAACTGATGGCCTAAATGCAGACTCAAATATATTTACTTCATCTATAGTATTTTTTTTTCTCACTGATATTCAAGGCAGATTATGAAAACAGTTCATCCAGACAGCAAGGATCTCCAATAAACAATACAGTTAGGACTAAGATTACAGAACTGAAAAAAAAAACAGTGCAAACAGAAACAGGAACAATGAAAAGGGGGGAAATGTCCAGGTTTGACATGCTATAATGCACAATGCAGAAAAAGGAAGGTGGTACCTAAACAAACCTTGTAGCCTTACAAAGCCATCTCCTCAGCCCTTCTGTCATACTACAGTTCTAAATCCTTTTCAAAAACACCCTTCTGAACATTTGTGTTTTGTACATTCCATGATATGATAGTAGGCTGGCCTTTCTGTCCTCCTCAGGCAGACCATTCTGAGAACAATCTCCAATGCTGTTTGTCATTTATGGTTCATGTGGGGGAGGGGGAGAAAAATGTGACCTCCACAATTCCTGCATTTTTGGTTATGGGTGAGTGTTGACACAAAACATAGACAGAAGGGGAAAGCTTGCATCTTCTTTCACCCGTTGTAGTTGTCCTATTTTGACTATGGCATAGCAGAAAGCCAGGACAATGTTCCATCCCACCCAAAATGTAAGCATTTCTCCTAATTATATTAGGTGTAATCCATCTTCCTTAGCATCAATGGCAGCTTTACCACTGCCTCACAAGGAATGTAGATTGTACTCATTATCTTCAAAACTTCCCACTTTGATTTGTCCCTTTGTATCAGATTAGTCTACCTGAGCTAACAAAGGGTAATTTGCATTCTTTGCTTCTAATGATTAGTTTCCTGAAGGGCTGTGTTGCTTGATCGTTTGCATTGTACTTGTGTTTTCCAGTGTTACTTCAATAATTACCTTAGCTTATTCCGTGCCCATCAGTGATATTAATTTCAGATATACTGCACTGTGCATTAAAATATCAAATTAAAGGAAACACGGAACATTAAAATAAGGCAAGAGAGGGGGAAAAATAGTAAGCAACCAGCAGTAGTATATTAGGACAAAATGTAATGCCTTTTATTTGGACTAACTACAGCATATGATTGTATGATATTTCATGAATTAAAAGCTTACGTGATTCAGAAGATGAAAAATGAACACCATATTATAGAGACATGTGTGTGTGTGTGTGTGTGTGTGTGTGTGTGTGTGTGTGTGTGTGTGTGTGTGTGTGAGAGAGAGAGAGAGAGAGAGAGAGAGAGAGAGAGAGGTAGTAAAGCCAGATGTTTAACCAAAAGCATGAGTGAACTAACCACATCTGAAACTGTTTGCCAGGAAATTGTTAATTGGAAGATGAGAAAGATCAGCATGGCTTCCCACTTGAGGAGAAATAGGGACATTTCTGTGAACTGTGAACATCCTGATGCATGCATATTTATACAGATTATTTATATAAGCATGCATATGGATCAATTTTCTCTGTAAAGTATCGCAGATAAACGTTCAAAAATTCTCCAAGTATATAAGCAGGCATCCAGCCCATGAACTATGTCTTCACTAACATACACATGGCGGCGGCGGAGGGGGGGTATGTATGTGGACAGTGTATAGCCGTGTTGGCGAACCTACAGCACGCTTGCTTTCCCCACCGCCCCCCACTCTCCCGTGTGATCCTGGCCCCATGCAAATCATCACGTTTGCAACCATGCAAAGCAACACCTGACGCCTGGGAGTTTGCAAACCATGGAAAGGGACAGAAGATGTTTGCAAACCATGCAAAGCAACACAACCTTGCAAAGCAACATCTTTGCAACCATGCAAAGCAACACCTGAAGCCTGGGAGTTTGCAAACCATGGAAAGGGACAGAGGCATGCTAGCTAAGCATCAGGAGCAGGAGGGGGTGGAATTTCCCCTTTTGCATCGGACTCGGGACCAGGAAAATGCATTCTTTAAGTCACAATTTGAAAACAATTTTTGAGCAAGCATCAAAATAGATCTAACCGATCTTATGAATGAGGGAAAACCTGACGGCACACAACTGAAGCCCCCCCCTCAAACCAGGGAGAGACTCGAGGGGGCACCCCCCCAGACAGAACAAGCGAAAAACCCCTTTGGCTTCCCCCCACCCACAGAAACTGCTCCCTCCCTCCCCACACACACACAGACTCTGCTTCCCCCCCCCCACACACACACACACAGGAAACAAAATTATAGATTAAAACCCCAAAAGGGGTCTTACTGTGGATGTCTTCTGTTCCATCAGGAGGAACTGGGAGGACTGGCTAATCCAATACGATTCCATTTAAGCATGGGAGGTTTTGCCTTGGATTTGCCGCTCTCGAGATGCACACAGGATTGGCTGATCCTATTCATCCCAATAGGGAAAAGGGGGGACCCCATATCTCGGGACCCCCTGACCCAATGTTTACAAAACTTGGGGAGTCTCGCAAGAAGAGTCCTTTGAAGCTCCGCTGAATGTCTGGGGTCTCTAGCCCCAAAAACGCGCCCCTTGCAGCCACAGAAAGGAGCGAATGTGTGCTTTAAATGGAATAAAAATGCACATTAAGGGGAGGACCCCTTTCGGGACCCATATCTCGGGGGGCCCTGACCCAATGTTTACAAAACCTGGGGGGTCTCGCAAGAAGGGTCCTTTGAAGCTCCGCTGAAAGTTTGGGGTCTCTACCCCCAAAAATGTGCCCCCTGCAGCCACGGAAAGGAGAGAATGTGCACAAGCACCACCCCCCCCACGGGGATTTCTCTCTCACACACAAACAGATACTCTCTCTTTCTTTTCCCGGGCCATGCAGCAGCTGGACTCATGCACTCAATCGCTCAAACTGATTGGCCAGAAGAAGACCCAGCTTGGCCACCGATTGGCTGCAGGAGAATGCTGCTTACTAACTGACAGTTATGCTGCTGTGCCGAACCCCAAATTTGCTGAATTTATTCGCTGAACACCCCAAATTTGCTGAATTCAGCTCCCCATTTTCCTGCCTTTTTTGAGTTTGGTTCCATCCAAACTAAAAACCGCCGAATCAGGGGTAATTCGGCTGTTTTTCAGTTCGGGACAAACTGAATCGACAACCCTAGTCATCAATGGATTTTTCTGATCTCTATAGTAAAACAATAGATAATGGCAAAATCCTGAAATGTCAGTGCTGTTGCTTCTGGGTTTTAGCCAGAATTCATGTTAATGTGCCAATGACACCCTCCGCATCAATTTATTCATCCAGTCATGTGAGTGCCAGCTAGGGTTGCCAGGTCCCCCCTGGCCACCAGCAGGGAATAGGGGTAGAGTTGCCAGATCCAAGTTGGGAAACTCCTGGAGATTTGGAGATAGAGCCTGGGGAGGACAGGGGTATGATGTCATAGAGTCCACCCTCCAAAGCATCCATTTTCTCAATGGGAACTGATCTTTGTAGTCTGCAGATGAGCTGTAATTTTGGGAGATCCCCAGGTCCCACCTGGAAGCTGGCACCCTAGTGCCAGTGAGGAACAGAGCTTCAGTGGGGGGTTTCCAGCCAAAAGCAGACAAATAGCACCCCTAGTGTGTGTGTATGTGTATCTAGACAGACTACTGAGGTTAAACTTCAGGCATCTGATGAAATGAGCTCTAGCCCAAGAAAGGTAAGGCTACAATAAATTTGCTACAATAATTCTTCTAGTATTGAGTTGTCACAAGACTCCTCTTTGTTTTTGCTGCAACAGTCCAACCAGGCTAACTCACTATAACTTCCAAAGGCCACCACATGGAGCTTATTATGTTATGTTCAGTGACAATCTATGGGAGAATTCAAGGCTTTCCAGGAGTATATGTTTATTTTATCCAGTATATTGCCTCCTTCAGTGACTTGAGAGGCAGTTAATTTGGTAATGGCTAACCCATCCTACCTTATTTGAAACATTACAGAGCTGAACAAATGACCCTTTAAAAAGCTTTTTTTTTTTTTTTTGCTTTTGTTGATTAAAATAATTACCATGGACTTTTGGAAGACAGGCAGGCACTACAAAGCACCGCTAGCATCTGCAGTAACTTACATTTTCGATGTGGCCTAGCAAACCTATTTTCCATGCCCATCGCGGCTCCAGTCAATTTTATTCCAATCTCTGGCTGCAGTCACCACTCATAATATATCAAGGAATTACCCCCCCAAAAAAACAAAAACCACTCAACATGTGTGTTCAATCATATGAGTCACCCTCTACCCCTCAATTAAAACAACTACCATTACCAGGCAGTAATTTGGTCCCACTCCCAGCAATGACAGAAGACATTCCCAATTAGGAGACTCTTATAGTTTCTTTGTAATCTTTCTGCATAAAAAAACTGCTAATATCACCTATTTTCACAGGAAAATGTAAAACAAATGTGTCTCTTCCTGTGATTAGTGCAACCCACAGCATATGTAAATCAGCCTTGTGTAGCTGCTGCAGTCTCATTTCACATCACGTTTAACTCATTTGTGTCAAAATAAAGAGAGCAATATGAAAAGCACATCTTTCTAGTTTATACACAAATCCCAATATGATTGCTACTTTTGTTGTTTAATATCAGTTTGAAAAATCCAGTACACTAACTGAAGGGAAATTTATTCAGTGACTTTGGTGTTTAGGGGTTCAGACTCCACCTCTGCCTAGTATTCTGTTTGTGACCCTGGTCATGCAATTTGTCTCTATCTGTTCTAGCACTTTATTTTCAACAGTAGCAAGCCAAATGCCTCCGGAAAGCCTAAAAGCAAAACATATAGGCAATCCTTGCTGTTTGTTCCCAAGGTGTGGTATTCAGGGCTATACCGCCTCTGAACACAGAGATTCATTTTGTTGTCAAGGCTGACAGATTCTCTGGGCAGAGCTGGAATGAAAGTCGAACAAACAAGAAGAGCTATGGGTGGGTGGTGCTGAGAGAAGATATGATGGGTGTTGCCTGACGGGGTGGCTTGGACTTACAGTATGCATCCTGCTTTGGAGGCCCCAACTACCCCTGTCTACCGTCTTTTATGCATGGGTACTTTGACTCACATTCGCCCCCAGATTGACTTGGTTGTTCCTTGGAGTTATGCATCAGTTTTCCATCCCTCTGAGTTGACCTCGTGCCCACCCCGCACTCTCGCCAGGTCTTCCCGATGCTCTTTTAACACGATTCTTAGTTCTTCTCTGAGATCAACCCGGGTCAAATCGTTGCCATGACTGTGCATAAGCTAAAGTGTGGGTCTCTCTACTCATGCCCCCACATGCCCCCGTTCTTGTGTTTCCTTCTCCCACTCCTCCTCCAGCCAGCCTTCAGCCACGAAGCCTTTCCCCTCCACGAAGCCCCGAGAAGCTGTTGATACCGGATAGGTAAGCAGCCACATGGCTGCTTACCTCTCCAGGCGCCTCTGCCATTTTTTTCTTTTGATCTGATGATTTATCATTAATTTGATTGAAATATAATTAAAAATTAAGAGAGAGGCAGCTGAGGCTAAGATCCAATGCTCCCTCACCCCCCTCCTGGGTAATCCATCATTTAAATGCAGGGTGGGGGAGAGTGCCAGATCTTAGCCTTGGCTGCCTCTCCATTTTAATTATATTTTAATCAAATTAATGATAACTCATCATATCAAAAGAAAAAACCGTCAGAGGGCACCCAGAGAAGTAATGCTCCTGTGGGGGCATTTTTGCAGGTAGAGGGTATCTAGAAGGGACTCTCCTTGCAAGAACCCCCAAGTTTGTTAAAGATTATGTCAGGGGGTCCGGAGTTATGGGGTCTGGAAGGGGTCGCCCCCATCCTCCTCCATTGCAATGCATTGGAAAAGTGGCTGTGTTCAGACTCTTTAATGTGACCTTAGCAATGTATCTCAATGGGGAAGCTGGGCTTTAAGCGGTGGGAAAGTTCACCCTGCACCTCCATGGAAACAAAGTGTATCACATAGTATCTCTAAGGAGGCACCGGGCGAACTTTCCCACCCACCGTTTAAAGCCCGGCTTCCCCATTGAGATACATTAGATTAGATTAAAGAGTCACACAGCCACTTTTCCAATGCATTGCAATGGAGGAGGATGGGGTGACCCCTTCCAGACCCCATAACTTCGGACCCCCTGACCCAATCCTCACCAAACCTGGGGGGTATTGCAAGGAGAGTTCCTTCGAGCTACCCTGAAAATATGGGACCTCTACCTGCAAAAATGCCCCCCAGAGCCGCGAAAAGCCGCGAATGTGTTTAAATGGCTTTAAATGACCAAATTATTCAGGAATCCTGAATTTAAACCCGAATTTCTACCTATACCGGTATAGGGGAATTCAGGATTTCCGGGGGGGTCATTTAAACCTGAATCTGAATTATACCAATTTTTAAAAAATTCAACAGCCCTAATTTTCAAGGGGCAGGGACTGAGACATTCCCCCTTTCTGATGGTGATTCTGCAGTACTCCTGATACTCAAGGAATTTCTTCAGGGCAAACAACTATCATGCCTAGGGTTTTGAGAATTCGGATCAGAAGAGTGTGGGTCAAGAGAGGGTGTGAGTCAAGAGAGCGTTGAGCCCAAGGTTAAATCCCCATGAATAAAAGACCTGCCTCATCAAAGAAGGTATGATTAGGGAAGAGAATTCACTGCTAATTTCTATGGTTTTGAAAAATTGCTGGTACTGCTATAAAACCCATCCAACCCACCTCAGCAAAAATAAACCCCCATAAAACACCACCAGGTTCAAATTACTGCCAGCGTTTTTTTAAAAAAAACTTTTTAAATGATGCCAATGTTAGTCATAGTGGCTACCTTATAGAACTATGACTACAATATAATGAGGAAAACAGGAGTTCATTTTATTCCTGTTTATTCCTGTGCCTCAAAGTGTTCACAGGACTGTTAACATGATTCCAAAACCAAGACATTTAGTTACTCTGCTTCCATTCCCCCCCACCCCATTACAGGCCCCTTTACACCCTTCCTGCTTATCCTAAAAACACTTTGATTTGCTAACAATTTACACCAACTATATTCTGTTTCTACAGGCATAAATGACTCTCTAGAGAAAAAGAAATGTGTTTGTCTTGGTTCAGTCATTCACTACAAGGCAGCACAATATAGGGGGAAAGCAGTGCATATCCTTCTCTTCATGATACAGAGAATCCCCCAGTATAAGCCTCCATGTCAGCATCCAGTCATGTAGAGAGACTTCATTCAAACTGAATATCTAATTAAGGCCTGGAACTATCTGCACAGTGGAGGGGAGAAGCCCCTTCATTCACTGGACTAATACACTCCTCTCTTGACTTTAATATATTTTTGCGGGCTTGGCTAGAGTGGCTCAGTGTATGCCACATGACAAAAGGAATAATGTGTCTTAATGATGTAGATGTCTCTTCAGTGGGGGTGACTTTCCTGGTTAGCTTGAGGGAGGGAGAAGATGGGGAGGGGCTGTGGCTCAGTGGTAGAGCATCTGCTTGGCATGCAGAAGGTCCCAGGTTGAATCCCCGGCATCTCCAGTTAAAGGGACTAGGCAGGTAGGTGATGTGAAAGAACCCTGCCTGAGACCCTGGAGAGCCGCTGCTGGTCTGGGTAGACAATACTGACTTTGATGGGCCAAGAGTCTGATTCAGTATAAGGCAGCTTCATGTGTTTATGTGTGTAAAAAAGAAGGGAAAAAAGGGACAGGAAAAAGCAGTTGGCCAAATGGGATACAGGGTCTCTCTTTCCAGGGATCTGATTTAGGGTAGTGAATCTGCTGCCTTGTAAGAATGACTCTACCTGTGTTCTGTCTTCATCACCGTGCTCTATCCTCCAGAGGAAACTAACCTGGGGAAGAACTATTGCCTGGAACTTCTCACCTCTCAGGTCCTAATCCCACAATAAACGGGGAGTTTTTTTGTATGGATCACCCATAGTTTTTGTGCGGGGGGTGAGGAGAAGGGTGAAATTGAGATCACAACACAATGAGATGAAGCTTTTAAGCCTCAGCTGCTGTGCCAAACCCTCCACCAATCAAAAATTTCCCTGAGAGGGTGCTATTGGCTCTGTTGTTAAACTGCAGGTGCATCTGATACCAGTACATGTAGGGTTTCACAACACGGCAAACAGGACCTCTCCAGGGGTGTTTTTAGATCAAGAGAACAAGTATCAAAGGAGAAAGCTTGAAAGCTCCCTCCTTTCACATTGTGGTCCCAATCCAAATCGAACTTATGAACACACTTTCTAAGTGAGTTCTATATACAGAATTATCCGCATATCATGTGCAGTGATATGAAGAAAGCCTTGCCAGTTGTGAAGTATACAAGTGACTAACTCTTTGTTCATATGTATGTGTGGCTGTGCATGCATCTGAAGGAAAGCAAACGTATATTAAGTATATTTATTTCTTGTACTTCTCTTCAACCGGATGAGAAAGATGTGAATTCTGTCTCCAACTCATCTTTCGTTTTGTATGCTACCATCTTTATGCCAAAGCTGTGCTCCTCTCCTGACCTCTGCTCGATTTCACTCCATGCCTCTTACAAGAGCAGGGAGTCCATTCAGTGCAGTGGTGTGAGCTCCTGTGATTTGTAGGATTACCAGGGGAATGAGGGCGAGAGTCGAGGCTACTGCCGGTATTAGCCAAGCACCTCTCATTACATCTCGTTCCTGGGTTGGAGCAGAATCCATTGTCATTCCTGCTGGGAGATCTCAGTGTAGCACCTTGGGGTGAGAGAAGACGCACTCAAAGGTCCTGTTTTCACACTACAGAGTGGCTTGCTGAAAGCATCACAGCCCAGAACAAATCATGTTGGACGTATTTCCATTCTTCAATGTTGGTTTCTAAATTTACTTTGATAGAGATTGATGTCAATGTTGAAAAAGGCTTTTTAAGCATAATTTTTTACCTTCTGTTGTCTGGGCGTTAGCTTTCCAATAAGTCACAAAGTGGCAGCCACCCAACTGTAATTCTCACCAGCCAGGAATGCAGCTCATTTGTACCTTTCATTTACTGTCCCCATGTATACATTTTATCTTTTGGTACAAGGAGATTGGACATCGTTCAGGATATTATTCTGCCACACTTGGTAAGCGTAAGGTTCCTGTCCAATTAGCAATCATTAATGATTTAACTCAGCACTGGCGAGAAAACAAATGAGAAAGGCAAGTGCAGAGGCTCCCAGGTTGGCAGGAAAGGGAGCGACAGATATCTCCATCGTTAAATTGTGGGCAAAGTTTATGTTGGGCAACAGCCAATGTGATTCTGATCTCATTTCTCACCATATCAGAGTTGGAGCAGGACAGGGTCAGTTTCTGGCCTATTGTTACCAGGAATAAATGAAACAAAAAAGAGAAGCACCCAAATCCCTGATGTTTCCTTGACGTTGCACAGATATCACAAGCATACACAAAGAAACATAGTGTAAATATTTTTTTTTAATGGTTAATTTTATAAAGATCTGAGTGTAATAGAAAATGTGTACAATTTAAATCAGGGGCATTCGCATCCAGTATTCTAACAAGAATTGCACAGGTCAAACTAGAAATCTCATTTCTGAATTAGTTGGGTCCAGCTGGACCTGTCTCACTTTCCCTGCAGCCACACAGTAGCTACAGGGAACTTTTTATAAATTAAATAAATAATAACTGTTAAAGCACCCCTAAGGCCTGATTCAGTTTGTGGCTGCAGCACTCAGGAAGGAGGGGTTTCTGTTTCCCCCCCCCCAATACCATTTTCCTGAGCAGAAATGGTCCTATGTGGCATCATTTGTCCCATTTTGGAAGCTGCAGTTGATATCTTCCTGTATGGAATTACAGAGGAGGAGATAAACAACTGGAATATTTCCCCAATTCCACAGTAGTGCAGGTTGAGCTCCAGAGTGAGGTTTGTGCTCACCTGATCCTGAACTTCAGCAGCCTAATACTGTAGTACAATCTAATTTATTTTAACTTTCATAGCCCATGACCGCAGAGCCTAAGGCCACTAACAGAGATTCAATTTGAAAACACCCTCTTTAAAACCAACAAAGTGTCAAACAAAACAACACTACAAATATCAAAAATGCAGCTAAACATCAAGTAAACTCAATCTGGAATTCAAAATAAAGTCTGTAGTCCTCTTAAAAACTGAGAGCTAGAGTATCTTACATATATCCAGATGAGTGCCCCACCACCGTGGGCAGCAACTGGGGTGGCTAGGTCTCCTGTTTTAGCCCCCCATTCCCTACTACAGCTTCACGGGCAGGCAGGGTAAAAATGAAGGAGACCTGCCAGTGTTGTGCTGATGAATGATGTCACTTCCTGTGCAAAACCAGAAGTGATATCTTTGTATCAGGGTGACTCTTCAGGATTCAATCAAAACTCTATGGTTTAAGTTTTGAGTGAATCCTGGTGCTTTACCCCGACGCAATGACATCACTTCTGGTTTTGCTCTGGATGTGATGCCACTCATCAGTGCAATGCTAGCAAGTCTGTCCTCATCCCCAAACATCACCTTAACAGCAACAGAGATTGCAGGGCTGAGTTGTAGCCAGCCATGTCATTCCAACAGAGGACATCTTCAACAGATATAGGCCTGCAGCATTCAGTGAATTTTGGATAGGCAAGCAGGAAGCTGATCATTTATCCTCAAACCTGAACAATACAGAGCAGGAAGGAAACTGTTTTTGCCTTATTCTGTATTGCTGCCATAAGCTGTTATGGAGCAGAGCAGGAAAATTATCCCACTCCATTTTTCCCCCTTTTAAAAACTTTAACCAATGCTCAACTGCTCTCAGTTTTCAGTGCCTCTTGGAACGCAATGAACACACTCAGTTTTCATTAGGCCATTTGAAGTGGTAGTACTTTTAAAAAATGTACAAACAAATGTTTTTTGTTTTTTGTTTTTTTGCATATCCAGTGAGGCCCACAAGTATGCAAAACCTTTACCTTGTTTGTGGAGGGCCCCACTTTCTGTCCTATTTAGAGGCACAGGACCATTAAGTTGCTATCAGATGTAGCGATTCTTTTCAGCATGTACCTGAATGTTAGAAACAACACATACTTCTGTGTACCCAATGATTAACTACAGTAGGGTATCCAGCCCATTTTTCCTCAGTTACTGCAGAGGTCTAATCACAAAACACTATAACCGTTTCAGTACATAACATGGCCAATAAGCCATGTTATTAATTTCTGCATATCTGTCTTCTTCAAACACAGAGCAACTATCCTTTTAACGCAGTAAATGAGTCAGGTATGCTGCATCTTTAGATGATGTCCTAAAATGCATAGCATGCTCCTTCTCCATACAATACAATACTTTATAATACACTGCCAAATGCCAGTTATGCAATACCAATAAAAATAGGAAGGTTGCCTGGGCTTTATTCAACAAGGTGAGAACTGGTCCCTGCTCAAATGTTCAGAGTTTACACCAGAAATATCAGTCATAGCTAGGGATGCCAGGTCCCTCTTCGCCATCAACAGGAGGTTTTTGGGGCAGAGCCTGAGGAGGGTGGGGTTAGAGGAGGGACTTCAATGCCACAGAGTCCAATTGCCAAAGTGGCCATTTTCTCCAGGTGAACTGATCTCTATCGGCTGGTGATCAGCTATAATAGCAGGAGATCTCCAGCTAGTACCTGGAGGTTGGCAACCCTAGTCATAGCCAACCAGTTCTGTTCAAAACTCAGAGAATGGTTCTGTGCAAACCACATGTGTGCCCACATGCACACAGCATATATGTAAAGTATGAAGGTGCTTTATTCTGAATCAGACCAGTCATCTGCCCAGTTTTGTCTACTTTGACTGGCGGCAGTTCTAAGAAAGAAGTCTTTCCCAGGCCAACTCCCCGAAATCCTTAAGCCTTAGCCTTTCACCACGGAAAGCATGTGCTCTACCCACTGAGATAGGGCCCTTTCCTTGGAGAACTTGAGGCACTTGGTGTTCCTTATCCTTCCCTATTCATTTCCCTTATCCTATTTAATGGGGAAAAGTACACTAACAGTGCATTCCTAAGGAGAGTTACTCCATTGAATTCCTAAGGAAAGTTACTCCATTGAAATGAATGGGCTTAGACTGGAGTAACTCTCCTTACGAATGTACTGTTAGTCAAACAACTAGGGCTTTTAAAAATTATTCATGTATTAGAAGTGGTTATCACAAGACTTTTTTCTACACCAGAATTCATAAATGCATTCCTTCAGGCCAGAATTCCTGTGAGAAATGTATATTCCTGTCAAGCAATGGAAAGTATCCACAATTGTGGAGGTCAACTGTTAAGGAGACTAAAATAACAAACTGTTGTGTGCAGGACAGAGGTTATCAGGTAACCTCTTGCTCTAATGGAAGGAGTAGTCACTTTTAACATTAAAAATACATTTACAAGAGAATAATAGTTTCAAATTCACACAAATATCAGATAGCAAACTGAAGGCTGATTTATAATGTACAGCAATATTAGGTGAACAAATGATGAAGCCACATTCTGGTAATGTTTAACTTCTTGTTTATCCAGGCATAAGAAATAATTATTAGTATTTGTAAGCTAGAAACTACTTTATATAAGTGTGATAAAAATTAAGTAAAGAGAGGGAGGGAGACAGAAACTGTCAGTCAGCAAAAGAGCAAATGCCCTTCATACAGAAAGTCATTGGTCTCAGACATTGTGGACACCAAGACTACGAAGGCATAAATGTTAGAAGACAACACTTTCATCTGATGCAGTACAAGTATGTGATAAATGGGGGGACGTGACTATATTCTGATCTCTTTTTATACACTGCTTCAGCACTATGGTAATAAATATAGACTCTTACCTTCAGTTAAACTGGAGGAAGTATGAACTGAATTGGGATCTATGTCTTCTTCAGGCTGGTACTGATAAAGTGTCTGAGATTGTTTGGGAGATATTTGATTATGCTCTTCTTTTAATGGAATAGGAGATGGTGGTGTTGGATTAAACTTGACCTTGGGAAAATGGTCACCCTCCTGTTTTTCATGCAAAGAATTTAGCCCTTGAGACTGAGTCATGTTGGATTCTTTAAAGCCTGTTAATTTGTTTTCTTTTTGCTTATTGTCTTTTTTCTTGTTAAGTTTGATTTTAAAGCGGGCGTTTTCTTCTTGCTCGTGTCTCGCTCGGTTCCCCTGGTTCTTCCTTTCCATTTCTGCCATGTTTTTGGGAATACCAGTTGTTGCCACAACAGGTTCTTTTTGAATGCTGCTTGCAGTGGTCATTTTATGATTTATCTGTGGCCCTTTGGTTGCTGAGATGGTGCTTATAGAAGTCCTTTCTTCATTCTTTTCAGTGGCATGGCTTGTTTTGGGGTGGTGCGTAGGAGCACTTGTGAGGGTCAGTGACAGAGCTTCTTCAATGTGTGAAAACGAAGGGGGTAGTGAAGAGGGGGTAACAATGCTTGCAAGATAATCATAGTCCTCACTTTGCTCCTGACCAATGCTCTCTTGCTCCATATGTGCTGAATAGCTGTAGTACTTTTTAGGTGGCTCCACCTGAGTTGTGTCTCCATCTGGTGCTTCCTGGTCATAACTGTAGGGATCGTCATAGTGCCTCTCTGGTTCACCATCATCTCTTTCAGATAGATTATGGGGATTTAACGTAGACTCATTACAGTCTGGGAGCTCATAGCACATGAGATCCCCTCCAGAATTGGGGCAATGGCAAACCTTGCATGGAGGCACATGGAATGTGTGCCCTGCTGCATACTTCTGATTGTCTTGGACACAACCTATTCGTCCACACTGAGGGCACCCATCTGATGGTAGCACAGCATCAATGCAATTTGGGGGGAGGTCTGGACAAAGCATAAACTGGCAGCTAATCTTGCCTCCCCCTTTGGGACATGAACATTCGGTGCTTCCAAAGTCGACAAAATAGGACTGCCCTTCGGGGACTTTGCCATTTATAAACCCTACATTCACACAGTCATAGTACTGGTAGCCTTCACAGGTGCAGCCATGTTGGAGACAAGTGGCACAGCATTCACCAGGCTCAAGCATTTCTTCAATGCAATTTTCCAGATGCTTACACTCCACACCCGTGCAATCCTTCTGAGCTTTTGAGAGGCCAATCCAAATAAGCACCAAAAATACAATGTTCATAGGGCATAAATGTGACACTTTGGGCCAGTCCATATTCTTCCTAAATAAGTGCTGCAAAAATCCAGCCTTCCTCATGTTTTATTAGGTTCTTTTTTTCCCCCTGGAATTTCGGAAAACTTGGCTCCTGGTCAGAAATATTTCCCTGGATTCTCTTTCGCAACTAGAGCCTAGGTTTATGAAAGAGAACTTTGTTAGAGGTTATACTCAGCACATATCCTGTTAAACATTAGAGATACGTTAAAATTGGGATAAAATTCCAACATCTGGAAACCTATGTATAAAATTAATCATAATGTTGTCCCAGCACTGTAGGCACCAAACTCCAAGATGCATGTTTTTCATTTCTCTCTGTCTTTTCCTCCCCCTTCTACCCCCTTTTTAAAGAGAAACAAGAAAGTTCACCTTTTATCTATTCATAAAATATACACATAGTAAAATAAAAAGTACTTGGTGCTTCAGTATATCATTTATATGCATTGTGTGATTATTATTTTTTTGTTAGCATTTGTTTTTTAAAAGAACAATTTTTGGCAGACAAACCAATGCATAGTATTTTCTTTCTTCAGGTAATACATTTTAAATATTTGAATACATTAATGATGAACTGAACTTTAAGTGGGGGATTCAAAACATCTATTTGAATATTTTGGCTTCCCAGAGTCCATTTTGAGCACTCCCAGATCTCTTCAGTTAGGGTATGATTTGACATGGGCTTACTTTGGCATCTCCTGCCATGAGCTCTCTGTGCACTGCTACCTTTTACTGACCCAAAAGCATGTAGCAGCACCAAAGGGTCAGCATCCACTGACTCCTAAATGCTTGTGCCCACATGGAGCAGACATTATAGTCACCAAGAACCACATTTGATTTATGGACACCAGGAACCATGGTACATTTCCCATTATTCCTGGTGACCAAAGACCATGCTGTGCATTTCTTGGCAGTGTCCAGTTCCTAATGGTGGACCCACCACTGTCGTTCCTTGCCACCACTGGCAGGTAAATTTGGGAAAGAGAAGGGATGGTGAGTTCATCTTGGCCCCAACATGCTTCCAGTGTGACAGGGCCTGCATTTTTGCATTATTCACATTTACAGAAAAAATACACAGTTGATCAGAAAGCAAGCCCTTTTCAAATATGACATGTATATAAATTGAGCATAATGGGAAAGAGCAGGATTGTGGCCAACCTTGTCTTGATGGACCCTACATACATCAACCGTATAAATATAAAAAGACAGCATGTGGCTCACATGGGCAAGCCTACAAATATGGTCCCAATTTTCACATTGAGCCAAAGGCTCTCATTTTCCATAGTGGGATATCAAGTCAAAGTTCTGTATAGGGAGAGGAGAAGGGTGTTGTTGTTTTTTTAGAACCACCACCCATCCCTCATCTTACTGAACATACCAAATAGACATACAAAGTAGTTTCTTGAGTATTGGGACCATTGAGCCAAGTACGTTAACTGGTAGGAGCTCTCAAACAGAACAGTCCTTCCCAAAACGGTCCCTTTAACAAGAGATGCTGGGAACTGAACTTGGGAACTTTTGTAGACAAGACATGTGCTTCACCAGGATGCTTCACCCCTCCCCCACATCTTTGCATTTCTCCCAACAGTACAAGCTGTTATCACTTTATTTGGTCTTTTTTAGCTTAGTCTTGATTATTTATACCTCATGCAGTTTTACTGGATTCAGTGAGAATGTATCAGGTAAAATCCTAACAGAACAGTGCTAATGATTACAGTATGTCCACATGAATGCAAGGGGCCCGGTAAAAATGCAAACTTGATTTTCTATTGCTGAAAATATGTGTTTAATTAGAGTGGTGTAAAGGAGAGGAAAACGAAGGGTCTCATGAGAATAGACCAGGTGTATGATCTTTCCAATTACATATTCCCCCAGCCAACCCAGCAAAACAACTGGCTATTCATAGATCTGGAGTGACATTCAAATATATTACCAAGTTAGGCACTAAAAGAAAAAAAATGACTTATTTAAAAATCAGTTCTAAAGATAATATTTCTAGTGGCAGAAGAATGTTATTCATTTCACTTTTTGATTTTCCATCCTCTTCAGAAAGCCTCGGCACAAAAAGAATGCAGCCATACCATGAACTAGAAGCATGGGGGATGAGAGCGTGTGCGGATGTGAAATGAATGCGAAATAGGATTGCTGACTCTTACAGAAGGAAATAATAAGGCTAATGCTTCAGTTAATATTATGTGTGAAGGTCAAAATCATCAGATGGATCAATTTTTTTCTCCGTTTTGGTTCTGCACATATGCCTGAAATGCTAGATGTATATATCTGTTTATTCCAATCACCCCAAGAATCACTCCAAGAGGGGGAAAGATGGGAGATTGATAAAATGCCTAGATCATCTGCAGAGCCACTTCAAGCCTTTCCTCACAGTCTTGCATCTATATTTATTTATTTATATTTTATATATTTATATTTTATATTTATATTTATTTATTTATATCTAGTCTTGCATCTATATTTCTAATGTTTCAGATATAAAATTAAGTTGGGCGTATGTGTAAATCACGCACCCACAGCATACCCATAGAAGAAAGCACCCAAAAACCCAGTCCTTTTTGTTTCAAAAAGAGCTATTGAAATAAATTTCTCAGTCCTGTCTGTAACAGCAAGTCTAAACTCCAACTGCTTTTGTATTTTTTGTGCTTTCTTTGCCTCTTCTCTTGTTGTTGCTTATCCTTTGCTACTAGGGTTGCCAATCGGCGAGGAGAAAAATGTCCTGTCCTTTAAAAAAAAAGGCTTAATGGGTTGTTATTTACCAGGTGATATTATTGATCTCCATACTATTAAAAAATTCAGATACTTATTTCCACACATTAAACCTCTTTTAAAGGGGCAGGGGCAGGATTCTTTTACCAGGCCAGTTTACAGGCATATTTGCTACTTTATACACTTCTCAATTTTCAGGTCCTCACAAGGCTGAGTGTTTTCCCCAGCTGGTTATTTTTTTGTCTTTCCACGTTTCCATTTGTGTTTCATCCTACCCTTCCTTCAAGGGGCTCATGACAGTGTCTATTGCCTCTTCCTCTCACTTCATATAACAACCCTGGTTTATCCTCACCTCACAGAACTCTCTGAGGCAGGATTTTCTGAGTGAAAGGGACTGGACCAAGGTCAACCCCTTTGACTTCAATGAACTTAGACTGGGATAACTCTGCATAGGATTGCACTGTATGTATCTGAATATGCAAGCTCAATTTTGATATAAGCTTTCAAACCATATATTGAACATGTTAAAACTGCCTTCTGTGTGCTTTTTTTAGAGCACACCAGATGTATAGGAGATTTTTGGGGGTGGGACATGGGGAGGCAGAGCATTGCTAATGAAGTGACCTCACCTCCAGATAATTGCCCAGAAGTGACATATCCATGTAAGTAATGCTCTAGCAATTCCCCAAATCTCTATGGTAAAGACCATAGAGATGGGAGAATTCCTAGAGCATCACAGATGCCACCTCCCCATTTTCTTCTGCAACTCAATTGCCCAAGAGCAAGAAAGATTGAGTAGGGCGGGAGGTTACCCACCGGGGAAAGACAACTGGCAGCCCTAAGCCTTATTGGCATTGTGCTTGGAGGTGGGTATGAAGCAAATCTTAACTTTAGCCTGATCTGTAGCAATTAAGTTAGGTTGGTCCTTGCCCTGTCTGATTCTCTCCCAGCAGTGGTGAATCCAATCTGATTCTTACACCAGTGTTTGGAGCCGGAGAGAGGACCAGAAGATTGCTGAACTGAGGTTTTAATTAACCTATATTAATTTAACTGCCTTGGGATTAAATAAAATTTATATCTCAGTGATAGGAAGACTTGAAGAAATTCTTTTTATATATATAATTTTTTTATTGTTTTTCCATACTGATTAAACACAATATTCAACAATCAATGTAAATAAGCATCAAGGTGTAGATTCCAATAAAAAATGTTGAAAATACATATATATAAATAAAATACGAAGACTTCCCCTACACCTCCCTCAATCTTGTCATTTATTTGTAATCTCCTTTGTTTAAAATTCTAATCCTAATATTATTACAAACATTTATAAGAAATTATTCTTTATTTAATATTACTCATAATCTAAGTGATCACTATTTCGATTATAACAATTTTCTATATTCAAGTAAAGAGGAAAAAAATAAGAGAGAAAGAGAAAATAGAAAAAAGCACTATTTTATAATAAAAAAGATGGATTAGATAATAGGTATCATTTTTTTACTTCCTTTAAAAATAGGCATCATTATAACTCCTCCATTTCTCCCAGACAACTAATAAGTATCTATTATGTTGATGTCATTAATTATTCTGTTTTTGTCAAAGCCAAGCCATTAATCAGTCCATTTTAGTTAAATCCCAAGAAATCTAGACCCTTTGAACCAGTCTCTTTATCCTGAATTTCCAGCATCTTCCTCTTTTTCTCAATAGCTTTAAACGTCGAAGAGCATCCTTGGAAATTGTTAGTGCAGTTCCCTCTGCAGAAATTGACAAGTGATAGTCAATCTGCAGTGTGGTTTCTTCCATCCCTAAGGCAAAGAGAAAGATCCCGGTGTTTCCAGCTTTTCGCCCTTTTAAGTTCTCCCAGTTAACATTGAAGAAATCATCTGGTAGATTATACAAACAAAAGTCAAAGTCTCTTACGTTCAAATCCATGGTTGTCAACTGTAATTGGTTCAATTACAGATGTATATCCTTTGGTTGTCCATTGTGGCTCTCCAGCTCCTTAGCAGAATTTAATTCTTCTTTTGATGGCTTGTCATTTGGAGAGCTTTCTTCTCCCATCTCTGATCTCAGTGTAGTAACTTGGTCTTTTATATCCTTGAGATCTTCCAAAATTACATCCAGTTTCCGATTGAAAAGTTTGTAGATATTGTTTGTCAGGGAGAGTAGTCGATCCATCTGTTGAGTCACACTTTCCATGGTTGCTGCTTCTAATAGTTCTGTTAAAATTTAATTAGTAAAGTCCAGACAGGTATATCACTAGTTCTTATGTTGTGGGTAGTGAAGAAATGTTGCAGGGGGCAGGATATAAAGTCGTAAGCCTGCTGTTACTTCCATTTGCCCAGGAACTTGGGAGATATTTGCCAGTTACACAGTAATGCCACACTTCTGGTCTCAAATCTCGTGGTGTTCTCGCAGTAGCATACGGTAGCAGACGCTTTCGGATAAGACGTGGCTTGAAGACTTGTTTACTCAGAAAAGCGTCTTCCCAAAAATGGGGGGAATCTCCTCCTCCCTCCCCTTTGCACATCTCTGTCTCTGATTGGTGGCTGTAACGTCATTCAAAGAGTCCCAATTGTTATGTCTACCCACCGATCAATTTGATAAAAATCCTGCCGGTTTATCCAGTGTTTTTAATTTTCAAAGAGTCATCCAAACATCAGATGGGGAGATACGGATTCAATAGGTATTTTTTAGCTCCCTCAAAACTTCCAGATCCAGGTAAAACAAAAGGATTCTTGTAACTTACTCAGATTTTAGAAGAGTAGGTATTCTTGCTTCTTTGTTGTTGCTTAGATGGTAGTAGATAGGGGAGATCTGAGCCTGATTCCAAAGAAACGTTCGTGGCAATGTTTTCCCCTCAGGCTGGCGGGACCTCGTCCAGGATTCCGAGAGTCGTCCGAAGGCTCTCTCAGCAAAACTGGGGGTCAAACCGCACTTAAAGGCAGCAGGGGTAGTCCTGCTTCCCGGTCCACTGTTTAGGATCGGGTAGGGGTGCAGGATTGCACCCCAGATTCGAACGATTCTTGGTTCCCTTGGGAGCCCCAGAGAGACATGGTGCTCAGATCAGCATCCCTAGCGGAACGACTTGAAGAAATTCTTGTAGCCTGCCCTGGAAAAGGAAGTGCTCTTCCACTGGGAAGTAGGGTTGGTAATTCTGACTGAAGCCATTCTTACAGATTTTTTTCAACTAAGTGTAATGCTGGAAATTCCTTAGGTTGCCAACCTCCAGCTTGTAGCTGAAGATCTCCTGGGATTACAACTGATTTCCAGGCAGCAGAGATCAGTTTACCTGGAGAAAATGGCTGCTTTGGAAGGTAGACTCTATGGCGTTATACCACATTGAAGTCCCTCCCTTGCCCAAACCCACCCTTCTCAGGCTCTACCCCCAAAATCTCCAGGTATTTTCCAACCCGGAGCTGGCAATCCTAGAAATTCCTGGAGTGGAACAGTGTTTAATTCTCCTGAAGGACTGCTTTCAGGAGTTTCCTGGAGACAAAGACTGATTCATAGAGATCCAGGCCCATCCTAGAGGATTGACAAATCTACTGTTAAGGGTGGAGCTGATTAATAAAAAGAGATCGAGGAGAAGACCTGGACAGAGGGGAGACAATGAAGAAGCTACAGCTTGGGAGGTTTCATTGGAATCCCAGAACTGAAGCAGGAAGAGCGCTGAAAGAAAAGGAATACATTCTGGGTATTTTTCGACAACATTGCTGGAAAAGCCTAAGAGGGTCTATTACACTACTAGGTTTTGCAATCTAGCACAAGCCACACAATGTGGCAGTATTGCACATGAAGCTGCCTTGTACAGAATCAGACCCTTGGTCCATCCCAGTCAGTACTGCATCCCAGCAGTGGCTCTCCAGGATATCAGGCAGAGGTCTTTCACATCATCTACTTGCCTAGTCCCTTTAATTGGAGATGCTGGAGATGGAACCTGGGACCTTCTGCATGCCAAGCAGATGCTCTACCACTGAGCCACGGCCTCTCCCCACAATTATAGAACTGACTAGGGTGGCAGTGGGGGCCATCAATGGCAGTCTTCACCAAGGGCACTATTTGTCCTAGGGCTGGCCCTGGTTAGCTCATTTCAACGCACACCATTAAGTGGAGTTAACAGATAGATCTGAGCATGGGTCCTAGTATGGTGCTGTAATCACTATGCCATGCTAGCTGTTCTCATCAGTATGCATGTTCTGCTTCTTGCAATGTTTACCATTTTATAAAGCTTTGAAGAGCACAGAAATAGAGCTCCCTAGTGACTGCTAGCACAGTCCGTCACCAACTTAGGTTGATGAGATAATGAGTAGATCTTTCAGAATATCAATGCTCTTCTATAAGGTATTGTGTGACATGAATTTTATTCAGATGTAGATTGTATTGAGTGTGCTAGGATTTAATTCAGTTAAGTGTGCCTAAAACTGCAGCTTTAATTTAGAAAATACAAACTGTATGGTAGGTATATGATCATATTTTGCATTTCTTATCACCACATAACTGCTAGCTCTTGCTGGCTTCAAACAACCATGGTACAAATACTAGCACTCAAGATTGCAAGTGGCAAACGGAGATGGGGGTCAGCAAAATCAGAACAAAAACAATATATTTTAAACAATGTGGAGGTAGGAGGGGAAACCACTAAAAGTGTTTATTTCCTTCTTTTAAAGATATATAAAACCTGTAATTTTGGGAAGACTGCACCAGCCATTGGATTAGTGTTTCCTTTCACACCCTCACAATCCGGAAATATGTGCTCTCACCAAAAGCAGTGAAAAAGAATTCTTGGCAGTTTCACCCAACCACTTGGACAGAGGTAAGTGAAGTGCTTCTCAAAACATGAATAAACAAATGGCAACAGAAATGTCTGTGCAGGGATCATCCTATCAAATGTACCGCATCAACTGCTGCCCTGAAGTTGAAACTTCAACTTCAACTGCCAACTAAGATAAGATAAGCAGCTGCTGAGAGGCCATAAGAACCAGATTGGGTGGGAGAAGATATAAGTTGAAATATAAATAAATTAAATAAATAAATTGCACAGGACTTGTGGGGAAGACCCCCCCCCCAACAAATGTTAGCATGCACAATCATATTATTTAGGAGTACTTTTCCTAGAAACCGAGCCTGAAACTCATCATTGAAAAGCCCAGAACATTCTGTGGATTGTTGACCAAGCATGAAGCCTGACAATAGGGTTGCCAGATTGGCTGGAGATCAGTTGTAATAGCAGGAGATCTCCAGCTAGTACCTGGAGGTTGGCATCCCTACCTGACAAACATCTACCACTCTGATGAACAAGATCAGTCTCATGAGTGATTAGAAGAGCTCTGACCAACAGATTGTTTAGGGATACTGAGAAGATGTTATGAGCATGGGGTTTTGCAGTCCCCTGGGTGCCAAAGGAAACGATTAATAAGGGGGAAATTAAGTCCACACTTCTGTCTCCACCTTTGAGGAGTGGGGTGCCACCATGATAGGCCCTCTGCCCAAGAGAAATATAGAAAAGGCCAGGAGGAAGGCAGGTTTGGTATATAGCAGCCTTTCTTTTGTTAACAGCAACTTGGTAATGGTAGTCAAAAAGGGCAAGAGTCCAGTAGCACCTTAAAGACTAACAAAAATATTTTCTAGTAGGGTATGAGCTTTCGTGAGCCACAGCTCACTTCTTCAGATACTTCTTCAGAAAGCTCATACCCTACCAGAAAATATTTTTGTTAGTCTTTAAGGTGCTACTGGACTCTTGCCCTTTTTGACTACTGTAAACAGACTAACACGGCTACCCACTGTGAATTATCCTCTTGGTAATGGTAATTAATGGTTTAGTATTAGGATTTAGATTGGTTAATATGCATTAAATTTGCTTTCATGTTTGCAACTCTTTGTTTCAAGTATATTTATTCTTGTTCAGTGGTTTGTGGTTCATCCCTCTACTACCTAGCATATTCTCTACTGGTACAGAATGTTGTTTTATTTGCTCATGCTTCAGCACTGCCTATTTATCTGTGTACATTATTTTCATATGTATTCCTGTATTGTGCATCTGATTCAGTTTACAATTTGCTTTCATAGCATATTGTACAGTAATGCCTTCCAATAAACCGTTTAATTCATATCAGTAACGAGGACTTCCGGTGGTGTCGCTGGGGTGAGTGCTACGTTTGCCCAGGAGCTCCTGGGTGAAATCCAAGTTTGCGTTAATTTTGGGGAGTTTTATACACCCCAACCTGACCCTTGCAAGTGGGTTGGATAGCAGGAATTCCCTGCAGCCCTTTTTTTGCAGTTTGACCTCCTAAATACTCCGAGGGAGCTTCCATAAGTCCCCCGGAGTTTTGGATGCCTGTCCTGCCTGGGCACTCAAGGGATAGAAATCGCCATAACGCAACTTCGGCATAAGACTCTACCCTTCACCACCTTATAACCAACACAAGGACTACTTTAAGATAAGAACCTCACCTCTAGATGCCCAAGTGAGTACACAAGAATTCCTCATTTCTTACTGGCGTTACCAAATAACCAGGGGGGGGGGGTAAATGAAGATATTCCCAGTACCCTTACTCCTCCCTTAATTGAATTGGATAAGTTTGACTTACAAAATCCACCAAGACTGGAGACAGGAGCCTTATCAAGTTGATCAGCTTAAATCAAAACAAAGAGTTAGAAGGACGCTTATGAGACGGACTAAAATCTCTACCAATGAGAAGCAATCTAGAGGGAAGGGGAGGGAGAATTACTCTCTGAGTTCCCGGTGAAATAAGACTTCCTGACACGTTTGCATAGCAAGGGATTTCTTGGACCGGAAGACCCTCTATACCACCCTCTGTATCATCTGATTCACAACAACAGGAAGTAAGTCGTAGGACCGGATACACGTCGCACTCGAGCAACACAGAAATAATTCCTGAAGGAAACAACCATCGAGAAGAGGCAGTAGAAGGTCAGCGGCGAAAGCAACTTCCGGAATACTTCCTGGTTTGATCCGACCTAGAGCGTCCGGCAAAACTCGCTGGTATTCCAAATCTTTAATAAGCTGTTTTACAGTGAAATTTGGACCTTTTCGATTCGGAAAAATTGTTAAGCTGATCATTGACTCATTCTTTATCAACTACAAGTTAGAGGGCCCTGTCTGAAGACATGTATTTTACCAGCCTTATTTCAATGTAAATGTCTGGATCTCGCCCCCGTTCTGGCTCACTACATAGCCCTGCCTACACAAAACTGAAAGACATTGCTCAAACCTTAACTATGGAGAAGAAACTACAAGACATGTTAGCCAAACAAACAGAAGCAACAACTAAGCAGTTTGAACAGATGTCAACACAGATGGCACAGCTGACTTCTATGATGACAAATCTTGGACAAGCATCTCAAGCCATCAACCAGAAATTGGATGTGGTTACAGAAGACCTCAAAGAGGTAAAGACTCAAATGAATACTATGAAGATGGATATGCAAACAATGGACCTATCAATTAAGAAAGTGATGGAAGAACACAAGGATACAAAGAAAAAATTAGCAAGCCAAGAAAAACAGATTGAAACAATACAAACTAATCAGACAGCAGCCAAAGATCAGATAGCCATGATGGAGATGAGAGTAAGAGAGACTAACCTTCGTCTGCGCAATTTACCAGATATGATGGGAGATAACAAAGAAACTGTAGTCCCAAATCTGGCTTACTTATTTCAAATAGAAGAACAAGTGTTGAGCCAAGCCATTAACAGAGCTTATAAAATACCATTACCTGCCAGAATGAAAAGATCTAAACCAAGAGATCTCATGATTGTTTTCTATGATGCAAAGATCAAGGATAGGATCATGAAGATCCATTATGACAACCCGGTTTCTGCAGGAGATACTCCTCTAATACTTCTAAAGGACATACCAAGACATTTACTTTCACAGAGGAATAATTACAAAGAATTTGTGTCTGTTTTGAAAGCTAATGGTATTAAATTCCGTTGGATTATGCCACAAGGCTTGGCCTTCACCTACAAAGAAATGAAAATGACAATCTCATCACCATCGGATGTGGGAAAATTTTTGAGGAAATATAAGACAGAACTTAAAGGATTAACCTTGGAACAAAAAGAAGAGGAAGAAGAAGAGGAACCACAGGGAGCAGAGGGAGGTGCTGAGTTATAGACTGAATATTTTGCTTCAATAATTATTACACCATGGCAAAAGTAATTTCTTGGAATGTAAATGGGTTGAATGAAAAAACTAAACGGGCTAGAATTTTTAAATATTTACAGAAATACAAATACTCCCTAATTTGTTTGCAAGAGACTCATATAGCAATAAAGCACAAAAGATACCTGGATAAACAAGTGCTTGGACAAGCATTTGTCGCATCGGCCAAAACAAAAACAAAGGGAGTAGTGATATATGCTCATTCTAGCCTTAGTCCTGAATTACTGTACAAAGACGATGAAGGGAGAATTGTAATAATCAAAACTAAAATATTGGGGGAAAAGACGATTGTGGTAGGAATATATGCACCTAATGAAGGAAAAGCAAAATTTTATGGACAACTACACGAACTGATTTCCCAATGTGCAAATGATCAGATTCTTTTGATGGGCGACTTCAATGGAGTTATTCTCCCAACCTTGGATAAAAAATCAAAAGCAAAAGACGAAAATGAAGGATGTTTGCCTAAAACCTTCTTCACCATGGCTTCAGAATTGGAAATACAAGACATCTGGAGAACAATGAATACAATAGCTAAAGAATATACTTATTATTCAGCAAGACACGATGCACACTCAAGGATAGATATGATATGGGCTAGTAAATCTATTTTTACGCAACTACGTAAAATTCAAATTGTACCAAGAACTTTCTCTGATCACAATCCAATTACATTTGAATGGAACAATAAACAAGCATTTAGATGGCGATTGAATGATAAACTTTTAAAGGATGACAAGATTCAAAAAGAACTACAAGATTTAATTAAAGATTTTTTTGAAATCAATCTTAATGGGGAAACTACGCTAAATATAGTTTGGGATGCATTTAAAGCTGTTCTAAGAGGATTCATGATACAGAAACATACGGCGTGGAAGAAAACCCAACTACAATTTACCAATAATATACTCTGGGATTTACAAAATTTGGAGCAAAAACTGGTTATGGCTCTACATGAAGAAGAGAAAAATGACATACAAATGAAGATTTCTGTATCTAAACACCAACTAAATTTGATAATAATGGAGGAAATGAACAAAAATTTAAAATCTGCTAAACAAAAATATTTTGAACATGCTAATAAACCTGGAAATTTTTTGGCAACCCAACTGAAAGATTCATTTCAAAAGAAGATTATAACAAAAATTCAATCCGCTAAAGAACCAGTTTATACAACCACGGATATACAAAAAGAATTTGTTTCATTCTATACTAAGTTATATCAGAAAGAAAATATCTCAAAAAAGAAAATAGACAAGTTTTTAAGTTCAATACAGATGAATGTCCTCTCAAAGCCCCAACAAGAATGGATAGATGCTCCAATTACAAAGGAGGAAATACAAGAAGCACTAATGAAACAAAAAACGGATAAGACACCAGGACCAGATGGAATTACTGCACTATTTTATAAAACATTCAGTGACAATTTAGTGAATTTTTTTGTATTACTTTGTAATACAATTTTGGATAAGGGAGCATCCCCAGAGACTTGGTCACATGCATTTATATCGTTGATACCTAAGGAAGGAAGAGATCCAGAAAAAACTTCAAATTATAGACCTATCTCACTGTTAAATGTGGATTATAAGATCTATGCTTCAGTCTTATCGAATAGGATAAAACATTTTATTAAGGACCTTATACATGAAGACCAAGCAGGTTTTGTTCCAGGAAGGCAAATTAAAGATAATATAAGAGTTTTATTAGACTCATTGGAATATTATGACCAGAATATTCAACAAACGGCGGCCTTTGTATTTTTGGATGCAGAGAAAGCTTTTGATATGGTCTCCTGGGATTTTATGAAAAAGATATTGGAAAAATTAAATTTTGGAGACCGTTTTTTGAGGGGTATATCGGCCATATACACATCCCAACAGGCAAAAATTTTGGTCAACGAATCGATGTCTGACAATTGTTCAATTAAGAAAGGAACCAGACAAGGATGTCCCCTGTCTCCATTATTATTTTTGTTGGTGTTGGAATCATTATGCTGTAAGCTAAGGAGTATGGAGGACATTCGCGGATTAAAAATAAAAAAACATGAATTTAAATTGAGAGCATTCGCTGATGACCTTCTGTTAATTTTGGAGAACCCAACACAATCAATGAAGATATTGCTGGAAACTTTGGACGATTTTGGAAATGTATCGGGATTTAAAGTTAACCAAGAAAAAAAAAAGACAATATTTAAGAATCTATCAGAAACAGAACAACAGGAATTTATAGCATATACAGGTTGGGAGAAGGCTAATAAGGTCAAATATTTGGGAATCTGGATCTCTGCAAAGAATAAAGAATTGATAACTAATAACTATCTTAAATTATGGGACAAAATAAAAACTGACATGATCATTTGGTCAAATAAAAAACTGTCACTTTTGGGACGTATATCAACAGTCCAAATGAATATTTTACCAAGGATGCTTTTTTATTCCAAAATTTGCCTATAATATCACATGTTAAATACTTTGATACTTGGAGGAAAGATGTATTAAATTTCATCTGGCAAGGGAAAAAGCCGAGGATTGCTTATAAACACTTGGTGGACTCTAAAGTTAGAGGAGGTTTAGCATTACCCAACTTTCAACTCTATGCTGAAGCGGCCGCTTTAGTATGGCTAAAGGACTGGATGAACTTATCTAATCCGCGTTTGTTAGATCTTGAAGGTTTTAACAATATAAGTGGATGGCATGGCTATTTGTGGTATGGTAAAATTAAGATACAAGCATCATTTCGTAACCATATAATCAGGTCCTCCTTATTTCATATTTGGATGAGATATAAACATATTCTTGAACCAGTAACACCGATGTGGATATCACCTCAAGAAATGTTGACATTACGCCCACTTAGATTGGACAAATTTATCACCTACCAAGAGTTAATTAACTGGGAAGGGGGAAAAAGCTCACTAAAAGACTTTCAGTTACTTAAAGACGATTTACAATGGCTTCAATACCATCAAATTAAATCAGTATTTACACAATATATGAAGAATGGATTTTCCAAAGAAAAATCGCCTTTTCACAGGTTGCTATTAGATAATAACACTCAACTGATTTCTAAAATGTATAATCTTCTTTTAACAATTTATTGTGAGCAGGAAATAATTAAACCAACAATGATTAATTGGGCTCAGACTGTGGGACATGATATTGCCCTAAACAAATGGGAAAGACTATGGGTGAAAGACCTGAAAGGAATAAATGCGCAGTCAATTCGAGAAAATATCTACAAAATGATGTATAGATGGCATTTAACACCTAAGAAGATTGCAAGGATTTACAAAGTGACATCCCCTAAATGCTGGAAATGTAACAAAGTTGTTGGTTCTTTTTATCATATGTGGTGGACTTGTGACAAAGCTAAGGATTTTTGGGATATGATTCATAATGAATTACGACTAATAGTACAAAAAAATATACCCAAAACACCAGAAATGATGCTATTAAGTATGATACCTGATGACGTTAATACAAAGGACTTTTTTGATTTATGCGACAACAGCTGCAAGACTGCTTTATGCAGCAAAATGGAAAGGGGCAGACACTCCTGGGAAAAAAGACTGGATTATGAAAATGTTTGAACTGGTGGAAATGGCAAAACTTACAGCTACTCTAAATCAAAAAGACAATGTTCAATTTATGGGGGAATGGGAGGCTTGGATGAAATATTGTGAATATGAATTAGGACTGGGGAAAATGGAAGAGTACCTTTTAATCTGATCTAGATGACATTGCTAACATTAAGAAGTGTAATCAATTATATTAATAGCATATTGTGATTGAAACTTAATTGAGATATAAGAATAATTAAGATCAGACCATATCATGATGGGATAGAATACTTTATTAAGAGGCGGACGGAGGTGATGGGGAAGTCAATAAATTTTCCTTTATTTTTTATTTTTATTTAGCACTTAAATAACTATAACAACATTACATATGATTTAGTTTTTTATATTACTTTTATTGTTGTTTGTTAACATGGAAAATTAATATTATAAAAACCAATAAAAATTTTCAAAAAAATAATAATTCATATCAGTAACGCTTTGGATTCTGCATCTTCCTACTGACAGTCACATACCAACTCCATTAATAAGAACCCATAGGAATAGAGGCCTCCTGCTTAAGGGGACTGAATTAACACTGAGCAATTTGCTTTTTCAAATTCTTTCTGTTTGCCTAACTGTTAACTTATACTTCTTTTGTCAGACCCTGGACTCACTTCTATTCACCTCATTGGGGTAAACCTTCCACTTTTTAAATGACGCCTCTTTGCCATTTATGGCTTCTTTGGGTTGTTAATTCCACAGACATTCTTTTTGACTTGGTGGTACCTTTCCTGACACGATCTATACATGTCTGGATGTCAGTCATTCTCTAGGAATTTGACTCTTGGCTTGGAGACTTCTAGCTTTGGCCTATAGACACCTATAACACTTTTCCCTCTCCAATAATCCTTGCCTAGTTCAGCCCCTTGATCTCTGCCCAACTGCTCTCCTTTGTCAGCAGACTCTCACTCTCAAGTTTTCTCTCATTCCTACTAACATCACCCTGAATGTTTTCGCCACCATCCCTATTGGAGCAGTCATCTTGAAACAGAGATTCCCCAGTTCCTGTCAGCTTCCCCCCAGATGTTAGTTTAAAAACTGCTCTGCCACCTTTTTGATATTAAGTGCCATCAGCCTGGTTCTCTTTCTGTTCAAGTGAAGCCCATCCGTTTTGCACTGCTTTGTAGGGTTCTGCTTGCCAATAAACCGAACTGAAAATAAACCTGAAATTAGCTGTTTCAGCAATATTCAGGTTTCGGTTTTACCGAATACCAAAAGCTGGGAATAAAGACAAAGCTGGATAGCCAATTGCCAAATCAGCCAAATAGGTATTCGCCTTTTTCGGCTTTGGCTTTTTCCTGGGGGATTTTTTTTAATGAACTCTGGGGGAGACATTTTTGGAGGTAGAATTCCCAAATTTTCAGGGTAGCTTAAAGGGACTCTCATTGCATGAATCCCGAAGTTTAGTAAAGACTGGGTCAGGTCCAATTTTATGGGGTCAGGAAGTGGTCACCCCCTTCCTCCATAGAGAAGCACTGTAAATTTTATCATACTTCTCTATGGAGGAGGGGGTGACCCCTTCCAAACTCCATAAAATCGGGGGCCCTGTCCTAAACTGTACCAAACCTTGTGTTTCATGCAAGGAGAGTCCCTTAAAGCTACACTGCAAATTTGGTGACTCTACCTCCAAAAATGCCCCCCTTAGAGAATTTTAAAAGGACTTACTTTTCACAGTCTGTAATGGCTGCTTCCTCTCCAATTGAGTCCTGGGAAAACTCAGTTTCCCATGAATGCTGGCCTTCAGCCTACTGACCTAAACTTTTCCTCTGAGACCACACAGCTATATTTCCCAATGTCACTGGTGCCAACATAAACCACAATCACTGACTCCTCCTGAGCACTGTCTATCAACCTAACTAGACAGTGTGATGTCATCAACCTTTGCACCTGTCAGCCAAATCACTATGCAATCAAATGCCCATTACAGACTCCACCCTCTCTATTCCTAATGAGCAACTACCAAATATCCCCCTCCCAACCCCAGAGAGGTATCCTCGATACGAGAAGATATTGGTTCATTATCCAAGGAAAAGGTCCCATCTAAGGGATCATATCCCACCACCTCAGCCTGATGCTCTCCATCCTGGAGACCCTCAATCTTCAATCCACAACAGCAAAGAAGCTGTCAACAAAGCAGTGGTTTTAGGGGGCAGGGCTGAGGCAGCCATGAGCACACACAATGACGTCACTTCCAGTGTTACTTCTGGAAGCGCGGCATCATCACAGCTGCTTTAGAACTCAAACCCCTTGAGTGTTAAATCGGCCGCCCTAGCCCCGCCCCCTAAAACCTCCCACCAAACAAGAGGGGGGAACTGGCAGCCCTACTGGTTTGGTTGTTTAAGTTGTTTAGGGTTAAAATAGGGTATCTACCTGAATCTAGGTGGATTTCTGTAGCAAGAATAATAATATGGTACTCTGACTTCTTCATCGTGATGTCAACAATATATTCTTTTTTCAAGAAAATTTGTCTGTGACAGCTCCCTCCTGCTCCCCCTCAAACTCCCTTGTTAAACTCCCAAGTTCAGCTCCCCTGTTAGAAGTCCCTGTTTGAAATCACTAGTTGCAAGCCCTAAACAGCTTAGCTGTAGTATTGTTATGATCATCTGATCTATTTCAACCACACTCAGCAACCAGAATTTCCCTGGATGCCACAGACATGGATTAATTTTCCATCAGCATTATCAAAATACATAGGAAATGTTGATGGGTGTGAAAAAGAACATTTTTATCACCCTGCACTCAACCTTTTGTAGGTTACAAACTAATTTAGATTCTCTTGGTATTCACATTGTAGCATATCACATGCAGAAACAAATTAGGATACAGTATGAAAAGTTTACTTCCTTTGGGCTTTTAAATTCCTTATTCATCTTCACTACTAAAACATGAAACATCTAGTCCAGCAGATTTCTGGTGCCCGTATTTACATATAAATACATATGTAATATTCAAAACCATGAAACAAAGAAAATTCCACAGCAAACAAGTGTAAATACAGCCAACATAATGTACTCTGTGCTCACTAACTGTATACAACTCAATGTAAATTTACAACACATAATCTAAATCTCTGGAACATAATGTATACATAAAAGGAAAGCAAAACTACTAAGGCAATATTAATGGGTAAAGAAAAGTGGTAACCAGAGACCAACCAACATAGAAGTAAAATAGATGACATTATTCCATAAAAGAAGGAACAGATGTTCAGCCAATCAGAAAAAGAACAGATGCTATTCTTAACCTACTTCAGAAAAAAAAATGGTTTGATTTAACCAGATACAGGAGAATGTGATTAGAAATACAGAAGAAAGAAGGTGGGCTGCAGAGGGAACAAATTATGAATTTTATAAGGAGGAAGCATGGGAGCAGGAATGATATGGTATGATATGGTTTGAGAATACTGAGCTGGATCCAAACTAATGCAAACAGAAGACCACTTGGAGAACAAGGATCCCTCCTCCCCTTCCTGCTGCTTCCGAATGTCTGGGAGGCCCAGGAACTAAATGGCATGTGCAAAACTGGAACACACCACCATCTATTAGTGGAAGTGTTTTATAGCTGTGAAAGAACACCTTTGGATCCAAACTTATATATTTAGGAATTGATGCTTCTAAAGTTCTCATCTGAACCTCTGCCGATATTTTGGCTTTCTGAATTACCCAGTTTTGTTTCTGAAACAGAACTGAAATATCAAAAATTGTCAACTGTTCTGAATTTTTATTTCCAAATTTTGTACAAAGAACCATGTATGTGTAGTTTGTTGTAGCATCCAGGCACCTCTTTCCTCTATGTAACCTAAGTGTATGAGCACCATTTTTTTTTTGTTTTTGTTTTTTTTTTGGTAGTGTTTTATCAGCCTGGATTAGCTTTCATGGGAAATCAAGATTTCACTTAGGAGACATTTTCCAAAGATGAGGAATTCATGTGCACATCAATAAAATACTGTTCAAAAATACTCTTGATGCAATCATTAAGGTTCCTTTTCACAGTATTTTATCATTGTCCAAAGAAACTTCAGCAAAACAGAGATGAGGGAAGTACACAAGACACATAGGAATTGAAAGGTGGAGCAAACAGTACACAATTCAATTTCAAAGTTTTTTTTTCAATTCTTCACTTAAACTGGAAACAAGGAAGAGTGGAATGCAGTGCAGAGAAAAATCTGAAAAAATCTGGGAATGGGGAAATCCCAACTTTGTGTGGATGTGTACGCATACATAGACACTGCCAGAGTGATTTCCACCAAGAGAAAAATAAGCAGCAGAAAATGAGACTTTGAGTCAGACTGAGGCATCCTGGCTCATGAACTGAACATATACCATACATTCACACTATAATACCGTATAATACCTCTATCACCATGTAGCTACAGATATTCTCCACTGCAAATTTGGATCAATGTGTTAAAATCTTCCACCTGTACTAACTGACAAAGCCAGTTCACACAGTAACTATGTATGAGCAGTTCCAGAAGCCCTTGAAAAGAGTCCTTTAGGGAAGAAACACTGCTGTGAACCAATGTGTAAAAGTATTCAGCCCCCACAATTCCTGTGATCATTGCAGCTATAAAATGTACTACCAGAGTCACAGCTTATATCAGTGTACAACTCAGTTGACAGTAGGGTTGCCAACCTCCGGGTGTGGTTGGAGATCTCCCACTATTACAACTGATCTTCAGGTGACAAAGATCAGTTCACCTGGAGAAAATGGCCACTTTGGCAATTGGACTTTGGCATTGAAGTCCTTCCCCTCTCCAAACCCCGCCCTCCTCAGGCTCCACCCCCAAAATCTCCAGGTATTTCCCAACCTAGAGCTGGCAACCCTAATTGATGGGGACATTTATCTGTGCTGTCCAAGAAATATGCCTCAACAGAGATGGTCCACATTTACTCACATGTGGAAGAAAGTTACTATCCCAAGCGTGAAGGAGGCAGGAGGAACATTTGGGTAGTATATAGGTAGTTTGTATGTATATTGGATCTCCTGTATATTTTCCAGCTGTTTTCAGTAAACCAAGACTGTATTCCTTGGTCTGTTGAAATTCACTTTTTGTGTGGGGGGGAACCAGATCAAGTGAGACCAAACCCAGATATCTAGAAATCTGCCAGAGCAAATGTCCCTCTGTATTACTCTTTCCTGAAATTCCAATTATAGCTAGTGTTCACATACTGCTATAATCAGATCTCCAAAATAGCACATAGGATTGCACTCACGTCTGATAATGAATTCTGAAAGAATTATTGGTCATTTGTGTCACAGTAAATTTTACTATAAGCGTCTATCTGGTATTTATTGTAGGAAATAAATTATCAGTCAAAGTCATCTAGACAACATCATTTCCATGATAAATAGTGAAACTATTGCAATATACAGTAACTTATTAATTGTACCATATTTTTCTGGTTCCCCATGGATCTCCTGTGTGTTTGGTTGTGGCTGCTCCTATAATTTTCCACACTTCTGACAGCAAGGGACTGATTGCTGCAGATAAGGCCCTGAGCTCTGTTAATATGTTTATGCTTTGATCTTCAAAACACTCTCCGACTGTCTAAGAACTTCTGTTCTCCTGAGGATAAGCAGCCAATCACACCCTTTCTTCTAAACTGGTTGGTGGTCTTGTAATGTTGGCAAATACACATCAGACCTTTTAAATTTAATCTCCCTTTTTGTGATTCAAAGAAGCAACCCTGCTGCTCTTCAGATAGCATTGTTAGTAACTGAAATGTATTAACTGGTTTATTTTCTCTGCCATTCTTTCACCATATGCTGTTACTTCCTTAGTTGTCAGAAGGTGCTTAGTAGCTAATTAACTACTCTGTTTGTGTAATGCCATATTTTAAAAAGGTGAAATACCAAAAAAAAAAAAAAAAAACACCCTGATTTCTATTTAGAAAAAATATGTGTGGTTGGACAGTAGAATGGGAGGGCATATTCTGATACACATGAACCTGGCTTATTCCTAGTCAAAGCATCAGTATTTTCTGGTCTGACAGGCAGTGACTCTTATCAGGGTCAAACTACATGATGCACATGGCATGAGTTCAGTCAGGGGTCCCCTGACCCAATTTATAGTCATACATATTTAAGACTCAGAGGTTTTAACTAGATTATTGGTATCTTACTGTTCAAATATTATATTTTAATAACTGAATATAGTATTTAAAAGATTTATGCCAATAAAGGTTTGATTTGATTTAGTCATACATATAATGAGAAAACTCACCTTCCAATGCACATCATTGCTCAATAGTTTCAGGAGGATAGTTTGTAGTAGCAGAACAAAACATGAGTCCAGTAGCACCTTAAACACACCCCAAGAAATTCCAGGATATAACCTTTCATGAGTCAAAACTCACTTCCACAGATAACAAGTAGGACTGAGGATCCAACAGCCATTATATCCAGGACAGAAGGTGGGAGGGGTGTTACCAAGAAGGGCCAGTAGGAGTCAGGATGCAGAGGTACAATACTATTTGTAAGCAACTTGGTTAGAGCTGAGAGATTTGCATAGAGGAGGGAAATGCATGAAATTAGCATCTGGAATGAGATAAGAATCTCATGTCCCTATTCAGTCCTGAGGGTCCATTCCTGAACATGTTAATGAATTCTACTTCAACAGTCTTCCACTGCAATCTCCTTTGAAGCTACTTTGTAGGAGAACTGCCACCACTAAGTAAGCAGTGGACTGTCCCATAAGATTTCTGGAAGGTTTCTGAGTATTGTGATTTTTAATGTCCATTTATTCTTTGGTGTAGAGACTAACCTGTTTGTCCAAAGCAGAGAGTAGAAACGCACAGTTGACACTTGATGGCGTATATAATATTGGAAGATGAACAAGTGAATGAACCTGAGATGATATGGCTGGTGATTTTACATCTAGTGATCCTGTTGTTAAAGCATATATGAGGACAAAGTTGCCATCTTGGTTTATTAAAGACCCTGGTCCCAGATAATGGTCCCTGGTCTCTTTTTACCAAAGACTCTTCAGAATGAGGCCTATTCGCAAAGGAGGACCTAAGCTCATATCTAGACTTTACCAATTCAGACTGCCGGTAAGTTCTCACATGACTGAAAGCTTCTCCATATACCTTCCATCTCTCCATGCTTACCCAGGATTTGCATGAATACAGTGTGCAAATTGCCCAACATTTTTTCTTAGGGCTAATAAGAAAGGAGTGGAAGGTGAATGGCATTGCGAGGTAGGCAGGCCTGGCAATGTGGAACAAAGGTGAAGTCAAAGCCCTTCTCATGCATACAGAAATGTGCCAAGTATGATATCACTGTCCAAACACTATGCCTTCAGTGATCATTCTCTGTTTCTTAGGGTTGTCAACCTCCAGATGGTGGCTGAAGATCTCCCACTATCACAACTGATCTCCAGGCAATAGAAATCAGTTCCCCTGTAGAAAATGGCCGCTTTGGCAATTGGACTCTATGGCATTGAAGCCCCTTCCCTTCTCCAAACTCCACCCTCCTCGGATTCCACCCCCCAAATCTCCTGATATTTCCCAACCCGGAGCTGGCAACCCTACTGTTTCTTGAAGAGCAGTTCCATCTCAGCCAGCATTGCTGTGCTTCTGTGTGGGCTTGAAGAAGCTGGAGCCAGGCAACCTGGACCGGAGCTTGTGGCTCAGGAGAACTGGACATTCTGATGGACAACAACAGTAGCAGAAAGAGGCTACAAGGCTGGCCTGAGGTTATTGCAGCTTCTGGGAGCTGTTGGTATTGTTGGTGTGGAGGCAGTTGGCTGACTGCTGAACGGGTACTATACAAGGATCAAGATTTTATAGCGTACAGGAATCCTCAGTGGTTGCATAATAGTCCATGTAGAAATGTCCCATTATTTATTAATTATCATTACTATTGTTTATGTAACACCATTGTTGTGCATAGCTCTTTTCTAGGTAATATAACTGTTAAATCCCCATTGGGGCATCATATTGAAGATCTGGATATGGGAAACAAAAACAAATCCACAGCTGTTACAACATTTTGGAAGAACATTACAGGCTTATTAATATTCACCCCGTAAGTGTATATTTTCCAATTTGTTCATGAAATGCAGGAAGGTATTGAGTGGAGAAAAGAATTTATATAAACTGCATCTTGTAAAAAGGTGACTCTTCTGTAGATGAGTGCCTGCAGGCGGCTAGCCAGGAGTATTTGGATTTAAAATGGATTGGTCACATTAATCTCCAACATCATGAGACAAAGGCTTTAGTTTGGTTCAGACATATTGCGGTCAGTAATTCTTGTGCTGGTCATTGACCGTAATAAAGATTATCTATCTATCAGTCAGTAATCTCAGTTCCTCAGGAGCAGAACACAGAGGCATAAGAACAGAGATGCCATGACATATCAGACCAGTGATTCATCTAGACCAACATTCTGTTTCACACAGTGGCCAACCAGTTGTTCTGGAGAACCAATGAACAGAGCCAAACATAGAGACCAAGGCCTTCCCCTGATGTTGCCTTCTGGCTCTAGTATTGCAGGAGAAGAAGAAAAAGGTTTCTCTGTTCATTTTTCTCCATCCACTCATACAGGGAGACAGATGCAAGTTTCAACTTCTTTCCTCCCCCTGGCTTTCGCTCCTCCTTCCTGGTTCTGTCCACAGCTCCATCCCTCTGCTCTCCTTCTTTTTCCTGGCTCTACTCTGCTGTGTTCTTTGTCTTCCCTGTGTGTCAGCATTGCAGCTACAGGTAAGTGGGACCTTCTGTGCTTTCCCAAACATTCTCCCAACAGCCATGGCTGACCTTCCTGGCCACTGCCCTAGAGGCTGAGGGACCAGCTGCCAACAGGTTACACAGCTACCTCCTCCGCAGGGAGCAAGCAATAAAAGGGACTCGGGGTTTTTACCTCAACCTATAGAGTTTCTGGTCTAGCCTGGTTCCACACTCTGAGCTACTTGACCTGTAGGCACAGTAGGGTTGCCAGGTCCCTCATCGCCACTGGCAGGAGGTTTTTGGGGTGGAGCCTGAGGAGGGTGGGTTTTGGGGAGGGGAGGGATTTCAATGCCATAGAGTCCAATTGCCAAAGCTGCCATTTTCTCCAGATGAACTGATCTCTATTGGCTGGAGATCAGTTGTAATAGCAGGAGATCGCCAACTACTACCTGGAGGTTGGCAACCCTAAGGCAAAGACTGAGCTCATTGCATCTTGGCCTCCCCAGGTATCTGCTTCCCTCCACCTGCAGCACTGACACTTTATGCAGATGTATCCCAAAGCTGCCAACATGGCACTTCAACTTGGCATTCCAGAATTAAGTTAACTGAAAATTAAGAAGTGGGAGTAATGTGTCTGCTTCTCTCGCCCACGCCAACAACTCACTTAGTTTATTTTGAGGCTTTGTTGACTAAACAGACTTTGCTAATAAGAATTACAACTACCAATTAGAGTCTTTTAGCTGAAGGCTAAAAATTATTGTTTTAGTAGAAGACAAATGGGAATACATGTTGCAAATACTCTAGCTAAAATGTTAATCACCACCATAGATTTCAAACAAACTGAATTCAAACAAACATTTTCAGGGAAAGTTTTTACAATAGACAGCCCAAAAATATGCTGAGAGAGAACATCTATGATTTCTGTTTCTCCAGCAATGAAAGCAAAATCCATGAAACAGAAGTTTGCATCTATCATTCCGTTAATGAGTCTGCAACTGCAGATGTAACCCATCAATCAAAGCAGCTCACACATAATCTTGCCATGAAAGATAATGGAATTAATTTGATTCGTTAGATACAGAGATGCACGCCCCTTTGTTTCATGCAATCATGCAAAATGCTGCCGCTGAGAAAGAACAATATCACCAGCTGTAGCTAATAGAAGTCTCTACAACAAATAATCCAACTGTCAGGCTCCAGCTCCCAAGGTATGATGAAGCAGATGAAGCCTCAGTTGTTGGGGAAGTAAGAGGGTCTTGTCTGGTCTTGTCTCATGTCTTGTCTTGTCCTTCTCTGACTTTGAGGTAGAGGTCTGGCTGGCCCATCTTCTTGGCTACCCCGCTTCCTGTCTTTTCAAGGATTTCCCATGGGTGGGGCAACCCTGGGCTCATCTAAAGCCCCATGAGAGGAGGTGTGGTCCTGCTGGGTTTGGATAACTGAGGTGGCTGGAGTCCTGACCCCAGCCTTCTCTTCCTGTGCTCCACCATCCCCTGCTATGTTAGGGAGTCTCTTCTCTCACCAAGGCAGCCTCAGAGGGGCGAGGATGCTGCTGGCCCCCAAATTTTCAGTGTGGCTCCATGGGACTTTCTTGCAAGAACCCCCAAGTTTGGTGACGATTGGGTCAGGGGGTCTGGAAGGGGTCGCCCCATCCTCCTCCATAGAAAATAAAGAGCAAAGTGGCTGCATTCTGATTCTTTAGTGTGATCTTCGCTATGTATTTCAATGGAGGAGCCGGGCTTTAAACGGTGGGAAAGTTTGCCCAGCTCCTCCATAGCGATACAATGTATCCTACAATGTATCCCATGACAAATAATAAACTATTCATGAAAGCTACATTAGTTTCTATTGTGGATTACCTTGTGGCACAGGATGCTGTTATTGCAGAGTTGCAAGCTACAAAATGGAGGGGTTCCAAAGTCATAAAGTGCACTTTTAAGAAAATCTGAATGCTGCAAGCTGACTTTACGGAGTTTTGGACAACAACCAAAATGTCTGATTTATATTGTTAATTTAATTCAATTTACGAAATCCTTGTGGCTTGATTTTTTAACTACATTATGGAATCAAACACATTTTTATACATTTTATAGATTAGATTGGCAAGTGCCAGCCAGCCATTCTGAGATTCTTGGGGGAAAATATGCCCAATCAAATTATGTCTTTGCTTCATGTGTGTGGTTCTTTGTTTCCTAATGATAGTGGAGCTTGGTACCAGATTTCCCCTACAAACCAGAATCATATTAAAATATCTATTTTGGTTTCTTTTGTAAATTATATGTTACGATCCTTTATTGCCACAGGAAGTTGTTGTGGTCTTTTCCATAAGTAATATGTGGCTTACAATGAGCTATGCTAGGCTATACTTTATCAACCAATGGCCTAAATTAAGGTCATGATTCTGAGAAAGCTTTATTACTAGAGATGGTTTCCCACTGACTGAAACAGGATTACTTCTATGCTGAAAACACAGGGACCAGGTGAGATATATTGAAGGCAAGAGATCAGCATTTAAATATGGGTCCAAATGTTCTATGTAGTCTTTAGAATTTAATCACAGTGGTGGCATTAAGGATTTTACTACATCATAACTAAGAATAACACCTAATCATACCCTGAAATTCTTCTCAGCTGCCTGCCCATGCCCATCCTTGTCAGCACTGGCCTCTAACAACAAGTAGCATCTTGGATGTTCTAGTGGCCAGGGAAGATCCTCTAGGATGGAGCAGGGCCCTCTTCCTTAGGCCTATGTACAATTTATCCTGGCTGATCTAGAGTGAATGTAACCTAAAACTAATGAAACTTTGCCAATGCTGCAAGAGAGAAGAGTATAAAAGTGTGCCAGATCCACTGTTGCTACTAGGGTTGCCAGGTCCCTCTTCACCACTGGCAGGAGGTTTTTGGGGTGGAGCCTGAGGAGGGAGGGGCTTGGGGAGGGGCGGGACTTCAATGCCATAGAGTCCAATTGCCAAAGCGGCCATTTTCTCCAGGTGAAATGATCTCTATTGGCTGGAGATCAGTTGTAATAGCAGGAGCTATTACCTTGAGGTTGGCAACCCTAGTTGGTACATAGGGTTAAAGCTGTCTTGGATCTCAGGTGAACTGATCTCTATTGGCTGGAGATCAGTTGTAATAGCAGGAGCTAGTACCTCGAGGTTGGCAACCCTAGTTGGTACATAGGGTTAAAGCTGTCTTGGATCTTTGGTGGACTGCTACCACCTAGAGGTCTTAACCATTTTTGATGATCATGATGATGGACTATTCCAGGCTAGTCTTGGATATCTGCTGCTGGAACACTTATGTGTGTGTATGTCAGGGAAAACATCTTCCTCCCCCTCTCTTATTCCTGATAGAGAGAATTAAACAGCATGCTCAACTGGGAAGTTAACTCAGAAAGTCTGTCAGAGCCAAAGAGTGAATTTTAAAAGGTTTGTTCTAAATATACACACAGACAAGCAATTGAAAGAAAAAGAAGAAAACAAAGTTTCTGGCTAAAGCAAAATTTACAAGTTTTGTGGTAGTCACACTTCTTTTGTGAAAGCAGGCTGAACTCCCCATGGCCCCCCAGTGGTTGAAAGCTTCAGAGCTGATAACTGGTGGTCAAACTGCAAAATGATCTCTTCTTATGAGTCCATATTCCAGGGGTTCAAGGGAAAAGTGGGGTTTATATTTGACCAATCAGAAAGCGGGGGCTTGTTTCCTCAGAATAATGTGTGTTTTGCACCCAGCCGTTTTTGGTTGTGTGCACAATGAAGAGCAGGGTGCTAGGGTCTTTGGTGGGCAGGTTGCCCCAGAGGTGTCTGATGGGAGGAAACTCTCCATTGTCCTCCCCTAGGGTTATATCTTACTGGCTTGAGGGACAGGCAGCTAAGTGTCAAATCCAACTTATATAGAGCTTTTGGTCAGCTAAGATGTTCATACAAAACTGGCCTGACAGAAAAATAGGTGTTCATTCATCACTGGGACCTACATAATTCTGTCTACGTATCACATTTTTATCCCACCCCTTCAGGGTGGGATATCATGCCTATCAAGTTCAGGATATCATGCACAGTCTCCCCCCCTCCCCCCACTCTCCATTTTATCCTCACAATAGCCCTGTGATATTGGTTAGGCTCAAGAGGGAGCAACTGGCCTGAAGTCACCCATTGAGCTTCCTGACTTGGTAGAAATTTGAACCTGGTTCTCCCAATTCTCTGGCCATCTGCCTTGAGTCTAAACAAGAAAGGTAGACTGTAAATGAAGTAAATAAGTAAATACACCATTCTAGCTGCCTAGGTGCTTCCTAGGCACACACTTGTTTCAGTCTTAATATGCAAATCATCAGAGCAGGGTCTTCTGCAGGTGCCAACCTGGAAATGGCAGACTCCACAACTGCCCGTACACAAGCCTTCTCTGTTGTAGCCCCCATCTTGTGGAAAAGCCTGCCTGAGGAGGTCAGAAGGCTCCCAGTCTTACTGCTTTCTGTAAACTATGCAAAACTGAATTATTCAAGAGGGCTTTTTTCTATGCAGGCGATAGACTTGGACTGTACTAAATGCTTCACAAAGGTACTTAGAAAAAGTATTAGTGGCTATGGACTGTAGTACTGTGTACTAGGATCATACTATGGAATTATGCATCATTTAATGTGTCATGTTAAACCTTATGCTTTGCTTCAGTTCTGTTTTTAGACTTCTGGTTGGTTCTACAACCCTAATCTTATTGCATTGTTTATTTAATGTCCCATCTGTCAATTATATTGACTCACTCTGTGTGATCCGCCTTGTGTCCAAGTGAGAAAGGCAGACTATAAATAATGTAAATAAAAATATATTTTTAAAAAATCCTTAACAGATTGTTCTACGCGCATTCTGTGTTGCAATGATGTGAGTAGATGGCCTACAAGGGTATCATGTGACAGTTTTAAATACAGTAAGTATGACTGTGGAACACCTTTGTGGCAAAACTTACAGCATCCCTACATTCACAGTATCAGAATTCCAACTGAGTACCAGTTACTTGGCATTCATAGAGTAATTTCTTTTGCTTTTATATTAGTTTCCTAAATGAAGTTACTAAATAATATTTAGAGTGTTGTGAAATAACACATCAGCAGACAAATTTACAGGGTTGCCAAGTCCCTCTTTGCCACCGGCGGGGGTTTTGGGGGTGGAGCCTGAGGAGGGCGGGGTTTGGGGAGGGGAGGGACTTCCATGCCATAGAGCAGCCATTTTCTCCAGGGAAACTGATCTCTATCGGCTGGAGATCAGTTGTAATAGAAGGAGATCTCCAGCTAGTACCTGGAAGTTGGCAACCCTAAAAATTTCGTTGTCTAAATTTATTTTTCCAAGTTCACAGAATAATTTCTTTTGTTTTTATGTTGGTTCTCTAAATGAAGTTTACAAATTACTAATTAATATTTACAGTACTGTAATATAAAGCAGAAGCAGACAAATTTAGTTGCTACAGACCTTCACACACTAAACCCACATAAACTTCCAAAAGCAAAGCATCGTCTGATCTTAAATTGTAATCTATAGTTTTAAAATATGGGACACATCCTTCAGGAACGCCAGCTGGACATGTCTTACTAAAAAAAATGTCACAAGAAAACAACTGAGCTTTGTCTGTGCGTGGATCTATTGTTACAAATAGAAATTAAAAACAAATCAACTTCTTTGACTATCGGGCAATATGTAGCTAATGAAAATGCTCCCTTCATCTGTGTCAATATCTTGTTTTGTTGAGTGCAAAAAACAAAACAAAAACAAAAACCTATATCATAAATTATGGCTGAGTTGATTAAAATGAATATCCCTAGCATATGGTATCAGCTGATAAACACAGCAATCGGAGCATGGTAGCTCCTGCACAAAATGTTCTGCTTTTGCCAATACATCTTCCTCTTGAAAATTAGCTACTTTCATGCACTTCCCAGTAAAGGAAAATTATAACCACAAGAGGAATTAAGCAAAGGAATATAATTCATTACTAGAAGGGAGAAAGAGAATGAGCTAATGCACAAACCATCCATATTTGTTGCCCATAGTCTATTGACAACAGATAACAAAGAAAGAGTCAAACTTCATGCAAGAGAAACAAACACTCAGAAAAAAATGATATGCAAAAGAGAGTTCGCCAAGAAGATAAGGTTTTAGTCTGATAAAAAGTACCATAAGGTATCTATAAAAATAAACCAGAGTACGTACAGCTACAACTCATCTTCCCCAGAGTCCTAGACCTGCCAGATCAGATCACTGCATTTGAATTACATTATTTCTGTATATTATGTCCTTGTCTTGCATTTTGCCTAAGCTCTGATCACTGGGGAGGAAGGGAACTCTGCTTCTATAGAGGGACTGTGTGATTTAAGGCAGGGTTTCCAGAACGGCATCTTAGTTAGCTTTCCCCAGTGAAGAAATTTGTCTTTGCGAAACAGAACAAAAGATAGGCTGTTTGCCTAGAAACTGATGTGAGTGGCCTATGGCAAGAGAAATTCTGGCCTGCTTTAGATGTTTATATAGCAGTGTGGTTGCTGCCAATCCCAAACAGGGAACCACATGTATGTCTATTTGCCTGGAAAGTCGTCTTTGTGAACCGGTATAATTCAAGCAGGGAGAGCTGTCTGTGCTAGCATGATTGAAATCAGTTAACCCATATGGAGCAGCCAGTCAGCACTCTTGTCAGTTGTGAACTGGTACTTCCATGGGCAAGAGGTACAGCCCTTATTTCTGAGATCATTTGCAGCACTTTTTCAACTACTGCAAACCAGCAAACGGTAGTGGCTCCCACTTTAGAACTGAAGGAATGCAAAGGAAACATCAGAAGGGAGTGAGGTCTTCAAAAGGCTTTCTTATCTGTGTGGCTCCTTTCCTTTCCACTCAGAACAACAGAGGTGCCATGCTTGTAAACTGGAAATTTGGCTGGCCACTGTAGGAATTAAGAGGGCTATCCTAAGCAGTTCTGCTCAGAATCCTACTCAGGTCCATTCAATGAGGCTTATTCCCAAGGAAGTCTTTTCACAGTGGCACTGTAAATGGACTTCTGGTCCAATCCAGTTATGATCTGCTTGAATTCTTATACGTTTACATCAATAGAACTACCTTGCACTGGCGTTAGTCAAGAATAGGGTTGCCAACCTCAAAGTACTGGTTGGAGATCTCCTGCTATTACAACTTATCTCCAGCCGATAGAGATCAGTTCACCTGGAGAAAGTGGCCGCTTTGGCAATTGGACTCTATGGCATTGAAGTCCCTCCCCTCCCCAAACCCTGCCCGCCTCAGGTTCCGCCCAAAAAACCTCCCACTGGTTGCAAAGAGGGTCCTGACAACCCTAGTCAAGAATGGGTCAGCAAATGTAAGGAGAACATCTTGTGGGTGGGGTATTTACTTTTGGGTGTTAATTTTCTGAAGCAGTGCCAGCTGTCCTCCACAATGAGCATTCCTTTTCACAATTACTTGTACTTTGCACCTGTCTGACATTTAGATGTACATAATGTATTCCACTTGGGTAAAGGGCAAGATCTATAACTATTATGATCTGTGAAATCATGGCCAATGTATTACTTCCATACTGAAGCATCATGGAAACCATGCTTCTGTAGATGGAAGTCAATTTTTTTTAATTAATTTTGTTTACACCAGTCTTATTTCTTCCTTGCTGATGGATATGATCTATCAAAGGCTTGGAACATTTTCTCCCATAGCAAAACATGTTTAAACTACCATCTGTTCTTTGTAGAAGGGCACAATAAGATCAGAAACTATTTTACCACTCCATAAATTAAAAACAGAGTTTGGATAGCTTGCTCTAAAAATGAAGTAAGGGATGATTTGGAGTCCGATGACAGGGTTTTTGTGAAGACATGCTTGATATAGCAATATTAAAGTGGACCTTTTGTTTGTGTTAAAATCTCAAAAACTGCTTGAAGATGCAAAAGATAATGACACTTTAGTTGGATTGCCATCTGCCAGTCCCGGTAAATGATCTCCAAGATATTTTCCTATTGACTTTAATGCAGCCAATTCTGCAGCTAATTCTGCTTCAGAGTCTCAATCTGCTATATCTGAAAAGTATCACTGCAGATAGAGTTGCATCAGGAACAGAAGCAAGAATGTTTAACCCAACATTAGATATTCCAGTCTGTACCACTGGACCACGTGATGACCTTCTCTTCCAGTTTTTCACCTCTTGTTGACTCTCCTCATTCTTTTAAGCTCCTCATTCTTCCAGCCATCTCCTTTAAACCCCTCCCCACTGCTCTTGACAATCTGTCCTTCTGAGCTCACTCACTCCATTCCTTCCCCAAAATCAGAGCAGTTTAGCCCATGGAGCTCACTGCTCAGATATGCTGCAGCCCACTCACATGAGAACAGCTCAGAGGGCCGAAGCTTCACCACAGAAATTTGTATTGCATAAAATATAGATGCTTGCTTACATAAGAACATAAGAAAGGCCCTGCTGGATCAGACCAAGGCCCATCAAGTCCAGCAGTCTGTTCACACAGTGGCCAACCAGGTGCCTCTAGGAAGCCACTAACAAGACGACTGCAGCAGCACCATCCTGCCTGTGTTCCACTGCACCCAAAATAATAGGCATGCTCCTCTGATACTAGAGAGAATAGGTATGCAGCATGACTAGTATTTAACTAATAGCCATGAATACCCCTTTCCTCCATGAATATGTCTACTCCCCTCTTAAAGCCTTCCAAGTTGGCAGCCATCACCACATCCTGGGGCAGGGAGTTCCACAATTTAACTATGCGTTAATACTTCCTTGTATCTGTTTTGAAACTCTCACCCTCCAGCTTCAACAGATGACCTCGTGTTCTAGTATTATGGGAGAGGGAGAAAAACTTCCTTTTTAAAATTAATTTTAAAATGCTTCCTTTTGATCATTCTGATGAATAGGGTTGCCAACCTCCAGGTAGTAGCTGGAGATCTCCTGCTATTACAACTGATCTCCAGCCGACAGATCAGTTTACCTGGAGAAAATGGCCGCTTTGGCATTTGGACTCTATGGCATTTAAGCCCCTTCCCAAACCCTGCCCTCCTCAAGCTGTGCCCCCAAAGCCTCCCACCGGTGGCAAAGAGGGACCTGGCAACCCTACTGATGAACCTATTACATTATATATTAGAAAATAATGTACATGAGCCAAAATGCACCTTCACCCCTCCCCTCCACCAAAGTCACACACACACACACACACACACACACACACACACACACACAAATCTACTTTGCCTGACATTCACTGATAAGTAATACTGTAGTTGTGAAAATTCCAGGATTAGATAAAGTATAAAAGGAAAAAAAAGGGCTCTGGAGTATTTTGAATACCTGAAAGCTCAAGATCAACCAACAACCCAGCACATTAAATCATTTTCCTGAAAATGTCTTTCTTTTGTTTCTTTGACACTTCAGGATATAGCAGCATTCGGAACTATAAATATCAGATTAGAAAAGAACCCGTCCATCAAAAAGTCTTTTAAAAACACTTCTGCTTAAAAGCAAAATGAGGCTGGAAATCCATTCACTGTTATGGTCTTCTGGGGCCAAAGAATCATCAGAGAGAACATGCAGTAGATCAGGGGTGGGGAACCTCAGGCCCGGGGGCCGTATGCGGCCCCCGAGGACATTTTTTGTGGCCCTCGGGAGCTCCGGGGCCCTGCTGCAGAGGCGGGGCGCAGGGCGGCCCTCCCAGAGGGTGTTCCTGGCGCCACGGCTTACAGTGGTGCTGCGGCGCCCTTTGGACCTCCTCTCACCGACTGTCGGCTGTTGAGCAGCGAGAGGGAGGGGGAAAGAGGCTGGCGGCTCCTGGCGGCAGAGCATGCATGCAGGAGCCAATTGGGCTTCAGGGGGGGCCTTTTGTGGACTCTGGGAGGAAACGGCATGGAGACTGGGGCCCGGTCGAGCGGGGCTCTGTGCGCCACCGGGTGTGTGTGTGGGCAGAGGAGGCTGGGGCCCGGTTGCGCGGGGCTAGCGGGGGGGTGTATGTGGGGGGGAAGGCTTTTCTCTCTTTTCTTCCTCTTTTTCTGTCACTCTTTCTCCTTTCTCTCCCTCTTTTTCTGTCTCTTTCTTTGTCTCCCTCCGTCCTTTTCTTTGTCTCCCTTCGTCCTTTTCTTTCTTTCTCCCTCTCTCTCCATTTCTTTCTCCCTTTCTCTCCTTTCCTCCCTTGCTGATCGACTGTGGGCTGTGCCCCCCTGGCACCTCGTTTGCTCAAGCGCACTGCTGGCTGCCCTTCCGCCTGGGAGGGGCGAGTGGGGGCACCCTGCAGGCCTTCTCTGTGTGGCCTCCCCTGGGGTTGCAAACCTCCAGGTGGTGGCTGGAGACCTGGCAACCCTAGCCTCTTCCCCCACACACCGGGAGATCTACACCTGGTATGGCCCCTGAATGATGTCATAAATGTGCAAATGGCCCTTGGCAAGAAAAAGGTTCCCCACCCCTGCAGTAGATGAGTGAGTTACATTCCATCACAAGCCACAGTGAAAAATGTAATCCTTATTAGCAGAAGGCTGATGCCTGAGGCAAGTCCTGTCTCACACATCTTGAAAAAAAAAAGATAGCTAAGCAAAAATCCTATCTCATTGCTTTAAAACATAGGTAATTTTGATTGCTTAGAACTAAGGTTGAATTAATTTTAAAATTGGGGTGTCCAGTAACTGAACATACCACTATGTACTTATTATGCATTCTTTTGTAGCTTGTAAGGTTCCCTAAGAGTACACTCCACAATAAAATGAAAATCTGCCAAGATATTACTACTGCCAAGCATTTTCCATCACATAAATCAATAGAACATGAGAAAATGAAAATAAAATTACAATGTTCTAAAGCAGTGGACATTGTCAGCATCTAAATTATTCCCTGATATTTTGCAACATGCACACCTATTATAGGGGTTTAACCCTGTACAGTCTCATATGGGTCACATTCAGCTTGTCACACTGATTCTTTCTTGAGTTCTACTAACCAAAACAAACTTAACTTGCTCTACACATGCAATAAAAAAGTTTTTCAATCACAGTCCAAAGGCCAGAAGCAGCATCTAAAATAACTGCTTCTTTAAAAAGCTCACTTGCAAAGAAAGACTATACACCAGGTTACATATTGGTAATTCAGATATAGCCCTTCTGCATCTGATGATGTAGCCTGCAGAAAGGTATATCGCAAAAGGTTTTGTTCTGTTCAGCCTAGCCATCATTCTTATACTGAATAGCTAAAAGATTGCCCAGTAAATCCTTTCACATCCACAGAATGCTTTCAAAGGACATATTTAGCAACAGCTTTACACTTTGAGTGTTAAAAGAGTAAATCTTGAGAACAAAGTCAGCATAAAGTCACAGAACAGAATAGCAAGATCTAATCTTTATAACCCACAAAGCACAACATGTAACGAAACAAAAGCTAACCCCCCCAAAAAATTAAGCATACAAACAATAATAAACCCACCAAAATATGTAGTCAACTATTACAGCTAATGTGTAGATTACAAACCTGTGAATGTAGTTATATTTTCTTATAACCTTTTGTCTCCATTCATATTACTGGTGCTCTGTTTCCAAGTGCTGCTTAGAACTCACAAGTTTCTTTTTCCAACCCTGTCCAAAGGAGCTGCCCAGATTTTGTGGTGTAATCTGAGCAGGGAAGTATCATGTGCCTATGATACGGTTAATTCACTTCTTACCTCCTTCTGATGTGCAATGAAACAGCTCAAAAATGAAAAGACTGTTTTCTATCCAGCAAATATATTTTTTAAAAATGGCAGCACATTTATATGTGGCAATTTTGGTTTCCATTATGCATTAAAAGACATTAACTGCCTTGAAATATTAGTCCTTGAATATTCAGCCTGGCCCTAATTCTGCATGCCTGCAGGTACAAATCTTTTGCAAACTTCTCTCAAGAGTTAGAAAGAGGCTGAAGATTAATCATTGCAATGTTTTAAAAAATCATATATTGCATAGGAGCACTGGCTTGCCATTTCCCCCTTTTTGAAGAACAAACCACTATTATAATTGTTAGTTTCTACTACTTTTGACACTTTTTTTTTACTGTAGTTGGATTTTGTTCATCCATGAATCATCTGAAATTGTACAAAGTGCTTATTTCTTCATGAGCCTTCCCACAGCCATCAACATAAACAGTATGATAGGGTTTATAAACAAAATCAGAATTCCTTGCCAGAATCCACTGTCTGCATCAGTCAATATATGCATATAAGAAGTTAAGTAGTTAAAATCTGAATTCAAATCAGAATGTGAAACAGAAGTTCAATTTCTCTGCAAGATACCTAAGAGATTGTATTTAACTGGTTGCTTAAGATCAGCTCAATTTGCAAGATCTGAGCAAGGCTGTCAAAGATAGGACATTTTGGAGGACACTGATTCATAGGGTCACCATGAGTCAGAAGTGACTTAACGGCACTTAACACACACAAGATCAGTTCCTCCAGCTAGGATAAACATAAACTCTGCTAAACCTCAGTTGCAAGATAAATATATACTAACAGGCTGGGACCTGTGAGATTGCCTCACCCTCAACTCCTTTGGAACCAACAATTCCCCTCAGCTTGGGCTCCTGCTACCCCACAGGTAAACACAGGGAGGGTGTTCTCGCTAGCTTGCCTACCCCCCCCCACACACACATACACTATTACCCCTATCCCCCCCTTGGGGGCCAGTGTAGATGGAATGAGACTGGAGTTACATGGTCCCTACAAAGAGCTGATTCAGTGTACCTAACAACTGTAAATCAAAGAGGGGACTGTCTGATCTACAGGAATTCAAATGGCACCACAGAAGACAAGCAGGGCCGGCACAAAGGATTAATTTTTGCACAAAATCCTAGTATGGTCCTAGCTGCAGCAGTGGGTGTTGTGCAGGACACTTGAAGCACTAATGTCTGCAACACATTTGTTGTGGGGGTCTTCATCCTGTTCACACTGCCAAAATTGACATGAGAGCCTTATGCAGGCAATAAATACTTATCTATTGCCACAACTCATCTTACAAGGTTCTCTGCCATGAGGAGTTCGATGCCACTCCCTTACATGAGTAGTTCCCTTGCTCTTTCCTCCAGAGACCTCCCAGCTCCTGTGCCCACCCTAATTACTGGACTCGCCCCTAGGGACAGGCCCAACCCCTCCCTGGTCTTCCCAAGCTGCTCTGCCTTACACTGAATGGGGTGCCTTGGCCACCCAGCACTGCTGATACAGTCAAACATCCTTGCCCTATGTTTTGGGTATCAGGCCAGACCTAGCTCACTCTTGTCTCTTCCAGCCCAGGCTTGACTGGACCCCACTCCTCCAGTTGCTGCATCACCCCCCCCCCACAATTCTACTTGGTATGTTACAGTTAGCACATAATTGACCCCCTGCTGACTCGAATGCTAGCATTAGGGCTGTCGATTCGGTTCGTCTGAACCGAAAAAACAGCCAAATTTTCTGCAATTCATGGGGTTTTCAGTTTGGATGGAACTGAACTGAAAAAAGGCGGGAAAATGACTGAATTATCGCTGAATAAATTTGGCAGGTTCGGCATTCCCGAATCTGCATTTTCCCACCTTTAAAGACCCACCACCCACTTTCCCGGGACTCCCAGGAAACCGGGCGGGGGGTCTTTAAACTCCCCACCTAGGCTCCTGGGACTCTTGCCCAGCCCCGGCCCCAACGGCAACCCGCAGGAATGGGGGAAGGAGCCCCCCAACCCCTACTTACCAGGGAAGGGGTCCGTCAGAGCCGCCGCCTCGCGGCCAGGCAAGCACACCGGAAGCTGAAAGGCCTGCTCCTGGAGTTTCCAGAAGACCTGCCCATCAGCTGGTCTTGGGGGGGGGTCTTTACACTGCCCGATGACCAGCTGATGGGCGGGGGGGTTTAAACTGCTCAGTGTAAAGATCCCCCCGCCCCCCTTCTCCAGGCTCCCGAGAAAAGGTGGGGGTGGGTCTTTAAACTGATCCGCGCTGCCAGCCTTGGCAGCCTGGATCAGTCTAAAGACCCACCCGCCCCCCTTCTTCAGGCTCCCAAGGAGTGGGGAATCAAGGCCCCTCTTCAAAAGAGGCAAACTATTATTTCTTTGGATCCAGCAGACTCCCCCCCCCCAAATTCCAACAGGTGCACATGAGCCATAAATGAAAGAAACACCTATTTTACTTCTAAATTGTCATAAACCGACCCTTTGATGGGGTTGGGCGCAAGGCATTCTTCAGCAAGAAATCTTGCCCTCATCTCAGGAGCAGGCGGGGCTACTAACTGGTCAAAGGAAGGCACTCTGCACACGCTCGGGGGCCCTGTTCTCTCTCATGCCCACTTTGGGCACTTCCCAAGAGGAAAACCAGAGCAGTGGTTCACCTTTCAACTCGACGTCGGGAAAAGCAGGCAGCCAGATCGGATGGCTCCATTCCTTTTCTCAGGGGAGGAGGGCTGAGGCTAATCGAGAGCAAGCACGTGCACTCTGCATATGCTTACAGGCACTCTTGGTCACCAGCAGACCCCTGGAGTGGAGTTCTCCCATTCCAAAGAGAATCTTGCAGGGTAAGCCTTCGCTTGGGGGGGGGGGGCGCGCTTGGTCAGATGCCCCCGTCTTTTTACATTATACGACCCTGGCTCTACAAACAAGTGGAGGGGGCACTACATGCCGGTTCCCGAGAAGACCCATTGGTCATTTATGCATGGGAGGTTTAGCCTTGGATTTGCCGCTCAATAGATGCACATTTTCCCCAACCAAATTCTCCAAACTCTACGATAAGCCCCCATGCAGAGGTTTGAGAAATCATAGAGGGGAAATGTGGGTCCAGAGAGCAGCAAATCCAAGGCAAAACATCCCCTGCATAAACGGTCCCAAAGTGTTTGGTTTCCAAGCGCAGACAGCGCGAGGTGGGAAGCGGGTTTGGTGGGCTGGGTGAGGCGCCCTGGACCGACCAGCTGCACGGGGCAGACGAGATGCGAGTGGGATAGTGGAGCAGCCTTTGAATAGTAATGAGGCTTCGATGGGAACCCTGGCAGATGACACTGACCGGGCTGCATCGCCGCCTTCCTTGCTGGAAGAGGGCTCACGGAACACCAGTGGGAAAGCCCACCTTTAAAAAATAATAATAATAAAACACGCAAAAACACCAGCGAGATGCCGTGATTAAGTGGGGTTGTTTGGAGCGGTGGACTCTGATCCGGAGAACCCGGTTTTATTCCCCATGCCTTGGCAGCATGGAGCAGTTTAACCCCCCCCCCATCCATCAGCTGGTTGTCGGGCAGTGTAAAGACCCCCCCCCCACGACCAGCTGATGGGCGGGTCTTCCGGAAAGTCCAGGAGCAGGCCTTTCAGCTTCTAGCGTGCTTGCCCGGCCGTGAGGCGGCAGCTCTGACGGACCCCTTCCCTGGAAAGTAGGGGTTGGGGACTCCTTCCCCCACTCCCGCGGGTCGCCATTGGGGCCCGGGAGCCTTGGTGGAGAGTTTAAAGACCCCCCCCCGCGCCCGGTTTCCCGGGACACCCAGGAAACCGGGCAGGAGGGTCTTTAAACTGATTTTTTTCGGGAATGCCAAATTTCCTGCCGAATTCGGCATTCCTGAACGGGGGGGGGTTGGAATTCGGCCAAACCTGGCCCAAGTCGGGCCGGGTTCAGCCGAATCCGAACCATACTGAATTTTTTTTCAACAGCCCTAGCTAGCATGGTATGAGAGCCAGCTTTTAGTGGTTAGAAGCAATGGTTTGGAGCAGTGGACTCTAATCTGGAGAACTAGGTTTGATTCCCCACTCCTCCACATGAGCGGCACCAGCGGACGCTAATCTGGTGAACTGGGTTGGTTTCCCCACTCCTACACATGAAGCCAGTCGGGTGACCTTGGGCTAGTCACAGCTCTCTTAGAGCTCTCTCCACCCCGCCTACCTCACAGGGTGTCTGTTGTGGGGAGGGGAAGGGAAGGTGATTGTAAGCCAGTTTGATTCTTCTTTAAGCGGTAGAGAAAGTCAATATATAAAAACCAACTACTACTACTACTACTCCTTCTTCACACAAGACCTTCTTTTCAGTGGTGCTTTGGGTTGCTATAATTTTGTAAGATTCAGTTCACATTATGAGGCTGCAGTTTCACTACTCTGTGGGGGCTTTTTGCTACATCTACACTAGGGGGGAATCTAAGTGAAATGGAACCTGGTGATGCTTCCATGCCTTGCCAGACACACTTAAGAGGGGAAGAGAGAGAAACCCGAGAGGGAAAGCTCCTTGACAAACAGCTGCAGGACAAGATTAAAGAGAAGCAACAGCAAGAAATCTCAGAGCAAGAAGAACTGGACATAAAACTGGAGCACACAGGAAACATAAACACTTTGGTTGCAATTAACTTGGATTAATCCTTGAATGCAAGCAGGTTTTCTTTAACAAACTCAAGGGCTGGACTGGTTAGAAAACTGCATTTTAGCCAATTCTAAAATTCAGCATTCCCCCCCTAAATGTGTAACGTATAAGTACTCAAGAGGTCTCCCTTCCACACCTGTTTCGCTTCAGTAAAGTTGTTGCTTTATGTACCATCTGATCATAACCTGGGGGTGTCTGTTATGGGGAGGAACCTGCAGCTTTGGCTGGTTCTTTTGGATCAAAAGGGTTGGTTCAACAGAGCTGATTCAAATTCTATTACTTAACACACTCATGCCCCCCTCACAAACAATACACCATCTCTCCTGTCCATTTCTGTTCCCCCATAGCAGGTCTAGTGGTTATCAATGTTCCATCATCTCTTCTTCAGCCACCAGAATGTGAATGTTCTGTGATAATACAGCAATTCAGATTATAGCTGGTCAGAGGACAGGTGATCAAGGACAGGCTGAAATATGGGATCTGCTTGGTATGTTGCTGTCAAAGACCAGCCCTAATGCATTCTCTTGGACCCAGGAAAAAGATTCTCCCCTTGCTCAATGCACTTCTCTTTCTCAAGCTGACATGAGGTCATACACAATCAGTTTCAATAAGCTGCACTTTTCTCCTCTCCTTCTTTCAAAATATCTCTGTCTCCATGCAGCATTTCATTTCTGCTGTCCTTTCCCAACATTGGATCCTAGACACTTATAGAAAGAACAAATGAAAATAGTAAAGGTATAACATTAGGGTGGCCAGGTGATCCCAAGCCACCCACAGGGGATGGGAGAAGATAGGGTTACCATATCCAGGTGGGAAATACTTGGAGATTTAGGGATGGTGCCTGGGGAGGACAGGGACCTCAGTGGGGTACAATGCCATAGAGACTGCTCTTCAAAGCATCCATTGTCTCTAGGGGAATTGGTCTCTATAGTCTGGAGATGAGCTGCAGTTCTAGGGATCCCCAGGCCCCATCTGGAGGCTGGCATCCCTATAAAAATCCAACATATTAGATTTCACCTAAAATAGAAGGGAAGGTAATAATTTCAGCCCTGCTGCAGCAGATCACCCCTCAGCTATTCCTGGGAGGCCTTTATCCTCCAGAAACCGCATTTGGGGGGGCATTTTGAGTTGCAGCAGGAAGGTGAGGGGGAAGCTGAGGTGGGATCCAAGTTACTGTTTTTTCATTTCCAACCTTTTTTTGTTTTTATCTCAAGAATGAGTACCTCACAATCTCACATTGTTCCATCTGATGTATGCTTTATTCATTTATTCCGCAATAGCCTTGGATCCTCTGACTTAAAAATAATGAAAGTGACAGTGATTTAATAGTTGTTTCTAGTGTGAAGATACAATATAAAAACATAATAGTCATACAGTTGACAATCAACCACTCACCATTTACCTCAAGAGCAGCAAAGTATGAAATAGCAGGGGGGTTTTCAATTATACCTTTACATGTTCATGGACTAGTGATGAGATGCCTCTACCCTCTGTTCAGATTTAGCTTCTAAAGAACTTGGACATGGAGCTGAACCCTAAAGAATAGTTGTTTTGGAAGTTCACTGTAAACAAATAAGACAGTTCTGTGGTAAAGAAGGAATAAGGGGTCCCCTTGACTACTGAAAAATTCTACACTGTGGATAATGGTACCTGTATGGACAAAACACATATAGGAGGGTGGCTGTGTTGAGAAGGTGAATTGGGCAGGATTGAGTGAAAAAGTTGGCTGCATCCAACCCATTGATTTCCAAAGAAAAGGTAAGTTGTACCCATTTCTGTACCCTTGAAGTGAGTTTACCAATTTCTGTTTGGGTTGGAAGCCTCTGGTTTCCTAATTGGCTAACATGCTTTTGCAGCTTGGAGTTTGGAAGCAGGAGGTTAATTGGAACAATTTAGGAGCAAGAATGTTTAAAGGCATAATTTTAGAAACACTCTATTAATGGATTTATGAACTAGAATGTTTGTTTTAATTTAGTCATCGTGCTTGTAGTCTACACGTTGCAGAATGGATTTAAATGCTCGAGAATAATGACGAGGGCACACTACTATAAGAAGAGCTCTTTATAAAATTACAAGACAGAGGCCTCAGCATGCAGAGAAAAGCTTACAATGAATTTACTGATGTTATCATGCAAGTTCAGAAAATACCTACAAACTGGGACATTGTAAACTATTATGGGCAATAAATATGGATGACTGAGAAAGCAGTGCGGGGAGGCAGAGGAGGTTGTGCATGACTTATGAGTACTTCCACCATCAACTGGTGGTGAATGATTAAGGCGAAGGAAGAATCAGCTCCCCTTGAATCACTCTAAACAAGCCATTGTTTGCATATGCCTTAAGCCACCTGGAATAATTCTGCTGCTGACAGGCCCACCCTGCTAAGCAAGAAGGAGAAGACACAAACACACACACCACTGCTCTTTTCTGCCCACATTAACAAGCTCCTTTGTTGCCTCTACCCACCCTAGGGTTGCCAGCTTCAGGTTGGAAAATACCTGGAGAATTTTGGGGTGGAGCCTCAGGGGGGCGGGGCTTGGAGTGGAGAGGGACTTCAGTGCAATAGAGTCCAATTACCAAAGTGGCCATTTTCTCCAGGGGATCTCATCTCTGTTACCTGGAAATCAGTTGTAATAGCGGCAGATCTCTAGCCACCACCTGGAGGTTGGCAACCCTAACCCACTCCCCACCACAGACAGAAGATGCAGACACAAGGAGCTATGCTGTTGCCTTGAGAAGCCAGTCTATTCTGGGATTGCTCATCTCTGACCGACCCTGGGTTGGCAACAACAGCCACTGCTAAGTCCTGTGTCCCACTAGTTTTATAGAACTGACAGAAGAATCTATCACCCATGTTATGAGGCACCTGCATCAAGTGGGTGGTCAGAAGAAAACAGAGAGACTGTAGGAAATGAATGCAAGTGTGAGAGAGGGAAGGAATGAGAAAAAAATGCATATTTGTTTTATCCAGATGTTTTTTACAGACCTGTGGACTCTCTCCCTTATAAAACAACAACCAAGTATTTTAGTACTGTATAAGCATCTCCAAAATGGCATCTGTGCGAAACAGTGTCTGATCTCCCTGCGGGTGCCATTTGGAGGTGCTTATTAGGGATGAATCCTATGAAGGTGGATTTTGCTATCAGATCTTGGTCCTCCCCCACTGTAGAACTGTGTGGGTTGAAAGATATTTCATACAAGCAGATGAGAGAGGCTTGGACTCCCCCACCACGCTCACACACACATCCGCAAAAACTATAAATACTGTGAATATTTTAAAGTCCTGTAAGTGTGTATGTGGGATGGAATGGTTTCAATTTGTGACACCGAGAGGGGTGTGTGAAAAGGTTAAAACTTCTCTCCCCTGCCCTTATTGAAATTGGGCTTTCTCCCAAGTGTCATTCAGCTTAGAAAGTTGGCAGAAAGATCTTTTCATTGTTCTCCTAGCATCTCATGTACTCTGATCATTGTTAAAATTCAGTTAGTATGAGTTGTTAGAGTTGCCATGTGTCTGAGTTCAGCTTCTCCAAATATTTAGAAATTTGGTCTCTGAGTAGGGTGTGGATGCATCTGGTCTCCAGCGTGCATGTGTGTAATTGCATGTGCATGAATGCAAAAAGTGCCATGTGGTGTACAACTTGTTATTTTAAACATTGCAGCTGCTGAAACATATTTTGAGTAGTTGATAATTTTCCTAAAATGGGTTAAGCATTTCTAGTATCTCTTTCATCAAAGAAATCATACCTTCCTGGATTTCAGATAGGTAGAAATCAAGGGGTCTGCAGAGTTAATGCAGTGTTGAGAAGGCTGGTTAAAATCTTCACTGATGGACAACTGGAAGGCACCATTGGTGTGATATTTTTTTGTTTTGTAAATGTTGGAGGGCATGTTGATAAACTCTTGTTTAGGTCCCAGTAATTCTGTGATCAGTTCTCACTTTTTGCAAGAGAGTTTCTGCAAGGCAAATTTTTCAAATATGCCAACAGAAGATATTTTACTGCCAAACCAAATATAGTTATAAAATGAACTTTCCGTAACTTCTCAGTCCTAGGTGAACTGTTTCATTTTACCACACAATTGTTCCAGCCTTTACAAGAAAATTAGCAGCCTTAATGGAAATAGGCATTTTTTATAAGTTGGGTAAGAAGAAAAAACAAAGAACATCCTTTGTTTTAAAGGGGAAATGGTAAAGAATAGAAAAACACACCAAATGTTCAAACTAAACCTTTAAAATTTGATTTTCCATCTTTGTTGCCAGCAGTGAGAACTGTCTTCTAGGTCTAATATAACATTCAATAGCAAGAAAAAAAAGCAGGTTGTATCAATTGTGATTTCGCCTTCATTTAAAACACATTGATGATCAGTGAATGATACATTTGCCTAATTTGATAAAATGTTCACACACATTTTAATAAGGAATGCATATTTTTGCAATGAAGGATGCTTGAGAACATTTTATGTTCAAGAATGTGAACTTGGAAAACTAGCTACAAAAAGTTATCATACTTTACTCCATCAGAATCTCTGTCTTTTACTAATTGGTGCCAGACATTCTGTAATAGATACATTCATCCAGCAAGTCTTTACACAGATGGAAGTTCCAATATGTTCAGGGAGCTCTTTCCATTCCCCTACTCACAAAGGTCTATTCCACTTATCAGAAGATAAGACCCACTGATGCAAAGGGAATCTGCCACAAAGCTATCCCCAACTAGTATATGGGGATGCACAAGAATTTCATGTGGGTAATAGTGGTTAAGAGCAGTGGACTCTAATCTGAAGAACCAAGTTTGATTCCCCACTCCTCCACGTGGGCTAGTCACAGTTCTGAACTCTCTCAGCCTCACCTACCTCACAAGGTGTCTGTTGCGAGGAGAGGAGGGGAAGGAGATTGTAAATTGGTAGAGTTGCCAGGTCCTTCTTTGCTAGGTTTTTGGGGCAGAGTTTGGGTAGGGGAGGGACTTCAATGCCATAGAGTCCAATTGCCAAAGTGGCCATTTTCTCCAGGTGAACTGATCTCTATCAGCTGGAGGTCAGTTGTAATAGCATGAGGTAGTTGTTGTGGGAGGAGGTAGTTGTTAACTTCCTGCATTGTGCAGGGGGTTGGACTAGGTGACCTGGTGGTACCTTCCAACTCTATGATTCTATGAGATCTCCAGATAGTACCTGGAGGTTGGCAACCCTATAAATTGGTTTGATTCTCCTTAAAAGATAGAGGAAGTTGGCATATAAAAACCAACTCTTCTTCTTCTATTAGTCCCACATCTATTTTTAAATCATTTAAGTAAAATCGACAGCCTGATCCTATGACTTGCACTGTTGTAGCTTAAAAGGGTCCCATGCCTGGCAACAAGGACAGAGACATCATGTCTGCCTTGCTTGATAACCAACAGAGGGTATGGAGCATGGTATGCTGAGAAGGGGAGATTCTAACATGGTTTGCATATCACCAAGTAATCCATGGATTAAAAACAGACTATCAAATATCAGATAAACCAAAAAATTTTGACCAATTGATAACAAAATCTCAAGACCATCTGCTCTCCAAAATTTATAAGATGTTGTTGGTCGTGGAGACTGCCGAGGAACAAGTAAAGACATGCATTATAAAATGGATGCAAAATTTTGATGAAATTATTCCGAGGCAGGAATGGGAGAAGATGTGGAAATCTGAAATTAAATTTTCAAGATCTCAAGACATCCAAGCAAATTGGTACAAAATGTTTTACTGATGGTATTATGCACCAAAAGATCTGCAAAAGATGTTCAAATCTAACCAGGTGAATTGTTGGAAGTGTTCAGAAACAGAAGGAACTTTTTACCACCAATGGTGGACCTGTAAAAAAGCTCAGAAATATTGGAAGCGAATACATAAAGAGATTCTGGAAGTTCTTCAGGTGGACTATGAACTAAACCCAAAATTCATGCTTTTGGGGATAGTTCCGACGCAACTACAGACTACACAAAAGGAAGTTTTTCAATATGCGGACACTACAGCTAGAGTTGTATATGCAAGACACTGGAAAGATAAGAAAATACCAAAAATATCAGAATGGATTACAAAAATGATGGAATATGCAGCAATGGCAATACTAATGAACTTAATTCAAGGGAAACAAATTGAAGAGAACCAACAGAAGTGGCAACTTTTCTATAACAAACACGGATAAGAACCGGTTTAATTCAGTAGTTTAGAAAAACGTAGGCCATATATAGAGCTATAAACAAGTTACAATACAATGAATCAAATGGTATTAAGTAGAAGATAGAATAAATGATTATTTTGGTGAATTAGAGAGACAATATTTGAGAATAATAATTTAGAAATTTATAATTCAGATTTATATGAAGTTCTACTTGGTTATCACATGTGGGTTGCAGGGAACACACAATATGTACTATTTCCCTATTGCCCTTTTCCACTTCCCTCTTTTTTGTATCTTATAAAAATTTTTTATAAAAAAAATAAAATACAAGGATTTGCATAGAGGGATTTAGCAAAAATACCTTTGAGATTAGATAGGAATACACTGCTATCTTGCATTAAAACCTTAGCACGTGAAATAGCTGATAATTTGATCAGCAGCAGCAGTAAGCCTGCCCTGTACTGAATTTTGTTGGGCTTATATCAAACCAAAGACATATAAAATAAAGAACAGATAAAGAACATTAAGGAAGAATGGGTTTTTGGTATCAAATATAAAATCTCTTCCATGTGCAAAAAAAAAAAAAAATCCCTATAGATTTCAGAGGAAGTTACACAACGAAACTGGAATGGCATATTCCATCTAGGAGAAGGGGAAGCAAACCTTATACCTAAAATCCTAAATATACTAAAGAGCAGTCATTTGAAAAGCTTCTGCAAATAGACAAGATTCCTAAAGTATTCCAGTACTGAGTCTTTTAAAAACAAATCTGAATGAACTGTTGTCATGTTTAATCACTTAACTATACACTTTTAAAAATGTTATTTTCTGCCATGTATTAAAAACACATTTCTTTCCAAATTGTAACAGCATAGTAGATGTTCCATATTTACCACGCACCACTTATTTCCATATTGAGTGTCCTCAGGATTATAAGGGACAGGCATCAATTAGAATCATGGAATCATAGTGGTGGAAAGGGCCATACAGGCCATCTAGTCCAACCCCTGCTCAATGCAGGGTCAGCCTAGAGCATCCCTGACAAGTGTTTGTCCAGCTGCTGCTTGAAGGCCGCCAGAGAGGGGGAGCTCACCACCTCCCTAGACAGCCGATTTTACAGCTGAACTACTCTTACTGTAAAAAAAATTTTTCCCTAATGTCCAGCCAGTACCTATCCCCCCTTTAATTTATCCCCATTATTAAGAGTCCTATCCTCTGCTGCCAACAGGAACATTGCCACGCCCTCCTCTAAGTGACAGACTTTCAAGTACTTAAACAGACCAATCATGCCCCCCTTAACCTCCTCTCTTGCAGATTTAACATTCCCAAATCCCTCAGCTTTCCTAGTAGGGCTTGGTCTCTAGGCCCCTGATCATCCTCGTCACTCTCCCCTCCATCTGCTCCATTCTGTCCACTTTTTGAAGTGAGGCCTCCAGAACTGCACGCAATACTCCAGGTGTGGCCTAGGGTTGCCAAGCTCCAAGTAGTAGCTGCAGATCTCCTGCTATTACAACTGATCTCCAGTCGATAGAGATCAGTCCTCCTGGAGAAAATGGCCGCTTTGGCAATTGGACTCTATGGTATTGAAGTCCCTCCCCTCCCCAAACCCCGTCCTCCTCAGGCTTCGCCCCAAAAACCTCCCACTGGTGGTGAAGAGGGACCTGGCAACCCTAGTGTGGCCTGACTAATGCGGTGTACAGTGGGACGATTACATTTTGTGATTTGGATGTTATACCCATGTTGATACACCCCAAAACCACATTGGCCTTTTTTGCCATGCATCACACTGACTGCTCATATTCAGCTTACAGTCCACCTGTACCCCTCGATCTTGTTTACCCAGAAGTGTATCCTCCATACAGTATGCGTGTTTCTCATTTTTGTTTCACAGATGTAGAACTCTGTACTTGTCCTTGTTGAACTGCATCTTGTTCACATCTGCCCACTTTTCCGGTGCATTCAGACCTTGTTGAATTCTATATTTATCTTCTGTGGTGTTTGCTACTCCTCCCAATTTGGTGATATCTACAGATTTAATGAGTACACCCTCCACACCCTCATCCAGATCATTTATAAAAATATTGAAAAGTACCAGGCCTAGAACCGAACCCTGTGGCACCCCACTGGATACCTCTTTCCATTCGGATGAAATGCCATTGACAACTACTCTTTGAGTGTGGTTCTCCAACCAGTTCCCTTTCCACCTAACTAGGGTCCAGTCCACAGTCCTCTAGTTTACCCATCAGAACATCATGGGGAACCCTGTCAGAAGCCTTACTGAAATCTAGGTAAACAACATTGATGGCATTTAGTGGCAGCCTTGCAAACTCAACCAGATATTTAAGGTGTGGTTCATATGAATGTGCAAGGTGTGGTTCAAACCTCTTTTGTCCAAGTTCTCCTATAGGTTTTAACGATACCTGTACCCGCCTATGTTCACCATCCTGAGCTTCTTGCAAAAATGATGGGAATCTGGGATATAAATGTGAAGAGTGAATGAATAAACTGTTCAGTTTCCACATATAAATGTTATTTTCCTTCCTCTGTAATTAAAGATAAGGGTTGCCAGCTCCGGGTTGGGAAATACATGGAGATTTTGGGGATAGAGGAGAGCCTTAGGAGGTCAGGGTTTGGGGAGGGACTTCAATGGGCTATAATGCCATAGAGTCCACCTTCCAAAGAGGCCATTTTCTCCAGGTTAGCTGATATCTGTTGCCTGGAGATCAGTTGTAATAGCAGGAAATCTCCAGCCACCACCAGGAGGCTATATCACTAAGACAACACTATCGCTTCTCTACCACCAGGAGGCTGGCAACCCTATTAAATATACTGTCCCATTTACCAACTCATTGGCATGGTTATAAGAACCTCAGTTTCTACAAGCTAAAAAGAATAATTAGACATTTCATGGATGCTTTCCAGCATGAAATATCAAGTACCCATTGTGCCAAAGGGGTTGGTAGTTGACTGTGTGAGCCCAAGTGGGACTCAAATACTCTCTCAAAAAAGTGAGATTCAATTTTTCAAAGCTCTTGAATGTCACTCTTCATAATGACATTCCTCAGCCCTCTGAGTGTGGATGGGGAGTGACTTCATCCCCTTGGATGAAGGATGAGGCACCAAGGTCAAACAGCCTCGTTGCCTTATTCTCACCAACCAGTGGAAGCCCCCCCCCCCCCCGTTGGCTTCTTAGACTGGCAACAGAAACTCTTCCTCCCGCACAATGTTTACCACACAGGAGCAGCTACTTTCTGGATGGGGCCAAGTAAGAATTTTGGATCTCTCAACATGAACTGGATAATGGCTGGGACTTGAGATCCCCCCCACCCCGCACTACAGTGTGGCATTAGTGGTGGTTACATTTTCCCACAGTTGATTATCCCACAGTGTTTATTAAGTGACAAGTTCAGTATCTGTTGGTGGAAACAGATGGAGAGTCCCCAACTGATAACTGAAGGAGGGAGATTCACTTAAACCAACCTCTTGCAGCTATCTGTGCTATTACTTGGAACAATAGTATTTATTTATTTATTTTGAAAACTAAGGGGAGCAGTAACTTGAGACTTAAACTTAAGAGGTCTTTGTGGTTGCCCACATTGATGAATGGGAAGTAGTTAACTGCACTTTAGACTTTTAATTAAAGTTGTAACCCCCAATTTTGTTGTTTGATGTCTATTCCTAGAGGTCTGATAACAACTCAGGATAGCTAGCTGCATCCACAACCCAGGACTGATACCAAATAAGGTAAAAAGTACAGCACTGAATGGACAAGCCCAGATTCACACAAGTGCATAGTGATATAATACACTTAAAAATGGAATTGTATGGAAACAGCCCCACGTAGTAAACCTTTTGTATGATGCCATTCTGCAGATACCTGCAGTGGTCCTAATCAACCCACCCAACGGAGGTTAGTGCATGTGATATAAGCTAGAAGCCCTCAGTCCAAATTTCAACTTAGCCATGAACCATGAGCCTCATCACTTTCACTGTAGGTAATAATAATGGCTAACATAAGGAGCCCCGTGGCGCAGAGTGGTAAGCTGCAGTACTGCAATCAAAAGCTCTGCTTACAACCGGAGTTTGATCCCAACAGAAGTTGGTTTCAGGTAACCAGTTCAAAGTTGACTCAGCCTTCCATACTTCCGAGGTCGGTAAAATGAGTACCCAGCTTGCTGGGGGTAAAGGGAAGATGACTGGGGAAGGCAAACCCCCCTTAAACAAAGTCTGCCTAGTAAACTTTGGGATGTGACATCCCCCATGGGTCAGTAATGACCTGGTGCTTGCACACCTTTACCTTTATCCTTTAACATATTTGTTAATTGTAAGAATTAACAATATAATACAGGGAACATTTTTGAACAATTAGGGGGAAATGCTATATAGACGCTAAGCTGAAAAGAGTTAACGTGTATGTGTACAATGGGTCCCAATGAAAGCTTAAACTGAGCTTCAAAAGAAATTGGACAGATACGTATTGCCTCCCTGTGGGCTTAATAACCATTCCACATTTAGGGCCATTCTGAGCAACAAGGGCTGTGACAATTAAATGGCTTTTGTACATTCAAGGTTAATCACCCAGAGAGTTGCCTGGGGCCTCACAGAGTGCAAGATATCTCAAAAGTGACAGTACTTCATCTTGCGCAATTCTGCAGTGGTGTACTTTGTCATCATTCTTTAAGGCACCTTTCCAATATCAGATGATTCCCTTCTCAGCAAAAAAGATTGCAACACTTTCTCTTTCTCTCTCTCTTTCCGTTTAGCACGACCACTATTGGTAATTGGTTGGTTGAATGGTTGACCTCTAGAATTCATCTTGTACCAAATGAACACTAAGCAAGGGACAAGGTTTACTAACTGAGTGTCTTACTGTATCTTTGTAAACTGCGTTGTGACTCTTTGTTGGATTATCAATCAATCACACAGATATAATTGATCAGTCAAGCTGACAGCTCACTGCATGTCTGTGTACTACCAGCATACCTTTCATTGCCCTCATTCATTTATAAACTAAATGCTGGAGTCAAATCAAATTCTTTTAATGCATCAAAACAATTATTTCTGATAGGAGTAGAATTCTTTTGGTCACATTTCAACACTAACAGCATGGAATCGGTGCTGTTTACTCCCTTTTCCCCCCCAGTGCATTTGGGCTTAGTCCAAAAACAGAGTTCATTAGCAAGTAGGTCAGTAAAGAAATGCTCAAGCCCTCTGAAACAGAAAATAACCCCAAATTGGAACAAATTCATCTTAGAGAACATGCAAAGCATGTAACACAGGGAGCCAAAAGATAAATGCGGCTAAACAGATCTGACTCCCACCACACTCTGTGCAAGAGTAAGTCAAGAAAAGGCCAATCAACTATTTCATATTTGGCTGTTTAAAAATGATGTTTCTCACATAAACTGACAGAGATCAAAGAAATTCATTTACTGGCCAACCATCTCATGGAAAAAAGATATGTACTCGCTACATGATGCAGCCAAATACCTGTCACTGAGAAGCAGGAAAGATTCTTAGTGTCAGGCATACCAGATGAGAGTTGCTATGAAAGAACATACTTTGGAATCATACAACAGCAGCAGAGTTTGTGTGTGTGTTGGTCTGTCCAAAGTGCTGTCAAGTCACAAATGACTTATGGAGACCCCACAGGGTTTTCAAGGCAACAAAGGTGGTTTGCCATGCCCTTCCTCTGCATAACAACCCTGGAATTCCTTGGTGGTCTCCCATCCAAATACTAACCAGAGCTGACCCTGCTTAGCTTCCGAGATCTGACAAGATAGGGCTAGCCTGGGCTAACCAGGTCAGGGCATCAGAGTTTTAGCCACAATAAAAAGAAACCTTAGAGACATGCAAGAAGTCCAAGAAGTGCACACAGCTGGGCACTTATTTTTTACTACCTCCATTTTTTGTCAAGAAAAAGCCACTTCAGTATTAATAGTTTGGTGGTATGGAGACGTCAGCATCCTCATAGTACATATGGTGCTCCCTCTTTGGATCATGACCTTTGTTATGAAAATGAAGATTAAAATATTGGAAAGACATCAGTGGGACAACAAGTAAGCCCAGCTTATTATGATTTGAGATCAGTCTGTTTTTAAGAGCCTTCTATCCAATTTTGAAAGTAATACACCCTTCCTTTATGTTCCCATTTAGTTTATTAAACTCCATCTCCCCTCTGCATCTTTTATGTACATACTTTGTTTGTGGTACAAAAATGCACTATAATAAAGTATGTCCCATTTGTTTTTGTTTCACTTAAATTACTTCAAGAAAATGCCAGGAGAATAGGTGTTGTTTTTCTCAGAAGCCTTAGAACCAAACGTTCCTCTTTTTATGAAAAGTAAATTAGAAGTTGGAGGCGCTGACACTTGGATGGTCTCACCAGATGTGAGAAAAAAATCTTACAAAAGGGGGAGGCCTCAGACACATTTGCAGTCCATGATAACTAAACTTAGCTCAGGCAAAAGACAAAAGAGCCACACATGGTGATTTTCAATTTTTTTTATTAGAGTTGGTTATGAAAATTAAAGACCCCTATAGGGAACTCTCAAGAACCAGCCATTTCATGCTCTGTTGTTCCAGACCAGCCCAATTAACAGTTGTTGGAAAACTTCATCAATTCCTAAGCAAAATCTTAACTCAAGAGGCATATTTCCCAGATCTAATCTTGAGTACCAGATACAGTTCAGGGTCAGACTGGATATACACTTTTGTGTCTGATTAATTTTTGGCCCCTGGCTCAATCTCTCTTTTAAAGTGTGCCTGCTCCATAGCAGGGAAATATAGCAGGGAACTAAGATGACCGTGAATGATCAGCACAGCTGATTCCTGCACAGCTAAATATAAATGATTCATTGTGTGTGTATGTAAAGTGCTGTCAAGTCGCAGCCGACTTATGGCGACCCTGTTTTTGGGTTTTCATAGCAAGAGACCAACAGAGGTGGTTTGCCAGTGCCTTCCTCTGCACAGCAACCCTGGTATTCCTTGGTGGTCTCCCATCCAAATACTAACCAGGGCTGACCCTGCTTAGCTTCTGAGATCTGATGAGATCAGGCTAGCCTGGGTCATCCAGGTCAGGGTGAATGATTCATTAGAGGGTCAATAATAGGTGAGAAAATCACATGAACTCTTGGGGCAAGATTCAGAAAGAGATCAAATGGCCACAAAACAAAAAAAAATATTTCAGTCAGTGTTACAGGCTATTAAATCTTTTTGACAACTAAATCCTGTAAAAGTGAGGGGACTATATGAAAAGGACTCTGACGTCACATATATGAGCATGGGCTATAACATTGAAACTTATCCCACATTTTTAAAATATTCCTAAACTGCTTTTTCCCCAAAGACCAGGCTCAAAGTGGCTTACATATCAAAACTTAGCACAGTCCATCCAAATGAAAACAAAAGGGAACCTATCCCTGAAAACCAGGCAAATCACTAGACCATCCTGGATTGCTATAAATTAGAAATCTTCCTCACTTACTCTGGCAAACAATTCCAGCCTATTTTCTGTAGGACATGATTTTGTACCACCCCTTTAAAGAAATAAAATGCAAGTTTCCAGGGGGTGAAGTTAAGGCTGCCTTGAGCAGCTTGGCCAATTGTAAAGGATACAGGAAAGTCTTTTTATTTCTAGCCAATCCCATTTGAGGGAGAAGCTGTGGTTCAGTGGTAGAGCATCTGCTTGGCATGCAGAAGGTCCCAGGTTCAATCTCTGGCATCCCCGGTTAAAGGATCTGGCAGTAGGTGATGTGAAAGACCTCCTCCTGAGACCCTGGAGAGCTGCTACCAGTCTGAGCAGTCAATACTGACCTTGATGAACTGAGTGTGTGATTAAGTATAAGGCAGTTTCATGTGTGTTCAAAGCTGTCCACCTTTCAGAATAGCATTATGGGATTATTCACTTTGGGACCATGCTGGAATATTCTGGGTCATTAATTGGCCCAGAGAAGGACCCTTTTTTCCTGGTTCACATTGCTTAGGAGAGGTTGGATAATTGGATTGGTTAGGCCCTGACAAGGGATTTTGGCAGGATTCACACAAGGTTTCTGGTGGTAGTGTTACAGGCTTTGACATATTAGAATATATGAACTGTGGTATTAGTGTTGTACATATGTAGAATTATTCAATGTAAAACCAAACTACACATACAAACTACAAACTATACATACAAACTACAAACTACACAGCAGAGGCTTCATTTTCCTTTTAAAAGGAAAGAGCCTGGATGTTCTTGGCCAGAGGCTTGTGTTTCTGAATTATTCTGTTTGGGCAGATTTGCTCGCTGCACTTTTTCCCTTTTTTCATGACCTTCCCCAGCCTTTTCAATGGGAAGAGAGCAAAGTATTCGCAGCACTTTCTGAATTCTTTAGGCTTCAGAGCAGAGTGTTGTTGGCACTTTCTGCCTTTCCAATGACTTCAAGAGCAGAAGGGGTCTCCATTATGCTGACTAATGATGTAATGTAAACAATATATTTTATTTTAAGATTTAAACATGAAGACATGATTCTAGAAATTAATGAATAGGTTCAATCCCAACGTATTTTTCTGGAGATGAGTATGATGATAAAATTATATAAAGTATAACAAAACTCAAAACTGACTGTTTAAGAAATAGTATGCTTAGCCTCCTGGAAGTGGAAGTCCTTATATGATAGTCTGTAGTAGAGCAACTGAGCATGTGCGGTAACATTCCTAAAACAGTGCAGAAGCGCTGTTACTCCAATGCATGGAGTTTTTTCAAGGCAGCCCCTTTTCAAGGTGATTGAAACAGTATAAATACAGACAGGGAAAGGGCTAGTTTTTCAGACCTCTAAGGGAGGCTCAGAAGATGGTATTGGTATGTATGGCTTTACAAATATATTATTCTAGAATGTGAATTAGATACTTTGAACTAAATCAGACTTCTTTAACTGTAATATTTTAAGTATTGGATTTTAAAACTGAATAGTATGTAGAACTTGCTTGCTTTACTGTATAAATTGTTACTGAATTTTAAGACTTTGTAATACTTGCATATACACATATATATACATAATTACATTGGAGCACATCAATAAAAAGACTTATTTTTTAAGTGAGTAAAGTAGTTGAGTCCTGCTTAGTAGGTGACTAACTGAATAAGATAACATACCACTTCTCAGGAAGGGGTCAATTCTAAGAGCATAGTCACTCGAAAGGCACTGACCCGCTTCAGTAGAAAGTGGCATCAAGTCACAACTGATTTATGGTGACCCCACAAGGTTTTCAAGGCAAGAGATGTTCATAGGTGGTTTGCCATTGCCTGCCTCTGCATAGTGACCCTGGTCTTCCTTGCTGGTCTCCCATCCAAATACTAACCAGGACCGACTCTGCTTGGCTTCCAAGATTTGATGGAATCACACTAGCCTGGGCCAGGGTACAGGTTATGCACTGGAAGTCTAATATAGAATGATGAGCATCCTGAGGCATCTTAGAATGAGTGGATGTATCCAAGCCAGCCACTTGGGGCTGAACAGACCCAGAAGGCTGGGGAAGGAACTCCCTTGGTTATATGCATCCCCATTTGAACCCTTGTACTGACCAGTATGGGTAGATAGTAGGGATGGTCAACAACTCTTGGCAGATTTCTGAGCAGGCAAGGAAAAGCAGTTCTGCCAAGCTGAGACTGGAGCCATAGTAGGATTGTACAAATGCTGGCAACCCCACCGGGAAAGATTGTAAGGAACCTGCACTAAAGGGCAGGGAGAGTTTAACAGTTGCACAGTTCAGTTATGAATTAATCAACTCTAATTTAAACCATTTGAAGAATACAGCATCTTTGTTTTGGGGTGTGGGGACAAGAGCTGGAGTGGCCCTATAAAAAGACCAAGCCCAGGATCTTTTTCACTTATAGAAATAGAAGAGACAGTAATAGATGTATGGCTGCAAAGGCAGATGAAAATCTGCTTATATTTGGGAGGGGGGCCCCTGCTAACATCCTGACCCCATTTGTTCTCCTCACAAAGGTATGTGTGATCCTTTCTGCAGCTGTCTCTCACCACAGGACCACTGTGCTGGAATGCTCAGTGGAGTGCTGGAGGAGTTTGAGTGCTCTATAAGCACAAGTTTGCAGCATCTTCTGCTTTGAGGAATAGTGAAGGAGGTTCGTTTTATGACTAAATCAGTGGTAACCATACTGATGGCATATTATCTGGCACAGTTACCTCTTGCTGCCCTAAAGACAAACAGCAACAACACAATCAAATATTTGATCACATATATGACCTAGCGGTAGTCCCCCAATAGTATAAAAGGGGTTACAATCATATTAGTTTGCTAGGACTGGGACGACATCAATGAAAAGTTACTGAAGAGTCATGTTCCCCGAAATTGTTATCATCCACATAACACAAAAAAGACCCTTCCTTTCTTTACCAGGGAACTGTCCAGCAAAGCAAAATCAAACAGCACAGACACTTCAGTGGGGATACCAAATGCAATTTATTTTCAAGGATGCCCCTTATTGGGACACCCCCATGACTCATTTATTTGAGGATTGCAGTGAAAGTTGAGATATAACTTCTCTAAATAAACAAATGCCACTTCAGCATGCTGGAGGGGATACGTATGATTACAGGCTTAGCCACACAAAAATGTACTTTTATAGAGGAAATGTGAAACTAGGAAGACTAGTAGAGAGCAACACTAAACAAGTTTACTCAGAACTCCCATTTTATTCAATGGAGCTTTCTTCCAGGAAAGGATTGCAACCTTATTTTCCCTGACACCAAGTTTTCTGTGTAGAAGAATTGTGATATTGTAGGGGAATAAGCATTCGATTCTCTCTTGCCCCCATATGCAGTCTGAAGTTATACAGCCAAGACAGTTCAAACCTTAAATGGAAGAACAATTGACCATAAGATGAACACACACAGGAAGCTGCCTTATACTGTGGCAGACCCAGTGTCTTAGGCAGAGGTCTTTCATATCACCTACTGCCCAGCCTGAATATCCCACCTGAGACCAAGCTCATTAGAGCTGGAAAGCTAAGCAGGGTCAGCCACAATTAGTACTTGGATGGAAGACATCCAAGGAATACCAGGGTTGCTATGCAGAAGAAGGCAATGGCAAACCACCTCTGTTAGTCTCTTGACTTGAAAACCTACAGGGTCACTGTAAGTTGGCAAAAAAAAACAACCTTACCAGATACTTTTAAATGGAGGTGCTGGAGGTTGAACCTGGGACTTTCCACATGCAAGGCAGATGCTCTGCCACTGAGCCACAGCCCCTGCCTGTACACTGGCTAGAAAGATAAGGCTTTTGCACCAAACACACACTTCTGAAAAAGAAATGTGCTTGGCCCTGAAAAGAAGGCCTGTGGTATCAAAGGGCTCCTGCTAAAGATGAAAACAGCTTGTTGCAGATGGCTCTGACTGTGTCCTGTGTTCCCTCTGCTCTCAGATACACCCATGGAAAGGAATTCCAATTAGAGGAAGACTTTTTGTGACAGTGAAGGAGAGATAAGAGCAAGAGTGGAAGATTAGCAGAATGAGAAAGAATAGACCTTCTTTTTGACCATGTGATGACCCCACTCTTCTATATTAGTAATAGCATTTGTGTAGCACTTTCAAGGGTTCAGAAACACTTCACTTACATTATCTCTTTGTAAACTTTTTCAACAATCCTACAATGGGGGTCACTTTTGTTATCTCCATTATGCAGATTGGGGCTGGATAAAAAAGAAGGGGCTTGCAAAAGACCACCTAGTGAGATTGCAACAGAGGCAAGATCTAAACCGGGAATAGTTGGCTAGCTTCTCTAATTTTTCTCCAATCCCCATAAGTATCTTGACATATTCTCCACCCCTAGAATCAGCATGGTTTTCAGAAGAAACAGCACAGCAGTGCCATAGTTACCAATAGATCATGATGGGTGGCCATGTTAGTCAGTCACTAGCAATAGAAAAGAGCAAGAGTCCAGTAGCACCTTAAAGACTAACAAAATTTCTGACAGGGTATGAGCTTCCGTGAGCCACAGCTCACTTCTTCAGATACGGAAGAAACACTCCAACCGCTACTTACCTATTGTCTCTTCTCACTTACTATCCCATCTTTTTCATCTTTCATCTTCTTGCAAGTGAATCTACTTCTACCTCTTCTGTTTCATAATGCAATTCCTGACGCCTCAGTTGGTTACCTTTCATCTCCCTTGTAAAACTTTGGGAAACCTATTTCTTCTAAACAGCCTTCCTGAAAACAATGCATTCCCTCCTTCTTCTGTGGCAAGGACAGTCCCATAATGTTACCTCCCAAAGCAAAAGCCACCTTCCACATGTTCAGTCAGCATCCTGGGGAGGGGCTTTGGCTCAGTGGTACAGCATCTGCTTTGCATGCAGAAGGTCCCAGGTTCAATCCCAGCACCTCCAGTTAAAGGGACTAGGCAGGTAGGTGATGTGAAAGACCTCGGTCTGAGACCCTGGAGAGCTGTTGCTGGTCTGAATAGACAACACTGACTTTGATGGACCAAGGGTCTGATTCAGTACAAGGCAGATTTGTGTATTCATTCCTGGGGTATGCACTGATTTGCTCCTCTGCTAAGTGTTTGACAGTGTCATAGATGCAATGACACACTTAAACACCCAGTCATGAATGTTGGTACCTGCCATGGGAGCACCCTGGGTGCCATCCGATATGGAGTAGCAATGCAGGAGGCTGTTATAGCAGACTAACTGGGCAGCAACTAGACCACAATAAATCATCAGGTTCCCCCAACTGTTCAATTCTAAGGTTTATTTTTTTTAAAAAAAATGCATTCCACATTTTTTCCCAACAGGGGCCTCAAGGCCAGTGTGATGTAATATAGTGGTGAGAGTGTCAGGCTAGGATCTGTGGGACGCAGGTTCAAATCCACACTCTGGTATGGAAGCCTGCTTGTTCACCGTGGCAAATCGCAGACACTCTCAGCCTAGCGTAACAAACAGGGTTGTGGTGAGGATAAAATTGAGAAGAGAAGAACAATGTAAACTCCTTTGTATCCCCTTTAGGGAGAAAGATGGGGTATAAATGAAACAAATAATTAAGGAAGCTTTCCTCTTTCTTTTCTATCCCTACCCACCCCATAAAATGCTGTAACCTGGAAACCACACCTGGAAGAAAGAACCGCCCTTCTTGATCTACAAAGTTTTCCATAGCTCTGAAGTATCATTTGATTTCCAAACATCCATCTCCATCCGGGGGACTGTTTTCAGGAAAACAACTGTTTAGAAACATTATTAAACGATCGTGTTTCCTTCCCTGCCTTTTTGTCTGTATACTTCTTAGCGAACATGAAGTAATATGCCTTTTTGAGGGAAGCTTGAATCTGCTGAATCTGTCCTTGGATCTTGTGATTGTGTATACAGTTGGACCACAGGGATGTAAAATGTACTACTACAGGTTCCATCACCTGTATCACTTTAGCGCTACCAAATGCTTTGAGGCTAAGATCTGTATACTTCTTAGCAAACTTCTGGAGTTTGCAGCCATTCTGTCCTGGCTTCTCTCTAATAGATTAGCAAAAGGAAGGCAGCATTTCTCCCCAGCCAATGACCACTGGCTGTTTTCTCTCTCTCCCAAGATCCCCAAGGCCTTGATTCTATTCATTCCATTAGATGGAGAAAAAACCGAGAAATCAGAGGAAAATCAACACGATCAAACCAAGACACCTGCAGTACCTGTGGGGGGGGGGGATGTGGTTAAAGCTTGGAAGAAAGGGGAGGGAGAAGACTAGGGAACACTCGGGCGAGTTGGAGCCACTGTAACTTTGAGGGCTGGCATTGATCTTTATTCTGATGCCTGTCATAGCAAGTCGGATATAGGCTGAAGATTCTGCCTCCCACGTCCCTGACCCCCCCCCCACACACACACACACACCACGCGCGCTTTTGCAGCCGTTCTAGTCAATTACACAGACAGCGCGTCCGTCAGTCGCTCCCCCGCCCCTTCTCGCCACCCTCCCGTCTGCTGGCTCTAGCGCCTCTTTACAAAAAGACTTACCCCGTATACACAATCGGCGTGTGCTGCTGTGGCTGCTGCTGCCGCTGCTGCAGCGGCTGTCTTGTAAAAAGGGGTTTTTGGGAACCAGGAGGAGGGGGAGGGACTTAACAAAAAGTTACAGTGAAACTGACCAACTGCATGGATTGTTGATCTAACCTGAAACCCGGAGGCAGTGGCCCATCAATCATGGTTAATTACACCCTGATGCCAAGCCTTCGGAGACCCCTTGATCTCCCCTCCCCTCCCTCCACCTCGTCATGAAATAGCAGGGCTGCCGGGCTTGTTCAATTGCCTCACTTTTGTTCTGCCTCGTAACTTTGGGCCACAGGGTGGTAGACACCGAAAAGGCGTGACTCCTCCTCGGCTCCCATATCACAAGGCACGTGAAACGCCTAGTCAGTTGCACCAGCAGAGGGGTTTCCCCATAGGGCTTTAGGCGGGGCTAGAAATATAGGGAAAGGGAACGGAGAGAACTGGAGGGGGGGGGAGAGAGACTGGAAATATTTCGCTCTGGAATGAGTTGGAAAGAGGTGGGACTCTGCTGCAGCATGCATCATCTCCCCATGGGCTACAGCATCTTCCTGCAGTGAGCAGACCGCAGATGCTCAACAGCCGAAGGGAGAACTGGACATATTGAAACAATGAGACAGTGTGTGCTTTACAAACTTAATGTGGAAAAAGGAGGCAGAGAACTGGATCCAGTTTCCCGATGTAAAAAAGAAGGAACAGTCCGAGTTATGTGCACCACGCCGCTCAAAACTGCACAGTAATTTCCTTGGGTTTTTAACCAAATAAAAGTTTCCTAAGATGCATTAAGGTTTCCTTGGGGAGGGTCTTTTTCTTTTCTTTTTTAATAGCTAAGGCCAATGAAGAATGGCTTTTACACGCTGCTGATTTTTTTTTTAATCATAATGATTTCTGATCGTGGGTAGATTTATGTGGCTGTTTATAGAAGGCTCTGTTTCAAGAAATTCCATCCCGCCACAAATTCAAAGCAAGTTTTAGGCAAGAGGGGGAGAGAGAGGAAAAAGTTGTGTCCCATCAATAAAACATATTTGATGGCCTTTGAAGATGAAATACTCAAATTCTCCTCTTTCTTTCAGTAAAACAGAGCTTCCAAACTTAACTCCAGCTTTTTCTATTTTCGCTGAAAGAAGGCCCTAGCCTCTCCTCTGAAAATAGCAGATGTATTGATAATAGATCCCTAGGGAAGCCATATTAGTTTATTGCAGCAGAATCAAATAGAAGTTTAGTACATCTTAAGAAGTTTTTTTAAAATTCCATCCATGAGCTTTCATGAGTCAGTGCTCACTTCATCAAATGCATGGCAAACTGTATTGAAAAAGCCATTGGTTTGAAACAGCCCTGGCATGTTCTAAACAAAACTCCAAGAGAAGCAGAACCCTGGAATGAAAGTAAAAGAGAGGAGAAGGGAGGGGCTGTGGCTCAGCGGCAGAGAATCTATGTGGCATGCAGAAGGTCCCAGGTTCAGTCTCCGGCATCTCCAATTTTAAAGGTTAGAAGGTAGGTGGTATGAAAGACCTCTGCCTGAGACCCTGTTCGCTGCTGGTCTGAGTAGACAATACTGACCTTGATGGACCAGTGGTCTGATTCAGTATAAGGCAGCTCTGTGTGTGAGAAGGGAAGACACCTGAGAACTCCAGCAGAGTGACGTATCATTCCCCCCCTCAAGGGTATTATGTACGTGGGCACCTGCATGCAGGCTCAAGAGCCTCCCAACAGTCAGGAGGACTGCAGACCTCAGCCTCTGACCCATGGTGGTGGCACAGCAGCTGCTCTGAAAGTTGCTGATGAGGCTCCCTTCCCCGTGGACTCACAGGCAGAGGAGAGAGGCCTCTGATGGAGCAGTCAGGGATACTCCAGGATCAGGACTTTTGGTGAGCAGCAGGCTTGAATGCATTTTGAATGGCAAGCGGGACCAAACAGCACTTTGAGCTACACCCCAGCTGCTGCATGAGGCTGCACCAGAACTAATTTCTGCTCTGTGAGATGATTTTCTCGGGAAATTTGAAAATTTTCTTCTGGTGCCTGGCCTCTAAAAGGTCAATAGGGTTTTATTAATTAAAAATTTTCCCAAAGAAACTCAAGGCAGCTCACAAACTTAAGTGCCTACAAGTAAACCAATTAAAACCAGTACAATAGGGGAGGGGGAACCGACACTGACTTCTGGCCTTTTATAGATTAATCTGATAATTACATAGATCCTAGGGTTGCCAACCTCCAGGCACTAGCTGGAGATTTCCTGCTGTTACAACTGATCTCCAGTCAACAGAGATCAGTTCCCCTGGATAAAATGGCCGCTTTGGCAATTGGACTCTATTGCATTGAAGACCCTCCCCAACCCCGCCCTCCTCAGGTTCCGCCCCAAAAACCTCCCACTGGTGGCAAAGAGGGACCTGGCAACCCTAATAGATCCCCCCAAAAAATAGGCCCATTCACAAATTAGGATGCATACCCAGCAATTTCAGACCTCTAATACCACAACTCTGCAAAATGAACATTATGCAATGCCTGCTTTGTCACATTCTGGTTGGTCCTCTCCCTGTATTAAGATAGCCAGTGGGGGAGAGGGGCTGAGATTCAGAGATCTCTGGGTTCTACTAACTTTGGATGAGTCACAGCTGCTCAGGACTCTGGGTTGCTGTGAGGACAGGTCCAGGATAGCCCATCTGGCTATCCTGAGTTCCTTGGAACTAAATGAATCGCTATTTTAAAAACATGTTTTGCAAGCAGAGAAATTCTTAGGCACCAGAAATAAATTATTTGCATGGCATACACACCAATGATTTGCCATGTTTGTCAGGTAAACAGAAATGACACCCTTTAGCTTGAAACACGGTTGGGAAAGGCACGTATTTGAATCACTGCAGGGAACTGATTGCAGAACACCCACTCACATATATTCGGCCATTCTTCAAGCAAGCAGAATAATTTAGTTAGGAGATTTTTCTTGTTTATTTTTACCCTGCCTTTCTATTTGAGAAGGCACAAGGTGGCTTACAATAAATTGAAAACATCAATCTCATACTAAGCACAAATTGATGAAACTGGGCCAGTGATTCCTGCCTTATAGTCTCTTCCCATCTCTTTTGCGTTGCGGCTAGATGCTGAAAGAGGGGCGGGTAGCAAGTGAATCAGGCAGGCTGAGGGAAAGGGCCTTCCTTACACTGCTGCCTGTCCACTTATGATAAGGGGCAAATGTAGCTTTATTTTTTTTATTTAATCTTAGCGTTGGAAGGGGTACAAGGGTCATCTAGTCCAACCTCCCTGCCAACACAGTACCACTGTAATATCCCCAACTACTAGATATCCAGCCAATACTTTAAAACCTCCAATAATGAAGAGTCCATCAAATCACAAGAAAGACTGTTCCAGTGTCAAACATACTTCACACACACACCTCACACAAGGAAGCTCTTCCTCAGATTTAGAAGAAACCTCTTTTGTTATCGTTTATACCCATTGGTCCAAGTGTAGTCAAGGATATGACCACATTGCCATCCTAAAGGAAACTTTTTTTTTTTGCTGACAATCCTGAACTTCAAAAAGGCCAGGATAGCACACATTACTTTCCCTACGCTTAATCCCCAAATAGCTACCGTGATATTGAGTGAACAACAGTAAGAAATAGAAATATGAAGTGAACATTGAGTGACAAAGGTAAGTTATAAATATTAGTTTTGTCTGGGTTTTTTTGTTCAATTAATTAAATATTGAGAGGACTGATATCACCCAGTGAAGTTCATGGCTCAATGAATATTTCAACCCAAATTTCTCCAGACCAGTCATACACTCTAGCCTCTAAACCAGGGGTGGGGAACCTTTTTCCTGCCAAGGGCCATTTGCACATTTATGACATCATTCAGGGGCCATACCAGGTGTAGATCTCCTGGTGGGGGGAGAGAGGCTAGGGTTACCAGGTCTCCAGCCACCACCTGGAGGTTGGCAACCCATGGGGAGGCCACACAGAGAAGGCCTGCAAGGCACCCCCGCTCCCCCCCCTCAGGTGGGAGGGTAGCCAGAGGTGGGCCTGAGCAAACGAGGCACCAGGGGGGCGCAGGAAGGGAGGAAGGGAGGAAGAAAAACAGAGAAAGAGGAAAAGGGAGGGGGGAGAAAGGGAGAAAGAAATGGAGAAAGGGGGAGAAAGGAAGAAAAGGATGGTGGCCTCTTCCCCCCCTCTCGCTGCTCAACAGCCGACAGGCAGCGAGAGGGGCTTACAATGTGCTGCGGCGTTCCTGCATGCCGCGGCTGTAGGGGGCAGCCTTGGGGGAAATGTCCCTCCCCCTCCCTTCTTCTCTCGCCGACCAACAGCCGACAGTCGTCGAGAGGAGGTCCAAAGGGCGCCACAGCGCCCCTGTAAGCCGCGGCCCCAGGAACACCCTCGGGGAGGGCCGACCTGCGCCCCGCCTCCGCGGCAGGGCCCCAGAGCTCCCGAGGGCCACAAAAAATGTCCTTGGGGGCCGCATACGGCCCCCGGGCCTGAGGTTCCCCATCCCTGCTCTAAACTATGCTGGTTTTTCCCCAGTACTCTGTTGCTGATCTAAAACGTACTGCTCACAGCCAAGAGAATTTGCAAGGAAGAATCCAACACAAATTTTCTGAATTAGAATTTATTACCAAGACTATTAATCCTTCTTCCATCTAAATAGGAACCTGGGATCCCTCACTCAGTCAAGGTGCTAATATCTTGCATCTCTTTCTGTAACTTCCAGTGTGTATCTGCTTAAATTGCCCTCGATTTTATTTTAATCCTACTTTGTGTATCTAACAACTGTTGAGGGTGGCCCTCACCCACTTTGAGTGAGTAGATTATTCTGTTTTATTAGCTCTTGTTTTGAACCAGCATGGACTGAATGAATGCAAATTCCAGAGCATTTGATGAAGTCAGCTTAGTCTCTGACTCATGAACCTTTTGCTGGAATACATTTTCTTTGTCTTTCAGGTGCCACCTTAAAGACTTCTGTTTTATTTTGAAAAACGCCCAGTAGCTCCCATTTTTGACAGCCTTTCTAATGACCTCAGGCTTCCCAAATGCTTTTGTTTGGTAAATCTGGCCCCAGTTACTGCTGAGCTCATACGCAAAATGTGCATACAATTATGAAAGACCAGAGATGTAAGAGTTTCCACATTTCAGTAATATTATATCCTTTTCCTCATGCTGTCAAAGCTAATCTTTAAAGTGTTATACTATGAAGTGTTATGTTGTCACATAAATTTCTTTCTGACCCAGCCAATGAACAGTTTTTTGAGGCCATTATGACTTTTGCAATTGGACAAAAGGACTGTACAACTATAATAAAAAAGAAGCAATGACTGTTAATACTATGAGTGAACTATTTCTTTGGTCAGCAAAGCTCACACTCTCCTGGCCTTCCACAAACTATGCAAAATCAAACTATTAAAGAGGAGTTTTCTGGGCTGGTAATAGAGACCTTGGGCCATTCACACTCTATCAGACCTGACCCTGGCCAGTATTTGGATGGGAGACCTCCAAGGAATACCAGGGTCATGATGCGAAGGCAGCCAGTGGCAAACCACCTCCTACCATCTCTTGCCTTGAAAACCCTATGGGGTCACCAATAACTCAGCTGTGACTTGACGGCAACAACAACAAAAAGTTGCAGGCAGCACACAAAATGCTTTTGCAAATTTGTTTGGATAAATGATAAAGGACTGTATTCTATACTGCTGTGTTTAGCTGATTGTAAGTAAGATCCTAGTTATGTAATTTCTGTACCACTTAATGTGTCGTGTGGATACTTACACTATTCTTCAGTTCTTTCTGGTGGCTCCAGACTTCTAAAATCCTAATGCATTGGTTATTGTGATTTTACTTTTTTGTGATTGTACTTACTCACTATGTGCAATCCACCTTGAGTCCCTGTGAAAAAGGCGGATTATAAATAACATAAATAAATAGATAGATCAATACAATTTGGGATGGAATTGCCTGAGGTGCAAAGGACTGAAAGCAGGAGTGGGGACACACACATTAAGATAACTCCAAGCTCAGGGGCTTCAGTTTGTGTTCTGTTTACAAAGCGGCACAAACAAAGGTCAAATGACATTTATCTTGGGCTGATCAGTAGTTTATGGAGCATCATTAGGCGTTAAGTGCCGGCAGCCAATTACCACAGGAACTGTTTAGACATAAAACAGAGACGAAACAGTACAGCCATAGAAAATTCAAGCTTAAAGGCTATTCTGGCCAATAGCAGTTGAAAGGGAAGGAATCTGGCATTTTTCTAACATGTTACTAATAGACTGCATTTAAAAAAAAACAATTTTTGACCATTTCTAAAACAAAATCTGATCAGTGTTTCTTGTTTTTGAAGGATGAGAAGCTCAGTCCTGAAATTATTTGCATCTTCAATAAAAGAATAACAGAGATGGCATCAGATGCTTTCACAGCTTGAGGGCACTGGAACATTAATGCAACACAATCCAGCCTATCTCATTCCCTGCTATGCGCTGCCAGCCGTTCCCTCTGTCCCCACTGCCTGTTCCCTGTTATTCCCCTTCTGCGGCAGCAAGGTCTCTACCTTCACTGAATGGCAAGCAGGGCAGTCAGGTGGGCAAAACTGCTGTTCCTAGTGCACACGAGTCAATGTCATTAATCTGCATAAAATCCCATGACTGCATCGCTTCTTCAAAACAGGTGCAGTCCCTGGGTCAGGAGCTGAGGATCCAAGATACATCTCAGAGCAGAAATGAAGGTGTCTCCCAAAAGTCTCATTTAATGCTGAATATCTAGTTAAATTGTGGAACTCCCTGCCCCAGGATGTGGTGATGGCTGCCAGCTTGGAGGGCTTTAAGAGGGGAGTGGACATATTCATGGAGGAGAGGGGTATTCATGGCTGTTAGTTAGAATGGATATTAGTCATGCTGCATACCTATTCTCTCTAGTATCAGAGGAGCATGCCTATTATTTTGGGTGCGGTGGAACACAGGCAGGATGGTGCTGCTGCACTCATCTTGTTAGTGGCTTCCTAGAGGCACCTGGTTGGCCACTGTGTGAACAGACTGTTGGACTTGATGGGCCTTGGTCTGATCCAGCAGGGCCTTTCTTATGTTCTTATGTTCTTATAGATAGTTGCCATCAGCATCTGATTTCCACATGGCAGTTTTGAACTCACAGGGCTTAGAAATGACAAGGTTCCCCGATTAACTGCACTTCCACAGTTTCATCTGCATGCATCTTTATATAATGTACAGTGTCATCCCAACCAGATTTATACTATGCTAAGCCTTCTAAGACTTAAATGGATTTAAAAGGGTGTAACTCTGCTTAGAACTGCACTGTAAGTGCTGTCTCATATATTATTTTTTAAACTTTATATGCATGATTTTTTAAAAGAATATATCTAAAAATATACCATATGAATGCAACAAGGTAAAACTTGAAAACATCTGTATCATACAGAAACACTCACTAGAGTAGGGTTGCCAGATTTTTGGGGCGGAGCCTGAGGAGGGCGTGGTTTGGGGAGGGAAGGGACTTCAATGCCATAGAGTCCAATTGCCAAAGCGGCCATTTTTTTCAGGTGAACTGATCGCTTTTAGCTGGAGATCAATTGTAATAGCAGGAGATCTTTTCCAGTGGCGCAGTCTCTGTGAGACGTAAATCCCAGAAGAGACATGTGGTGCCAGTATGGGGGGGGGTCCTTGGGGCAGAGCTGATGTTAGTCAGCTTCCACAGCCCCTCCAGGTTTTTCCTGGCGCAGCCTCGCTGTCCACAATGGGTGGAAAATGCCCCATTTTTTATTTTTTAAATTCAAAAAGGCTTTTTGCAGACCTTCAGAGGCTGGGGAAACTCTTTGGAGGTGCTGCAGTGCAGTCCCCAGCTGTTGCAAGGCTCAGGAATGGGCTGTAAACCGTCTTGCCCCAGAATCTAAAGCTGCTATCTGACAAAGTGAGCTCTGATCAAGAAAAGCTCTTATACCCTGGAAAAAGGGTTTTTCTACTGCTACAGACTAACACAACTGTCCATCTGAAATTAACGCTGTAAATTAACCTCAGTAATGGAATCTGATTTGATTGGTCATTATTATACAACTTTTTAATTTTCTTTTTAAATTAATTTTGTAAATATTTACATAATATAAAAACATATTACAGTTTCTAAAGGGGAAATAAGAACTACAGAGAAAGATTTCATAGATGTCAATTGAATACTTGGGACAGAGAGCAATTAAATATATTCAAATCACAATCCAGCTTCTGCTGCCAATAAGGCAGAAAAGTTGACAAAATGTACAAAAACAAGTTTTTCTGTTTTCTGCCCTCAAATGCACCATGTCATTCAGTTTCAGCAATTTAACAATCTGCCAGACCCAATTAATCTAAGTCTTTATAGCCAGTTTGCAATATTTTTGCAATTAGTATCATGTTTTGATTTTTACACAAGAATCAGATACCAGGCCTAGAAGAATGATCTTTGGAGCCCCTCTCCTCCGGGTACAGCAAATAATGGCTTGAAAATTCCAGTAAGGTTTCTTGCACTATTGCTTCATGCAGATAACTCCCAAAGGATAGCCATTTTAATTTCTTAGGGATGGATGGAATAAAAATAGGCTAGAGTTAGGCAGATCTGAGAACTCTCCCCCTTTGGCTTAGTAGAGAATGTTGTTGGTTAAGTAAGCAAATGTCTAAGCAATGATTTCATTGAAACTAAGTACGGAATTCCATTTGTCATATTATCTGTTTGATGTCAGGAAAAGGGTTTATTGTGAAGTTTAAAAGCACTGATCCTGCTGAGGTAATGGTTGTTATAAGGTCAGTAGTCTCCCTTTCACTTCCTTAATCGCATCTGCTGATGCTTCATGATCCATCTGCAGGTAGCTTGCCTAATACTTCGCATCTGTGCACTAGCTTTCAAGGAAAGGGTTTGTGTGGATGGGGTACACATGTCAGATGTCAGTTGAGAGGAGGCAGCTCATTAGGGGGGCAGGCAGCTTAAAGCTGACACTGATACAAACGGTCAGATGTTAGTTACAGTTTGATTTCTCCAGCAATCCTGTCTTGGAATTTCTGCTCCTTTCTTTGTAACCAAATTCCTCTTCACAGGGGAAAAAAAGTGTCTGTAAATTAGGTCAATAAAGTGAAGTCAGGAATGACGGCTGAATAATCTTCCTTTTTTATGTTCTATTAATGACCTTCACAGCTTCCAGGAAGATGAATTTCTTTATTTGTCAATGCAAAACAAAAACACCAAGCCCTCAACATCTGCTACATACCTGTGGTAAAATAAAGACAAAACAAAAAATATATTACAAACGGCCTGCTTCAGTGCACTGAGATTTGAGGCAAAGAGTAGTTCTATTAAGGTTCAGGAATAAATTTTATTTGAAATTATAGAGAGGTGTTTTATGGAATAGAAATTGTATTGTCATAATTTGAGGGGGGGGCCCTCCCAGTCCTACGGAATTAACTAAAGGGCAGACTCGTTGCCTTACTGATAACTTCAGTCAAGGTTTAGCCACGCATGAAACTTGCAAGATACTTGCTTGCCTTGTATTAATAATATGATAATATTCTGTCACAATCTAGGCATAGCAGAGGATACAATAGCTGCTTTCCATAAGTGGAAGGTTTTGTTTAGTTGCCTGTTCCCTTTTCTACTGCAGATACTCACTTTGTTACCTGGGGCCACTTTCTCATTCATGAAGATGGCTCTCCCCTCACCAGATACCGATTCACCAGTGTCCTCAGGATAGGTCTAGCAGCACTTGGGCTCTCTCACCCATTGGGTATGGGCCCCACTTGTTCTGGATTGGGACTTCCACTACAGCTGCCAGGTTGGGGCTTTCCCCCTCACACATCCAGACCATGGGCAGATGGAGGTCTGCAGGCTACAAGCAGGGTTGCCAGGTCCCTCTTTGCCACTGGCAGGAGGTTTTGTGGGTGGAGCCTGAGGAGGGCAGGGTTTGAGGAGGGGGGGACTGGAAGTTGGCAACCCTAGCTACAAGTCTTATGTCCGCCTGTGCTCGGGCACTTCCCTGTGACATTTTCATTATTCAGTTCCAGCACAACAACAGAAGTCTTACTGGATATGCAGGCACAGTATTGTCCACCAGGCTGGAGTCCACACTGAATCTACAAGGTGGGGTAGGCACATGGACCTGGAAGGTACAGTGTGTGTTACCTGGATTGGCATACAAGGGATATGTTGGAACTTGCTCTTTCCCACAGTTCTTTGGCATGTTCAACAGCATGGACCATGTTATGCCCCGTTCATGCAGCTAGGCAAAAATGATCCGGATACCCGCAGAGGCATGGACTTAGCTTAAGCTACAACTGCATACCTCTGGACACATTCCTCTGAGCTGTCCAGCACCTTGCTTTTTTGGTCTGACCTACTGGAGAGGCATTCCTGGCATGGGGCCAAATGCCCAGACAAAAGGTATATGGCCAGGTGGAAGGTTACAAACACTGTTAGCAGGGCTATGGTTTCCCTGGGAGGTCACCTGATTCGCCACTCAGATATTTCCTTTGGGCAGGAGGCACTATTCTGGCTGGATGGCGTCCACCTTTCGAAGTAGAGTCAGGACACTTGGATACATGGGATTTGGCATGGTTTGCACATTTGGTTGCAGCTGTAGGAGCGTTGGCAGGAGCCTGGTGTGTTTCTTCGGGTTCCCACCCACCTCTTGTGGTGGTGTCAGCATGAAGCCAGATCCATTTTGGAGGGGAAATTGGCCTGTGTGCTCTTTTCCCTCAGCTTTGGGGGTCCCTTTAAGGGATTTTGGGGTGAGGACTCACAAGGGACATGCCCAGCTCACAGGCTGCCAAGGAGCACTCACTCCAAGTGGCAGAGGGAACCATGCAGTGGCCTATGGACACATGGAATCCCACATGCTGCCATCCCATGGTACACCCCCAGCAGGCAGGCTGGGGAAGCCGGTCTACATATCAGCTGGCAGGTGGGTTGGCCAATGACTGGATCCACTTCTCTTAAACTGCACCAAGGCTCTGGCAGCTGGAATCAATAAAGTTGTGACCATTTCCACTCCAGTGACATATCAGTTTTTTTTCTCGCATGCCTGTTTGTTGGGGGGCACCTTGATGCCCTCCTGCACACCTAGACACTGGGTCCACAAGCAAGGGCTCCAGACTTACCTGGGGCTCAATTGCCATCCTGCGGTGGGCAGGAGGACACCATTTGCTGACCCCTGGGTCAGTCAGTGTCGTGGCTGGGGAAAATGGTCGGGAAAGCATCTGCAGCTGTGCAGGCTCCCTGGTGCACCTCCCCTCCAGCCTGGACAATCGGGTGTGACCTGATGTGTCTGAGGGGGTATGGTGCAGGCCAGTGGGTCACAGTGAGGAAGTTCTCCCTCAGGTCCGCTGGCCCCGGATATAAAGAGCCCCTGTACACTGCCAAGGTCAGTTGGCCTTGTGTCTTCACCCGCCCATCCAGCTCTTTGTCATGTGTTCTGTTAACCCAATTTTTCTTGTCAGAACTTGTTGGCAGTATCAGCATGAAGCCGGATCCATTTCCAAGGAAAATTGGCCTGTATGCCCCTTTTGGAAATCACCTTAAGGGGTTTTGGGATGGGGACTCACAGGGACATGTCCGGCTAAGGTATTGGCTTATGCCCATGGGGAATCCCAAATACTGCCATCCCATGGTACTCCCCTAGCAAGAAGGCTGGGAGGAGGTGGCTTGGATATTGGCTGGAGGGAGGTTTATCGATGCCCAAATCTATTGTCCCATGGGTCCACAAATGGTATCAGGGGAAAGCAAAACTGTGGCCCCGACTAGATGAACCTGAAATGTAAGGGACAGTCATTTTCCTTTCACCAAGAGATGTAACAATACCAACGTTTCTAGGTTAAACTTGGTTGCTTATATCTTTATTGATCAAACTGAAGTCTCTTTGGGATTCTTTCATTCTTAAAATCTAAAATACACCAGCGGAAAGGTTTCTTTTTCCAAAAGAAAAGCTCAGCCAAACCCTTTAGGCTAAGTTATTGTTTCGTTGGGAGGGAAAATAAGCCACACCATTTCCCCCAGAGTCCAGTATCCTGTAAATAGTTTGGCTGTGGACATGTCCAACATTTTGTCCTATTGCAGGAAAGGAAAAATTGGACTACTCAGGATTAGTAGGATAACAGAAGAAACTGCCTCATTGTTAGTCTTATATTTGCACTGAAGAACTTTAATAACTAGGAACAATATTGGCTAACTAGGAACAATATTCCTACATTTAAAAAAAGAATCAATTTGCTAATTGGCTATAGTTATAAAATATAGATGTGGCTATACTGCTGATAATAATTTTGAATTCTTAGAAACTCATGATTTAAGTATGAGCCTCCAAAATTATAAATCTTTTAGATTTAGGTATGGTTGCCCAGAGATTTGGCCAAGACCTAATACATAGATGGACACTTGATTTGTATTTGAGATTTCAATTTTTGACCAAGTTAAAGAGAGTTCTGGAAGGAATGAAATGACTTATGAGCCTTGAATAAAGATGTCATTTCCAGTGACATTCCCATTACTTAACAAGGTTATCTGGTGTATACTACATCTGATATTAGAATCTTTTGTTGTCCTGCTCAATAATTACTCTTTAAATGGAGGCAGAAACCGTTATACTACCATATCTTAATAACATCTGATCAACATTCTATATATAAATGTCTCTCTTGTTTTGTGAGTACACTTCTAGTCCAGTTTCTTTCTTTTTTTAAATTTTTTTATTGGTTTTTATAATATAAATTTTCCATGTTAACAAACAACAATAAAAGTAATATAAAAAACTAAATCATAAGTAATGTTGTTATAGTTATTTAAGTACTTAATAAAATAAAAAATAAAGGAAAATTTGTTGACTTCCCCTTCACCTCCGTCCGCCTCTTAATAAAGTATTCTATCCCATCGTGATATAATCTGATCTTAATTATTCTTATATCTCAGTTAAGTTTCAATCACAATATTCTATTAATATAATTAATTACACTTCTTTATGTTAGCAATGTCATCTAGATCAGATTAAAAGGTACTCTTCCATTTTCCCCAGTCCTAATTCATATTCACAATATTTCATCCAAGCCTCCCATTCCCCCATAAATCGAACATTGTTCTTTTGGTTTAAAGTAGCTGTAAATTTTGCCATTTCCACCAGTTCAAACATTTTCATAATCCAGTCTTTTTTCCCAGGAGTATCTGCCCCTTTCCATTTTGCTGCATAGAGCAATCTTGCAGCTGTTGTCGCATAGATCAAAAAAGTCCTTTGTATTAACAAGTCATCAGGTATCATACTTAATAGCATCATTTCTGGTGTTTTGGGTATATATTTTTGTACTATTAGTCTTAATTCATTATAAATCATATCCCAAAAATCCTTAGTTTTGCCACAGGTCCACCACATATGATAAAAAGAACCAATTTCTTTATTACATTTCCAACATTTAGGGGATGTCACTTTGTAAATCCTTGCAATCTTCTTAGGTGTTAAATGCCATCTATACATCATTTTGTAGATATTTTCTCGAATTGACTGTGCATTTATTCCTTTCAGGTCCTTCGACCATAGTCTTTCCCATTTATTTAAAGCGATATCGTGTCCCACAGTTTGAGCCCAGTTGATCATTGTTGGTTTAATTGTTTCCTGCTCACAATATATTGTTAAAAGAAGATTATACATTTTGGAAATCAGTTGGGTATTATTATCTAATAACATCCTGTGAAAAGGCAATTTTTCTTTAGAAAATCCATTTTTCATATCTTGTGCAACTTCTAGTCCAGTTTCTATTGGGATATTTAGTTATTTTATTTACTTCATTTATACCCCACCTTTCTATCCAATGAGGACCCAAAGTGGCTTACAGCATTCTCCCCTCCTCCATTTTATCTACACAACAACCCTGGTAGGTAGGTCAGGCTGAGAGACTGTGACTGGCCCAAGGCCACTCAGCAAGCCTCTTTGGCCCGAGTGGGGATTTGAACCTGGGTCTTCCAGATAATAGTATGACACTCTTAACCACAACATCACAGTGGATCTCCATAAAGACTGACCATTAAAGAGAGAGAAAATTCATCGGTGCCCTGAAAGAACAAGAATGGGATTCCAAGAAAAGCTTGCTGGTACAGCCATACCTTAAATCCCTTCATTCCAACCCAGTATACATTTTTCTCCAATCAAATGGACAGCCTTATGCAAGAAGAATATGTGAAACCCTATAGCCAATAGCTAGCGTTGCCAACCTCCGGGTAGTAGCTGGAGATCTCCTGCTATTACAACTGATCTCCAGTTGATAGAGATCAGTTTACCTGGAGAAAATGGCCATTTTGGCAATTGGACTCTATGGCATTGAAGTTCCACCCCAAACCCCGCCCTCCTCAGGCTCCGCTCCAAAAACCTCTTACCGGTGGTGAAGAGGGACCTGGCAACCCTACCAATAGCTCAAGAAAGTAGCCAGAAAAATGCACACGCATGCATGCTCACACAGAGAGACAGATTTCAAAGGACATCCCACAGAAGAATTGCTGTATGTTGGGTGCATGTTTGGTACTTAGTTCAAAGTGGGACAAAACTGGATGCTGTAGAAAGAGTATCACCAAGGAAGTAGGAGAAAAAGGACTAGCTTCAGTGATCCAATGCCTTAGTAGTGTGTGTGGGGGGGATTATTCTCATAGTCCTTGACCATGGAATGTAGAGGCATCTTTGAAGGGAATATGGTCTCTTTCAAAGTTAGGAGGTTCCTATTTTTGATGACACATACGGAACAGAAATATTAATCATTTCTTTCCCTTTGACTCTCTGAGAGTAACTTTTGAATCTGAAAGTGCTGTACAAGCAATGAAAATGCATTCTCCGAGGCTGACACTTGTGCCTGACCACATAAGGAAGAGCAGCAAGACTATTACTATTAGGTTTCCTGGGCTGGATCGGACTTAAAAGCCAAGTGTGCCGAAACACATCCCAGTACTTTGAATGCCCTTCTCAAATTTCTGTAAAAAGGGATGGATGACCCTCACAAAACGGGGTTTGAGGCTGGGCCATCTTAGCAGCTGTCTGCAATTTTGCTTTCTGCAACTTGGCTGGCTATTCCAGCGCAGGTCCAAAACAGAAATGTAAGCAGTTGTGCGGGAGAGAAGGAGCGGGAAGAAGGAGTAGAATATTCCATTTCCTGTTTAATGGTGCTAGAGAGATGTGGGCCTGGGTTTTATAGCTTCATTAAAAGCACTGCTGTAATTGGAATCTTTATAGTGATCTGGCCCATTTCTCTGCTATTTGGGGGCAGGTGGTGGGCTGCAGTATGTGAAAGAGGCCTGCAAAATGGGCACTCAGTGGGGGTCTTCTACACACATTGTGCAGTAGGGTAATGGAAGCTTTCAGTACCACAACAGGGTCTATTGATATACCTTTCAGTGTCATATTACTTCTGTGTATTAAAGGTTCCTAACTCTGGCTTAATATATAATATATGCGCAAACTACAACAAAAAAGGAGCAGTCTAGGGTTGCCAGGTCTCTCTTCACAGCCGGTGGGAGGTTTTGGGGGTGGAGCTTGAGGAGGGTGGGATTTAGGGAGGGAAGGGACTTCAATGCCATAGAGTCCAATGGCCAAAGCGGCCATTTTCTCCAGGGGAACTGATCTCTATCAGCTGGAGATCAGTTGTAATAGCAGGAGATCTCCAGCTAGTACCTGGAGGTTGGCAACCCTAGAGCAGTCCTAAGAACTCTGACATCAAAGTAACCTCTTTGCTGCTGAATGTCTTCAGGAATGACACCATATGTGATTCTTTTTTTCCTAAGCAAAACACTGGGAGGAAATGGGGCTGCAGGTTTATTGTAGCTATGATTCCACAATATATATTGAGATGTGTTTTCTTTCTGTGGTTCAAATCACTCTGAAATTACTCCGGGTTTCTCTGTTGTATTTCTCAATGGGAAAATGTTGTGACTGATTTATTTTATTACATTTTGTACCCTACCATACAAGGTTCTGCCATTTTTTACTCCTACAACAATTCTATGAAATCAGGCTGAGAGAATGACTGGTTCATGGAAGCAGGGTGATTGGAACTCAGGATTTCCTAGCACTAGTCTAACATGCCAACCAATCACCATACTTAGCTTTGAGTCAGAAGCCAGGAGATGCACAGGCAAGTGTCAGAGCTGAGGGTTGGGAAGCAAGCAAATGACTAAGTAGTCTAAAGGCAGTTGTGAATGTACAGGAAGAAACCTATAGGCCCCCTGTGTTACCTGATCCTGCTATGGCATCCTATGGTACCTATGGTCTTCTGCAGTGATAGTACTGCAGCTCAGCAGGCAGCAAACCAGCATCTTTCTGCTCTAGCAAGATGCCACAGCAGCACCTGGGTTCTGTTACTAGAATTCCCAGTTCAAGACACTGAATGTTACAGATGCATTGATAATACGTGTCTGCACACCTCCTCCTCTTGAACTCATTGGTTGTCAACTGGAAAGTCAGGACTAGGGTTGCCTCTTCACTACCAGTGGGAAGTTTTTTGGGGCAGAGCCTGAGGAGGATGGGGTTTGGGAAGGGGAGGGACTTCAATGTCATAGAGTCCAATTGCCAAAGTGGCCATTTTCTCAAGGTGAACTGATCTCTATCGGAGATCAAGAGATCTCCAGCAGGAGATCTCCAGCTAGTACCTGGAGGTTGTATTCAAATAGAACAGTTGTAGGCTATCTCAAAGAGAAACAACCTTGTACAGAGTATGAAAGGATACCTACTTAAACCATTAGTATTTGGTTATCATGTGAAAAATATAAAGTATTAATATGATAACCAAATATTAATGGTTTAAGTAGGTATCCTTTCATACTCTGTACAAGGCTGTTTCTCTTTGAGATAGTATTCAAATAGAACAGTTGTAGGCTATCTCATTTCACAGTTGAATTTTACTTTATTTTGAATAGTACCTGGAGGTTGGCAACCCTAGTCAGGACCTACATCTTTGACACCCCAAATCCAAATGTGCCCCATTACTCTCCAAACTGGCAGAAATTAGTGTCCTCTTATGCTTTCCTGAGCTTTTGACCCCAGCCTGGCCTTTGATCCCAGAGTGACCATACCCTTGGGAAGAATCACGCTAGATGTCTTCTCTGCAGAGAATGTGGGAAAGTCCAAAGATCTGCCCAACTCTTTCAAAGGCAAAGGAACATTGGTTGGTTTTATCGAGGTGAGTTTCATAGCTGGGTCCACCCTCTAGAGGTTTTACTCTAGAAACGTTTGCTAGCAAGTTGAATGTACCATTCCATCACTCTTTCCCTCTTGTTACCAGAGGAAATTTTTAGGTCCCTTCACCAAAAGAAAATGGCTGCATTCTTTCTTTTCATGTGTTAACCTCTCCGCAGCTTGAACAGCTGGAGCTTGTCTTATTTGCTAAGGTACCGATTCCTGTATACAGCGCTCAAAAGAAACCATAGAAACCATACTGGGCATCTCATTGACATCCTACCAGAATCAGTAAAAGACCTTTTTTTGGTTAGTTTAGGTTTTATTGTTCAGAAGAATGGAGAGGGAGGGAAGGAGAAAGGCACACAAACAAAAGATGGATCTTATGCTCTGGGCTAAGTTAAATGTTAATATTAGACCTGAAAGGATTGAAGGTTACGGATCCAATGTATATTTTCAAGATGGAATGGGGATACACTAACAGAAGATTTTCACTTAATGGCCTCCAAAAAATCATGAATTGCAGATTATTCCAGCTTTATTAACACACCACATAAAGTTATCATATCTTGCAGGAAACAGGAAAAATATAAAGAATGCTGCCCTCAATTTGCCTTTTTCTGGATCTTGCAGCTATACTCCTGTTGCAAGAATCCCTGTAATTGGGGGAGGGGCAGGAAGGACAGAGCACAGTACAAGAAATATTCTCAGAATGCAAGTAAAAGAGCGGAATTAATTGTGAAACAAAGCATATTGCATGCTGGCCTTTAACGTGACCTTTACCGGATAGCCGAGCATGAAAAGGCTACAAGAATTTTAAAAGTTTAGCAAACATGTTGTCCATTATTAACGCATTTCAAACGACTGACAACATTGAAGCTTGCCTACGAGTAGATTGCATTTTTTAAAATGTAATAGAAATGGAGGCTTTCCATTTAATTTTTGCATAGATGAGATTTGCATTTAGTGCATTTACAGTGCAGTAGAATGCTCAAAGGGTACTTCTTTCCAGAGGCCTTTCTGAGTGACAGGGATTTGACATGTGCAATCTATATTTATTTATTTTATTACATTTTACCCTGCCCTTCCCAACCAAAGGCCGGTTCTTGTGCTAGAGCACAGCAACTGAGGGGCAAAACACCAATGGTAGAAAGTTCCTCTTTGTGGCACCACTGCTAGACAAACAACTGATAAAAAAGCACATTAAAGGAGCAATTTGAAGCAGGCCTCTTGGGAAGCAAGTCCCAAGTAATTCAGTGGGGCTTACTCTCAGGAAAGTGTCCCTGCAGTCCAACAGTGTAATCCTGTGCCCACTTACCGCTGTCTAAAAACCACTGACTTCAGCGAACGTTGAAAGATGTAACTGTTCTTAGGATTGCCTTGCCAGTAACAAACGGATTATGGGTTTTGAAAGATTATGTTATCAGCAGATATAGTCATAGCTGAACCATAGATGAAATCCTGATATGATGCAGTGAATACTGAATTCATTAATTGTGTAGTTCATTCTTCTAAAACCCCTGAAGGCTAGCATTTAATAGATTCACATACCAGCGTGGCACCTGTCATTTCAGATGTAGTTCCCAGATGAGTCAAGGAGTGTGTGCACAGGTATCCACCTATATAGTTCCTCCCAAATGATTCCACTGCCCTTGGAAATTGCATTGTTTCCCAGTGATGACAACATGTAATAATCACACAGGGGTAAGTCTATATATGTTCCTAGGACAGCATGGGAGTGATTCTGGAGGCAGTTGCAACTATATAGCTACATGAATATGTGCTTTCCTTTAGTAGTGTGGCTGCACTGCCTCTGCCATTGGTCTGAAGAGACATAGAAGTTAAGACAGACAGTAGATTCCCTGTGATTCAATAAATGTCCTGGTTCAATGGAATTAATCATGCATTAAAAATGCATTTGTAATGGAAGTTCAATCCAGACAAGACTGAGGTGTTGTTGATCGGTGGAGAAGGTACTTGGAGACTGCATAGGCAGCCTATTCTGGAAGAGGGGATGCACTCCCCACAGAGCAATAGATTTAGAAGAAGAAAAAGAAGAGTTGGTTTTTATATGCCAACTTTCTCTACTACTTAAGGGAGACTCAAACCAGCTTACAATCACCTTCCCTTCTCCTCCCCATAACAGACACCCTGTGAGGTAGGTGGGGCTGAGACAGCTCTAACAGAGTTGTAACTTGCCCAAGGTCACCCAGCTGGCTTCGTATGTAGGAGTGGGGAAACAAATCCAGTTCACCAGATTAGCCTTTGCCGCACATGTGGAGGAGTGGAAAATCGAACCCGGTTCTCCAGATTAGACTCCACCGCTCCAAACCACTGCTCTTAACCACTACACCACTCTGAGGTGCTACTGGATCCTAACCTAGGTTGGGGGCATGTAGCCCCTTTTATAAGCTCTGTCTGGTTCATCAGCTATGCCCATTCCTCAAAAGGTATGATCTGGCTATGGTGATCTATGTCTGATCATATCCAAGTTAGGTTACAGTAATACATTCTACCGGGAGCTGCCTTTGAATATGGTCTAGAAACCTCAAAGTCAGAAGTGAGGAAGGTGGCAGCTAGAGATGGGGCATTTTCTGTGTGGCACCTCACCTCTGGAATGTCCTCCTTTTGAGACTCACCTGGTACCTACTTTGCTTTCTTTTAGGTGCCAGTCCAAAACACATCTTTCTACTCAGGGTGTTAATTAGAGGTTGTATCTCAGCAGCAGCATTTTAAATGATCTGCTTCTGTTTTATGGATAGTTTCATGCTGTTTGTCCAATGTCTTGTTTTAATGGTTTATTTTTATATTGTTATGTTGTTTTAATTGTAAGCCACCTTGAACTGGACTCATGAGGCAGCATAGAAATATCCTGAATAAATGAATAAATGTTTCCATAAATTAGAGCCAGAGTATTATCTGATGTCAGTTAGTGAGAAAACTCAACTAATCTGTTTTCATCTCTCCACCCACCTCTACCTTGCCTGAGAAATGCATCACCATTGGGTTGACCACAGTGTGGCATTCCCTGCTAGCTGGGGGACATTCAGTGTATCATCAACACACTGCATTATCCCTAATGTAGAAAAACTGAGTTCAGGGTGTTTTATTTGTTTGTGAAAATAGTCTGGGAGTCTGTCTGGGGATGGAGTACCTCCTGCCTCCACATTTATCTCCTTCTGAGGAGCCTGGCAGGCCTGCCCACCTCCACTGCTGGCTGGCCTTGCCCAGATGGCATGAGCCATAGGTGACCATCCTTGGCTGCTAGAGAATGAGCAGAGGAGGGAAGGTGAAGTAACACCAGCATGGGGTAGTTGGGCAGTGACCGGAAACTGAGGAAAGGAAAGGCAACTTCTGGGGACTCTCTGGAGGAAAAGGAAGGCCTAGCAGGCCAGATACAGACTGGGGAAATATGGGATAGGCACTAGCCCTGAGGAGGAGGTGTTAGGAGAGGTTTTTAAAGACTTGGAGGGAGGAGGGATGACAGCCTATTGGCCAGTAGGCCAGCCACTCAATGCTTGGAATGCACTGGTGAGAGCCCAGAGAAGTCCTGCCTCAGGAATTCCTTTATAAGCCCCCCCTGGAAGCAACCAAGGAGGGAGGAGGTTAGGTCCTGTTCTCAAAGTTAGGGATAGAGGAAGCCTGGGTGAAGGAATATGACTCTTTCCATTGCTTAGGCATTGCTCACAGGGCATGCTGGAAAAGGAGAAGCTGGAAGGTGTGCCCCCACTCCCTCGGACTCCAGCCCTTGACCAGTGGAGTCTGAAGTCATCCGTTCCACTCACTGCATTAAAATGCTAAATGGTGGCATGGCAGGACACACTGAAAGAGATTCTGTTTTTTGAAACACTCCATCAAGACAGAGAACAGCCAAGTATTTAGTATAATCTAGGAAAAATCCTGGTCCACATCACGCTCCCAGATGAGACTGACATATACTGGAAGAGGAGCATAAGGTGAGTAGAATGAGTAACTTGTGGTAAGCACCCCCTGAGTAATTTGCAAGGTAGGTTTGATTGCTGCTAATTAATCCTATTGATTTAACACTGAAATGGTGATGTCATTATTATCAATAAAACCAATAGCTCAATCATACGTGTGTTATCCCACTGAGTTCAAGGGACTTTCCTCCCCATGTCTACATACGGCATGTCTACACTTCAAAGTTTAATCAGTGTGTCTACACTTCAAAGTTTAATCAGTTTGAATTTCCTACTCAAAAATCCTGGGTATTTTAGTTCTGTAAAAATGCTGGAGATTATGTTAGTTACTTTTTCTGAGAGTATTGACTTTCATGGAAGGAAGGACCAAAACAGAAAAACCAGTTAAAATATCTTATAGAAATCCAGCTGAAATGCAAGCGCTTTGGGTTAATTTTTTTGTGGAGCGATATGTAAATGTCTAGTATATTCCAGTTGTACGTGTTACAAAAGTTCAACTTGTGGGTTTATGTAGATTTCATAATGGAGCTATTCAGTTCCATTTCCTTTTCAGCACTCTACTCTCATTGTGACAGGCAGCCTTCCTGCAATTTGGAGTGATTCTGGCAGCCTGTAGGTATTTTACTGAAATCAATTTAGTTTCATTACTTTGACAATGAGCTCAAAGGCAGTAAGATGTTCTTTCCCACCAGATGCCTTACTTAGAGGTGATTTACATGAGGAAAAAATGCAAGAAATAATCAGCACTTGGATTTTTAACATTATTTCAAGATGTTTGCAATGGCCTATTCATTTTTCCCTTTGGTTTTCAGTATGTTTAGATGGCTCACTTTGAATTTACTATATGAGCACATGAGTCTCATTAGCTTAATGATGTGCTTAGTTATTCTTCAAAATGCTGCCAAAGGTTTTTTTTAATTATAGCAATGGGCTAGATGAATGCTATTTTTTAAGCCTACAAAACAACTGAGTTTGTAATTAACCTAAGAAATTGTCTGAATATTAAATACCAATACCCTGATCTATTTGTTTTGTCCTTGATGGGAAGCTATATTTGTGGATTTTTTAAAGCAAGGCGTTAAACTTTTGGAACAAAGTTTAGTTACCATTTCTTGCAGAAGTTATCTGATATTTCTACAATAATTTACATTGCCTCAGAATCAGGCATAAGGCACACTCATTCGTGTATGGTTGTGTTATATGCTTAGCAGGTTAAATGGTTTCCCATGTATTCCCATCCAGCTTCTGAACTGTTGAGAATTCAAAATGGCAGCATCAGTCTATTTATTCCTCTGGACTGCCATCCCAACTTAAAACTCTGTCAGACTGGGAATTTGAGCAAAATAATGGGAAATATTTGTAGAAGCTTTACTCAAAGTCATTAACCACCAGCTCAGCTCCTGTTTATAAACAGCTGACCATTCAACACACTATTTGCCTTTATTCAAGCAGTTTAAATTTGTCAAAGTATGAATTTTAATAATGAAAATAACAAACATTAATAACATTAAAAAGATGAAGTTAAACCAAAAATGAAACACGTTTACATCCCCCTACATGTCCTTAAGGAGCCCCGTGGAGCAGAGTGGCAAGCTGCAGTACTGCAGTTCAAGCTCTGCTCATTACCTGAGTTCAATCCCAACGGAAGTTGGTTTCAGGTAGCCGGCTGAAAGTTGACTCAGCCTTCCATCCTTCCGAGGTCAGTAAAATGAGTACCCAGCTTGCTGGGGGTAAAGGGAAGATGACTGGGGAAGGCACTGGCAAACCACCCTGTAACAAAGTCTGCCTAGTAAACGTTGGGAAGTGACGTCACCCCATGGGTCAGGAATGACCCTGTGCTTGCACAGGGGACCTTTACCTACATGTCCTTAATGTGACCTAATAATGAATCTCGTCTCATGAATCTGAGTAAGCATTTTAGAGAATTCAGTATAGTCATTACAAAGGCTGAAGCTTATAGCAGCTCTTGGGACTGGCAACTAGAAGCCCCTTTCTTCTTTTCCCAAGCACCGAATTAAAACTCTTTCAGCTACCACCTTTCCTGCTACTGTTGTTTCTGCTGGGTTTTTAAAATTTATTTATTAAGAAGTAACAAGGGTGAGATTACATGCTGAAGGAGGCAGAAAAGGTTAAATAGGCAGAGAGACGTAGATAATTTTAAGTTTGAAATATCGTAGGGCACGAAACACCAGAAAGAAGTGTGCTCAAGAATGCGGCTTGACATTTGTTACCATGATCCCCTAAGCAATGTATGGTTTGATTAAAAAATCAAGTGCTACATCAAGAGGAAGACCCAACAAGAGATGGATTGACTCAATAAAGGAAGCCACAGCCTTCAATTTGCAAGATCTGAGCAAGGCTGTCAAAGATAGGACATTTTGGAGGACTTTCATTCATAGGGTCGCCATGAGTCGGAAGCGACTTGACGGCATTTAACACACACACACATCAAGAGGCTCAAAGTTTTGATATTCCTGTCCTTGAAATAAACACTGGAGATCAACAAATAAAAACATCCTTCCTTACTCCATCCTTCATCGTATTAGAGTTGAAGATATATTTCTTTGTTTTATTCCATTTAATATTAGATTGTCCAGTCAATGAAGCTGCATTATCTTTGTAGTTACGAAGACATTTAATGACATGGCTTTGAGTACAAAGTTGGGGAGAATGGGTACACTCTTTAAATATTCTGTGTCCTTCTCTCCATCATCAATCATCCTTGAGTATCCTGTTGCTTCTCATGCACATGGAAGTCAATATTCCTGTTTACTTTTAGTCTGAAAAATTCCTCTGGTCAGAAAAACTCATTAAGCACCTTAAGCTTAGCGATTACTTGAAACAAGGCTGAACATGAAAGGAAGCCAGTCAAACCTGTCTGAAATCTCTCACCCTGCAAAAAGAAGTCAATCATCCTTGAAAGGGATCGTGAAAGTTCTGTAGAGTCACAGGAACAACTGGATCGATTAAGGAAGCCATTTTCTGAAAGTAAGAAGGATTTTGTTCTTAATATGAAAGTACAGAAAATTGCACATTTTTAACTGGCATGACTGAGAGAGGAGGATATCACATATAAATTTTTACCTAAAGTGATATCTTATTTAAATTATGAAAGTTTGGAAAGGGGGTATAAATGAAATGACAGATTAAATTCTTTCAACACATTTATATTCCACCTCACATACACATTGATCTGTGGATCTTTCCCTCCAGAAATAATTTGGAAAGAGAAATATGTTTGGAAAGCTGAGAGGGAGGAAAAAGTAATATACTGTCTGGGTAATTTGCAGCCTTGGAGAGAGTCCCCTAAAGGTCCCTTCCTCTAGGAACTGCATAGAGAAAAATCACTTCCTTTCTCCTGCTTTATCCTGGACACCAGTGCTGTTATGATATCAGCCACCACTACATCAGTGCCATATTCTCAGAACTAGCTGTATGACATGTAACCCAATAACAGGTAGGGTTGCCAGCTCTGGGTTGGGAAATGCCTGAAGATTTTTGCGGCAGAGCCTGAGAAGGCTGAAGTTTGGGGAGCGGAGGAACTTCAATGCCATAGAGTCCAAATGCCAAAGTGGCCATTTTCTCCAGGTGAACTGATTTCTATTGGCTGGAGATCAGTTGTAATAGTGGGAGTGTCTAGCTAGTACCTGGAGGTTGTCAACCCTAGTGACAGGAGGCTGCCATGTGTGAGTCATTTTAACAGGCATGGAAACAAAACACCAGCAATTTACATAGACTTTCCAAGATGAACAATAGCCAGCACATCTATCATCGCAAAATATGTCCATGTGACAATGTAGAACTTGGCAAAGTAGGGGCTCATGTTCTAATCTAAGGAGACTTGTACATGGTTATCTGCTCAAGGCTTAATGTTGTCAGGAAGCAGGGATTTGCCTGCTTACCCACAGCATCATGGCGCATTAGTGCATCTCTTAGGGTTTCCCTGGCCTATCTCCTATCTTTCTCAAACCTCTGAAGTTTTTGGAAAGATTGCAGTAAATCTGGGATCGCAGCCATCCACATGGCAGCAGTTTTCCCTGGCTGCATCTCCACAGTAGTCACTTCCTTCCCCCACACCAGGTGTTTTGTTTTGGGTTTTGTTTTGCTCTTTGTAATGCTCAGTTCCATATTGTATATTGATATACCAGTAAAACAATAAATATAATGGGTTCTGTGAATTCTCAGCATTCATTTATCTCCTCAATGGAAGAGACTAGAGACTTCTTCTTTTTAACCGAAAGCTGGGAATTCACAGAACCTGTTACCTGTATTGTTGTAATGGTATATTGATATAACGATATGAAATTGGTGGTTTTTAATTGAAAGAGCCCCAGTAGCCCAGAGAAAGGGGAGATGGCCACTGCTGGAGGACTGGGGCAGGGAAACTGCAGGGAAAGCCTGCCATCTGGAAGCCCCATTGCTGCTGCACTGCATTGGCAACCACATGCAATGTGGAAACCACGCAAGACTAGACATTAGCCAACCTCCATCCCTCAATTGCTCATTATGCAGGGACAAATCCATTTCAAGACCAAATTCACACAGATTCTCCCCTCAGTCGGTGGGCATTTTGCACATGCAATGTAACAGATATAGCTGATTAAACTGACTGAAAGTTATTAATAAGTTTAAAGATACATTTTATTTTGTGCACAAAGTATTTTAGATGCATTAGTAGCTTTTATGAACTAGTTATCATGTTTTAGGAAACAGATCTGAAATAGACATGTGGGCCCATGTGTGGGACAGACTTTATTAAAACAATTTTCCTCCTGCTTTCCTATAAATGGAGATGAGGATTACTGAAGTCTCAGGTTAGCTCTGGTCAAAGATATAGGGGTTCAGGTTATGAATTTATTGTGTGTATGTGTGTTAAGTGGCGTCAAGTCGCTTCGGACTCATGGCGACCCTATGAACCAAAGTCCTCCAAAATGTCCTATCTTTAACAGCCTTGATCAGATCTTGCAAATTGAGGACTGTGGCTTCCTTTATTGAGTCAATCCATCTCTTGTTGGGTCTTCCTCTTTTCCTGCTGCCCTCAACCTTTCCTAGCATGACTGTCTTTTTCAGTGACTCTTGTCTTCTCATATCAATAGCATAATTGCTGCAAGTGGTAAACAGATTTCAAAGTGATCCAGTTATATGTTGTAGGTTGTCTGGGAGCAGGCCCATCTCCATTACCAGAGCCACAGGGTTGCCAGGTGCCTCCTGCACTTCCCCTGCTCTAGCACTTCCCAAAAACTACGGTTTCTATAGAATTTTGGGGAGAGTGTGTGATGCCATTTTCTCCAGGTGAACTGATTTCTATCGGCTGGAGATCAGTTGTAATAGCAGGAGATCTCCAGCTAGTACCAGGAGTTTGGCAACCTTATCTTCAGATGGGGCCTGAACAGAATGAGAAAAGGCCAAGAGAGCTCTGTGTGTATGTGTTAAGTGCCATCAAGTTGCTTCCAACTCGTAGTGACCCTATGATTCAAAGTTCCTCCAAATAGGGTTGCCAACTCCCAGGTACTTATAAACCAAAAATAACAACATGCTGCTAACAGTTGAATGCTAGGGTAAACGTACAACACTGCAACTCTCAACTACATACTATATTATTATTGACTTAATATAAGAACACCGTCAATAATACTATTTCAAACATTAATAATTGTGTCCAGAGGAGGGCAACAAAGATGGTGAGGGGTCTGGAGACCAAATCCTATGAGGAAAGGTTGAAGGAGCTGGGTATGTTTAGCCTGAAGAGGAGAAGGCTGAGAGGGGATATGATAACCATCTTCAAGTACTTGCTGTCATATAAAGGAGGGTGCTGAGTTGTTTTCTGTTGCCCCAGAAGGTCAGACCAGAACCAATGGGTTGAAATTAAATCAAAAGAGTTTCCATCTAGGCATTAGGAAGAATTTTCTAACCATTGGAGCGGTTTCTCAGTGGAACAGGCTTCCTCAGGGTGGGGGGTGGGTGGGGTGAGAGCTCCTTCTCTGGAGGTTTTTAAGAAGAGGTTGGATAGCCATCTGTCAGCAATGCTGATTCTATAACTTTAAGCAGATGATGAGAGGGAGGACATCTTGGCCATCTTCTGGACATGGAGTGAGGGTCACTGAGGGTGTGGGGGGGAGGTAGTTGTGGATTTCCTGCATTGTGCTGGGGGTTGGACTAGATAACCCTGGTGGTCCTTCCAACTCTGATTCTATAATTGTATTGTTATATATTTTGTATACTCAAATATATTGTATTAATTCAAAACAAGAATTAGCACTACTTGCTCCAATAACTACACTTTTATAAACACAAAATCCACAGCATACAGACAATGTGACAAAGCACCTCTCAAAGTTCACAAAGTCCAAATCAATTACAAACTCAAAGACCCGTACTGTCCTGCTGTCATCAACAAACCTTCGATGTTTCTGTGAGTAATGAAAAAGACAGCTGGGGAGAAAAAACCTTCAAAGGGAGAAAGGTGCTGCTGATAACTTCACTCCAAATGGAGGGAGATAAAGAGAAATATGATATCCAGCCGAATGGGCCGCAGCAAAGAGACTCCACTCCTGGCGAGAGGTGGCAAGGAAAGGGCTCCAAGCTGAGCGGGAAATGGCTTAGATGCAGGGCCGGATTTAGGATTGATGAGGCCCTAAGCTATTGAAGGTAATGGGGCCCTTTATATGTCCAGCTGTCCTTTGTCAACAACAAATTGTCGCTGTTTTTTGTGTTGAATATATGCTATATGGTGATTTATGGACCTAATAGGTATCTAAAGCCATTTGCACATAACAAAATATGTATTTTATCAAAGTAATTGTTAAACTGAAATACAATTAAGAAGTATATTAATAGTGAAATAATTATTAAGCTCTAACTTAAAATGATTTTTTTATTCATAACAAATTTAATGTACATTCAGTTTTTTTTCCTTTAATTTTTTTTGGGGGGCCCAAGAGAGTGGGCCCCTAAGCTATAGCTTGTTTAGCTTATACATAAATCCGGTAAATCTAATAGATGTGACCCCGGGTAGGTGCGCGTTTCCGTCCTTTGTCAGCAAGCCTGTAGATGCCTTCAAATCCTCCGAGGTATTTCCAATAACATTTGGTTCAGGGCAACAGCCTCTTCATTAACTTCTTTATAATAAATGTAAAGAACAAGACCCACTATGGAAACATGAATAAATAAACTCAACATTACATAATCCATGCTGGATCAGAGTGCCATGCTTACCTAACACGAAACTGACAAATACGGTAGTCACTGCTCGCTCTAAACTCTGCAAGAGCAATTGCTACAATCTACTAGAGGTGTTGAATGAGCACAGCTGTAAAACACAAGGAGGTGTCAATGGAACATCACGTACTATTTAAAAGGACCAATTCCATTGAAATGAATACATAGACATAGAAATTAATTAGATGCATGTAGTGGTTCTGAGATCTGACACTAACGTTCCTATTTATAGAATCTAACGTTCCTATTTATAAAAAGCAAGATCGATCAAAATCTTTGTTCAGCCCGCAGGAGACAAGAGTTTTAAAAAAGGAAAATGAATCACATTTTTTGTTGAAGTAATACTCCTGCTATTCAGCTGGGCAAGGGGGACGGCTTCTTAAATACCTAGCTGGAGAAGCTGGGTGCAAAAGCTCAGGTCTGAGCCTGACTGCTGGCCCCACCCCTTTTGAGCCAGGGCCTGATTGGTCCATTTGAAATATAGGGCAGGCTAGGAAGGTATGCAGCAGGGCAGGAAAAGTTCCCACTAGAGTTAAAGAAGCTATGGCTCCTTCTCCAGCTTCCACACCAGCAGCCATTTTGTGGCAGCATGCTGGCTGCCCAGCTGAGACCCTGCCCCACCAGACAAGCCCTGAACCTTGTGCCAGCTCCCAACCCCTCCCCAGCACATGCCAGAAAACTGGGCTTGTAGGTTAATCTAAGCCTTGCATCTCATTTCTTGTTGAAGAAAAACACTCCTGCTATTACAACTGGTCTCCAGCTGATAGAAATCAGTTCACCTGGAGAAAATGGCTGCTTTGGCAATTGGACTCTATGGCATTGAAGTCCCTCCCCTTCCCAAACCCCATCCTCCTCAGGTTCCACCCCAAAAACCTCCCAATGGTGGCGAAGAGGGACCTGGTAACCCTGCCTCCAAAACGCCCTATCGTTAACAGCCTTGCTCAGGTCTTGCAAACTGAGGGCCATGGTTCCCTTTATGGAGTCAATCCATCTCATGTCAGGTCTACATCTTTTCCTGCTGCGTTCAGCTTTTCCTAGCATTAGCACCAGTATGTTTTCCAACACGTCTCTGATTTAAAAACCATGAAATTCTGCTACTAAAACCATTTGTTAATGTTGTTTCATAGTTTTGCTTTTCATTGTATTTTCCCTGTTTACTTCCTAACAATACTTTTTGCTTAGCAATAGTTATAGGACTGTACTATTGCTTTGCAACAGCAATAGTTATCTCCATGCCTGTCCCTTTACAGTGAGAACAACCATTCTTTGTTAAGTACTAGCATCTGTAATTTTCATAAAGATGCAGGTAAGTTGGAGGAAATGGAAGCACACTCCCATCCTGGAGCAGAAGGAAAACAAAAGAAGAGCTTAAATGAGAATGTACTTGTACAAGTGGCTGTTGAATAGTGTTAGCCCTCCTGGAATCACCTATTAAGATATTTCCTCTGTAGTATTAACCAGGAGATAAGGATCACCTGCTGTTGAGTAGCTACATGGCCTTTCCACTTCATTTACTGACACTAGATAACCCAAAGGGAAGTGGCCAATGATAAGAAACCATTGGACCTGCTCCCCCTTACATAGCTGCCATTTGATATTCCTGGGACACCTTGGCAGGCTCAAAATAGCTTTCTTTTTCCTTAAAGTCCCACTGAGCAAAAGCTTCCACATAATGATTGGATTAATTTCCTTTATATCTAATGAAATGTTAGAAAGAGCAAAACAAATTACCCAGTCTAGCCTATTAAGGCGATAACAAATAGAATCTCATTAGTATGTTCAAATTGTGATTTAAGAGCCCAAAATGGATTAAATGGCATTTAAGAATTAGATAGCAATTAGGTCCAATATCTTCCAAGTCTATATCATCATGCAGACAGTGACACAGCCCAATGAGACGCTCATTTAAGTCACACTTCTGCAGTTTATAGAGAATGGTAGCTATCAACAGTCCAAGATTACTCATAAACTGCTTCATTGGGGAAAAGCATTTGTAAATGATCTTTTCCACTATATGAAGAGGTGGCATAGAAAATCGCTATGGAGGGGAAACTGTTGTCAGACAGAACATTAATGATCTTCCCTCTTGTGTTCAGTAAAAATGAAATGTATATCATGTTGGGTGGCCATAGAAGATGTTTTGGGAGCTTCAGCTGATACAGAACACAGTCACACATCTTCTGACAGCAGTGAGGAAGCAGTGTCATATTCAACCAAATTGTGATACCCATACGCAGTGTGAATCAGCTTGAGGGAGGGGTGAGGCTCAAGGCTCTGATGTTGTTTTCTAATGTCCTTGCAGTCTGGAATTAGCATATCTCAGAGTATAGCACTCTCTGTTTGTGATGGACAGTACCTTAAATCAAACCCAATAGCTCATGGGCAGCCAATGGAGTGACTGCAGAATGGGTGTAATATGCATGTTCTGCCTTTTTCTTTTCTTTTTTTGGCCTTCAAGTTGCAGCCAACATACGGCAACTCCATAGAGTTTTCAAGGCAAGAAATGTTCAGAGGTGGTTTGCCATTGCTTGCCTCTATGTTGTGACCCTGGTATTCCTTGGTGATCGCCCATCCAAATACTGAATTATTTAGGGTGGTTAAAACAAAATCAGACTGTGAAGAGCTCCCAAAGGATTTCTACAAACTGGAAGAATGGGCATTAAAATGGCAAATGAGATTCAATGTGAGCAAGTGTAGTGATGCACATTGGGGCAAAAAATCCCAACTTCATATATACACTGATGGGATCTGTGCTGGCAGCAACAGACCAAGAAAGGGATCTTGGGGTGGTCATGGATCACTCGATGAAGATGTCAACCCAGTGTGAAGCTGCTGTAAAAAAGGCAAATTCCATGCTGGCCATAATTAGATGAGGAACAGAGAATAAAACTGCTGATATCATACTCCCCTTGTACAAATCTATGGTGAGACCACACTTGGAATCCTGAGTACAGTTCTGATCACCATACCTAAAAAGGGGTATTACAGAGCTTGAGAAGGTGCAGAAAAGAGCAACTAAAATGATTAGGGGACTAGAGCAACTGCCCTTTGAGGAGCGGTTAAAACAGGGCTGTTTAGCTTGAAAAGAAGGTGGCTAAGGGGAGACATGATGTGTGTGTGTAAAGTGCCTTCAAGTCGCACTTTTGGCGACCCCTTTTGGGGTTTTCATGGCAAGAGACTAACAGAGGTGGTTTGCCAATGCCTTCGTCTGCACAGCAACCCTGGTATTCCTTGGTGGTCTCCCATCCAAATACTAACCAGGGCTGACCCTGCTTAGCTTCTGAGATCTGACGAGATCAGGCTAGCCTGGGCCATCCAGGTCAGGGCAGAGACCTGATAGAGGTCTATAAAAGTATGCATGGTTTGGAGAGAGTGGACAGGGAGAAGCTTTTCTCCCTCTCTCATAATACTAGAATGTGGGGTCATCTGCTGAAGCTGGAGGGTGAGAGATTCAAAACAGATAAAAGGAAGTATTTTTTCACACAACGCATAGTTAAATTGTGGAACTCCCTGCCCCAAAATGTGGTGATGGCTGCCAACTTGGAAGGCTTTAAGAGGGGAGTGGACATGTTCATGGAGGAGAGGGGTATCCATGGCTACTAGTTAAAGATACTAGTCATGATGCATACCTATTTTCTCCGGGATCAGAGGAACATGCTGAATATATTTAGGTGCTTTGGAACAAAGGCAGGTTGGTGCTGCTGCAGTCGTCTTTTTTGTGTGGGCTTCCTAGAGGCACCTGGTTGGCCGCTGTGTGAACAGACTGCTAGACTTGATGGGCCTTGGTCTGATCCTGCATGGCTTTTCTTATGTTCTTATGACCAGGGCCAACCCTGCTTAGCTTTTGGGATCTCACAAGATACGGCTAGCCTGGGCTATCCAGGTCAGGGCATGCTCTGGCTAGCTCCTGATAATAACTGAGCGGTGGCATTGTGCACAAACTGGAGTCTCCAAGTTGACTTTGAGAGTAGAGCTATGTAAAATGCATTGCAATTGTCTAGTCTCAACATTATTATTACCTTAACTTGGCTGGTCTGGCCACCTGGATCCATGCCATGATAACATTGAGAGTAGACAGCTGTAATGCATTTTACATAGGCTTACCCTCAAAAATAACATTTCATTACATTTTATTTTTTCCTCACAAGTTATCTTTTAATTTAAGAAGCTATTACTACTGACCATCACAGGAAAATAAATGTACAGCAAACATGACACTGAAGGGCAGCATAGTCTAAAGTGGGTCCCATTTTTATGCCTCCAATCATCATCTCTTTGTGCTGCTGGAAATAAGCTTCTTTCCAAAGCAGGATTAGGGAAGAAGGTCACATTGATGAATGTATAAGGTCAGTACTGGGAAAATTTAGCGGCCCACTGTTAAAAGATGCCCCCTTTAGGGCTCAATTAGCATCACATTCCAAGCTTGTTGAGTTGCAGGTATTTTTCTGGACAAAGATTAGTACACCTTTCCTTTCTCTGGCCCATGCAGAGGCGGATCTACTGTGAAACTAATGAAGCTTAAGCTTCAGGTCCCCCAATCCTGGAGGGGCCCCGGAGCAACTTTTTTTTAATGAGTGAATTTATCTACAAAATCGATGGAGTTTTTTAGTGATAGAATCATAAACCAATGGATTGAAGTACTTAATATTGACTTTAGAATATGCTCATACCTATTTCACATGGCCTCAAAATGTCCCTGTAATTCAGGGGTGGGGAACCTCAGGCCCGGGGGCTGTATGCGGCCCCCGAAGACATTTTTTGTGGCCCTCGGGAGCTCCGGGGCTCTGCTGCAGAGGCGGGGCGCAGGGCGGCCCTCCCAGAGGGTGTTCCTGGCGCCACGGCTTACAGTGGTGCTGCGGCGCTCTTTGGACCTCCTCTCGCTGACTGTCAGCTGTTGAGCAGCGAGAGGGAGGGGGAAAGAGGCTGGTGGCTCCCGGCGGCAGAGCATGCATGCAGGAGCCAATTGGGCTTCGGGGGGGGGCTTTTGTGGACTCTGGGGAGGAAAGAGCATGGAGACTGGGGCCCGGTCACGCGGGGCTCTGTGCGCCGCCGGGTGTGTCTGTGGGCAGGGGAGGCTGGGGCCCAGTCGCGTGGGGCCAGCGGGTGTGTGTGGGTGGGGGGGAAGGCTTTTCTCTCTTCCTCTTTTTCTGTCACTCTTTCTCCTTTCTCTCCCTCTTTTTCTGTCACTCTTTCTCCTTTCTCTCCCTCTTTTTCTGTCTCTTTGTCTCCCTCCGTCCTTTTCTTTGTCTCCCTTCATTCTTTTCTTTCTTTCTCCCTCTCTCTCCATTTCTTTCTCCCTTTCTCTCCCTTCCTCCCTTTTCCTCTTTCTCTGTTTTCCTTCCTCCCTTGCCGATCGACTGTGGGCTGTGCCCCCCTGGCACCTCGTTTGCTCGGGCGCACTGCTGGCTGCCCTTCCGCCTGGGAGGGGGGAGTAGGGGCACCCTGCAGGCCTTCTCTGTGTGGCCTCCCCTGGTGTTGCCAACCTCCAGGTGGTGGCTGGAGACCTGGCAACCCTAGCCTCTTCCCCCCCCCACCAGGAGATCTACACCTGGTATGGCCCCTGAATGATGTCATAAATGTGCAAATGGCCCTTGGCAGGAAAAAGGTTCCCCACCCCTGCTGTAATTGGTCAAATTTCAAAATTTTCTTGGGGGCTTGCAGTGCTTGAACCCCCAGCTGTAAGGGCTCACTGAGCTCACCAGAATCTATTCATAGCCTACATTTTGGCAGCTGGATTCTCAAATCCTTCGTTGGTGCACGGCTTAATAGTTCTATGGCTCTAGCCTATTAGACCTTTGTAATAAGCTGTTTGTTACTCTGCCCTGGGTCCTCATGCCTCATTTGGTCACCTAGAAAGTATACCCTGTCAGGAGAAGAAGCAGCCAGGGGCAGGGAGGGTGCTCTGGGCCTTCTTGAGTTAGGCTCACACCAGAGTGGTGTCAGCTACTGAAGATCTCCATTCCTCTCTTACCTGACAGCAGGTAACAACAATCATAATGAAATCATATATCTAAAATTCATAAGTAATCAATAAAAATCATAAAACCATTCAATACAGTTAGCAAGATGGTACTCATATAATTACAGGGCAATTGGAGGCCCGGCCAAGCAGCCAAATCCTCATATCAGAAGCCCCGAGGGAGAGGAGAGGGAGGCCACTAACGATGACAACCTGTGGTTGCCCTCAATTGTAGGCCTGGTGAAAAAGCTCTGTTTTACAAGCCCTGAAGAACTTCTGAAGGCCCCATAGGGCCCTGATGTTACTTGGAAGAACATTCCATCAGGCTAGGGCCGAAAAAGCCCTGGCCATTGTTGAGGACAACCGCACACTTTTAGAGAATGAACCAATACTTTTTCCCACACATTGATGTTGGGTGGTGTGACTTTAATTCTTCCAAATTTTCTTCTTCTTTTTTGGTAAGTTTTTGATTATATCTTTGCTAGTGTTTAGTATTAAAGATATATAGGTCAGGGTGTGCTTATAAGCTTGGTCCATAGTAAGCATGGATGATATTTTTATATGTATATTTCTACAGGTTTTGTTAACTAGCAACTAGTCCTTTAGTACCTATATTTACTGAGATATTTCTGTTTTCTAGCATAATATTTTAAATATTTAGCTTATTCAATTTCGTTTTTTGGAAGAGGCAGACCTGGATTATTTCTCATTTTCTGAATTTCTAGTGGTAGAATTCTTTTTAGATAGTTCAACATAAGTATTCATGTGGGTCATGTTGAGGGTAATGCCTTTACAATGGTTGACCCAAGTCTTTCTTCCTCATGGCATCTTCGGTCCTCCCCAGTGCCATCTATTGAGTTTTTATATAATTATTGTTTTGCTTCTACAACATTTTTTATTCACACCAGTGACTGACATGTGAGATAACCCAGTACAGCAATTTTAATCAAAATCTGAGCTGCAGTAGTTAATTTATTAAAAAGTTGTGGTGATCTGCCATAGAAAAACCCCACTGAAGATGATAACAGTGGTTACCCAGACCTTCTTGCTGGTGGGAAGGGGCTCACTGTACGGCCCATTTTCAAGGACTCCACCCCACCACCATGTTCTCCACCATTTGGGCCTCAAGGTCCTTGCAAGGGCAGCAAGGCCCTTTGGACCTTGTTGGATGTGGCCCTATTGTTGCTGGTTGCGAAGGGGCCCCCATAACAGTTCAAGCATCAAGGCCTCAAAAATATAGGTCCGCCACTGGGCCCATGTACTCAATGCCTAAGCAAAACTTTGCTCCAATTGACACAAACATAATCTGTTTGAGTAAAGAAGCTTAATTATTAACAGTAATGAAAACATTTTGTACAGTGGTGTCTCAGCCATGCTTCAGAAGCAGACTTTGTTGCTTTTTCAAAGGATGGGCAAATATATCTATTGGAGAGAAACTGAGACTGCTCCTAGCAGGTATTGAACATAAGGCCACTTTGTCTTTTGCAAAGATTCCCCACCCACCCCTGCAAGCTATAGCAAAATATAATATAAATAAATAAATGAGTCAGAGTCTGGAGTCGGGTTATTAGGATTGTTTTTAACTTTATTAGTGTATTGCTGCTCAAGGCCATTGGGTCCAATGAATAAGTTCATTTAAGTAGGTAATAACATTATCTTTTTCTTACTATCTTGGTGAATGGTTGAGATCAAAAGAAGGTAACCACTTAGATGTGATTCTTCCCGGCTGAACATCTCGCCTCTTTGTAGAATCATTTAGCATGGACTGCATATAAAGTATAAATTATTCAGTAACATATTGTTCAATGGGAGATGAAGAATTAGTTAATCATTTATATGTGATCTAGAAACTAATGTAGTAATGGAGACAATTGCTCAATTAGTTTATTCAGCATCATTCATTGGATCCATTCTTTGTCATTAGTATTCAAGCATCTCTAACTGAGCAGTATATGTATCTGCTGCTTCATATTCAGTGTTCACAGCATATCAAACTGCCATCTTAAGAGCAAGGAACACAATAAAAACAAAGCACCTTGATTTGAGTTCTCACCTCCCCTTAACGTGGTAGATGGAGCCTAATCAGGAAGGGCTGTGGTAAGGTTGTTGGGGGGGGGGGTTCAGTGGTAGAGCATCTGCTTTGCATGGAGAATCCCACAGTTAAGGGAGACGCGAGCATCTTAAGTTGAGAAAAGATCAGCTAGAAGGTGATATTTATTTATTGTTAATTTAGCAAATCTTTATGCTGCCTCTCCAGGGAACCTGAGGCAGTTTACAAAAAAACAGTCATAATAAAAAGAAAGCATTCATAATAAAAAGAAAGCATTAAAAGTTATTAATTACAATCCAGCATTATAGACCAAGCCACAGCATAATGACATAGACCACTGAGCTTAAAATAAGTTTTCAGACTAAAAGCACACTAAAATGAACATAAGAACACACATAAGAAAAGCCATGCTGGATCAAACCAAGGCCCATCAAGTCCAGTAGTCTGTTCATACAGTGGCCAACCAGGTGCCTATAGGAAGCCTATAAACAAGACAACTGCAGCAGCATTGTCCTGCCTGTGTTCCACAGCACCTAATATTATAGGCATGCTCCTCTCTTACTGGAGAAAATAGGCATGCTTCATGACTAGTATCCATACCAGTAGCCAGCATGGTATAGTGGTTAAGAGTGGTGGTTTGGAGCGGAGGACTCTCATCTGAAGAACTGGGTTTGATTCCCCACTCCTCCACATGAGCGGCAGAGGCTAATTTGGTGAACTGGATTTGTTTCCCCACTCCTAAACATGAAGCCAGCTGGGTGACCTTGGGCAAGTCCCTCTCTCTCAGCCTCACCTACCTCACAGGGTGTCTGTTGTGGGGAGGGGAAGGGAAGGTTATTGTAAGCCGGTTTGAGTCTCCCTTAAGTGGTAGAGAAAGTTGGCATATAAAAACCAACTCTCCTTCTTCTTCCTCTTCTTCTTCCTCTTCCTCCTCCCATGTATAGCCCTCTCCCCCATGAATATGTCCAGTTCCCTCTTAAAGCCTTCCAAGTTGGCAGCCATCACCACATCCTGGAACAGGGAGTTCCCCAATCTAACTATGCGTTGTATGAAGAAATACTTCCTTTTGTCTGTTTTGAATCTCTCACCCTCCAGCTTCAGCAAATGACCCTGCGTTCTAGTATTATGAGAGAGGCAGAAAAGCTTCTCCCTGTCCACTCTCTCCACACCATGCATAATTGTATAGACCTTTATCATGACTAAAAATGGTATATTAAAAGCCTTTGTGAACAGAAACATTTTGGTCTGGTGGCTAAAAGGGAGCAGCATAGCTGCCAGGAAAACCTCAAGGGAAAAGACATTCCACAGTCAACGTGACGCTACTGAAAAAGCTCTTTCTCTGGTTGCTATATGCCTCATCTCTGAAGCGGGCCTTCAAACCCACTTGGGCCCAATGGTCCCAAGCCATTTTGGGCTTTAATAGTAAGAATCAGCACTTTGAATAGTGTCTATAAATAAATGAGTATTCAGAGCAAATCATTCCACACACGGGTGATACAACCCCTGTATTCCACCACTGACAGTAGTCTGGCTGCGGCGTTTTGAACGAGTTGTAGTTTTCAGATCATTTTCAAAAGCAGCCCCACATAGAGTTCATTATAGTAATGTAACCTGGAATTTATTGGACCATGGGTCACTGTGGGCAAGTCACACATTTCAAGGAAGGGCCACTTGCTGTGTAAAGAAGTATTTCCTTTTGTCTGTCCTCAATCTACTGAGCATCAGCCTCATTGGATGCCCCAAAGTATTTTCGGAGAGGGAGAAAAATTTCTCTTTGTACAGTATTGCTTTTGAGGGCTGCCTGAATGTGTTTTGCTATTTAATCTAATCAAATATGGGAAATTTGGAGGTGGGGGGTGTCACAGTGTGGCCTGCCATGTCATTGTCACACATTTTGAGTCAAGGCAGTGGTAATTAGCAGAGGAAGGAAATAACATGATTTGGTGGACCCTGCCCTCACCTCTTCTGCTGCCACCTCTGTATTCAGTTTGTGGCCTTGGGAAAGTCCTTTATCTCTTCTTGGCATTCTTTTGCATTCTTCAAAATGAATGTTTTACTGCAACTGCAAATGTGGGTGGGCAAAGAAATAGTTTGGCATTAGGACTGACGTCCCTGCTCTCCCTTGTCCTCAGCTTTTGGGGTTGGCCAAGCTACTTTTCTCCATCTCTGTTTGCAGAAGTGGTCAGACAAATGTCTCTTCAAACTGGGTATGAGGGCAACAGCAGTCACCTAATGGTTGTCCCCATCACCTGATATTCAGAGGGATGCTGCCATTGAACATGGGAGTTTCTTTTAACTGAGCCCTGGGGATCAGAAAAGCTATAAATCCCTACTCAGATAAAATATTTTTTTCCATAGACTATAATGGACCCATTTTTTTGGGGGGGGGAACCTGAAAATAAAGCTGAATACCCATATTTACCTGTGCAGGCCCATTGCAAGCATTCATGGGAAACTGAGTTTTCCCACGATTCTTTGGAGAGGAAGCGGCCATTTCAGACTGTGAAAAGTAACTACTTATAAAATTCTCCGGAGGGGCATTTTTTTGAGGTAGAGCCACCAAATTCACATTGTAGCTGCAAGGGACTCTCCTTGCGTGAACCCTAAAGTTTGGTAAAGTTTAGGTCATGGGGTCCAATTTTATGGGGTCCTGAAGAGGTTGACACCTCTCCTCCATAGAGAACCATTTTAAAGTTTACAATGGTTCTCTATGGAGGGGGTGATCCCCTCAGGACCCCATAAAATTGGGCCCCCTGACCCAATCTTCACCAAACTTCAGGGTTCATGCAAGGAAAGTCCCTTGAAGCTACCCTGAAAATTGGGGAACTCTACCTCCAAAATGGCCCCCACAGGAGCTTCAAAAAATTCCATATTGGATTCCATGAACCCAATTTTTTCAGGAAACCCAAAAATAAAGCCAAATACCCATATTTACAGGTATGGGTATTCAGCTTATTTTGGGTTTACCAGGAAAAAATTGGGCCCAATAAACTTGAAACTGAAATTTACAGAATTTGTGCCCAACCCTAACTGGTGAGTACCATGGCATTGGCCACAGTACCATGGCATTGGCCACAGTGTAAACAGTACAGGCATTTCAACTTCTTCCAGTAATTTCAATATTTTAGAAATACTTCCCTTTTTCTGACTCCTTCTAAGTTGCTACTTTAGTTAGCTTCTTAACTGAAGAGATCTTAGGATCCAATGCAATGTTTCATGGTGATTAAAAAGTAAAACGCAGCATAACTTCAGTTCATTGACAAATACCATGAAAAGGAGACATACTAGAAAAATTGCTAAGAGAAATTTTTTGAACAGCTTTTGGAATTGGATTATCATGTCAGCTCTGTATATTCTATAAACGAAAAGCAGTCTACAACTGAGTATCTAGTCAGCAAAATTACCTATAAGAAAACAGATTTTGATATCTTGATATGATACTGTTTAATTAAACTTTGAACTATTTGAGATACTTTTCATTCACATTTTTGGGAGAATATTCAGTTATCCGAGCAATCAACAAGTATGACATTGCAATACTGTACTTTGATTGATTTCCTTCTCTCACCTCTAGTAAGGAAGAATATTGTCGCTGCTACCCACTTGTATATAAAAGAAACTGAACTTAAAATTTGATACCCTGAGGGAAAAGGCTCAGCATATAAATCCAGACAAAGTATGTGTTATAACAAATTTGTATTGATTAATGCACCATAAGAAATTATTGTAGGCGGTTGACAAAAAAAGAAATAATGATCACCCTAATGTTCATCTTTTTTTACAAAAGTGCCTGCAGGCTAATTCCATTATTAAAAATGACTGAGTAGCTTTAATGTGTTAATTATATTCATGTCAAAGCAACCCATTTCAATAATTGGGTTTCTTTCAGCTCCATATTGACTGATGGCATATTGATGGCAATTATTAAAATCCATGTTTTAAAAAGAGGTTTGAAAATTCATCAAACATGCAGAACTATATTACTGCAAGTAGGTTTGATACTACTGTAAGGTCCTTCCCCGTACCCCCCCCCCTGCCCTCCCCGAGGTATAACTGGCACCATCACTCCAAGTCTTCTGGAGCAATCTGAAGATATATTTGCTCTGGAAGGCCCTTGAGAGAATGTCATTGCTAGGCTTTGGGTTTTAAATTATTATTATATTTTTTCTATTTGTGAGCCCTCTTGGGCATTTGTCAGTCAGAAAGGTAGCATGGGACTATGCTAAATAAATAACTCAATGAAAGCACTAAGAAAATTGAAGTCACCAGGACAGAAATACGGGTGCTTTTTAGACAAGTTTCTTTGCTGGGATCCATTTCTTACTGTAAAGTATTGTGTAGTGGCTTTGGGCTTTTTCCAATAGAATTGCTGACTGCAATGAGTGCCTGCATCTTAGGGTTGCCAGGTCCCTCTTTGCCACTGGCGGGAGGTTTTTCGGGGTGGAGCCTGAAGGGGGCAGGGTTTGGGGAGGAGAGGGACTTCAATGCCATAGGGTCCAATTGCCAAAGTGGTAATTTTCTCCAGGTGAACTGATCTCTATTGACTGGGGATCAGTTGTAATAGCAGGAGATTGCCAGCTAGTTCCTGGAGGTTGGCAACCCTACTGCATCTCCATAACAAAATAGTCATCATTCAGCCTTGCTTCCCTATATCTGCAAAACAGTCATGGAAGGCAAAGTGTTTTTACCTTTTTATTCAAGCTTTTACAGGCTTTAAGGCTGATTAAAAGAAGAACATTGATACCCTGGTCCTGTGAAAGTAAATCCCAGGGGACTTTACTCCCAGGAAAAGTATAGAATTGCGCCTTATTAATAATTGGTTAGAGGCTTAATGTTTTGTGTTTTTAAAAAAGTAAGCCAGTATCTTCGCTTCCTACTTATTCCAAAGTTTGAGCACTTGCCCTAGAATCTCACAGTTAGTTCAGAATTCCATGCTTTAAAATGTTTTTGACTAAAACTATAAACAAATTCTGTCAATGAATTTGTGCAAATCATGGAGATCCTAGCAATGTGCAATACTTTTGGAAGCAAAATATTTAGAGCTTTGGAGCTGGCCAAATTCCAAATATTTTGACAGGGAAGTGGTGGTGAAAGGCTAGAGTTGTGTCAGCTAAGGCTTTCTGGCTTTCTGCCTCTGCCCTTCCCCCCCGGCATCTGCACCACAATGGAGACCCGCCTGAGTAATCACTAGTATGATACCAGGTCCCGCAGAACAATGCCTGGGAGCCCTGGAGATCGTCTAGCTATTGCACACGTTAAATTCTTGTATGCGTTTTCTTAAGTAGTTACCGGCAGTTTACTTCCGTATTGTCTCCTTGTATCTGAACTATCAAGACAACTCTGCCTCTCCTCGTCCTTTTGTATTGTACCTTGAACATAATCAACCCCATTGCATGTACCCTATAAATGTACCAGTATTTCCCCATGTCTGTATTCTAGCCTTAAGTTTCTATGACTTGCTGAACTCGCTGGCTTTCTTAATAAAACTTTAAACTCGCGACTACGTCTGGAGTGAAGTTCCCTATGCATGAAACGCGACGAGATGCTGAGGTCTGACAAGTTGCCAGCTCCAGGTTGGAAAATACCTGGAGATTTTCGGGGCAGAATCTGACGGTTTGGGGAGGGGAGGGACTCCAATGCCATAGAGTCCAATTGCCAAAGTGGCTATTTTCTCCAGGTAAATTGATCTCTAGCAGCTGGAGATCAGTTGAAATAGCAGGAGATCTCCAGATAGTACCTGGAGGTTGGCAACCCTATGAAAAGGAAAGAGAAACATTGTCAATGAGTGGATGATAGATATGTGGGAAAGGGACCAAGGAAAATCTGTGAGAGGAACAAAGAAGAGCATGGGGAGCAGGGTTTTCACTTCACTATCACTGGGAGAATACTTTTCATAGGCATTGCATTTTTTCCACGCACATATTTTTCATTGGCATTGCATTTGATGTGGTGAGTACAGTACTTCTTTCCCCTCCCCACAATGATTCAAAACAGATGGGATCTTTCTGGCCAGTTCACTGTTGCTACATTATAAATTCTTGCATGGTCCTATCTACTAGGTAAGCCTACCAACGAAACCAACAAGTTCCCCCCTCTTCAAAAGTTCTATGCTGATAATATTGTTATAGCTTGTGTGATTAGTTACTTATTCTGTTTTCAAGCAGTCTGCTTTATGGCAGCTTTGCAGCAATTATGCAGCCCTATGATTCAGCAAAAGACACACTGCTGAGTCATGATGATTCCAGAGGAGTAGCCATCTTAGTCTGCTGCAGCAAAAATAATCAGAAGTTTTGTGCCATCCTAAAGGCTAACAAAATTTTATGTCAGCATCAAGAAACAGATTAAGGGGCAAAGTGGAGGTCTGCAGGGGGAGGATGAATAGGGTTGCCAGCCTCCATGTGGTGGCTGGAGATCTCCTGCTATTACAACTGATCTCCAGCCAATAGAGATCAGTTCACCTGGAGAAAATGGCTGCTTTGGCCATTGGACTCTATGGCATTGAAATCCCTCTTCTCCCCAAACGCCGCCCTCCTCTGGCTCTGCCCAAAAAACCTCCCTCCGGTGGCAAAGAGGGACCTGGCAACCCTAAGGATGAATAAGCAAAAAACAAAAGCCCTTCTTCTGCAAGTGGAAATACTATCCTGTTAGAACAGGGGTGGGGAACTTTTTTCCTGCCAAGGGCCATTTGCACATTTATGACATCATTCAGGGGCCATACCAGGTGTAGATCTCCTGGTGGGGGGGGAAGAGGCTAGGGTTGCCAGGTCTCCAGCCACCACCTGGAGGTTGGCAACACCAGGGGAGGCCACACAGAGAAGGCCTGCAGGGTGCCCCCACTCCCCCCTCCCAGGCGGAAGGGCAGCCAGCAGTGCGCCCGAGCAAACGAGGTGCCAGGGGGGCACAGCCCACAGTCGATCGGCAAGGGAGGAAGGAAAACAGAGAAAGAGGAAAAGGGAGGAAGGGAGAGAAAGGGAGAAAGAAATGGAGAGAGAGGGAGAAAGAAAGAAAAGAATGAAGGGAGACAAAGAAAAGGACGGAGGGAGACAAAGAAAGAGACAGAAAAAGAGGGAGAGAAAGGAGAAAGAGTGACAGAAAAAGAGGAAGAGAGAAAAGCCTTCCCCCCCACCCACACACACCCGCTGGCCCCACACGACTGGGCCCCAGCCTGCCCTGCCCACAGACACACCCGGCGGTGCACAGAGCCCCGCGTGACCGGGCCCCAGTCTCCATGCCCTTTCCTCCCCAGAGTCCACAAAAGCCCCCCCCCCTGAAGCCCAATTGGCTCCTGCATGCATGCTCTGCCGCCGGGAGCCACCAGCCTCTTTCCCCCTCCCTCTCGCTGCTCAACAGCTGACAGTCAGCGAGAGGAGGTCCAAAGGGCGCCGCAGCACCACTGTAAGCCGTGGCGCCAGGAACACCCTCTGGGAGGGCCGCCCTGCGCCCCGCCTCTGCAGCAGGGCCCTGGAGCTCCCGAGGGCCACAAAAAATGTCTTCGGGGGCCGCATACGGCCCCCGGGCCTGAGGTTCCCCACCCCTGTGTTAGAAGAACTGCATGGTTGGATACATGCCAATGTTTCCTCACTTGTTTTATTCTGGCTTTCTTGTGATATGTCACTATCAGTGCAGACATAACAAAGGACGTGTGATTCTATGATTCTAATCTATTTAGTGGATTATTTAATTAGAAAGCCAGTGTGGTGTAGTGGTTAGAGTGCCGGATTGGGTCTGGAGTTCTCGGTTTTAAAACCTCCACTCTGCCATAAAGCTTGGATCAGTCACACCCTCTCAGCCTAACCTACCTCACTGGTTGTTATGAAGATAAAATGAGGGGGAGAGAGAGCCAAGCAGGCATCTCTGAACTCTTTGGAGGAAAGGAGGAATACAAATGTGCTACATAGATAGCTCAGAAGCCTGTTCAGCATGAAATGAAATTGGAAGAAGGGGTTGCTTTAAGGATGCTAGATCTGTCTTCGCCACCGGCGGGAGGTTTTTGGGTCGGAGCCTGAAGAGGGCGGGGTTTGGGGAGGGGAGGGACTTCAATGCCATAGAGTCCAATTGCCAGAGTGGCCATTTTCTCCAGGGGAACTGATCTCTACCAGTTGGAGATCAGTTGTAATAGCAGGAGATCTCCGGCTAGTACCTGGAGGTTGACCACCCTAGGTCGCCTCCACAAAATTAATAACCTGCTAGTCCTGATGTCATTGCCATTGCTCCCTCCTTTTATCTTTGAATGGAAGGTAGGAGGGCTGCATAGTAATATACAAGGGGCTGGATTTGGCTCCAGGGGCTGCAGTTGCTGACTTAACAATTGTAGGCTGGCTCTAGTGCAGGATGGCCAGAGTCTACCCTCGCAATCATGAATCCTATCTTCCTTTTTGCACTTAGGAGCACCTGACAGTTGACCTTCCCTGTAGCTCACTTCCAGTGGACCTTGATACTGCCTGTTTAAAAAGATTAGCAAAAACTACATTACAAGTGATTATCCGCAAGAAATGTATTGAGGAACAAGATAAACAGAATAATTACTTCAAGTGACTTAATTGTTAGGAACCTGAAATGCAGGAGTAGAATGCTTATATATGTATTAAGACTGCAAACTGTAATAAATGTGATCAGTAGATCAATCATCTGAAGCTTTAACTGCAGATTAAAATTTGCCCCCTGATTGGAGTCAAGGCTGAAGGGCACTGTGCCTTTCAGGCTGTGGAGATGCACCAGCTCTCTCCTCTCGGATGAAACACAAAGATAAGATAGGTTTTTCTTCCAAAACTGGTAGATGCTGAAATATTACAGCTTTTCTTCTAGCACTAACAACCACATTTGCTGAGTTAAAATCAGTGTTGATATATCTATTAAATCTTCAATGTCCATAATGCTAATGATATTTGGAGTAGTTCACAGCTTAAAGTTTTGATGGATAGGATGTGGCCATCTAATAGTTCTGTTTTCCAGATGAAAACATACACCTGGCCTTAATTTCTAACAATGAGAAGTACCTTTTGGTTACTAAACTGTAAGTTCTCATAGTTTAGAGAAGGGATGCTCTTGGACCAATATTCTCAAAATGGCTACCTCTCACCTTTCTTCCATGGAAATGAAGCTAGCACACAAGAGGCTCACAGACCGCCTCCAATCCAGGCAACGACCAGACCTATATCTGCTTAGTTTCAGCAAGATCCATGTACCTTCAGATTTTCCCTGACACTATTTGTTTCTTCATTACATAAAATCATAGCTTTGATCCAAGATATTGAGGTGTGTGCAGTTATGTGTATCCAGGTCTGATCTTGCAGTTTTACTGATGACAGTGGTGGTTCTTGGAAATGTACCATTGGATAAGACACAGTGTTGCCATGACTGTAAAGATTTCTACTCACTGAACATGATCATGCCACTATTTAAAACATCTTAAAACTAGTAGAGGATCCAATAGGGTTGCCAGGTCCCTCTTCACCACTGGCAGGAGGCTTCGGGGGTGGAGTCTGAGGAGGGTGAGGGTTGAGGAGGGGAGGGACTTCAAGGCTGTAGAGCCCAGTTTCCAAAGCGGCCATTTTCTCCAGGTGAACTGATCTCTATCGGCTGGAGATCAGTTGTAATAGCAGATCTCCAGCTAGTACCTGGAGGTTGGCAACCCTAGGATCCAAAGATGTTTGCTTCTTTTATTAATACCATGAGCCACCTTGGGGGGCGCCTGTTTAAGGGAAAAAAGAGAACAATGGGCACAATCCATCAGCTGATAGACCAAGCAAAATTGTGGCGGTTTACAAAGGATCATAAAGGGCTGCTGGTAAAAGGGGACACAGGAAACATGCTTTTATCCACATAACACTGGATCCAATCTGACTCATATGTACTGAATTATGGGGGAAATTATATGTTCCTATATCTTTTGCATAGTCTTGGCACCAAACACTGTCCAAGCTGCCTAGATAGAAAACCCACCTTGAAACCATGTATGAACCACAATAAACTGTTCAGAGGAAGAGCAAAGGGAACAGGAATTGAGTAAATAATTATTCAGAAATATATTTAAATATTAAATACTTTGTGTTCCTTATTCCAACACTGTGTAGGGATCTCCCCACCACCACCACCATTCTTGGTTTCACAAGGGTCCATCTGGGCTATCTTTGGGGTCAACAGAGATTTCAGAACTGGCAAGAGTGTAGGGGTAGGTGGTTCCTAGGAGCTTCACTTTTGATCACAAATCTAAAAAGTAAAATAGCCAGATTCTAAAAGGAGAACTCTCCTTTTCTTTGGAATAATGTTTATTTTATGTTAGCACTTATTGTTTTGTTAAACATTTTTCTGTCTCTTGGGCTAGTCACTGCATAAAATATTATTAAGCAAAGCAGACCATGTTATGGAACACAAGATAATTTATTATTTAGAACAGCTAAAATTATACTGCAATTGTTTACATAACTACCTCATTAAATGAGCTTCTGAAAAAGGTCTCTGATCCATATAAAATTGGAAAGTATTCCCAATTTATAATTTTTAGGGTAAAATTTTAAATTTTCAAAATTAATATTGCATTTTAGGTTAGCTGTAAAACTAGTACAACTGTAAATATAGCCTGTGGTAGCCATTGTTGTCAGAGGTTATGGTGAAATTAGGTCCACCGGCACAACTACTTCTCTGCCTTTTCTTACAACATTAGAATGACTTAAAACAATTAAAGCCTGAAGTTATGGAAGTCTATTCACACATTTAAGCTGGATCCTATAAACCATGAGCACTCCTAGACACAAATCATTCCTGCCTCCCCTCAACCCCCCACGCCCCGTCTGCAGTCCTATGACTTCCAAAAGAGTTCCAAAGAAACATTATGGACAAAATGCTCTGGCAGTGGTGTGGTGTACTTATTATATACATTACAATGCAACAGTCTGTTCGAGGGTTGCCAGTTTTCAAGTGGGGCCTGAGATCTGGAATTACAGATGATCGCCAGATGACAGATATCTGTTCACCTAGCAATAATGGCTGCTTTGGAGAGTGGAATCAATGGCATTATACCTCACTGAACTCTTTCCCATTCCCAAACTTCACCCTCCCCAGGCTTTACCCCCCCTCAAATCTTCAAAAATTCCCCATCTGGAGCCTCTGTTCCTTAGTTCTGTTTGCTAGCTGGAATTGTAGACCGCATGACTTCCCTTCTCCTTAAAGCAGTTGCTCCCATCCCTGTATTTTGTTAATTAATAAATGTTTTGAACACATCCATCCTGCTGTCTTAACCTAAGAGGAGGAACATGAGAGAGTACCTTATTTCTGATATACAAGCAAATGGGCAGGTCACAGGCGGGATTGGGTGAAATAGCTTCCAACTTCATTTTCCACCAGTGGAACTTCTTAAGCCAGGTCTTAAAGTCTGCTATCTTAAGAGAAAAGTGTAAGAAATTTTGCTTGATTTCCCCTTCTTGATGTCTTCTAGGACTCCATCCATAAAGCTGTCCCAAATCCCAGATTCAATTTTTTTGCAAGTCACAAGGGGTGTAGATGCAGCAAATACAAGTATCATATAAATACACATGCCTGGTTTGGCTATAGCTTCTCTGAATGCAAACAAAGATGGATAGAATAACATGTACTATTCTTACTCCAGACATCATCAAATTCAATAAAAAATAAAAGAAAAGCTAGTACAGCTACAGCCAGTCCATACAGAGAAAATTGTGCGTGTGTGTGGGGGGGGGGGTAAATTAGGTGCAGCAGATGGAAGTTTGCAAGTCCACAGGCTTTTTGGTTCAACATTGCAACTTTGAAAGCCAGCCTGAATCTTCCATAAATTACATTGCATTTTTATATTTGTCACTTGCAGATTGACAAAAAATTAATGAGATAGAAGTTTCTCAAAGCTTTTCATCTCTTTTCTGACAACAGCTTTGCAGGTGCTGTTCTGTACCTAAAAGGCGAACTCATCCCTGACAGAGCACATTTCTAATACCAACCCTGTACTTTCCATTTCCTCTTAAGCAAACTTCTGCTCACAGTAGCTAACATATGATATTTGAGTTAACATGCTGATTGTCAAGGTCAACAGCTGTGGTGGCTCTTTGCCTAACTGAAATGCTCTCATAACTCTCTCAACTCTGTCATTCATAGCTGCATGTAGATAATAGTCCCTCCCTGGCCTTCTCCCAGTGTCCTTTCCAGATCGAAGGCTCCAGCACACACACCTTTTCACCCTATAACAAGGTGGCCTGTGGCCAGCTTATGTGTCCATCCCTGCCAGGAACATGGAGAAAAAAACCCCAAAGAGCAGCAATAAAGTACCAAAGAAAGTGTCTCTCTCCCCCTTGGTAGAAGGATGATACAAAACTGTGGCTGCAGATGGTAAATGGTAGAAAGGAAGCCGGGGTTCCAAAGGACTCTTTACCTTTCTGTTTTCTCCACAGGTATACCTAGACAGTGCTGGGGTTTTTTTCATTGCCAGAAAATCAAGGAGATGGTCCTAGAATAGCTGCTGGACTGCTCCCAAGAATCTACTCCCCCTTTCTTGAGAGGAGCAGTCAGCAATGCTGCAGAAAGCCAACATAACCTCAGACACATTATGTTTCTTGTAAGATTTGGAAAAGGCGAGATTTAAAATTCAGATAGATGAACTAATTGCAGGTGCCCCCAACTGCTTTTTAATGTATATTTTTTGTAGTATAATTAATTATTTAATCATACTTATATCCCACTCTCCTCCACCAAGCGGGGCTCAGAACAGCTTACATCATACAATTCAACAATAAATTAATGAAATACAGCGGACACAGCACAATTTAAAGATCCCAGTAAGAGCCCAATAAAACTGATTTAAAAACCAACCAAAAACCCGAAGGACGATGGGACCTCAAAAAAGATTTCTGCCCCATACTGAGATGTCATAAATTAAAATCTAGACTGTGATTAAGGGTTTAAAATAAACCATAGATGGTCTAGATGACAATCTGGGGGGGGGGGGTAGTGAGGAGACTGGACAAAAGGTAACAGGAAACAAGAGGGGGGTCCAAGACTCAAGTAAGCAATTTGTTCTTATAGTCCATATATAGTGTTCCTGTCCTCAACCATAAGCCCGGTGGAACATCTCTGTCTTGTAGACCCTTCAAAACTGGGCCATTTTTTTCAAGGCCTGAGTCTCCTTGGACAGAGTTCTGCCAGGTAGGGGCCACAGCCATGAAGGCTTTGGCGCTAGTTGAGGACAGTTGTATAGACTTTGGGCCAGGGGTCACCAAGAGGTTATCAGAAGATTAACATAAAGCTCTCCAGGGGATGTACTGGGGGTGGGCCCATAAATATGAGGGTCCCAGACTGTTTAGAGCTTTAAAGTAAACACCATCACCTTAAACTTGATCCAGAAATCAACCTGGAGCCAATGCAGCTCCTGGAGCACTGGATGTATATGTGCCCTTCAAGAAGTCCTTGTAAGGACTCGTGCAGCTGCATTTTGGACCAGTTGTAGCCTCCGGAGCAATCTAAAGGACAGCCCTACATAAAGCAAGTTACAGTAGTCTAGTCTGGAGGTGACCATTGCATGGATCACTGTGGCTAGATCAGGGTGAGACAGGTAAGGCATGAGTTTCCAGGCCTGGCAAAGATGGGAAAAAAGCTGTTCTGGCCACATTGGTGACTTGAGTCTCCAAGGAAAGGGAGGCATCCAGAGTCACACTCAAACCTCTGATGGAGGAAGATGGAACCAATTGTATTCCGTCAAGAGTTGGGAGCTGGTTTGCCTGATCTGGCTCTTTCTGACCCAGCCACAGGACCTCCATCTTAGATGGACTTCGTTTCAGTCGGCTCTGCTTTAACCACCTCACCACAGCCTCCAGGCATTTGGCCAGGGTATCCAGAATAGTACCTGGCCAGCCAGCCATCAACAGGAAAAGCTGGGTGTCATCTGCATATTGATGGCAACCCAGCCCACAACTCCAAACTAGCTGGGCAAGGGGATGCTTATAGATATTGGAAAGCATTGGCAAGATTATCACCCCCTACGGCACCCCACACACTAACAGGTGGCGGGTTGAGGTCCACTCCCCTAGCACTACCCTTTGTCTCTGTCTTTGGAAAAAAGAGATCAGCCATTGAATCATAGAAACATGAGTTAGAAGGGAGCTCCAGGGTCATCTAGTCCAACCCCCTGCACAATGCAGGAAATTCACAACTACCTCCCACCCATACCCCCAGTGACCCCTGCTGCATGTGCAGAAAATGGCAACAAAAAACCCTCCAGGATCCCTGGCCAATTTGGCCTGGAGGAAAATTGCTTCCTGACCCCAGAGTGGCGATTAGCATTACTCTGGGCATGTAAGAAAGGGCAGTCCCTCATTGCAGGGCAGTCTCTCAAATTCCAAAGTTGGCAAGGCTGTGGGCCAATTTCATGTTTTACCATGTCAAACACTGCTGAAAGATTGAGTAACAGAAGCAGGCTGATCGACCTTGATAAGGGGAAATTCTGCAAAATAGCTTTATTGTACCTTTAGAAATAGTTCCTGTTTTGTTCCCCACCCTAGTTTTGGTGGTTACAGTTAGCATCATGTTCTAAACCTGTTTGCCAGTGCAATCCACTTTCCTGGGAGTAACCCTCACTGAATTGTATAGTTTTCTAAGTAGATGCTTAGTGTTGCTTTCTGCTCTATGTTCTCTTGATATGACCTTAATCTTTGGTCTTCAGTAAAGTCCATTGAGGCCTTATGTTATGTGTGTGTGCGTGTTGCCAAACCAATTTTAAATTTCTTCTTTTCTTGACTCTTAAGCAAAAGAATAACAATGCTGCTAAATCTTTTGCTGAGCATCTACCAAATGTAACTGGGAACACGTACGTGTGTGTGTGTGTACACACACATTTTCTGGCTTTGTCTCCTTATGGAATAGGGAAATAAGACATGCATAAGGGTACAGGCATGCTAGTTCTATTTCTCTTGCTACCAATCAGTTCCTAAAGTAGTATCCCATCTTATGCTCATTTACTAGTGTCTTAGGCATCCTCAGCTTATACTCAGTGGCAGTAGATCAGATTGCTTTCATTGAAGAATTCACTCAACATATTTCTTCCATTAATACACAGCCAGGGATGGTCTAGGTAGAAACCTCCACTGATTGACTTCAGGCTCTGCTGGATGTTATATATATGCTCACCTCGTAAAAACCCTATAAAGCCATTATATTAAAGTGGTGCATTTCCATTGCCATAAAGCTATGTCACTGCTTCCATAATAAAAAGCCTATCTCAGCAGGTGATAACTCAGGTGTAAAAATTCTCTTTGAGCAACTTGCCATATAACATGATTTCAAGAAAGCTGGGCAAAAAGGTTCAAATCTGGTGCTGGGGTTTTGGTTCTTCTTTTTTTTTTTTCCTGTATGCTGTTATTAAAGTAGATCCAGCCTAGCAAAGTTTTGGGGCAAGGATCTCTGTAGCACAAAGCGCAAGTTTTTATTCAAGACCTCTTTTTCTGTTCCCATATAATTGCCAACTGGTCAGAAGCAAAATGTGCTGGGCCCTTCAATAGAAGCTTAATTCATGGAACTGTGCAACTGTTGCTTTTCTTGGCGTGGAGATAAATAACATCAGATCAGGCTGGTATTAAAGGGACAGGTAGAATGACCAGTTTAAAAGCTGGCAACTGTACCCATATCTTCTTTTCCGGGTTTTGGGGGAAAGAATAGCTTTGTGGCTCAAACTTGTGCTGAGCATTCTACCAAACTTAAAAGCAAACGATGACAAGTGGGAAAGTGCACGTCTTGGGTAGATGCTCTAAAATATAATTGAGGGTCAAAGTAAGAAATACTCAGACCTATGAAAATAAATTGGGGTATATCTTGGTATATATGAGCATGCAAACCTACTTTACACCAAGTCAGACCATTGATTCATCTAGTACTGTACAGCCTAGTTAGAATGACAACAGTTCTCCTGTTACCTGAACTTTTCTTCATAACCAGAGGTGCCAGATGGGACCTTCCATATGTTTACAGCAAAACATGTTCCACCACTGAAGAAAAGGTTTCTCCCATGTAGTAATGTCTTTTATGCAGGATGTTACAGAAATGCTGAGGGCAACGTTCCTCCTCTTGTTGGCCGGATTGACTTTCTCCTTCTTTGAGATTGTGGCTGCCAGCTTAGTATTTAGCACATTTATTTCATCTGCTCCCCCTAGCGCTAAGATTGGTAACTGTGGTATTTTTCTCTTTCTCCTGTCATTGTTTTTTCAACTACTGGGGAGCAGAATAGTCTCTATCTGAAGGTTGCTTAGTCCTGCACTATCGAATTGGGTGTACAGCTACTACTACTATGGCTTGACTGAAATTGGATTTTAAATTTGGTTTTATTATTAATCTATATTCAGTTGTTATGCATTGTTTTTATTTCATATGTACTATGTATATTTTAACTTCTTGGAAGCCACTCTGAGACCAGCTTTGGTGGTGGTGGTGGTGGGGGTAGCGGAATATAAAAAAAGTAAGTAAGTAAATAAATAAATCTTCTGACAATAAACTGCAGAAAGTGGTACCTGTTTTTAAAATGTCCTTTGAAGACAATATTTGAAAACTTCACATTGTTTCTAATTCCCTCTCAGAAACAAGTCTTGTAGCATAATCATAAAGACAGTCTGTAAACAGCTTAGGATGGTTACTAAGCCCCAATGACTGTGTAATGTGGAGATCCATCAGGGTACCACAGAGATAAAACACAATAATTTTCTATATTGGCACAGTATCCCACCAATGCCATGCAGCTGTAAACTCAGAGCTGGTGAGGTTGTGTCAATGTTCGACCAGAAATAGGTGGTGCTGGGATGTGCCAGGGAAGGAGCTGAGATTAATCAGTATCCTACACTTCCTTGGTTTACATCCAGTGTAAGTGTGTATGTGGGGACACAGTGACCGGGGATGAACGTCAGTGTGCATTGGGAAGCTACTTCCTTACGGCTAGCATAGATATGGCTTGTGGTCGTGATTTGTGGTTTGCCAGTATGATATAGTAGTTAGGATGTAAAGTCAGAACCAGTAAGACCCATATGCAGATCCTCCACTCACTCGTGAAGCTAACTAACTTTGAATCAGGCACTCTCTCTTAGCCTTATCTGCTCCACAGGGCTGTTATGAGGATAACATGGAATAAATGAGAAACATGTATGCTGAACTGAAGTCCTGGGAAAAAAACTAGAATACAAATGAGATAGATGGGATGTGGGTGGTGGTGTTGATGTCTTTTCAGTTGCTTGAGTGGGATCCTTTTCAGAGTTTATTTCAGAGCATAGGAAGCTGACTAGCTACACCAAAGGTGATGCCAGAACCTAGAGCTTAAAATTGTGCAGCCCATCACTGTATTCCTCAAATTTCAAGACCTAGATATTTGAACCACAATTATTTGAGCCTTGGTTTGTTTCATTCCAGCTCACAATGTTATTGTAACAAGACTCACAATGCAGCCAGCATCTGGGAGTGCCTGGTGAATACAATGGAAATTGTGACTGCTGGTCTCACCCACCTCTTCTTTTCATTTCCTTAATGGAATGCAGAATATATATTCATTTTAACTGTAATAGATCTTGATCACATGATACCTAAGGGGCAAATTGGGTAGGCATCCTTGACCTTTTAGAATGACATGACGATGTCTCCTTATGAACACAGCCTGCAGAATAATTGACAAATATGCCTAGGCCTGCAGCAGTAACATTATATGTCGTGGTCTTGCTAAATGCTGCTCCTCCCCCAAATCTCACACTGGCGTAACTCTAGCTTTCCTGCAGGTTAAAAATCCAAATCTAGCCCATGGGAGGTGAGTCATTTCCCCATACGCTTCCATCCTGCTGCAGCTGCAGCCTTCTCAACCTTCCGTTGCACTTAGTGAGCGAAAGCTATTCATATAAACAACTTTAATCACACACTCTCTGGTAATTGAAGCATGCTACAAAGTGGAGGGCTAAACATTCTCATACAGTCTTGTATGGCAGTTAAATAATGACATTAGTAATTTACATGTTCATAACTGAGAGCGGCTTGAGTGATCTCTACTGCATTTGGGTATAGAAATTGATCACTCTGACATATGTTAATATCACAGCAATCATTAGGGTCACACACATGAACCTCACATAAAAGATCTACAAACATCTACAATCTGGATCAGTTTGAAATACAATTCAAATTTCATCTAAAACATTGGGGGAAATATTACACAAATCTGAACGTAAGCACTACATGACAATATCAGTCTTCCATCTGCTGCCTTTTTTACAAGGAAGGTTTAGAGAGCTCCAGTGATACAATTTACTAAAAAGGGCATGCCTGTGCCCTTCTACCTCTGAATAAAGAGGAAAGTATTGCTGTGAAGCTTGTTTCTGTATTAGAAGAACAGGAGCCAGTAGCTCAGAAATGTCATTACTTACTTTTTATAAAAGGGCAACATTTTTTTAGCATTCACAAGCCAATAACAATTATGGCTAGCCATACAGTAATACAATCTGATAGATACTTGAGTCACGTAGAGAAGACTGGTATGACATGAATTGAAGGAGAATTCAGACATAGCTAAATTAATTGGCAACTTCAAATCTATAAATTAAATACCCAATCTTTGTGAATTTGAGTAACCCTAGCCTTGAATGGCCTGTTTTGATATTTGGCACAGAAGAGATAGCGCTTGACATGACAGAGCAAGGTAAATCATCCATTCAGTTATGCCTCAGAGGATTCTACATGGCAGTATGTGGACATGCTGTCCTGAATCCATATTGCTGCTTTGCCCTGCTGAAGTAACAGGCAGACCTATGTTAACCAAATGTTCATAGTGGGGGCATTTTCCTTCCTTCTGTTTGCAAACAAGAATCAAATACAAACAGTGTGGCATGAGTCCATCTCCACTGTTGAAAGGCAGTGTGGAAACACCAGCAAAGCCTTGCCCAAGGTCATGGGGGGAGGGGAATGTTATGCTTAAGTTATCGTGCATTGAAGAAAAAAACAACCTATGAGCTTACAAGAGTGTACACTTTGGTATACATGTCGTGAAGATGGATATAATTTTATTTTTATATCTATGAGAGTGACATCCAATTAATAATTCAAATAAAATTTTAGCTTGAGTGCATTATATATGTATTTCATTTAACTTATGTGGTTTATGAATATTAGCTTGAAGATCAAAATACATGAGACTTTACTGTCTTGCGGATCACCATGAGCATCTTCATTCCTATGTCAGTTATTTCATTGGTCATTTATTCAGATATAATGCTATTTGTCATTACAGTAACTGGACCATCCATGGGCTCATGCACTCCCTCTCTCTCCTCTGTCCCTCTCTTTTCTCCTTGTATATGGCTCAGAGATTGATAATTTCCAGGGTTCCAGCAACCGCAGTTCTTCATGACATCTAAACTGGATGAAACAAAAAAGCCCATAGTTTGTGCTCTTGCCTACAACAAGATTCCAAGCATGGATTAAGCCATAATTTGTTCATTTTTAAAATCATTCTCCTCTCACTCTATTCCAGCAAGGAAAATTGTTTAGGTTGATTCATATAAGAAGAAAGTTAGTCTTTGGTCTGATCCTGTTGGGACCAGATGTCCACGTAGTCTGCATCAGGTCTCTCACTGTGGCCAGCCAGATGTTGCAGAAAGTCCACTGCAGAAGCACAACAGCTCTGAATTGGCATTCAGAGGTACACTGCCTCTGATCATGATGGTCCATTTACCCATCATGGCTAATATCCATTTATGAACGTATCCATTTGTCTGAGCCTCTTCTAAACCAAAGCTCACTTGGCATTGGAAAAATTATTGTTTTATTTACTTACTTCTTAAATTTATTATTAGATTTCTATGCTGCCCTCCCCCACCAAGGCAGGGTTCAGGGCAGTTTACAATACAGAAAATATAAATACAATAATATCATATAATTACTAAAATATAAAATATAAAAGATCGCACATAATAATGTTATAGTCTCAATAAAATCAAAAACAACAATGATGCTTTAACCCACGATCTTTTCCCGGCTATAAAATAGGTAGAATAAAATAAAATAGAACCCTAATCAATAAAACAAGGATGCAACAGTATGAAACAAACCTGAGTGGCAATAGTGAAGGTGATTGGTGGGGAGATCAGCACAGGAGGGATGAGGGGAGGTTTGTATTCAGGCCAGTAATTTCTGTTAACCGTCGCTGTCCTCAGCCATAAGCTTGGCAAAACATCTGTCTTGCAAGCCCTGAAAAATTGGACAAGGTCTTTCAGGACTCTGGTCTCCTTAGGCAGAGAGTTCCAACAGGTAGGGGTTACCGCTGAGAAAGCTCTGGCCCTGGTTGAGGACAGCTGGGTAAATTTTGGGCCAGGGACCACCAGGCGGTTGTCTACTGAGGAACGTAGAGCTTTCTGGGGGGTATATCGGGAGAGTAAATATCGGTCCAGTAAATTCAAGGGTCCCAGACCATTTAGGGCTCTAAAGGTAAGCAACAGCACTTTGAACTTGATCCAGAAATCAACCTGAAGCCAGTGCAGCTGACTAAGTATTGAGAAGGAGAAGAGTTGGCTTTTATATGCTGACTTTCTCTACCACTTAAGGAAGAATCAAACTGGATTACAATCATCTTCCTGTCCCCACCCCACAACAGACACCCTGTGAGGTAGGTGAGGCTGAGAGAACTCTAAGAGAGCTGTGACTAGCCCAAGGTCACCCAGCAGGCTTCATGTGTAGGAGTAGGGAAACCAACCCAGTTAACCAGATGAGCATCCGCCGCTCATGTGGAGGAGTGGGGAATCAAACCTGATTCACCAGATTAGATTCCACCTGTCTTAACCGCTACACCATGCTGGCTGTCATGAGAACCCATACAAATGCGTTTTGGACCAGTTGAAGCTTCTGGAGCAACCTCAAGGGCAGTCCTGCAGAGAGCAAGTTTCAGTAGTCTAATCTGGAGATCTAATCATGGATTACTGTGGCTAGGTCGGAGTGGGACAGATAGGGCATGAGTTGTTAAACTCGGCGAAGATGAAAAAACGCTATCTTGGCCACATTAGCAATTTGGTTCTCTAACAAGAGGCATCCAAAATTACCCCAGGCTCTTGATGGAAGAAGATGGTACTGTGTTACTTCAAGAGCTGGGAGCCAATTCTTCTGGTTTGTTCTCTTTCACCCCAGCCACAGGACCTTCGTCTTTGATGGCTTTAATTTCAGTCGGCTCTGTTTTAACCATTTCATTACAGCTTCCAGGCATTTGGTCAATTCTGTATCGTAATTTAAGAGTTTTAAGAGTTCTCAAAAATGTGAGCACATTGTGAAGACTCATTGGGTTTCATTTATGTTTTCATTAAGATCAAATTGCATGCCTGCCCATTGTTTTCCATGTGGAGGAAACTGCAGATCAAAATATCTGAGAACCTGGTCCACCCTCTCTTCTAAAGATTCCCCAGGTTTTGTGAGTCTGATTTTACAGCCTCTGGATTAAGATTCCCCTCCCCAGCCATCCTCTCTGCATAGCCGAGAAAAGGGGTGAACATGGTCACCGATTTTCTGGAGCAGGGTTCTCCCCTCCCCCCCCCCCGCAAAAAAAACCTTAGTAACTGTGGGTAAAGTAGTCCTTCCAGAATCTCTATCCACCTGCTGCACCAATTGTGTTGTAGAGAAATAAGAGCATTTTTAAATTGAGGCAGGCTCGTGTTGCATTCTAGTTGGTTCGATGGTAGGGGGCAGGCCTCGCAGTCTCTCTTTGCAGGGGCTTGTGCTACAGAAATGTTTCATTCTTTTGAAAAGCAGGGGAGGGACAGCCACGTGAACAATGTGAGTGATGCTTCTCTGGACTTTGGGGGCTCAACAATACACATACATACAAAGTTTTTATGCGTGGGAAATTAAATGCAGATGTGTTAAATCCCCTACTACTACTACTACCGTATATACTCGCGTATAAGCCGAGTTTTTCAGCCCCAAAAATGGGCTGAAAAAGCCGGCCTCGGCTTATACGCGGGTCAATACGGGGGGAGGGAGGAGGGAGGAGGGAGGGGGGAAACTTACCGCCGCCGCCGCCGGGCCCGTGCCGCTTCCTGCCGCCGGGAGGGGCCTTGGGCAGCCTCCTGCAGCCGCAGGAAGGCTGCCCCAGCCCCCCCGGCTCCCGCCGCCATTTTTCCCGGGCGGGAGGGGCCTTGGGCAGCCTCCTGCAGCCGCAGGATGGCTGCCCAAGGCCCCCCCGCCCCCCGCCGCCATTTTTTTCGGGTGGGAGGGGCCTTGGGAAGCCTCCTGCAGCCGCAGGATGGCTGCCCAAGGCCCCCCCCGTCCCCCGCCGCCATTTTTTCCGGGCGGGAGGGGCCTTGGGCAGCCTCCTGCAGCCGCAGGATGGCTGCCCAAGGCCCCCCCTGCCCCCCGCCGCCATTTTTTTCGGGCGGGAGGGGCCTTGGGCAGCCTTTTGCAGCCGCAGGAAGGCTGCCCCGGCCCTTCCCGCCCCCGCCGCCATTTTTCCCGGGCGGGAGGGGCCTTGGGCAACCTCCTGCAGCCGCAGGAAGGCTGCTCCGGGTCCCCCTGGGCCTCGCCGCCGCTTCCTCCCGCCGGGAGCGGCCTGGGGCAGCCTCCTGCAGCCGCAGGAAGGCTGCCCAGGCCCCCCCGGGCCGCGCAGCCGCCGGACCCTCGCCGCTGGAGAGCCCTGTCAGGTAAGCCTGCGGGGGGGGAGGGGTTATAAGCCGACCCTCGGCTTATACGCGGGTGCCTAATTTTTCCCCATTTTTGGGGAGAAATTAGGCACCTCGGCTTATACGCGGGTCGGCTTATACATGGGTATATACGGTAATCTCCCTTCCCAAGATCCATCCCATGCTACAAGTCCACCTGACTCATCCTATAAATAACACTTCAGATATAGTCTCTCTAATTGAGATCCCTTGCTCTTCAGCAACTGGGAAAGCTCTTTGCACTACCTGGCTCTCAGGCGGACTAATTCCCTTTATAAAAGGGGCCCTTTTCTGTACAAGAAACCTCTTGGTTTTCTCCCTGGTTCCCATTCTTGTTATGTTCTGTGGTAGCATGGCAGTAGTAGTAGTGTCACATTCTCTGGACATCTTTGGAAATGACTCACTGCAATTTGAAACAGTAAATATCACATTGAACAACATAATATATTGATTATGCCCATGCCATTCTCAGGCATCCTAGAGTAACACAGTGACCATTTGCATTGGTGGATTTCTATGAGACATCACTTTTTTTTCACCTGCATATGATATTACTGAGTTACTATACTGAGAGAATATACTCTTCCTGTGGATGGTAATTTAAAGTGTTTTATTAATATTCATGAGTTCATTGTGGAGAATCTAGGAAACTTGGCCACTAGCATGCAAATGAGCTTGTGATACATACATTTCTTTACTGTGAGCCTTGTTTCTCAGGACATCTCAATCAGTGCTTCCAATGGTACAGACTAAGATTTATGTTCTTTGCTCAGTTCTGTTATAAACCTCTTAACCCATGACATGCAAGTAGCCTTGACATTTTCCAAAATGTTCAGTTCTCATCTCTTGAGAGAGAGATCTGTAAGGAGTAAAAAATAAATTTAAAAAATGCTTTCCCAGCATCCTTACTGGAGAGAAAAGCGGGGAAAGCACAAGGCAGATCTCAACAGGAATGGCTTATAGTATATCTTCTCTCCTTCAACAAAATGGAGAAAACGTGCCTTATTAGGCAACACATGTGGTTATGCAGAGGAAAGGAATAAAGTTTGTAATGCAAAGCCCAAAGAAACCATCTGCTAATACGATGGGAGGAAGGGCTTAAGCCCTCATATGCTTTGACTGCCAAGAGCCATTAAAATAAAGCAAATTGTATTAGAGTGGAGTATTTTCTTTCCATTAAAAAGACATCAGGGTTACAATCTGCTGCTTGCACGTAAAGATGCCAGTGCAGAAGAGGCTGAGTAAAATCATAGTGGCATCTATTCTCTAAATCTATGTATGAAATAACCTTGGAATATGCAGGAAGCAGCAATTAGGCAGTGGACAAGAGCAATGCAGTCAGCAGCCAGACTTGTATAAACATTGACACACTACAGATTTATATGACAGATTGCAGGCCCGGCATCAGAATACGGATAAGTGGGGCAGTTGCTAGGGACTGAGGGTTGCCCATGGGCCTATTGCTTCACCCAAAGGTCCCACGACTCTCCCTAGTCAAACATCACCATCCAACAGCTGATTGAATCAGAGCCTGGCAGACACAAGAGCCTGGCAGGGACTGCCTGCATCAGCTGTTTGGCACTGTTGAGGCTTCAAACCTGCTGGAGAGGTGAAGGCAGGGAGTTGGGCTGGGGTCTCTTGGGCTTTTTGCTTCCCAAAACCTAAAGGGATTTGTAGCCCTCCACACCAGGGCTGAAGTAAAGGGTCTGAGCTAAGATTGAGAGGGCATTTGGTCCTTTATACATCTTCCCTACCCCAGCAACATGCAAGCCCTTCTAATCCTCCATGTCCACTTCCTTGCATCTGGAGGGAGCCACAGTGGCTGAGCCCTAGGGCTGCTACTCCGGTAAGGCCAACCTGCAGGAAGCATCTAGTCCCAACTGGGAGCTCCTACCTTGCTTTACCACACCCCAGCCAGCTCCAATTGCTGTGGTACCCCTCACAGCACCAGCCTGGCTCTGCCACAAGCAATAGCCATCTTTCCCTGTCACTAGTGGCCAGTGGTAGACCTACATTTTTGGGACCCTGAAGCTTGAACTGTTATGGGGGCCCCTTTGCAACCAGCAACAATAGGGCAACATCCAACAAGGTCCAAAGGGCCTTGCTGCCCTTGCAAGGACCTCAAGGCACAAATGGCAGAGAACAGGTTGGTGGGGTGGAGTCCTTGAAAATGGGCCTTGAGTGAGCCCCTTCCCACCACCAACGAGATCTGGGTAAACGCTGCTATCTTCTTCAGTGGAGTTGTTCTATGGCAGATGTATCGGTTCATTCTTCAATAGAGAGGTAGAAGGTCATCAAAGGGGGGCTCGTTAGGATAAAGAGGAAAAATCTGATTTTTGGTGTTAAAATGCACAAGTGAGATGAGTGCAGCCTGAATTAAGAATTCAGATGTTTTTTCATGGTTCCAATCAGCACTAGCCTAAGGGCTGAGCTATAGAACTATTAAGCCATACATCAACAAAGGATTCGAGGATCCAGCTGCCAAAATGTAGGCTATGAATAGATTCTGGTGAAAATATTGTCGAAGGCTTTCATGGTCAGAGTTCATTGGTTCTTGTAGGTTATCCGGGCTGTGTGACCGTGGTCTTGGTATTTTCTTTGCTGACGTTTCGCCAGCAGCTGTGGCAGGCATCTTCAGAGATGTAACACCGAAGGACAGTGTCTCTCAGTGTCAAGTGTGTAGGACAGGGGTAGGGAACATCAGGTCCGGGGGCCGTATAAGGCCCGCGAAATCATTTGGTCTGGCCCTTCGTGGGTCCTGGCAGATCTGTAGCTCAGAAGGATCTAAGACTGGCAATCCACCCCCTCCCACGGACAGGAATAGCCTCTATTCACGGCGGATGTGAGTTTGTTTTGCCGAGAAAAGGAACCTTCTTTCCTCCTTGCAGAAGAGTCATTAGCTATGGAGCTGCTAGGACCGCCCAAGAAACTGTGTTAACCCTTTCCCACCCAGGCTGTGGAGAAATGTATTTCCTCTGTACTACAATAGGACTGGGGGCAGAAGTGGCAACAATGGAGGGGTTAAAGGGGGCAGGGCCAGAATGCGCGGAGGTGAGTTCTTAGCCAGGGCATCCTCATTTCATCCCTGCAGGCGGAGGTAGCAGGAGTCGGCTGTAGAATCCGGCCCCGACCATGCAGAGCAGGAGCAACTCCAGCGCAACAGACCATCCTGTGCCACCAGGTGGGCGAGTGCACCACCGGTTGGATGACTGCCTGCTTGCCCACGCATGGGGGGTCATCTGGGCAGCTGCCTGCTTGGGGTTTGGTTGGTACCCCCTCTCCCTTCTGGTTCTTTCCCCTCTAAGTCCTGCAAAAGAAGTGTAGGGCAGGAAAGTGCCAGATCGGGGCATTATTGGACCGGGCTCCTTCGCCTATAAGCCACGAGCGGCTTGTTGCTCACTCCGTCTTGCATTTGCTGCCCCTGCCTGAATCTCTTGGGCCCAGCTGGGAATGGCAGAGCTCAAAAGAGAGTTGCTCTACATGGCGGACACTCGGAGCCATCTCCGTCCGTGCCTCTTGGCTAAATGTTTGACCAAATATAGCAGGCTAATTTTTAAGTTAATAATTTTGTATGGCCCGCGAATGATGTTATAAATGTCCAAATGGCCCTTGGCAGAAAAAAGGTTCCCCACCTCTGGTGTAGGAAGAGTAATATATAGTCAGAAAGGGGTTGGGTTTGAGCTGAATCATTGTCCTGCAAAAAGTATCAAAGGTAATGTGCTAATCATTGTCCTGTAAGTATCAAGATAATGTGCTAATGAGGGTGTGGTATGTCAATATGGAACCATTGTATCCTGAAGTGATCTGTTAATGTGTGAAATCCAAAACTAATCCGCATGGCTATTGTGGACTGTAGTCTTTGTTAGTCTGGAGGTTTTCAGGACAGGAAGCCAAGCCTTATTCATTCTTAAACTCTCTTCTTTCCTGTTAAAGTTGTGCTGATGTTTATGAATTTCAATGGCTTCCCTGTGCAATCTGACAAAATAGTTGGTAGAATTGTCCAGTCTTTCAGTGTCTTGGAATAAGACCCTGTGTCCTGTTTGGGTCAGTCCATGTTCAGCCACTTCTGATTTCTCAGGTTGGCCAAGTCTGCAGTATCTTTCATGTTCTTTTATCCTTGTTTGTATGCTGCGTTTTTTGGTCCCGATGTAAACTTGTCCACAACTGTAAGGTATACGATATACTCCTGCAGAGGTGAGGGGGTCTCTTTTGTCTTTTGCTGATCGTAGCATCTGTTGTATTTTCTGGTGAGCTCAGTGAGCCCATACAGGCGCTGCAAGCCCTGGGGAAAATTTTGAAATTTGACCAATTACAGGGACATTTTGAGGCCATATGAAATGGGTATTAGAGCATATTCTAAGGTCAATATTAAGTACTTCAACCCATTGGCTTATGATCCTATCACTAAAATAGCCTTATTTTAATAACACTTTAAAAAACTCCATTGATTTTGATGAAAAATTCACTTATTAAAAAAAAAAAGTTGCTTCAGGGCCCCTCTGGGATTAGAGGCCCTGAAGCTTAAGCTTTGTTAGTTTCATAGTAGATCCGCCACTGCCAGTGGTAGTGCACTCCCTTCCTTCCCAGCATGCCACCTGTCACACAAAAAGCCCTCTTTTCCTCATGCCTCTGCTGGCCAGGTGATGCTTTCTCTTCATTACACATCTCTGGAAAGCAGGTTTAGAGCAAAGAGATCTTTTTGCAGGACTACTCAGAAATAAGTTCAGCTGAGTTCAATGAAAATAATTCTGATGTAATAATTCTACTCCAAAGGCACAGAATTGCAAGACTGATTATTTTATGTTACTTCACTTATAACCTGTCTTTCTGCGATAAGATTTTGTTATTTATTTATTTACTTCATTTATGCCTCACCTTTTCCCCCAGTGAGGACCCAAAGGGGCTTTTACATCATTCTCCTCCATTTTATCCTCATGATAACCATGTGAGGTAAGTTAAGGTGAGAGCGTGTGACTGGCTTAAGGTCACCCAGCAAGCTTCCATGACAGAGTGAAGACTCAAACCTGGGTCTCCCAGATTGTAGTCTAAGACTTTAACCACTACACCACACTGGCTCTCCATCACGACTAATTATAGAAAGCAGAAACAGGATGGGATGTGAATAGCTCCGTTATGTGCATGAATTGGGTGCCGCACAGAGAAACTTATTGTCATATGCACCCCCACCTCAATAATATATGTGAGGACATGCACAGATATGCATACAAGTATTCCAGGCTTGAGAACTGAAGGATAAGACCTTGACAACCCCCTCATCTCTTTTGGAAAGATTATTTATTTCAGCAAGGGCAAAGGATGATGTGGCTGTACATTCCATGTTTCTGGTAGGGCTCCATTGAGAAGGGCAGGCAAATAACTAAGGCATAATGCGAAGAAGCACTGCCCTCTTCATATGTCTTATGTAGCAAATAAAGTCATCCTGAACGTCTGCCCTAAACACATCTGTTTTAATTCAAGTCTCACTGAAATTAAAGGGGGCTCAGTTATACACTGCCGCCCAGGGACCGTGAACACCTGGAACCAGCCCTGGAACATTGTGCGTCATAAGTCAGACTTGCAATGTATGTACACTGGTGGCTTAAAGCACTACATGTACAGTAAACAGTTATAAGTGTCTAGAGCATGTAAGTACTTAGGTTTTGTTACAGATACACACATTCATAATAGTAATAATTATTATTATTTATATTCTGCCCTCCCCCTGCCAGTGAGTGTTACCCATTAGTGTTATCAATTTCTGGCTTAGTACAATGGGTAGATCAAGATGGCTGCTACCATGTCAGGCAAGGCAAGAAACAAACTCATCAGCTTCTTTCAATTACTCCCCCATCTTTCCTTTTAAATCTGATTCAGTATTATTTGTTTTGACTAGCAGCAACCCTCCAGTGTCCCAGAGAATTTTTCTGACATCTGTTACCTGATATCCTTGACTCTGGGACTTTGAGAATGCAAAACATGTACACAATCACTGAACCACAAGCCCCCCTTTAAAACTGCCTACCTGTTAAGGTAACAATCAAATTCTCCAGGCACACTGTCCCCACCTCCTCTTTTCTACACAGAGCCTTTCTTTACAAGTACTAACATTTTATTTTATTTTACTTTATCCACTGCCTTAGTGAAAGTGTGGGCAAAGTTTGAGGAAAGGGTGTCCTCATTTAGCATTTGGTGAACTATATATTTTGTAAAGTTTCTTCCAGTTCTATCACACAGACAACCAGTTGGGTGTATTGTTAGAGCATTGGATTAGGATTTGGGGGAGCATGATTTGAATCCCCACTCTGTCACGGAAGCTTGCTGGGAAACTTTGAGTCAGTCACTCACTTTCAGCTTAACCTTCTTCAGATGATTGCTGAGAATGAAGTAAATGATTTTGGGTCTCCACTGGGCCAAAAGATGGGGTATAAATGTAGTAAATAAAATTATTTTGTGTAAAATAGATTTCAAAAGGGCAGATTCTCCCATTACAAGCAGACAGAATAGTTAAAAACCAGTCATAATAGGGGTTTTACCACTACTTTTTTTTAAACAGTTGGGTTGACTATTTAAATTTAAAAAAACAATACTGCTACACTGATTGCGAATGTTTAGAATACATATAGTAACTTTGAAATACAGGATGAAATATATTTTTTAAAAGATGGTCAAATGAATTTCAAGACTTTTAAAAACTGCTTAAAGAAAACTGCTATAAAATGTACTTTAGATGGTTTATAACGCCTAAAAATATTGCAAAGGCCAGTAAGGGATTTGACTGAGAAATGTCAAAGCATAGATGCAACATTTTATCTCATGTGGTGATCCTGTAAAAAAGCAAGAAAACATTGGAAAAGGACACATGATGACATGCAAATAATATTAAAAATTAAATTTGAGATCCAAAAAGTATTTTGTTAAATATGTTGCCAGACAATATGCCAAAAATATATAATGAGTTATTTAAGTATATGGTGACAGTAGCAAGAATGGAGCATGCAAGAAAGTGTAAAGCAGAAGACAACCCAGATGCAACTGAATGGACAAATAAGGTAGCAGAATATGCAACTATGGCTAAGTTAATGTCTTCAGTGAATAATAGATCAACCTCTGATTTTTATGAAAAATGGAAAGTATTTCTTGAGTATACAGTCGTTAACTGATAAAAATAATAGAACGTTAAAATTTAAGTAAAAATATGCCATTGAATATGCAATTATAATATTCAAAGAAGCTATAATCGAATAGAAACTATACAGTAAGTTTCACCATAATGTAAGAATTTTATGTGTATGTTTCTATGTTTCTGTGTTTTGTAATATCTGTTTGGAAAATAAAAAACTTTGAAAAAAATACTTTGAAAAACATAATTGTACAAGCCGTAGAGCTGTGGCAGCGATTTTTTTCTGGTATGTTTTTGGATTAGGGTTTATTAACCCTGAAAATTTTCAAAAAATCCAGAAATACCTAATAGCATCACTCCATCACTTCATCTGAGCTGCCATAGAGTCAGTTAGAAACAGTTAATATATGTACCTTTGTTCAATTTAGGCTTCAGATCCCAAATAGCTGATGCATGGATAATATGGCGATAAATAAGCTTCTTCCTTAACACACACCTGTCAGTAATAGTTAAGCTCTTCCACGTAACAGGAAATTCCTGTCAGTGCAATTAGCCATATAAATAAGCACAGTCGTTCAGAGGAGGAAATAACAAATCTATTGTGATGTGAATCTTTTCTTCATTAAGATAACAAAAAAGTATGCAAAGAAAAGAATGCATGTTCTTCTGCCTAAACTAGAAAAGAAAAATAAATAAATGTTGTGCTTGGACTAACGTGATTTTACAAAAATTGCCTTGGAAAGATTACTACCAGCTAGTACACTGAACCAAAACTATTCTCTGCTTTTTCAGAACAGTTTCAGTAAAGTTAGAAATATCTCCTGCTTTTCATAGTTGTTTAGTACAATCCATGTACAGTGTACACTTCTTACAAGTGTTGAGTAATTCTCTTGTTACATTCAACACACGTTCAGCTGAATGTGTAATTTATCCAGGGACTGGTGCCCAGTTTCATTTGTAAAGTGAATGCTCATTGGCTCTTTTTTACGAATAGACGTATGCATGTACTTGCAGGTAGTACATACATTCAAAGAATCATCGGATCATGGAGTTGGAAGGGACCACCAGGGTCATCTAGTCCAACCCCCTGCACAATGCAGGAAACTCACAACTACCTCCCCCACTCCCACCCCCAGTGTAACATGAGAACAGGGCAGTTCTTTATGTCTTACCAAAATATCATAACAGAATGGCCCTTTTAAGTGATTCGTCTGTGTAACAGGATAAAACAAGATGATACACAATGGTATTCTCAAAACATCACTCAGCAATATTTTTTACAATGTGTGTTTTAGGTTTTTTTTAAATGTTTTTAATGCTTTCTAATAGTTTCAATCCAGTGCAAGGACATTGTGAGGTCCATGAAAGGATCCCCAGTTTTCCCAAGTCTCCCCTCCCAATAGTAGCCATGTCTGACCCAGATGTAATGATCATGTGGGTCAGGAAGCTCAGTGGGGAGGGAAAAGGGAGCAAAATCCTTCTATTTTGCCTCTTGCATCAGTGGAGCTCCTGCAGAAATGGCTGCTGAGGGGAAGGGATATCCAGGAAGACCTGTGGCCAACAGCACTTTCCACAGACTGATTGTGGAATGCAGCCCAATATATTATGCTGTTATGTTTCTAGAAGCTTTCTACCTGCCTTGAAATGGGGTAAGTTATTGTAGAAGCTTGTTATTCTTGCTACTTGCCTTCAAATAGAGTAAGTTATTCATCAAATATATGATAGAGCTACTATATTTTTATTCACTGAAGGTATGGCTAAGCCAAAGTCATTTCAAAGGCAGCCTGCAGTTTATAAAACTCAGTTCGCCTGACAGCGTTTCTAGATGGTAATGAAGAAAATCTGCTAGATCTTGTGAAGAATGCACACACACTTTGGGGTTATTATCCTACAGTAAATGTGATGCTTTGGCAAGCTACTTTCCTTCTCAGAGAAACACCCTAATATTTGAAATAGTGTTTACATGTGAGACTAATGTGAATACCAAAATATGAAGCACGGCAGGAAATGTAATCCATGCACAATGTTATAAATGTGGGGTAGCCATTTGGTTCTCATTCTGAACTCTGTAGATAGATACTAAGTAAAAACTAAAAGCCATTAAAATTAAGGCTTATTAGAGGGAGATTGTGAATCAAATGACCATATTTTGTCTCTTTAAAGAATATGCAGATTTCCTTAGGCATTTTCCTTACGGTTTTGCTGCAAAATTTAACAATTCCATTTTAACATCAGAATTTGAAGAATATATATTTTTCTTTAATGTAAAATGAGGTCCAGATATGTAAATTCTGGTCATTCTCTAGCCATTTCTGAAGTTTGTAATCTCAGTTGTAAAGATCCGAGTATACCTTTTCACTTTAAGCATTCAGATTTAAGAACCTAGGAACATAAGAAAAGCCATGCTGGATCAGACCAGCTACTATCTGGAGGTTGTAGTAGGAGGTTGGCAACCCTACTTGTGTGCAAAGAAGAAAGATGATCTTGCAGGTGGCAGCAAGTTCTAACTAGACAGGACTTCTTTCTAAAGGGGTTTTTCCTTGTCTGTCCGCAGAATACCGTTTAGGTTTTTCTTTTGGAACAATCTAGATCTCTCTCAGCTAGGAGGGCAGCTGGGTTTATTTTTTCTCTTTTCTATCTGGTTTGTTAGTTCCAAAATAAAGCTTTGTTACTCTTTAATCAGTTCAGTGTCCTGACTGCTGCATAAACACTCTGCCAACATTAACAACCCCCAAGGGTGAATGCAAGGTCTCATTCTTACATTACAACAACAGTTATTAGGGTTGCCAACCTCCAGGTACTAGCTGATCTCCTGCTATTACAACTGATCTCCAGCCGATAGAGATCAGTTCACCTGGAGAAAATAGCAGCTTTGGCAATTGGACTCTATGGCATGGGAGTTCCTCCCCTCCCCAAACCACGCCCTCCTCAGGCTCTGCCCCAAAAGCCTCCCACCGGTGGCGAAGAGGGACCTGGCAACCCTAACAGTTATGGAAGTTGCCCCCTGACACGTTGCCACTACAACCTTGAACCGCTGCCAACCTCTTTCTTGGACACAAAAGAAAGAAAGCAACCACAATGCAAATAGCCTAACTTTATTAGAAGTCAAGAAAAGTTTGCAGATGGTCCATTTCTGCTACCGATAATTCAACCATCTCAGTGACAGCACACAGAGGTTTAGATCATATTTTGAAATGACCTTTTATAACTAAGGATTTTTTTTTTGTAATTCTCTGGTGGAATGTTGCAGGTTTTGCCGAGGGGCCCTAGCAAATCGATCCTACACAAGCCTGTATTTATATATGGGCCTCTTAGTCCAATTCCATCTCTCAGAGAATCATTCGGGATTTTGACAAGTGTAAAAGGTAATGGCTCACAACAAAAATGAATTCTAAAGGGACAGATGCTAGACTTGGACATTGTCTGAGGACATACTGCAATAATTAATTTTAATGATTACTTAGAGAGGTAGAAGCAGCAAAAAGGGGAGGTAAGAAATGTATGTAACATCTTTAAAATGCAGGGAATGAAGAATAACAAAACCACAACACAAAGGACAGGGTTCTAAAATGTTAAAAGACAAATTCTCACAGATCATCTGCAATTAATTAATAAATAATTAAAAATATGTGTCTATTTGGGAAAGATTTATGATTTCAGAAGTTAAATCCAGAATAACCACATTAATTCATTAGTTAGTATTCAAATTTTTATAGCATACTTCAGACAAATGATGGAAAATGCAAAGGAATGGGATCAGCTGTACAGATAATTAACAACATTGGGATACTTACATTTTTGAACGGCATTTCCATCATACCATCCTCATGGTGTTTTCCAACAATTGTTGCCAGTATACTTGTTGGGAACTTCCATTTCACAAAGGGAGGGGAGCTGGAGTGTCAATGGCCTTTGCTGAATCAGGGCCAGGAAGATAAGTCACTGTGAGAAGAACAAGTTGCTAAGACTAAGTAAGTGAACAAGCTGTCAGTGCCAAAGAGAAAGGGCAGGTTCATGCAAGGATCCAAATGTCTAGCCATTATTCAGCATAACAATTCTTATCCTTTCCTTCTTGTGGAGAGATCCTGCAAGCACTGGAACTAGAGCACTGGAATATGTGGAAGGTAAGGCCACAGGATAGCAGGACTATTATAACAAGACTTTTATACTGAATCACACTAAAGTAAATGGCTAGAATCAAAAGAAACCCATATGGAAGTACATCAATGCTAGTACTCAGTGTGTGTCTACATATAATATTGCATGCAACATAAAGATGGTTGTGAATATAAATACCATAAATGTGCATACGCACAATAATTGGCCTTGGTTTCTTAAGTGTGAGATGTGCTTGAGAGAAAGTAGGACTACAGGGTATGAAAGGAAGAAAAAGTCAGGTCACAAGAAAGAATTGAAAACTTCCCAGTTGACCAGCTGTTCAAATATATATTCTGTGAAACCTGTTCTAAATAGGTCAGGAGGTTAACCTGAAAGGTGCCTTCATGATGCTTTCAAAGAAAAGTCATGACAAGAACAAAATTTCACTGTAAATGAGCCACAGCATGATTTCGCATGTTCTTCTACCACACCATAGTCACTAGTTTGGGTGATTTTCAGATGCTGGGAAGTTCCAATCACAAATCGCTAAGTATTTCATTTTTAAAAAAATGTTCTGCTTTTTTAATTTAAATTGTCTTTTTTTTTGTTACTTGTTTTGGATCCCATTTGTCTGGGAGAAAGGCAGGCCTATAAATATTTTAAATTAATTAATTAAATTTGTTTTGTGTCTCCCTGAGCAAACAAGTTGCAGAATCAGAAGGCTGCAGTTCATGAGGTACATTCATAAGACTACCACCATGGCCTACATGTTATACAGCAGAAATATTTATCACAGAGGCTGTATGTAATACACATACAAACTTACAGTGAGAATCAGACAAATTCCAATTTACATATGCACATAACCTTTTCACATCTTGCAAACAAGATTTATGAGTGTTGAGTAAGAGAGCTATATAAACAGCAAAATCAAAAACATGTGACATGGGGACAAATAAAAAAAAACTGAAACCCCCTAATACCTACAATGTAAAATACCTGAACAATTAATATCTGGAAAAACTGTTTAAATTTGAAAAGTAAATTAAGTAAAATTTTCCACTTGCAGGAAGCTTTGACCAAAAAAAGCTATCCAGGGTTGCGAAATCATTGATAATTTATTACTTTGAGCCTAGTCAAGACAGGAGAAGCACAATAAATCAGCTTGAGGTAGACATACCTTGGACAAATGCCTTGAATATGTAGATGCCAATTCCCTGTACAGTCATAATGAATTATGGATATAGCACTTATTCTCACATTTAAAAATGCCAGACATTCAGTTGTGGAAATATGAATGTAAGAGAGCAGATGACACAGAAAGTGCATTATTGCAAACAAACTGGGCCTTCTGGCATTGAGAATGGGAAAGGTATAATGGAAAAGAGGGACTTTATAAAATTTGCCACCTATATGCTTTGGAACTTCACTGTAATACTTTGGCTGCAGTTCTCAACTGAATTTTTCTGGAATAGTCCCATTTACTTAAAAAGCTCTTTAGATGTACTGGCCTGAGTCACAGAGTCCACAATTAGAGAGTCACAAAGAAAGTTCTTCCTTGCATTTTGCATGTCATAATATGCCAATGTGCTAATAAAAATATAGTGTGAAGAAGGGTTGGGTCAATGTCTGGTTTGCACCGTCATATTTTAACTGCCATATTTAGAGTTGGCAAATAAATGATTTCTGTTTCTGACAGTGCATTCCTGAGCTGGCGGAGTGCGGGGACGGCGGGAAGAAGGCGCCACAGCAGCGCCTCCTAAGCAGTTCCCTGCATGCCAAAAACATTTTAAAGGCTTTTTTGTGGCTTTTAAAATTTTAAATGGGGCTTTTCTCCCCATAGAGAATAGTGAGGCTGCGCTTGCTAAAAAGCAGGTGCAGCAACACCATTCTCAGCGCCGGCATCCAGGGCTGAAAGGGAACAGGGGGCTGCTTAATGGCAGCCCCACCCCCCAGAACACCCCGGGACCACCTCCCAGGATGCCGGAATGCCCCCCGGAATGCCCCAACGCTGAAGCAGCACCTTCCTGGTCTCCTAAGGGCTTTCGCCCTTAAAGGTCAGGAATGCTCTGTTTATGGCTTTGACTTCAAATGGGGAGTATAAATTGCATCATAGCAACTTGTGCAATCCTAAATACAGTTACACCCTTCTAAGGCTGTTGACTTCAATTGCAGGAGTTCAACTAAAATGTTAACCAAAATCTACTTCCCTGTAATTATTGGGATGATGTGACAGGAGGATGGATTTTGATTTAACATTAAGAGAAAAATTAGTGCAATGTTGGAAATTCCTGTTGGGGGGAAATGTAGGAATAGCTTCAGTCAGAATTAGCACCCCTGCTTCCCAGTGAAAGAGCACCATTGATGTTAGAGTTGTTGCCATCACTGAAGGCTCTGTGTAGATCCATACAGTGGGTGTTAAGTGTCTCCTGTGATAACTATTCAAGATTGTACAAGAACCCCTATTTACCTGTGACACTCAGCCTGCTTAAATTGCTCTTCAACTGAAAAATGAACAGTGTCTACAAGAGTGTAGAAAAACTCCTACTTGAAGATTTCTTCTGGACTACTGCACTCCTCATCATGAGTCTGACCCTTCTATTCAAACTGCCTCTACTTACAGCGCTTACGTGGGGTTGGTCTAGATGACCCTGATGGTCCATTCCAACTCTATGATTCTATGATTCCTTGAGAGTGACATTGGCATCAATTGCTTCTGCAAGCACTTTTGCAGTGATAACTGCCTCTGCATATCTCTTTCCCTATATGATGTGATGGTCTACACATTTCTTCATGAGGAAGGTAGCAGTTACAAGATCTGTGGTAAGGCACTGCTTAGCTTAACTTGCAATATTCACATGGAACAGAACGTCACACCATATTACGAATGATATCAAGAACTTGAAGTCTAGCTGTTGGTCTATTAGACACTATGCTTTTAGTGAAGACCTGCATCTGTTTGAGCCAACTCTGCTACTTCCATCAAAGCAGAAGAAGGATTGCTTTCAGTAGTATCCTGGAAATTCCAAGCCCATTCTAGAGCATTGGCAACTTTACTATTAACAGTGAGGATGGTTTGAAAAAAGAGATGGAGGGAAGACCTGGATAGAGGGAAGAAGAATGAAGACGCTACTGCCTAGAGGCTTCATTGGGATACCAGAACTGAAGTAGGAAGAGAGCACTGAAAGAAAAGCAGTACAGGGCAGGTAGCTTGTTCTGAGTCTTTTCCATCAACAAAATATCCAGGAATTTCCCAGTCCAGAGCTGGTAATCCTACTCTTTGCCAGAACACCATTTATCATAGGGCTGCCCCTGCAGAGGCAGTAACCAACAATGGAGCTCAATAACTCTCGTACTAGGCACTTTTGTTTGTGAAATTCCAGTGTTTTTTAGTGAGCCCTGAAATGCTTAGCACAAGAGGGAGGAAGCAAGCTCCACAAAGGAGGACTGCGTCCGTAGTGCCCAGAAAGAAGAGGGAGCAGCTCAAAGATATGGGACTCAAGCTTTTGTTTTTTCAATTCCTGATATTCTTAGGTAGGGATGCCAGCTTCCAGAGGTGGGACCTAGGGGTCTCCTGGAATTACAGCTCATCTCCAGGCTATAGAGATCAGTTCCTTTGGAGAAAATGGATGCTTTGGAGGGTGGACTCTATAGCATTTTACCCTTTGAGGTCCCTGTCCTCCTCAGGCTCCACCCCCAATTCTCCAGGAGTTTCCCAATCTGGATCTGGTGACTCTACTCCCCCCCCCATCCAATTTCCTGCTGGTGGCCGGGGGGGGGGGGCATAGCATTTGCTAAGAATGCTTTCTTAGCAAAGGAAGCTGTTGTTACCCTATTTTTCCTCTCCTCAGCTGCCACCACCTTCTATGCAGCCAAATTTTGAAGGGTGCCTATTTTGACTGGAATTTCCCCATTTCAATTTGTGAGAAACAAATTTGTGGGCGATCCTAGTTTTCTGTCCAAATTTTCCCCACTAATGTTACTGTATGTTCAATATTATTTCTGCATTGGAATACTGCTTTGGCCAGTATTGTAATGGCATTGTAGAAAACAATGGTGCAGCCTCATTTGGAATCCTATGTGCAGTTCTGTTCACTATATCAATGGGTGATGCTGGACCAATCACATACTCACATCCTAACCTACCTCACAGGGTTCTGGTAAGAATAAAATGGAGAATTATGTAAGCTAGTTCCTGTTGGGAAGAAAGGTAGAATATAAATGATGTAGACAGATAGGTAGCTAGATAGATGAACACATGAAGCTGGCTTTGGTCCATCTAGATTAGTATTGTCTACTCAGACTGGCAGAGGCTCTCCATGGTCTTGTGTAGAGGACTTTCACATCATCCACCACCTGATCCTTTTAACTGGAGGTGCTAGGGATTGAACCTGGGACCTCCTAGATAATCTACCACTGAGCCATGTCCCCTTCCCAACAGATAGAGTAGTCCTGCCCCAGAAAGTGATGGATCCAAATGGTTTTTTGAAGGCTTTAGGGGGATTTCCTTCAGTCCTGGTTAGCAGTCCTGTTCAAACCCTAATCAATAAAGAGATACCTATCTCAGGCTATTGAGGTGGTTACTCCAAAACACCCTCTTTTACCTGCAATGAGTTATGTAGCGGGACCAGTAACTCAGTCTCTTCAATGTGTGTGTGTGAAACCCCCACAAACACTTGGCAGGGTATACTTGAGAATACAAACTATGAACTAATACAGAACAAACATGGTTAAAACAATTACTTGAAGAGCAGCTTTATTTAAAGAGTAATTTTAAACCTAAAGCAACCAGGGCTGTCTTATTGAGATCAGTAGGATTATATAAAGGATGGCCATTCTTCACTATTTTTTACTTTAGGAAGAAGAGAAATATGGGGTGGCATCTGTGGAAAGCTTTGCAGTAACCAAGGACTTGTCATGGTGCTACTGTAAGTCTTTTGTCAGAACTTAGTACCATTTAAACTGAATGAATGGCAGATGTATTTTAGTCTGTAGAGTTTTGCATAAACCTAAATACATAAAGCTTATCTTTGCAGCACATGAAGATAAATTCTGTTGTCCCTGAGGGCAGAGCTTTGATTAATCAGCCAGGTCAATAATCTAACATTTTATGAAATACTCTTTTGATTGTGTCCTTTGGGAGGACCTTGATGATTTCTGACCCCTCCCCTATAATACAGATTCATTTTTTTCTCCAAAACATTTCATTTGTCTTCCATTGTTTTGACCTTAGATGCTTTAGAGCCTCAAATCTCACACATATGCCTGTCAAAAATATGTTTCCCATCTGGATATCTTTCCGTCATACCTCAAAAGACCGCTCTACTAAATGACTCTCATTTGACAGCAGCACTTTCCCCAATAGTTGCAAAGAGAGATTTCACTGTCCATGCATAACAAGAACCTAGTTGGCATTCATACATATTACTTATTTAAATTAGTCAACTTCTTCCCAACAGGGGAGATCTTCCTATAAATCCAAAGATGATCCCTACAACATATTAACATTTGGGCCAACTTACCTTCAAGGCACTCTTACTCTTGGCTGTTTTCCATAGAAATCATACTTTTAGGATTACATAAATTCTATCACAAAAGGACATTGTTTTCCTCCTTTTGTCAAAAATCTCCGAGATCATTTAGTTCTAGGTTGATAGCAAAACCATAGCAGATTGTTCCTATTAAACTTTTATTTTTTAAATGACACTCTATATTTTATGGAGTGCCAAGGGTGTTCTATTTATTAAAGCTATTCCAAGGGGAAGCTGCTGCATATCAACAGCAAGGGATGCTATAGAAAAAACATAAAAGTACACTTGATGCAATGCACATGGCTGTCCCTCTGTTGAGGCAGAACAGCATTTGCGTTGGCTGTCAAAGCCCTTTAAGGTATCATGTTTCTTTATGATCGTACCATCACTTATCGGACTTGGCTTCAGCTCTGACAAGCAACCCTCTCATCATTTCACAAGGACTGAATAAAGCCAGCTCTGTAATTCAGACCAGTAAAGGGTCTGTTTCTGTTCTTTAGTCTTCAGTGTAGTGCACTGGATAAGAGTGGTTACCAGCTAAGAGGAAAATAATCAGTGTGATTCTGATAAGAAACGTTTCCATAAGAAAATAAGAAAAGCCATGCTGGATAAGACCAAGGTCCATCAAGTCCAGCAGTCTGTTCACACAGTGGCCAACCAGGTGCCTCCAGGAAACCCACAAACCAGACGACTACAGCAGCATCCTGCCTGTGTTCAACAGCACCTAATATAATAGGCATGCTCCTCTGATACTGGAGAGAATAGATATGCATCATGACTAGTATCCATTTTGACTAGTAGCCATGAATAGCCCTATCCTCCATGAACATGTCCACTCCCCTCTAAAAGCCTTCCAAGTTGGCAGCCCATCACCACATCCTGGGGCAGGGAGTTCCACAATTTAACTATGCATTGTGTGAAGAAATACTCCCTTTTATCGGTTTTGAATCTCTCACCGTCCAGCTTCAGCAGATGACCGCACGTTCTAGTATTATGAGAGAGGGAGAAAAGCTTCTCCCTCCCTATCATGTATAATTTTATAGACCTCTATCATATCTCCCCTTAACCACCTTCTTTCCTAGCTCTAGCTCCCTGATAATTTTGGGTGTTCTTTCCTGCACCTTCTCAAGTGCTGCAATATCCTTTTTTAGGTGTGGTGACCAGAACTGTACACAGTATTCCAAGTGTGGTCTCACCATAGATTTGCCTAATTATGACCAGCATAGAATTTTCCTTTTTCACAGCAGCTGCACACTTCATTGAGCTATCCACTACCACCTCAAGGTCCCTTTCTTGGTTTGTGGCTTCCAGCACAGATCCCATCAGTGTATATGTGAGGTTGGGATTTTTTGCCCCAATATGCATCACTTTACACTCGCTCACATTGAATCTGATTTGCCATTTTAATGCCCATTCCTCCAGTTTGAAGAGATCATGTTAGAGCTCTTCACAGTCCAATTTTGTTTTAACCACCCTAAATAATTTGGTGTCATCTGCAAAATTGGCCACCAAGTTTCCAAACATTTTGGTGCTGTGTATCCCACTATATAACTAATTGAGGAGAATTCAGTGAATAGTTTAATTAGCATGGCTAGAGTTTCTGGCTATGAAGGCATTTTCTTGGGTATATATACATACATAAACCAGTGCAAGGGTTTTGTTATTGTTAATATCAACAGTTTCCTGGATCAGCAATTTTATACCTGAAAAGCATATGAAAATCCAACTGATTTCAGTGGGATTTTTTTTTTTTGCATGCTTAATTGTCGTAGGCTTCCAGCCAGAATTCTACACAGGAGTCAGCAAGGGACTGTAGATTAGTCTGGCTAACGTTCTCCTGTGTGTGGTTGAAACAGGAACTCTGGAGACTGCAGACATTGGAAGTAACATAGCACTATTCCAAGCGAAGTGTGTGTGTGCAGGCAAGCAAAGTGAAGGGGGGAGTTGACAGGAGGGCAGTCAGTCACAGCAGTGATGAAAGGGATGGGTGGGCTGGAAAGAAGTCCCAGGTTGTAGAAAAATGTGAAATCTTTAAAAAGATCAATTGATTAGAACTCTCCAAAATATTAGAAACAACACTTGTGGCTTCATTAAAAGAATGACCACTGAGGTCTCAGTGTCCACATTGGAGGTTGCTGAACCTTCTAAGCCTTGGTTTCTGAAAGCAAAGTGGGGATAAAAGTGGAGGGGAATCTATGGAAAAGGTCCTGCCCTCCTCCCCTTTCATGTTCCACGATAGAGAAGGTCTTGGGCCCAGCAGTGACCACTTGCCTTTTGTAATTTAGCCAGACTTTTTCTGGGAGAGGTTGCCAGTGGGAGGGAAGAAGGGAAAAGAGCTAAAGGCATGTTGGCTGGTGGGTAGGAAGGCAAGAAGGAAGCAGAAAAAGGAGAGAGGCTATGGGGGCTGCAGGGGTAGGGAAAGAAGAATACAGGGATACAGGGGGAAATTACATCTAATACAGTGTAATTTGATACAACCTGTCTAAGAAAACATTGAATGAGTAACATACTAGGACTAAGATTACCTAAATCTGGATGAGCATAGGATATTAGGCATGATTCTAGTATTAGTAGAAAACAATGAAATGATAACAGTGTAATTCATGCAGCAAACTGATAATAAGTTCTATACACAGTGGTATAATCTACAGTCTGTTTCCCAGAACTATTCTGTTATGGTATAGCTTTATTGCCTGTATAAATGCTCTCCTGAACAACTCCATTTCACATGATTTGTGGAATGACAGAAGCGTGGGAGCTTCCTTGACCTCTTCAGCCAGGCTGTTGCACAAGGAGGGGGGCACAACATGTATACCAGCAGAAACTGACATAATTCTTTTCTCCAATGAGGACCCAACATGGTTTACATTATTATTCTCCCCTCCTCCATTTCATCCTCAGAACAACCACCTTATCAAGTAGGCTAGGCTGAAAGTGAGTGACTGGCACGAAGCATTAAGAAAGAAGAGCTGTAGAATATATAGATTTTATTTTGAAGGCATAATATAGCAGTGTTCTTTAACAGGCCTGGCTCCAGCAGTCCTGTTGTATTTCCTGCTCTGGTGTTGTTAAGTGGAGTACTGAGATCAAGAGCAGTACTTAATTTGGGTGGGTCACCTTGAACTATTACCATGATTATTAACATGTGCTTAGCATCACTGAAAATAATGGACACAATCCCAGTTGCTCTTCTAGGTTTGGAAATGATTTACAAGCTTCTAATTGTAGTTTGAGAAGGAAGGCTGCATAGTATAACCTGATCTTGTCAGATGTTGGAAGCTAAGCAGGGTTGGTACTTGGATGGGAGGCCACCAAGAAGGTTGTGCAGAGGAAGGCAATGGCAAACCTCTTCTGCCTCTCACTTGCTTTGAAAGCCCTTTGCTAGTCTTGCCATAAGTTGATTGTGATTTGATGGCACTTACATACATAATTATAGCTTAGTTTCTTTTCTTCTTTTTAACCAGTAGTCTTACACACAACAGTACAAGAAACCTTTTCTCCTAGCCAATGTCCAGAGATATCTCTGTCAAGGCCTTACCTTGATGCATCCTTCCATTGGCCATGGGTGGGGCAGAGGCCAGAGGATCCATGAGCAACCTTCCTCAGCATGTCCAGCAGCAAGGTCAGGACAGTTGGGAAGGAGCCCAGTTTGGTAGGGGTGGGGATGACACTCCAGGAATGGGCTCCAGTGATGGACAGCCCAGACTGGGGGCTGAGATTGTCAGAGGGATCAGGGGACAGGTTTGCTGCAAGGTAGGGAGAGTCCAGAAGTCCAATAGCCCTCCCTACTGGTTAGCCTGCCTGAGTGTGAGATGGAGGCACAAGTCAGAAAAGAGCAGGTAAAGGGCTAGGTGTGCACTAGAGGAAGAAATAATGAGGGTCAATAACTGTCTAGGCCAGAGATTGGTTGAGGCACCAGGAGGGGAGGAACCTGGCCCTGGATTGAATGTTGATGGGAAAGGAGTGGAGACAATAAGGACTTTAAAAAGAGGCTCCCAATGATCGCCAGAGAGGAGAAGGAGGCTCAGCTCTAGGCTGTGGGTACTGCTGCCTGTGGAAGAGAGGAAGAGGTGAAGCAACCCCTTTTGCTTCCAATTCTGAGGCCTAGGGAGGCCACAGGGCTCATGGCAAAATGGCAGAGAGGCAGCCAGGTGAGACGGGGCAGGAGGAACGTCGCAGCCATTTACAAAGCAGCTTGTCATGCAATGTTAGGTGTTACCCTTGTGGAGGGGAAGGGGGGTTGAGAAGTCCCAGCACATGAAACCAGTTCCTGTGGTTTTACATACAAGACTGAAACAACTCTTATTTTCAAATTATTTCAAGACGTAATTCAATCATAGTTATTTAAATAAATCTAGTCTTATTTTCATGAAGAAGTTTAAAACCTAATTATAAAGCTCTGCTAAATGATAAACCTGTCTAATCATCAGCAGGCACATTCAGGTTAATGGAGGAGAATGAGAGGCTCATGTTTGTATGCATCACAATGGTAGAATTTATTGCTATGGAATACCAGGTCCCATTGTCAGCTCAGTTTATTACAAATTAATCAAAATGATCAGCAGAATGCTTCAGCCAGGGGAAATGAAGTTCTTTTCTGAAATCTTACTTTATTTCTATACAGGAGCCACATTTGGAAAATATTAACATTACCCCCTTGCTTCAGCCACTCCCCACTACTTCCATTTGCTCAGAGATGCAACAGAAATTAAGAGGTCTGTTCAATAATTGCTAGAGTTTATTTGCCACATTGTATTCCGTTTCTGCGAATCCTTCCTCTCTAGTTCAATTTTTTTTCCCAAAAAAATCTTCTCTTTTACAAGGAGTACCAAAGTCCTTGAGTTTGAAATATCACCTATTATGCTTCCATCTGCAGACACAATATTCTGTTCTGTGTTTTTGAAAAAAGGAGACCAGGAAATAAGAGTACCCATAAACCAAGGTCAAATAAACCCAAGTGATAATAAATCAGAAGAGAGCCTAGAGTTGTTTTCATCATTATTGGCTGATAAGCTCAAGGATTTGTTTACTACTTCTTTGTAAATAATGCCCATTTTGAATCATGCTCATTATATAACTCAGCATAGGATTTAAAACACATTGCTTTTGAGCTAAGAGCTGCAGACTTACTTCTAGTATAATTAGTGGAGGATAACTCAATCATTTTAACAAGTCCAGAGTCAGGCCCCATATGTTTAATGAAAGATTTTTTAAAAAGAAAATTGAATCCTGGGAAAGGTTCACAGCATGACACTGGAGAATGTGAAATTGGGTTTAGTTCAATATTGTCTATAAACAAAATGCCATTGAGTATATGTACTTGTAATTAATAGTCTAACATAGTGAAACTGGTGATTTTCTAAATCTTAATCAGTTTGCTGCATTGGAAACATGTAACTGTGGAGTTTAATGAAAAGTTATAGTCCAGAGATATTTTTTTTCCAGACATGGTGGGAGTCCTGGAATTTTTCAGACCATGGCACATATTTTCACATCTCTATTTCAGCCAAGATCAGCAGGCTTCATTCATTGTTAAACGGTCCTCCTGGGCATTTGCAATGGAGACAGGGAGCCCTAATCTCTTTTCAATTGAGCCAAATCAACCTTCCAAATTCCACAAAGATTCAAGGAAGATTTCCTCCATTAAACATACAAACTCACAAGGTCTTTACAAAGTCAGTTAGAAAAAGCCACTGTCATGGAAAGAATGCCAGACATTGACTAGAAGAGCAATATTTCAGAAATAAGGGACAGTTGGGGGTGTGTGAAATATGTTCATTGTGTTTTGGGCAACTGTAATGCTCTGGAATGAGGGCCAGTTGGTTTAGCACTCCAGCATAGAATATGAGTTGCAAAATTTACAAACTTACTGAACAGCCTTAGGCATGCAAATGTTTTTGCAGTCTCAACCCTATCCAGTCATCTGAAATATGGAAATTAATGTCACATAACTACTGTAAAGATTAAGCACTGGGACAGAGGAAGCCTTCAAACATCGGTATACCGAATGGCTGGATCCACCACATGATTATGGATGCTTGGCAATCCAAGATAAACTCTTCCTTGAAATAATCTGGGAGGCAAAAAAGATGAATTGAACTCAAAGCATACAATCCTGCCAAAATAAACCACATTCACCCGACTGCAATGGAAGAGTTAAACAAGTACTAACCCATCTCCCAGCTGAAATCAATAGGACTGAAAAATACTTTGCTTTGGCTGGATGAAGCCAACTATCCATATGAATTAGAATGTTCACAGTTCTGTGTTTTAGACCCTAGTTTAATTGTAATTTATTGAAATCTCATTAACTTCATTGTCTATAGCCCCACAGAAAGGACTTTTATTTGGTCATCACCTGAAAGTGTGTGTTATTCACCACAAATCCCTTTGGTGAACTCACATAAAATATAACATGCAGTTTGGCCCTGAGATACTGAGATTTTTCTTTCCTCTAATATAGCTGATTCTCTCAAAACATGCTTGTAAATAAAATAAAAGAATTAAATTTCTCATTTTTTAATACACAGCAGTCAACAGATCTATTACATTAGATGTGATGGTGGGTGATCCATGGCTGCATCTTCCCAATATTTTTAAAACTTATCCAGACCGCTCTCTCCATATCAGTTAGTCTTGGAAAGAAACATGGTGGGCAAAATGAAGGCCTATTTTTTCTCCCTTCTAGGATGAACAGCCCCACAGGGACAGATATTTGGATAGGAAAAGCCATAGTGGGGCAGAAGGATTACACATTCTCTCTCTTCCCACACAGCCCAACCTGCAATTTATCTTTTAAAACCTCTGAGAAGCTCCCATCACAGTTCTCCCACGATCTCTTCTGTTTTGATCCTGACAGAATTGCATGTGATATGTTGTCCATTAATTCAAGAAACATACTGCTTGTTGAATTAAAGGTATTCATTTCTGAAACACATAAAACCTGGTCAATGACTTCAAGCCTCAAAGTGTAGCAGCTGAACAATTGAGCAGATCAGAAACATCATGTTTGCGATCACAAAGGGCTCCCTATTCTAGCATCTGTAAAGACAACAAATTCCACAATTATATAATCCTTATTCATCTCCACTGATGAATTCTCTGGAATATTATTATTCTTTGAAGTAATTTCCCCCTCAAAGTCATTATGAAAATGACACAGAGCTAAACTAATTCATGACCAAATTGAGCCAAATACAATAAAAAGCTTAGATTGCTATTGTGTAGTGGTAGATGATGAATGAATGGGGATCCTATAAAGGGAGCTACTTGCACCTTATTCTATAATCCTATTTCAGCTCCAATTACGGTAATCCCAGGCTCTTTTGTGCAAGCCATAGCCAATATGCTCAGAATAATGTTACATTTGTTTTACTTGGCATTTGGAATTTTAAAAGAAAAACTTGACTGACACAATTTTTCATCCTCAACATTTTAATAATTGTTAATAATTACTAACAGTTTGCCCACTGTATGTGCAAACATGCCCACTAATTAGCTAAGTGTAGGCAGACCATATCTACCCCTGGCGTTTGGCAAAGTTCAATTTCAGAGGTGAAGGGAAAGGATGGGTTTCTTTAGTGAAGCCCCTGTGTGATGAGCTGTCAAAACAGTAAATTTACTGTTAATCTGGGAGAGTGGCAATTGAGATTGGCAGCAGGCTCGAGGAGCATCTTGAGACAGGGAAGTGAAACTGGGAGTTCTTCCCTGAAGGAAATAGCTGCAAGGAAAAGGGGGTGTCCCTTATCAAGTGTTAAAGAAGGAAAATTGGAACCTGTGTGTATGTTCCTGCCTCCACAAACCTTTGAAATTTTGAGTCAAATAAGCTTATACTTGTTCATCTAAGGAGTGACAGCCAAGTAATCTCTCTCTCAACAGTTAACAAACACCTGTCGGTAGAACAAAAAAGCTGCATTCTTGTGACAAACTATCATATGTAGTTATATGAAGTTCCTTTCATTCCTGTTGCCTTTTCACCTACCAAGTTTAAACCTGAAACCTCCCTGACAGTGTGACTTAATTATTTCCCCATAAGAGTAAAATAAAACAGTTTATGTGTTGAGAATTCATATCAATCTCTAGTGGGCCATATTCAGACATATTCTAACAAACAGTTTTTCAGTTCCTTAACTTCGTAGGCTGGGTCAGAGTACATCTATATACATTTCATATGTCTGGGGGGTTGGGGAACTGTCATACCCTGTCTCCCAGCACATTACACAAGTGTGCTGTAGCCATGTGGGCAGAAGGTAAAGAGAGAGGCCAAGGTATGGGTTCTTCATGCACATCCTTGTGAATTTCATCTTTTTGGAAGTTGCTAGTTGAAGATGTGAGCAGTAAATAAGTGGAAGTACAGTCCCTAAAGTACACCACAGTTCAATCATGTAGCGGCAACGGTGGCTCCAGGGACCTGTCCCTGTTGCTTGGTTTAGGCATTAAAGCATAATGAAGTTGAGATAGGACTATTACCTCACAATTCCACTTCTCCGGTTTTCAGCCAAGTCACCTCTAATGGCTTTCTGGATCTGCTACAGCTGTTTTTAAGTTGGAAAAAAACCTCATCCTCTCTACCTCAGTTTGTTTGCTAAGGGTGGCATAGTTCCAGAGGCAGCCATGTTGGTGTGCAGTAGAACAGCTAGATTCAAGTCCAGCTAGATTCAAGTCCTTAGAGACCAACAAGATTTTCAGGGTATATGCTTTCGAGAGTCAAATCTCTCTTGGTCATTCTAGCTGCTCCCTAGCCCTGTTGAGTTATCTAGGAGCACACACTGGAAATGAAGTATCATTCCACTCTTTATCTATGAAAGTTCAACACAGCCAATCTGCATATACAACAAAACTAGTGTTGGCTATGGAAAGGAAACACAAATCATGAGCTTTGGACCCCCCTCCAAAGCCACAGAAGTGTGCAAAAAAAAGAGAGTCTGTCCTAAAACCTTAAGTCAGATTCTTTAATATCAGAGTGTAAGCTAGACATACTTAAGAAACCAATCTAGTAATAATTGCAACTGATTCATGAGAAAACACATTTCCATGTTTAACTTCCTCCGTTCTCCCATCCAAAATAGAATGAGGTTATCAGGCATTTATCTCACACACAAGGGACACATTTCAATAAGAGGAATACTTTGGAGGCATGAGCTGGTGTAGACTGTGCCCTGCTTTCCCCAGATCCTCCACCTGGAACAAGGCACTATTTTTAAATAAATTGAGTACACTTTTTAGAGGAGCTAAACTCATTATGGAAAGTAGAAATGTTAGGCATTTCTGTGCACATCAGGACAATCACTTAACTATTCTGTTTAAATGATGTCCCTGTCAGATATGTATCTGCAGAGTCACTCTTTTCCCTTGCTCCCCTTCCCTCTCACCACCCAGGGAAACAAAACCACACCACATTAACGGTCAGATTGGAAAGTTTCCAAATGTTAGAAATAAATGAAAATAATTATTTCTGACATTTAGGATCAGCCTTAGACCTTCCAGAATCTGATTTGGTGCATTTACCATATTTATAATGGGCATGCCTTGGGTTGGATTCTATGAAACATAATAAACTGGCATTCATAAAACAGAAGTATCTCTCTTTCCTGCGCATCTTTTTCTCTTTCCCAAACATCTGTTCTAGAAGGCCATTAAGAATTGGGGGGGGGGGGTAGAAAAGAAGAGGATCTGCAGAGATATCTCCCATTTTTTCATGAGTTCTTGGTCAGCTGGTAAAAGAACTCACACAAGAGAGGAGGGGGGATGATTTATGTCGATTTATCCTCAAGAACAACCCTCCACATCACTTCTCCAGTTCCCACCTGCTCACAATGGTCCTTTCAACTCTCTAGAGAACCTTTTCAGAGGCACAAGGGAAAAGGAGGCTCCCGGCTGGAAATACCCTACTGCGCAAATGTATCAACATTATGTAATTGCATCAACTCTGCATCAAGTTTGTGAGTTCAAGTCTCAGAGATTAGTATGATACAAACACATGTCCAGATCTGCATGAGAGAATTTCACCTGTTCTTTAATATGCTTTTGTTACATACATCATCCCAAATCATACCAGAATATACAGTATGAATAAAACCCTGAAACTTTCAGGACTTAGCTGTTGAATAACAGAGGTGCATCAGCTATAAAATACTCGCCAGTATGCAGCAGAAACAGGGAGCTATGCTATATCTCTTCCCTTGATTAGCTGCAGCTTCACATAAGATCATCAAAATGGGGAAAGCATGTTTGCCCACAAATTTTCATATTATAATTCTCTAAAATGCTAAAAATAGATTAAAATAAAACCAACCTTCAGATTACTTATGACTTTTTTTCCCTATCCATAAGGTTATTTTAATCTATCTAATCTTCTCATTCATCTGCTCTCCAACCTGGAGGAATAAATCATAAAATTTATGTATCATTTGGGTCAAGCAATATATTACTATTTCCTCTTGGAAAATGGAAACACTAAATCATACTTTTTCCTCACTGCCAATATTTTGAAAGGTCTGCATTCCTTTGTATTTCAGAATCAAGTCTTCCCACAGATCAAACTTATTACTGCGCCATTCAGGTTAACAGGGCATTCCCAGTCCAGCTCGTCAATTAATCCAAATATAAAACTGTTTAACATGCAGACTTAGTAATAACATGCTTATCCAAAATAAATAACTGTGTCTTCTCACTTGAGATTTATTATCATAACGCACTTGGCTACACTGCTGGCCCTGGAACAGAGACCTGGTGTTTTATTTTTAATGAAAGAGTGCAATTTTTTAAAGGAAAATCCTGAGAGTACAAGATTCTATTAGTAAGCAGATGGAAAAGTTAATGAATCTACAACTTAACCATCTAATAAGTTATTTTCTTTACTTCGTGTTTGTTTTACTAGATACATTTTTTCTTATTTTCATTGCTATCAATTATTAGTATTTAACCTTAGCTTTTTTGAAGTCTCCAGGAACACTTGTGTCAGGAAATAAATTAAAGTTCTTGAAATCCAAAGGAGATTTTGTTTACCCATAGTGCAGTTATCCTAAATGACGCTAATAAGAATAAATCAATCTAATGACAGAGGATGTTAGTGTGACACAGTAGTCTGGTTTTATTTTGTTAGGAAAATTTAGATGCTGCTTTAAAAAAAATGTTCAAGTCAATCATAGCTCCTCCTTCAATGTACTACTATATAGGTATTATTGTTTAGAAGACCTAGGTAGGAGCTACAAGAAATTCATTCAGACTACTGTTTGCATTTTAAGTGTATAAATTAAATTATAACATTAGGGACCACTCTACGTAAACTACAACATAGAATGTTACATAATGGTGAAACTAGTAAAAATAGGAGCCCCGTGGCGCAGAGTGTTAAGCTGCAGTACTGCAGTCAAAAGCTCTGCTCACGACCTGAGTTCGATCCCGACGGAAGTCGGTTTCAGGTAGCCGGCTCAAGGTCGACTCAGCCTTCCATCCTTCCGAGGTCGGTCAAATGAGTACCCAGCTTGCTGGGGGTAAAGGGAAGATGACTGGGGAAGGCACTGGCAAACCACCCCGCAAATAAAGTCTGCCTAGAAAACGTCGGGATGTGACGTCTCCCCATGGGTCAGGAATGACCAGGTGCTTGCACAGGGGACCTTTACCTTTACCTTAGTAAAAATTCTGGATATTGAATCTTTAAATTATACTTTTATCTTGTGATGTTTTAAAAAGGCATTTATATTAGACTATATGAAAAGGGGAGCTACCAAAGATGCTGTTACCGTAAGTGGTGATATTTGTTGCTTTACAAAACACACACATTCTGCACCAGAAGAGAATGTTCTATTCTCCATTCAGCTCAGGGAGATAACCTTTCTATGTTTCATCCAAAATGTTGGTTTTGACCTATAAAATGCTAACTAGCCAGGTTCCTTCACATTTAGAGGAAAGCTTCAGTTTCCCAAATTTCCATTACAGATTCAGTTATTAGTGGCATACTTTGTGCATTAATCACAAACTGTGAGGGCACGAAGAGAATTATTACTAGCTGTTTTCCAGTTTCGAAATTCTTTCAGAGTTCCTCCAGTCCTTTAACCTGAGCAGGCAATATTTGGCAATTTTATATGGACAACTGCTTAACCGGGTGGGGACAAGCATAGGCTATTTTTCATACACCTATTATGAACATAATTATGTATTTTAAAATGACACTTAAGGTGCTTTGTGCATACAGACTGCTGCTTGGTCACATAATTTTAACAGCTACCAAAGTATAAAGAAGAGTGACTAACAGCCCATTCCTGAGCCTTCGGCGGCCGGGAATGGCATGGCCGCAGCACCACCACAGCACCTCCAAAGTTGTTCCCAGGCTGCCAAAAGGCTTTAAAGAGCCTTTCAAAGGCTTTTTTAGTTTTTAAATGGGGCATTTTGCCCCATTGAGAACAGCGATCAAACCACTTATGCAGGTGTAGCCCTTTCCCGGCCTCCAAAGGACTTTCATCCTTTCAGGTCAGGATTGGTCTGTGAAGCTAACTGTAGGGAATTTAAACTGACATTATGATGATATTGTTGAGAATCTACAAACATCTGTGTTGAATCTGTGTACATTCCAATTCCACACCCCACATGGTTGTGTAGCTATATTCTAATGTGAATTATGACATGACTTCAAGAAAAATCTCTTTTAACTAGTGTCATCCTTATAAGCGAAGACCATATTTTACCATTGTAGCTTCTGGACAGTCTTCAAGGGCAGTCCCACATAAAGTGCACTGCAGTAATCTAATCTAGATGTTACCAGGGCATGCACTACAGTGGCAACATCTTTTCTGTCCAGGAAGGGCCACAACTGGCTCACCAGCCAAAGTTGATGAAAAGCACCCCAGCCACCTGCTTATCCAACAGGGCCCCTGGGTCCAGGAGCACCCCCAAGCTACAAACCAGCTCCTTTACGGGGGGTGCAACCCCATCCAGAACAGAGGGTAACCCATTTCCCAGGTCAGACATCTTACCCATACACACATACCAGTAGCACTTCCATTTTGTCAGGGTTAAGTTTCAGCTTGTTAACCCTCATCCATTCCAAAACTGCCTCTATGCCCGTTTGCAGTTTCCACAGCCTCCCTTGGATCTGCTGGTAGTGCAAGATAGAGCTGAGTGTCATTTTTCTCCCTCTCCCATAATACTAGAACATGGGGTCATCTGCTAAAGCTGGAGGGTGAGAGATTCAAAACAGATAAGTATTTTTTCACACAACGCATAGTTAAATTGTGGAACTTCCTGCCCCAGGATGTGGTGATGGCTGCCAGCTTGGAGGGCTTTAAGAGGGGAGTGGACATATTCATGGAGGAGAGGGGTATTCATGGCTATTAGTTAGAATGGATACTAGTCATGCTGCATACCTATTCTCTCTAGTATCAGAGGAGTATGCCGATTATTTTGGGTGTGGTGGAACACAGGCAGGATGGTGCTGCTGCACTCGTCTTGTTAGTGTCTTCCTAGAGGCACCTGGTTGGCCACTGTGTGAACAGACTGCTGGACTTGATGGGCCTTGGTCTGATCCAGCAGAGCCTTTCTTATGTTCTTATCTGTATACTGGTGGCAGCTGAGCCCAAATCACTGGATAACAGGCAAGCTCCTGGAACCCACACTTATCACATAGAAAGTGGGGCGAGGGAGAGAGATTGGATGTAGCGTCTGGTCTCCTCAGACCACAGAGGCTGGCTGTACCTATGTTCTCCCCCTTCTTCCTCAGACTTAGGGAGAATTTTTTAGGGGGGGGTGGAAATCTCAGAAGATATTAGGTGATATCTGTGTGTGTTTGTGTGTGTGAGAGAGAGAGGGAGAGAGGGAGGGAGAGAGTATTGCATTTATAGAAATATTCCTAAAAGCAGTTTAAGACAATAACCTGAAAGCTGGTTTGCTTTAAATTGTACTTACTATAATTTGGTTGAGAAATGTTGCAAGCATTGATGAATCTGGCACTTGTTTATGCAGTAGCTGTAGGGCTAATTTTCACACGCTTGTATTTTCTAACATTTTGTCTAATAAAGAGAATTATTTCGCTTTTAAATAAACGATAAACTCTCTGGAGGTTTCTTGCCTGGTTTGCTGGTCTTAGTTCAAAGAACAGAACTCAAATTAATTCATTTGTACCATCAGAAATTAAAGGTTGCAAGACAACGTTCATTAGATAGATCTTGGAGATATCTGAGGGTGAATGTTTCACTAGATTAATTCTTATAAGACTAATTAGTCCAGATTCTCTGTCTGGATGTGGGAGTAAAACATTTCATTACAAAACCACGCGTAAAAGGTCCCCTTGTCCTCCACATGGGCAGTTGACAGATGCGGTCTGGAATCAGCAGGCTTGGAATTCAATTCCCAGGCATATGTTGCCCCAATTCTGATCATAGCTACAGCACACAGGGAGAAGGAGCTCTACCCCTGCTGTTTTCCTGATGTGAAATGGCCAGAAGGAATTTATTAATGGTTACATGGAAGTTTCTCCAACAAAACCAATAGTGGTTCCCCAAGGCCATTTCACATTGGCAAAATTATGTGGAGGGTAGTCTTAACCCCCGACCTGAACTGGGCCTGTGTTTGTGCCTGAGAATTAATATCTGAGCATGGAACTCTCAGCACACCTCTGATCCAAAGTCCTTGTGGTGACCACTTGGCAGACATGTTGACTTTCTAACATGTGAGTCAACCCTGAGTCCTTGCATAGAGATAAAGGGTTCTAAAACCTGGTATAGAACCTAAGCCAGCAGAGTCAGAGGAAGGAAAGACGTTTCCTTACACTTGGGCTAGTTTAATGTGGATTTGGGCTCTAACAAAAAATGGACCATATGCACACAATCACATGTCTAAGGTAAATGTATCTTCTGACCACACATGGTAACAAATAAAGGGCTTGGATCCACTGAAGCACTTCCACAGATGGAAGGATTTACACCTGCGTAGCACAACTTTTTCTGTGTGGGAGGTGACAAAGTCATGCTCCGCATGCAGACATCTGTCAGTCTTCAGACACGCTCCAGCAGACCCAACCAATTATAAAAGCTCTTTGACTGACCTGCAGCTGGAATGTATCCTGTGTTTCTTATGAAAACATGGTCTTGCTGTGCAACCCATGGAGCAAAGATTTTACAAAGTAACCTGCTTATGACCCAAATAGAAATTTTGACTGGCATTTTTCCTGCTACATAGGAGAGATGTTGGATATAGATGGTGATACCAACCAACGTACAGTTTGGAAGGAACATAATTCCTTCATGCTGGAATAAGACTTCTACAAAATTCTAACCCTACTGCATAGCTCAGGACCAATAAAATATTGTTTGGGCAGCGTGACGAAGGCTGTCCTGCCCTTGAGGAAAAAACAGCCACTCAGAAGAGCTCATAGGGGTGCTGCTGTTCCTGCATCCAGTCACCTTTCAGGAGGGGGATGAGTGAAGTTCTGCCTGAGACAGAGAAGTCAGTGACAGCTCAGGTCTGGCTCAGGAAAAAAAGGAGCAAAGTGAGTGGTAGCTCTGCCTGGTAGAGTGGCAAGAGTGGTTTCGCTCTGTCTCTGGGATGGAATAGAGTACCCCGTTTATAAGGCCTGTCTCTAGGGTTGGGCAGACCTTGTTCCATTTAACCTGATTCTTGGCAAAGGGCAGGCTGGTGTGGGTGGACTCCTGAGTATGTGTGATAGGATCCAACCAAATGGCTAATCGGTAATAGCCTGTTTTGTGTCTGAAAGCATTAAAGAACATTCTAACCACTCTCCAAAGCCATAACTGATTCAAATTTAAGTGCCTCAGCCAGGTTTCTCCTTTGTCTACCTGGAGACCTGTGCTGATGATCTATTCCTTGAGACTAACCTGTAAATAAATAAATCTTCTTTGTTGTTTATATTCAAATCTTGCCTCAGTGATCTTTATAAACTCCTTGTGTGCTACAATATTTACCTCATGGCAGCGAATCCAAAGCCTATATATTCACTACCTTTGGAACACCTAATAACTGAGGGGAAGGTTTCTAGGTTAAAACAAACCTATGTCCCAAAAAATCTTAGGAGGCGGTATGTGACCCTCAGTAGGGAAAAAGGCTTGTCACATCAGATTTTCTGCTAAACAAATAAAGACATACAACTTACAGCTTGGTTGGTATTTTTATCACAAATCCAGAATGGCTTTATGGTATGAATCAATTTTATTTTTCTTAGTTATGTGTCTATAGCCAATACCTCTATTTCTAGGAAGGTAAATCACATCCACACTTGAGAACATTGTTCTTGCTGAAGAATTGCCCAGTAAATCAAACAGACTTCTAATAGTATTGTCACTGACAATGCCTCTGAGCTATGTCCAGTCCTCATCTAGAGGTATAGCAAGAGTTGCCTTTTAGAAGAGCTTGGAATGAAAGACTGCTCATATGGGCCAAGTCTCCTGGCAACAGCATTCTGGTGGCAGCTCACAATATCGTCACAACAGTTTGCCAGATTCCAAATATTCATGACTGTTGAGACCAAAGACACTGAAAGAACAGAACAATAGAAAATGTAAAGCAAATTAATGTCATGGCAATCCTGATTACATCATATTTGGGATTTTGTCTGACAATTTTTGATCAATAAGCAAAGCATTTTATGAAAGCCATATATGACAGAATGAACAATGAGGTATATGAAACTAGGGCTGTATGGAGATTTCAGCTGCTTTTATAAGAATCAAACTCAGTAATTCTTAGTCCCTTTCTGTCTCTGACACAAAACTACAAGATTCAGACCAACATAACATTTACATCTAAGAACAATAAAGACACAAGATGAACATTGCACAATGTATTTATGTAACAATTTCTAACAAATACAATTAAATTAACAATTTCTCCCTCCTTCCATTAAAATACAACAGTAACAGTGCATTCCTAAGGAGAGTTACTCCAGTCTAAGCCCATTCATTTCAATGGGCTTAGACTGGAGTAACTCTCCTTAGGAATGCACTGTAAGTCTCTGAAATGCCTATATTTTGACAACCTCTTCTGCATATATACATATACAAGGTTGAATCCCATGCTGAATGGGCACAAGGATTGTGGATCTTCCCTACTTTCCCCTCCCCCATGAAGCCTGAAAAAATGTATTGCCTGGGTTGACAACCTGTGTGCACTGACAACCATGCAGGTCAGGCAGCTGCAGTGGGGTGGAGGCAGAAATAGGGTTGCCAGGTCCCTCTTTGCCACTGGTGGGAGGTTTTTGGGGCGGAGCCTGAGGGCAGGGTTTGGGGAGAGGAGGGACTTCAATGCCATAGAGTCTAATTGCCAAAATGGCCATTTTCTCCAGGGGAACTGATCTCTATTGGCTGGAGATCAGTTGTAATAGCAGGACCTCTCCAGCTAGTACCTGGAGGTTGGCAACCCTGGGCAAAAGCCAAAATTACTCTTTTTTCCCTCTTCCATGAGTGGAGTTCCATGCAAACAAGAGGCAGAAAAATCTTATTCTATTTCCTCTCCCCTCTACAGCCATCCAGCCGATACAGCTGTAAGTACACTCAAGTCACTTAATACAAGTAATAATTTTCCAGGGCAAGGAAGGTCTCCAGAGTAGAGGAGAAAGTAAGGGTGACCCCAGACCATTAGCTGTTTCTACTGGCAGTTCACGGGATCCAAGCCATAGTATTTGTGGTATGTGTTTGTAGCTGTCAAGTCTTCATTCTGTTTTTAAAATTCTTCAGATATGTAATATCTCAGTTATCAGTACATTTTCATAAATTTTCTCTCTGAATGTCACCCATAGAAGTAAACAACCATTTAATGGTTTAGTTCTATGATATAGGCCTAGAAACTATGTCAAAGTAAAGGAAATCATTATGGTAAAGGAATGCCTGTTGGAACTACAGCCAACATCCAAACGAATATGTGTTTCCATAAACCTGAAGATATATCTTAGAGCAATAAAAAAACTGAATGGAAAAATAATAAAATTATTTTAAGGAAAAGGCCAACCATAGATTTGGAAGGGGCCTTATAGGACATCTAGCCCAGACCACTGCCCAATGTATGGAATCCCAAACTAGAACATCCCCCAAACAAGGCTGTCCAAAAAATTAAACCAATGCTAAGTATTGGTTGCTGAATATGATATTCTAATTATGGTTTATCATTCTGCTTCTTACACCAGGCACGCCAGTGTAAAAAATACCTCTTTAAGGCTATTTTTTTTGTATTTGTCTGTGCTTTCAATAGTACTGCAGTTTGTATGATCAGCAAAATGTTAAATAATGTTGATAATCTTCGGAATCCACCTCAGAGAACTGCAATATTTTCAGGGTAAGGACTGTGAAGTACATTAATTTCTAAGACATCTGCAAAAACCGTTAATGTCTACTAAAGGTTATTTATTGAAATTGTCTCCCCCCAAAAAATATTAAAATAAAAATGAATAGCAATATAAAAGCAAGGCCAAAATGTAACATTAAACTCTTAAAAGCTCTCCAAATGCAGATGTTCCTATCAAGATTGGACGCATGCTTATGCATCTGCTATAAAACACAATGCATAATATTTATTTAAGTGTGTATAAAATGAGCCAACTATCTCCCCATCTTTGTATGACAACAACATTGGCAGGCAGACTGCTAGTTCACACTCACAGGCCTTTCTCACCTAAGATCAAGTTTGGCAGGGTACATTGTACAAGATCAGGGCAAATGCAGCTTGCTTATAAGGGAGACAGAATGATACCATACCTATAGAACATACCAAGATCAGCCTTCTCACTCCCTAACGCATGAAGCGGAAAAAATATGACTACAGGATCTAGTACAGTGTTATACAAATATTCAGCTGACACAGAGAAAGAGACTCTTGATCATCATGAGGGTATCAGTTCAACAAAAGACATGTAGGAAGAATAGGTTAGTGCTCACATAACATGCTTAAACCCCACATTTCACTGATGTATCCATTAGTGAGGCTCACATGGCATTGTCTAGCTGTAGAATTTGGCATATATCTTACAAAATGTTATTGTAACTTGGGCATGGAGATGGTTTGATCTTTGCTTCATCATGGATTTGTTATGCCTCACTTTTTATCTATTTTATGCCTTTTAAACTTTTATATGGTGCCTTCTTTCTGGAAAGTAGTTCACCACACACAATTTACAAAAATATTATGTGGCTGAATACTTCAAGATGTTAGATCATGATGGGTAGCTGTTAGTCTGTCAATAGCAGTAGAAAAGAGCAAGAGTCCAGTAGTACCATAAAGACTAACAAACTTTCTGGCAGGGTATGAGCTTTCGTGAGCCACAGCTCACTTCTTCAGGTGAAAGCTCATACCTTGCCAGAAAGCTCATGAAAGCTCATATCCTGCCAGAAATTTTGTTAGTCTTTACTGTGCTACTGGACTCTTTCGTGAGCCACAGCTCACTTCTTCAGGTGAAGAATTTCTGGCAGGGTATGAGCTTTCATGAGCAACAGCCATACCCTGCCAGAAATTTTGTTAGTGTTTACAGTGCTACTGGACACTTTCTCTTTGCTACTTCAAGATGAATTCATCACTGCTGTTCCATAGGTCTAAACGCCAAAACATACCAACCCATCATTAAAATTACATAAAAGGTAGCAAAGTAAAATAAATTTAAAAAGTGGCAGAATAGCATTACAATGTGAGTAGAGAAACAATGCCATCAATTATTCACTAGCATGGACTAAACAGATATAAATTATGAGATATATCATGGTTTACCTATTTTCAACATATTTATACCTAGCAATTTAGATGTAAAACATGTTAAAGGCGATTAATCAAGCTCAAATCATGCTTAATGACTAGTGCTTCTGGCTAGAATAAACGTCCTTATCCACAGAAGATGCATCTAGCCATAGCACATTGGTAGACACATCAGCTGCACACTGCCATTTGCAGATTTTGGATAACTATATACAATGCTTAGCACCCCCTGCCCAGTGGAAAGTGCTTCCATGCAGGTAAAGGAGATATTTTCTTCCAGTGGCAGCCCCTCCTACTTCACAATGTGCTTCTCTGGAAGTACAGTATGGATGGAAGGATGGAAAGAAGGACGGTAAGGGGGATCATTGTTGGGTGCAGAGCTAGAACTGGGTGTCAATTAGGATAGTTTCAGGGGAGTGCAGGGAGTGGAAGCCAGATTATAGGGCAGGGGTCTCAAACCTTTTTGAGCCTGCAGGCACCTTTGAAAATCTGACACAGGGTGGTGGGCGCAACCACAAAATGGCTCCATGGGAGGCGGAGCCAACCACAGAATATCAGGGCATAGGATTATACATAACTGTTATAGTAATTCTTCAACATTTCTGGCAGAAGATCTGTTTAACAGGATGCCTTTAAAATGAATATACTGTTTTAAAATGTTTTCTTGAGCACACAGAGCTTACTTTCAGTAACTCAAGAAAGACCCTTGTGCTGCGGTGGCAGCTGTTGCCAAAACAACATTTTAAAAATATCTGCACAGCCATTGGCCTGAAGACAGTGCTATATTTTATTGTATTTTATGGTATGGTATTTTATGGTGTATGTTGATGTTACCCGCCCTGAGCCTGGCCATGGCTGGGGTGGGGCGGGATATAAATCCAATTATTGTATTATTAACAATGACAACAACATGAAATACTCTACAAACCAAAGCCAGTGACCCACCAAGCCGTTATGAGATATAAAACAGATCGCTAGTAGGATTTACAAAATCAGCAGCAGCACTAGTTTCATTCAGCTACCATTTAATAATACAAATTTCTCCTAAATGTGAATTACATTTTGAAATATTTACTACAGAGTATTACAGATGGGGCTGTCCGTTCCACACACCTATTTTACTATCTGACCTCTTCTTGAGGCAAGGATTTTAATATATTTTTGAAAGGAGACTACTTCAAATTTGTGATTTCTAGGTTCCACAAAACATTCTGCACCTGTGCCTTGTCTGGACACGTTCAGCAATTTAAAACTAAGTACCACTATTTGGATATGAATGATAAAATTAAGATAATTTGTTTTGCTAATTATTGGTTAGAACAATATTAGAAGTTGGTATGTAATGTCTGTCATGGTAAAATTCATCAAAACATAGGCTTGGATTGAAAGGGCTGTTTCTCCGGATGGAACAATTTCTGCCCACAAAATGTGATTTTCTTGGCTCTCCCTTCCTGTTGCATTCCCAAATTCCCTTCTCACACTGCTCCTTGGGTCCCCTGTCCCAACAGAATTTGGGGGGAATTTTGTGCTGCAGGGGGAGGAGGTGAGAAGGTTGTGCTCCATGAACGGAAATCGTTCCACGCAAGGAAATGCTCTACTGGAGCTAAGTCATAAACACTATACCTATGAATAAAAGCAAGTAAACTAGCTAAAAACCCTGCCCCTCTAACCAGTGGTAAGCAGCAAATTCCCAAATTTTACAAACTGCAAGCCCCAAGACAGATCTTTTTCCCTTTCCCCTTTTTCCCCAAAAGGCAACGTGAAAGACAGCAGAGGGACGGGACCCGTGGGCAAAATATGCCATTATGCAGTATCATATATTTCTCTTATATAATTTAGTTCAGTAATCATTGCTGTGGTGTAAAGATCCACCCACCCAGCTCCCTGTTGCCCTTTTGTAATAAGTTGGAAGGAGGGGTCTTATACTTACCACAGTTTATGTAGAAGCCTATACGTACTGGGCGTAAGGACGGTATACGTACTGGGCGTAGTGACACGGAGCTGTGAGGCTACCCTGCTCCATCATTTCCAGTCACACAAGCAAGAGTTTGTTGGGCAGCTGGATTTTCAGTGGGAATTTGGTGCTCTATGCTGGGCCACCCCCCCTTCCCTGGTATTCTTGGGTTTTGCTCATCTATGCCTTCAGGCTGACATGTTTTTTGAAGATTTCATTTATGACTTTGGGGGGCGACGAATGTGTGACCTGTGCTAAAATTCACAGGGTCATCACAAATCAAGTCTCTGAGCAGTGTACAGGTTAATTCCAGCATTTATACATTATCACACTTGCTGTTCAGATGAGACAATAGCAAAGATAACAGAAGTGGCAAAAGGAGTCAAACATTCAAAACGGGTCAGACAAGAGAAGTGTCATACTCATAGACTTCTTTACAAAGTAAAAAATATCTACCCTCAGTGTATTTAATAGGAATGAAAATGCACTCTGAGGAACACAACTCATGAGTTCTTTCTTTTCAATGTATCTTTCTGGCTGAGGCATGCATATGAAACTATTGAACCCAGGCAAGAACAGAGAAACAAAAGAAACAGCAGTATTCATTCTCTAACACATTATCCTGGCAATTCCAACCTTCTGAACAGATGCAAGACTCTAAGCAGAAAAAGTTACTTTGTTTTAGTTTGCCCTATGCCAAATCACAGCTAGGATAATGACAGAGGAATTTTTGTATTGCATGAACTTTGCCAGTACATTAATATGAATAGGGCATTCAAAAAGGCTTTTGCCAGGGAAAATTTTCATTGTGAAAAGTCTTTCCCATGGTATGTCTGCATCACATATTGCATTACAAAATTATGTACCAAGTCTGATCTTGGTTCAATGGCCAAAAATAGAAGCCTAAACCAGTGTTTACTTTGGTGTTTTATACTGCTTTTAACTATCTCAGTGAATATACTAGAATATTGTTCTTGCCCAACAGTGGTAAATATCATGAAAACCCATTTTAGCTAATGATTTAAAAATCACCTAAGTATTTTTTTACTTCTGTTTAAAAACCAATGTATGTTTTGTAAATCCTTATATAAATAATGCTTTGAAAATAAAAAGGTTAACAGGTTAAAAGACCCACTTTAAAGCGAGATATTGTCCCTCAAGCTACACACACATGAACCACAACACCATTTTAGTTCATAACTATTACTATTGCTTCCTATTGCCATCCATAACTATGTTTCAAAAGAATGTGAAAAAATCTACATTAATAGCTTTAGGACTGTGAACACCAAGCAGAGTGTGTTAAAGAGAACTGTTCCAGGTTTAGTAGTCTTCTGAATGGTTCCACAGAGACTGGTTATCACTAATCTGGAAAGTATGTTATGGATACTTTTCACAGGCATTATAAAGAGAAATTTTGTTACATAGCAAAACATGCAACTCTTCTCAAAGCAACAGAGGTGCTTGGGAATATTTCTCGTCAGCCTTACTGTTCTGAGTCATGAATATGGACAGCTGGAGTGCTTTGGTTTGTAGAGTCCTCATCACTGGCCCTTACTTAGGCCAATGGCTGCACAAAACAAGTATTAATTAACACATACAATGTTCAGTCTACTGGGGAAAATGCATCTAAATATTAAAGCACAACTTTTTCACAAAGGCTGCAGTCCTGTTCCATTAAAGACAATGGTAGTGTTGCTCTTGACCTGCATATGAATTTTACCCCGTCTTAATATCAGAATGGATAAAATAGGCAACTAAGCTGGGCTTCCTGCCTACTCCTCTAAATGCATTGCATCAGGAAGAGGTATTCACAGTTATTTATAAACGCCAAACTCATTTTTTATGCTAGCACATTAACCTTACTTTCTGTAAATTCATACTCCATAACAGAAGTTATTTTGTATTTTAATTTTAATAATTATAGCAGAAATGTTCAAAGACAAGCATAAATCTGAGATAATACCAGCAGTATATGGCATAAACATCTTTGATACATGAAACACTTTAGGGGAGTTCTGCAAGATCAATAGACCTTCATTTGCCTTTTTAAATTCAAAATTGATTTTCTTCTTATTTCTAATGACCCATTCTTCTTACTTTGCGGGAGATGCCACTTCTCCTGTTATTCTTTAAATTTCAAAACTTTCTGTTTAATAAAAGAATATTCATATTTATTGTACTGGGAAGAACCAGTAAAAATAAGCTACTTCTCTGTCAGCGATCACTGTCTACCTCTCCTGTAATATGGAGTACTCTTTTTCATACATTGCAATGGCCATAAATTCTACTGTCATGAACAAGGAGACCCACAAATGGGATCCACCAACCAGTTTTATTCTCAAATGTTGAGATCTGTATAGGAAAGTAACTAAATAAATACAATCATACATACAAAATCCTAACAAACCCCTACAGGACGGGTACATAGAAAAGAAGAATGAGCTAAAACTACTAGATGAATTGTACTACTAATTTTAACTCAAACCTACAATCTAATTCACTACTTTTCTGCCATCTTGGGCTTCTGTGTATAGTAGAACCACAACTCTGTACAGTGAGATTAATTTTTAAAAAAACGATGGCATCCATTTTGCCTGTTCTGCTTAAAGCCTCAGTCCAGACCCATGAAACTAAGTCCAATAAGAGAATGCAGCCCTGTTACTCACTGAGAGGGCTCTTTCAGCTCCTAAGTAAAAGGGGCGTCTTGAAGCTTGGGTTTTCCCGCCCTTTGCTCGGGGAGGCAGGACTAAACTTTCAATTTCCTGTCTCCTGGGCGGGAAAACCTCCAGCTTCCACTTTTCCAAGAAGCCGGTTGCTAGAGACAGGAATAAAAAACTAGAGAAGACAAACATTGATAACCCCAACCCAAATTGGTATGGAGCATTTCAACATTGAACGTCCTAACTACACAAATAAGACAATAACTTAGTGAAGTAGGGAAAATGAGAAAGAGAGGGTAAGTAACCCTGAGGGTTAAACAGTCCTAAAGTGAACCAGTGGACTGAAGTTTCCTTCACATGTGGTATAAATAACCCTTCTTAACTGAAGGAATATGTTTGAAGGGGAATGTAGTTTCCTTTTCTGAATAAGCCCAGGTTAACTAAAACCTGCCCCTCTAATTAAGGGTGGGGCAAAATGCCCCTTTTACCTAGGAGCAGAAAGAGCCCTCTCGGTGAGTAACAGGGCTACATTCCCGCTCCAGGCAAAAGGGGCATCTTGAAGCTTGGGATGTCCAAGAGTTTGAGTGTGACCCGGGTGGGAGATTCGTTTTCCCCTCCTCTACCACATGCTGCAAAATCCTTCTTCTGAATGCTGCGTCTGTCGAAGCATAGGTGTTAATGTGATAATGCTTAACAGAGGTGGAATGAGAGGCCTATATGGCTGCTCTGCAAATTTAGAAGGACGCCTGGCCTCTAGTATGGTGTTGATCACTTCTTCACTCAGTCGTAGTTGGTGCAGTCTTAACCTCTCAATTTCCACACATTGAGCTTGAACCAGGCTGGATTCGGGTGGACGATGGGTCCCTGATGTAGTAAGTCGGGTAACGTTGGGAGTCGCCAGGGTCTCTGAATGGACATTGCCATCAGGTCCGCATACCAAGGACGACGAGGCCAGTCCGGGGCGACGAGAACCACCAGGGCCTTCTCCAGCTGAATCTTTCTGAGTACCCTTGGGAGTATGGGAAGAGGAGGGAATGCGAACAGGGTTCCCGGTGGCCACGGGACTAGTAAGGCATCTATTTGTTCCGCGCTTGGGTGGAAGAAACGGGAGAAAAACCTGGGGAGTTGCCGGTTCTGTTCTGATGCAAATAGATCCACCTGGAGTGGACCCGACCTCTGAACAATCAGATGGAAGGCCTGTTGACAAAGACTCCACTCTCCCTCATCCAGTGTCCGTCGGCTGAGCCAATCTGCCTGAATGTTCTGTACCCCCTGAATGTGCTCTGCCTGGATGTGAAGAAGGTTCTTCTCTGCCCATTTGAGAATCTTTTCGGCTTCCTGGTGAAGCGTGGACGACCTTGACCCACCCTGCTTGTTGAGGTGGGCCTTCGTTGCTATGTTGTCCATCCGGACCAGGATGTGTTGAGAGTGGATGTGACGGTGAAAATGGAGTAATGCTAGGTGCACCGCCCTTAGCTCCAGAAGATTTATATGATGTTTTTGTTTCTCCCAGGACCAGGTACCTTGAATTAGTTCCTTTCCTAAGGTGGCCCCCCATCCTTGGAGGGAAGCATTGGTAAATAGCTGTTTCGGTTCCGGTAGGATGAACAGCTTGCCCTTCCAGAGATTTGACTCGCAGCACCACCACTTGAGACTTGTTCTTGTTAACTGGTTCAAGTGGATGATCTTGTTGACCTTTTTGGTGATGAGAGCCTGGTAAGGTCTCAGAAGCCACTGTAGCGGTCTTGCGTGTAGACGGGCCCAAGGTACGGCCGGGATGTATGCGATCATCAGTCCTTGGAGACTTGCTAGGGTGAGAAGGCGTGCTCTTTGAGCCATGGACAGTTGTTTGGCAAGCCGAGCCACCTTGGAAACTTTGTTCTCGGGGAGAATGATGGTGTCTGTGGCCGTGTTGATGATGACCCCTAGATGTAGCAGAGTCTGCGAGGGCTGGAGGTGTGCGATAGCGACTGTTGTTGTGAGGGGGCACACACCAGCAGGTCGTCGAGGTACGGGTGTACCTGTATCCCCTCGCATCGCATCTCTGCTATGAGAGTCACCAGTACTTTGGTGAACACCCTGGGAGCAGACCCCAATCCGAAGGGGAGGGCCTTGAATTGAAGATGGTCTTTTTGGTATGCAAATCTTAGATACTTTCGATGTAGGGGATGAATTGGCACGTGCAGGTATGCCTCCGTCAGGTCAATGGACATCATGAAGGATCCATGCTTCAGAGCCTCTATGATGGAGTGAAGAGTCTCCATCCTGAAGTGTTTTGTGGGGACATACCTGTTTAAATATTTTAGGTCTAGAATGGCCCTCCAGTCACCGTTCTTCTTTGGAAAAGTGAAGAATGTTGAGTAGACACCAGTTAAGTGTTCTAGGAGGGGTAACCTTTCTACTGCTCCGATGTGCAGAAGGTGGTCGATTGCTTCCGCTGTTCGAAGATGTTTGGAGTCCGATTGGGATTTTGGAGAGGGGATGAAGAGGTCTGGAGGGACTGTGCGAAATTCGATCTTGTAGCCATCTTGAATCAACTGGAGCACCCAGGCATCCATCTGGGAGCCCACCCACGGTGGGTAGAAGTGTTGGAGTCTTCCTCCCACGGGTATCTGTTGGGTGTCACTGTTTGTTCTTTTGGAACTTGCCCGTTTTGTCTCCCCCTCTGAACTGGGATTGCTGGAAGGGTCAGTTGTTGTAGCGTCCCTGTCCCTGTCTACGAAAGGACTGGTTGTTATGAGACCAGGAGGGTCATCTCTGGTCCTGTCTGAAGCGTTGAAGAGTATGGGCGGAACGAAAGGAGTGAGTGAAACCCTTTTGTTCCTTCTTGGAGGACTTAGGCATGGTTCGGTTTTTGTCCTTGGTTTCTGCCAACATCTTGTCTAGACGCTCACCAAACAGTTTTCCCTCTTGAAGAGGGTAGGAGAGAGGAACAGACTTAAACTTCGTGTCCACTTGCCAGGTTCTGAGCTATAGCGCCCTGCGAATCGCAGCGCTTGAAGACATAGACCTGGCTGAAAAGGTCAGTGCATCCAGAGATGCATCCGCAAGGAAAGAAGATGCTTTAATAACTCTTTCCATGCCATCGGTGATTCTTCTATCAGCTCCTGAGAGCAGTAGTGAGATCTTTCTAGCCCATGTGATGGATGCCCTGGCTATGATGGCAGCGATAGCATTGGCTTGAATAGTGAGGGCTGTGGATTCGTGCACCTTCCTGGAGAAACTCCATTTTGCGGTCAAATTGGTCTTTAATAGTATCCACGCCTTCCTCTGATAGACCATCTGGGGTTTGAAGGGAGGCCACTGGAGCATCTACCGCAGGTAAGGCGAGAAGCTCCATGGCTGGTGGTGACATTTTGTATAGCTTCTTGACTGACAATGGGAATTGTCTGTTTTGAGTGGGTTTCTCCCATTCTGCCCTGATAAGCCTTACAAAGTAGTCAGGAAGAGGGACTCTCCTGCTCTTGGGGGTGCTCTGTGGGAAATAATCCTTAGTACCCACTGGCCAGATCTTTGGTACGGTCTCATCAGACTTAAATGCTGGTTGCTCAGAGAGTTCCAGCGCAATTAGGGCCTTTGACAGCAAATATTGGTAGTCATCAGGGGAAAAAAGTCTAGGCTGCTCTTCCCCTGGAGAGATGGCAGCCTCTGTATCGGAACAATACTCTCCCTCCTCCCTATCTTCTTCAGAATAGTTAGATTGGGTATCCTCCACTTGCCCCCCTTGCCCCTGAGAAGTGTCTCCAGGAGCCTTTAGGGCCGCTTTGGTGGACCAGGAGCTGAAGGTCTGAGACTGGCTGCAGCAGGGTTCGCTAGTCAGGGATCTGGAGGGAGAGGCAGCCCGTGCTCTAAGCTGTGGGACTTGCTGGGCCTGCAGAAGGGCATTCTGGTTGGCCTGTCTGCGGTCTAACACCCGTTCTATGACCGCCTCCATATCAGATAAAGTAAACACATTTTCCCCCGCCTGTGAGTTCCCGGCTCCTGGTACGTTACCGTCCAGCGAACCGCGATCCTGGCGTGGGCTGCTACGTATAGCCTCCTCAGCACACTGAGTGGTGGAAGAGAAGTCGGCAGAGACGGCTGCCTGGATGCCTGAGCTATGCTTTGGGTCTGGCGACCATCTGCGGCTCTTGTTTCCCGAGCCGCCGGAGCCTGCGTTCTTGCCGGGGCCGATGTTCTTACACTTCGCCCCCACCTTTCCCGCCTTTTTTGTGGGGGCGGTAGGGCCGGCAGGCTCCGCGTCCTCTGAGGGTCCGCCTCGGTGGCTGACGGAGGAGCCCTCCTGGGCTTGTGCTCCTAAGGGTTGGGGGACTGATCCTTTAAGGAGAGTAGATCGTCCTCTCTAGGAACGTTCTTGGCCACGGACGCCATTTTAAAAAGCAGGTCAGGCACTAACAAGGCCTTTCTATTTTTTTATTTTTTTTACAGACTAGAAAGACAGACGAACAGTACAAGAAGGGAGCACAAAGTAAGGCAAAAACAGATAAACACACCGAAAGAAGGTAATGGCAAAAGGAGCTCTGCTGATTGTGTGCTCTCCCTGCAAAGGCAGGAGGAAAAGTGGAAGCTGGAGGCTTTCCCGCCCAGGAGACAGGAAATTGAAAGTTTAGTCCTGTCTCCCCGAGCAAAGGGCGGGAAAACCCAAGCTTCAAGATGCTCCTTTTGCCTGGAGCGGGAAAGGGAGATTCAGGTAGAGGAGGAAGTGGGAGATACAAACTTCTAGCTGCTGTTCAGATCCTATAGTAACACAGCCCATTTCTAAAACAAATATAGTATAACAATAAGAATCTAAGCAGCACATGTTGGCATGAAGGGTGCTAGTACAGTGTTTCAAAAATCAATTATTAAGGGATAAAATAGATGTGGTAACAGAAAATCTGTTTAGCTTTAAATTGCAATGTCACAGGGCCCTGATTTGGATTGGTGGCATAGGGGACTAACTCTTTCCTCTTCAACCTATTTTTCCCATCTGTGAATTTCTCCCTCTGAGTTTATTTGCTCCTCAAAGGAAAAAAACCCCACATACACTGTATGGTACTTGTGAAGGGGGAACCATGTTTCAGATAATGAAAATGGCACTGAAAGACTGGCGTGGGACTGATTTGAACCAGGGCCCCAGGATAGCAATTTAAAGCTTAAAAAGTAGTGGGAGATCAATTCAGGGATCGCTTATAATCATATGTAGCCCTCTGTTACAAGTTTCCTCAAAACAACCCTACTGGAGACAAATGCACGGCAACAGTTCATAACTGCTTACCTGACTGGTAAATAACTCAAGAATTGATACTTTGACCACAGTTTAATATGACTGGTGAAAGCCAAAATGAGTTCAAAATAGTTTTCTTTAAAAATGGTTCTATAATTATCTACTGTGTTTATTTTGCTGAGATTTGAATGTCGTAAATATGAAAAATTGAGAGAGAATGCACAAGAGAAAATTTAGCAACATTTTAATGTCATCAATAAATTAAACACAATACAAATTTTAACATATTATAAAAAACTATTTCAAATTATAACATCTCTAAATATTACATTAGACAATGTAGAAAAAATAATTCTCAATATTTTACTAGTATGTTAAACATTTTCATTATGCCATTCACTATTTGTAAATAAAATGCCAGCTACACTTTAAAAAAATAACATTCAGAGCAAGGTGGGAATCCTTCTAAAATAACTAGTCTGTACTGAAAACTAGTATTAGCTGAGGTTAAATATATCTATTATTACTTAACATTATTCAAGTACTGTGGGAAGCTTATTCTATTGCTGGGTGGTATGGTAGCATCTGGCAAAATGACATAACTAACAAATAAAATACCATGTCATAAACTAGCACTGTACCTATAAATATCTAAAAACCAAATAATTGCCCTCTCAAATAGTATCTATCTCTCATTCTAACAACGTGATGACCCCATTGTCTTATCAGTAAGGCAACAAAATGGAACCACCTATGGGCACCCAAGTCCTGGTGCTAAAATTTTTTAAAGGCTTTGAACAATTTGAAGCTTCAAAAAAGTGACTTAGAGGAGGAAATTAATTCAGATTTGAGGGAAAGTTCCTTCTTTGGGAATGTTTAAGCTAAAATGGAAGTAGACCCCAATAGCATTAGTATCCTATTAGGGATTAGGGATATGTACTGAAAATTGAGATATATTTATAGCCTCAATTTCTGCACCTCCTCTCTCCAGTTCTCCTTTATAGCATCCAATACAGAACCCTCTAGGACTTTTTAGGGTTTAGCCATATCCATTTAATGTTCTTTACTGAATATGATTATGCAATCTTGGTTAAATAAAGTAATGGAACACTTTATATTACAGCTCTCTCAAACCACATTGGATAAAAATGGCAAGGCAAGACTGGAATTATCCCACAAATTAATTCAGAGTTTAACTTTAAAGATTACATTAGATTTCTTACAATAACAAGCTTTAATTTATTAGAAAGTACTAAAAGGTAAAACAGAACAAAACCTGAGCTCCTTTATATTATATTATTCACTATTAAGACAGCAGATATATCTGATGACATACATTACTAGCAATGCAATCCCATCCTGCACAATGTCAGCTTGAAGATGATGCGATACCAACTAAATGCCTCCTTTAGGATCAGTGGATCCTAAAGAAACACTAGATTGGCTTTTGGCATCTATGCCAGCAAGCACTACAGTCATTCTGTCCATACCTTGATGAGGCCAGGCATTGGTGATGGTGGAAGGCTGTTGGGGGAAGCGGGATTTAGTCAGTATCCTATTCTGCTTTCTGTTTCAGTCTTGCCCACATCAAAAGCGGGGGTCTGAGTTAAAACACTGGACTCAGTGGAAAGCCACTAAGCACTCACCACTCTTGATCTGCTTGCACATTCATGACAGACCATAGGGCCCCAATTCATTATACCATTAGTGGCTACAGATGAAGCATTATTGCAGGGGGTTGCCTCCCACTCCATTACTTTTATAAGTCTTACAAAAATGGAAAAAAGATCTTTATACTAATCTTTAAAAAACAGCAGAATAAAAGCTGTAAAATGTAACTTAACATTTATTTTACATTTGCTTAATATTATTATTGTAAGTTTCAAGAATTCAGTTTGTATGTAGTGTACAATATATCATTATTCAGTAGTGTCACACATTGTTACAAATTAACAATTAAACACCTATAACCAAATTATATTACAGATGTTTTCTCTTTGCACTATTATAAAACAGTATGTCTGGGTAATGGAGTACTGATAAGCTCAATCAAATTCCTGCTCAGCCATGAAGCTCAATGTTAAATCACACTCTCTTGACTTAACCTAGCTCGTTGTGAAGATAAGAGGAAATGGAGAGAACTGTGTGCACCATCCTGAACTCCTTGAAAAAGGGGGAAGGAATAAAAAAAGTAATATGTAGATATATTAAATTGTGTTTTTAAGTTGTAGTATAAAAAAGCCCTGATCTGCATAGCCCAGGGTACTTCAATCTCGTAAGATCTCAGAAGCTAAGCAGGGCCAGCCCTAGTCAGTATTTAGATGGGAGACCACTGAGAAATACCAAGGTTGCAGAGGCAGGCAGTGGCAAACCATATCTGAACTAATGGGGTCACTATAAGTGGGCTGCGACTTGACAGCAACCCCCACCCCCCAGCTCTTAAGACTCCCCACTCAGTGTGAGAAATTTGATAGATAAGTTGGCACACCAAGAATTTTCATTCTTGGAGGTTCTGGGGTCGGGCAGCCTTTACTTCCAGGAAGCACCTTTGCTAGGTCACAGGTGGAGTTGTACATGTGGAAGCCAAGGGGAGGAGCTTTCCAGAATTTCCCAGACTGAGCCTGGAAAAGTGTTCTTTAAACATGAATTCTAAAAACTGAATTACAAGAAAATGTAACATGGGAGGAAATGCTTCCAAAACCAAAGAACTGAGAAATAGCAAATCAGGTCTACTTGGAAGTAAGCCCCGTATTATTCAGTGGGGCTTTCGCCCAAGGAAAGTGTCCTTAGGATTGGAGCTCCAATGGCTAGGAAGGAAGGACATTCTAGTGGACTCTAACTGCCTAGGCCAATCAATTACAGAATGATGACCAGCAACCCCAAGACCAAATCCTCATTTCTGAAATGGGATGGTTCCCAAGGAACAGTACTATGGGTGGGTAGACTGCCCCACCACAGACCCCCCCCCCCAAAGAATGAAAATTCACAGTGAATGCCAACTTCTCTCTCGGGAGGTTTGAAGGTGATGAACGTCATGAACACCTAGGGCATGCCACTCTTTCTCCTTCATGTGGGGTGGGTTCAAACACAATGAAAGAAGAACCAATTCTTGACCATTATAAAAGGCTGTATCTATTTTAGCATGAAAAGTGAGACCTGTTCTAAGAACAACCCTGTCATTATGTAGTAGTTAAGAGTTCTGCACTCTGCTATGGAAGCTTGCTGGGTAATCTTGGTCCAGTCACATATTCTCAAGCTAACCTACCTTACAAGGCTGTTGCGAGAATAAAATCGAGAATGGGATAATGTTGTAAACCACTTTGGATTTCCATAGGGGAGAAAAGTGGAGTCAATGATGTAAATAAATAAATAACAAAAATTATATATTTTCAATTAACGGACAGCACATGAAGATCAAACAGCCTACATGCTGAAGTTGTTCCTATCAGTAAAGCAACTTTCCATTATCATTCTCTGAAAGAAAGAAGCCAGGACCTTAAAGGGAGTGTAGATAAGACCAAGGTTTGTAAGGATAAAATGGAAGAGAGGAGAAGGATGTAAGCTTCGTTGGGTCCCCTCAGGGACAGTGGTAGGATATAGATGAAGAAAATAAATAACTTTATGAATCATGGGAATATTAAGAAAGGCTATCCCTTTCAAAAACCTACATACATGTTTGTATTAGGACAGAGGCTTGCCCTTTTTCTGGTCTAGAATGTTATACACAGCAGATGTTTGTTATTTCAGTGTGATGGTACCAAGTCTTTTGTTGAAGCCACCCTTAAAGAAAAGCTTCAACTTGAATTTTATGGGCATCAATGACCCTACCCTTGAACTATGATAAGAACACTGTTCAGGAAACATGGTAAATTTTATTGCTAGAAACCTTAGAGTATGCAAACAGTGTCTTGGTGATGTATTTGGAGAAGCCTACACCCCTAACTTGTTGCTGATCATTTTCCAGGCTCAGCTATAGAATTTGAGGCTGGGAGTATAGGATTGGACCTTGTTGAAGGATATCCAACTGGAAGAGGAATTTCCATGGAGTTTATACCAACCAACCTGAATGTACATCCATATTAATTAGCAAAGCAGCACTTAATATCTCAAAAATAAATTATACATTAGTATTCCTTATGGGATCGCCAATTATCACTGGTAAGTTGGTGTTTATAGGCAAATTAAAAAGCTTTCCCCATTAAGATATATTAATTCTATGAGAACTGGGAAAATGTCTTTCCTCTTGGTTTAAATATTAAACAATTAGAGAGCAGTCTTATTATTATACAGTAACCCCATATTCTCTGAATTCACTGACAGGTTAGTTGTTCTTTCTTGCCTTCTCTAATCATCAGTTCTACCTTGGGATTTTCAGCTTCACCATGCACAAGCTCTTTGTCAATAAGTCCTAGGTTGTGCAAATTGACAATAGAATCTGCAATTATTCGAGCTGTCCTCTTCTGATAGCCTCCAGATGTCACCATCAAGATAGGAATTCTGTGTTTTCTAGCCGCTCTGAATACAATTTCATCTCTTTCAATAATTCCCTGCATATTTACAACAAAAAAGAGATAATATCAATACTGGATTTCACTGTAATTTAAGAAACTACGGTCTATACGTTTCATAATATTCTATGCCTGAGAAAAGAAAATGATGTCTTATTATTGGTAATTCAAATACGGATTAAACATCTTAAAATTCCTGAAAGTTATGAATTACGGTTTTCCCAAGCTGTACTACACTAGTGACTAAGATTTCTGTCCACAAAACATTTATTCTAGAATAGTCTCATTCAAATCAGTGATGTCAACTGAATGGTTAGGTCAGCAGAAAGCACATTCACACATTTGTTAGACATTGATTTAAGCCACTGGAATAGACATCAAGGACTAAATCCCTTCAATGCCTCGTAAATTTTGCAGTTTTCCTATTAAAATGCAAGAAAGCTGGTATATACGGTTTTGCTGTTCAATCTCCATTTCATGGTATAATCATAAAAATCCTACCAGATATATTATGAAAAGCAACCAGACAGATTTTAGATGACAGCAAGACATAACTGAAATACTTTTTGATAGGTCCAGAATCACATGGGGTATTGCTCAGTTTGCTGTGGTGATATTTCTTTGATAACCAAATGGAAGAAGAAACATCAGGCATTGGCTTTCCAGTTGTGCAATTCTTGAGAACTTTCTCAGAGCATGTGGCTGGCCACACTGAAGACTAGGGCAGACAAACCTTTAGTTTGCACCATTACTACATGACTTGTGTTCTTATTCACCTCGAATGGCTGAGTTTTCTTCTGACTCGGTAGTTTCTCCTAACTCTAAACTTTCCCAAACAGCCTGCACATCGACAGGCAAAGAAGAAACCAACGACAACAACATTATATAACATAACCAATGTGCAGATGCATGGCTTTGCTATTTTGTGTCCACCTTTTACACTTTGATACAATAGGCGATGTTTTAAAAATGGTTAGTTTAGAAGTACAACACAGTATTTTGCCACACCTTAATGATTAATGAATTTATTGCAGAACAAGTTTTTGTATGTCAGAATCTACTTGCTTAAATCTGGCTCACCAAAGTTTATGCCACCTCCCCAAAAAAAAAATCATTAGTCTTTATGGTGCCCTAAGACTTTTTGTTATTTTAGTGCAGCAGACTAACATGGCTACCATGGTGGACTTGTAGTATTTTTAAAATCTTCACTGTATCCTACTTGTCACTGGGCACACTTCAGTTCCTAAAGCGAAGTGGTTCACAACTATTGTTATTGCTGATATTAGTATCGGGGAAAATAAACCAACAGTGTTGCCAGTGCCACACACACACACAAAGCGTGTATATATTTGCCTGTTGCCATTGCTTCCACAGTGGCAAGGGGGGAAAAAAAAGAAAAGGCCATTATGATCTCTTAAAGGGAGCTCTGAATGAAGGGGATAGCCAAGAGGGATACTTGGTCTGGACAGCAAGTAATACTTGGTTCAGGGAAAACAAAAGCATGAAGAGGCTAGGACTAAAAACAAGGGGAAATGTACAGTAAGTGATGAAATACAGCTCAGGAATTACATGGAATTGTACAAGTGTGTCAAAAAGAATGTTGTGCTGGCATCAGTTGGTGGTTAGAGCAGGCTATTGTATCATTCTTGCATTTATAAAAAGGTACGTTATATAATGTAAGAAGTAATGACTACTGGAGAATTACTCAGCTTTAAGGTGGACAATAAGGAAACTGAAATTGTTAAGGACTTTCCATTCCTTGGCTCCATCATCAATCAAAAGGGAGACTGCAACCAAGAAATCAGAAGGAGACCAGGCAGGGCAGCCATGAAGGAGCTAGAAAAGATTCTGAAGTGTAAGGATGTGTCACTAGCTACCAAGATCAAATTAGTTCATGCCATTAGGGCTGTTGATTCAGTTCGGGCCGAACCGAAAAACAGCTGAATTTCCCCCGATTCGGCTGTTTTTCGGTTCGGACGAACCGAACTCAAAAAAGGCGGGAAACAGGGGAGCCGAATTTGCCAACTTCAGGGGTTCGGCGAATAAATTCGGCAGATTCGGTCCCCCGTGCCTTCACGGGGCTTCCATGAAGGCGCGGGGAGGGGGCCCTTTAAACAGGTCTGCGCCATCTGTTTAAAGGGCCCCTAGCGCAGAGAGCGCAGAGGGATTTGACAACCCCCCGCCAGCCTTTCCGGGAGTCCCGGCAAAGGGGGGTCTTTAGACCCCTCTGCGCTCTCTGCACAGAGGGCGCAGAGGGGCTTGACAGCCCCCCGCCAGCCTTCCCGGGAGTCCTAGCAAAGCTGGGGGGGAGGTCTTTAGACCCCTCTGCGCTCTCTGTGCAGAGAGAGCAGAGGGGCTTGACAGCCCCCCGCCAGCCTTCCCGGGAGTCCCGGCAAAGCTGGGGGGGGTCTTTAGACCCCTCTGCACTCTCTGTGCAGAGGGCGCAGAGGGGTTTGACAGCCCCCCGCCAGCCTTCCCGGGAGTCCCGGAAAGGCTGGGGTCTTTAGACCCCTCTGCGCTCTCTGCGCAGAGGGCGCAGAGAGGCTTGACAGCCCCCCGCCAGTCCCGGCAAGGCGGGCAGGGGGGTCTTTAAACCCCTCTGCACTGCCTGCGCAGACAGCGCAGAGGGGCTTGTTGGGGGGGGCCTTTAAACAGATCTGCGCCTCCCAGCTGGAATCCCCCTGAAAGCGCGTGGGAGGCGAATTTTCCTTCAAACTCCGGATCCCCCCCGAATTTCGGGGATCCGAAGCAGGGAGTTCGGACTTCGGCACAGCTCGAATAAAAACGGGCCAAATTTTGCCGAATCCAAATTCAACAGAATTTTTTTTTCAACAGCCCTACATGCCATAGTATTCTCCATTATGTATAGGTGTGAAAGCTGGACAATGAAGTATGCAGATAGCAAGAAAGTAGATTCCTTTGAAATGTGGTGTTGGAGGAGAGTGTTACGTATACTGTGGACTGCCAAAAAAACAAATCAGTGGGTTGTAGATCAAATCAAGCCTGAACTGTCCCTAGAAGCTAAAATGACTAAACTGAGGCTATCATACTTTGGTCACATTATGAGAAGGCAAGAGTCACTGGAAAAGACAATAATGCTAGAAAAAGTTGAAGGCAGCAGATAAAGAGAAAGACCCAGCATGAGATGGATTCACTCTATCCTCAGTTTTCAAGGCTTAATGACAGGACATTTTGGAGGACATTGATTCATAGGGTTGCCATGAGTCGGAAGCAACTTCACAACACTTAACACACACACACACATTATGCTATACAAACCTGTGGTGAAATAGCCAGGCCTCCCAATGGGTCACCATCCAAAACATCAGTACCAGCATTATAAATTATGATGTCTGGTTTAGCTTCATTCAATGCACCTTCCACATGTGTTTTAACTTTCTGAAGGTATTCTGTGTCTTCTGTGCCCCAGTCCAATTCAATTTTACGCTTGATGGCTCCTAAAAGTTAATGTAGAAATGGTACACAATAAAAAAGTTACATCTGATGCTGGTGGTAGAAAAAACATGACAGTAAATGAAATGATCTCATAACTAATTATCTTAAGCTTTCAAAAACTGTTGTAAGTATCTCCTTTGTAAAAATAATTAAGTCACACCAGACATTAGAACTATGAAGAGCTGCAATCTATTAAAAAGAGGCAATGGTAAGAATATGTGCATGACAACCAATATCAGTTTTTATGCCATGAAACCACAGCCATAATGTAGGCAAGCATTTGTGAGTAGGGTAATAAGAAAACTAAAACAAATAGTAATTAATTACAATGACTGTTATTTACACTATGAAGCAAGAAGGAATGTATGGGCCCTAGGTATTTACACTGATAGCATTAGAACATACTACAGAAGTTTTAGAAATCATGAATATTAAAAATGAATATAAATTGGCCACATTAATAGTAGCATTAGTACTGGTCCTACTAGGGTACATAAAAATGACAAAAATACAACTCTGGATCTTTACTTTGTATATTCGCATATCAATTGTCATACAATTCCACATGAAAATGCTGACTCTATTTACTTTTTTGTTTTTTTCAGATTTTTGTTTCATTTGGAATATGAGCAAGCAAATCAAATGTCGTGTAAATTGAGACACTATCAATAAAAAGTATAATATTACTAAACAATAGGAATTGTTCACTGATGATGACATAATGGTCAGGACATTTGGTATTTTCCTGTCGCTTCTGTTTTTTTTTGTTTTTTTTGCCATTCTTGTCAAAATGGCATCCAGGACTAGCTACTTAATACTCCATATTTTATTAGACGAGTCAGATCACACACAAGAAAGCCAAGTGACAGAGCTATAGAAATTAGAGAATAGGAAAAAAACTTGGCTTTGTTTTCAGAAACCTCAACAGGAGACTGCAGGTAGCTGGAAAGGGAAGCCAAAAGGAAAAGTAGTCTTATTATCTGCAGCCCTGCAAACAATTTCAGCAAAGGAAAAAAATATATTAAAAAAGAAACAAAGTTCAGAACATCCTGAAATGAAATAAATCCCCACACCCTGTAGGCCGTTGCCTCCCCTATGACTCAGAACCTTGTAAAACTATCCAACGAGGTCTGACAAGTCTTGGAATCAGGACTACTTTGCAGCACTGAGATACCTGTCACTCTTTGGAAACATACTAATATATAAACAATAGGCATATGATATTTTAAGTTGATTAACATAAACATAGTAACAGTAACTTCAATACAGCAATGTGCTACTGTAAAACATTATCCAATGACTATGTACAAAACATTGGATATATAAAAATCTGATTTACAATTTTTTTTCTTGTGAGATTTCATTCCGAAATTATAAAAGAGCACAGTCGTCTTTTATGTTAGAATTAACACTTTTCTTTCCACAGATTTTATTTGTATCTCAGCAATAACCCAGCCTGTGTGATAAACAACATTTTAGTTTCAGGAGATACAGCTTTTCTTCTCTGTTACCCTTTTTGTACGTAATTGTGTCAAATAGGTTTGCCTGTAGGAAGTCGAAGTCAATAACACTGCTGATTTGAAGCATTATCTTTCCAGGCTTGATACAAGCACTCTCTAATATGAATATCAAGATAATTATTTTTGCCACTGTTTTTGATTACAATTACTGCTACTCTATTTTGTGTGCAGGTTCCAGAAACATGGATAAACAAACTGATATAAAAGACCATCACATCCTTATAATATGATACAAGAGAACATCAGGAAAAAATGTAATGCTACTTGGCAACATGACATATCTTCTGTCAGATCAAAATCATAGGTCAACTTCCTTATAGTTTGGCAGAAACACAAACATTACTATTAGTAGTAGTATTAGGGGAGACTTCTATTTAAAAGATTGAAACAAAATTAAAGGAAGTCCAACTGAGTCAAAGAGGCAATATTTTGAAGTATGATTTGCATAACCAAAGATCAGAAGTCCAATAGTAACAGCCCAGGATCACACTACTGAACTAGTACAATATGCAATGTCCATCACATGAAAGCATGCCATCCTAAGCAAAGTTCCACCCTTCTAAACTCATTGCCTTGGAAGATATAACTTTGTGTAGGCTAGCACTGCAAATCTACTCATGTTCCCCATGAGTTCCTTAAATTAGCAAAAGTTTTGAAACATCTAAACCAATGATGATCTACGATCTTGTAAGATGGCTCAAACACGAGCCATATAACAACCCCAGTAGTGTAATTAATTACTGATAACTTACCTAGCACACTACTGAAACCAGGCCTAAGGCTATAGTGGGGGAAAAAGATAACTAGGTATGTATCCTAAAAGACCAAGTAACACATAAACTGTCCTGCTATGGCAACAGAGCTGTGCACATAGCCACCACTGTACTCAGCTGGGCAACGGGGCTGAACATTAGAGAAATGGCAGCACTTTGACATGGGAAAGGGGCATGTGCGATACCTCAGATTTTATATTTCAGATCTGTTTTTTGCAGGGCCTTGCCATAGACACCACACATAATTGGATCTTGCTGGTTCTCCCTTACTCCCCAATTTCAAACATCTTTTTGTGATGGGGTGGAGGTTGGGAAGAAGGTGGCTGAGCAAATGCAGATGCAGGAGAGGCAGGCCATGGAAGTTGCATAATGGTTCGGTAGGCTGGTGGCTTAATGGGCTGATCTGCTCTCCCTTCCTCTCCAAAAGAAACAGAGAAAGTAATTCACATTATATTCAGCCATTGTGGCTTCCATTAGATAAGCAGATAGTGGGGACTTTGAGATCAAGGAGAGGAACCTAAATTTCCTTGTTTGATTTTCAAAAGTTTGCAGGTTATGCTCATAATTATTCTTGCTCAATCAACTTAGCAAAAACTATGGAAATAATTCCTCCAACAATCTTCTATGAATTTGAACACAAACGTTTGTGCGAGCTTCGGAATCTTTATCTGCCACTTTAGATAGAGTTCAGACACTATAAATTCTCTCCATATGAAGCACATTTTTAGCTGTTACACCAATACAAATCACTGGAGACTACACTATAACTAACTAACTATAACAAACTATAACACAGGATGTGCCAGTTCAACAGTTACTTTTGCCAAGGCTGGGGGTCTCAAAAGGCTCAGACAGCAATTCTAAGCAGTCTGTGCAAGCTCAACCTCTACTGAACCATGAGCTACTCTGAGTAAGAGGCCAAAACAGAGTGGTTAGTTATGTAGGGTTTAATTGAACTTTACTGGTTTCTCAGGTGACTGGAGGGTAAAAAGCTGCCATATACCTGGCACGCCATCTGCAGAGTGGATCCAGAAGTGATCAGGCCAGCAGCTCTCACTGTATGCATACTGCCCTGGTGAAACATATGTATGTTTCATAGGCCCTGTTACCAGAGTACCCTATTCAAAGCCACCCACGGTTTTCAACTTCCTTCACACAGCTATGTCCCATACAGGGACTTAGAAAGAAAGAATTCCAAACATCTGAATGGTGCGACTGGGGGAAAAAAGTTTTGCATTTCATTTCTTAAAACAGAATATTGTAGTAATGAATGTGGTAATTTCTTTATTAAGAATGTTTTTTAAAAAGATCTAAAGTACTTTGAGATCACATCAGTTTGAAATTATCATTCACTTACGTTTAGCAAATCCATCTCCAGGATAAATGTACCTGTTGTAAACATCCATAATGTATACTTTGCTATCCTCCATAAAGTCTCGTTCATGGCCATTGCCCTGTAAAATAATTATAACCAGTACATACGAATCAGAGACAATGCAATAATTATGAGCAGATAGGTACCAGATGGACATTAGGGAAAAATTTTTAACACTAAGAATGGGTCAGAAGTGGAATTGTCTGCCTAGGGAAGTGGTGAGTTCCCCCTCACAGGCAGTCTTCAAGCAGCAGATGGAGAAACACTTGTCAGGGATGCTTTTTGGATGATCCTGCATTGAGCAGGGGGTTGGACAAGATGGCCTGCATGGCCCCTTCCAACGCTATGATTCCAATTTTATTAATTTGTACCAATTTTTGTAGCATAATCCTGCCCATATGGCTCAACGGAGTCCACAAGAACATAAGAACATAAGAAAAGCCATGCTGGATCAGACCAAGACCCATCAAGTCCAGCAGTCTGTTCACACAGTGGCCAACCAGATGCCTCTAGGAAGCCCACAAACAAGACAACTGCAGCAGCATTCTGCCTGTGTTCCATGGCACCTAATATAATAGGCATGCTCCTCCAATACAAGGAAGCTTATTGTGATATAAAATGACAGCATTTATATTTACGTTTAACATCACAGTTACTAATGCATATCTTGTATCTTTTTTAACTACAGTATTTTCATCTGTAAGTAGCCTAATGAAAAATGAATCAAAATAAACCCTGTGAAATACAGATTTTTCCCATCATCTTCAGTTCAGAGGGAAAAAAGGAAAAACTGATTTTGATTCTGTGTTACAAAATAAGTCTATGTACAAGTCTAGAGTTGTAGTAATATTTTCCCAAATCTTCCCAAGGCTTATCTTTATTTCTAAGAGGACACTGTATAATGGTAAATCCTCAAGCCAGGCTTGAGCTTTTCTTTTAAGGTCAAATAAATCCTGAAAGTTTAAATTTCTAGAAGCATGACAGGAAAATCCATTTTATTTAAGAGGGACACTTTTTTCTATCTCCAGTTGTAGTACTGGAGTACAGGAGAGTAAAAATCCAAATCTAACACCTTTTTGAATTCTAGGTTTTTTTAAATTTCAGTGGCTTTCACCTGGACATTTAAGCTATATCCTTGAGGTCATGATATCACCTACTGGAACACAGTACATTGAGGAAACATTTAAAGGTATCCTGACACCTTTTAAAGGAGGAATCTGCAACCAGGAATTGAGACTGATATTTTATAATCTGATAGCAGAATCCATGGCAACTCGTAGGACTGCTTTATTTCTGGGATGCTTTAACTTCTAGAAGAGAGTTATGCTATACAATGGGTCATTCGGGGGTCTCAATTTCATTTAAGCAGTGAAATATACCAAAAAGGTAATGTAATATAAACTCATCAATGGCTTGTTAAAACAGTTTTATTATTTTTATTTTTTCTATAAAATACAAGAACTGCTCACAACTTTATAATAAGAATAATTTGTATACAACATAAGAACTTAATAACAACACTAACATTTTAATCTATGGGTTGTTGTCTTGAATACCGAATAACAAAACTAGTAATGATCTACAAATATGGCTAATTCAGGCTTTTACAGTAAACCTGCACAGCATTCTTTTTAGCCTCTATGCAGAATTCAAATACAAAGGTTGATGTTATTTCACACAGTACATTGCAAGCAGATAGGTTTGGCATTTGTCCTTAAGCCTAGCCTCCTCTTTACTTCCAGCAGAGAAGGTCAAACTCATCTGTTGTACAAAATACTGCCGTGATTATGCCTGCTGTGCTAATTATAATTCTTTCAAAGGACTTCCGGTGTCTTAGTGTATAACAAGTAAGCCTCAAGGATTGCTATGCTGATTCTATTAGCAAATCAAAACATAGCTTTTACATTCCAGCCACTTGATGGAGCTACACAGCTCAGTTATATAACACAGTGGTTGTTTAATTAATTATATTCCTCTAGCCAAAGACCAAACTTACACAGCAAGCTGTGGTTAAGTAAATAATAATCAAACCAAATAACTAATTATCTAATATTTTATCGCTGAGCTGAATTAATAAAGAACACTAATAGCACAGCTAAACATTAGGGTTATTTTATTTATTTTGCTTCTTTCTTGGATTTACATCCAGCTGTTCACCAACCAGTCTCAATGTAGAGCACTGAGGCGGCAATCCTAAGAAAATGTTCCTGGAGAACAAGTCTTGTTTCCTAAGAACAAGTTCCACTGAATATAACTGGACTTACTCACAGTCTTTTATTTAGGTACTAGCTATGCCCACACCTGGCTCAATCTTCAGGAACAGAACTGCAACATTCCCATTCTCTGAAGGGAGTACAATGAAGGGCCTGTAGTGGTCTGCTCCTAACACATACTCCAGTTTTATGTAAAAGAATATCAATTGCTACAATGTTTTAAACATATTCATTAAAACAATTATTATGCTAGTCAATTACAATGCATTTTTTTAATTTAAAACATTTTAATCCTGCCTTTCCACTCAATTTGGGCCTTCAAGGAGGCAAACAGCTAAAAAAACATTTAAAAACAACTTCAAACACAATACATACAACAACAATTAAAAACATAAACAGGAAAGAGGGTCAAGTAGTTAGAATGGATACTAGTCATGCTGAATACCTATTCTCTCAAGTATCAGAGGAGCATGCCTATTATTTTGGGTGTGGTGGAACACAGGCAGGATGGTGCTGCTGCAGTCGTCTTGTTAGTGGCTTCCTAGAGGCACCTGGTTGGCCACTGTGTGAACAGACTGCTGGACTTGATGGGCCTTGGTCTGATCCAGCAGGGCCTTTCTTATGTTTTTATGTTCTTAAGTAAGGGATCATCAAACAGAACAGAAAAGTCTCTTCCTAATGGCAGAAGGTAATAATAGGAGGAGGACAGAAAAATCTCCCAAGGAGGGAGAAAGTTACACAATTTTGGTTGCCACCTGTCTAGCCTCAGATGATAGGGCCTCCCGAAGTAAGACCTCTGAAGATGACTGAGTAGGTTCATGTGGGAACAGATGGTCTTTCAGGTTGTACATTTTTTCTCATTTTCTAACTATATACATCTTGACCATTGCTTTGCTCTTTAAAATATATCCAGATTAAATTGTTAAAATATTAGATTTCCATTATGCAAACATTTCATTTAAAAACTGTAACAAAATGTAGCTATAATAAATTATGGAAATACCACTATGATAATTTGTTTATTTTATACAAATGTCCTCAATTTCCATGCTTTATCATATTTTTGTATGAAACTTGTGAAAACATGTGCAATACATGCATAATACAAGTAAAAAATCATCTGATATCACATGAAATTTTCTCCACGTTTTGCTTTTTAAAATACTTTTATTGAAAGCTTTCAATATAAATTAGCTTTCATTGCAAAAGGCACAATGCTACAATGACTCACGCATTCTGGTTTGAATTTCATAAATATGATCACTCACCTGATGTGCATCCAGATCTATAATAGTTGCCTTAGAAACTCCTTCTATTCTTTCAAATAAGAACTGGAATACAATATATATATATATATATAGAATAAACAAAGGTGAAACGTTTTAAACTTAACATTTCATAGCTCACTCCTCAATGAATGTCCAAGGAATGGATTCTATAGCTATTTATTCACTTAAATGGTGCTCATGCAAGATAATTGTCCCAGCCTTTCCCTCCTCCCAGCAGGCTCTGAAAACCCTCTGCTGGGTCAGGAGAACCTTGATATAGTGACATATAGAGTAGGGGGGATTGCACAAAACTGCACCCTCTTGCATGATTGCAGCTCCTTCTGCTCATGCATCTGTACAATCCAATATAAACATTGTCTATTTATAATGGTTTCAGGCACTGCTTGGGAACATCCCAGCTGAACTCCACCCCACACCTCTGTGTGATCACTGGCTCATGAAAATGGCACGGTGCTTACATGTGGAGGAATTGTACATGTGTATGCTAGTTCTCTGTGATCAAGAATATGCAAAAAGCAGTGTCTCTGATCACAGGGAGGTAGCACACACACATATACTTCCTCCGCAGGTAGGTACCATGCCAGCATGCTCTTCCCAACTCTCGTCCACACCGCTGAATGCATGATGGGGTCATGTACTGTATAAAGGATCTACATTTAAAGCTTTATAGGGCTCTGCATTAGGTGTGTCTACTATGAAGAAGTCAGTATTTTTTTGGATCTGGATATCAGAGAGCTGAAAAATATTGGTATTCCTGGTTTATTCATGTCCCAAATGCCGGCTTAGTATTCAGATCCAGGTTTTTTTTGGGGGGGAGGGGAGAAATATTTCCATCAGGGTTGAAGTGGCTGTTGTTTTTTTTAAAGCAAATGGCACCAAAACTGGAGCAGAGCTGATGGTGACTGTCCACTAAATAACCCTCTGAGATCCAAAGAGATCAGGCTAGCCTGGGGCTATCCAGGTAAGGGCAACTGGCATTCTTGGCTCCCATTACATCCAACTAGCATTCCACTGTCTCCCACTATTACCAATGGGTAATCTTGTCATTCAGCTTCGTATATCCCCAGAAGCTGAACCACAGAATCCAAAGCAAAGCAGCTTGAGCAAAAAACCACAATGTTGCAAGACCAACAGAACCAATTCTAAGCACAGAATCCAAGCCAAACCAACCTGGCAAGCCGATAGTAACCCCTGGCAAGAAGACATTGAAAGACACACAGTAAAATTAAAGAAAAACAATCCTGGGAGCCTTAAAATGCTGGCCCCTTATATTCCTGGTTACTCCCAAATACTTCTGGAATTTTTGGGGCCCATTTACTGTATTTTGGAAAAACCCAGATACCATCCGGACACCCAAATATATCCGGAAAATACCGATAAGGTATTTTTCAGATACTTATTCGGACTGGAAATATCCGAACACACATTCCTACTTTGCATCTGGGGTTGCCCTTATGAGAATTTTTTTTATTGCTATCTCCATTCCTTTTTTTTTTTTTTATTGACTTTTTGAGATAAAAAATTACAGGGGGGGAGAGATTTTAAGCAAAATTAAAACAAGTTAACAGAAATAACAAGAATAATATAGAATTAAAAGTAAAAGTCCCCTTCCCTCCCTCGTGTTGCATGCCCACCCACCCCCCATTGTGACTTCTGGAGAAGTACCCCTTAACTTTATATCATCCACTATATATTTAGTTTCCCTTTACTACAATATTTTGTTTACAACTCTTTCACAATCTTCATAAAATCAGTCTTTGCCGTGTTAGCCCAGTGTACAAAGGCCTTATGCCAGTCTTTTTTAAACTCTTCTATATCATTTCCATGTAGACTATTGGTTAATTTGGCCATTTGCACAAAATATATTACTTTGCTCTCTCCAATCCCTTAAAAGAAGCCTATCTCCATTCCCATCAGACGTTAGCAGTAGAAAAGAGCAAGAGTCCAGTAGCACCTTAAAGACTAACAAAATTTCCGGCAAGGTATGAGCTTTCGTGAGTCACAGTTCACTTCTTCAGATAAAACTCTTGCTCTTTTCTACTGTTACAGACTAACATGGCTAGCCATTGCGATCTGTCCCCATCAGACTTTGTTACTAAAGTCTTTAGCTCTACCAGTGTCAACAGTGGTTTTAATTAAACAAATGCATCCTCCTTCATAGGGCCTCATACCTATCCTATCAGAATTAAAAACAGCCATATTTCACTCTTATATACAGCACTTATATACAGCACAACACTGTTTGAACTATTAAGAACTAAGTGTGTTTGGTTTCATAGGGATGTTCAAAGAATCAATGGTTTTCTCTAAAAAGATCTTTTCTTACCTTTATAGCCAATGTAATATCAGCATATGCACAAAATCCTCCACCTTTATCACTTGAACAGTGATGAAAGCCCCCACCTAGAAGAAAAAACCATTAAATCTAAAGAACATATTGGGGGGGGGGGAACCCTGGTGTTCTGGAAAAATATGAAGCTACTGAACAGACTGCTTCATTAACCATGCTCAATTAACCAGATCCATAAGTATGTAATGAAGAGACTATAAAATCCTGTGATGTCTTTTTTGTATCTTATCAAAGCCAATGTTGTTTCTGACCATTCCACATATCTGAACTATCAAAACCTTATGGAAGCTGCCAAGGTTAGGCCTCAACTTTTAGTCAAGGAAGTGTGGTAGAATCTTGGGATTTCTAGTAATCTAAAACTCTGGACCCAGAACTGAACTCAGATATCTAAATAATCAAGCTAACACAAACCATGTCTGTAATACATAGCATGCATAAGTTTGGCATGTCTAAATCTAAAATTTGAGTCCATAGCTAGCATATGCATAACAGTGTGCCACCGACATAAGATAAGGGAGCCAAGTATTGTTATCTTCACAGATGATACCCAAACATTACAACAAGAGAGAGAGATCATCAAGCATCAGTCTTATCAAGGATTTCAACAAGTGGCACTAATAATAGCAAGAGACCAGACTGAATCTGGAACAAGGCATTATGCTCAACATAGGACTGCCACTGAAAAACCTGTGTCATCTTCTCTGCGTTTTACTTCAACTTAGCTGTATTTACTTGTGTATGAATGTCAGCTCATTATGCATTTCCCCACCACACTTTGAATTATTGCTTGTTGCTGGAGAAGGCAAGGGCACACTAAGTGATAACTGTGACATAAATATCTCAGGAAAAGAAGAGCAGCCAACACTGGACTATCACTTTTCAGCGGCAACTTTGTGTTGAGTCTAATAACTATTTCCACCCTGCAAGACAGTCCAGTTCAGTCTCTTGCCACATGTAGCACTATCAAGTCATCAGTGCCTTACAAGCTCAACCTACAGTGTGCCTCAAACCAAACAACCACCGAAAAATACCTTATTGGTATTTTGGTGTTTTTTTTTAATACCCCAAATTGTGGCAATTTACCTCTCTCTTGACTCCAACTGCTGGCAACCTTCATATGCATCTATCTATGTCTATGTCTGTGTGTATACACATGTGCACACTCAAGAGATACACACACAAAGGTTGCTAGTTGCTGGAGTTAAGATCCCAGAGTGAAAATCTGATCTAGATTTATTCTACATTCACCAGAAATAAAAGTCATTCTAGAGATACTTAGGAGAACAACAACAGTGTGAGGTCATCCATGAGTGAAAGACCTCCTGACCCAATGGAATACAGCTGAGACGCAGGAACCGAAGTCACAAGATTACAAATCACCAAGGCGACAATAACAATCATGTAACAGGATTCTTTTCCCAAAGTTAAAAAGATATACAAATGCCTTTTCCCTGTCACACACTTTTAAAACTACTGACTCAGTTATTTACTTATTTCTCCAGAGTTATCCATCTGTTAAGCATGTGAGTTACCGTACTAAATATTTCATTTTTGTATTGACACATACACACACACACAAACACACACAAAGCACTAGTCTTGTAGCTTAATTAAATTCTTTCCTTTCAGGCTACTCAAGAAATATTGCAATTTAGTCCGTTTAGGGGGGGGGATCAGTATCAATCTATACAGTTCAGGTCAATCTGTTTGAAAATATCATTTATGTGAATATTAAATGTTAATAATTTACAAATTGAATATAATCTCTGTATCTGAACTTCAAAATTAAAGCAATTTCCCTCAAGGCTTATGCTATTATTCCATACATGCTGAATGCTTCAAAAATGAAGCACAAAAGAAAAAAAGAGAGAAATTGGGAATTTATTACTCAACTGCTGCTGTCTTATGTTTAAAGTAGAAATGCAATCCATTTATGTTTAATCTGTTTAAAGCTAAATGTAATCCAAAAAAGATTTTGCATTGTCTAGGCAAGGAGTGTGCACGAGGCCTTCTTTAAGGTTTTCAGCTGTATCTGAAGAAGTGAGCTGTGACTCACGAAAGCTCATACCCTATCACAAATTTTGTTAGTCTTGGAGGTGCTACTGAACTCTTGCTCTTTCCTACTGCCACATAAAATACATTATTTTATTATCATTTTACTAGTTAGAAGCTAATTCCAAACCTGCCTTTAAAGTCGTTTACTTTCTTCCAAAACAGCCTGAAACTGTGCACATCAAAGATGGGACTTCTAATTTTTACACAGAGTTTTATTCTCTCTTGTCCAGTGTTTTCACATACAATTTCAGGATCAATGGCTATCACTCTTCCCTTTTATCAAGATCTACTGCTCCTTCTTCAGCATTAGCACCCTTCTCTCCAATATTACAATTAAGCACTTCCAGGCTCTAATTATCTTCTATCTTGATTTCCTACTTTTTTCTCCTGTACATGAGAATGTCACCGCTATGTGGTACTTTCCCATAGCTATTTAATTAATTTATTTTTTTAAAAATCTATATTCCACACTTTCCACAATAATATGCACAAGGCATTATGGTACCCCTCTCCTGAAATCTTACTTCGTTTCTGCATGTTCAAAGCATCCAGTCTATACTTTGAACTACCTTCTAAGTTATATCTACCCCTGCTTATATTCTTTCTTCTTTTTCTCTCTCAACACACATGCAAATTCAACCACAGTTGGCTACTTAGTTTAATCAATCCTATCTTTTTTTGCTAATTTAAATGCTCTTCTTTACGCCTAACATATCCTTTCTCTCTCACCACAAAGTCATATTTCTTCCCTCTTTTCAATGGTACATCTAAAGTTACTTCAACTGAAAGGGACCTTTCTGCTACTATTAAAAGTACCATGCCACCCCAACCATCCCAACATGGCTGGACTCGGGAAGGCCTGTGGTTAAAAACCCCATTCAGCAATGAAGCTCACTGGATTATCTTGGGCCAGTCATTAGATCTCTGCCAGCACTACCTGACAGGATTGTTGAGAGAATAAAAGGAAGATAGCAGGACCTTATAAATCTCCAAGAGCTCCCTGGAGGAAAGATGGAATTAAAATGTCATACTTGCGGGGGAAGGAAAATCCCATCCCTTCCCCCCTTCTTGCTCTGTCCCCTCCCAACTCTCGCAGTTGCACACTTTGATACCCCAATGCTCTTGTCATGTCCTTTCTCCCCAAACTTCCCATTGTGTGTTTTCCTCCCACCTTTCCAGTCCTCCCAACTCACATTTTCTTCCTCCCTAGTGCTTCTAGCTGTGCATCGCCCCCACCAATACTCAGCTTTTTAAAAAAGCATTTTTGCACAGGTTTTTGGTGACATATGGGCATATGCAAACATCACGAGTTACTCGCGGGATATTTAACCCCACACAAGTTTTCAGATTTTTCCACAAACCTGGGATCTTCTCTATCCCCAGCACCAGGGCACAGATTTTTTTTTTTTTAATTTGCGTGGCATGCTGGCACCATTTGGAGAACCAGATAAGCCCTATTACTTATCTTGATTATTGTTCTGTCCATGTAAATTGATTTCTCATTCTCCTTGGCTGGGGGTCTGTGCCACTTTCTATCAACCGAATAAATGTTAAGTAGTAGCCTATGGTGTCCTGGCAATGGTATCATTGTAGGCCCCTATTTACTGGGGCCTACATCCAGAACAAGCATTTCTCTACCACTCTGCTGGGTGGCCTTGGGTCAGTCGCACAAACCAATCTCATAAGGTTGTCATGGGGATTAAATGGAGGATGGGAGAATGATGAAAGCCGCTCTGGGTCTCCACTGGGGAGAAGCCGGGATATAAATGAAGTAAATAAGCAAACAAACAAATTAATAATACAATTCTCAAAAGACAATAAGGAAGCTCAGGAGTAGGTACTACACAAATGTGATTGATACTGACTTCAACTAAATTAGTCCGGGGCAGGGGTCCCCAATGTGGCACCAGCCAACATCTTTCTGGGTGCCCACCAAATATTTTTAAGAAGTGGGTGGGACCAGGTAGGGCTTTTGCCCAGTAAAGCTTCTGGTTGACTATTGGAGATTTGACTAGCTATGCAGATTTTTTTAAATGTTGCTTTGGCAGAACCTGCCACCACGGCATAAGGATGTACACTGTGTTACTGAAGTTAAGCTGTGGCAATCATTTTTTAGCTTGATCTGCCTCCCACAGAAGCCATTTTGTGACAGCCATTTTGTTCTTGCGCCCACCATGCCATATCAGAATTCCAAGTGTGCCCACAGGGTCAAAAAGGTTGGGGACTCCTGGTCCAGTGATTCTTGCATCACCCACTTCTATTGTACTTCTTAAGACTTACTTCTAAACTACACTACATTTTTCAGGACCCACTTACAAAGGGCCCCCACATTCTTTCTCTCTCCCCAGCACCAAAATGAGAAAGGAGGGGGAGAGAGATACTGTGTCAGAGAAGGGTTGAGGTGAGAAGAAGACAGAAGAGTTGGGGGAGGAAGAAAGTTACTATGAAAGATGGGAGAAGGGAAGAGCGAAAGACTGCATGAGAGAAGGGGAGAGAGGGGAGGAATCAAAGGTGGCAAGAGTGGGATGCCCTCTCCGTGCAAATTCCTTGTGAGTTCCTGTTTGTATTATCTATAACATAAACTAATGTGAGATTCCTGTTTCTCTCTCACTCTTCCTCTCCAACCCCTCCCCCGACTGGCCATCATGTCAGTAATTTACTGGGCTGCTTACCTGCCCACAGAACCACCACAACCACATTCTCATCTTTTCTGCTTCTATCTCTCCTTCCCACCCACCCGCTTTTTTTTGTGTTCCCCATTTTTGGCTACACTGATTTTACATACTGTCATTCTCCAAAATGGGGACTCAACGCAGCTTATATCATTCTCTTCTCCTCCATTTTACCCTCACAACAGGTAGGTTAGGCTGAGAATGGCTGACTGGCCCTAAGTCACCCACTAAGCTTATGTGGAGATTCGAACTCAGGTCTTTCAGATCCAGATCCTATTCTGAAATGCTAACCACTACACCACACTGGCTTTTTGGGGGTTGCAGTTACTGAAGAATAGCAAGTGGCCAGGCCTGGATGAGTTATGCAAATCAGGTGGTTGCAAGTCACCTGGTGGTTCCTGCTGTGCCTAGCCCCAATGAGTCCTCTCTCCAGGCAGTAGTGAGGGGAGCAGGGGTAGACTGGGAGGCCAAAACAGCCTCCCTCCCCCTGCCTTTTATTGATACAAACCAAGGCTTGACTGCTGGAAAACATGTTGTGGTTGCCTAGCAAAGGCCACTGAGGGCATTCATTTCATAAAGCTAGTCACAGTTTCTATTATTTTTGAGGGTTTTAATCCCCCCAAATGTATTTTAAGTACATTTCAGACTTTTCTGAAAACATTTTTTTCAAGTTCATAGAAAGATCTGTCTTGTCTGTTAATGGCTTCAATCTCCAGATTTCAGTATCCACAGATCTGGCCATGTTGAGAGTTAAATATATTGATACAAATATATGATTACAAGAGGAGAGCTTGCAAGGACTTGCGGTGGGGGGGATCTAATTTCCCCCTCCTCCACTATTTCATCGTTCCATTCTTTGAAAGCCCCATCACCTCTCCCATTTTCCTGTCTCCTTTTCTCATTCCCACATATCAGTCAACTTACCTTTATCTGCCCTCCTGTCTTCAGTTTTCCCTCCTTCCCTACCCCCAGCAGCCTCTCCCCATAAACACTATGGTCGAGTTGCACAGTGCCAGCCCAGCTGGGCTAATCTGCACTGGGGGGAACCTGCAAGTACTGCAGAGGGGCACCTCCCTTTCTCTTGCAACTCACAGATCATCACCTTTCCCTACTTCCTTTCTCTTTCACACCCACCCATCAATCCACCTTTGAACTGCCTCCCATCATATGTATTTTCATTTATATCCTGCCTTTCTCCACGATGGGGACCCAATGCAGCTCACATCATTCTCCTCTCCATTTTATCCTCACAATTACCCTGTGAGGTAGGCTAAGTTGAGAATGTGTAAAATAGCCCAAGGTCACCCAGTTAGTTTCCACAGCGGAATGGGGATTCAAGATCCCAGTCTGTAACTTTAACCATATCACACTGTCTTTAAGCAGCCAGGCTTGGATGAGTCAAGTAATTTGGGCGGTATCAAGTTGCCTAGAGGTTGCTGCGGGGCCCGCTGCATTGAGTCTTCCTTTAAAGGACAAAACAGCCCACTCCCCTCCCTTTTACTGAGAAAAACCAAGCAGATATCAATCCTGGAATGCTGGCCAAATTATTGTGGTTGCCTAACAATAGTCCCTGAGTGCCACTGAGGGCCTCTGTTTATTAAAGCTATAGGTGCTATTAGAATATATGATAAGTGAGAACCTACAAGGACATACAGGAGACATATCATTTCCCCCTCCCCCACTATTTCCTCTTTCTCTTCCCTGAAAGCCCCCACAGCCTCTCCCCTTCTCCTGTTTCCATGTCTGCTTCCCATCCAACAACAAACCTACATTCATCTGCCCCTTTGTCTTCAGCTTTCCCAAACACACACAAGCAGCCTCTACCTGAGAAAACTTCAGCCCAGTTGTATGGTGCTGGTCACTGGGCCAGGCTCACTTTCATGGTAGAGAACCCTCAAGTACCTCACTTTCCCCTGTATCCCCCTCCCCACACTATTTCCTCATTTTTTCCTCCTGGCAACCCCCATATCCTCTCCCCTTTCCCTGCTTCATTCTCTCCTTCTCACCCATTTACCAACCTACCTTTTATTTGTATCCCATCCTATTTATTTACTTCATTTATACCACAATCTGTCTCCACAGTGGGGATCAAAGCAGCTTACATTATTCTCCTTTCCTCCTTTTTACTCTCACAACCACCCTGTCAGGTAGGTTAGGCTGAGTATGACTGGCCCAAAGTCACCCAGTGAGCTGCCACAGCAAGATGGAGATTTGAACCTGGGTCTTCCAGACTCTACTCTGAAGCTATACTATACTGGCTTTCATAGCGTGGCTGCTAGGTGAGTCATGCAAGTCAGGTGGTACTGAGTCACTCAGGGATTGCTGCCAGGTAGGCCTGGCCCTATGGAGTCCTCCCTCAAAGACCAAAATAGCCCTGCGATGGGCCCTGGAAGGACCCTTTTCCTTCCCGCTGCCTTTTACTCAGAGAAACCAAGCCTAAAATTTTGTGGTTGCCTAACAACAGCCATTAAGGGTCTCTGCTTCTTAAAGCTACAGACACTCCTTTTATCATTTTGGATTTTTAACCCCTTTTAGATTTCAGATGTTTCTGCAAATGTGGGGTATTTTTCAGATTTGTAGAAAGAGCCATCTTGCCTGTTCACAGCCCTAGTCACCAGATTTACGTATCCTCACATTTGGCTCACTTAGCAATTATAATATATAATACAGGAACAACTTGAGCAGCAAGCTGCAGTTCATCAAAGGCAAACCAAAATTTGCTATGAAGCCTTCTCTCCCTGTTCACTCTGTTCCTCCTCGTTTTTCTTGAACTTATGATCCACTTGTGAAAAATTCATGACCCAAAGTTTAAGAACCACTGGGTTAGTCACTTCACTATCCCATAAAGTACGGTTTGGCAACGTGACCAAATCTTCATATTACATTACAGGCCATCTTAAAAGAGAAACAGAAATAAAAATAATGAATTGGATCCAAAGTTCCACTGTATGAAGGAATGCACTTCTGCTTGTGCAAGGAAGAAGAGGTCAGTTCTCTCTCAGCCTGTGCCCTCCAAAACTGAGTTCAGGGGATCCTCCTGAACAGATTTTTGGAGACAAAAGGGGGGGGGACAGGGGGTCATAAACTGTAGTGAAAAGCAGCAACATCACTTTGCATGAGAAGAATTGCATTCTAGTTGCACAGAGAGTACTTTGGATGCTCAGAAGAGTATCTACCCACAAGAGGCTACCCACTATGTATCTGTATGACATACAACTCTGCCCTTGCCTCCTTCAACCAAGCCTATACTTAGGGGTGCATATCCCACCTGCAAATCTGTGTCAGGTGTGATTGGATCATTCAATCACTCCTGATGCAGTGATGTAGCATAATTATTTGCTCCTAGAGGAGGTACACTAAGATCAGCAATGGATGCAAGAACACAGGAGGCAACTAATTCTTACTCCTACACACTTCCAGTGTATACCTTCTTGGATATAAGCATCATGTGTCTCAGGTATCAGAAGCCTGGGAAACAGGGCTTTAAACTGTAAACCAGTAGGGTTTTGTTTTGGTTTTGCATATGCTGTACTTTGAGGGTGCTGATTAAATAGTGTTAAATCATTATACACACACTGTGTATAAAAGTGACACTGTCCAAAGATATTGTTCTAACTTCTTGTTTTCCATGTATTTCCAGCTGCCGGCTTCCAAAAATTCTGTTTAAATCTAAGTTTTTGCTTTTATTATTTCCAAAATTTGCATATACATAAAAACATCAGCCTCCAACTGGCCAGATGTCTTCCACTGTCAGCCCTCCTCATTTTTCAGTAAAGGAGTTTATGTCTCATTTCAGTTCCTACCCTCACAAATCATCATCAGTGATCATCATTACATTCAGTAACACAATCCATTGGGCAGTATTCAACCTTAGCATCACTTGACTTGGAGCCCTTCTCCTAGTTAAGTAACTTTTCCATTGGAGAACAGCCACTTATGTTGGAGGCAGGCTTCTCAATCTGGAGAAAGCCTTCATACTTTGCTAAGTAGGGTGGTAGGACACTGGCCAATGGATATCTGCAAAATGGATGCCATAGGCACCTTTTGGCCAAGCGGATGACGACCCAGAACAAGCTATGCAGGGACTGCCATTGTTGAAATGGAACAATTTAGTAAAATTAAAAACTTTATAAATACAATCTCCATTATTAATTTTGAGAACTGATAATATGATTCCAATCTACTATTATAACAGGAAGACAAGAAGAACTTGGAAATAAAATTATTTTAGCAATAAAATAATTACTTACCAACATTAATAGCCCAACCCCTCTCAATGGCAAGTTTTCCAGCCTTTAAAAAATGAATCAAGAATGTTCATGAATAGTAGGGACATAGTATTTGGTAATGCAAGTATCTCCTTGATATTTTCATTTCTAACAATTGTAGGTTATATTCTGAAAAGTGAATCCTTACAAAAAGTAAAGCATGATGGACCACTCTGTCCCGATTCACCTACATAAACATTCACTTAAATATATTTTGTATATTTCAACCATAATTTAATTCACAATTAATATTAAATTTGCTATGAAGAGTAGAATACTGACCCCTAGTAGGCAAAGGAAAAAGTGCATGATATTTGAGCTGCAGAAAATGACTGAGAGTGATAATGCTTCTGAATTTTTTGTTGTAAATAATAATAATAATAATAATAATACTAAAAACCTTGATGATTCCAGATACCTTAACAATCCTCTTGATGGCCTAGGGGAAGGGGGGAGGTTGGGGAGAGCCTGCTAGCAAGCCAAAAGCATATGAGTATCATTCCAGGCTGATTTTGTTTTCTTCTGTCTGCAGGTAATCTGGTGCAGCCCTTAGTCAGAGATGAATGGCAAGAGTCTCAGCTCTTAGCCAAGACTCACAGCCTGGGACCTATGATAGGCAGCCAAGTGAATTAGGACCCACCCAGGATATGTTTGTCTTTTTTAATGCTGTTTATTTAAATAATATCATTAAATTGGTTGGTCTGGAAATTCTGTAAGATTCTTTGGATCCCTTCAGGGAGAAAGGTCATATAATAATAACAAATAAAAAAAATTGCTGTAAGAGCTACAGATGCCTAGTACAATAGGAATCAGGTGTTTGTTTACAGAAAATGGAACACCTGGGTGAGTGGTATTAAACCCTAAACTCCGCTAGCTCTATACTTTGCCATGCTCTCCTGCTTTAAGCATTTTCCTTAAATAACTCCTGGTATCAGAGCCAATCTAGAGGAAAATGCTTCACACAGCAAGGTACAAAGGAGTGAGAGTCAAGATTTAGTTCCCTTCTCCTATATATTCCATTTTCTTTCTGTTATTAAAGGGAGCCCAGGGCCAGTTCTCTGCACGAACCACATACGGCTGCTTGAGATGACATAATGAAGAAGTGCCATCTGGAGCAAGCTGAGCTGATCTTACCATGACAGCACCTGCCTTGTTCCTCCTCCCACTGGGAACTGCCTGTCTGGCCAGCTCTAGAGGACTCCTCTACATTCCAAATGTGTTTATTCTATCTCCCTCCTTTGGTTTGCACTATGAGATAAGTAAATCTGAAGCTAACATTTTCACTAAGCTGTCTTTCCCAACTTGTTCTCTAGTTTGAGAACTTGCAGATTACAGATCCTCCCCTACTTATAATTCTTGATCACATCAATTACAAAAGTATGAAGAGAATGGCATTAAATAAATATTTAAAAATTAATTTGCTGGGGGGGGTGTCTCTCTGAATTTTCCTCCCAGAAGCTTCAGTGATACATGCAAATTGGATGAACAATACTGGTTACTTCCTTCTCCTGCCTGCTAGGACTAAAAAAAGCTAGCCAGAGGTCACAATGGAAGCTTCTACAAACTGGAAACTGAGGAGGCTGACTAAAGGAAGTTTTTTTTTCTGATTTCTGTATATTTTAATTGATAAGGTATCAAAATCAACATTCAAAAATCAAAACTGCCTATTTCCACGGTTTCTGTAAGCTGTTCTATTATTTTTGTTAAGTACCATGGGAGCTGGTAAAAAGTGGGGTGGGAGAGAAGCAAAAATTAAGAAGGCTTTTACTAGAGGAGAACAGAGTTATAGATTTCAGCTCCTAAATCTGAAAGTCCTGCCTATGTGGCCTAGAGGCATCCTGCTCTTGAATTATTGACTAAGTGGGGAGAAGGTCACCACGGCAATTCAGTTGTATGAGAAAGGCATGTTGTGCATGCTCAAAGGTATTTTTCTTACAGGTAAGGTCATCAGCCTCCAGGTGGGGCCCCGAGTTACAATTGATCTCCAGAGATTGAACTACAGAGATCTATTTCCCTGGATAAATGGCAGCTTTTGAGGATGGACTCTATGTCATCCTCTAGTGTTGTCAAAACAGTATAATGAGAACCACATCACCTACACTTGACAGGCAAGTTTCACAGCAGTTTTGTACACTGCTTATAAGGTCAGATCTCTGAGTGCAGCTGATTCTATAGATTCACAGTTCAAAAGGCCCTGGCTCAAGTTCTAATCAGTCTCATCCCTTGACTTTTTGATAGACACAGCATGAAACATCCTTATCGGTGAATACCTTCCAGACAGAAGGGAGCTGAACAGGAGTGGGAATGGGCTTGGAAAAACTTTCAGAGCTGCACACAGAAATACCAGTGTCAGACAACCCCTGAACTTCTGGTATTCAACTGAAATCTGTTGCTGACTTTTATGGTCTATAGAGGCACAGCAGCCACTCTCCTCTACAAATATTGATATCTATATTTAAGAGAATTCATTAGAATTCACCCCTTTTTGCAAGATAGAAAGTCAATGCATTCCTACCATGATAAAGAGAGATTCCTTCTCCTAAAACCTAGGTATGCTGGCATAATGCAACCTGCATGGGCAGGATTTTATTCCCCTTTTCTAAATGTTTAATTTACAGCAATTAAACACATAGGAGAAAAAAATATGAGAACACTTCCTTTACCATTATTGTTCCTCCGGTTTGTGTTCTTAGAGGCCTTAGCACCTTCCGCTGGACAAGGAAATTGGGCAAAAAGAGAACAGGTGGAATTTCCGTAATTGCAGCCACAGCAAACGACCACTACAAGAAAAAATACAAGATTAGGGTATTCATATCACCATGTGCAAAATAAAACATATGAATGTGAACAAATCAGATCATTACAAAAAGCACCAATGAATTCCAGGGGAAAATGTTGGTGAGCAAAATGAGTACAGCAGATTAAATGCCTATATTATTCAATCTGTAAATGAGATAATTGGTCTTAGAAAGAAAATAGCTTCTGTCATTTCATCTTTTGTATTCTTATGTCTAACTGTCCCCTAAGAACATTACATCTGAAGCCCAAATAACTTTTTAAAGAAAGCATTTAATGGTGCTAAACATTTAACTGTGCTTACTACTGAAACATTTTAATATAGCCCTTAGAAAATAAAACTCATACTAAATGACATATCTGAAAAATACAGTGAGAGGCTAAATTCAGCCATCCTAATAAACCACGGTTTATAAATCACAGTTTGATTAAACACTGTCTTATCATAATGTCCAAATGCAGGATACCCACACTGTGATTTACTGATGATTGCTACTCTGGGATTCTAAACCACAGTGTGTACTTATTTTATTAACTGTGATCGGTACTATGATTTCTGAACACTGCCTCCTGGATGCAGAGTTACACAGAGAAACAGGGGAAAGCCTCATAATTCCAGCAGCACTCTGCTACAAATGATTCTTTCACAGGATATATTCTTCTCTTCTTTGCCTCCTTTCCACATTTCTGCTTCTCTTCTAGTGATAACACATTAAGGAGGACTTTGTATTTTCTCCCTCTTCCAAATAGTAGCAAACTGGGGGCTATGAACCAAGTATATCTGGTAGACTAACCAGGGTTTCTGCAGAAAACTGCCTTAAACTAACTTTGGTTTATCAAGATGTCTAAATATAGGCGATGGCCCCTTTCAAACTGTCCTTATAATCCAGTTGAGCAGCGGGTTGCTAATGGATTTGTGTCAATTCAGACATAACCAGTTTGGCTCCTGGCTGCAAACGGATTTTTTTTTTTTACCTGTTCAGGCATTGCAGGGCTCTGCTCCTTTTTATGAAAAGTGCTTTCTCCCATTTTCAATTCTTCCTTGTGTTTCTGAATTGCTCCAGTGTGCTGTTTGAGCTGTGTGAAGCACTTCCAAAAGGACAGCTATTTTTTCCTGCCTTTTCCGCCCAGCATTCTTTTTCAGTCTTTTTTTTAAAAAAAAATTGTATGATTTGTGCTATAGCAGCACCATTGACATGCCTGTCGTTGTAGCTTGAAAAAGAAAAGGCGGTAAAACAATAGCGCCGCTGTTTGAACTGGCCAGAGAACTTTAGAGACGGCTCATAGACAGACTGAAATGAACTGTATGAACGCCCATCTCTGTATCACTTTACTCAGAAACGGGCCAACAACTGATGACATCTGGTTTAGAATGTTAATCTGAAAAGGGCCTTAGTGAAAGCTACTGAAAGCTTTGAACATTCAGGTATGATTTTTAATAAATAAATAGTCTTTTAATAAACTCTGTGCCAGGGCTTGACAAATCCCAGGTGCCAAGTTGCCATGGTGCCAAAATATTTTATTGTGACACCTACTATTTTCAGCAGTGATTTTATTGTCTCCCAATGATTCTCAGAAGTACAAACTTAGCACTTAACATTAGAATCTGTGCTGTATGACATAAAATACATGTGCATGAAGTTCTTGTCATTGCTTGTTTATAAGTTAACCTTACACCATTCAGTGGTAGCAGATGAATTCATTTCTTAACCAGTTGCTTTCTATACTATAGCTTTTTAAAGCAATAATAGAATTATGAGAAATTAGGTTAGGATGAGGTGTTAGCTTTTTGCTCTGGTGATGACAAACATGGTAACCCTGCTCTATTTATTTATATGCTACAACAATTTTGTCATAGCTTTAGTAAAATGATGAGGAACTGCGAAGAGCTGAGGATTAAGTTTTTATGGTAGCAATAATTAGAAAATATGGTCATTCAAATAAAAACCCTGAATGCTGGTAAATGAGTCTTGCTCCTATATTTGGGGACCTGTTCCTAGAGCAAAGAAAATTTATAAAGTTCTGCTCTAGAGAAATCACTGCTGACTAGGCAAGGTTAAAAGTAAGAAATAAACAAAATCTAATGTGCCAAAATGTTTAGTTTTGTGTTTTAGAGAAAAATACAGAAAAGAGTTCCCACAGTACTTGCCTGACTTGCCACTTTTAAACATAATTATTTCTGAACACCAAGCAAAGCTGATTGAAACCCAAACATCAATTTGATGCATCAATTTGTCCTACTCCTTAAAAATAGAGTAGTGGAAACTGCAGTCATGATCAGAAGACCCTGGGGAGGGGCTGCTTAACTATTTTGCTTCCAGTCATCTTCTGCCCAACTTCACTCAAAGAAGAAACAATACACAGGCAGAAAAGAGGACGACAGTGCTAGAAAAATGAGTAGAAAAATGGCTGGTTATGAAAGGATTATGTAGACCTTCCCTCCCCCAGTCACCTGCTCAACATTTCACCTTTTTTTAAAAATAAAAGGGGAAATATTTGTATTTGAATATTGTGTAATTTGAGCCAATATCACTGCATCTATCATGATATTTAAAGTCAAACCCCAATGTATTGTTTCCTTTCCCACCACTACCAAGAACTCACTTCCTGTATCCCAAGAGGCCCCTTTCACTGGACGGCAACTAGGCTCAATCTCCAGATGGTATGTAGAGAAATCTTATTTAGGCTAGGGTACATTTTATTCTTTCAGGAACAGTGACTGCTCATCCTTAAGTGAGTGCTTATCGTATCTGTTACAGGGGATCATTAAATCATTGCCTGATACTCGCATTTTCAACCAGTTTGTCTTTGGAAAATCTTCAGAGTAACTTTTTTCTTTCCTTCTCTTGCATGCAACTTGAAAATTAATTACATCTGGTTAGTTGTAAACTTAGATATAACCTTAGTTTGATTTGCTTGGAGGCAGAGATAAGTAGCTAGAAACTAACGGGGAACTAAAATTGCCTCTTTTAAGGGATAGTTCGGTGGTTTATCCTGTCATTCATCCTATAGTATGCATTTTTATTCATCTTTATGTGCTCACCAATATATTAATCCTTTCTAAAAACTAGATTTAGAGTATCTTTAAATTATGAAACTATGGCAAGATTACTAGTTGCCATTACCTCCTCCATTAGATTCACATCAGTTCTTCATTCCTAGAAGAAGTTACATTTTGCCTACAAAATCTCACATAGATAGAATAGCATCTCTCATCCTTCCTTAGCCCCACCCTCGTTTACAAAACCATCATTACTAAAAGTGACAACATAGAACATGCAGGCCTTTAGGTACTGCAGCTCACTGTGGCAGGTCCTACTACATTGCTGCTCAAGGATGGGATAAAGGGCTGCAAAAAGGTATTCTGAGAGCCATGAACATTTCAAGATATGAATATTCTCTGACCTAGTTTTTTTAAGGCACTGTGTGCAAGATCTGTTTAGAGAACAGAAAAATGGTGTCTAATATGCAAAGCTTTCAACCAGATCATAAGTGTGGAAAATACAGAAACTAGATAAAGTAAGCACAGAAAAATGTTTAATGCAAGTAAATTCGGTTGAGAGAAACTGACGTTTTCAGTGCCTCACCTTGAAGCATCATATTAGTTTTGGCAAAGATTTTAATACAAAAATAATTTAGTAAAATGCCAAGGAACAGAATAACAACATTTAAGTAAAGAGCAATGATGGATAATGACAATGGACTCAGTGCAGTATGTAGCTTATGCAGGCTATAACATCGGTCACCAACAACTGCACAATTAAAATGACAACACAATGAATAACTAATCTGCAGTTTATATTCATAGCACTTTCAAGTATATAGCCAAAGCGCAAAATGATTTCTAGAATACCTCTTCAAAGCTTTCCAGAATATGCTTCTGTATGCAATATAAAAACAAAAAGTTGAAGAAAATATATTCAGACATTTTGAATAACTTATTGCCACAGCTAATCTCCAAATTATATTATTTGCAAAGTAAATTTGAGTCCTGCACAGGTTTCCTGACAAGACTGTGAATAGTATTCTGCAAAAATGTTACGGGACTGCACAATAAACAACAATTTATCAAGATCTTTAATAATAAATCAACCAATATGGCCCACTATGGAAGCACAATTTACTATTTTGTAATATACGTGAAAAACCAGCTACACACATAAGTTCCTGGTCAATTGACACGTACTAGAAAACAATTCAGTGCAAGAGTCAATCACAGCCATGATTTCTCCCATAGGCTAGAACAAAGGAAAGGCAGGCCTGTCTCCACAGCACAAATTAAGTGGAAAACTTAATGACCATTTTGCCTTCTATCTAGAAGGCCTAGATACTTGCTTTGTACTAAACAAAACAAAAAGAAAAAGCTGGGAATCCTAATGGGTATGGGTGGCAGGCCCAAATTCTAGACAAAACTCAGGCAATATGGCAATCTTAGCCATGCAGCTTATTGAGTTTCCTTAGGCCAGCAACTCTCGCTCTGCTGAATCTCATTCATAGGGTTGTTTTATGGACGAAATGAAGGAATCACATATGCTGCCTTGAGCTTGTGAAGATGAAGGATGGGATCAAAATGTAATATATAAATTAATAACTGCAAACAGCAGGCAGAGCAGAACCTTTAGCAATACATAATAATAAGTGGGGCCCTGAAAAGACTTGCAGGAGGCATCTCATTTTCCCCTCCCTCACTATTTCCTCTTTCCCTTTCCTGAAAGCCCCCATAGCCTCTCCCATTTCATGATTTCTTTTTAGGGTTGCCAGCTTCCAAGCTGGGAAATTCCTGGAGACCATGATCCCGACTGGAGCCTATGAGCTACATAAACTGCGATAATTAAAATGGCAGACTGTAAACCGGTGATTAACATCCCATTCCTGAGGTGGAAGGGCGAAAGTGTTTAGGACGCTGGCAAGGGCACAGGCGCTGGCATTGGGCTGCTCAGACCGGCCTCCTTGCACTGCCATAACAGTGTGGCTCTGGGACGCTGGCGTGGCCTCCAAACAACATTTTGACAGTGCACCTCCATTGTCCCAGGTGCCCAATTGTACCAGGGGGCGTTCCCAGGGCATTCTGTGGGCAGAGCCACCATTAGGCAGCTTTCTACCCCTTCCCCTTCAGGCCGGGAATGCCCCCTTTGCCCTTACCTGCAGCTACGCCACCTTTTAAGGTGGCATAGCCCCGTAGAACACTATGAAGCAGTTCCACAGGGCTTGCAGGTAAGGGCAAGGTTTTGGCTTTGGTGTGTGTGTGGGGGGGGAAATCCTCCTTTGGAGGTGGTGCGGTGGCGCAGCCTCCAGTCAATGGCTCAGCCCTCCCCCTCAGGAATGGGCTGCCCATGTTCATGTATTTATTTATAATATACATGTGCACTAGAGGCATTTCTAGAACACTGAGGGGGGAGAATCCTAATGAATGACAACCACAGCATTTCACACTAATAGATATCTTTAAAGGCATCCCAAGAAAGCAAAAATGGAGGGGGGAAAATTGGGATCATGATTTACAAGGACAGGTATCAAAAAATGGGATTGTCCCCAGTACTAAGGGGAGTTGGAGCCTATGCATCATTACAGGACACAGGCACCTGATCTAATTAATCAGACTCAGATGCTAAAGAAGGAGAGGCATCAGTAAAGAATAAGCCAACATCCAGTGTCCATCCAGTTAAGTAAAAAATACCATGAGGTCATGTTCATGGAATATAGAATTCTACACTAAAAAAAAAAATCTGCTCTTGAAAAGTGTAAAATGAGGACATCATAATTTAGTATAATTTGCATACAGATTCAGAGCAGATATAACACTGCCTGATCTCTTCACACGTCAATTTCCTTTTCCCTTTTATTTCTGAGACAACCATAGTTAGCATTATGACTGTGTTAACCATAGTTTCAGAGGGTAGACATGTTAGTCTGCAGTAGAACAGCTAGATTCATGTCCAGTAGCACCTTAGAAACCAACAAGATTTTTGGGGTGTGAGCTTTTAAGAGTCAAAGCTCCCTTCGGCCGACGTTAACCATGACTCCCATACAAATTAGTTGCCACTGGCCCTTTTAAAACTAAGCTAAAACGTCCCTAGAAATATTTTCTTTTAAAAACCAAAACCTATAATAGTGTAATGACCTTCTACCACCAACTATTGATGGGAATGTTCACTGCATTTATATTGTCAACAGCAATATACATACAGCATTTATGCATTTCACAAAGTCTATTTCTCTTAAAACCCATGCGCATTTTTCCATTAAATTCCATTTCCTGGAGCTCTGTCAAATGCAATATCTTAATTGTTTCTGAACTGAAACACAGTATTTACTTGAGCTCTTATTAAAAGAACATCTCATCTCCATGTGAAAAAATCTCTTCTGGATAGAAAATGTCAGGGCTATCATTGATTCACATAAACTAAAACTAAAACAAATCTCCATCTGGAAATATATTTCTCACACATGCACTTTTATCACTTCATGACTGTAACAGGTCAACTGGTTAGCCATTGTGTGAAACAGGATTGACCACTGCTCTGATCCAGAGGGCTCTTCTTATGTTCAACACTGCTTACATGTTGCCCCTACTCAAGTTCTGTATTATGTATTAAAGAAGTCCAGTCTACTTATACAGAATAAAATCCTGATAACAGTCCCAGAGACTTTAATAAACTAGGTTCAAATCCTAAGACTGTATCACTGCAGATGATTTTTAAATTTTATCTGAAATCTCTTTAAAATATTCATGCACAGAGCAACCATCACACACAATATATTTCTTATCACAACATCACCACAAACACAAGCATTGCACAAATTCAGCTAAAGAGTACTTGACTGTTGTTGAACCGAATGATGATGTGCTGAGTGCTCTGAATGCATGTCTGCAACAGGGGCACTTCATGTATGGTGACATTCATAAATGATATTTATTGGTTCAAGTAGCCAAGAGAAAACACCAGGCACACACAATCACACACGATGAATATCCACATGTGTGCCATCCATTTATAAGTATAATATGTCCCATGTTTGTCCCCTGCAGCAAAATGTCTATCTGCCCTCCCCCCTTGCTGTCACAGCAACAGCAAAAGGTAAAGGTCCCCTGTGCAAGCACCGGGTCATTCCTGACCCATGGAGTGACGTCACATCCCGACTTTTCCAAGGCAGACTTTGTTTGCGGGGTGGCTTGCCAGTGCCTTCCCCAGTCATCTTCCCTTCACCCCCAGCAAGCTGGGTACTCGTTTCACAGACCTTGGAAGGATGGAAGGCTGAGTCAACCTTGAGCCGGCTACCTGAAACCAACTTCCGTCGGGATCGAACTCAGGTCGTGAACAGAGCTTTTGACTGCAGTACTGCAGCTTAACACTCTGCGCCACGGGGCTCCAACACCATATCAATTTGGCTGTTTTTCTCCGCTAGGGCCGCAACAGTTAGAATTAAGGACGGGGTTGGACTGGCTGATTTTTTGTAAAGGCTGCAAATGCTGCAACCATACATAATAAAAAGCATTTAAGAAGATGAGTAAATACAATGTTTGAGAGAACAGACTGAAAACATAACATAAACAGAGCAGATTATTTTTAATTACAATCTACAAAACCAGCACAGCTTTCCAAGAAACCCTTCTGTTCAAAAATTCAGGTGAAAAGCATCCAAATTCTAATCTGAAGGGGTCTATCTTCTGCATTAATTCACAGTAATTTCATTTGCCTATATAAAACTGTAACAGATTATGTTATCTATGCAGCTTTACTATGGAGATACCTATGAGATGTGTGTTTCAAGCCTTCAAATACAGATGGCATGCAGCATTGTAATGAAAGGCTGTCTCACCCTTGGGCACTCTCTTTTGCCTTTCTGTTGTGTATTCTACTGATACTTATGTATCTTGATGTATAAAATCTCTTTTTTCAACAGACTGGCTGAGTAATCCCTGAACAAATGTTGTTCTAAAATTATATAACAGTTGCTTAATGGCTTGGGTTTTTAAAAAAAATTCTAGTAGAATATGGTGTATAGGGGAATCTTAACTTTAATTTTCTATTCAATGCCCCCTTTTCCCCACCAATCCTCACTACAACCTTGGCACTAGGTTTCAGATTTGAAAAATTAGCCTTCTTAAGCCTCAGACCTAGGGAAGAAATTATTTGTGTTCTAGACACTGATGTTCTCCTTATGCTCACTTAAATATGTGTGTGGGGGGAGGTAAGGGGGAGACAGAAAAAGCAAGAATCAAAACCAGTATCAAGTAGAAGATACAACACCTTTAATCGATTCAAGTAGCGTCTTGTGTGGACAACTAAAAGGTCTTGTTCAGTTGCTTCTTGAGCTCGTACAATCAAGTCATCTGCAATGAGTTTTTCTTCTGAATGAAAAATGAAAACAAATGGGAATCACTAACATGCAAATATGACTTACCTTTCAACATTACAAATACCAGCACTAGACTATCTACTATACAAACTGGGATTTAAACTGAATAAATAGCTGTGATGCTTCATATGTGTATCAAAATCAAGTTTAAAATTAAATAGATTTTTTGTTTAATTTAAAATTTATATTAGAAAATGTTAATGAACTGTGCAATCCTGAAGGGCCTCCCGAATGCTCTTAGGAGCCAGCATGACCCATACACCAGCGTCTGAGCTACTTGTGCCATGCAAACTGGCACTGACGCTGCTGTAGAGCCACTCATGCAAGCCCCCCTGGACTGCGCCGGCATCCCAGGAGGCGTTCCCGGGACATTCTGAGGGGCAGAGCTGCTGTAAGGCAGCTTCCTAACCCCATTCATGCTGGGAATGCCCCCTACCTTAACAGCGTTAACACACCATCATTTTTGGTGGCGCAGCCTCGCTGTTTGCAATGGAGCCTTTCCCCCCCTTTCCTTTAATTTTGTTTTTAAAAGGGGGGGTTGTGTCCATGGTGGCTGGGAAGCCTCTGAGGCAGTGGTGCAGCTCCGCAGCTCCTGGCCACCGTGGATCTACTTGCCCTTAGGATTGCACTAGAAAAAGGAAAACATGAGGCTAAAGAAAAGAATAAATGTCAACAGGCCTTTATATTCCGACCATAAACAGAACATTCTACCCATACACCATTAATTATTTACCTCAGTTCTTTATTGTGATTCGCTGCAAAATCCACAGCCAGGTACTAGTGTTTAATTCACTAAATCATTAGAGCAGAAAATGCCAAAATTCAAAGAACAATAATTACTTAGAGAGGTGTGATAATAAGAGAACATTTAGGATTAATTGTAGCATTTAACATTGCCAACCCCGTTGATATTTAATTTGCAGAAGCCTGGAAACAGCTATTACTGGTGCTTTCTATCAACAAGGACCTCACCCAAAACTTAAATTGGGTACTTATGATAATTTTTTTCAGAAACACAAAGGCAGTATCATAAAAGTGTTATGTGACTTTAATTGTATTTGTTGTAGTGTGGTCAGTTTTTACCAAACTGATTTGCAGGTTTTGGAAAATTTACTCAATAACCTGGAAAGCATGATTGGTCAAAGGAGGGAAAACGTAAAAAATGGCATCTCTCATGTACTGCCTTGGAGTGCATATGGCAAATTACCATCTGTACCCAGTCTTAGTAACACTGACTCGCAGATCACTTTCAAATTTCTTTCTTCTCTAAACAAGCTCAATACATTTCTATTAATTCTCATTACTACTGTTTCTGCGCTTGTCTGCAATTACTCTTCAGTTTTATTAGTATGTCTATCAAGTTTCCCCTCTGTTCTCAGCCTTTTAAGGACCTGTGTGTTCTGCTTGGTTGTTAAATTTTCAGTTGAAGACTAATATTTTTCCTTCTTCCCAGAAGGCTAAAGGTACAACCAGATAACCAACTTCACTCAGCAACATTTTATCTTTTTTTACCTCAGAGTTTTTCTTTTTGTCTGGTATATCTGTTGCTGGTTTTTTTGGGGGTGTGTGTGTGAGGAAATCCACAGATTTTATGTACATATTCGCTTTAACAGCTCATTAGTTTCTCTTATTATGGATGGGGTCCTAAAAGATTATTCAAATAGCTTTGACTCTACAATTAATAGATATGCTCACACACCTGGCAAACTAATAATGGGTATGTATTAGCACAAACTGAACTGTATCAATCTTCAAATTCTGTTTTCAAAACTCTTTCCATGTAGAACAATTATCTTTTTAATAGAAGGCTGGAACCTTCTGGGAGGCTAAGATGAAGAAGAGGCAGACAAAAAGATTTGGGGCTAGGGTTGCCATGTGCCTGCTGGGGATAGGAAATTGCCTGCCCCAAGAGGACTTTGGCTGCCAGAACTCCAGTGGCTAGTGGGAGGAGGAAGCTTTTCTTTTTAAGTTGCCATTAGCAATGGCATGATGTCACTTCCAGGAAAACCCAGAAGTGACATCATGCCTCTCCAGGAATTGCCAGAAACGCTATCATTTTACCATACAGTTTTTAGCAATTCCTAGAGCAGCCTGATGTCACTTCTGGGGGAATCACTAATGGCCACCACCATCCCATCTCCACACTACCTGGTCTCCTACTGGTTGCTAGGCCAGGCCTGGCAACAGTATTTGGGAATGTTTTCTAGAAACTATCTGACAATACTATCTTAATTTCATTGTAGAATAAAGAAAACATATGCTTTTCCCACTCTCCATGGAACGAAGGAGAAAGAACTGCAGAACAGACACCTTTCCTCAAGATGTGTATAACAAAAAAAATTCAGCTAACAATAAGAACTAGAGGTACCTTATACATTCAGGACTATTGGAATGGCTTCCTTTTAGAGTGCAGTGTTGCTCATGTGACTGTTTTCTTCCCTGGAGGCACTCAAGCAAAGTCTACTCAAGCAGGCTAATAAGGGCTAGCAAAGGATTTACTTTTGAACTGCATTTTTCTCTCCTCCTAATCTAGTTAACAGAAATCAGTACCAAACTAAATGTTTTTCCATTCAAAAAGACTTCCATGGTGGAATGGATGTGATTTGTTTTTAAGTCAATGTAAAACACTGCTGTGGAGTACTTCCTGCTTCTCCCTGTCCATACATGTTTTAATCTAATACTGAAAGACCTGCTTAATGATACCCATCATAAACAAAATGAACTGTAGTTCATTATATCAGTATCATTCAGTCAACAGAATAAGGTCATCTGGTAATCTAGGAAGGAAGAGAAATATTTTGGTATAACAGAACATATTAGCTATGGGATACTATAGGTATTTACATATATTTCAAATTATCTGTCAATCTAAATCAGTCAGTAGAGATGGGAAGTCACTATTACTGAATGTTATGTTAATTACGACAGCCAGACTGACTACTGTAACACTATTTGTATAGGGATGCCTTTGAAAATAATTTGCAAACTGCAACTGATTCAAAATGTGGCACTTGAATGCAAATTGTGACTTGCCGTCATGAACATGGCAATCCAATGCTCTCCAGCTATAGTGGATTCCACTTTGTTTCCAAGCTCAATTCAAAGTGTTAGTTTTAACCTTTAAAGCTCTTACCAACTGAAAGCCTACTTCCACCCGTATGTTCTTGCCAGAACTCTAACATTGTCCAAAGGAGCATTGCTAAGGAAATCCACAGTCTCAAGTTCATTTAGTGGGATCCAGGCAAACACCACCAAACTTTAACATTCCCTGAAATGTTATTAGCCTACTATGATTTTATAGCTGTAGTTTTTAATCTCCTTTTATATTTTGAGAGTTCCTTTGGGGATGTCTGTCACATAAGAGTAGCATATAAATTTGCTAAATAAATAAATAAGATGATTGTCGAATACCACTTCCAATTCTTTTCAGAAATGTACATCAGTATCACAAATTAACACTAATACCATTTACTCTGAGACAGAAAAGAATAAATTCAATTTTGTGTTAGTTTGGCACTTGCAATTATTTGGATGCAATTATACGGCCGAGACATGTAATTAAATTTAATAGTAAACTAATTAACACCCACTTATTTGCTGTACTTATAGCTAACTTATAGCTTATATCATGTCATTCTGGGGTGTTCAATTTAACATCCCGGTATGACATGATATAGTATCTGTCCTGACAGGGCAAAGAAAGCTATATCAATTATATATACACATGTGTATACACAAACACACACAATAAATGAGTCACTAAGGGCATGTTTCTGTGGCCACTGAAAGAGGTGGTTACTTGTCTGCTTCTTAAAAAAACATACCTACAGAAAGATGATGTGGCCAATTATCACCTAGTCTCTAATTTACCCTTTCTGAGCAAAGTGATTGACAGAACAGTAGCCATCCAATTCCAAGCATTCTTGGATAACTCATCTGCTCTAGACCCATTTCAGTCTGGCTTCAGGCCAGGCTATAGGACAGAAACAGCTCTGCTGGCTTTAGCTCATGACCTCCGCCTGAGTGTAAACAAAGGCCAAACCTCTACGTTGCTCTTATGGGATTTATCTGCAGCCTTTGATACAGCAGATCTTGCCATCTAGTGGAGACATTTGTAGGCAGAAGTAGGTATCAGGGGATGTACCTTTAACTGGTTCAAATAATTCCTCATGGATCGGATTCAAAGGGTGGCTATTGGAAACCAGTTGTCATCGGGGTGGGACCCATCTTGTGGGGTTCCACAGGGTGCAATTCTATCCCCCATGTTTTTTTCAATCTCTATGTAATGCCTTTAGGACAAATCATTCCTAGACTTAGGGCTAGATGTCATCGATATGCAGATAATACCCAGCTCTATACTCTCTACATGCACATTTTCCCCATCCAGATTCTCAAAACTCTGCATGGGGGGTTATTGGCCATTTATGAATGGGAGGTTTTGCCTTGGATTTGCCACTCAGATGCACATTTTCCCCATCCAGATTCTCAAAACTCTGCATGGGGGGTTATTGGCCATTTATGAATGGGAGGTTTTGCCTTGAATTTGCCACTCAGATTCACATTTTCCCCATCCAGATTCTCAAAACACAACAATAAGCCCCCCTGCAGAGTTCTGAGAATGCAGATGGGGAAAATGTGCATCTAGAGAGCGGCAAATCCAAGGCAAAACCTCCCGTGCATGAATGGTTGTTAAAAGACGTTTTGGCTCTCAAAAGAAATCTCAATCGTTGTACTGTTGATATTTGGCTCTGTTGACTAACGAGTTTGCCGACCACTGACATAGGAAGTCCTTCATGGCCTTGGCCCCTCTTATTTGAGGGACCGTCTCTCCCTCTATGCTCCACCACAACAACTTCACTCATGTTAGCAAGAGTTTCTGTGGGTGCCACCCTGCAAATGGACAAAATCTACATCATACACATGCTTTCTCTGTTGTGGTTCCCACCTTAGGGAATTCGTTGCCCAAGGAAGTCAGGAAAGCTCCTGCTCTCCTGGCCTTCTACACACTATGCAAAACTGAATTATTCAAGAGAGCTTTTCTGCCCAGTAATAGGGTTGCACTGTACAAAATGGTTCACAAACTTACTTGGATAAATGATTAGGGACTGTGGTCTATATTGCTGTGTATAGCATATTGAAAGTAGGATCCTATTATGTAATTTTTGTACTACTTAGTGTTAATACTTATGCTATGCTTCAGTTCTTTCAGGTAGTTCCGGACTTTTGAAATCCTAATGCAAGCACTATGCCTAATCGACCTGGAATCCTTGTGAGAAAAGAGGACTATAAATAATGGTAATAACATAAACAAAAAATTAAACAAACAAATAAATAAAACTAAATCCAAAGGAGGTGTTGCTTACAGTTTATCCTCCTTCTTGATGGCAACTGTGAAGAAAATTGCTAGGGCTAATACGGTCCCTTTTATTAAGGGCATGGATGAGTATTTATTTATTTAGCAAATTTTTATACCATGTCTCCATGGAATCTGCCCAAGGAAGCTTACAAAATAAAACATTGTTAGAAGTTATTAATTAAAACCCAGCATTACAGGCCCAGCCATTAGAAGTTATTAATTAAAAGTCCAGCATTTCAGGCCCAGTCATAAAAACATAGACCATTGAGCAGCTGAAAATAAGTTTTAGACTAAAAACACACTAAAATGGTGTTTAAGCCCTTAATTAAAAGCCTGCATGAAGAGAAACATTTTGCCATGGTGCCTGAAACAGAGCAGTGTAGGCACCACCCAAGCCTCAAGGGAAGGGCATTCCACAAATAAAGGTGCCACTACTGAAGGCAAAGGAACACAGACCAGGGCTTGCGAGGCAGAATTGGAGGGCTGGGCAACAGGGGAGGAGGCTATCCTGGCCTCAAGCCTTTTAGTTATTTAAAGGCAAGAACCAACACTTTGCCTGGAAAGAAATGGGCAGCTAGTGCAGATCTTTCAGGATCGGGTGATAAACTCCCTGTGTTTTGCCCCTGACTGCTTCATATTTGGCAAGCTAAAATTTCTAGACCATTGTCAAAGGCAGCCCCATGCAGAGTTCATTACAGTAACACTTTTCAAGGAACGACCATAGCTGGTGCATCACCTGAAGCTGAAAAAAGGCAGAACGTGCCACAGAAGATATCTGGGCCTCCAAGGGGAGGCTGGGAACCCGCAGTACCTCCAAGCTACAAGCCTGCTCCTTTTGAGGGCGTGCAGCCCCCCTCCAGGACAGACTCCTCAATCCTTGAGCAGCATTGGTCATTGATCAACAGCACCTCAGTCTTGTCTGGATTGAGTTTCAGTTTATTGGCACTCATCCATCCCATTACTGTCTCCACACACCCATTATGGACTTCCACAGACCCACCTGACTCAGATGTTATAGAGAAGTAGAGCTGGGTATCATCCACATATTGGTGGCACCTTACCCCAAATCCTGATAATCTCTCCCAGAGGTTTAATCTAACTATTAAACAGCATGGGAGACAAGATGGAACTCTGAAGTACCAGATAAATGCCACAGGGTCAAGCAGCAATCCCCCAGCACCACGTTCTGAAATTGACCAGTCAAGAGCAAAACCACCAAAACACAACACTCCCTACTCCCAACACAGTCATCTCTCCAGAAGGCTATCATAGTTGATAGTACAAACACTGCAGACAGGTCCAAGAGAATCAACAGATAAGTACATCCCATCACTCTCCTGGTGAAAATAACCCATGAGTGACCAAAGCTGTTTCTGATCCAGACCCACGCCTGAATCCAGATTGAAATGGGTCTAGATAACGTCTTCTCCAAGAGCCCCTGAAGCTGCATATCCACCACCCACTCAAGTGCTTTGCCCAAAAGGTGAACCAAAGATGAGCAGTGATCCAACTGGTAGCCTTCCTCAGGCCAGACTTGATCTAGCAGTTGCCTATAAGTCTTAAAAGGGTAAGCATGCATCTCATACGTAAATGCATACTGTTGTTTACACTATAATAGGAAAGGGTATTGTACACAAAGCAGGTGTGCATACAAATTGTTTACCCAACATATAATCAGAATAAGAATCATGCCCATAGGACTAAAAAATACCATGCATATAAAATTATTTCTTGCAAATCAAAATAGTTCAATTTCTGCAAAAGCTAAGGTACTGATCCTTGTTCTTACTTTACCTTTCAAGAAATTTATTACTTTTCCCCATTTCCCAGCATCGAATGGATGTAGCTTCTCCAAGCCCATAAATGTAATGTTGTAATCTGGAGAATACACAATGGGCCAGCATGTTGGTGGGATATCATGATATAGTTCTGTCTTGTGAGGCCTTATAGAAAAAAGAGCAACATTATTACAGAAGCAAAATATTGATTGAGGAAAATATATCCCATATAAATGCTTTAAAATTACAAAGTAACTTCGTTAGGAATTCAGATAAATGTTTATTTGTAGTTTGCCTCTTTAATTTATTTTCTTATGTTTTTGACCTCTAGAGTATCATACTTGGAAAAACTGTACCAGTCCATTCCTGAAAGTGGGGGGGGGGTGTTGGATAGGCAGCCACACCACCTCCACAGAGGGATAACATGATGAAAAATCTTTTGTCCCTTTCCTTAAATATAAGGATCTTGAGATACTGCCATTTTCTACACCAAGAATGCCTGTGGTATTATTTCCTCTGAAGTATTATTTGTCAAATCCTATTTTTGTAGATGATATTTTAACGATTCATCAGCATTTGCAGCTTTATTTCTGTAGTCTCATTTTATAAGCTTCCAGCAGCATTTCACTAAGTGAGAATCTAGTTCATTTATTTACTGGTCAAAGCAATTCTAATCAGAGTGGATAAAAATCAATTATTTAAAAAAATTAAATTGATTTTTTAATTTAAATTGTTTTTTTTAATTTAAATCAGATTTTTTAAATAAAATGCTTTTGAGGAAAAATCTATCTAAAGATAATTTAAATAGTTTTCTATTTAAGATACATTATAGACCAATGGTTATCATGAAATAAGGATTTGTTTTTAATTATGTAGCATGAGGCTGCATATACATGCAATGTTAAATTTTTTGGTAAATGATTTCCATCAATCCATTCACAGTGTCACGCTCTTTCAGAGGTTTGTGTAAGATTATTTAGGGCAATTTTTCTATGTAGAAGATATTATCATGGTTGCTTGGTTTTATAGTTCTCAAAACTGTGAAATTGTGTCTGCAGAGATAACATGCCTCTTTTTCACAGCAAAAATGTTATAAAATAAACATAGAGTTCAGAAAAAGACCTTAATCCCATTGTTCCTTTGCAAATCTATATAAACAGAATCAACCTCTTAAATGCTAAATTTCAAGACGTTCAATGAATAGAAGATTGTTTGGAGTGGAATAGATCTGTATGAGGAGCTAAGTGTAAGAAGGGGGGAACAAGTAGTAAAAATGAAAGTAAAAACTTTTTAGCAGAATACCCCACCAGTCTTGGGATCTTTGTGTGTAAAAGCCTGAGGTTATCATATTATTCTCTCCCTAGAGGAGAAAATCTATAATGGCAGCACGACGTAAAAAAGACCCAGTTTGGGAATATTTTAATGAAGTTCCTCTACCTATGGGTAAAACAGGCATGTGTGCAAAATGCAAACACTGCAACAAAGAAATGCAAGGCCTAGTGGCCCAAATGAAACTGGAAATAGTTCACCTCGCAATAATTTCATAATTATCTATCTATATATTCTAATACTATAACCAAATCAGTATTTTTTATATAAAACTAATCTGAAAAAATATTCTAAAAATGAAATTTTCATCTGGTTGTAAACAGGGTAGATAAAAATCAATGCTTTTTTGAAAAATAAAAATGATTTTTTAAAAAAATAAATCAGATTTTTAAAATTTAAATCAGATTTTAAAAAAATAAAATGCTTTTTTAGGAAAAATCTGTCTAAAGATAGGTGTTTTTTTTTTAATTTAAGATACATACAGAGTGGAATAGATCTGCCCAAGGAGCTCAGTGTGAGAAGGGAGGGGCAAGCAGTAAAAATGAAAGTGAAACCTTTTGAGCAGAATACTCCACAAGTCTTTATGTAAAAAAACATGATGTAAATCTAGTCTTACTGACTAGTGATTTAAAGCATGATTTAAATTAAATTGATTTAAATCAAATCTACCCTGGTTGTAAATATTAAGATTATAACAGCAATAATTAGTCTTTATGTAGAAAACCATAATTAAAATCTAGTCTAAGGCTGCAATCCTGAAAGGGGGAGGGGCGAATTGGTTTAGGCGTGACCCCACGCCAGTGTAAGTGCCCATTTATCTTGGGATAAGGGATACTTACAATGGCAGGGGGGCATTCATGCTGGCACCGTTAAGCCATGCCGGTGTGCGAGACTCCACCACCAGCGGCACTACACCAGCAGCAAAATCCTGGAAGTGGGAGCCCGCACCAGCATGTGTGGGCATCCCTGGGGTGTTCCAAAGGGTGGAGCTGAAGTCAGTCAGCTTTCTAACCCTTTTTTGCCCCGAGAATGATTCCTTGAGCAGCAGAGTTGCCATGCCACCTTTTTTGGTGGCGTAGCCTCACTGTTTGCTATGGGGGTATTTTATTTTTTATTTTTCAATCTGCTTTTATTTTATATTCAGCAGCCGGGAAGCCTGTGGAGGTGGATCTAACCCCCCCCCCTTAGGAATGCTGTTACTGACTAGTGATTTAAATCATGATTCAAATCTATCTGATTTAAATCAAGTCCACCCTGATCCTAATATTATACCATCTTGTGTTCTTTATGTTGGCTGCTACCAAAAAGGTACACTGAATTTAATGTAGACCTTATCTGTATTGTTGAATATGAGGAAGTATTTATGCTCAGATAACACTTCCTACAGTTGATTTCCCTTACTGTCCCTTTTTCCATTCCAACTGTTTCCATGTTGTTATGTGAAACATAATTTAAAGGTGGGTTAAAAAATGGTTTTTAAGCGTCATTTTATCTGGCATGATCCAATCTTATATGTGTAAGGCAAGAACATGGCTAACAGTCTGCACAACTGCACTCAAGGGCTAAAGTGCATAGTTTTGGTAATGCAGAGCCACTATTTCTGGCAGGAGCAACCTGAATATGAGTGACTACAGAGCATTGTACGGCCACAGCACATGTAACTACTTCTATCTAGCTCTGATATGGGCACAGCCTCAATATTATTGTTTCCATTATCACGAGGCAGGGCCAAATACATTACTTCCATCTAAATATCTCAGTGCCAAAAGGCTGAGGAAATAGCTATAAATCACATTATTAAATGAGGTGTTGGGTGTACTGGATCATAGTACAAATGGCCATTCCCAATAAAAACGATAATAAATGAGATCAAAGCCAAATGAAGGAAGTTTCCACATCCAAATATTGTTGCTGAAGTATCTGATGCCAAATACTTGTATTTGATTAGTCCTCACTGAATAACAGCTGTTTCTTTCTTTTAGCAAAATAAACTTCAAGACATGTTACCTTGTACAATACAAAGGCAAGAACTCTAATATCATTTCTATCATGTTCAATACCAGAGAAAAGGAGAACATAAAATATATTATGTATTCACATCTATCCCAGAAATTACTTCTTCCATATATCCATTGCATATACTCTCTCTTCATTTTAAATTTAAAAATCATAGGAGATACCTGATATTAAAGTTTATTTTACTGGATCAATATTAGAACACTGTTTCTAAAATGTTTAATTCTTAGCTAACTGCCATAAACAAATAAAATATGTTCAGAAAGACAAAGACAGTAATGAGCTTTAAAGTCCAGATGAGTCTTCTGTTGCTTATTTTGTTCAAATCAGAAGTATGGCATCATTCCACAACAGTTGGGTTTATTTTATCAATATTAGTATTTCTCATAGAAATGAAAGGAAGCTACACCTTTCATATTGGGGAAAGAGCTTTCATTTTCAGCATTTGTATAATCTAGCTATTACTTGTGACAACAACCTATTACAGTCATAAAATGAGAAAAGCTTAATAAGAATGCTTAAGGTCTCCAAGGTGACTGAACACTATTTCCTTTAAATAATCATTCTTCAAATGATTAAATTATAAAAACGAAGCAGAGAGATAGAGATTTAAATTATAAGATTAGTTGATGATGAGACACAACCCTGTACAAAAAGGTATTTTATTCACACAACTGGAACTAGACCTAGAAAAATGGTTTTAGATAAACCAAAGAAGCAGAAGAAATCTAAGATCTTTTGTATGCCATAGAAGCAGTTACATTTGATGACGTGCTCTCTAAAACCATATATGGATGCTAGCCTGCAGTGGAGACCACAAGTGATTTGTGAATACTGGACATGTTAAATTTAAAATGCAGGAAGCGAAGTGGTAGGAGAGCAGGAGGGCACATCAATGTGCACTATATGTTGAGCTGTTAGTTTGAACCAGGAAGACAACAGTAATGCATATTTGCAGCAGCCGCCAAACAGCAGCCTAGACCACCTGCTAAGCCAAAAGCTATGCAGCCCCAGGAAGCCAATAGGGCTGAATGCTTATACTGGTGATGAGTATACTAATAAATTAACACAACAGCAGTGCAGGGCCAGGCAAGCTGCTTCTGAACACTGCAAAGGGAATCAAAATTAGCAACAGAAATTAGCTGGAAGAGGGTCTAACATATGTGTTTGCAGATGATATAACAGATACTACACCTCAGGTTTCTCAATGCTTCTATTTTTCCACAACTTCAGGCATTTCTATTTTCAGTTGGACACAGCCATGGGGGGAGGGGATCCAGCTGGGTCAGCAGAGAAGAGTTTGAACCCCTTCCCCATAGTTTTCCTAATCTAAATTCACCCCTTCCCCCACTGGCAGGGTAAACAGCTGTTTCAAGAAGCATTAGTTTGATGAAACAAGATGGGAAGAATGGTTAACACACACACCCTCCCAGCACTGCTGCCCTGACCAGTTCACAGATATTTACACAACTACTTTCAAATAAAGCTCTCACATTTCATCTATTTCATTCGAGAGAGAAAACAAGAAAACGAGAATGAGAATGGAGGTCCACTTATGGTATGAGGGAAAGAAACCCGCAATGTGGGAGGGAGGATGCTTGCAATTCCCCAGAGTGGAATGAAAGTTCATGAGAGTAGAAGTGTTCTGGGACTGTAATGACAGCCCCCAGAATGGAGGGGGTGCTCTGGGTCAGTGGCTAACAGAGTGGGCAAAAGTGGGCAAGGCAGGGAATGGAAACATGTAGGTCAGGAAGGCAGCAGAACTGGACATTGGAACTGGAAGGGGGACAAGGGCAAGATTTATACTTGACAACAGAGGAGGTGGCTCACATCAATCTCATGAATTTGTAAGGAAACAGAGGAGCTGAAAGGCAGGATAATAATTGAAATGAAGCCATTTTAGCGATAAGAACAGTTGGTTTTTATATTTCTCTACACTTAAGGAAGAATCAAACCAGCTTACAATCACTTTCCCTTCTGTTAAGTCCACGTGGGGAGGACACACGACGTCGAGACCGAGTTCCAACAACAATGCTTTATTGTAGTGAAGAACAGAACTGGGGAACTGTGTAAACCGGCTCCGCTTATATGCCCCCTGGCCGCCTGCGGCCACTCCCCCCAATCCGTGATAGGTGGGAAACAACCCCCAGGTCGCCAATGGCGCGTCCCGGCTTAGGGTCAATGTGGCGCGCTGGCTAGGGCCAATGGCGCGTGCAGGGTTTAGGAGCCTTCGTTGGGGACTCAAGCTCCTAGGTTTTCCCCCTGCTTACTGGCCTAACTATATACATACAATACACCCCTCCCCCCTAAGTCCGAACAGTGCACGAGCACACATAGTCCTTTAGGTGACTTGGCCGCGACCGTGTGCGCTGGGAACGGCGTGGCGCTGGAACAGGGGTTGCCGGTCAATCCACGGGCGTGGGGCTGTCATCGCTCGCGGCGGCAGGGTCTTCCTCTGTCCCGTCTTTGGGCAGGGCGGTCGCGCTAATCGGTGGAGGACAGTCGGGCCGTGCAGGCTCCGGAGTCTCGGCGACGGCTTGTTCTGGGGTGCTAGGGAGCTGGGTAGGCTCTGGTGCGGCATTGTGGTTGGGCAAGTCTGCTGGGTGGCGGCGCAGTTGATTGATGTGCTGCCGCAAGACTCACCCGTCCGGGGTGGCGACTCTGTAGGAAACAGGGCCGGTCGCCTCCTGGACCGGGGCTGGGATCCAGGCTGGGCCCGCGCCATAGTTCCAAGCGTAGACCGGGTCTTCCTGTTCCACGGTCCTCGGCGCAGCGGGGCAGAGCCGGCAGGGCTTCTCCAAAGCAAGGTCAGGGTGCAGGCGGTCGAGTAGTAGTTTCGGCCAGCGACCCATTAAGAGTTCAGCGGGGCTTCAGCCCGTTGCGGAGTGGGGGGTGATGTGTTGCATCAGCAAGAAGTTTGCCAGCCATGCGTCCCAGTCTCCATGGACGATGCACCGCAACGCATCTTTGTTTGTTCGGACCATTAGCTCAGCCTGGCCGTTGGTGGAGGGGTGGAATGGCACCTAGGTCACATGGCGGATCAAGTTGTTTGCCATGAACTCCTGGAACTCGGCCGACGTGAACTGAGCCCCGTTGTCCGAGACAAGCATGTCTGGCAAGCCGTGGGTTGCGAAGAGCCGGCGCAGCTCTCGGATGACGGTTTGTGAAGTCATGGAGGCCACAGCCACAACTTCTAGCCATTTGGAGTAAGAGTCCACCACGACTAGAAACGTCTTGCCCTGGAATGGCCCCGTGAAGTCAATGTGGACGCGGGACCAGGGTGCGGGCATTGACTCCCATCGATGAACAGGAGCGTGTGGCATCTCGGGGCGGAACTCCTGGCAAGGCTGGCAACAGCTTACCCACGCTTCCACCGTGGCGTCGATGCCCGGCCACCAGACGTAGCTTCGTGCTAGCGCCTTCATCCGGACGATCTCCAGGTGGCTGGCATGTAGTGCCTCCAGGACTCGTGTGTGGAGTTTGAGTGGGACGACGACACGGCTTCCCCAGAGCAGGCACCCCTTGTGGATCGACAGTTCGTGCTGTCGGCTGGCGAAAGGCTTGAATTCTTCCCCCGGATGAGCCGCAGGCCACCCCTTCCTTACCCAGTTGAGGACACAGGCGAGGGTGCAATCCTTCGTGGTGTGTGCAGCGACGTCGGAGGCGTGCAGGGGAGGCTCCGGCAGGGACTCGATGAGCAGGACGTTGTACACTGGGGACGGGTCGGGTTCGGACCCCTCGAGTGGCAACCGACTGAGGGAATCCGTGTGGCCGATGGACTTCCCAGGGCGGTGCGAGAGGTGGAAGTCATATGCGTTCAAGAAGATGGACCAGCGGAGCATGCGAGGCGACAGGATCTGCGGTGTCTGCCGGTTTGGAACGAAGAGGCCCAGGAGTGGTTTGTGGTCGGTGACGATCTTGAACGGCCGGCCGTAAACGTAATCGTGAAATTTCTTTACACCGGCCACAACGGCGAGGGCCTCCCGGTCTATCTGGGCATAGTTGTGCTCCGCCGGGGACAGGGTCCCCGGTAGTTGAGGACCACGCTGATGCCGTAGGGCGAGGCATCGCAGGCCAGCACGACCGGCAGTCTTGGCGAAGCGGCAGACCTTGGCAATGTGGCCCACCTGCCGCAACCCCGGCACTCTGCGCTGCGAAAACAGCAAGTGCGACGGTCGTGAGGGTCTCCGCAGCTGGCGCACAGGCGATCCATTGGGCCCCGCCACCAGTGCCCCCGGGCAGCTATCTTGTGGGCCTCATCCTTGACATCCTTGTTGCTGGCGCTCTCGTAGTGGATGGGAGCCGGAGTAGACACGGTGACCCGGTCACCCAGACGGTCAGCCCGTGTGGAGGACTCAGCTGCCGTGGCTTCCTCAACAGCCGCCCTCAGAGAGACGTTCTTCGCGATGAGTCTGCGGCGCACCTTCTTGTTTCTCAGGCCGAAGACGAAGCGGTCAAGCAGAGTGCCATCGAGGTCCGGGGATTCGCAGAAACGGCCATCTGGCGGGGGGCTGCGAGGTACACGGCGGCGGACTCACCGGGCTCCTGGTCCCGCAGGTGGAACGGCAGGCGGCGAGCGAGCCGCGTGGGCTGGGGCGCGAAATGATTCCCCAGTGCAGCCGTAACATCCGGTAATGGCGTCTCACTCAGCTTTGCGGGAGCCAGTAGGGACTGGGCGAGCTGGAAGGTCCGCGGGACACACATGCTGAAGAAAAGCGAGCGCTTCTTGCCGGGATCCGTGATGTCGTTGGCTTCCAAGAAGAATGTCACCCGGTCGGCGTAGCTTTCCCATTCGCTGGGGCTGGCCGAGTCGAACGCTTCCATCGAGCCTCTGGTGGCCATTGTAGCGAGGTGTTGCGTCTCAGGTGTGTCGGGAGGATTTCAGCAAGGCGAGCCGGTCTGCCTACCGGGCACTGCGAGGTCGCGGAAGTTGTAGGTGACTTCAGTGAGAGTGATCTCAGCAGGACAGCAGGACTGCCTACCAGCCTTCGTCGCCACTGTTAAGTCCGCGTGGGGAGGACACACGAGGTCGAGACAGAGTTCCAACAACAACCCTTTATTGTAATGAAGAACAGAACTGGAGAACTGTGTAAACTGGCCCCGCTTATATGCCCCCCTGGCCGCCTGCAGCCACTCCCCCCCGATCCGTGATAGGGAGAAAACAACCCCCGGGTCACCAATGGCGCATCCCGGCTTAGGGCCAATGTGGCGCACTGGCTAGGGCCAATGGCACGTGCAGGGTTTAGGAGCCTTCGTCGGGGACTCAAGCTCCTAGGTTTTCCCCCTGCTTACCAGCCTAACTATATACATACATAACACCTTCCCCTCCCACAACAAACACCCTGTGAGGTAGGTGAGGCTGAGAGAGCTCAAACAGGGCTATGACTAGCCCAAGGTCACCCAGCTGGCTTCATGTGTAGGAGTGGGGAAACAATTCCAGTTCACCAGATTAGCATCCGCCGCTCATGTGGAGGAGTGGGGAATCAAACCCGGTTCTCCAGATTAGAGACCACGGTTCAAAACCACCACTATCAACCACTACACCACACTACACTACAGTTTCCAGAAGAATTAATTAAAATGTAAAGTATTTCATTCCACTCTACAGTTTGTGGTTCCAGATGAAGAGCCCTGACTCTACTTCCTGAAGCTGTCATTCCAAGTTGGGGGCTGTCATTCCAGTCCCAAAACACTGATTCTCTTCCTAGGGACTATTATTCCACTTTGGGAGCTGTCATTCAATTCTGAGAGCACAGATTGTATTGCTAAGGACCATCATTCCAGTCCGGGGGCTGTAATTTCAGTCCCAGAACACACTTCTACTACTCTCAGGAGCTGTCATTCCAGTCCCAGAACATTTCTGCTAGTTCCAGGGGCTGTCATTCCAGTCCCAGAGCCCAGATTGTATCGCTAGTGACTGTCCTTCCAGTCCCAGAACACTCTTCCATGGATTCTGCTGCACCTTCACTTCAGTATTTCTAGCTCCCTTTATATTTGTGACACAGTGAGAAACTGCAAAGCAGCTGATCTTTTGTTGGCTTGATATAATATATATGCATATCACGTGAGGACAAAGCACCTGTAAGCAACTGCAGCTGTTTCTATGTTGCCTTTGTTGCACCTAAACCCTATCAAGGGACCTGGCTGCACTTCTCAGCAGTTGTAGAAAAGCGTGAGCTGTGGCTCACGAAAGCTCATACCCTACCAGAAAATATTTTTGTTAGTCTTTAAGGTGCTACTGGACTCTTGCCCTTTTCTACTACTGCAGACAGACTAACACGGCTACCCACTGTGAATTATTCTCAGGAGTTGACAGTTCTGTATGGGGTCACTGGCTCTGACATGAGATGTCAACGTCGCTCAAACATCCTTATGTCACATGCTGTGGAGGTTTATGCGTAAGTGGCCGTCAAGGCTAGAAAAGGGGATAAACGAAGAGGGCCTGACGAGGCAGAGCAGGCAGGGAAAGTGCTCAGATGCAAAGCACTCTGCGCCGTTTCCTAGCCGCATCCCGCTCAGGGTGTGCGCGCTTTGACGTTGTTCCCTGAGGAGCATCAGTCGGGCAGAGGCAAGGCTCGCCCTCCTCACGCCCAGGTGAGAGACTGAGGAGTGAGCCAGCCACTCGGTCCCCGGCGGCGCCATTTCTGAGAAGGTGATGCAGCAGTGCTCCCTTCCATGTTATTTGGAACGCATCCCCTATTGATTCCACTTCCCTGCCTGCCACTGAACAAAAACTCTTGGCCTTGGCATTCTCTCGAGATGCAAACAAATCCACTTGGGGAAAACCCCACTGTACAAAATATTGGGACTAAAAATCGATCTTGCAGAACCCACTCGTGGTTCCCCACCCTTTCTTTACTCGGCCTCCATTCCTTCACCACCACCAAGCCGCTTATGCCGCCGGCTATTATAAAATGACCCAAAGAAGCCACACACACCCCAAACGCCACAGGGCATTTTGATAATCTCTTTTATTTATATATACATACATATATATACACACACACACACACACACACATATATATATACACACACACACATATATATATATAAATTTTTTAATTAATTTTTATAACATAACACAAAATACAAAAACAAATACAATAAAAAGAAATAACATTTAAAAAATACAAAAAAGTATCTTATACACTTATTCACACATTTATGATTAGAAAATTATATAATTATATAAATCAAAAAGGCATTTTGATAATCTCGAGTAAAGCACAAGGCCGGCCGCCCTGGGGGGGGATGTCTGTCATCACCACCTAAGAGCACTTCTAGGGGTCCCAGGGTCTGTCATCCCCACCCAAGAAGACTTCCGGGGGTCCCAGAAGCTTTCATTCCCCTTGGGGATCTGTCATCACCACCTCAGAACACTTCTGGGGGCCCCAGGGGCTTTCAATCCCCTTGGGGGTCTGTCATCCCCACCTCAGCACGGTTTAGAAACCTTACTGGGAAATCCATTCCACGTTTTCTTTGCATCCGTTTTTGTGCTGTAATGTCTTTCAAAGCAAGTCAACGGACACTCTCTTCTCCCATTATCTCCAATGGGCTGTGCAGCCTCTCCCATTGCTTCCAATGGGCTGACTTGTCATTCGTTTTAGTACATCCCCCCCTGGGGCCTTCCCAGAATGGCGCCTCTGACTCCTTGGCTTTCAAGGAGCCGCAACCTCCGCTCTGCGGGCCCTGCGGTGACCCCTCTGTGTCACTTCTACCTGCTGCCTGCCCGTCCGCCCCCTCAACCCCCCCCCCGGGCCCCACACGTAAGCGAACCGGGCTGCAGCCTCGCAGCGGCCTCTCCACGCCCCCCTTCTTCCCGGGGGCCGGGACTGGCCGGGCCCCAACCATCCCCGCCGCTTGTTACTCACATGACGCCCCTCACGGTGCCTCAAACGAACTCCTCACTTGTCGGGGAAACCATCTTCCCTTGCTAGTACTGAGCATGCGTGGCTGGCGGGCGCATGCGCAGAGGCATCACACGAAGCCGCCAGTCCTGGTCTTGCCCTCACTAGCGGAGTTGTCTTTCTCCGGGGAAGGAGGGGGCGGGGGCGATAGCTTGCTATTTCAAGATGGTCCGGATGGGAAATAAATAGCAATGTCAATCGTAGGACGTAGTAAACCGTACGGCTGAACTCGTCGGGAATGGGGCTTGGGCAGCGTCTAGCTTTTAGCAAGTGTTTTGCCTCCCATCATTTTGCTACTCCTTGGAATGCAGATCAAGCCTGCGAAAACGGAGAATGATTATTGGCTGAGTGAAACGAAAGACATGGCGTGGCTGGCGCAAGTCATTCTGCCGGCGCCCTGTGGTGAAGGTGGAAAAAGACAGCTACTCTTATGTCACGTGGCACTAGTGTTACAACGTTTAGTTAGCTAATCTGCTACATTAATTCGTTAAAATGTCACCCCCTTCTCCCTTTTGGGACACGTTATTATTCATGACATAAGTGCTTACATAAACCTTGGCAAATGCCGACTTGGCAGAGGAAACTCTTATTTTTCTCTCTCACACAGAAAAGAGCATATCTTCTAAGGTGGGGCCTGTTAGAAAAGCTGCCAACAAACTTTACAGAAGGGATCCCCAACTTGGTGGGGATGAACTACAAGGAATGATAGGATTGCCTATTTGAAACAATGGTAGAGGCTGGAAGACCGCTGAAGATAATGGGAGACAGGAATGCCAATTGACTTGCATTGACTCCATTGAAATACATTACAACACAAAAACAGCTGCAAAGAAAATGTGGAATGGATTTTTCATTAAGACCTCTTGGCCCAGACTGACCGCTCTCGGACTGGAATGACAGCCCCCAGAGAGGCATGACGGTCCCTAGTAATAGAATTAGTGCTCTGGCACTGGAATGACAGCCGTGGGGAAGAGAATCTGTGCTCTGGAACTGGAATGACAGTCGCCAGAGTAGAATGGCAGCCTCTGGGAGTAGTTATGGGACTGGAATGACAGCCCCCAGAGTGGAATGATGGTCCTTAGCAATACAATCTGTGCTTTGAGAATTGAATGACAGCTCCCAAAGTGGAATTATGGCTTCTGGGAGCAGGGTCAGGGCTCTTCAACTGGAATCACAAAATGCAGAGTGGAGTGAAATACTTTACATTTTAATTAATCCTTCTGGAAAGTGTGTAGTTATCGCCAAAGGGGCAGCATTTCAGTTATTATCCTGCCTGTCAGCTCCTCTGTTTCCTTACAAATTCATGAGGTTAATATGAGCCACCTCTTCTGTTGTCAAGTATAAATCTTGCCCTTGTCCCCCTTCCAGTTCCAGTGTCCAGTTCTACTGCCTTCCTGGCCTCCATGTTCCCATTATATGTCACACTCTGCCTGAGTTCCTTGTATACATTTGCCCACTCTGATGGCCACTGACCCAGAGCACCCCCTCCACTCTGGGGGCTGTCATTCTAGTCCCAGAACACTTCTTCTACTCTCAGGGGCTGTCATTCCACTCTGGGGGCTGTCATTCTATTGTTAGGGGCCATCATTGCAAGCTAGGGTCTGTCATTGGCTGTGCAGATTAAAAGGTATCCTGTTAAACAAAGGTTCTGCATGCAATGTTGAAGAGGTACTATTAGTTACATATAACCTTGCTCCCTATCATTTTGTGGTTGGCTCTGCCTCCTTCAGCAGCAATTTTGTGATTGTGCCCATCACCCTGTGTTAGAATTCCAAAAGTGCCCACAGGCTCAAGTTGGTTGGGGACCACTGCACTGTACCAATGGAAGTAGGTGTTAGAAAATATTGTTTATTCATATCTATATTTATTTATTTAAAATATGTCTATCTTGCCTTATCTCTGTAGATTCAAGGTGTCTAGCACAACAACAAGTTGCAGGAGTACCAAAATAAAATAACAGTCCATCAACAAGAGAAAACTCCACACGGGATAAAAACACATATGCAAAGTTATGCAGATTATATCAGCCTTTTTAAATCATACAGTTAACTATTTTTGTTTAACTGGGCCACAATTCAGATTGTTATTGTGCAGTTCATTTGGAGCAACAAAAATGGCCTTGCCATTCCTCTACTAACCTATCCACTTGTCCAAAGGGGGAGCTAGAGAAGTTTCTGCTTGAGATCCCCTGACAAAGCTTATCGCAAAACGCGTTGGGACTTAAACAGCCAAATAAACTACTCTCCTTTGCATTTTGTTCTTCTTCTTTTCTGCTACCTACTGGTGTGGCATTTTCCCCCATTCCTCATTAAAAAATGCATTACTTTGGTGAAAGTGATCCCTTTCCTTTTATGGTAGTAGTTGGCTCAGTGGTAGAGTATCTACTTGGCCTACAGATGGTCCTAGGTTCAATCCCCAGCATCTCCAATTAAAAGGATTGGGTAGTAGGTGATGTGAAAGACCTCTGCCTGCCAGTCTGAGTAGACAATACTGACCTTGATGAACTGATGGCCTGATTCAGTATAAGGCAGCTTTGTGTCTTCATGTCACCACCTCATGTGAACTGCCTTGGTCTTAAAAGAAACTAGTGAGTATATCATCATCTTCCTTTAACATCCCAGGCATCTGAGTGATGGTGAGGGGTATCTTTTATGGAAGAAGATATGCCACCTCTTTATTTATTTATTTAAATATTTATATCCCACCTTTCCTCATGGCTCAAGGTGGCTCTTTGCACTTATTTATTGTAAAATATAAATATATACTTGGAAGCAAATCCCTTCTGTAAAATATATATATAACATTGGACTGTAAGTGAATCAATACAGTTTTCACTTACAGTTCATAAGTATCTAAGGAGTACTGGATGTCCAGATTTTCAGTCGAGCACTTCACGTTCAGGCAAAAATCTTCCATGTATTTACTGACGTTATCTGAATTACCATATATACCATGGAAGTGCTAATCCAACTATTACATTATTGTATCACCTTTTTAAAAATGTAGGCCCACCTGAAAGGAAAAACAGCCACTCAGCTGTTTCATCCCTGAACCAATGGGAGTGGTGCTCCAGCATCCAATCACCTTGCAGAAGGAGGAGGGAATGTTGGAGGGAAGCACAGCTGCAGTCTTAGTTCAGGTCTGCCTCAGGGAGAGTGCAGTCATAGTTTTGGGTCTGCCTCAGCAAAAGAGCAGACAGCTTGAAGGGCACCTGTGCCTGGTAGTTGTTGGCTATACTAGAACAGTTAAGGAAATGCTAGTGGAATTTCCTCGCATCTATCACTTAATCCATTCAATGTGAATTATTACTGGTTCTGAATCAGCTGAGACACGATAGTCAAGTTAGATTACAAAAAGTACCACTTCTTAAGAGGTCTTTATTTAAAACATTCTTCCGAGCTAGCTTATGCTATCTGGTATAGGGGAGGGGGCTGTGGCACAGTGACAGTATATCTGCTTGGCATGCCGAAGGTCCCAGGCTCAAACCCCAGCATCTTTAGTTAAAGAGATCAGGCAGTAGGTGATGTGAACGACCTCTGACTGAACCCCTGAGAGCTTCTGCCAGTCAGAGTACACAATACTGACCTTGATAGACCAAGGGTCTAAGTCAGCATAAGGCAGCTTCATGTGTATGTAACACTATGTAACACTATGTAACAATATGTAACACTAGATACTGCCATGTCATATTCAATAGTTACAAAAAGCCTTATGAAACTGTTACATGATCAGAACACCTGCTGACAGGAAGGGAAGATCTTCAGCAAACCCAGGCCTTAGAGTGGACAAGATACACACAGAAGCCCCATTGTAGACCCAGTGAAGTAGGGCAGAGTAGAATAAGCTGCCCTCCCCTCTCAGCCCATTTCTCAAAGTAGGCTGGAACACTTAGTGAATGTAGACCATGAAAGTTTCTTGCACTGCCATCTTAAGCAGAGTTGCCCATTGACTTGAATTGATTTAGAAGTATGTAATTCTGTTTAGGATTGCACTGATAATCAATAACCTCTGCTCTTGGATTTTTACTTGTCTGTTTTTTTCTTCCAGACTAATAAAAGTAGGCTTTGAGAAAGGAAAAAAAAAATCTTGGCTTGATCCAGCTAAAATATAATCACCCATTAAGACCCATTGATTTCAATGGGAGAGACAAATCTCTCCTGTTAAAATCAATTGGACATAAAAGTGTTTAACTTTGAATGGATTGCTCCCGCTGTGCATGTGATTATGTTTTATTAACACTTGTTAGTTAAATTAATCATAACACTACTAGTTAATTATGCAAATTAATTAAAACATAGCAAACATTAAATTGAACGATGTGTAAAAAATGCCTTCAGAGATTAAGAAAGGAAAAATTAGAAAGGTTTATCAGAAACTCTTCTTTGCTCTTATCCTCTATTAGAGATAGAAACCGCAGCAATCAACAGGATGTTTTGGCACTCCTAGACAGGAGCAAGATGGCTCCTGGAGCTGGGATATAGTCATTCCTGTCTTTCCCATGATGCACTGCTGCCCCAATGGACTTAGCAAACTACAGGCAAAATCAAGGGGCGCTGCAAATGTACAGTGAGAGCTGCACCATCTCATCCTTGGGGTCTATGTCACTTCCCATCAGCACCCTACTATGTCTGAACCGAATAAAAAATTACACACTGGAAAGGTGAAGATGATTCTCAGGCTTACTTGTCAGTCATGACACTGGCGAGTATGTTCCAGGAGTGTTCCTTCATCCCACATGATCTTCTAATATCTATCCTAAATTATTTTTCAAGCCCTATCCTTATGCTTTGTAGGAGACATTTTGAATAGATGTTTATGGGATGGCTCTGGATGCTGTTTGACTCAGTGCTGTGAAGCCATTGTGACACGTTTACTTCCTACACAATGCTGTAACCATAAAGGGAAGATCAGGCCAACTGACCTGGTTACTTTCAATACTAGCATCAGCCTGTCTGGTAATGCTTCCATAAGAAGTAACTACATCAGCTGGTTTCAGAGGGTTGGTCTGCACTCTGCAGTAGAACAGCTAGATTTGAGTCCAGTAGCACTTTCAAGACCAACAAGATTTTTCGGGTATAAGCTTTCAAGAGTCAAAGCTTCTTTCATCAGCGACAAGCCTAGAAATTTACACTGACAGAAGGGATTTTAATCTGCAGAGTATGAATTCCTCATTTCCTCCTCCTGCTGAAGCCCAAAATGATGCTCCTGGGGGCATGGCACCACAAGGAACAGAATAAGGGGGAAAATTGGTAAAACAGCACTCCTCTTCATCTGCAGATATCTTCTATTACATCCAGCCCTTTTGTAAGAAGTGTGTGTTGTGTGTGTTAACTGCCATCAATTTGCTTCCAACTTATAGCAATTCCATGAATTAATGACCTCCAAAATGTCCTATTGTTAACAGCCTTGCTCAGGTCTTGCAAACTGAGGGCCGCAACTGCCTTGATTGAGTCAATCCATCTCATGTTGGGTCTTCATCTTTTCCGGCTGCCTTCAACTTTTCACACCATTGTCTTTTCCACTGACTCTTGGCTTCTCAGAAGGTGCCCAAAGTACGATAACCTCAGTTTAATCCTTTTAGCTTCTAGGGAGAGTTCAAGTTTGATTTGATCTACAACCCATTAATTTACCTTTTTGGTGATCCACTTTATCCTTAAAACTCTCATCCAACACCACATTTCAAATTAATCATCTTTCTTTTAATGTCCCTGGCTTGTTTTTATATGGCTTGTATTATTTTATATCAATAATTTATGATGATTTTATTTGTAAGTTGACTCAAGCAGGATTCTGGAGAGGTTACATAAAAATATCCCAAATAAATGAAATTGAGGAGGAGAGAACTGTGGATGCTACCCTGAGTGCCTTGTAGGAAAGCCTACAAAAACAAAAACAAAAAAACCAAAGATGTCACATAACAAACAAAAATGGAGAATAAGACTTGTTTTGAAGATTCGAGTTGATATAAAATGTTTGATCTCAGCTATGTATCATACTGTACTGCAGACAACAGTAGACAGCTATGACATGCTTATAAATGGATTTAGGCTTATCTATATAGTTCATATAGAAAACGTGTTTCAAATGGCATCAGTATATTTCCTCACCCCACCCCTGACCTTTGTTGATGTGGCTGTCAGTTGAATGTAACACATTTGTCCAATAATACAGAATTTTTGGTTGGATGTTCTGGTAGATATCAGCAAAGTTATTGATTGACGCCCCCCAAACCTTTGGGCACAAAATCACCGTTGCCAATAGTTGTTTACATGCATTCTACCTACAGCAGATTGCTATGTCTAGCCACTGGAAACAAGGATAACCCCCAGCAAAGGATCAGTAGCATACACAAAATCTGGAAAAATTAAAACACCAGGGGAGGATAGATACTGGACACCAGAAAAATGTTTTTAAAAGAAATATTTGTTCCCTGGCTATGCCACATAAAAACCTCTGATATAGCATTAGGACACAATACAGATGTTTGTCCCTATATTGACTAACTCCTCCTTATAGGCCCTGATGGGTTAAAAAAACTGATTGAGAGAAATTATCAAATATTTCTGCCTAAGGTTGGATCCAGCATTTCGGTTCTGCTAACTGTAGCACTTTCCCACATCTGCATGCCTTTCCCTGGTGCAAGAGGCTATTCGATTAGTGGAAGAGTATCCTGTGTCAGAAAATAACCTTGTGCTTGAAGAAGATGCTGCCATGAGTAGAATGGATCACAGGGATCCAAACACTGATCCTATCAGAAAACAATTTGTAGATTTTAAAGATGAGTTCCATTTCTGGATCCTCTGTTTAAGTTGTGTCTTTTGTGAAAAGATAAAAATCATATATGTGGCAGTAGTTACAGTTAGAGACTGTAAAAAGGTTTTGTACAATGTGTGTGTGTGTGTGTGTGTGTGAGTGAATATACTCACACCACTGTTTGAATTAATACTAACAGCTAAGGGAACGTTTTTTTCCCTCCTCTTTACTGAATCACTATTTCTCCATGGGTTTAGGAGGCAATATGCAGTCTTTTTGGTGAGATAATATATAGAGGTCCTTATTGTGCTATATTAAAAGGTTCTAGCCAATATCTATATTATATTTTACTTAAGTTGCCAAGACAGCATTCTTCTCTTCTGTACTAAAATTGCTGTGTAAAGCTATTGAAACCTTTATACAGCTACCAAATCCCATTTTGCTGAAAGGTTAAAAATTTCTGTACAGAGTAGATAGGTTGTGAAGTACTTCAGAATGATAGATGCTCTGTATCTTCATGCAGAGGCAAAAGCTAATGTTGCAGTTACCGAGCTCTTAACTGCATCTGTTCAAATACTTCCAAAGGAAGGCAAAGCTAGCTGCAACTGTGGGAAGAATAATGGGTGCAAGAAGCATAAGAAGAGATCTAGATCTACTTTTATAATTATATTTTAATGGCCAGTTTCTGTGAAGTGTTTGTTGATATTTCATGATGAACAATATTTTCTAATTTAGTACATATTCACCTTTTAATTGTGTTCGTGGAAACTATCTGCTTCAACTCAATCATCACTGAGATAGAAAATTGTTAACACCTTGGAGACACACACACACACACACACACACACACACACACAACTACTACTTTGAGCTAGGCAAGAAATGAAACATTGCAGATCTGTGAACAGCAGAGGGCAGTAAAGCCTGTAGACACTGGAGAACATTTGCGTAATGTGGATGCTGTTTCACATAGAGGACCACTTGATCCATATGGCACTACACTTGTTTGGCAGGTTTAAAAACAAATTTTGGTCATTTGTTTAAGGTGGGCAACCTTAGTGTGGTACATTCCTGAAAATGCCTGTAATCCACAACAGCAAAATCCTACAGGACAATATTCTCAACCTTTTGTATCTTACATCCCACCAATCGCTCTACCAAAGAACCTGGGTTCCACCATAATAGAAACAAAAAGCCCACCTTTTCCAAGGACATTTATATATTAACAGGCATTCTAATATTACTACTAGCATGCTGAAAGGTCCCAGATGGACAATCCATGGTAGGCAGGAGACAGCATGTCATACTTGTGGGTAGACATGGGGACTGATGGAAAGTGAACTATTAGTAACTATTATGAAAATTCTGCACCCCACCTAGACTACTTCTGAATCCCGCTAGTGGTATATGTACCATTGGTTCTGAATCTGTACCATTGGTTGAAAATCACTGCCTAGGAGGACAGAGACCTAACTCCAGTTCTCCTTATGACACCTAATGGAGCTCAATTAAATCCAAACATTAAGAGGATAAAGCTGCTGATATAATCCCCAAGAACTAGTTGGTTTAGCCCAATAGAGGTGGAGTCAGGGTAAGGAGTTTAGCAGTAGAGGAAGTAGTTGGTTGCTGGGGAGCTTGATAAGATTTTCTGGGCTCTTATCGACTTGTATAAGGTAACTGGAAAACATGGTATGTGAAAATGTATTACTAAAGGGGGATTAAATTTAGTTTAACTGGTATTAGTGTAGTAATCTTATTGCTATTAAAGGGCTGTATCTTTCAAGGTGTAGATGGCTGTCTGGTTACTGCATTGTCCTGTTTGTTGGGACTGAATCCTTTGGAAAGAGAAGTGGATGAAAAGAATCCTACACCTTGGTGAATTTGAAAAGTGGTACCTAACTCAGCACAAAGTTTCGCAAGCAAGAGCTAGTTGTTTAATTAAATTCAGAGATTGTTTGCTGCAGTTTTCTGTTCACTGCTATATTTATTCATTTGCTACATCAGTTTTGTTGTGTTGTTCTGTATGGTGGAAATGTAGAGTTAAAGAATTTTTAAAATTTTAAATCAACTTGTCCTGCAAGTTCTGTTTCTGAATTAACCACATAGAACCCACTCAGAAAGAGATTATTCTTGCACCTTCCTGTACTTAGAAATCATGACAAGGTGTATTGGCAGATCTGGCTTGGGGTGCCATCTTTTTCTTGTCCTTGCTCCTGGGCCATTAGTGGAGAGCCTAAAATGCAGAAATTAGTAGGTGAAGTTTTTATTGGCATGGAGATAGTGGAGTGAAATAATCATCTGCTAAATTTCTGTGTGTTTTTTTAAAGGAATGGGAGCAGGGCTGATAGACAAGTGACATGGTTAACTCTGAACCTTCTAAAAGTGGCTTCTATTACACATTTAACACAAGTATTTTTATTTATTTATTTACTTATTTATTAGTCATCCCACTCTATATCCCGGCCGGAGCTGGGCTCATAAAGGTAAAGGTCCCCTGTGCAAGCACCGGGTCATTCCTGACCCATGGGGTGACGTCACATCCCGACGTTTCCAAGGCAGACTTTGTTTGCAGGTGGTTTGCCAGTGCCTTCCCCAGTCATCTTCCCTTTACCCCCAGCAAGCTGGGTACTCATTTGACCGACCTTGGAAGGATGGAAGGCTGAGTCGACCTTGAGCCGGCTACCTGAAACCGACTTCCGTCAGGATCGAACTCAGGTCGTGAGCAGAGCTTTTGACTGCAGTACTGCAGCTTAACACTCTGCACCACGGGGCTCCTTAGCTGGGCTCATAGCAGCTACCAATCTTAAAACACACACACACACACACACACACATGTATAATATGAATTAAAACCAATCAAATACAATAAAATTATTATTAATCTATCACTTGGTGCTAAAATCACCTCAGGGATCTACAGCAAACCCGGGGCAAAGCAGTCAGACTCCCCAGTTGCACAGTATGAGATGTAAATTTAAGAAAGATGGGGCAGGGAGGCCAACTATGATAGATACTGTTGCTGACCCTGACCATAGGCCTGGCATTTCCCCAGCTATGGACAAGCTTCTGATTCCAGAGCAAAGGGCTCTCTTGTTGCTGGGCTGGGAATCTTCCTCCTGTGCAGTGGAGAATATCCTTCTGTGTTCTGCAACATAATGCAGGAGACATACCTCTTGAATTGCTATATCTTCTGACCTCACATAATAAAGTAATAGCCACTGCCCCCCCACTCACACTTTTTTGTTTGAAACCCTTTATATATACAGTTCTGCTTGCTGAGTGTAACACTCTGTGCTTCTGATGAAGTAGTCTCTGGATCATGAAAGCTTATTCCGAAATAACTTTGTGATGCTTCAAGATGCCACAAAACCCTTTCCTGTTGTGTCCTGCAAAAGGTAAGCATAACTGCCCCTCCTGAGTTTGACATCTGGAGAACTGTATTAATCACTATGTAGATGCTGTTTAGGCATTTTGGTAAAAATAATCTAAAGGGAGGAACACAAGGGTGTGATTCTGTCTTCCATATAACAACCAATGTAAAAGTATAGCCATGGATGCCATTTTAGAAAGTGAATGTGTGTGTGTGTTTCAAAGCCCTGCTAGTCTATTCCTAACTTCTTAAAACATTAGAATATTAGGTTTAAAATTGGACGATTTCAGCAGTGCAGCATTTTGAAATCAATGGGCTTAGATTGGAGTAACTCTGTATAGCATTGCACTGCTAATGTTTTTGTTTATCCCTGACACATGTTCACCAAAGAAGCAACTTCTTTGAGCACAGCTAATCAATAAAAGTACATCATAAACATTGGTCAGTGGCGGTATCTATCAGAACCAGTGATTGGAAAGCTTTACATATTCTTTGGCTAACAAAAATAATGCCCTACCATGACAGGCTCAGATAAATGGTTTCCAATTTAAAGCCTCTTTCTTTTGTGTTAATGTTTAGTTTTGATGGAAGCCTGGACTTCACCTTGGTATTTATCTAGCCACAGGGGGTAATTATCCCCTGAATACATTCTGTTCCTCTGACATTATCTTTTAATTAACATTTCTTTTTATGGTGGCCTTTTATGCCTATGCTTCAGAATGTAGCTCATTTATGGTGACTTATTTTTTAGTGATGATTACTTAATGCTGTTTGCTAATTAAGGGTAAATATTTATTTTAATTGTATGCTATATGTAGCTGCTACAATGCATATTGATGTTTTTACTCACAAAACTTGTTTCTAACCTTTGTTCAACAGGAAATCTCTTTTCCTTTATGCTATTTAATAATTACTACCAGATGTTGCCAGATTTTTTGCTGGCCCTGCTCTTGTGCCTATGCAAAAATTAAGCAGACAAATCATTTTTTATCACAAAGTGACAGCAAAAGTTTATTCTGAAAAAAAATGGTGCCGGTCTGTTCTTAAAGGTATAACAGTAACAGCAGGAATGGTTATAATGGTGTCATTCTTACTAAAGGGTGTTTTAAGCACCCTAAAAGGGGTCGCCATAAGTCGGCTGCGACTTGACGGCACTTTATACACACACATTAATTACATAGATGTCAACACAAGCATTTGCAAGATATTACCATAGAATTAAAATTTTAAAATCTGGTATTTGGAGTATAACCTGCCAAGATTTATGCATGGGACTTCTGTGGGACTCAAGCCTGAATAGCTAAGGTTGCAAACCTAAAAACACTTTCCTGGGAATAATCCCCTCTGAAAAGCATGGGACTTACTGCTGAGTAGACCTGCTCAGGCTTGCTCTTGTGGGCTCTGTTTCATATCGTGACTTTAAAATACAAGTTTTCAAGCAAGGATATCTCTTTAAATTTCTGCTACCATCTACTAAGAACAATTCTTTGTCATAGACCTGCTTCACTATTTATGTACTCTGTATGTAAGTAAAAAGTAAATAATCTTTTCTTATCAAGTGCTCAGTTGACTTCAGACTCCTGTTGAGGTAAAATCCATCTTGGGCAGGAGTTTTCCCAAATTATGCAGAGCCATTTCTTTCTTCCAGGATACATGGTAGCAAAGTCCCATTGAAGTTTTTGTTCATGTTCTGAGGCCCACCCAATTGAAGATCCTCAGTAGCTAGGATTACCCCCTTTCACCTGAGAAAGCTCCAGTTTTAAAGGCTTTTATCTGGTGCTGGGATCCTGAGAAAAATCCTCAGAATTCTGTTGCCTAACAGTCTCCCTTCCTGTGCTGTCCAAACGGATCTTGGCATTGGTTTTGGAGGCTGACATTCTGGGGGATTATGGCCCAGGCTAGCCTGATCTCGTCAGATCTCAGAAGCTAAGCAGGGTCAACCCTGGTTAGTATTCAGATGGGAGACCACCAAGGAATACCAGGGTTGCTGTGCAGAGGAAGGCACTGGCAAACCACCTCTGTTAGTCTCTTGCCATGAAACCCCCCCCCCAAAAAAAGAGGTCGCCATAAGTCGCCTGCGACTTGACGGCACTTTACACACACACACAACATCAGTGCCTAGGTGTTATTATGTGACACAGCTCAGGTTTTTATGGCCATTATGTAAACCATGGGGCTATCTCAGAGAATATTTGGTTCCACTAATACAGCCAGTGATATCCTCAACTTGGTGTTTTGTGCAAGGCATGAGTGACCTGCTCTGGGGATGGAGAAAATTAATATAATTCCATCAATATGTACAGATGAGATAACCTGGTCAAAATAACCTGCAGTCTTTCACCAGTTCTGGGCACCGCAATTTAAGAAAGATGTAGACAAGCTGGAATGTGTCCAGAGGAGGGCAACAAAGATGGTGAGGGGTCTGGAAGCCAAGTCCTAAGAGGAAAGGTTGAAGGAGCTGGTTATGTTTAGCCTGAAGAGGAGAACACTGAGAAGGAATATGATAACCATCTTCAAGTACTTGAAGGGCTGTCATATAGAGGAGGGTGCCGAGTTGTTTTCTGTTGCCCCAGAAGGTCGGACCAGAACCAACGGGTTGAAATTAAATCAAAAGAGTTTCAATCTAGACATTAGGAAGAATTTTCTAACAGAGCGCGGCGGTTCCTCAGTGGAACAGGCTTCCTCGGGAGGTGGTAAGCTCTCCTTTCCTGGAGGTTTTTAAGCAGAGGTTAAATAGCCATCTGTCAGCAATGCTGATTCTATGAGCTTAGGCAGCTCATGAGAGGGAGGGCATCTTGGCCATCTTCTGGACATGGAGTGGGGGTCACTGAGGGTGTAAGGGGGAGGTAGTTTGGAATTCCCTGCATTGTGCAGGGGGTTGGACTAGATGACCCTGGTGGTACCTTCCAACTGTATGATTCCATTATTCTATGATTCTAACCCACTTATCTCTACTTAGTGCAAACTCGAAGCAATTTACAATGTAAAAAAACACCAAGAAAACCATCAATTTTACACACACAAAAGCATGCACCAATCCACTTGCCACCAATAAATTAATCTACAGAGAGAGGGAAAGGGCAGGGGAGCAGATAGTAACAGCTCTGCCATTGACGGAAAGTCTCTTCCCCTGGCAGTTAAAAGTATATGTATAGAATGTTTTCTCCATACTTCTACTTAAAAGACTAAAAGGAGGTAAGGCGTTTCACAGGTGAGGCACCACCACTGACAAAGCCCTGCCTCTGATTGGCACATATCTTGCCCCAGCAAGTGATAAAGGACTTGGAAAGAAAATCTTAACTGGTAAATTGCATAGTGTAGGAAGAAATGGTTCTTCAAGTACCTTGGCCCGAAGCCATTTAGAGCCTTAAATATGCCAGTGAACATTGTAGACCATAAAGGGGTAGTGCAGTATTTTACAAATATACAGAAAGAGGCTATCATGGAATTCAAAGAAATCTTTTCTTTTTCCTAGTGGCTCCATAGATCTTTATTATATTGATCTCTGCAATATCTTTAATTAATGCTATTAGTGAAAAACATTTTGATAATGTGTTCTGCTTAAATCTTGTTTGATCCCAAATGCCTTTATCTCTTACAAGGGTGGTGTGACTGAGAACAGAAATCTATTTCCACAGTGTGGAGAAAATGTACAACTATTGATTTCTGTAGTCCAGCCATGCAAGAAAACCACTGTTCTTTTTATAGCATGGAAGCTGCTTTAATTTTTATATCTCATTGATGATCCCAGCTGTTGATAATATAAGGTTTAGATGCCTTTGAAAGATATATTACTCTTCTCATAGTCTCATTTTCCCCCCATGTGCAGCTCAGGTTTATGTCCCTTTTATGCTACTCATGTTGTTGTTGCTGCTGTTATTATTAGGGAGCCACTATAAAGCATGATAAAACACAAAACATCATAAAAAAATATTAAAATCCAGCATTAAAAAAGCCAGAGCACAAAACCACACAAAACATGGAGCAGTTTTTCAGGGGTCTCGGTCTAAAAAAACAGACTATAAAACAATGTTTTTCAATAAATAAATAAATAAACCTCTTAATTAAAAGCCTGTGTAAACAGAAATGTTTGGGTCTGGTGCTTCAAATAAAAATGTCGGAGCCAGGCGAGCCTCAAGAGGAAGGGCATTCCACAGGTTTCATGCCACCACTGAAAAAGTCCTGTGTCTGTTTGCCAGCCACCTCACCTCTGAAGGCAGGGGCACTCAGAGCAGGGCTTGTGAGGAGGATCTCAGATGGTGGACAGGACAGTATGGGTATTGTCAAGTACCCTGGTCCCAAGCCATTAAAGGCCTTGAAGGTAATAACCAGCATTTTGAACTGTGCCTGGAATTAGGTGAAGTTCATAATTTTAAAAGGTATCAGTCCCATTCTCTGATTCCTTGACAGTTAAGAATTGAAAAATAAGACGTTCAGTCTGTTTTAGCAAAACTCCATTACTCTTCTCATGCTTCACTTGATTGACAATTTTATAGCCATAATATAAAGCTGCCTGTTCATGGATGAAGAACCATTGGGTTCAGAAAATTATAAGATTCTGTATAATTCCTTAAAGTGTGTAATAAGAGTGCTCGTCTCAAGCTTGAATGCCTAAGTAGGAGAAATGCAGGGCAATATGTAAATAGGGGTGAAACGAGTAAAAATTCATTAAGTGCGTTCAGATCAGATGGGGATCTGCAAATGTTTTTTAGTGGCATGTGGCAAATTAACAACAGAAGGAAAAGGGAAAATGCTTAATGAGGCAAAATATAGATGGAACTGCTGTTGGTCCTTGCTTCTGCTCCTATTCCAAGAATTACATATGGGCTGTTTTAAAAATATATATATATAAAAAAGAAACCTACAAGGCTCCCAATAAAATATAACAGACTGACTGCCCTTTCCTATTCACTAAATGAGCAGTGCAATCTTAAACAGTTACACACTGCTAAGCCCATTGACTTCAAGAAGACACATATAATGGTGTTACCCTGCTCCTGTGAATTTCTGCCCAAATGCAAGTATGCGCCAGATCAGATGCTATTTCCTCTACAAGGACTATGTTTGTAAGTCCAGCTGTTAATGTTCAGTGCTCTCATAATCAGCGAGGTGCTAGCATTGTTCATTGGGATATCCCCATCTTCCCCACTACATAAGTACTGAAAAGTATTGCAAGCAATTTATTTAATTATTTGGACAAATTTCTCCAAGGAAATTGCCCAGTCTACGGCTCCAGTCCTATAAACATGTTCTTAGGAGTAAGTCCCATTGAATAAAATGGGACTTATTTCTGAGCAAGAACTGAGCAGCCAGACGAAGCTCACTCTGTCATTGACTTAGCTCTCTGACTGTTGTGACTGGGTTTTCTAATCCTAGAAAAGTTAAGGAAAGGCAGAGGGACTTCAGAAAGGGCAGGCAGATTGAGGTCAAGGATAGCAAGAATTGTAACGGTAATGTTCTACTAGAGCCACCCAATCCTCCCAAACCTTTGGCTAAGGGCCTCTAATGAGGTTGAAATGCTGCCATGTTGACATGCTGCCATGTTTTCTAAGTTTTAAGTGATGGTTATTGCATTTTCCTTCTTTAGCATGTATACAACTTCAATCCTAAAGCAAGGTCATAAGATGGTATGCGTCTTTTGGTAGCGTAAGTATTTAAGCTTCAGTATTTTTAACAATGCTTCAGTGTTTCCTACTTGTGTTTTTGTGATATTTGACCTCAAACAATAAAAAACAATGTTTCCTGAGAAATCCCGCTTTTCAAACATGGTTACAACCACTTGGAAAGCTGCAATCTGTGCTGACAAAAGATGCATAAATTGGACACTAATCAGATTATGAAATGAAAAATCAAATTTTCAAGAATGTTGGTATTATGACACAACCAATTAATACAAATATTAACAATCTGCATTTCCAGAAATCTTCATAGATGCTGTTATTCTGTCTGTTTTTTGTCTTGGTAGCACTGGGTCCTATTTGTCCACTATTCTATTTCCTACTTTGATAAACAGGCACAGGGCAAACATTTTGCTTGTGCCCTCTGGAACAAAAGTAGTGCTATAGACTAGAGCAGAAGAATAAAGACAGTGTATCGAAACATACAATAGGAAATATACTTGCAGGATGCACAGAAACATTTTCCTTCTAGTCTCTGGAAAACTAGGAAAGTGAGCAGGTTGGCAGTTTTGCCACAATCAAGAACAGGGAGGAGCTAAATGCTTTCTGTTGCTGAATAAAAGGCTATAACATTGAAAGTTTGGACAAAATCAAATGAGAGATGAAATATCTGTGAAGAAGAAGAATCAGAGATCTCTCTACAACTGAGATCAGTAGAGTTGCCAACCTCCAGGTATTTTGTTTACAGTACTGGTGACTCTTTCATACTGCAACCTCCAGGTACTAGCTGGAGATCTCCTGCTATTATAACTGATCTCCAGCCAATAAAGATCAGTTCACCTAAAGAAAATGGCCACTTTGGCAATTGGACTATGGCATTCAAGTCCCACCCTCCTCAGGCTCCACACCTAATACCCGCCAGCTGGTGGCAAAGAGGGACCTGGCCACCCTAGAGGCCAGAGATAAGGATAATTCTGTGAACTCTTGACATCTTTATGTAAAAACAGCCATAAGGGAGTCAGGGACCTTGTTTTTAGAACGTGAAAGGAGGAAAATACAAACAACTAGTTTCTTGTTCGGATATAAGCATGGTGATTATTCCGTATTTACGCCTGAACGTGTAGTGTACTGTCTTTTATAAACAAAAATGGAGTATATGGGTGAGGGAGTATATGGGTGAGGGTGCCCCTTCCATATAGGGTTGCCAACCTCCAGGTAGTAGCTGGAGATCTCCTGCTATTACAACTGATCTCCAGCCGATAGAGATCAGTTCACCTGGAGAAAATGGCCGCGTTGGCAATTGGACTCTATGGCACTGAAGTCCCTCCCCTCCCCAAACCTTGCCCTCCTTAGGCTCCACCCCAAAAACCTCCTGCCGGTGGCAAAGAGGGACCTGGCAACCCTACTTCCATACCTTATCTCACTGTGTTCAGTTGATTTCAATATTTTTCTTTCAGCCCTGCTCTGATGTTGGAAATCAACCAGGTTGAAAGAAAAATGCTGAAATCTACCTGAGGCAGTCAGGTAAGGTGTAAGGGCAGTGTTTATCTCCCCTTGCCAGCATGTTTTTGTTTTAAAAAAATAGTCTTACGTAATTAAATTAACAGGGCCCCAAGTATGGTAACTGGTTGGTTATTTAAATAACTTTTTTTTTTTATCTAGTGTGACATTAGTCAAGGCCTATGTGCTAAATTAGCAGTATCATTAAAGTAAAGTAAACATCTCTATCTTCCCACCCTACCCCTGGCCACTTGAGGATCCTGAAAAGGAGAAATAACTCAGGCTAATGTCACATGTACCTGTGTTTGCTCTGAAAGCTAGAATTGTGATTGCCTATCAAACTGGGACTCCTGTCTCCTATGTGACTGACAATTGACAGGAGTGATCCCTTAGAAAAGGTAACAGCCTCAGAGAACTTGATCCCAATTAGGCATAAAGCAAAAGAGATGAAATAAAATAAAATTACTGCCAGAAATGTATTTTCCGTTGAAACTAATGGATATGAAAAACCATGTACTAACTAAAGCCAATACCTTTAATACTGAACATGAGCTGTGCAGTCCTGAAGGGGAGGGCGGAGCTGCATAGGTGCTGGCGTGACCCCTGCGCCAGCGTCCGTGCCACTGGCGCCATCCAAAGTGTCACGGACACCAGCAGGGCAATTTACCCCTGCTCTGAAGAGCGACACAGCAGTGTGAGTCTCATGCACCGGTGCTGTCTCCCCAATAGTGTTTTTCCAGTGTGAGTGCTCACACCGGCATCCAGAGGTGTGTTCCCAGAGCATTCCCAGGGGCAGAGCTGCCTTTAGGCAACTTCCAAAAACCCTTTCACCCCAGGAATGCACCATTTTGCAAGTGTCGAGTTACAACTGCAAAATAGGTGGTGTAGCCCTGTGAAATTCAATGGGGGCGTTTCACAGGGATTTTTTTTTAAGTGGAGTTTTTTATTTTATTGACGGCCCGGGAAGCCTCTCAGGAGGCAGCACGGCTATGCCACTCCCGGCTGTCAACTAACAACCCCTTAGGATTGCACTGGTAGAATATGAATCGTTTTTTAAAACAAAAACAATTTCTTTGATATCCCTGGTGCTGACTGTTGCAGGTGGCATTGGCAAAGAAATGAAACTTTAAAAAGCCAGCATGGGCTGCCAAATGTATTTGGTGATACACACAAAAAGTTCTGCAAATTTAGGCTCCAAATGGACTTGAAAGTGCAGTTTCATATCTAAATTAGTATAGCAGCTTCCTCATCTCTTCTTATTAAGCCTCCCTAACTTCCGCCTTCAACTGTCTCTGTAAAAGCTACTTTCTAAGCATATCCTTTCCTGGATGAGCATTGTCTTATTTTCTTTTTAAAAAATGTATAATAAATACATTTAAATATAAATATAAGTTTTCACTTTCTACTACTTCCTCATTCCTTTAAAAAGGACTAATAACATTCTAGTAATTTTTAAATAGTGATCCACATCTCATTTCTATTGATGTGTACATTTTATTAATGCGTTGATGCTCAAGGCAATATATAAGTGAATCAATAGCCATACCACTGTTGATGCGTATACACATTATTTTTTATCAGGGAAGCTGGACGGCATTTGCTGCCTCCACTCTTGACTCTACATGTTTATGTGAACATTTAGGCTCTCCCTGCATGATACAACTGGAAATACACCTGTGCAAAGATAGCGTTATGTGAGTATGCTTGTATGTGCACATGCTTTATGTAGACAAGTGAGGAGCAAGGGCAGCACATATGATCCTGCTGAAGGACAGCACATATGATCCCGCTGGCCCCTCCCTTGCGTTCAAAGTAGCATGTATGCAAGGCTCACGCAACTCTTAAAACAATGATAAAACTGGCCACTAAGACAAAAGGTAGTCTCAGTTTTATATCAGTTTCCAAGCTTCAGAAAACAGAAAGGCCTGTGCATAAACTCTGACAGGCAGGTGATCTTGCAAGCCTCTATGGGTGCTCATGCACAGTAGTGCTGCCAGAAAGCCCTATGCTGGACAAGTTTTACTATCATACAAAGCAAGATGCAAGGCACCCTAACAGATCTTATGGGGAGCAGAGACATGACTGGATCAGTTCTTTGCTTCTAATAAGGTGTATCTATTTCTACTAACGGAGACAATTAAAGTACATTACCCCTAATCACAGAAAAAGTCATAGTCACTAGGGGAGGAGTATATTCAAGATCTTTTGTATATCATGGGAAGACTTGTGGGGACCTCACAGATTGTGAAGTGTAATTTTTCCAGTGTAATCTTTCATACTTTAGCAACTAAGAGTACAAAAAGACAACAAAAGGAAACAGAATACTTCAAACCAGTTTAAATATTTTTTCCCACTAAAGTATGGATATTTAATCTTTGAGGTTGGAAGGTTTGATATGTTTAAGTACTAAAAATGTACATTATTTTAAAATATCATTTGACAGGTTTGAAAACAAAAACTTTCTTATTAATAAGTATTATTTCAATATAATTAAACCTGAAGTAACTGACTGATTATGGTTCTCTCCGTTTTTAATATGAATTAATTTGAGCCCAGCAGCAGCACCAGTATTCAGACAAATAGCATTGTGTCCAAAGTTTGTTTTTAATAATCGAAATCTGCAAGCTATACTAGCAGTGAATTATGAACAAAGGGACAGGCAGCACAATCCTAAGGAGGGGATAGTTGCGGCGTGGCCAGCAGTACGAACAGGAAAATTCCCTGAATGCTGGTGAAACTGCTGTATGCAATTCCACGGGCTGCACAACCATTTTTTGTGGCGTAAGTCCACGCTGGCAAAAGGGGGTATTCCTGGGGTGAAAGGGCTCAGGGAGCTGAGTAATGTCAGCTCTGCCCCGAGGAACTCCCCCTTAGGCACTGGTGCGAGCCCCTGCCACCGCCGCTCCCCAGCACAAGGGGCCCAGTGCCACTGTAAATGCCCATTTAGACAGCACAAGTGGAATTTATGCCGCCGCCAGGGTCATGCCACCTTCACAGGATTGCGCCGTATGTTTGTCAATAGAAAGTAGTAGCCGGAAAAATATTTTTTATAAACCTAAAATACTTTCCACTGGGAGTCTGCCCGTGAATTCTTTTTACAACTGCAGAGGCTAAAACTACCATCTTATAATTAATTTTGTGAAATGAATGCATAAAGGACATGAAGTAAAAAAATCACAAAGAGAAGCCACATGCTACCAAGTAACTTTGAAACCTCATTTCCCCCTTCTCCATAAATTAGCAATTCAGATACTCATTTATATAGAGCAACTGTGCAATTATCTTTTAATCTGAATAATTTAAAATAAATTATATTGCTCGTTTTAGCATGTGATTAAAATTGTTGTGATAAACTGAATAAAGAAAAAAATAGTTCTTCTAGGTTGTTACATAGTATCAAGTGAAAATAAAAACCTTACTTCCAGCTTGTTTTATTTTTTGTTTGTTTTAATAGACAGGTGCCATCGGGGGTGCGGAGTGAGAGCTTAGCTGCAAACCTGTCATGTTCTAAACAGAACTTTTCTTCCAGTAAAAAGTTGACACTTTGGTTCTTGTATTCACAACAGAAGGGCAGGAAAGCTTTTCCTTTTCTGTGGGGAAGAACAGAGGATAGAGTATATTCTGTTCTATCAAGCAAAACTGAACATTTCCCCACCTCTTTCATCCCACCCCACAGAACAGGGTCAAGTTTTAAGATGCTAAAATAATCCTTCATAAAGAATGTCCATGTTTGGCAGCTATTTGGGGTAACATCTGACTTAGGTCTTTTATGCATGGGTACTTTCACTCATGTTCGCCTCCAGTCTGTCTCGGTTGTTCCTTGGAGTTATGCATGAGTTTTCTGCCCATTAGAGATGACCTTGCGACCAGCCCTCACAAATCCTGGGACTTCTCATTCCCCTATTAACCCAATTCTTCAGTCTCCCCTAAGATCATCCTGAGTAAAATCACCATGCATAAGACAAAGCACAAGACACACACAAGCACAAGAAGCTTGGGGGAATGATGTTTCTCTCACAGAAAGCACTACAGCCAATTACAAAGCAGTGTGTCAAGGGGCAGGGATTCAAATGTTTCCTGCTTCCTCAGAGTTCTTTCTGAGCAGAAGAAAGGTTTCTAAAAATTAGGCTTGGGTTTCTTCCCCTCCTCCCCAGTTCCTTTTAGAGAGCTCTGTGTTTTTAATACTTTTTAACACGGCAGTTGGGTTTCTGCGGGAGGGGGGTGTCTTTTCTTTCACAGTAAGCACTACAGCTAATTACAAAGCAGCGTTTCAAGGGACAAGGACTCAAATGCTTCCAATTTTGAGCTTGGAGACTGCTGGTACATAGATTCGCAACAGGAAAATGTGGGTCCAATGAGCAATGACCCTCAGGTAAAACTCCCATGCATAAACTACCTTACAGTGCTATCCTAAGTAAGTTGAAGTCAGTAAGTTGAACCCAGGTTCGAATCCCTACTCTGCCATGGAAACTTGCTAGGTGGTCTTGGGCCAGTCACACACTCTCAGCATCGACCCAGGTGAATATTTGGATGGGAGACTTCCAAGGAATCTAGGAGTGTGATGTGGAGGCAGGCAATGGCAAACCACCTCTGAATGTCCTTTGACTTGAAAACCCCATCAGAAATCACCAGACGTCAGTTGTGACTTGATGGCCAAAAAAAGAAGAGCACGAGCACACATACTAAATACCAAGTAAACATACTGCAGACCACAGTATTTAACAATTCTGGAACTAAACACACCTTAAGATTTCAAATATGGAAGAAATTTTCATAAAAGTACAAAGAATTTACTTCCTTCATTAGTGGTAGGTTCGGGGTGCTAGTCTATTTGCATATTCACTGACCACGGAGACTCCCAGAACCTATTTTGTTATATGTACAACCTGTAAACAGGACAGATCTGATCCTGACAAACTTGTGATCCTGACATTGGGCTTGATTCCTTTATTTGCTGGTTCATAGTTATGAGGTGCAGAGGGGGAATGATTACCCCCCCCCGTAAATATGTTGCTACCCCTGTAGCTAAGCTCTGAATATTTTTCCTCAGTTCAATGATTGTCTGAAGAATTAGATAAGTGGCTTTAAGCCTACAACATACATATTTAAAGATGATTCACTGGCTTACATTCTTGTTCAAAGAGAGAAATGCTTGAAGATAACGTATATGAGAAATTCCAAGCAAGATTTGACTTCCACTTCAATGAACATTCTATTCCCTGTCAACTATTCCCATGAAAGCCTTTCAATTGAATATAAAAAAATAGTTTCATTAAGAACCCAGATAGTTACAAAAGACAAGAATGAAAATAAAATTAGAAGATCCACAGTGATGGTCCCTTGTTAGCAATAATAAAAGAATATTTATGGAGTGATGATATCTTTCAGAGAACTGAACATTTTTGATAGCTCAGCAGAAATGCCTTTGGAAGCATATCAATAAATGAAATCAGGTATAAATAATAAAAGACAAGTTATAAGCTTCAGTTTAAACAGAACACATAAAATGGGAAGGTTGCAGACCAGGACAGTTTCCCCCTGAAGTGTCATTACAGCAGATAACAACAGATTGAAGCCATCTAACATAAGAGACATTGTGTAAATAAAGCATTAGAAGTAATACAAGCTGCTGGAATGTGAAAGTCCAGGAAGATAACATTTAGAGATGGAAGAGAGTTGTGTGTGTGTGTGTGTGTGTGTGTGTGTGTGTGTATGTATATAAAATCTGAAATGAAATGTATACTTGGAGGATGTGAAAAACATTTGAATGAATGTCACTAATAAATACTGATGCAATAGCTGTATATTTAGAAGCAAGTACAAATATTTCAGCAATGAACAGCTGAAACAATGTATTCCATAAAAAGAAGCCAAAATATTAAGATCACCAGTTCCACTGTTCCTTAAAAATGGTCTTCAGTGGTAACTCCTGTGAGCAAAGCAGCCTTAATCATAGGAGATTCTTCTGGTGCTATTTGTGACTGAACGGCACACATAGCTATGCTTAACCAAGGATGATCAGGACTGTGTGCAGTGATAACAAATGTGTTGAAGTCAACCAGCCCTTATTCATATGTCTACTCTACCATCTTTAAAGGTCTTTTGTGTAATAAAAATGCTAAAGTTTAGCCATTGCCATGTTTGCATTTACTAGAACCAACAATCCAATTTCCATCATGTATACCACATCGAATATTTTTGCAGGGAGGCCATCAACTCTGAACAGGGAGCACCGGCTGAAGTCATACAGTGTTTACTGTGATGTGAAAAATTATGGCCCATGTGAATCCACTGGGTGGGATATTTGGACCTCTAACTCATTTGTTGTATACTTCCCTGATGTACACAGTCCCACTTTTAAAAATATTAGGTCAGTTACATCTATTTCCATTTGCTTTCTTCCCTATACAGCAAAAGTTATCCCTGTACTGTTTTCTTAATGTCTTGCTGTGAAGCACTAGGAGTCCCTTGTCTGCAATCAAGCTCTCTAAAAAGTCAATAGCTTGTTCTTTATTCTGCTGACACTTTTCAATGCTGATATAATGAAGCCACAAGTTTTTATAAACATCAGCGGTACACATTTTCTGAATTCTCAAGATGCAAATTAAAATCCCTCAACTTTTCCATTTCCCCCTCCTTTTTCCTTTCTAGCATTTCAAACTTGTTCCCTCTGTTGCTGACCTGAAAGTCACCATTCTTCAAAAGCAACATCAAAGGGAGCCTCCAGTGAAAAATTACTGAATTAGAATCCCCTTTCCGCCTGCAGACTCTGACTCCCCCTCTCACGCTGTTTCTGGGACTTCCCTGTCCCCAAGAAGCAACATTTTAGGGATCATTTCCAATTACAGTGGGGTGGGGGCAAGGAAGTCACATTCCACTGACAAATCAATTTCCTCAGTGGAGATTTACTGTGGGATCCAGCTTAGTGAGGGAAATATGAAGCAACCTACAAACAGCTATAACACCGCTTCAGTAGACCAGTTTTCCTAAAGCGAGTGTAATTCACTGCGATATAAAAAAAATCACCCAAAGCCCAAATCAGTAGATTTTTAGGGTGTTTTTTTTAGAAAACACTTTTCTGTTTAGAGAAAGAAAGCCGTAAGTGCTAAGTGTACTTTGAGGGAATTGTTTACTAATATGTAGTTGACACTGATAACCTGCTAAAGGAACAAAGTTTTCTCTATGGACTCCATCCCGCAAAATGCAACAAGGGTGGCTTTTCATCCCAACATTTTTGCTTATCAAAGGAATGCAGGCACTGCAGCAGGTATTAGGAAAGATTTTTCTCTGCCTGAGACCATGGAGAGTTGCTGCTTCTGCCAGTCGAAGTAAACAATACCACTGAGCTAGATGGACCAATGATCTTACTTGGTATAAAGTAGCCTCACATGTTCTTTATTGTGAAACCCCATTTGTGCAGTTCTTTCTCCAGGGAGACCTGCCAATGCCTAACACAATTATTTCAGAATGCAAGTTAACACGGTTCTGTTTAAGCAGGGATCCAATTTGTTTTGACTTCATTTGAATCAATTTGAGCAGAATATTGTTATTTTATGACCTTTTATTATGATTTTGTTCTGGCGATGGTAGCTACTTTGAATTTCCAATGGAAAAGAAGAATATAAATTGAGGAAAATAAATAATATGCATAGATAGTGGTTTAATGGTATCACTGAGATGAAGTTTACAGGGATGGATATGCACAACTTTGTCGAAGGCTTTCATGGTCAGAGTTCATTGGTTCTTGTAGGTTATCCGGGCTGTGTAACCGTGGTCTTGGAATTTTCTTTCCTGACGTTTCGCCAGCAGCTGTGGCAGGCATCTTCAGAGAAGTAACACTGAGTAGTAACACAGTAACACAGTGTTACTACTCTGAAGATGCCTGCCACAGCTGCTGGCGAAATGTCAGGAAAGAAAATTCCAAGACCACGGTTACACAGCCCGGATAACCTACAAGTACCAATGCACAACTTTCTTTGCAAAGTATGCCACTGAAGGAAAATTGGTGCATACCAGTCTGAGCTGCGACACTTTTATACGTTCAGGATATGTGTGCCAGGCCTCAGTAAATTCACAGTGACATTAATATGGAGTAGCTTTCTTTCTTAAAAGTACATAAAGCAAAATAGTTTCTTTTCAATTACTACTTCATCATTTCCACAGCTGATGTAACTATCATTTTCACCCCATTATATTAGACTTCATCTCCATAATTTGGATTCTGAATAGCTTATACATACAACCTCTCAAGTTTGCAAGTATTTCTCAGCAGTGCTAAATGAGAGATTGATGGCAGCAATAAAACTGAATTGCACAAATTCTGCGTTACCTTTTTATGGTGTATTTTAACATTAGTGACAGAATGGAATCTTGAGTTTAAAGCAGCTGTTGTCAAACAACCAAGCCTGGTAGAGATCCACTGAATAAGTCTACTCTAGAATCAACAGAAAAATTAAATCATCAAGAATTTCTTTTCACAAAAGGAAATGGAAATTGGTTCTTGTAAGTTATCCGGGCTGTGTAACCGTGGTCTTGGTATTTCTTTCCTGATGTTTCGCCAGCAGCTGTGGCAGGCATCTTCAGAGGAGTAACACTGAAGGACAGTGTCAAGTGTGTCTCTCAGTGTCAAGTGTGTAGGAAGAGTAATATATAGTCATAAAGAGGTTGGGTTTGAGCTGAATCATTGTCCTGCAAAAAGTATCAAAGGTAATGTGCTAATCATTGTCCTGTAAGTATCAAGATAATGTGCTAATGAGGGTGTGGTATGTTAATATGGAACCATTGTATCCTGAAGTGATCTGTTAATGTGTGAAATCCAAAGCTAATCCATCAAATGAAGGTTTATTTCACTGGTCATATAAAAAAACATTACATCATAATAATAAGGCAAAAGTCCTACAGACACTTACTTGTAAGCTCTATTGAGCACAGTGACTTACTTCCCAGTAAACATGCAAGGCAACACCTTACACTTGTACACTAAAAAAAATTACTTATTCTGTGTTTTTGATACCTCTTAGGCACTGAATTGCTAAGACCACATTGCACTATCAATCATTCTGTAGACATTAATGCTTTGTTTAATGATATTTGGATAATGATGACCAGATCCATAACAGTTTTATTAAAAACAGATTGAGATTATGTCCACTAGACAACCAACATTAACCTGTGCTTTAAACAGATCAGTTATGAATTACTGAGGCTTCTAAGCTCCATTGCAAGGAGAGTACAGACTTCAGATATTCCAACACATGTAATGCATCTAGAGAACATGTCAAGGAACACTTGTGGATTACTGAAGTTTGCACCATTTCCAACCTGGAAAGAATCCTTTCTATTAGAAATGTAAAGGGGGATGGCCAAAATGGTCTTAAAATTGGGAAGAGTGGGAACTTCACATACATTATGGTCCCAATATCAATGGGACTATACTAGGACCATGTGGCACAGAGTTGGCACAGGAGGCCAGAAGAGACCCAACATAGTGGGCCAAAGGCAGCAGCTACTTAAGGACAGGATGGGGCACCCCCCTGGGATGGCAGAAACACAGTAGCCTCAGCAGGAGAGACTTTCCCTGCAAATCAGCTACAGAGCACCAGCAGCAGAGCAGGAGTTTTGCCAGCCTGAGGCTTCAGATGGTGGCGGGTCTGGCAGCGAGGGGTTCCGTCTAGCTCTGTGTAAAATCCAGCTGGGGTAAAGCAAGGCAAAGAAGGGGTTAATAGATGAACAGGGCTCAAACAAGAGGGGCAGGGCTGAGCTTGTTCAGCATAAGTGGAGGATGAAAAGGAAGATGTCAAAGGCAGAGAACCCAGTTGAGTGGCTGAAAAAAGAGGAAGAGGAGCTATGACCTTGGGCACAATAAGCTGCTTGGACTTGATCACGCCTGGGGGAACCAGCAAATGGCAGAGATACAGTTCAGCTCTTGAAGGCTTTAAAGGAGCAGAGTGGGTAGGTGAAGGGAACTCTCAAGAACAGATTGGTTAAAACAGACTTGATGCCACCTAAGAAACCTATCATCAATGTAAGGGGGCACTTTAAGTGTGGATCATGTTCCTCTTGTGTTTTCAGTTTGCCTATCAAGGAGATTAGTTCTTCAGCATCTAACTTTAAATTTATTTTAAAAGGATTTACTAATTGCCAGTCCCAGAATGTCATTTATGGAATTCTGTGTCCATGTTCTTTGATGTACATAGGGTCCATGTCCCGCCCCCTCAAATTACGCATAGGTGAACATAGGGCCAGGATTCGCGCAAAATTATTAGACGCACCACTTGTGTCACATTATCTTAATAAGGGTCACTCTGACACTGATTTATTTTTCTTTGTCATTTGGCAATATATTCCCAAACCCTTTGCCTCTCAAGACATAAAAAAGATATTACTCAGGAAGGAAATGTACTTTATACACCTGTTCAAAACATTGATGCCTACAGGTCTCAACACTGAATTTGATCTATCCTGTTTTTTATAAAGCCATGCAATTAATAAATATTTTTTAGCCTGATATACCTTTAAGATGAAACAGTAATCAGCAGCAGCTGTTACTTACCATGGCCCCTTGTCTAATGCTATTTAATTGTATGAGGTGTAGAACATAACACACTGACAGAACCTTACTTGGTCATCAAACAATGTATTAAGGTATGTGTGGGACCACACAATTATGTAATGCAATGTAATGATAAAAGTAACATTATTGTATAATGTGGGATTGTTACAATTTAGCAATGAGAATGTGTTACAGCATTAATTATACTATTGAACACCATTGTATAGTAAGAAATGTAGTATAAAAACAATATAAATGTATTTTTTCTTTACAGAGGTTTCATACCTGAATAACACAACGTGGGCAATTTCCCACAAAGAATTCAGATAAATATCCAAAAGGAAAGCCAACTTACTGATGAAGCACACGAAACGAGCACCAACCTAGGGTGTCGTTGAGTTGGACTTTACGTTGTTCTATTTTGTGGTGTTCTTGACCGGGAGAACTCCGGTATGACTTTTTGTTTTGAACTTTGATGCTCACAAGCCATACAGAATCCCTGACTTTTGGCTGCAGGAAGGCAGCAGCAGCATGATTTATACCTTGGTTTGTTTTTGAATTTCATTTGGACTCTCTAGCAGTTTACCCTTGAGTAACGGACTCTTTAACAGTTTACACTTGAGTAACTGATTCTGAAATTGAATGGTGTGACTGAACACTTTGTATTATCTTGTTTAAATGTTCATTTTGATTTCAATGTATATAGTGTTACTTAAATAAGGGAAACTTGCAACTGGCAATTGGTGAATATAATCTTATGTTTAAAAGCAGAGCCCTTGTGCTGATTTTTTGGTATAACCTCCAGGTAGTGGCTGGATATCTCCCATAATTACAGCTGATCTCCAGGCGACAGAGATCAGTTCACCTGGAGAAAATGGCTGCTTTGGGAGGTAAACTCTATGGTATTATACCCCATCGAAGTCCCTCCCCTCCCTAAAACCGACCCTCCTCAGGTTCCACCCCCAAAGTCTCCAGGTATTTCCCAACCTGGAGCTGGTAACCCTACTTAAAACTCTGCATCTGGAGTGGAAATAACAGTTAGAAAGGACCTGGCAGAAGGAAAGCAGGAGGTAGGGAAAAGGTTAGATGCTCTTCTCCATACACCTTTTTTCAGTTTTAAATCATTCGCTGCCAAAGCTGCTTTTCATAAGAAGTAATTAGCAGAGTATGACACAGTACCATTTGGTTATACTATTCTAAGCCCATTGACTTAGAAGTATATACCTATTTACAATGGACTTTAAATATGTGTTAGTGTGTGTTATAGAGGTTGCCCCTTACTCCTTGAACAAATATAAGTAGTGCTTTCAACCATCTTGAAAATATGAAATATAAGGTAATGTATCAGACTATGTATGGGTGTGAAAGTTGTACAATGAAGAAAGCTGACAGGAAGAAATATGATTAGTTTGAAATGTGGTGTTGGAGGAGAATTTTACTGATACTGTGGACCACCAAAAAGACAAATCAGTGGGTTCTAGATCAAATCAAGCCTGAACCCTCTCTAGAAGCTAAAATGACCAAATTGAGGCTATCTTATGTAAGTCACATTATGAAAAGACAAGACTCACTGGAAAAGGCAATCATGCTAGGAAAAGGTGAAGGCAGCAGGAAAAAAGAAAGACCCAACATGAGATGGATTGACTCTATAAAGCACTGGTTCCCAACCAGGGGTCCGTGGACCCCCAGGGGTCCGCGAGAACTAAATTAAGGTCCGCGAAACAAAGTTATAAACCCATAATAAATTAATATTTTCAATTAAAAGTTCTCTATTATAAAAATATATATTCAAATATTATTCTAAGTTTAATGTTTAACTAACAGTTATGATTAAAGATTATTTTCAGATTCTCAGAATTTTAATTTTGAACCTTGGGGTCCCTGCACCGAACAAAAAAGTCCTAGTGGTCCCTGGTCAAAAAAAGGTTGGGAACCACTGCTATAAAGGAAGCCATGGCCCTCAGTCTGCAAGATCTGAGCAAGGCTGTTATCGATAGGATGCTTTGGAGGACATTAATTCATAGGATCGCCATAGGTCAGAAACAACTTGACAGCACTTCACACACACACACATGCGCACCAGACTAGGGCCATAAAACGGCCTAAATTCAGAAACAATTGGAAACATCTGTTCAGAAGTAAGGTCCATGTTATGTTCTAGTGGGGCATGCTCCCTGGAAAGTGCTCTGAGGATTACAGCTGTAGTGACTCAAGTCAACTGTAATGCCTGCATGTCTGAAATGATCCTCATTCTGTTTTCCTCCCTAAATTAAATGAATTACAAAACTGGGTGTCTTTTGCAAAATATAGGAAAATACGAATGTAACTGACAGTATCTAATTGTATGGAGAGAAAGCAGGAAGCTTAAATGTTAATGCTGAGCCACTAATGTTACATTCAGTATCTGTTAAATCCTGTCTAACAGTTACTTTCTTGTGAGTTGGTTTTTCACCAGCAATTATTTCTTAGGGTCCCTAAACCTTTCTTCTAGACCACAGTCAATACTAAACCCAGCCTGGCTTTTTCTCCATTAGTGCTGCTTTTACTCAGTAAGGAATTTAGATGTGCCAGGAAAACAGGTAAATTTTCAAGTGGAGCAGAGGCAGGTTTAAGTTGACTGTATAATAGCTTTTATAAAAGCAGGTGATACACCTGTGCACAGATTAGGCAAAAAAAAAAAAAAAAAAAAGGAAGACAAATATTTGGTGACAGATACTTCTCTACAAATTAAGAATTATATCAAAATTAAATAATCTGGCCTTGAACACTTTTGGGGAAATAATGGCTTACTTTAAGATACTAAACGGTCTGTTGGCTAAAACATATGCAATACTAACAGAACTAGTGTGTAGAGCAAAGTAGCAGTTACATCTGATAGAAGAAATGACAAATCAAATCTGGGAGAAATTTATAAGGCGATAGGAAGGTAGGTAGCTAGAGCTATATAATTTCAAGTACCTCTGTTAATGTTGGCATAACAAAATAGAGGTTGAAGCTGTTCTATAGGTGGTATTATACCTCAGACAGGATTTGTAGGATGTCTAAAAATTGTACTGCTAAATGTTGACACGGTTTACAAATAAAGGGATGTTCCTCACATACATGGTGGAGTTACCCAGTTGTAAAGCAATACTGGCAAAATGTATGTAAAACAATTAATAAAATTGTGGTGTGTCAAGTGCCATGTCGCCCAACTAATTCTGTTTGGACAGAAAATCAAGAAAACGTTGTGCATTTTTTATTTCTGGCACAGAGCACATGAAGTCAAATCTGCAATGCGTGGCTGCCACTGGCGTCTCCACATTAACTGTATACATCACGCGACTGATGATTTAAGTTCTGATGACTTAAGTTCTGAGAATGACAACAGAACACCTCTGGTTGTCACTTATAGCTCCCAACTAAAACCAGTCCAATGTATTATTAAGGACCTACAACCAATGCTGGATTGTGACACTTCCCTCGCTAAAGCACTGGGGGGGGGGGCGTCCCTTTCTTGCTTACAGACAGCCGGCTAACCTAAAACAACTTCTCACCCATGATGATAAACTACTTAACAGGAACATGGACTCTGGCACCAGGCCTGCAACAAACCAAGGTGCCAACTTTACCCTCATATAGATTCTAGGAACATCATCTCTGGACCCACCAATGTCAGCCATACTATCTCAGGTTCATACTCCTGCTCATCTTCTAATGTGATTTATGCCATCACATGCCAGCAATGCCCTTCCACAATCTACATTGGACAAACAGGTCCGTTTCTTAGACAAAGATTAAATGGACATAAGTCTGACACCAGAAACCACAATATTCAAAAACCAGTGGGAGAACATTTCAACCTTCCAGGACATTCTGTTGCAGATTTAAGAGTAGCAGTTCTCTTACAAAGGAATTTCAAAGGGAGATTGGAAAGAGAAACTGCTGAATTACAGTTGATATTCAAACTAAAGTCAATGCATTTACCTGGGCTGAATAAAGCCCTTGCATTCATGGCTCATTACCAATGCTGATTTCTCCACACCCATCTCTCCCCTGGACATCACAGACTCTTCTGCAGACCACACCTCATCCCACCACGCCTGCTATTCACATGTACATACTGTTAACATTTACATACTAATGCTTGTCTGAATTCACTCTCCTCTACTTAAAGACAGATAGATTCACATTCTAGCTGTATCTGACGAAGTGAGCTGTGGCTCACGAAAGCACATACCCTGCCAGAAAATATTTTTGTTAGTCTTTAAGGTGCTACTGGACTCTTGCTCTTTTCTACTACTGCAGACTAACACGGCTACCCACTGTGGATTAAGTTCTTTTTGTAATTGATCCGTTGAGAAAGCGCGGCAACTATACAAAAAAATAAAATAAAAAAATTGGCCAGGAGACGCTGCAAGCGGAAGGAGAACAGGGGAACTCTTGCTGTCACCCCTTCTTCACGCTTCCTCTCCTGGACTCAGCGGTAAAGCGAAAGAAGCCCGAAGCCGCTTCAATTAGCGGTGTTGAAACAAAACACACGTCAATGTGCTTCCCCAGGGAGGCGTCCAGTGTCCCCAGCCGCCGCCACGTGACATCAGCGGCGCACCTGCTGCTGCTTCTCTCCCCCGCCTGGGGCAAAAGGCCTTCCTTCCTTCCTTCCGTCCGTCCCCTGAGGAGCGCTCCTTCCACGCCCCCCCCCACGCCCCCCGGAGTCCAGCCCTCGGCAGGGTCTCCGTCTGCGTTTTGCCCGCGCGGTGACGTCCCTCGAATAGCAGCTCGAGGCGGGTGATTCTTGTGCCGCGGCTGGTGCAGGCGCGCTGCCCTCAGCTTCCCTTTCCTCTGGCTCAGGCGCCGCTCGGAACCGGGTCAGCGGCAGGGCACCCCCAGTCCCAGCCGGACCCTGACCCCTGGACCCTGCCTTAATTGCAGGGATGGCGGCAGCAGCAGCCGCCCCTCCTGCTCCCCAGGGGTTGTTTTGGCTGCTTCTTCTCCTGCCGGTTTCCGTGGCGCCTTCCAAGCTGAGCATCCCCAAAGTGCTGCTGCCGTTTACTCCAAGCACCACCATCAACTTCACCCTGAAAGCGAGCGAGGGCTGCTACCGCTGGTGAGTGCGGACCGTTTGGTACGCGGGGCGCCGCCGAGGCGCGTGGCGCAGGTGTGGCAGCGCGCGGTGGCTCTGCCGCCTGCAACCCGTAGGTCGGGAAGCCAGGATGGCGTCCTGACGAAGAAGCCTTCTCCTCTTGCCCGACACGAGTAGTTTATGGAGGGTTGCTCGCATAGCCTGGACAACTTCTTTTTTGGCCGCCCCTCCGCCCCCGGTTGTCTTTTCCACACGTGCTCGTGCCAGGCCATTTTGGAAACGGAAATGAACAGCCTGCAAGAAACGTGCCATACAGCCTATGCTGTGCAGAGTTAAATGCTGTTCCTAGGATCAGGTTCTTTTGTATGGACTGGACCTGAAAAGTCATCCTCTCCACTCAAGAATCCTGAATGAACTGTTAAGTTTTGTACCGTTCTCGCCGTTAGCCAAAGGCAATAATAGTACCATGCCAAGCAGCCTCGTATTGGTGGCAAACATCCCACTGATATCAGGGTGACAGTGGACATCGGTGTGTGTTTTAAATAAAATCCCACTTTGAGCAGTCCCTGAAGTTTCTTGGAAACAATCAGTTTTTCATAACCTGAGAGGAAAACTGAAGGTCCATGAGCAAAGAGGGACTTGGGAGTTGCAAAATAGTTGGCATCTGTTACCTTCCAATCCTTTTTTATAACTCTTCCTGTTGCATGGCCATGCTGTTGAATTTAGAGGCACAGGGCAAACCATGACAAGAGAACGTTAATATAAATTAGGTAGCAACAGGGTTGATTCTTCCTTGTGAATATTAACTTTTTAAGTAAAGTGTTTAAAAGCTTGAAATTTCAGTACAAACTTATTTATTTAGGAGACTTCTGTTACCTTTTATTATACATAGGGTATGCATTTAGTAATTAATCAAATTAATTATTAGAGAACACTCCTGATTATTTTATTGATTCTGCTCATACCCAATAAATGGAGACAATTTTATTTCCAAGTACCTATTGCTTGGAAATAAAACCAGTGGGAGAACATTTCAACCTTCCAGGACATTCTGTTGCAGATTTAAGAGTAGCAGTTCTCTTACAAAGGAATTTCAGAGATTTTTTTTATTATCTCTCTTTACCTCTTCACACTCACCCTCATTCTTGAAGCACACCAGTAATAGAACATATAATGACATTTCTAAACATTTGAATTTTTGCCTTCATAAAGTTTTAATTAACTTTTTTTACTATCATCTTTATCCTAAATGTATGAATATTCCATTGATTTCAATGGAGATTGCTTGGCATAAGTGTGCTCAGGGTAAAGCTGAATAGCACAGTTCTAAGCATGTATATTCAAACCATCCATTTAGTTCACAGGAACTTATTCCCTGTATATGAAAAATACTTTATTCCAAATCCAGACCACGCTTGGATCATGATTTCATCTAGCTCAGTATGGTCTACTCTGATTGGCAGTGGTTCTCTAGGGTACCAGGCAGATAGAGATTTTTCCTAGTATTTGCTACCTGAGACCATTTAACAGAAGAAACTGGGGATTGAGTCTGGGACCTTCTAAATGCAGAGCATATGTCCATACACTAAACTCCAGGTCCTCCTGTAATTTCCAGAGACATAGAATCTCCATAGGGAGGTCAAAGGCAATCTTGAACTCCAGACTCTGCATCAGAAGCCTTAAACTCCAAGCACTTGCTAGCTTGAAGGACTATTGTGTGTTTAGGATTACAGCAAATAATGAACCTGGCTGGGAAGTTCTGATAGCATGTCGACTGCACTTTGAGTGTAATTAGCAGACTTGTAATTTTAATTACCATTTGAAAATATAAAACTAGAGCATCAGTAGTTTACAGATACCACATGTGAAAAATGCAGGCATTATTTGAGGGCATATACATGTGTACATTATCGCATAATCCAGAATGTGCATGAGAACTGGGTATCTATAGCTACGTTCCTTCACCACATTTCTTTCTGTTTGTCATGAGAGGTGTATGAGGCAGGGATTTGGCCAATATGGTAATTGTGAGAAATTGTGATCATCTGTAAAAAGTAATGCATTTAGTAACCAGGCAATGGAAAAAAATTGCCCCCCCTTTTTTCTGGCTGCCCATAGGCCACAATGACTAATGGGTTATCGGTGGGCGGGCTATTAAAACATTTTGCTGGCTAATAACTTTGTGGACATATGTGGAAAGTGGTGTAATTGGCCTGGCTATGGGCCATTCCTTACAATCACAAGCTGGCGAAAAAATAACTTTGTTCTACAAAGTCACCATTTGATCATGTTTAGTGAGTACAGAAAGCATGAAATTAATTGATTTAAGACTAGTATTAAACTGTAATGATATGGCTATTTTAACTGGAGGGGGTAAAAATTATCCTAATATCATTCAGAGCGGGATCTAAAGGTGGAAGCCACTTCTGATCACACAAGGGGGTGGTCCGTGATTTCTGTGTGTGTGTGTAAAGTGCCTTCAAGTCGCAGCCGACTTACGGCGACCCCTTTTGGGGTTTTCATGGTAAGAGACTAACAGAGCTGGTTTGCTAGTGCCTTCCTCTGCACAGCAACCCTGGTATTCCTTGGTGGTCTCCCATCCAAATACTAACCAGGGCTGACCCTGCTTAGCTTCTGAGATCTGACGAGATCAGGCTAGCCTGGGCCATCCAGGTCAGGGCTACAGAGTTCCTATTCAAGCTTTAGCACCCCATTTCCTAATTGTATCCTTGAAGACTAGCTTTTTGGGTGATATGGGAGTCTTCAAACCAGAGGGGAGATGGGATAGATCTGTTCCACAAGTAGAACTTTATTTGTGGTTCTGTGGATCCAACTTAACCCTTACAGTATGCTCTAATATTTTGGTTCCCAAACTTTTTAATTTTTTTTCCATTTACAGCCTGTTAACATGGTTCAGCTGAGCCCTTCCCCAATAGCTTACATACAAATAACATACCAATCACGTAGTCCTAAACAGAGTATACTCTGCCAAATTCATTGAAGTCAGTGGACTTAAAAGAGTGTAACTCAGTTTAGGATTGCATTGTATAATGGCTTAAGGGAAGTTAAAGCATTGTATCCTAATAAAATTGTGAAAATTATGCAGGTAAGTACATGTAATATATCAATAAACTGAAGCTATCACATATTTCTATGTTATAGTTTTGCCTTGATGTTTGTTGCTTCTTGCTTTGGTATTTTGCTTATGAGTGTTTGATAGGATTTCCTAAAAGGCTTTTTAAAACAACTACATAGAAAAAACCAGGAAGCAGTATTGCATCAAATGTGTTTATTCTTGTACTATATGCAGAAAAGAAACAGGAAGTCGCTTTTTCAGTTAAAACTGAAATATTGTTGGTTACAGTTTCATCAAGAATGATTAAGGCAGCAAAAGTTGACTTCATTAATGTTTTTCTGTTATAATTTTGTTACGCAGTGTCTGGCAACAGACTTAGTTGAGCTAATAAGAGAATTTGCAACACACATCTCCAGTGGGACTGCATCCACTGTACATAAGACAAACTGATATGCTATTCATACCTACCTTAATGTATGTAGAGTACACGCTTACTTGAAAGTCACATTCCCCCTTCCTGATGCACATTTTCAGTTTGAACCTGGCATGCAGCCTCTCCGTTTCTGATGAGTACGTGAATTTGGCCCGTAATGTTGAACTTCACTCACATAGGCCCTATTTAAATATTACATTCAGTGCACTGATCAAAGGGGACACCAGATGGGTGAGAATGGGCAGCAGTGTGTTCCTGCTTCCTCATTGTGTACATATGCTACTCCTATTAATGATTGGAGTACAATGGAGATCTAATTCAACCTCTGTTCTGTTGGTTAGAAAATATAAGTTACCAAGTCACTGTTATCAGGCATCACAATCAAAGGTACTCTTCACTTGAACCATTGCTTCTGTTGTTGCTGCCAATAATCATTAAATTTATATTCAAAATTTAAGTTTGTTTATGGAGACTTTGACCTAGGTTAGTAAACATAGCCAGCAAGGTGTAGTGGTTAAGGGCAGCGGACTCCAATCTGGAGAACTGGGTTCAATTCCCCACTCTACATGAAGCCTGCTGGGTGACCTTTGGCCAGTCACAGTTCTCTCAGAACTCTCTCAGCCGAGGCAGAGGCAGGCAATGGCAAACCACCTCTTGAAAACCCTACGGGGTCTCTCACAAGTCAGTTGTGACTTGACTGCACTTTACACATACACAAACAGAATAAATATTATTTAATATTTTTACTGCTTGTGCTTTTTAGTATATGATAGTGTGCTTTCATCAACCCGGAGATGCCCACTGACCATAAGAATAAAATATAGACAGCACAAAGAGTGAATGTGTCAAAAAAGAGTTTAGAAGGATTTTACAAAGACATTTATAAGCACACCCAAGGGGGCTATTTGTGTGGTTGGCATCTTATTTATTTTTGGTACTTTGCTTGGCTAGTAAGAACTCATTTATATCAATGGACATTTTTGGTGATTCCCAAAATATCAGCAATTTATTTTATGCCCATTGCACCTGCATCTTTTCATTCTCAAATTAAGCAAACTAACACTTTGCAGTTCAGGGTTTAAAGTGCACTTTCAAATGGCAGTTTTGTTTTCAGCATTAGATTTGCTTTCTGAAACACAGACAGGATGTGTGAGTGGTACATCTTTTGGTATGTGAGAGAGTATTTGGAGGAAGTTGCAGTATTCTGTGTTTTGGCCTTCCTAATCTGGGTTTTAATCTGTGCTTTAATGTGTGTTTGCTCAAGAGCAAATTGAGCTGGCACATGAGTGAAGCAAATGTAGAGAGTCTGGGTAGTTAAACAGTGCAAGTTGCGTATATCTACACAACACCCTTAAAATCAGTTTTCTTTCCATTTAACTAGCATGTGTTCACTTATAGTAGACTGTGAACTATAGTTTCCATTTAACTAGCATGTGTTCACTTATAGTAGACTGTGAACTATAGTTTGGCAAAATGCTAAAAAAAATCTGTGTTGGGTGTCCCTTATCCACCCCTCACAAAGCAACAGTGTCACTTGTTTAAAACATGTAAATATATCAGTGTCTCATGCTTATTTATTTCCTACATTTTTTTCATCACAGAGGCCGAATGTACAGTGTTCTCTGGTCTCCTATTGAGGCATTAACCAGACCCACATCAGTTTAGCTTCAGCAAGTTTGGTGTGTCATGTTTCCTCATACTTTACTATGAAACAAAGAGAAGGTATAGATGTTGGCACGTGTAAGAGCATTCAGACAGTAGTATAGTCTATCACATTTCCATCTTGCTCTGTGTGGTTTTACAGGAGATTTATTGCTCTTGTATCTGACTATACCCTTTCAGTTGCTGACTTGTCTTTTACTGAATGCTGGGTAGAATCCACAGGTCATTAGTTACTGTGCAATTGAATTTTCCCATGAGGACAGGAGAATCCATGAAGTGAAGATTATGGTAGTACAATATCAAATGATGGGTGGATCTAGTCCTGGGGTCAGCTGCTGCTTTCAGAGCAGATCATAGGGCTTTGTGTCGAAATGTCTTTCAGCCAAGCCAGTGTAGCTTCAGGTATCTCCATGGGAAAGGGTCAGTTTGAAGATATGTATCTGAAATGCAAAGAAGGAAAGGGGTTTGAAGTTGTATAGGTGGTTTTCTTAAATGTTTTTTGAGATATTAAAATTTTAGCATGAAAATGCTTTACTAGGGATCATTGGCTTATGGTCCAATTCATGCTCATATGCTTAAGAAAAAGCTTGAATAGAACTCTGTTCCAATAGTCCAGAAGAGGGAAGATTTTGGGCAAATAGAAGATTTGATGCCGGGGGAAAGTCAATAGCATTCTCCTTTCCCATCCAGAGCAAGGGTGCAGAAGGAGGAGAAGAAGGAGAGGTGGATGGGAAAGGGAACTGATTCTGTCATGTTTGCATCCAGAGCGAAAATGCATTTATGAGCGTACCACTTTTACACAAAAGAAAAAGCTGCTGTAGTGGCTTTAAAGGGAAGGGTGAGAATGTGATTACTGGAGCACTGGGAAAGTAGCAGAGGTTGCTTGGAGAGATATCGTTCACTCCCAAGAGGCTATTGCTTACCACTGTCATAGTTCAGAAAAGGAAGATTGATTCAGAAGATAATCCAACAATGATCCTGATATTCAAGTGGTAACAATCTTACATTCTTTGCAAATGTAAGGTAGCCAGCAAAGGTTAACTTGTTACTGAGGTAAATATACATTTGTACTCACTGAGGGTGTCAGAAATCGTGTACACATGATGTTGTAGGCAATGCACATATACTTGGACTGAGCATGCTGACCCTATCTCCTGTCTACATCTGTTTAATGCACTGTGGGCATAACAGCTATGCTAATGCAGACTGTGCATGCTCAGAAAACAGCAGGAGAGGCTCTTAGTTCTGCTCCACTTCTAAACAATGTATTCTGTACCTGCATATTTTGTGTGTAAAGGGTTTGACAAACATTCTAAAATGTGATTAAAAGCGTTTGAACAAACGTTTGCTGAACAAATCTCTAGTAATTGATCAGGAAAAAGGATGTGTGCTTCTATTTATCCTGACCTTCACTGTGAATATATAAAGCAAGTCAGACCATTGATTCTTCATAGCCCTGCTACCTGAATATGCCAATAACCTCTGTGGATAAGCCTTAAATTCTGTAAGAAGCCACACAGGTGCTGGGGGCTTGAATCCCAAGGTTTGCATCTAGTGTTTCTGAACTGGACTTTTAACACAGGATCTGAGCTTGGAAGTTTAGTGAGGAAGGTCAAGGAGAAGGAGGAGAGAACCCTTGTAGTCTGAGTTTCCTGGATAAGGACATACAAGCTCTACATTGGCATGGAGGGCACTGTACCACATTATCTCTCTTGCTATGGAAAACTGCACAGATTCCAGTAAGTACCCAGTTTTAACCTTAAAACACCCTTTAAGCAACCAGTTATGAAGGTGGAAAGTCAGTAGAGGAGTGGGGCCTACCCATTGTTCTGTATGATTATTTGCCGACTGGGCAGAAATTGTGAGTGTGTGCTCAATGCATGAAACTTGTGGTTCTCAGGGAACAAGTTTGTTCTCTTGAGGTTAGGGTTGCTGACCTGGAGAAGCTGTATGAGAGAGAGAGGTAAGTGGACAAGATCTTCAGGGTCCTACTAGAACAGTCCCACTCCTGTGTTGACCACTCTTTTGCTGTCATGGAGATTGAGGGTCTTGAGGTTAAAGAACATCAGGTTGAGGAGGAGGGACATGATCCTTTAGATGGGACCTCTTCCTTGTATGATGGACTAATATCCTCTCATATTGAGGGTACCCCTCTAGGGTTAGGGCAAAGTGGGCTTTGGGTAGTGAATGATTCAGTAAGGATTAGAGATCCTGGTAACAATTGAGCTGTAGCATTCTGCACCAATTTGAGTCTCCAAGTTGACTTTGAGGAGAGTCCAATGCAGTGTGCATTATACTAGTCTCAATGTTACTGTGGCATGAATCCAGGTGGCCACATTGGCACAGTTAAGGTAGGGGGCCATGTTCTGGGCTAAAGTAAGTTGATATAAAGCATTTTTGCAGTTGTGTTAACTTGCTTCTTCAGCAGTAATGTTGGATCCAGTACAATTCCTAATCTTTTGAATCAACGAGGGTCAGATATTGCGAGCATATTGATGATAGCCAGCCCCAAAAGTATGAATGATTTGTCATAAGGGCTTTACACAGAGGTTGAATAGAATGGGGGATAGGACTGCAACTTGTGGAACCGCAAAGTCTTTACCAGCAGGTCCCACACAGATAACAGCTGGTCTCCAATTGCAGCCTTGTGAGTCCAGTCCATGAGGAATTTGAACCAGTCCAGAGCACGTACCCTGATACCTGCACCTCAACATGTAACAGTCCACTGTGTCAAAGGCTTCAGATAAGTCCAGTAGGATCAACAAAGAAGCATGGTCTTTATCTTCATTCAGACAGAGGTAATCTACCAAAGGCACCAGGGCTGTCTCTGTCCTATAGCCTGACCTGAAGGTAGACTGAAGGGGGCCTGGGGCAAATACGTTATCCAAGAAGACCTGGAGTTAGTTGGTCAGTTACTACTCTCTCAAAACTTTGCCCAGAAAAGGGCAGATTAAATACTGGGTGATAATTGGCCTCATCATTTTTTCTGTAGGGATGAAGTCTGAAGTAGTGAACAGGTAACAACCTCTTTGAGTAGCTGAAGGAATGTGCCCTGAGTTAGTGATTAATTCATGATGGACATCATGGACTTGTTGATGTGGTCCTTATATGAGTTTAGTGTCCAGGATGGGCAAAGGTCCAGTGCATAAGTAGGGGTCTTCATAGATCCCACGATCCTGTCACCATACATCATGGTAATTGGGTCAAAATGGTTCATAAACAGTCAGTTTATTATACATGATGAAATATAAGTCAAAGTAAATCTTCTAGATCAGGTCAAATTCCATTTAGGGCATTGGAACAATTTCCAGTTCATATTTTCCCAGAAAACTAATCCCTGGATTTTCAAGAACCAGTACTTTTGAGGCACCAAATATGGCAATGCTATCTCAAATAGTTCGACCTGGACAGCTTGCAGGACAATGGGACATTCAGGAATCATGTCTATTTTTCTACAAATCTAGTCTATTAACTCTTGAAGTCCTAACATTTACTAACTTCGCTTAGGGGGTAAAGAGATTTCTGGTGTGTTTTGAATTTTTACTAACTTTCCAGCAGTCAGCAGTCAAAGACTTTACCAGCAGTTTTTACTAAGTTTGGGAGCTCACATTCCTGAGCACCTTGTAAGAATTAGTTCAGCATTAAGACTGGTTTTGTACAATGGAGTGCTTCACTGGGTCAGAGAATTATTTGCTGTAGTAAAAATCCAGCACAGACCTATTTTCTACTTGGTAGGGTAGCTAATCAAAAGAAACAAGTACTGCAAAATTCTACATGGTACCAACGTGTTTGTAATAAGTAACAATGAAGCAATAACTAAAAATTGGTTGTCTTGAAAAAGATAGTAAAACTTTTATTTAAAATTAGCATTGCTGATAAGACAAACAACTTCTATTTATTATTTGCTAACCTGTAAAATTATTTCTGCAACACCTTACACATTTAAAGTTAATACTTGGAATAATATCAGGATTTTTTTATCAGCCAAAATACCTATATTTCCCATGCCTGTGTACATATTAGTATCCATATTAGGGAAATATGGGCATGATGTCTTTTAAAAGACTACTTCAGGGGTCATGGCAGAGATCTGCCACAGGAAGAAATAGCCTTTAAGCCAAGAAAGAAGATTATGAGCACTGTGTGTGCAGCTACCATAGCATTGTACAATTTGCCTCTTGTATGCAATCCTCTACACAATTCCCACTTTCTTTAAGTGAGCAGGCAAGTGGCAAATTGCAAGGATTTAACATTTCTCTCTACTTGGTTGTCTTCTCTATTTTATGCTCTTGCAAACCTGTGGGGTGGATTCAGTTATGAGACAATTAATTGTGCCAAGGTTACCCAGTGATCATCATTACAGAATAGGAACATGAACCCAGGTTTCACTAGTCTAAGTGCTTTCAGCTCACTGTACCGGTCTTCTATTAAATAACTTTTGAAAAAGTCACTGAGAATTAGGTGGACAGGGAACTGGCTAGAGAACCACACTGAAAGAGTAATTGCCAATGGCATTTCATCTGAATGGAGGGAGGTGTCCAGTGGTGTGCCACAGCGTTCGGCGCTGGGCCCGATACTTTTCAATATTTTTATAAATGATCTGGATGAGGATGTGGAGGGATTACTCATTAAATTTGCAGATGACACCAAATTGGGAGGAGCAGCGAACACGCCAGAAGACAGAGATACAATTCAACGAGACCTGAACACACTGGAAAAGTGGGTGGATGTGAACAAGATGCAATTCAACAAGGATAAGTGCTGAGTTCTACATCTGGGTAATAAAAATGAGAGATGTGCATACTGGATGGGGGATACACTTCTGGGTAGCAGCGTGTGTGGACAAGATCTTGGGTATGGGTGGACTGTAAGTTAAATATGAGCAGCCAATGTGATGCACTCCAAGATCGCACTAGCTTTTTTTATTACTGCATCAACAGAGGCATAACATCCAAGTCACAAGATGTCATAGTCCCGCGGTACACAGCATTGGTCAGGCCACACTTGAAGTATTGTGTGCAGTTCTGGAGTCCTCACTTCAAAAAGTATGTGGACAGAATGGAGCATGTGCAGAGGAGAGTGATGAGGATGATCAGGGGCCTGGTGACCAAGCCCTATGAGGAAAGGCTGAGGGAGTTAGGAATGTTTGGAGAAGAGGAGGTTGAGGGGGGACATGATTGCTCTCTAAGTATTTGAAGGGCTGTCACTTAGAGGAGGGCAGGAAGCTGTTCCTGTTGGCAGCAGAGGATAGGGCTTGCAATAATGGGTTTAATTTGCAGGCAGAGAGATACCGACTGGATATTAGGAAAACATTTTTTACAGGAAGAATTGTTTGACAATGGAATCAGCTACCTAGGAAGGTGGTAAGCTCCCCCTCAATGGCGGTCTTTAAGCAGAGGATGGACAAGCACTTGTCACGGATGCTCTAGTCTGTTCATGCATTAAGCAGGGGGTTGGACTAGATGGCCTGTATGGCCCCTTCCAACTCTATGATTCTATGTAAGGAAAATCCTCCTGGATCAGGCCCAAGGTTCTGTCTAGTCCAGTATCTTTTTATCACAATTGCCCTGTCAGATGTTTTTTTTAAGTCTGCAAACATCATATAAAGTCAATAGATCTTCCCAAATGTGGAATCTAAAAATCTCTGAATTTCCTCCATCTTGTTTTTTTCTGCTCTATATAATTCTTCGAAAAACTGCCTAAATTCTTCTACTCTTTGATAAGGAGGATATAACAGAAACCCTGTTTAATTTCCCCATTTTTGTCTTCTGAAAGGTGTGGCAAAACATTCCCGGCTAATTACCATATTTTAAATTATTTTGTTTCAAGTAAAGTAAGGATTTAGCTCTACGGTAGGTATAATTTAAGCTTGTCCTTGGTCTGTTCCATTTGTACTTGTAATTGCAAGGCCTATTGCTTCATGTTTCTCCTCATGCCTTGTGAGATCTTCTACTCACTTGTGAGATCTTCTTCTCCTTTCTTCTTTTAAAAATGAACCTGCTGAGATACAAAATATCCTCTGAAATTGTCTCTCAGAATACTGTGAATTGAACTTCTTGAGTGTAATTGATTAAAAAAATTCTTTATCTCCTTATTTGCTAAATCTACATTTTAATAGATTTATTATTTAATTTTCATCCTTGTCTCTGTGAAGCTTTCTTTAATTAGAAATCCAGTATCTAAGGAGAATGGTCTACACATTGGACGAATTATCATTGTCTCTAAAAATAATGAATCTCCAAAAATATAATCCTTGCAGTAAGGAGAACTGCAATATCTGTTTTTCTCTAGGGTAGTGTTTGTCATGTTGTTGTTGATATTTGTTTGTGTGCATGTGTTTTATTGCTAGGTTTTTATAAGCTGTCTTGATTCTCCTTTGGGGAGAAACCATGAAGTATGAATGTTTAAATTAGAAATTGACAAAACCTGTTTTAGATATGGTTCTTGGATATATTCTAAATAAGCCTGGGTTTGTTTTACTTCATGTATAGTCAGTATATACAAACATACAAGCTATAAATGAATATTGAGAGGACATACCCTTCCAAGTGAAAGCAGTCGGAACTTGTTCAAGCAGTTTCCAGTAGTAGAGTCCGTGGGATTCCAGAGCTGTAACCGTGGCATCCACATGAAGTGGATATTTATTTGCAAAGGGCTAACCAATGTGTCACAGTGGGCTATTGATGTGCCTATTCTTGAAGTGTCTTAACAACCTGAAATAGTTCTGTTGGATAGCAGTACATAGTTACAGCGTTAGCAGAGGAGTAATATTATTTACTGACTGCACTGGACTCTATTTTCTTGGATTTGGGACTCGACTTTTATTTCAGAATGATAGTAAAATTCAAAGTATAAGCTGTCTTCTAGAGGTATCTTAACCTGACACAGCTGTGTCAAATTGTATTGTATATATGCAGCATTGGCAGAGAAGGGACAAGGTAAAACCTTGTGTATAATCTGCAAGGGAATGAGAATTTAGCTGGTTGTTTAAAATCAGTTCAGTTTCAGCTCCTTCTCTCATCTCTCTCTTTAGCTTCTTTGCCTCTCTGCCATCTTCACAACCACAGATGTTCCCGGGTCCATGTGAAGTTTAGACATGAGAGATTTGCTGTGCTGATGATACAATATTTAAGTTTGATAGGATTTGTTACTATAAATTGAAACATCATATTGCTTTACTTAAAAAGAAGAAATCTTTCATTGGTATTTGCCATTACAGTTGAGTTATATTCTAGTAATTTTAAACATATTTTCTTTGAAAAATAGGTCTTCTACCAGACCAGAAGTCGCCAGCATAGAAGCTGTAGAACAAGACAGTCGGCAGTGTTCACAGAAGGCTATTGTCCAGGCACGGTCATCACAATCAGCACGTCTTACAAGTATTATTTTGGCTGAAGATGTTAGTAAGTATAATGTTAGGCTTTTTAAAGCCTTTTATTATGAATGAATTCTGGGTTTCTATAGGGTTGGTACACACAACCCTCTTCTCCACAAGACCCTTAATGAGTACATTGAGTGTAGTAATGCACTTTCTCGCTTGTCTCTTTCAAATTTGAAAACAGTGAGAGAAAGACCTAGAACAAATGGATTAGTACTGAAATTGGCACAGGTTCATCTATGCATCCTGCTTATTTCTGCTAGCATGCTCTACTTTCTACCGAGACTGAAAGACTTGGAATGATTTGAGGAGAGACATCTGTACCCATCTTGGCTTTCCTGCCATTTGATAGACAGAAATGCAAAATATTTGTAGTTGCAAGCACAGATTTCCCACAGATTAGACAAGACTGTGAATACTTCATATATGTGCATAGATGAGGGAAGGGAGCATGAAATAGCAAAGTGTATTTTTGGCTGTTGTAGAAAGAAACCTAGAAAGTAAGAAAAGGCAATAATAACAATAACAACAGCAACAATAATAATGGAACCAAATGCTTCCTTCCAAGGCCATGGCCTCATCTTGAGCCACTGCAAGGGAGCATGAATTAGCAAAGTATCTTTTTGGCTGTTGTAGGAAGAAACCTAGAAAGTAAGAAAAGGCAATGTGTTTTTAAGTCAAGAAAGAGGCAGAAGAAAAATAAAATGGAAAAATGTGTGATAGATTTGCCTTGGTTAAGTGTAAGATGTAAAACCATGTTGAGCTGATGATAGAACCTGGGCAGCGTGGATGTATTGATGGAGACAATATAAATATGAATAACTGTTAAATGCTAAACGTATGTTATTTGTGAGTATTCAGTTCTGGGAATGACATTCCAATCTTATGCTTATGCAGTAGTAAGTCCAACTGTATTCAGATTAAATTTATTGTAAGGTTGTATATGAATCACCACTTTTTAAAGAAATGGATACATGAAAATGGTGATCTCTTTTTCAGCCTTACAGTCATAAATACAAGAGACACACAAGAATGAAACATAGTGAAGCTAAGATAATATTTAGCAGTTACATAGCACTGATACATAGCATAGTCCACCATGAGGACACAGCATCATCTTAGAGCCATTTTTTAAATGTCTAAAAACAGCACAACAGCTTGATCCTGCTGGTGATCACAATGTGGGGAGAACGAGGAGCTCCTGTGTCCCCACGCACTGTTTTCCGTATCCAAAATGGCTGCCCATTTTGGCTCTTGAAAATGGTGCAGAAGAGAGAAAGAAGCCCTTCATCCCCCTGTGCCTCGGTCACCAGGACAATTGAGCCCTCCACCATTGTTTTTAACAGAAAAGGTGTAAAATGATGTCATGTCCCTGTAGTAGACTTGGAAAATATGGTATTGTCTAGTTTGGACCTAAGCCAGTACAGTGCAAATATAGAAAAGATGGTGCAATTTTCATGAAAGAAATTTCCTTGTGTGTCTATCTGTTTTACAACTTTGAGATGCTTTTATCAGAGTTAATAGTAATGAAAGAATTAAAGGGATCTTTCACCTCATCTCAACATTTCCTTGTTAAGATTAAGCAGGCAACTTCCCCTTTAATTATCCAATAAGAAACAATCATTTCTTTTACATGTCTATAATTGTAAGATGCTTACATTCATCCTTATGCTGGTATTTATACCTCTTCATTAAATATGTTAAATTACCTTTTCAATAGCAGTTGTACCAATAATATTTTAAACCTATATCAATATCTGCAACAGGGAGTTTACAGCTGTTAATAAAATGTAAATCTGTTTGTTGGAATACAAGGGTGTTCTTATACAAAAAATATGTGTTGTAAAGTTTTGAAAGTAATAAGCCTTAATTTATGCCAAATCTTAAAGTTCTGGAATATATGAGGTAAGAATAAGTGAAAATGCTTCTAAAATGGACATTTTCCTTCCTTCAAAGGAAATGGAAATGGGGGCAGAAAAGGAAACTGACTATGAGTGAAAGAAAGGGACATCCCACCCCTAAGATGTTGATTCCAGGCAAACTTCAGTCCCAGCATCTCCTTTTTTCTAGAACTAATATTTATTTAAATATTTGCATCCTGCCTTTTCTTGTGGCGCAAGATGAGGCCATGCCCTTGGAATGCAGCATATGGTTCCATTATTATTATTATTTATTAATAATAATATAGTTTTTATATGCTGACTTTCTGTACCACTTAAGGGAGAATCAAACTGGTTTACAGTCACCTTCCCCTCCCCACAACAGACACCCTGTGAGGTAGGTGGGGCTGAGAGAGCTATAAGAGCTGTGACTAGCTCAAGGTCACCCAGCTGGCTTCCTGTGTAGGAGTGGGGAAACCAACCTGGTTCACCAGATTAGTGTCCACCGCTTACGTGGAGGAGTGGGGAATCAAACCCGGTTCTCCAGTCCACCGATCCAAACTACTGCTCTTAACCACTACACCATGCTGGCTGTTTGCTGGGAAAATGTTGAGAGGGATCAACATGTCCTTTTCAGTTTTATATAATCAATATAACGGCATTTGTCCTCTTCTTGTCAAAAACATTTGTCCATATTGTTTGAGAGACTGGCTTGTTATTGCACAATGATTGCTTGCTGAGTGACCTTGGGCCAGCCACACACTCTTGGCCTAACTTATTGCACAGGGTTGTTGTGAGAATAACATGAGGAAGGGGAGAATATTGTATAGAAATTTGAATCCCCATTGGGGAATAAATTGGGGTATAAATGATGTATAACATCAGATTGAGTAACACTGTTTTCCCATATTTCATCAAGTGACTGGTCAGGTGCTTCGCTGTGATGCTATAGTTGACATAATTCATGATATTCACATTGTGTCCACAACCAAAGAACTGTATCTTGAAGATTCACCACTGCAACTGAAAATTCAAGCATTAGATTCTGAAGGTAAAAGTTTTTCGGTTATATGGCATTTCACCTTAGCTCTTTTGCTGTACCCATGGTTGTGAAGACTGCACTTTTGTTTCCAAATTTAGGGCTGCTGTTTTGTTTTTACTATGAAATTATGAAGGTTAGCATGAATGGAGCTTTAAAATATCTAATTTTCAGATATCAATTTCTGTACTTAGAAGCTGTGCTTTAAAGATTGAAGGGAAAATGAATTAAAGGAAGCCATGGTGTTGATTAATAGCATCAATATTGTCCTACATTAGATAGCAGTGATGCTTTCTCATAAATTGGCTTAATGCTCAAATGCTGGTGTAGGAGAGCGTTTCAATTTCCAGAGGCGTCAAACTGCCTGAGGCATATTGTTCTAATAATACATGGGCTATCACAGTTCTCTGGCCAGTGTCAGAACAGGAATTTCACTCTGCTGAATATCTGCAGCAAACACAGCTCCAACACTGTTCCATATTTTGACATCCAAAAAAACCCTATTTGATTTACTTTTGTGTTACATTTCATCAATATTAACCAAGGATTTGTCGAGGGGCAGCCCTTTCTGAGGGAAGGGGTTGTGCTGGTGGCTGGAAGCAGCGCCACTGCGCTGCCTCCGAAGGAGGATTCAGCCCCCCCCCCCATGAAGGAAAAATCCTGCCCTTACCTTTGAGGCTCGTGGAACCGCTCCATTGGGTACCATGGGGATACGCCACCTAAAAAGGCCCCTAAGAACCTAAAAAGGTGGCATATCTGGAGGTAAGGGCAAAGGGGCCGTTCCAGACCCAAAAGGGCTTAGGAGGCCACCTAAAGGCAGTTCCTCCCCTGGAGTGGCCCAGGAATGTCCCCCAGGAGGATGGTGTATGGAAATGCGCCATCAGGATGCCAGCATGAGGCTGTGCCAGTGTCCTTGGGCTGTGCTGCCATGATGTGCACATCCCAATGCTGGTGTCTGTGTCACTCTGAGCGGCGTAAGTGGCTCGGACGCTGGTGCAGGGAACCCAAATGCTGGCACGGGCCCCTATGCTCCTAAACACTTTCAGCCCTCAATGTGAGGAATGGGCTGTAAGTGTTATACTGTTAAAGCATGTATCTGTGTATTTTTATATATACTAACTTCAAGCACTTTGAATTTGATTGTATTTTTAAATAAACGTTTAAGATGGGAAGGCAGCATATGATATTCCATGTTCAGTTGTCATCACTCAGGATCCAAAGTAAAATACATTGTAGAATTCTTTGGTGCAAACTAGGTAAGACTAAAGGAAAGTTAAAGCAAATAAGTGGTTTAAATAGTGTCATGAGATTTTTAATTACAGGAATTTGGCAGTGAAATTGCAATATTTAACAATGAACACACAGGCAGAAAATATTTTTTAAAAATGGAAATAGACTAAAGTGATGGCTCAAAACCCAGATTTGTCAGATCGAGGGGAAAGAAACCCATTTCGAACTGGTGAATTTGTGTTAGGGATTAGTTGTAACAATCTGATTTCTGCCTTGGGAGTTAGTAAGAAAAAAGTATTAAAATTGTGTAGTAATAAATGTTGATATAAAAAGACTGTAAAAGAAATGGTTTATGAACAGTCACTAATAACCCAGTCCTAAACAAAGTTACACTTTTTCTGTATCGATTGAAGTCAGTGGGTTTAAAAGGGTTTAACTCTGCTGAGGATTGCACTGTAATAGTGTGGTTATATCACCCAGAATGTTTTCTTAGCTTTAGATTAATGTCTGGATGCCCTTTCCACTCTTCACATTTCACTAGTTTTGGCCACGTGATTAGCATTTATAGATGAAGAGCTACACAGCCACTCTATACTTCTTCTGACTGAAAGTTATAACATGATAAACTCAAGTATAAATGGCTTGATGGAGAGGGAGGAGTAAGCATCCATGGTTTCTTAAAAAAAATTATTTCCATCGCTGGGTGATGAGGTGTCAGTGTCATGAAGGGATGAGGAGCTGGCCTTGAATAATGATTAGAAATCACCTTTTCCCCAAACAGGCAGGGATTGATGTAATAGCTTCTAATGAATTATGTGCAACAGTAGTTCTTGAGATTTCAGATACTTGCAAATTCCTAAGGGTTACTGCGGTAACACAACTATTTGTGCAGCGAGGTCTGTGAACCAGTTCCAGTGTTACTTCCATTGGCTCATTTGGACAAACAGCTGCTCATGCAAGTGGTCTAATGCCATGAGCAATGTAACAGTTGGCAAAGATATCTTTTTAATTTGCAGTATTTGATTTGTTTCATCATAATTCATATGCATAGGCTAGGAAAATGGAACAACTTGAAGTAGTTACTTACTGACATACTGTCCACTTATCAGTGCTAGGAATCAGGACTAGATTTTCAAAAGCCAGATATATGGTGTGGAGCATGTGTGCATCAGACTTCTGGAGACTGTGAACTGCCTTGCAGTCAGATTGTAACTCTTCGTATGCAGTATTAAATGAAAAGAAAATGTACGTCTGAAAGATTAAATAATTTAAATTTAATCTCCTAAAAGTTAATTATACATTAGTGAAAACCAAGCCTTGATTCAGATTGCTTTTGCACCATTTCTAATTTCCCACAGCTTGCCTTATCAGTTTTTTTATTTTTTTTAAGTTAAGGTTACATTGTATATCATCCCATTTCTAATTTCCCACAGCTTGCCTTATCAGTTACTTATTTTGTTTAAAGTTAAGGTTACATTGTATATCATCTCAGCTGTACATCACAAAATGATTTGTATAATGCACTTGGCTTCTGTTAGTCAAGCGAAGGGTGCTGTGACCAAAATTACTCTCTCGGGAGCTCCTTAAATTTAAGCAATAGAAATTGTAAGTTAATTCTGCCACGGATGTAAGTATTCCACCTCTAAAATAAAATTGTGGTACTGAGTCTTTAAGGTTCCATTTCATTTACCATCTGTTTTCCTGCTTATTGTGCTTGTACAGATCATTTTCAGGGTGTGGGAACAGTGTTTTATTATTCTGGTTTTTGATGCTTAATTTCTTGATCTGTTCAAAGGGAACACTTTTAGCACTTTGGCAGGGCTTGCTTTTGAATGGACAATCATGAAAGATCCAGAAGCTAGTGGAGTCTCAGATTCCCATAATGCACTGCGGTAAGCATATTTGGTATTTGTTTTTATAGACCTTTTCAAGTAATTTTTGCATAGCTGTCTTTATGGATAAAGGTGGGCAATAGCTGAATGGCTGGATAATGAAAACCCTTGCGTACACTGTACCCAACATTGTCAAGAAAAGGGCATGTGGGTGGTGCATGCATCTGTGAGTACAGGTGGTGAGAAGGCTCACTGGGGATTGGGGAAGGATGCATGGGCACATAAGTTGGAAGGGAGGAAGCAGCAGAGATGATTGGAGGTTGGAAGAGGAGGGGGCCTTGGGCACTCCAAATCTGGAAGAATCCCTGCTAGTCATCCTCTTTTAAGTCCCTTAATGCCTACATCTTTCTCCTTTCCTAATCCACTCCAAACTGCCCCTCCACAATTCTTTTCTTGGTTGCTGCTTCCCCTTGCATAAGCTACCTTGAGTCCAAGGAGAAAGGTGGCATGTAAGCATTTTTAATTAATAAAATGTTAAATACTCTTTAGCTCCTTTCTTAGGCAACCCATTTTACCTTGTCAGAAGGCAACAAACAGAAGTAATGTGCTATTATCTCGTGCTCCCACTTTCCCCCCTTCTTTATTTTAATTCTGTTCTGCCAGTGCCTGCAACTACAGGCAAAATTTAACACACTACCTCATCAGGATGTTCATGGACCCTGTCCAAAACTGTGGGGAAAGTGTCCTGCTTCTCAAAGTCCTGCATTTCATATTACCCCTATATGCCATCATGATCTGTTTGCTGTCCCATTAAGCATTATCTTTTGCCTTTGTCCAACCACATCAGAAATTAGGGAACAAATGTTAGTTGATAGGCTAGGTGTTTTTTTAATACCAGCATGGGCTTTATTATGTTTACATCCTGCTTAGGATTGCTCTCTTTATTTTCTGTCCATTGTTGGCTAACTCAGATAGTTCAAGGGGAAATTACAGGTTCTGGAAAGTGAGCAGAAACATTGAGCTTGCATGTTGTAGCATAGTAAAAACTGCCATGTAGCATGCAAAAAGAATTATGTAGAAGTATGCCTCTTTTAGAGGAATCTGCAGTTAAAATGTTATTCCCTAATGCTAGATAACTTCAGTAATAATAAAAAATTTAAGGATCACTTCAATTTTATTTATTTTAAAAAATTATACCCTGCAGCTCTTTCCTTACAAGGGCCACGAAGGTAGCTAACAATTTAAAACATACATGATAAAATCACATTTTAAAACCATTAAAATCACCCTCCCACGAACATTGTTAAAACAAGTAAAATCAGAGTTAACATACACACAAACAGCAATCATAACATTGGTTAGGAAGGAGGGATCATTGAGAGAATGCCAAATGAAACACAAAAGTCTTCACCCACTGGCAAAAGACAGCAGCAGAAGGCGACAGACAAATCTCCCTCAGAAGAGAGTTCCAGTACTTTGGTGCCATGACTGTGAAGGTCCTTGCCCGGGTTGCCACCTGCCTAATCTCTGAAGGTGGGAGCACCTGAAGCAGAGCCTTCAAAGATGACCATAGTGGTCGGGCAGGTTCATAAGGGAGTAGGGGGCTCTTCAGGTGGTTCTTCAAGTACTCTGTAAAATAAAGGGGCATGAGTAATTATAACCAAATTACAAACAGCAAAAGGACCTGTTTATACTACAACAGACATTCAAAAGGAATTTGTATCTTTTTATACTAAACTTTACCAAAAAGAAGAAATATCAATTAGGAAGATGGAAAATTTTTTACATTCTACAAATATTAAAAAACTATCATTGGCCCAACAGAAACTTATAGATGAAACAATTTATTTAGAGGAACTAGAAGAAGCTTTTAATAAGCAAAAAACAGATAAAACTCCTGGACCAGATGGAATAACAGCTTTGTTTTACCGTACCTTTAAACAGCTTCTGCTAAATCCATTTTTGATGCTTTGTAATACAATAATGGAAACAGGAATGTCACCTGAAACATGGTTGCATGCTTTTATTTCATTAATTCACAAACCTGAAAAAGTAACTAATTATAGACCTATTTCATTGTTGAATGTGGATTACAAAATTTATGCCTCAATTTTATCAGCTAGAATCAAAAAGTTTATTGAAGATTTGATTCACGAAGACCAAGCAGGATTTCTACCGGGAAGGCAAATAAAGGGTAATGTCAGGATACTTTTAGATGCTCTGGAATACTATGAACAGAATATTCAATATAAAGCAGCTTTTGTCTTCCTAGATGCAGAGAAAGCTTTTGATATGGTCTCTTGGGACTACATGAAAAAGACTCTGGAAGTAATGAATTTTGGAGAAAATTTTAGAAGAGGTATAGATGGTATATACACTAAACAGCAAGCAAAAATACTGGTTAATGAATCAATGTCAGGAGAATGTAATATACAAAAAGGTACAAGACAAGGATGTCCACTTTCTCCTCTACTTTTTATTTTGGTTTTGGAATCTTTGTGTAGTAAAATCTGAGAATCGAAGGATGTAAACGGCTTGAAAATAAACAGGAATTTAAAATACGGGCATTTGCTGACGATCTATTATTGATTCTAGATGATCCCAATCAATCTGCATTCAAATTGAAAGAGGTACTGGATTCTTATAGTAATGTCTCAGGATTTAGAATTAACCAAGAAAAAACTCAAATGATTTTTAAGACTGTTTCAGGATTAGAACAACATCATTTTGTGGCTATGACAGGATGGCAGAAAGCAAAAAAAGTGAAATACTTGGGAATTTGGATTTCTATAAAAAATGTGGATCTGATTACGAACAATTATCTTAGATTATGGGAAAAAAATAAAGAAGGATATGATGATTTGGACCAACAAAAATCTGTCCTTGCTTGGCTGCATTTCAACAATACAAATGAATGTATTGCCAAGATTATTATTTTTGTTTCAGAATCTACCTATAATATCCCAAGTATTTTAATACTTGGAAGAAAGACTTATTGAACTTCAACTGGCAAGGTAAAAAACCAAGGATTGCATATAAATATTTGGTGGATTCAAAAGAAAGAGGAGGTCTTGCACTTCCTAATTTTAAACTATATGCTGAGGCGGCTACTTTAGTATGGCTGAAAGATTGGATGGACTTAAAAAATACACGTTTATTGGACTTGGAGGGTTTTTATAATAGAAGTGGTTGGCACGGTTATTTGTGGTATAATAAAGTTAAAACACATGCATCATTTCAACAACGTATGGTTAAATCATCCATTTATAGGATATGGATTAGATATAAGCATTTATTAGAAACAAAGACTCCGTTATGGATTTCTTCTCAAGAAATGTTGACACTACGTCCATTAAGACCAGCTCAATTTGTAATATATCAGGATCTTCTGAAATGGGAAGGTACAAAATGTTCACTAAAAGAATATGAAGAAGTTAAAGACTTATTATCTTGGTTCCAGTATCATCAAATAAACTCGGTTTTTTTACAGGATATAAAAACAGGATTTTCTAAAACTAAATCAACTTTATAGAAACTTTTGCTGGATACAAATGATCATCTTATTTCCAAGATGTATAAATTACTGTTAGAACTTTATTGTGAACAAGAATGAATAAAACCTACCATGATTGATTGGGCACAAATGTTGGGTCATGATATAATGCTACAAAAATCGGAAAGGCTTTGGATGAGAGACCTGAAACTTATATCTTCGCAACTACTAAGAGAAAATGTATATAAAATGATGTATAAATGGTATTTAACACCGAAGAAATTAGCAAAATCGTATGCTTCAATGTCACCGAACTGCTGGAAATGCAATAAAGAAATAGGATCCTTTCATCATATGTGGTGCACTTGTGAAAAAAGCTAAGAAATTTTGGGAGATGATATATAAAGAAATAAGGTTGATTTTACAACAAAATATTCCTAAAACACCTGAAATGATGCTATTGAATATGATACCGGATACCATTTTTACTCATAGAACTTTTTTGATTTATGCCACCACAGCTGCTCGATTGATATATGCAGCTAAAATGGAAGACAGTTGAGATACCAGACAAAAAAGACTGGATAAAAAAGATGCTGGAACTGACCGAGATGGCGAAGCTTACTGCTTTGATAAATCAGAATGATAATGAACAATTTTTGGGGGAATGGGAGGCTTGGAGAATGTACTGTGAAAAGTATTTGTCAACGGGACCATTTAAAGGATACTCATTGATCTAATCCCTTATTCACATTTTGTATGTACGACAAGAATAGATTAATTAAAATAATAGGGATTAGTTCCATTAGCAAAAGATACAATTTAATTTTAGACAGAAGAGGGAGAGGGGGAAGTCATTTGATTGTTAAATTAGAAAAATTATTCATCTTTTTTTACTATTAATATATTGTCTTTATGGATATATTAAATGACGAAAAATTTAAAAAATTTTTTAAAAAAAACAAAGATGACCATAGTGGTCGGGCAGGTTCATAAGGGAGTAGGGGGCTCTTCAGGTGGTTCTTCAAGTACTCTGTAAAATAAAGGGGCATGAGTAATTGCATTAATTTATTGGGCAATTGCCTCATTAATTTGTCTTCTTAATTTGGCCATAGAATAAATACTTAAGATACAGGATTGGAGCCACTAGAGGAGTTTATGGAAAGTGGTCAGGGAGTGGATTACTCTCCACCCTTCCTTTCTCCAGCAGCCTGACATTTGTTAGAAAACTCCGCTCCGATAATCAGCAGAGTCTTTCAAGTAAAGGTTGAGAGGGGGAATCAAGTAAGATCTCTTTATCACTTTTCTGCTTTCAATTGCATCAGCAGAAGAGCAGGAAAATGGCAGTTCTACTTGATTCCCCCTCATCACTACAGCCTCCCACCTATTGATGCAGATCTTCAGTGAAGCTGAATCACTTTGTATATCCCTATTCAGTTAGCATCCATCACCATAAATGAAACAGGTGATCCATTTGCTTAGTTTCTGTGGAGTTTCCAAAATACTGTTCTGTTATATTTTGGAATTTCTGACCATATTCAAGGAGTACTCAAAGCACTAAATCATTTTTTCTCCTGCTTCCACACATTAGAGCCAACAAGAATATTAAATTGATGCTCTTAATCAGGAAGCAAACATACAGTAAATTTATATTTCACTTCAGCATTGCCATTTATTAACAAATGAGCTTGGTGCAAGTGAAGTTGAACATGTTTGCTTTCAACAGGAAGATTAATCTTACACTTTACTTTCTTGTTAACTGCATTGGGATTTAGATGTGTTCAAGCTTAGTTGAGCCATTAAGAAATACTATGCCTTTCCACCAAAATTCAGACACCAAGATGACTTATTAACAGTTATTTAAAGCAGTACAACAATGTAAAATAGTTAAAATTAACCACAGAAATAAAAAAGCCCAATTTGAAGTCGCTCAATAAAGCAGGAGATAATTTTGTAGCCCATTGTAGCATGGTTACTCATCATTCACTTAATCCTCACAACAGCCCTGTGAGGTAGGTTAGGCTGAGAGGCTGATGGGCCTAAGGTCACCTGGCGGGCTTCCATGGTTGAGTGAGGGATTGCAACCTGGTTATCCCAGGTCCAGTGCCCTAACCAGTACATCACTTTACGCCACTACATCACACCCATATGCCCATTAAATATTACTGAAGTCTTGAAGTTCTTGGATAAGTTGATATGGGACCATGTGGTTCTTCACTGGAGCACCCCGGTCATAGGCCATTTCAGACTTCATAGGTCAAAACAGCAGTTTTAATTGCATCCAGAAGCAGACTTGATCCTCGCAATAACAACAATGAGGGTAGGTTAGGCTGAGAGATTGTGATGTGCCCAAGGTCACCTGGTGGGCTTCCATGGTTGAGTGAGGGATTGGAACCCGGTTACCCAGGCCCTAGTCCAAGGCTGTCACTATTACACCACACCAACATGCCCATTATATATTGCCAACTTAGCAGCAGTTTTAATTTTATTCGGAAGCAGATTGGCAACCAGTGCCAATTTTCAAACACTAGTATTATGCATTCAGCACAGTGAGTACAAGTTAGTAACCTCAGTGTTCTGAACCAGTTACGGTGGCCAAACATTTTTTCAAAGGCGGACCCATGTTTACATTGCAGTAGACCAAGGCATGATTTCTGTAGCTCACAGCTGTTTCACCGACTTTTTTAAAAAAACATTTGCCCCCAATGGGGACCCAGAGCAGCTTATATCATTTTCCTCTTCTCTGTTTTATGGTCATGACAACCCTGTGAGGTGGGTTAGGCTGAGAGGGTGCGACTTGTTCAAGGCCATGCTGCAAGGTTCCACGACAGAGTGCTCCTTAAAAACTTGGGTCTCCCAAATCCTCATCCGACATTCTAGCCATCGCACTATACTCTCAAAAACTAAATAAACACTGTATTGGCTGAATGGTGCGGTGAGCTACTAATGGCACTTTGGCATCCATAGCAAGTTTGAATCTAATAGCACCTAGGTACATACCTGATCTTTAAGCTGTGAATGAATTCGTGTCTGGAATAGGCTGGCTACTGTGTCTGCTCTTTGTATCTGATTACATATGTCTGCTCCAGTAACTGCTGCATGCTGTTATATCTGGAAGAGATTTGAGGCTCACTAGGGGATGCTTCGCATCTTACAGATTTTTCACATATTTGGCATGGTATATATGTGGTTGTGTTTCTTGTAGTTAAAAATATTCATAAATGTTAATATCTAACATTTATAGTATCCTGAAGTTCTCAGAATCAACATATACACCACCTTCCTATATACTGAAGATGGAAAAAGTTGCCAAACAAGGAGACATTGTTTTAGTGTCTGGCATGAAAACAGGAAGTTCAAAATTAAAAGCAAGAATACAGGAATCTGTTTATAAGGTAAGGTATCAGTGTGATCCATTTAGAACTGCATTATCCTAACAAGATACATTTTCTTTGTTCTAACTCAGGGGTGTCAAACATAAGGCCTGGGGGCTGGATCCGGCCCCTTGAGCGCTCTTATCTGGCCCGCGAGGCAGCCATCCTCCCAGTCCCTATCAAGTGACATTTGTGTCATATCCAGCCCTCGTAACAAATGAGTTTGACATCCCTGTTCTAACTATTGTCCAATGAAGTGGCATTAGTAAGCCTGGTATAATTTTAGATTTGTATGCAAAGTAAAATTTAACAGGAGGCCTGTAGTACCTTAAAAAGTAGGACATTTATTGTGTCATGAACTTTAGAAGAAGAGTTGGTTTTATATGCTGACTTTCTCTACCATTTAAGGAAGAATCAAACTGGTTTACAATCACCTTCCTTTCCCCTCCCCACAACAGACACCCTGTGAGGTAGGTGGGGCTGAGAGAGTGTGACTAACCGAAGGTCACCCAGCTGGCTTCATGTGTAGGAGTGGGGAAGCCAAAATGCATGTTCTATAGATACACATATATTGTGGAGGGAAGTGAGATTAGGAAGTGAGATTTTAGAGAGCTGTATCTTGATGTTTTTAATGTTCATCTAAATGTGTTACCACTAACTTGACTTTGTTCATATAATCTATATTTGAGCATTCAAAAAACTCAGTTGGGATTGTCAGTTGCATGTGAATATCAACTTTCACCAAATTCTGACTGTACAAGGTACTTTGTTGCTGATCTTCTGCCCCTTTCCTGTTCTTTGTTTTTCTTTTACCATATGCTTTTGCGCATTACCCATGTCTTTTGTGTTATTTGAGCTGCTTTTTTGCATAAACCTTTGGATTACCCCTCTCCGTTGATTTAATCTGTTAGCGGTTTGGGGAGTTTAAGAAGCTGAAATTGATACATCTCTGTCCATATCGTTGTAGTCATTTCTGGCTAGTTTTGTGAATCTGTTATTGATGTTCATTGATTTTAGCTTAGTAAAGGGTCTTGTGAATATAATATAACATTAAATAAGGAGATAATGGACTCCCTGCTCTTGAGTTCACAGGGATTAAAAATTGCAGAATAATGCACTGTTTTCTGAACATTACAGTTCCTCTGGGTATTCAGATGCCTGACAGATAAAAATATGTATCCATAATAAGTGTGGATTTTGCAGAGCCAACACCACTGTGGCAAAGTCAGCAGGATTCTATTCGGGTTGAACATTATCAGCAGAAATGTATATATTTGGAGGATTTGTTACTTTAAATCAGCAGCAAATAAACTCGGGCTCTCATAGAAAACCTGAAGTAATGAAATGAAAATGTACTCAATTCTCATTTAGTGAAAATCTGTAACACTAGTAGAGTTGCCAGCCATGGTTAGCATTTGGATAGGGGACCACCAAGGAATACCAGGGTTGCTATGCAGAGGAAGGCACTGGAAAACCACCTTTTGCCTTGAAAACCTCATAAGGGGTCACTATAAGTCGGTGGTGACTTGATGGCACTTTACACATGCACAGTTGAGTTGCAGATTTTTCTACTAGTGAATATGAGATGCTTCGGTACTTATACCCCAATTTGAAATGAATTTTCCTTTGGGATCTTTATTAAGTATTAACTGCATAACTGTTCAGTAGCATTCTAGTGTAATCAGCAAATGAATTTGAAATTACTATATCCACACAAATCCCAGGATATATTGCTGTCTTGCATTTATGTTTTTATACACAATTTTGTACCACACAAAACAGGCAAAAGCCTTTTGAGCAATAGCCCTGAACAGGTATCTTGCACTGATCTTTCTAGCCAGTTTCGAACCCTGACTTTTTCAATTTCAGCACCTTTTTTTGTTGTTGTTTAATGACAAATTTGTACCACTGCACTTAGGCTTTCACATATGGAAAAGCATATTGAGGCACCCACATATGGGGGATGTGCTGAGTTTTATCCTGCGTAACTCTTGTCCCACATTCCCAATCAATCATCACCCAACCCATATTAAAACATTAGCTACCACCATCTGTTGTTTCAAGCGACCAGAAAAGTTTTTTAAAAATCTTCCTATATAAGGATAAAAAGAATCCCAATATTATTGAGTTTTATTCTGGTAGTATGAACTAAAGTGAAATGTAGGTATGTAGAGAGTATTATGAAAAATCCTAGGCATTGAATTAAAACCAGAAAGTTAAAACAATGTATCACAGGAGTTATCAGCATGTATGACATTACATTAAAAGGTAAAAAAATCAGAAAACTCCTCTAAAAAATAGCAAAAGGCAATCTAAAGTTGATAGCAGATGTATTGCGATTACCATGCAGTTTGTACATGCAATTATAACAGGTTATCCAGACAACATTGTTATCAGTCTGGGAGCATATAGGGGCATGCCTATTATATTAGATGCTGTGAAACACAGGCAGGATGCAGCTGCAGTCGTCTTTTTGTGGGCTTCCTAGAGTCATCTGGTTGGTCACTGTCGGACTGCTGGACTTGATGGGCCTTGGTCTGATCCAGCATGGCTTTTCTTATTTTCTGTTCTCTTGTTCTTTCCCTGCCATGGCCCAATTTTTCTAGGAGCTGATTTGTTCTGCTTGTTTTGATTTTGCATGGAATAGAATCACACTCTCTGTGGTGTGGGGATTGGTTTGTGCACTGCTATTACACAATGTTCTCAGGATGATGTGTGTTTCGTACAACTTAGAAAATAGTACCAGCTGGCAGCCACCAAACTGATTGCTGCAGTCATCATTTTTAAAAACCTTTTTGGTAGTGCTGCTGAGTGCTGTGTGAAACAGCTATGCTGATTACTCCTATAATACATATAACCCTGTTATAAAGAACAGAGTGATATGAAGGTTACATTAGAGTAGCGGTGATAGCGATAATAGCAGTGAAGAGTTAGTTTTCAATTACCATGTCATAATTTAATTTGTAAACACTAGTAAGTTCTCAACAGTGTAAAAGGTTGAACTCTGTGCTGCCTTTCATCCTATGTGATAGTTGTAGAAAACAATAAGAGGAGCTCCCAGGAGGATGAACCAAAGTATGACTCAACTGGCATAGGAGCGAACAGACTGGCCCTATGGTAGCCAGAATACATTGCTCTCTTATTGGTACGGCTCTAGCAAGAATACATAGCTATCATTGGCTAAAGGCAGGCAGGCAGCTGTACTTTTCCATGTGGGTTTTTTTTTTTGTAATAAAAATGTACACACTAGATGAAGAACAGATTAACAAAACAGTTATACAGGAAGACAAAGCCAAACAAAATTATAAATAAAGGGAATTAACTGTATCTGAACACAAATACTTTTCTGCCACATCCATAATTTTTAATGCTTAAAAGTGAAGAAATCACAAGTTATGGTTCAGTAGAAGATTGTGGGTTAAGGAAGGGAATAAACTTTGAATTGCTCAAATGAAATTCTGTTTCCTGTCCCCAGCGCAGTATTCAGCTCTGGGGCTACATTATTAGTTTGCTTCTCACCTACCCAGGCTTAACTGTTCAGTCTTTCCACTCTCACCAGTTTTCTTTCTTGTGGTGGTGATGATCTGTAAAACCTAGGTGCTATTGGAACAACTGAAGTTTATTTACCCTGATTTCTGCACATTAAGAAGATATTGCAATGTTAGTTCTTAATCCCAAACTTTGAATAGACACTTGTCTATTTTTCCTCCTTTAAAATTTACCTCATGACTGGAGGATTTATCAACCCTTAATGGTTTCTTTCCTGTTAACACCAGCATGTATATGGGAATAATGTTATTCCTTCATTCCCCAGGTCTTCCTTTTTTAAATGTTTACCATCAGTGGTGGACAAATGAGCATAAATTTGCATGAAGTCACTTGAATGAATTCAAGTCAATTCACTTTTAAAATAAATTAATATTTATTTATTTTCTTTATTTAGTATTTTATCTTATTGTGAAAGGTAACAAACTTTACTAATTCTGCATTTTAACTGATTCTTCTTGTTAATCTTTTCCTGACTATACAGAGTGGATTAGAACTTCTTTAGAGATGTTCAGGCATCCCTTCTCTCTATGTTCCTCATAACCTTTGAGTGAGCTCAAAGAAAATTGAAAACTATTCTTCGGTCATCCACATGGCAATTATCATTGACAAGTTGACATCCGTCGTCTCCCAAACCTCTTGTTCTCAAGAAAATATAATTATACCCATAGAATTTAATAATATACATTCATTCTAAAAACTTCTGATTATAATAGTGTTTTTCAGCTGTTTAGATAGATAGCTTGATATAGTTTTTTTAAAAAAAATATGGACCAATTGATAAAACATGAAAACTGAAAATCGCCAATTGTTATAAAATTTAATAAACCAAAACAACTTTTTCTTCAACAGATTTAATCAACAATTGTGGATTTTTGTTACTTAGAGAGCAATAATGAGTAAACTTTGGGCTTTCTTATGTGTCCAGACATAGTTATGCTTCAGAATGGTGTTACATTGTGCAGATGGCATTTTTGATTTACCCATCAATGCATTGTGTTCTGTCTTTTGGCAAGGTCTTGGACTTTTATTTCACTGTTATAAGAAAATAAAACTTGCCAACGTTTGTAGGAAAATGGACATGTCAGGTCAGAGATCTAGTTTTACTTGCTCTTATACGAAGTCATGGAAGTTCAATGACACCTGCAAATTCATGCAAAACCAAAGTTCAGCTTGTATGGTTAATAGTCTCGTAGTTAATGTTTTTGAATAAAAGACATTTTTGTCACTTAAGGTTCATTGTTACAGAGGGTAGCCATGTTGTGGGTGAGAAGTTGTTTAAGTGTAGAAGGCTGCCTGTGGGCAAAAAAAGGTTTGCGTTCCAAAGCCTGTGAAAGAGGGGTATCATTTTCCAGCCTAGGTTGTAGGTCATTAAGGATGCCTTGAATCGCTGAGAGCTGTATGTGACCGCCAGTGGTGTTCTATTGTTGTTTTGTTTTGGCCTACCTTGTAGCAGGTTATCCTTTGGTGTCATTCTGGCTTTATTGATCTGTTTCCTTACTATATAAAGGTGGGTATTTCACAGTGGGTAGCCGTGTTAGTCTGTTTGCAGTAGTCAAAAAGGGCAAGAGTCCAGTAGCACCTTAAAGACTAACAAAAATATTTTCTGGTAGGGTATGAGCTTTCTGAAGAAGTATCTGAAGAAGTGAGCTGTGGCTCACGAAAGCTCATACCCTACCAGAAAATACTTTTGTTAGTCTTTAAGGTGCTACTGGACTCTTGCCCTTTTTGACTAAAGGTGGGTATTGTAATTCCAAAAATGTCTGTTGTAGATCCTGCAGGTGAGTATCTCTGTCTGAGGGACTGGAGCAGATGTGGCTGTTGCATAGAGCTTGGCAATAGGCAGTGGATTGTTTGGTATGTTAAAGATGGTGAATGGAGGCATGTATATATGTTCGTGAAAGTTCAAGAAGCTATTATTTCTTTGGAAATGTATTCCTTTGGAAAATGTATACTGAGATTTACTTAATTTATATCTATTTTTCTTTTTACCAACAGAATGTACCTGCTGCAGAAATCAGATTGTTTATTTTGGAAAACATCCTTCTAAATCCAGCTTATGATATCTACCTGCTGGTAGGAATGTCCATACAATACAAAGTTCAGAAAATAAGGCAAGGGAAGATTACAGGTTTGTATTTTTCCAAATTTGATGTTTTATATTCAATGTAAAAAAATATTCTAGAGGCTGAAACTCAAACCCACCCTATGTATTCACAGACTTGCTATATTGGTGGAGTCCAATTTACATCTATACCAGTACAGTCTTAAGCAGACTTACACCCTTTTAAGTGTGTAACTCTGTTTAGGATTGCACTGTAAGTCTGCAATAATGTTTAAAGTCTGCAAGTTGCTGCCTGTCACATTTTGATGTCTCTTTTAGTATTCACTCTGCTAGATATTTCAAAGGTTTTATTAAGCTCAGATCAACTTGAGTGCCATCCTGCTCTGTGTTGATATTATACTGCTCTGTGTTGATATTATAATAGGCAGTGTGGTTTGTCTGCACAAAAAAGTAACACTCCTCTTTCTTACCAGCAAGACTAATCTGTGTTGTATCTTGAAGTAGCAGGACTTGCCTTTACCACTAGCAGGTTGAGCAGTATATTTTGACATTGTGATTCTCTTTTAGTTAAAAATATTTGCATATTAAATTTACATAACCCCGATGGCTCAGGATTATTGACAACTCTTAAAACATTCCGAGCTTATTTTTTACATATTTAAATCCTATCCTTCCTTCAAATAGCTCAGGGTGGCATATCTGGGGGTCTCTCTAGAACGCTGGTTCCCAACCAGGGGTCCGTGGACCCCCAGGGGTCCGCGAGAACTAAATTAAGGTCCGGGAAACAAAGTTATAAACCCATAATAAATTAATATTTTCAATTAAAAGTTCTCTATTATAAAAATATATATTCAAATGTTATTCTAAGTTTAATGTTTAACTAACAGTTATGATTAAAGTTTATTTTCAGATTCTCAGAATTTTTATTTTGAACCTTGGGGTCCCTGCACCGAACAAAAAAGTCCTAGTGGTCCCTGGTCAAAAAAAGGTTGGGAACCACTGCTCTAGAACCTTTTAGAACCCTATGTTGGATGTAGGCTATGTTGTAGCCTGAAAGAGTCAGTAATCCCGAAGTCAGCCCTTGAGCTTCATAATCCTAGAACCAACCGTGGGTGTGACTGAAAGAGCAGAATCTAATTTTTTGAAACCAGGATCCCGAGAACTACTTTAGGGGTGTCCAAGGACTCATGTGTGCCTAGTGGGATTTATTTTTCTTTTTTTTTTGTTGATCAACAGACCACTGCCCATCCATATATAGTAAATCACAAATTGTACTTAAAATTATGTGCTTTCACTTCTTAAAGTTTGTCTGTGGGAGTGTGGCTGTGTCATACTGTTTTGGAAATAATGTGAGAATTTCTAGCACATTGTTTTACAAACAAAATCAGTTTTTCTGATTGTGTAACGTCTTTTTTTAATACCATTGAATCATTAGCATTTTTATTTGATACAGTTTCCTTGTTGAAAACATTGTTCCAATTACTCTCTTAGAAGACTGGAAAAATTTGCAAGAGTGATCCAGTGATTGAGAAAATAATTGTGGGAATTGGGTTATAATCCTGTAAATGTGAAAAGAGCTAAAACAAATATCCATAATCTAATTTATGGGACTGAGGCTTCCTGGCTGCCAAAAAGGGAGTTTTGGGTATGAGTTTATCTTTCCACTTGGTCATCTTTGGAGGCTCTGCTTCAAATGCCCCTGCCATCTGAGGCTAGATGGGTGGCAACCCAAGAAAGGGCCTTCTCAGTTGTGTCACCAAACCTCTGGAATTCTCTCCCAAGGGAGGTTTATCTGTCTCCCTCTATCATTGTCTTATGCCAGCAGGTGAACCCTTTTTTGTTTCATTTGGCATACCTCCAGTGACTCTTATTGGCCTTGGTTGTGTTCGTTTTGTATGTCTAGGTGAAGCAGTTAACTAAAAAAATTCGTATATTGTTTAAATGTTCTTAAATGTGTGCTAGGAGTACTAATTTATTAGTGGTTACGGTGTTATTGTTTGTGTCATCAGGATCCAAATAGTGATTCTTCATAGTTGTTATTGGTTCTCATGGTTCTCATGCCTTCTTGCTTTATGTACAGAATTAATGATGCCTTCTGATCAGTATGAACTGCAGCTTCAGAACAACACATTCAGCCCTGAGGGAGATACAGCCTGGCCCATTGCCAAGCTGGATCGTGCAACATCCACAGTTACTGCATTGCAGCGGGGACAGACTAACATTGTACTTGACCACAAAAATATCCTTCTGTGTGGTGTTATTCAGAACAACAGATTTCTGACCTCAGCCTAATAGCTGCATAAAGTTAATATTCTGATACATGCAATAGTCTGTGAATTGTGCATTCAGAGACCTCTAGGTGATTGTTGCAGCAACTGCCAAAAGGAATGACTATAAGCATCTGTAGTAAGCACCCATCTCAACACACCTAATATTCACCCAGTAGCATGCTGTCTAGTAACAACTGGTTTCTTCAGACAACAGAGTAACATTCAAGTCGCTGACTTCTTTATTCTTCTCTGCCATTAGAAGAAGCTAGGCAAGTCAATGTAACTGGCCTGTATCTAGCCTAAAGAGCCTTCATCCAGAGGCATAACCACATAAATTGGAGAAAGGCTCCTTAGGCTGGTAGAAGACTTCAGCCTTTGTTGAGCTTAGAAGTAGGATACAGGCCAGTGACATTAAGAGGGGCTGCAAGGGAACCCAGAGGACGCTTGTAATTACAAGTGTCACCGCTGCTGCTACAGTCACCTGGAGGCCTCTTCTCTGTGAATCAGACCACAGTGGCTATGAACAATTTGATACAGTATATGAAGCCACATATTACTGAATATTGCCATATCACTATTTCTTTGGTAGTTTCCTTCCTTCACCTTGAATGGAATGAAACAATGTCATGACTTTTATTTAAGCTTAGAGCAGATTTTTAAATAAAACCTCTGGGGCTTCGTTTCTTTGTTGGAATATTTGTTCCTTGACTGATTTCCAAGTATTAGTATGCAGGGTGCTTCTAAATTACCAAATGGTAGCGTTCATGTTGTGGACACAGGATACTTAGGTTGGTATTGCATGTTCAGTGTTAAACCTGTCAGTATATTCTTGTTTACTTTGGGAAAATATATTTAAATTTCATGTGTAATTTAGCTAACTTCATATATAAATTTATACAATAGTGAATTGAAATATCATATGCAGGGGTAGTCTTGAAATCTGCATGACCAAAATTGCATTCTCATACTTCAGACATTGGCAAGCCTAGAACCCTAAGAATTTCATTTTTAAATAAGTTTCTTTACTTCCCCATGCTCTGAAGTCCCTTTCCCCCTTTTGCAACTAGGGAGGAATATCAAATAAATGCACATGATTTGAATAACTAATTTTCATCATTTGAAAATTTGAAAATCTGCAGGATTTTCTTCCTATGCCAAAATCTAAGCAGTATATGAATGTTAGAAGCCCCTTTAAACAGTTTTCTCTTGGTATTCTAATGCTTGTTAATATGTGCTTCTCAATGCATTTCTGCTATTTAGGGTTTTCAATTCACCCTGGGGACAGATGGGTCCTGGAAACAGAAAGGCTGTATGAAATAACGATTGAAGTATATGATAAATCTAGTAATAAGGTGTATTTGTCTGATGTAAGTAAAATAATGGTATATGGTTTCTTATAAATGCTTTAAAGCATGTGTGATTAATAAAAATGTTGTACATTGAAGGATTTAATTTGGTTTACATTAGAATCAACACATTCTTTTTTTAAAATTGTCTTGTTAACTAAGTAGATGAGTATTCCCTTGTGTGTCAGACTGTTGTTTAAAGGAACAAGAACAGGGCAAGTAAAAAGATGCTGCCCTTGGTTGAAATGCAGTCAAGCCAAAATTCTGATTTATTACTGACTCTAAAGCGTTAAAAAATCAACCTCAAGTGTTAAGATTAAAACAGATTTGATTTCTTGAAATGTGTGCAGTCAAAATTAACTTTTTTATTTACATTTTAGTTATTAAGAAGTAGCCTAAGTTAAAACTGAAATTTATATATTAGAGAGTAAATTTATACAGGTCCCAATCATGCACTTTAAGAGGTGGCAGTGGATTAGCCAGAAAATATGATCCACTCTTGAGCAAGGGAGCTACACTCACAGACTGCTCTGGTTACCCTTGATGTGAATCTGGGAAGGTTTTTTGGTGTTCCAGTTTTCGTATCTGCCAGCAGGTTGCCATGATTTAACATTTCTTATAGTGCTTCTTCAAGCTGGAGCTCTTAATTGGCATCATAGTATGGGTACATTAGGAAGGAGTGAATAAATTCAGTTTGGCTGTTTGGTGTATGTTTATTGTTTTGTCAGTTAGGTGCAGATTTTTATCAGATGCAGTGTATATGTATGTGTGTGTAAAGTGCCCATCAAGTCGCAGCCGACTTATGGCGACCCCTTTTGGGGGTTTTCATGGCAAGAGACTAACAGAGGTGGTTTGCCAGTGCCTTCCTCTGCACAGCAACCCTGGTATTCCTTGGTGGTCTCCCATCCAAATACTAACCAGGGCTGAACCTGCTTAGCTTCTGAGATTTGATGAGATCAGGCTAGCCTGGGCCATCCAGGTCAGGGCTGCAGTGTATATATTATAAAAGTATAAAGGGGGGGAAAGCAAACTGATCGCTGGAAGTGTCAAAAGGGACCCATTCCAGGCTAGTTCTCCAGTTTAGCATAGTTTGCATGGGTTCCCTTCCACATTGTTTTCATTTGATGCTCAGTTGCTGCTAGTCATGTTCTTCAGCAATGTTGTGGCCAATTAGAATCTCATATGTTCCTTTGTACCAAAACAAGAATAATAATACATGATCTAAGAGTGACAGGAACACTATTTCAGATTGTTCCATATCACAGCATCAGAAATGCCATATATATCTATACACACACACACACACACACAGTAATCATATTTGCCTGTCTAATTTCAGAATCTCAGAATTGATACATACTTTGCAAAAGAATACTTCACAGTTCTGCAGTCCTCTCTAAATGGATCCTATCACCATGTGAAAGCAACAAGGGAAGGCCAAACTATTATCACTGCTTCATTAACATCTATTGTGGATCAGGTATGTCGGCTTAAAGAGAAACCCATTTCAGTAATGAAGCATTTTTTTCTGAATTAGAAAATGGAAAATACAGTAGTTTGTGGATCAAAGTTGATGCTAACAAAAGTTTGCTGACTTCAACAAAACTGTTCAATCATAAACACGTTTATTTCAATAAGATTTACTTCCAGGTAGTTGTCTTTACAAGTTTGTGACCCATTTGTAAATTACTTTGGAACTAATGGGACATTTTGAAGCCAGTGAATTTATGACCGATTTGTAAAGGTATTGCTCGGATCATCATGACATATTTCTAAGTGGTGTGTTCAGTATCAAGATGTTAAGCTTTTCTAGAACTGTATTGCTGCAGGCTGTACTAGAGATTGTATATCTGAAAGTTACATCACCAATAAAATAGAATAAAAATTCCACTGTTCGTGTAGAAAAATAACATATCTAGGAGAAAGGTAGGCTGACATGAAACAATAATAGTAATCTACAATATTGTTGTAAAGAACTGATGAAACATTAGGACAGCCCAGAGTTGAAGTGGGCTCCCATAGCCTGAGTGTGTAGGTTGGATCCAGGTTATGTTTTCCATCAGTGGAACAGAATTCACCGGTCTCCCCCATCTTACTGATCTCTACAAAATGCTGGGTGATAGGGGATCGTGAAGAACAACTTGAGGAGGGTCTACAGCAGGAAGGGGAATTAGTGAAAATTGTCAGTTTACTCTGGATCCAACTCATTGGTTCTCAAACATCTTGCTTACAATTTACCATGTGAAATAAAGCAATGCTTCAATGCTGAAGCTCTTGCCAGACAGGTCTAATCAATCCCAGATAGCTGACAGCTGATTTACTTGGACAGTGGTTAGGAACATTATTTCTTAGGAAGGAAGAAGACACTCTTAACATATAGCATAGGGAGTAATGTCTTGGTTTAGAAGAAAGTTGTTTTGTATAACAATATAATTTTCAATATGGAATTAATTAAAAATGCCACCTGTGGGGACAATGTAGCAGTCTTTTCTTGTAATATATGTATTCTTTGTGGTTTGAAGTTCAGTGACTATGACCCAATCACATGTGAAAAATAAGTAAATTAAAATAGCGCAGCAAAAGCTTGGGATTTGTTTTCATCCCTATTTACTGTAACTCTGAACAAACTGACTTTTATGGCCTTTGATTTGTATTAGTGTGAGACATTGCTTTGTCCAGGCCCACTTGTTGGTGTCAGCTCTATTTTGAGTGGGTTCCCCGGCGTGTGTGTGTGTGTGTGTGTGTGTGTGTGTGTGTGTGTGTGTGTTAAATTGCACCCCAATGCTCCTTACCCTAGATGGCCGAGCATGGAACCCTTCAGCTTGCTTCCTCCCCAGTCTTCTGGAAGCCCTCCTATTTAAACGGAAGTTGCTCCACCCTTTGTGTCCTGGGCCCCAATAGGGCAACCGAATTTCTGCTCTGCCCTCCCACTTCCTTCCCCTGCTGGCTGCAACTCCCACCATCAACCATGGGCAGGTGGGGTTTCCCCCAGCTGCTCTGCCTTTGACCGCGTGCTTCCTGCCATGCCTCTATCAGCCCTGGGACATGCCCTCTTGCTGGGAGTTGTCTCTGGCTTCTCCCCTGATCCATACTTGGGTGGATTAGCTCCTCCACCCCTTGCTGGCTCCCCTCTGCCGGCCTCTGACTTCTCTGGCCGCCCTATTCACAGCTCCATGTGAGGCACCTAGGTGGGCCCTTCCTGCAGCTGAGTGGAATTTACTTCTGATTAAGCATGCACAGGATTGCATTGTTCTTTTTCCAGCCTATTTCAAGCATCTCTAAAGGAAGAGGTCTTTTCAAATTCTACCAAGAGTGGTAAAAACAAAAAGTTTAGTCCTTATAGAAATGTCATTGTTTCTTTGACATTTAAGGGTTTTTTAATGTGTGGTTGCTCAGGCCTCTCCTGTTGCTCTCTATCCTCTTAGTAGAAGGAAAACCTTTTTGAATCAGATCTGCCGTGACAATTGTATATATCCAGAAACAAGTTCCTTTTTCTCCCCTGTAATTACCGTGTTAATTTCCAGTATCCTAGACTATCTCTTTTAAAATTTAGTGTGTAATTATTGTATTATTTTTATAGGATGGAGGTGTTCACACATTACCTGTTCCTGTACTAAACCAGCAAGAAATAGACATATATGTTCCCATTTCCCTTTCACCAAACATTTTGACGTTTCCATGGCAGCCAAGAGCAGGAGCCTATCAGTACACAATAAAGGTAAGTGTTGACTGTTTTCTGCATTTAGATGGCTTTTGATAGCTCTCAGGTACTTCATGATTCTCATTAACTCTTGAAGGTGCCACCCTATTTCTGTTAGAAACTGGAATTTTCTTACAGTTCTGCTGCAGTTTGGTGCCTGTTGGTTTAAAAGATGCATTTTGTTTTATGGCACATGCTTATGAATAAGGAGCCTTTCTCTAAATGGAGTATGATTTCAGAACATGACCTGTGCTAGCATAAATTGACAAATAAAAACAAATAAAATGCTTTTGGTTTACTGCATCCAAGTTCCATAAGTCAGCAGTTGCATTGACTGCCAAGAAAATGTTTGGGAAAGAATGAGCATCTCCCCCTAGAGCAATGCCATTGACATACTTCACTTCCTCTGTTTCATTCAGTAGAGCAATAACATTGTTATTGGAAGGCAAAGGCCTTCACATTATTTATGGTAGATCTTCCAACCATGACTTTTCTTCTGCACTTTTCATGCTTCCTTCATTTCCAAGGGATAAGGTTACCCAGAACCATCTTTTGATGAAACTTTCCTGAGGAAAAACAAACTGCTACAAAGGTTTTGTTGGTTTGTTATTGTTTTTTTACAGGTAACATGAAGTTGTTGAAACCTTTGATAGTGTTTATAAAAGTGTTCAGCTGTTTTTAAAAATATTTTTCACAAAAAGAGAAGTATGTAGTAAACATACCTTTACAATTAGAAAAAAGTACTTCAGTCTATGATCTTTTCTTCTCAAACTGTGCAGATAAAGTCTAAGAAAATAAAGCTAATGTACTTAAAAGGAATAATACTGTTTAAAATTTGAAGTTAATGTCATGCGTTCTTTTTCTCTTCCAACTTCAGTCCAAATTGATAGGATAGTTTCTTCTAAGTGGTTTCCCCAGATTTGTAGCGAAATTCTCCCCTATCCATACATACCTGCAGTTTCTGAATTTGAGGGCCTTGTTCAAAAATAGCTGTATTGATGTATAAGGAAAAAATCAGATGAGTTGGGGGTGTGTGACTCAACAGGTACAGCACATGCTTTTCATGCAGAACATCCCAGGTTCAATGGCCAGCATTTCCATTCAAAGGTATTAGGAGTTACAAAAGACTTTTCTCTGCCTGAGACCCTGTTGAGTCCTGCCACTAGACAACAGTACTGAACTCTATGTACTAATAGTCTGGCTGGTGATAAGGCAGATTCACTTGTTCATAAAGGTCCTGTGTGGTTCTTGAATTTACAAAGTTCACATAACCGTTCGTTGCCTACTATGGTTCATAATATACCTCTTTCATATCCTTTAGGACCATCTCAGTAGCAGTATTTTCCATGCTAAGTATTTATTTGAAATAATTGGCAAAATAAGGCTACAATCCTATGTTCACATACCTGAGAGCAAGCATCACTGAACACAGTGGAGCTTAATTCTGAGTAAAACATCCATAGGATTGTGCTGCATGCTGGACTGATTCCTTTGCAGAAAGTTAGCTGTGTATTTCTCTCTGCAAAAGTTTGCACAAGTGCTCTAAGTGTATCTTAGTGTCTAAGTGTCTCCCTCTGTCATCACCTTCCATCAGCAGGTGAAGGCTTTTTTGTTTGGTTTGGTATTCTTTAACTGTTATTGGCCACCTCCATTATTGCGTTATGATGCCTTGATGTTTTAATGTTGAAATGGTTTGATATTTGCCACCATGGTGACCCTGTTGGGGTGGAAACGTAGCATGGAAACATTTCACATCAATAAATAAATATTTATGTTTACTTATTCTGAAACAGTATTCAACCCATCTCTTGAATTAAAGCACTGTGTCTTGAGGTAAAAGTCACATTTTAAGTTCTGATCTCTTGAGCAGTCCTTTCCTAATGCTTTATTATAACAAATGCTTTGAAGAACCAAACAGGATTTTCTCCCCTTCAGAAAGTCTCCCACTCCCACTTGTATAGTTAGCAAGTGGCCATTGCTGCATCAAGAATGATGCCATGGTAATAACAAATAGAAAGTCAATTCTCTTGATCTACAGAAATAACATCCCTGTTTGTGGACTGAAATATGGATGTGGGCAGATCTGCTAATTCATTGAACCATAAAACTGAAGTATCTTTAAAATGTCTCTAACATTTTATATGATAAATATGAATCACACTGAAAAATCGGGCCATTTAATGCTGCTTTGCGTGAAATTGTGCAAGAGGAAATGAAGTAGCATCTTCTGTACTATTTATAATTGTGAAAGCTGTCTTTCATGCTCTTGACCTTAGCTGTATCTTGCTGCTGAATTTTTTTTGGTATATTGTTTTATTCCTCTGTAATAGTTGATTCACAAGCTAGCTGTAGAACCTTTATGTAATTGACAGCCTTGCTCAGGTCTTGCAAACTGAAGGCCATGGCTTTGTGTTTTCTGGATCTTTAAGCTACAGAAATTAGCTAATTCTAAATGAAGCAAATCTATTTCTGTAAAGCTTCCTGCATGTATGTAATGGTATGGCAGGGGCTGTGGCTCAGTGGCAGAACATCTGCTCGACATGCAGAAGATCCCAGGTTCAATCCCTGGCATCTCCAGTTTTAAAAAACCTGGCAGTAGGTGATGTGACAGACCTGTGCATAAGAGACCCTGGAGAGCTACTGCCAGTCATGAGTAGACAGTACTTACCTTGATGGACCAAGGGTCTTGTTCAGTGTAAGACAGCTTCATGTTTTCAACCATATTAATTTAGGATTTATTTAAGTTATTGGGTAGATCTGGTCTGGGAAATAAAGAGAAATATTTAATTTTAAAAGTTTTTTCCCCCTTCAGACCATTTCCCCCCTCTGCTTTCTTTAATATGCTAGGTTTAAAAATAGTTCTGTAGCAGATTTATGCCTTCTCTGTATATGCAGCTCTCCACAAGCAGAAAATATACCCAGGAGGAAATTTAGCATACAGGAGCACTGCAGAGAGAGTGGGTGGGTATGATTCAGAATTGTGCCATTAGTGTTTTTCTCTTCCCCATAATTAATTACACAGACTAGATTTACATTGCCAGTATGTTTCTTATGGGGTCAGGGAAGATGTATTTCAAGATTTTATGTGAATACAGAACTGAAGCAGATGATGTGCATCTTTGCTATCCAGGGTATACCAAGCTACCTTGCTGCTTGATGCATGAGGTCATTCATCATAGTCACATGCTATGGAAGTATACATTTCATCTTTGTGTTTAGCCCACAAAAATAAGGCTAAACTTCTAAAGATGTTCTTAAACATCTTCTGTAGTTCTGTAGCCTGACAAGTTTTGATTTCAGGAAAGACACATAAATTGAATCTTTAAAAAGTCTGACAAAGAATGTAATATGCAGAAGTGCACAGACCTCTGTGAGTCTTGTGGTAAATAGAAGTGCTTTTCATTGTTGTCAGTCCCTGACTTCTGATGAGTTTCTGGAGCCATGAATATATACTGCTAACCTCCCCTTAAGGCTAAAAATAAAGACACAATGACAGCAAGAAGTCAATTTTCACTCTTTTCTCTGCCCCCTTTTGCCATTTATACTTTATAGCAATTCCCATTGGTAGAACACACTTTCAGCAGTACACAGGTTAGCTGTACTGAGACTTAAAGTCATTCAGTTGTCTGTCTTTGGCTTTTAGTAACAGGAAATTAATCAAGAGTCCTAAAAATGCAGCAATTGTATAAGCTGAGCCTCTTGTGTGCTGACGTGTGAAATGATATGTTGACTACCGACACTATTAATCACTGAGATATGTCCATGAATCAATTTTTTTGCAAAAGAGGGACAAGCAGTGGGAGTGATGTGGGTGGAAGTTACAGTAACAAACAAAACGGCTATGTGCAAGGGAATGAGAGAATAAAATGCAGCGGAGGGTGGATAGTTGATGTTTCTGGTTTAACAGAATGCTTTCCTGATTCTGACTTGACTAGGGATGTCACAGATTTTGCAGAAAACCCACAGGTTTGTAGTTGAACATACCCTTTTCTACAATCACAGTCATACTGTGAACCAATCAAGGATATGTTCAGCTCTAATCAAGCAACTCAAACATCTGTTGAATAAGATGGCAGATGCCTATTGATCAGAGGCCAACTCCCAGCTGATCTGGGTATCAGCTGGGAGTTGGTTTCTGATCCTCTAGTGCTTCCCTAGCCTTGTTATGCTGGGACACAGGACGGTTTTGTGTGTGTGTGTGGGGGGGGGGGGAAGGCAGAATTAGAAGTCAGCTCACAGTTGATAGGGGATCAGCTAGAAATGGGCTTTTGATCCCCTTCCCATCAGAAAAATTGCTATACCATGATGTTAGAGATCAGAATTTTTTAGCTTCTGTTCTCCCATTGCAAGAGAGAGAAAAGAAGCAGATTGTTTCTCTACCCATCCTCTAAGAAACCAAAGCAATGTTTCAGAGCTCCCCATTGCAACAGAGAAAGAAGGAGATTGTTTGTCTTCCCTCTCCACCAAACTGAGTGGGAGGACATAAGCAAGCAATGCTTCTAATCTTCCCAGTTGTGGCCCAAGCCAACAGCTTGGGGTAGCAAAAAAGAAATGTGGTCTGTTTCTTGCATCCCAGCCCAATTGTGAAGGAAAGGAGTAATCCTTTCTCTACAGTACATGCTTGACAGCTAAAGATAAGGAACAGAGAATGAGAATCATCTGGGCCTCTGTTCAGCACCTCAGTTTGCTGCACCTCAGCAAGTCTGAGACACAGCAAAACTTAGAAGTTGGGAGATCAGAAATACCTAATTTCCAGCTGACTTCCATGAACAACTGGGAGCTAGTTCTGATCTCCCCCCCCCAAAAAAAAAAATTCCTGGTAAAAAGCAAAAGTTTCCTCAGCATGAGATCAGAAGACAACTCCTAGCTGATCCCTCATCAGGTGGAAGTTGGCTTTTAATGGTTGCGACTAGCTTGTTCCTGCAAATGGATGTGAACAGGTTGTGAACTGAACAGCACTGATAAATTGGCTAGCTAATTGCCTCTGGTGAACAGGATGCTAACTGAACTGGCAGGTGTTCAAGCAAACCGAGATTTAACAATTCCAGGCTAGGCTATTATATTATATACACTCAAGAAATATAAATTGTAATGTCTGATTGGAGTGTTTGCATGTCTCAAGGTATTTGTAATAAAATCATACGTTTTGGTTGATTTCTTTATCATTTATTGTCTTAGGCTCAAGGTGGAAGTGGCAATTTCACTTGGTCCACATCTAACCAAAATGTTGCTACAGTGACAGTTAAAGGACTAATGACAACTGAAAATGAGATTGGAGTCAGTGTGATACGTGCCAGTGATGTTCAGAATCCATTACACTATGGGGAAATGAAGGTAAACAGTATTTACTTTGTTCTTACTTGCAATAAGACCTTATCAGAAGCTGCAGAAAAAGGCTTCTGTAAGCTCAGCGAAGAACCAGAAGAGTTCTTAAACAATGAACCTTTTTTTGTTTAGGGCATTCCACTTGTGAGGTTCAGAGCAGACAGGAAATGCTGGACATTTTTTCTCTCCTCTTCCATGAGAGGGTCCTAGATGAATTATTGATGTTTCTTAAAGAGCAGCTGCCTGAACTAAGCACATTAACGCTAACTGAAAATATTGTGGAAGCAGTTTTGTATGGATGGTATTTTAATGAGCTATTATTACTTTCACATCCAGTTAGAGAATCTGGATTAAACAATTTTGAAAAGGTCTTTGCCTATTCAAACCATTTAGTGGCAGATTTCTCCAGGATCTGTCTATTAAAGGTTGTTTATCAACCTTTAAATCTGATAATACAAACAAATACGATGTGAGCTCTCTTCCTTGAACTATAACCAGCAAACTGGACCGAAAACCTTCAGAGACTTTTATCTTTTATTGAAAAAAGAAATAGTACCCTTTATTATGCAAGACAGTAAGATCTACAGGCATGTGAAAATTAAACCTAAGATTACTGTAAAAATAAGTGCTAAAATTATCAAAGTTCCTAACATTGTTTAATCATATCATAGTGGATAATATTTTTAAAAGCAAACCAGGTTACATGTTCACTTTATCAGCTGTGTGAATTGTATATTCCTAAGGCCAATCAATATATCTAATTCTTAATGTGTCCTCACCTGTGGATCCTTAAATCCAGAGACTGGAGCCATGAAAAGACATGGCACATCGTTCTACAAACCTGAGAAGCACCCCAAGTTTGCGGGAAAATCTGAAAAAGTGCATTGTAGGGAGGTTAAACACCCCAAAATCAGGGAAGCAGTGCCTGTGTGAGAAATGGATGCCCTCTGAGATTTCATAGGCCATTGTGGGGGTTGCCACAACAATATCACCACTTAACCTTGGTTCTTGTCACTAAAAAGCATAGGAGGAAGGGAGGAGCAGGGCTCTTTCCAGTGCTATTTTGGCCTCTCAGTTCACTTTTGCTTTTCTTCATGCTGCCCTAGAGGGAAGACTTATCATGGCCACGGCCAGCAGCAAGCACTGGACAACTTGCTGCCATGCAATCTGTTCAATTTACTGGGAAGCAGTGGTTGCTATGACTGAATGCCACACAACTCACTTGCGCAACTTGGCCAAGCCCAGCAGTAGCCACCACACAACTCACCTAAACAATTTGTCACCACACAATGTTTGCAACTTGCCCAGGTTTTTTCCCAGGGAGAGGCTGCCAGGGGAGGGGAAGATGAGAAAGAAGAGCCAGTGTTGTATAGTGGTTAAAGAATCAGACTATGATTTGGGAGAACCAGGTTAAAATCCCCACTCTGTCAAGGATACGTACTGGGTGCCCCTGGGCCAGTAACAAACTCTCAGCCTAACCTACTTCACAGGGTTGTTGTGAGGATAAAATGGAGGAGAGGAGAATGATGTAAGCTGCTTTGGGTTCCCACTGGGGAAAACAGGTGGCGTATAAATGAATTAAATAAATTATAAATAATGCTGAAGACGGAATGGAAAATAAAAGAAAGATAGGTTGGTGAGTGGGAAGGCTTCTGCAAGTATAGGGGGCCACCATTTGATCTTATTGCATGAAAACTCTGGAGGTAAAAAATCAGGACCAAAGGCTTCTCCTAATTTAAATGTATTGATCAGATTTACTATCTCTAGTGCAGTAAACCTGGGCCAAAACGGCAAACCTTGGACTCAAAATTATGATGGAACAATCATTGGGTGTGTTTGCGTAAAAATATTGAACCTGCTTTTGAGAAAAAATTGAGCTCCACATTGAGGGTTGATGATGCTCTTTAGATATCAGGGACCAAAATTATTTTGGGTCTTTTTTCGTAGAGGCATCAATAGAAGCATCAATAAGGCATCAAATCCCACTCTTTTTGGATATACTGCTTTTTTTAGTTTTATTAAGTTTCTGTATTTTCTTTTAAGCTGGAGTAACAATCTCAAATGCTCATAATTTCCAGAGGACCTAAAATTCCTGCCAGATCTTTGGATAGCCTTCCATAACTGATGGCATTCCCAGTCATACAAGTCGTGCGTTCCCTTAAATTGGGAGGGTTGCAAAGATCCTTCAAATAGTCGTTTAAAGACCTCCAAGAGGTCCTCAAATTATTTTAAAGCAATAAGTGGGTCAGAAGCATTAACTTTGTCTGGAATTAGCCTCTTAAATAAGTTTGAAGATAGTAGGGTATCAACCTCCATTCCATGCCAAAGAGTCCACTTTCTTGGTATTCTGGAGAAAGTTTCCTGATCTGCAGTCAGTTTGGACAGACTTGCTCTCTGGAGATTAGTTGATCATGGCAAAATGAGTAGTAGATGATCACTCATAAAAAAGGCTCAACCTATAATCTCCTAACCACTCAGACCAAATTAAAAGAGACTAAAAAATTATCAATTAAACTGCATCCATTTTGGGAAATAAAGGTGTATTCACCACATGCATCCATTCCTCTCCTACAATTCAAGATGATCAATTCATTATCTAATATAAAGGGTAACATAAATAAGCCAGCTTTGTTTATCTTACTATCCATAGTGGATCTATTATTTAAAAGGAATAAGGACTCATCAGTATAATCATTCCCCAACTTTCCACTGGCTAAAAGCCAGTGCATGTCATCCGCTCCAATATGAGCATTAAAATCTCCTGCTATGATTAAGAAAGCCTCAAGATACGTAGAAGACAGATTTCTCAGTTGTTCAGATAAGGATTTCAATTTCTCAAATGGAGGATGGAGGAAGATAAAAAGTAATAATTATCAATTTAACATCATTAAGATGTATAAAAGGCAGCAGGAAAAGAGGAAGACCCAACAAGAGATGGACTGACTCAATAAAGGAAGCCACAGCCCTCAGTTTGCAAGACCTGAGCAAGGCTGTCAAAGATAGGACTTTTTGGAGGACTTTCATTCATAGGGTCGCCATGAGTCGGAAGCGACTTGATGGCACTTAACACACACACACACAGAGATGTATAAAAACTGGCAAAGCCAAAGGTGAAGAATCTAACTGCTCTAATCTGTCAATTTTAAATTTGTCTAAGATCAAGCATGCAAGCCCCCCCTTGGGGCAGCCCCCCTTAACATTAATTTGGGCCCTAACAGAGAACCCCGTAAACCCTGTAAAAAGTGTTTCCCCTGTCACCCAAGTTTCCTGGAGGAGGACAATGTCTGCTTTATTCAGCAGATGTTGCATCTCTGGAAGGATCCTCTTAGAAGCCCACCCCGCCACATTCCAAGAGAGGATATGCAGATTATGAGGTCTGAGTCAGTCTTGATTAATTTTATCAGGAGCACTATCAGGTAGTAAAACATTCTCTTTTGGAGCTGGTCTGCATTTATTTACTACAACTACTTTTGGTTCTAAAGGGACAAGAGAACATGAAGCTGTAGGACTAATTCTTGAGGAGTTTGGACTTGGGTGTCTAGGAGTATAGAACACATCCTCAGTTGTACGTCTTGAGTTCTGGCCTTTTGTTGGATAGCAACCAGTTGTTGGAGGAACTGGAATCTTTGGGTTAAATTATTTTGCCGTATTTCTGGAAGTGTTGAAAAGGAAGAGAAAAGGTCTACCTCCACATTGCTCAACACCAGATCTTTCCCTGTTTTTGGAGGTGGTAACTCTTTGGGATACCTGGCGGCTGTTGGGATTGAGTGGGAAGAAGTAAAGGAATCAGGAAAAGAGAGATGACAGGGGACTACTAGATGGAGACAAAGATTAAATATTGTGGGCAAGGGTTACAAGCGAGAGAGAAAAGTACCCAATCTAGCAAGGATTTACCACATATGTAGAGTCAGGTGCTGTGTGTGTGTGTGTGTGTGTGTGTGTGTGTGTAAAGAATTTTTCATACAACGAGATCACAGATGTGCAGGCATGCACAGGTTGGTTGATGGACTGGATTAATTAGGGAAATGCAGCCACTCAAGGTAAAAGAAAACAAATGAGTTAAGTACCAGGCCAGAGGTCTGGGCAGGGGCAAAGAAGTCCTCAGAAATATATATTTCTGTGCCCCCCAGGATGTTTTTGCCTTTCCTTCCACAACCACGTACCCGGTGTTACATCGGAAGCTTTCCTGACTTCCCCTCATTGTTGAGAATGGCTTATTGTATGGATGTCTGTATAAATGTGTAGGTGGCCCAGAAGTGTTCCAGTGCACATGGAACTTGCTGCCCAGTCCATCATTTGCCAATTCTTTGTTGCATTTATATGCTTTCTGTCGTCCATTGGCATGTCTGGTATTTTCCATAGTAAAGTGACTGTTGTACTTTTTACTACATTCAAGTGCTTGTGTTGGATTATTGAAGGGCTTTCAGTGTTCTGCTTTTATAACCAAATTTAGTTCACATTAATTCCTCTAGAAGTTCAGCTCCTGATGTTTTCATATGGATTAAGAACAAGTCTTTTTTTAAAAAAAGCAGTGACTTTTTAATTCAAAACATTCCAACAAAACCTGACAGAGAGAAAAATCATTACTTTATATCTAACAGAATGAGCAAAAGATGACTACTGTGAGCAACCAGTAAATGGTGCTTTCACTTGAACACTCTGAGATGTTTGGAGTGCTCTCTTTCTCTCAATCCCTGGAGGCAGGAAGTAGGTGGTTCTTTTCCATCTCCTGTAGAGAGGAAATGCCCACCACCCTTAATTTTTCCTCTCAGCCTCCTTGCAAGCACAGGGCACCAAGTCAGAGCTCCATGATTTTCTTTCTTCTCGAACTCTCAGTCTGCTTTCTTTTTCTTTTGTGTTTCTCCCAAGTCTTCTGTCTCCAAACTATCAAAAAAAGCTTCTTTCTGTAATTTTTTTCTTGGTCCTTGTTGGGTCCTTGTTGGGTACTCTTTGTGGCAATTGCCTTCACCACCTCACTGGCAGAAGCTTCAGATGCAGCAGCATCCTTGTCTAGAGAGACAGATCAAGTCATCCCTGGCACAGTGGCCAGACGTCGACTCTGATGCAAACATCTCACTGCACCTCCATGCCTGCCTTTTGAGGAAGAACCACATGTTCAGGCCTAGAAGAAGATGAAGGCGGCCACATGAATTTTGGCACACACAAAAAAGCTAAGAGCATCCTGCAGAAGCCTGCAAATGGCAAGGGAAGTCTGCCAGGGCTTTAGATAATATGGAGCAGATGTCTTAGATGGGGAAGAGTGGTAAGCAGACAGGGGCTCCCTGCAATACAGCCAAATAGGGGGAATAGGATGTCTTCTATGTGCTCCCAGGTGACTCCCTTTCAAGAGCGGGATCAGTGCAGTCCTCAAGAGGCCATAATGTGGGAACGATAGAGATGCACCCAGCCCTATCACCGAATAGTGATGCTGAGATAAATAATCTGCAATGCCCCAATAATGGCTGTGTTTGTTCAGAACACGACAGGGCCCTAATTACAATATCTGAACTAGACTGACTAAATTTTAATACTAAAAAAAGGTGTAGAATTCAGGGTCAAGTTTGTCACTTTATATCTTGGAACATTGCTGGCTGGGGAAGCAAAAGCAGGGATCCTGACTTGCTAAACTTTTTGAAGGGTTTTGATATTATTTTTTTACAGGAGACCTGGTCTCTTACTAATATTTCTTATTATGGCTTTACTTCATATGCCCTCCCAGCTCATAAAACTAACATCAAGGGCCGCCCTAAAGCAGGCCTGTGTTGTTTGGTTAATAACTCCTGTAAATTTAAAGTTAGGCAACTAGATACTTGTCCCCCTTTCGCTCAGGCATTTCTCTTACCCACCAAGGAACTGTCAATTATATTAGTTAATATTTATATTCCCCCTTTTATTGACAGTACTGCATCCTCATCAGTTTGGAACACAATAAATGCCTATCTGAACAAACTTTTAGATTCAAGACCTGAAGCTGCCCTTTTACTTGCTGGGGATTTTAACGCCAGGTTGGGCCATAATAATATGCAGTTGATTAATTTTATGAAATGGGATGCTGAAGATTTCATACCATTCCCATTTTTAGCCCCTAGGTCGTCAAAAGACTCTGTTATAAATCAGAGTGGTCATCATTTGGTGGAACTTTGTGTGAATTTTAATCTATGTATACTGAATGGTTCTTTACAATATGATCCCTTTGGCCAGTACACTTATATCTCCCCGCGCGGTTGTAGTGTTGTTGATTTTGCAGTCCATTCAGCTGACCTAAGTGATCACATTGTCAATTATGTAGTTGGCAATCGATCAGAAAGTGATCATCTACCCTTGCTCCTGACTCTTAAGACTAGTTGTGAACCAGCCAAGCCCTTTTTGTCGAACCAGGATCAGGATCACACTGTCAGCAAGTATAAGAGGATTAAATGGTCTCCATCTACTGCGACCCAAATTCAGCAATGGATACATAGTGATACTGGGCAGCAGTTATTTAATGAACTACTAAATGCTGAAACCCCAATGGTGGCATTGTCAATATATAACAATATTGTTGACAGACTTGGCGACTTTGCTCAACCAATTAGTCATAGGTCCTCTAAATGCCTAAATAGCACCTGGTTTGATGTTGAATGCCTTGCTGCAAAGAAAGAGCTTCGCCATCTGTTTAAGTTGATGTGTTTAGGCCTGTTACCTTGGGTCCCTTCAGTGTACTGCGAAAAGAGAAAGGGGTACCAAATTTTGCTAGCCGGAAAAAAACATGCTTTTGCTATGGAGAAATGGTCGCAGTTATTCCAAGCATTTAATAGTAAAAATAGCAAAGCTTTCTGGTCACTAATTTCAGGACTTAATTATTCAGTTAGCGGCAACTCTGCAAGTTTAATTCATGCTCAGGCATGGTTTTTGCACTATTCTAATGTTTTTAATGTGAAGTCCCCAGGGGTTTCTATCAGAGAATCTTTTATAGCCCCTGATGTTCCAGAATGGCCTCCTGTCACTTGTGACGAGATAAGAGAACATATTATTAGCTTAAAATTGGGCAAAGCCCCGGGACCCGATGGTATTCTTGCAGAGCTCCTAAGGAGTAATTCCGATTGGTGGGCCCCGCCACTCGCACACCTCTTCACGCTTATAGACAAATTTGGTATCCTCCCAGATTCGTGGCTGAATTCTATCATAATACCATTGTTTAAGAAAGGTGATCCCAGCAAACCAGAAAATTACAGACCAATTAGTCTTTTGTCTATTATAGGAAAGCTCTATGCCAAGCATCTCCTCAAGAAATTATCTGAATGGATGGCCCTTCATAATCTCCCAGGGAAAGAGCAAATTGGATTTTTACCTAACCATTCTACAACAGATCATTGCACAGTTCTTGCATTTTTGGCAGAAAAATATCTTAAGTTCCCTAGAGGAAAGTTATATGTTGCTTTTATCGACCTTCAAAGAGTGTTTGACACAGTCAATAGACAGATTTTATGGGAGAAACTATGCCATATGGGCCTTGACCAACGCCTTTTGTTTTTATTACGTAACCTCCATACATCCAATACCTGTCAAGTTAGATTCGATGAGGGGAGCCTTTTAACCCAAAAAATCCCGGTGACAAAGGGCGTAAAGCAAGGCTGTGTACTGGCACCATCCTTATTTAATTTATTTATTTCAGATCTCCCTGCTTTTTTAGCTAATACTGATGGTCATGCACCTAAGCTAAGCTCTGAGAAAGTCCCTATTCTGTTATATGCGGATGACGCAGCAGTCCTATCCCTTTCAAAGATGGGTCTTAAACGTTTATTAGCTTCTTTTAACCTATTCTGTAAACGGAATTCTCTATCTATTAATTTTGATAAGACCAAGATCCTGATCTTTTCTAAGACTTGGAAGCAATCAGTTTGGAAAATTGAGGGAAGAGAAATCGAACAAGTGAAAACGTTTAAATATTTGGGGGTCTCTTTTCATTATAATTTAAAATGGATTGCACACCGTAATCAGTCCCTAACCTTGGCAAAAAATAAGATGGCTGCAATAACTCGTTTTTACTATAAGAAGGGTAACCATTTTGTTCCGGCCGCCTTACAGATTTTCCAAGCCACTGTGATCCCGCAACTTTTGTATGGAATCCCAGTTTGGATCCAGGGTTTTAATAAAGAAGTGGAGCGTCTCAGGGCAGTTTTTTTGAGACGCATCCTTGGCGTCACAAACTCTGTTTGTTATTTCTCTCTGTGCGCTGAGCTGGGACTGCACACGATAGAATCTGGTGCTTGGATCACTACAATCAAATACTGGTTACGCTCTCATTTTCGATCCCCCCCCAAGTAGTTTATTGGCAGCTTTACATACTGACTCAACTGTTTCTTGATGGTCTCGGCTTATCTTAAATAGGATCAGATCACTCGGGATTGATCTTGATTCCTTGTCCAATTCCAGTGAATTATATATTTTTAGGACAATCCAAAAAAGGATATGGGACAGTGATTCCCAAATAATAAAAGCCGGTGCTGAAGGTATCTGCTCCCCTCGTTTTTTAGGCCTTTCTTATCAAACAAATTCTATGGCCCAGTATTTTTTTAACTTAACTATACCCTCTCACCGTAGAGCATTTTTGTTGGCCAGATTTAATATATTCCCTTCAGCTGTTGTTAGTGGTAGATACAAGGGAATACCACGTGAAGCAAGATGTTGTAGGTGTCAATGCAAAGAACCTGACACAATACAACACATTCTCTTGTACTGTCCACTTTTCACACAGCTTCGATGCAGCTTAATTAGCTCCCTTCCTCAATTTACTATTGCAATGACTACTGGAAACATAGCCCATTTATTGGATGACAAAAGCTTTGAAGTTACCACTCAAGTAGCCGAGTTCCTGGCCAAGGTCCTAAAGGAGGGAGAAAGAAGGAGGGGAACCCTCATTTAATTGTTTATTATAATATTTGCCGATGAACTGTGTATTCATTCTTTTTGGATCCATGTCTAGCTGCTTTGCATGTTTGCTTTGTTAATGTTAATCCCAATAAAGATTCTGTTTTCTGTTTTCTGTTCTGTGCTCCCAGGTTTACAGACTTGTATGGAGCTGTTTGTTACTTGGCAGTGGGAGATTAAAGAGCAGCAGGCTTGTCAAATGACAAGAAAAACACCTCAGTAGACAGCCTGTTCCCCCTCCCTCCTGAGTTCCCCTAGGGATCCTCCCAAAGGACAATCTCTGCAAAGAGATTCCAAACAGTTCGTCTCTAGCTTATCTGGTCCTGCCAGGACTGCTAGAAAGCACTCCATAGTCCACCCTTGCCTGGAATCATCCAGAGACAGCAAAAGTGGTGCCATGATCCATAGATCCCATGAAGCAATGGCTGCATCTACAAAGGCTTCAGTAGCCACTTCCCTCATAGCCAGAGCTTCTGTCCTTTGGTAAAAATAATTGCTCAGGGATTTGAATCTCTCCACATCTCTCCACATCTGACAGATGGGCTCAAGAGCATCTCCCATGGATACTCAATTGAACTCATCTCAACCCCACAGGACAGATTCCTGAACTTCCTGCCTCTGAAGTCCATATGGACTTTGGAGGCAGCCCAGCATTCTCTCAATGTGCAGGTGGACTGGCTCAGTCACAGTCATTTGGGCCCTGTGGAGTGGGCACTAAACAGCCAGCTTTTTGAACACCTGGCAACAAAGTTTGGGCAGCCAACAACAGATCTGTTCTGAACAGCAGAGAATACTGAACTTCCACATTTTTGCTCTTCGTTCCACTGTCATATGGCAGAACAGATGGATTCCCTGACGGCATCATGGCTGCTGTATGCATTTCTCCCCATCCCATATCTCACCAAGGTCTTGAGAAAGCTATAACAAGAAGCAGCTGATCGGATCTGCATAGCCCTAGCATGGCACAGGAGACTGTGGGTCTCCAGTCTCTGTGCAATCTCCATGGATACTGCCAATTCACCAGACTGCTGACACAAGATCCAATTCCCCATCCTGATCCCGGATGGTTCAGTTTGACAGCTTGGAGATTGAGGAGGAAATCTTGCTGAAAGAAGGTTTCTGAACCCAGGTGACAAACCATCCTTGCTTCCAGTAGACACTATTACTTTATATGACTACACCAGCAAGGCTTATGTTAAGTGGTGTAGGAGGAAACATGTTGATCCAGGGACCTCTAACCTATAATGGCTGATCTCTTTTCTCCAAGGATGGGGACAGAGGGCAGCATTGGGAGAGAGAACGTCAACCTGGCACCCCTTTATATGCGGGGTGCCTCAGGGAGCTATTCTTTCCCTGACTGAAATTGAATCCATCAAAGGCGGAGGTTCTGTGGCTGGGCCAGGGAGGCCCAGGACAGGCAACCCAACTCCCTACTTTGGACGGGATACAGTGGATACCATCTTCCTTGGTTAGGAGTTTGGACACGACTTTGGATGTTTCTCTCTCCTTGGAGACCCAAGTCAACAATGTAGCCAAGGTGGCCTATTTCCATCAGGCCTGGCAACTCTTGCCCTACCTGTCCTGCAGGGACCTAGCCGAAGTAATCCATTCAGTGATCACCTCCAGACTTGATTGCTGTAACTCCTTTATGCAGGGTTACCCTTAAGGCTGCTCTGGAAGCTGCTTTTCCAGAATGCAGCTGCTTGGTCCTCACGAGGGCCCTCTGGAGAGCCCATGTACCAGTTCTCTGGCAGCTGCACTGGCTTCCAGTTGTTTTTTGGATCCAGGTCCAAGGCATTGGTACTTACCCTCAAGGCCCAAAATGGTCTAGGACCTTCATATCTTTGGGACCATCTTCTCCAATATACTCCTCAAAGAGCCCTTCATTCATCCAGTGGTAAATAATATGTTAGCCGTACTGTAAGTTGGCCCAGATTGTGAGACCCTCCTCCGCCATTTGCCACCCAGTCTCTCTGCCTTACCAGCTCTCCTGACTGTCATCTGGGCTGCCACTAGCTGCTGTAAACCCCCCACCCCCACCCCAGTTCTCTGTAGGGTCAACACCTGATATTTTAATCCGGAGTCTGTTGATTTTTGTGAAGTGCCCTCTGTCAGGCTTCAGCAAAACACAGCTTTTCAGGCAATAGACCTTCAATCCAGGCAGAGCAGCGATTCAAAGATTTATTTCAGTAAGGCAGTGATTTCAGTAAGAGACACGCAAGGCTGGAATACATGACTGGGGGGGAGTGGATACATTTATAGGGCTGATACAATAGGGTTACAGGAACAAAGAGACAATGTAGTCGTTTCCTGCCGGTAACGACTTAAGTAAAACTAAACCAGAAACAATCAAGAGCAATCAGTGGAGGAGATGGCCGAGCCCTCGGCTTTGTGCGCGGGACCCGATATCAAATCGGAGATTTACACGGGCGGGTCCCAATACAATTGTAAATCCCTGGCCGGAGCTTGTGTGCAAAACGAGGGGGGGGGAGGAGTGCACGGAGAGCTCCATTTTGTTTGCGGGGAAACCATCTTGTTTGAGCATGGAGCTGTCAGAAGCCCTATCTGACACCCTCTTAACATAGTTTTAGATGCAGTAACCTGAATTCACTTGTTGGGGTTTTAATAGTTTTAAATTCTACTGTTTTTATGTTTGTGTTTGTTGTTAGCCGCCTTGAACCCTGCTAGACGGGGGAGAGCGGGATACAAGTATGAACAATAAAAATATAATAAATAATCTACCCCAAATCTCATCCTTTCTATAAGATGGCACAGCTCAAGGACTCAGTTCCAACGTGCTACATATCATCCGTCCTGCCCCTATCAAAGGATTTATTATTTCAAACACCCTAGGCTGAAGTGCTTTTTGCTGCTTCTCTTACACATCTTGCAGCTGCATTGCATTCCCTATTCTGGAGACTACATGTAGTGTTGCAAATCCTCACTAAGGCTCTGTTTGAACCAAAAACAGAGGCTTCACTCAAGTTCCTCACTCTCAAGATGTTTGTTGTTCTTGGTAGTAGTTACGTCAACTAGAAGGTTGTCAGAATTGGGTGCACTTTCCAAAGCTAGGGGATTATGCATGTTTTATAAGGATAAGGTGGTTCTCTGTCATCTGCAAGGTGTCCACTTGGGCATCCGTGTCCACATTTGTTTGGCATTATGAAATTGACTCCATCACCTAGCTGTTGCAGCTTTTGAGCAGCAGGTCTTGCAACAGATTGTGGAACCCTAAGGGGAAAGGTTGGCTGGTTTTTCTCCCTCCCATTTTGGATGCACTACATCGTAAGATCTCAAAAGTCTCCAGAGTGTCCTCCTCTTTTCAAATGAAAACAGAACATTGGATTTACTGTGAAGGTGCCTTTTATCTGAAGTAGAGGAGGATACTCTGGAACTGCTCTTCTATAGGGGGACCATCCTTTGGATGAGGTTCTATGAGTTGTTCATGTTGGGGAGTGGGGAACAACTGTTCATTTTCAGTGTTTCTTCCACAACAGTTTACTGTTCTGTGGTTCCCCATTTTACCAGTTGAATAGTTTCTTTCTGGGTTAAAGGCCAGGGATTCTGGTCTCAGCCAGTCAATTGTTGAGCTACGAAAGTCTCCACCTGAAGGTAGCAGGCACTTCCTCCCACTGGAGACACAAAACAGCGCCTCACTTCCTGCCTCCAGGGATCATGGGAAGGAGAGTATTCCAAACATTTGCAGAGTATCCTCCTCTACTTCAGGTAAAAGGAATCTTCACAGTAAGCCCAATGTTCCATTTGGGATGACTGTTTCAATCCTCTTTGTGTACATAAGCTCATGGGGGGTGGGGTGGATTTTGCATCTGGACTAGCATTCTTTTCCCAAACAGGGACCATTTGCAATACTTTGTTCCAGGCTGGGTGGTGGTTATGTATCTCCTGCTTGTAATTCTAATTATACACTATTGGAAACTGCAAAGTTGTAGTGGTTTTTAAAAGTTGTTCTTTAAAGCTAATATGTGGTTCAGGGAAAACTTTGCTTTGTATAACCCATCTGCACTGTCTTTTGAAGCTTCATCAGCTTGCTTTCAGTCTATTACAATTATTATCCAAATGTAGCTTAAATGGAAATTAACATAGTGGGTAAATATTAACATGTAGTGTTCTCCTGCTTGTTAAACTAGTGTTAAAAGAAGAAAAGGGTTAGCTTGCAGTCTCGTACTGGTGCATAGACTTTACAGTATCTGTGTTCCCAAAATGGCATTTTTAGCAGATGACAGTTGCCTGCAGGAGACTCAGAAATGATGTTTTTAATTAAAACTTTATTTTCAGATTCATGATTCAGGGCACATAGCAATAGGAGTACATTTCAACCCATTTGAACTTGCAGCAGCAAGCATTAAATGAAATGAGCATCTTTATTTTAAATATTTTAACTGTGTCTGCTCAAGCTTTGTGTTTGAAGCAAACGTCTGTCTGCTGACCTTGGCTATCAGGTTATGCGAGTAGTCTATAAGTTCCATGAGGATTACAATTTTAACACTGTACCATATGGTCCAACAATTTAACCTGAAGCAGTAGGCAGATGGCTTAAAAAGTTAAACATGCCAAATGAAAAGCTGTGATCAGGCAGTTGTTATGAAATGTTGCTACCACATCTGCAATGGTTTAACATTAGAAAGAAATAAAATATAAACATGCAAATCAAGAATCCAATTATCCCCATGTCTGAGGTAGCATTTCTGTACCTTGTATGTCACTGGAAATATAGAAGATCAGTCTGCTTCATAATCTGTGGTGAGCTGTTAGACACACTTTCTTCTTTAGTTGATACAACTTCACTTTTTAGGTATTTTCATTGACAGCAGTTGTGAAGAAAGAACTCCAAACATTAAAATTTGCTGGGGGTTGGGGGAGAATAGGCACCCAGCATAGATTATATTAACAAAGATTTATTAAATGTTCAGCAGTGTGCATACAGTAGGACATGTTAATCCTAGTGTATGTATACAGAATTAAAATTTTAACAGGTTGCTAAAATTAGAGGCTCTTAACCTTCATGAAGGATCACTTCCACAAGTACAAAAACAAATTATTATAACCTGCTCAGTTATAACAAAGACCAAAAAATGGATCAAATAGAAAAGTCCTTTCTTCTCCCAGGTACAGGGTTAGCAGCACAATCCTTTGCGAAGTTACACCAGTCCGTGCCCATCAGTTTCTATAGGCGTACATTTTGAGTAAGTCTGAATAGGTTTGCACTACAAGTGGATCAGTGGGAAAAAAGGAAAAAGTATGGTTATGTGGGTCTTATGAGTAGTGTTAAGGTACACAAAGAAATGGCAACTCTACAAACTTTTAGAAAAAGCAGAGGCGTTCTGTTGATTCCCTAGCACCACTAGCATAACTGGGAAAATAGACAACTGCTTATGTTATACTGATTGAAGGTTAATGGGTAGATGAGGTAGATCCATTATCTGCTCTGTTTAAATCAGAACACAGAAATGAAATATGTAGATGATGATGATAAAAATATTCCCCCAGCATCTGCTTGCTCTTTTAAAGTGTCCTCACTGGCCTAAAGTCCTCACTGGCCTAAACCTTCCATGGTTCCCCAAAACATACACCAAACCACACAGATGGCTCTTACCAATATCTGTCTTTGGATTGCTTCCTAGGTTTCATTTATTTGACTGTGTTTGTAGGTGAATAACCACAAAATGTCCTGATGTTCATCTGTGCAATGCTTGAAAAGTCAGAGAACTGACTTTTGGAATGTTTACATTTTCTAGTTCAGGTTTTAATGCTTACCGTATTTTTTGCTCCATAAGATGCACCTAGTTTTTAGAGGAGGAAAACAAGAAAAAATGTATTCTGAATCAAATGGTGTACTGCCCCTGGAAGCCCGGCGGGGGGGGGGGATGTCCTTAAACTCCTCCGCGCTGCCATCCCAGGCAGCGCAGAGCACTTTCAAGACCCCCCACTTGCCTGGCTTCTACAGACTCCCTGAAAGCTCGGTGGGGGGTCTTTAAACTCCTCCACGCTGCCATCCCAGGCAGCGCAGAGCACTTTCAAGACACCCCCCCGCCCGACTTTTAGGGACTCCCTGGAAGCTCGGCGGGGGGTCTTTAAACTCCGTGCTGCCATCCCAGGCAGCACAGAGCACAGACCCACCGCCCCCCTTCCCGGGACTCCTGGGAAGGGGGGCGGTGGGGGTTTAAACTGCTCTGTGCTGCCTGGGCAGGCAGAGCAGTTTAACCTCCGCACCCCCCTCCCCCCCCCCCCCCCGGCGCTGAGCCTCGGTACCGGGAAGCACGGGGAGAGGCTAAACTGCTCTGCTCTGGTATCTCTTAATCGTCATCTCTTGTCTGGCTACTGTGTCTTATTTCATTATTGTTTCCTAGGTATATGTGACAGAACCGAATGACATGGAGTTCATACCGTGTCAAGTTGAGGCACGTGTGGGTCAAATTCTGGAGCTGCCTCTGAAGATTAATGGACTAATGAATGCAGAAACTAGTCAAATGGTTACCCTGAGTGACTGTTCACATTTTGATTTAGTTGTTGAGGTTGAAAACCATGGTGTTTTCAGTCCAATTCAAGGTAATAATTTTTTTATCCATTATTCACATACTGTGGTTTTAAGATTTTTAACAAACAGCACATGTTTATTAATGATTACCAGGGATCATAATAAGATTAGTGTCACAGTTTGTTTCTTGAATGCATACCTGGCCTGAGTACAAAAGGCCCTTCAGGTGATTTGCAGTGCATAAATGCATCACTTCCTCTACTAGCCTTTTTACATTGAGCTTTACCACTGTTTTTGAGCTGCTTCTTATATGATTTAATCCTTTAGTATTTTTACCATCACAGTTTCATATTTCTGCATTCATGCAGGTAGATTTAATTTTTGACAAAGCTAGGAGTAACAGAAGTCTATTCGGGGATACTTTGTGAGCTAGGTTTGCCTATCTGATAGTAGAGAAAAATATGCATTGCTTTAGCACAACCATCTTCAGTGGTGCTATCTCTGACTGCCATTCTTTGCTTCATATGCTTTCCCCACCCCAACATATCACCTTGGAACTGAAGCAGATAACATTCCTTTCCTCATTGTTTTCTAGAAATTTTTAAACACAGCATGGCAAGCATCTCATGGTAGTTTGGAAAGCCCTGTTGGGCATTGAGGATTTGTGTTTGGATGCTGGCAAGGAGGTGGTCATGCTGCTACCCACTTCACAAAATGTTGTGCTGTTTAATATCTGTATTAATGAAATTATCCAAAACTTTGGATTATATATATATATGGAGACGATGCTGGTTGTAAGGCATGTGCTCCCCACTTTATATGAGCCCCAGCTTTCTTTGAAAGCTACTCAGAGCTATGTGCATGTTTAGCTACAGTTTCAAGTTTCAGATTACACCCCCCTCAAATTACTAAATTAACTTCTAAGACCTCTTTAATTTAACATAGCACACTCTTAAACTGACATAGTTTAGGGATTATTTAGGGATTTTCAATTTGTCATGCTGAGTGTGCTACAGTAACCTCGAGGCTTGACTGTTGTAACACACATTACATGAGGCTTCTCTTAAACACTGCTCAGAATTGCAGTTAGTACAGAATGTGTTTGGCTGACTGTTAATTTGGAGCTAGCTGTGGGGAGCTTATTACTCTCACTTTACAGTTTCTTTTTAGTCTAAATCAATATGTTGATGCATACCTTTAAAGCAACATTTGTGAAGGATTGTCTTTCTCAGTATGAATGTTACCCCCAAAGTGGCTTTAAGACATCCTCACCTTCTCCATTTTATCCTCACAACAGCCCTGGGAGGTAAAGTAGGCTAAGAGTGTATGCCTGGCCCAAGCTCACCCAAAGGGCTTCCATGGCAGAGTGAGGAGTTGAACCTGATTTAAATCACCCAGATCCTAGTATAACAATCTAACCACTACACCACTCCAGCTGTTACACTTTTCTGGCTGTTTGATGCATCTTATTTTAATGCTTATGTTATTCTGCTTAATATTTATTTTTATTTGTGCTGATTGTTTTTGTTCTTGTTACCCACCTTGAGTCCCCGTTGCTGGGAGAATGGTGGATAGACAAGGGTTTCAAATAAATAAAGTTTACTTTCAAGAAAATCCATATTTAAAACTTAAACAGGAATGTTGATCACTTTCTTTCTCTTGCTATATCTATAGGAAAACTAAACCCAACTCCAGACTACTGCAGCGGAGTCAGAGTAAAAGCTGAATCACAAGGATACACAGCACTTGTAGTTAGCTATACACATGGTCATATTCACCTTCGTGCTAGTATCACCATAGCTGCCCATCTACCACTCAAAGTAAGTCTGCGGTTTTTCCTTTTTAGCTGACCTTTCTGGTAAATAGATGAATTAACCTAAAATAGGTTAGAGAAAGCTGTGCCCAGATTATTGCCAAATTCCCCACAATGATTCAGATACCATCTTAAGAAAAAAGAACAGAATTATCACATGTTGAAAGCATGTTTTAAGCCTAACGTATCAGAACTAAATACAGTTGCTTAATATAGCTCTTGTTAATTTTAGTGGAATGCATTCCAAAATGCTTGCTTAGAATCACAGCAATAATGTGAATTTAAACTACCAGTTTTTCTGATATGGGACAAAACAGATTTAAAGCTGTGGTGGCCCCAGACCCCAACACATATTGGTCTTTTCCCCTCATGGGCAGGTAACTTCAGTATAATCACAAAGTCTTGATTACGAATAGGAAAAATTATTAGATGCATGAATTACAAGAATAAAATTTCAGGTTTCCTAAAACAGACTCATTGAATGTGCACCAAAATGTTGGATCAGTTGCCTTATTGATTTACACTGCAAAAAATCTCACTGGGAACATAGAAAGTTAATCAGCGTAGATTTTGTTCCAGAGTTCCATTAGAGCTTCCCAATCTCAGTCCATTTTCTCTCAATATGACATGTGGGAGAAAAGATAAACTTGTGAGCCATAAATGGTATAAACCTTTGTGCTGGGACAGGTATGACAGGTATTAATTATGATGATTTGAGCTCTAGAATTTTACTATTCTATGTATTTACTATGGTGTTAAAATGTATTTGGCTTTCAGTTCCTAAAGAAGACAGGTAGATGTCAAAGGCTAAGCATAACAGCTAAGATGACATAATCATTTTTGTTTGTTAATATATTATGATAAGATTGATTTCAGCATCATGCCTGGGATTAGATGTCATGATCTGTCAGAAGAAAGCAGTCACCAGCCTTCCTGGTGTTCAGTAGCCGTTTCTGACCACAGAATAGTTTCTTCGCAGGGTGGGAGTTGCATGGAGTAATAGTCACTCAGACTGGAAAGCTGCAGTGGAGATGAGGCCAACATCACTCCCTCCTACTTCTTGTGCTAGTGGAGCTCCACTAACAAAACATGAAAAAAGGGAGCAATTTCTGCCCCCTCCCACTGTGGCTCAGCAATCCTTGCACGATTCTCACAATGTCCTTGCACTGGATCAATCCTATAGTTTGTAGTATTTAACCTGTATCTTTCCCCCCATAGACTATTGATCCTGCTTCTGTTGCATTGGTAACTTTGGGTTCCTCCAAAGATGTAATATTTGAAGGAGGACCAAGACCATGGGTTCAAGAACCATCCAAATTCTTCAGGAATGTCAGTGCTGCAGATCCAAATGACATTGGTTTATTCTTACTAGGACCACCTACAACTAGGAATCCCTTCCAGCACTGGGTTAGGGCATCTTGCAAAGCTTTGGGAGAACAAGTGAGTACAACATATAAATGTGATAAATCATCTTGGACTATAACTAACAGAGTAATCATGAAGAAGGGGGGTGAAAGGGGTTTGGAGCTGGCATGACCTTTGCACTGATGTTAGTGCCGCTTGCACCAGCTAAATTGGCATTAATATTTGCTTGTGTATTTTTACTTAACTACTTTACCCCGCTTTTCTCCTGCACTGGGGACTCAAACTGGCTTGCATAATCAAATGTGCAACAAAAATCCACAATTAATGAAATTTTTGCAACTTGAAAGGCCCTTAGTATGCTCTTGAAGATACTTCAAGGTTGTTATGGGCTGATGCTGGTTCCGCCATTATTGCTCAAGAGCCATGGCTCTTACTGTTTAGTTGGTACCTTTGGCAAGCTCAGACTTCAAACACCTGGAAAATGGGAGGGGAGATGTGCAGCCCAGGTCTTCTTCAGCTGGCTCAGGTGTTCCTGGTTTCTTCTGTATTTTAGTTCTTTCTTTGAATATGCAGAATTTTAATAGACGGCTAAGATTTTTCTGTTCCCTTTAAAACTCTCTACATTATTTATGCTTGCAGACCAAATGATAAAGTTACATTATGAGACAGCATTGCAATTATTGAAAGGGGTAGACTGGAATTTTGCTACTGCAAGTGTCACATAAGGATCAAAATCAGCTAACAATTTAGCTACAGTGTCCAAATCTGGGGCTGGGGTCCATTTTTGAACGTACATTGTGATTCACTTATCTTGAGCAGTGGCATATTTGTTGCAGTCAATAAAGAAATGCCAAATTGTGCCTAATATTCCAGATTTACAATAACAAAGCCTCTCAGAAAAAGGTACCCCTGCAAACCTGCCTAATAGTTCCTGTAGCAGCAGCACATTTAGGAATCATAGAGTTGGAAGGGGCCATGCAGGCCACTTAGTCCAACCCCCTGCATAATGCAGGATCAGCCTAGAGCATCCCTGACAAGGTGCAACCCTCTGGTCTCTGCAGCACTCTGCAGCATATGCTCTGTTTGTCAAAATGCAGTACACTAGATTTAATAAGTTTACATACAGAGGTATATTCCATTTGCTTAAGAGATTCAAGAGGAAAACCCTATTTCTGTAACTTACTATCAACCAACTCTGCTCTTTAAAACAGTAGTCACTTGCACATCTGTTTACATGAAGGTAATCTAGTGCCCAAACTCAGAGACTGCTGGGTATATTCAGAAACAATTTTTGTTTGTTGAAATATGTCTACCCCACTTTGAATCCGAATGCCCAAAGTATACAGCTTTATTTAAAAAGACTAACAAGCTGCAGTAAAACATCTCAACAGCAGTTAAAAGGTCTGTTTGCCCTCATCCATCCCATTATTGAAACCAGATACTGATTCAGAATGTACACAACCCCTACCTCAAAAGGGCCCCAATTATGGGGTCCTAACAAAACCAGTCAAAGATAGAAAAATGGGAGAAGGGACAGAGTCGTGCATCTGAGCAAAGGCGAACAGCTGAAACCTGAAAAGCCAAATACGTAATCGGCTTTTCAGGAATCACCTATTTGGCTTTGATCAGATTCCCAAGCCGAAATGGTTACTTTGGGGTTTATTTCAGTTCAGCTTTACTGATATGCACATCCCTATCATAGCACCATCTTTTGAAAGAGCTCATTCAGAAACCAAATTGCCAGAGGGGGAGCTTCAGTCGCCATGTACGCACTGAACTTCCACTCCACACAGTTGATGCAGAAAGATATCAGAGTTGAAAAACCATTGTGGAGTGGAGGAGAATCAGTCTCCTAACTGTCTTCTTCTTTCTTCTGTTATTAATAAATGGTTTGTGCTTAACATTCACCAGAAAAGAATTACTGGACTTCCAAAGATTATAAGATTTTGACACTATAATTCACAAACACATAGATTTTTTTTTTGTAAGTTCTGACCTTCTTTTAAGGCTTGATTTTACCTTCATAAAGGGACTGGTAAAGATAATCCCCCGTGCAAGCACCAGATTGTTACAGACCCATGGGGTGACATCACATCCCGACATTTACTAGGCAGACTGTGTTTACGGGGTGGTTTGCCATTGCCTTCCTCAGTTGTCTACATTTTACCCCCAGCAAGCTGGGTACTCATTTTACTGACCTCAGAAGGATGGAAGGTCAACCTTGAGCTGGCTACATGAAACCTACTTCTGTTGGGATCAAACTCAGGTTGTGAGAAGAGGTTTGACTGCAGTACTGCAGCTTACCACTCTGCACCACAGGGCTCTTTAAAGGGACTGACACATTGCTTAATTGCACCTCTCCTTGTCCCCAGTCCAGAAGAAATAAACTGGAGCACACAATTCCTCATTTCCTCAATATTACATAAAAGGCATGTTAAACAATAACAAGTATGACATCAGGCATCATCCATGACATAATCATTCTAGTGAGTCATACATTGATATCCTATGCAATCACCACTTACCGTATATACTCGGGTATAAGCCGACCCGAGTATAAGCCGACCCCCCAAATTAGAGGCCAGAAAAGGGAATTTCTTATTGACCCGCGTATAAGCCGAGGGGCAATAAGAAATTTCCTTTACCCGCAATGCTGCGCTCTAAAATGGCGGCCGTCATTTTAGAGCGCAGGGCCCCTGCCCCAGGTCGCCCTCCCGCCGCCTCCCAGGCCCTCCCGACCCACCCCGACCCCAGTACCATCCAAGGGGGGGAGGGGGAAAAGCCCCTGAACCCACTACTTACCTGGAGAGGCGGCGAAGCGGCGGAGGCGTGTCCTTCCTGGGCTGGCAGGAGTCCCCTCCAGGCCGCTGCTGGCCGGAGGAAGGCGCCCAGGCGCGTGGGCGGTAGCGGCGCGACGGGCAGGGGCCTCCCATGGCCCCTCCCGGCGGGGAAAATGCGGCGGGGGCCGGGGGGGCCGGGGAAGCTTCCCTGCGACTGCAGAGAGGCTGCCCAGGACCCCTCCCGGCAGGAGAAAATGGGGGCGGGGGCCGGGGGGGGCAGGGCAGTCTCTCTGCGGCTGCAGAGAGGCTGCCCAGGGCCCCTCCCGGCGGGGGAAAATGGCGGCGGGGGCCGGGGGGCCAGGGCAGCTTCCCTGCGACTGCAGAGAGGCTGCCCAGGGCCCCTCCCGGCGGGAGAAAATGGCGGCGGGGGCCAGGGGGGCCAGGGCAGCTTCCCTGCGGCTGCAGAGAGGCTGCCCAGGGCCCCTCCCGGTGGGGGAAAATGGCGGCGGGGGCCGGGGGGGCCAGGGCAGTCTCTCTGCGGCTGCAGAGAGGCTGCCCAAGACCCCTCCCGGCGGGAGAAAATGGCGGTGGCTCGGCGGCGGCGGTAAGTTCCCCCCTCCCTCCTCCCTCCTCCCCCCTTCTACCGTATTGACCCGTGTATAAGCCGAGGCCGGCTTTTTCAGCCCTTTTTTTGGGCTGAAAAACTCGGCTTATACCCGAGTATATACGGTAAGTTAACAGAGGCTATACAATAGCAATACTTGAAAAAATATGTATTATGTAAGATAGCTACCTCCATAGTGTACATAGAACCTACAATAATTTGCAATGTGCTGTGGGTTGATATTTTATAAGGATATCATTTATATTGTTTCTGATAGAAAATAAAAAGGTTTTGAGCATTAAACATAAATAAATGACTCCTGAAGCAGTCATGAGTGTGTCTGCATACCAGTTACCTTACTGGTTCCTTTTTCTTGAGAAAAGAGAGACAGAAATGTCTTCTGTTTTCAAAATATTGGAAGCATAATTTTTGTTTTGCAATGTAAAGTTGGATAAAATAGCAATAAAGTATGAGAATTTGTACTTTGATAATGGACTGGAATTGCTTCTGAAAATAAATGTAAAAATTACACATCTGTATTCGTCAGCAATGCAGGTTATTACTGGAGCATAGAGTCATGCTGGCTGAATGTTTCTCCTTTAGAAACTATGCAGTAAAAATATTGCATTAGACTATGTATAACTGTACAATTAGCACTCCTAAACATAGTTTTCTTTTTTTTACTTCTTGTGTCATATTTTAATGCAGGTAATTTCATTAATAATCGGAAACAAGCCTACGATTACTAATCCCTTTCCAATTGTTGAACCTGCAGTTATGAAATTGATTTGTGCCATTCCCTCCCGATTCATATTGGTACCTGTATATGCAGATCCTCAGCTCGGTCTCTCTTGTCCTTTGCTCCATCAAAACAAACAAGGGGTAAGTGTCAAGAAAGACAGAACACTCTCCTCAGATCGTGGCATGAGATCCTTTCTATATTACAGCAGCTGTGAGGTGTTAATTTAAATAATTTGCTAATTTTAAATACGTTTTGTTCAAAAATGGAGACTTAACTGGGCCAGTCTGGGGCCCAAAATTCAAAACTGTGTCTGACTACATGAAGCAGCAGTTTTATTTATTGATTGATTTTATTTACATTTACATTTATCACATTTATCACTCCTTATCTGGCAGGCCATTCTTCCAAGTGGATACCACAACAGAAAATGCTCAGGTTCAGGCAGCTACTGATTTTACCCATTTGGAGGGTGGTACCTTCAGCAGACTTTGCTTAGATGAACAGAGCTGTCACTGCAGAGCATATTGGGAGAAGAAGTCTTGCAGATGTATAAGCCCTAGGCTATGGCTTCTCTCTATGTTGCTGTACTGATTCAAAGCCCAGCACCAGGTGGAGATAATCCAATTTCTTGGGTCTTTTCTGTGCAATAATTTGCCCACAAGAAACACCCTCTGTCTGCTTTTGAGAGACTATTCAGACACATTATCTGATGGAAAATAAAAGTTGAATTAAAATGCACAAAAAATGGCTTATGTTTGATGACTTCATGCATAAATATTCTTCCAAAAATCCATTTTTCTTTTGCTTACAAACCAAATTATTTATCTTTCAGGTTCCTGTCTCAAATTATCGCAATCCAGTACTGGATTTGGAGGTTTATGACCAACAGGGACGTAAATTTGACAACTTTAGTTCCCTTAGTATCATATGGGAATCAAGAAAACATGCATTGGCTAGCATAGAATCCAATATGCCAATGGAGCTGTCTTTGAAAGATCATGGAAATGGTCAGAAGAAAATGCATGGTACAGTTTCCATTAAATTACTCATTCAGTTTGTTTGGGATTAGTTTCATACTTGATGACATTTGTATCATGTCCAAAACCTACTGGAGGTGAGGTGATGGTCAATAAAATCTACTTTGAATCACACAAAAAGTCTGTTTAAAAGTATAGCCGATTAAAGAAAAAAATGTGCACACGATTTAACTTTAAACTCTTACGTGCTGTTCATGTTGGTGACTATCAAATAGTAAATGCTACTCATTCAGTTTTGTCTGGGGTTTTTGTTTTGTTTTAGGTTTGCAAACTGTTCTAGTTCATGGTGAATCTGGAACAACAACTCTATCAGCTACTGCAACTGGATATCGGCATTCTCATCTCAAAGCTGCTAAAATAAATAATCTGGTAATGCAATTTTGCTCTGTTTCCCCCTAGACTGTCCTAATGAGGTATATTTACTGTAGTCATTTTCGTAGAATATCTTTGTACATTTCAGTAGCTTTTAAAAATAAATCATCATAATATATACTTTTATGGGCCTTTCCTGAAAACAGAACCACTCAGATACATTTTTAGCACCCGAAGTGCCCTTGGTCTCTCTAAATTAATGATATGGATTCTCTTAAAGTCTCGAAATACAGGATTGGCACAAAAGAAGTTCTGTGTTTTCACATATTAGAGAAATGGGCTTATGTCTTTCATATTAAATTTCATCGCTGCTGAAGCTGGCCCTGGACAAGATGATATTTATTATATATTGTGGAGGAATGTAAGTAATTCAACTTGTACAGTTCCAAATGTAATACTGTCCACAATCCACAGAGCTGTGATAGCCCAATGGAACTTTTACCTCGTTTTTATAGCAGCAGCCCTTATTCCCAACAAAATCAATGCCAAATTACAAATTCCCCTGAGTTTCTTAAGCTGATTCCCATTGGTTAAGTTACTACTACAATTATTTAAAAGATGAATTGTTTTAAATAAAGGAAAAGGAGGGTTAAAAGCATTCAGAATACAAGGAGCAAGGCAAGGACAATTGCGCCACAATTTAGTTTATATGTCCTCTTTTTTCTTTCTTTCTTTGTATAGCAAGCACACAAATTTGTCCTTGAATGTCAAGGATTTAGGTTTCTGTATGACTAAGCTGAAGTGTAGAATTTGCTTCCTGTTATAGTGTAGGATTGCAACTCTGAGCAATAGAATGTGTCTCTTATTGAATTCACAAATGGATTTCATCTTTACAGATAATTTGGCCATTCAGTCTAATACTGTCATAAGTACCTGCAGTGTAAAGCGGTACTGAAAGAAGCAGCATTTTTGAGCAGACTTTGCTAATTATTTGTTCAATAAAAGAAAACCAGAATTCATAGTATAACTGCTCTGTGACTCAATAACTGATCCTTCCTTCATGCAGAGCATGGATGTAAATTGGCTGCATTCAGTTATGGCTCATGCAAGCAACTTTTAAGAGGAAAATGGGCTCCCTATCGCAGAAGCCAGCAGGTTATCAGTTGGTCCAAAACACTTCACTCCAGCTACTATAAAAGTGCTTAGTTTATTTTTAGTGTATAAAACAACACTTACTCCCGACAATAGCTTCCCCACCACCAATACATTCAGCATATACTCCAACACTGAGCTTTACATTCTACTTACTTATATACATTTCTACCCCCAGATATCTATCAGGCCACCTGCTGTTACACCCACAGCGTTACATCATACTACTGGCCATATCTGGTTTACTCCAGTTCATACTGCTGCTTCCAGGCTCTTGCAGCCTCTTGCATCAGCCCAGATCCTGCTGATCTGACAGGTAGTTGACAGCTCTTACTGACCAGCTGTCTGTCACAATATTATGACATGCTTGTATTTCTGACAGGCCCCTGCCTTAGTTTTTTACCAGTAGGCAGCAAAGAATGAGAGGGAGGAAAGTAAGCAAATGAACTGATAATGTGTAACTAACATAAGGAAATAATGAAGTATAAATTTCTGTTAGAGCTCAGGTAGGAGACACGATCAGGTGTGAGATAAATATAGGTCTGAAAGTAAGATCAATGTAACTAATATCATTCCAACGTCAACTGAAAAGTGGGTTTGTTTTGCTGAGATGTACTGAAATAACGTTCCATGGCCATTAGGGAAATCCAGGGATGACAAGCTAGAATACCAAAGTAGCTGTCCCTGCGCTGATGTTTTAAAGGTAGGTGGGAGAAGGAAGAAGCAACAGGGCTGTGATTCTGTGATGTTCTGGAATGAGCAGAGGGGAGGGATGGAAGCCGAGGTTAAAAGGTTTTTAAAAAATTATTTCATTCACTTCCAACAGCTAGAAGAAGGCTGTTTGTAGCAGGAACTCTTACATTGACTTAACTCTAGTGTAATTGTGGGTTGTTTTATTATTTTAGAAGGGTTTCAAGGTTTTGCACTTTTACTTATTTTGCAAGTGACGATGGGGTTTACAGAAGGCAGGGCAGACATTTTCCAAATAAATTTGTACAGGGCATTTGGAACTTATCTCTAGATTGGGAAGGAAACCCAGTGTTTCCTACAGTTAAAATCTGTGCTGGCTACCTCATTCAAATTATGTATGGGGCAGAATTATAAGGTTTCAGTGATGTAGAACCTTTAGCAATAAGATAATTCTGGTTTTCTAAAACTATGCTTGGTCTCTCCACATGGTACTCCAGCTGCATTGTTATGTGCAGAAACTAACAACCAGTTCATAATGTGTTCCTGCTGCACTGGTTAAGGTTGCAAAAGAAAGCTGGAAAATCAGGACTCTAAGAAATGTCTGTAGAAACATGTTGCTTAGAAGAATTGTGCTTAGCAGGGTGAAAGCCAAATCTCCACAAATTTTCCAAGCTGGAGTTGGCAACTCTAACTCTCACACAAAAAAGATTACACAAATGAGTAAGAACGAGAAAGAAATATTTATAGGGACAAACTTATACTGTGTACCAGTCCTCAAAAAAACAAGCCTTTTTGTTATAACAAAAACTTTGTTTATTGCAAATTACTTAGGCCTCAAAGCCTGTCCTCTTTCAGTCAATTGGCCATTGATCCTCAGTTTGTGTAGCGGCCAAAGGGAAGGTGGGCTATAAATATTGTAATAAAATAAAAATATAATTTGTGTATAATGTCTTACTGGCCATTTAATTCTGCTGATTTTGTTGATGGTCTTTTATTTCAGTATGAATCTGTTACACCTGTGTCTGCAACTATTGAGCTGATACTTGTGGAAGATGTAAAAGTCAGTCCTGAAGGAGTGACACTCTATAATCACCCAGCTATCAAGGTAAGGAACGGAATTTGCATGTCCTATTTTAATTAAGAAAATAAGTGGCCTGTGTGAAAATGTAAATTACACAATACCTACTTTTGTTGGCAGGTTGAACTGCTCATTAAGGAGGGCTCTGGATATTTTTTCATTAATACAAGTGTTGTCGATGTTGTTAAAGTGACCTACGAAGAAGCCAAAGGTGTTGCTGCGGTGAGTACTATAATGCAAGCAGCTTCCTACTTGCCAGGCAAGGGAAGAGAAATAATTATTTCAATAGTTATTTTTGTAAAGCAAATTGGTTAGGCCCATAAATCACATTCATTAAAATGAAAACAGTAATCTCAACATTTCAACAGATAACACTACTATACCTTAATTGCCTGTAGTTCTCCAAGAATGTTTCCCATACAAATGCAACTGGAATGAATAGATGGTATGTAGTAACCCTTCTGGGCTTCATCTCACAAAGGCTTCTGTAAAAATGTTCCTAGGACTCTCTGTGCAGTGTATTAGTAGGGCTACCTTCTAGGACTTTTGGGAGTGAGGAGACAAACCTCAAATTGTCAGCCACTATGTTATGCCTGGGAAATATAGCATTTCCCCATCTTCCTTGAATTGGAGGACTGGATTTATACGGTCATGTATAAATCCATCCTCGGTCAATTTAAGTGCTATTCTAGCCAACAAAATCAAGAAAATGTCATTTATGAATACATCACTGATTGGAAAACAGAATGGTCAAGTAATCTCTTTGTAAATATAGAAAGACCATATTTTCAATAATGTTTTTTTTAACGTTTTATTCTGAAAATAGTAAATACAAGCAATATTTAATGTCCTCCAACCCAAGTATCAAAATATTGGATTCAGTTCAATTTAATACACTATAGAGTCCCGTGGCGCAGAGCGGTAAGCTGCAGTACTGCAGTCCAAGCTCTGCTCATGACCTGAGTTCGATCCCTCTGGAAGTCGGTTTCAGGTAGCCTGCTCAAGGTTGACTCAGCCTTCCATCCTTTCAAGGTCAGTAAAATGAGTACCCAGCTTGCTGGGAGTAAAGAGAAGATGACTGGGGAAGGCACTGGCAAACCACCCCGTAAACAAAGTCTGCCTAGGAAACGTCGGGATGTGATGTCACCCCATGGGTCAGGAATGACCCAGTACTTGCATAGGGGACCTTTACCTTTAATACACTATTTCTCTCTGGCTTTGGGGTAGAATTAGACTGAACTTTTTAGGAAGTGTTACCGGTATATTAAAGGTAATCCCCTATGCAAGCACCAGGTCATTACTGACCCATGGGGTGACGTCACATCACAGCGTTTCCTAGGCAGACTATGTTTACAGGGTGGTTTGCCACTGCCTTCCCCAGTCATCTACACTTTACCCCCAGGAAGCTGGGTATTCATTTTACTGACCTCAGAAGGATGGAAGGCTGAGTCAACCGACTTGCATCGGGATTGAACTTAGGTTGTGAGCAGAGCTTTGACTGCAGTGCTGCAGCTTATCATTCTGCACCACTGGACTCATATGAAGTGTTCTATTGCAGAATGATATATCTGATTTGGCCATTTATAAAAAAAATTGACTGTGCTGAAGTATTGTGGTAGCTGAAACCATAGAAATGGGTTGATGACATTACAGAAAAATATTACTTCATGTAAAAAATAATATTCTGATATTTTAAAATATTATATTACTTTTTTATGAAGGGGCCCTCAACTTATGCATAGTCATAAAGAGTAAAATGATCACTCTTCTGTTTTCATAGATAGATAATTCTGCCATAAGTTAAAATTCTGAACCGTAAAGTGCATGATTTACACACACATTTTGGCTTTTTATAAGTCCTCCTTTTAAAAAGTGTTATTTTCTCTGCATAATATGTGTTTTGTTTTTGTCTTGCTAATATCAGAGGGAGAATCCAGGTCTAGAAGAGAACCCACTGCATTCAGATCTATTCATGCAGTTTCTCCTTCTAGGTCTTTTGCACTAATTCCATAATATCATACTGTATCTTAAAGCTTTACTTGGAAGAGACAGTTCTCATTCAGTGGGAAAATCTTAGTGCAGTTCTGTTTTAGACTTAATGGTCTCCCTTTAAGTATAATAACTATCATTATAGGAAACTGTTAAATTGGGGAAAAGGGTTGATTTTAAAGGTTTTGTAATGAAATTTTATTAAATTGTTTTAAATTGTTGGCTGCCTTGGAAGCCCTTGGAAGGGCAAAAAGGTGGGATATAAATTTTGTAAAGAAATAAATAATAGAATAAATTAAGAATTAAATTTTTGTTTCTTCTTTTCTCATATTTAAGGTATATCCATTACTTCCAGGGTCATTGTCTGTAATGATTCAGGATTTGTGTCTTCCCTCTTCTATACTTGCTAAAGCTGAAGTACGTGTATCAGATATACATGAAGTATATGTTGGTGGTGTTGATAAGGTTAGTATTTATTTCCAAGTAACGTTTGATGAGCTGGAATGTCACCTAGCTTTTGTTCACACATACATTTTCAGGTTTTCTAAAAAGAGAATTATTGAGAGCTAATGTAACATAGTTCCACAGACTTAGGCTTACTAGGTAGGATTTTACCCACGTGGATATTTCTCAGTCTTTCATCTGAAGTAAGAGAATAGCAATACTGATTTCCCTTAAAGGTTTTTGGTAAACCTTTATTCTCCTGTGAAGCTCGTTCAGGCTGCAAGCCTAACAGCTCATACCTGAGCCTGGGGGCTGGATGGGCTTAGGAGGTGCCTAGACCCCTACAACGTCCATGCTGCTTGCACTGTGTAAACTGGCATGGATGCTGGCATAGTGCCACTTGCGCTGGCCCCCCAGGACTGCCATGGCAGCATGGCCCTAGGGTGCTGGCTCGGCCTCCCGCCGGTGTCCTGCCAGAACAAGTCCTTGCACCGGCGTTCCCAGGGTGTTCTGGGGGGTGGAGCTGCCAATAGGCAACTTCCTAGCCCCTTCCAGGGCAGGAATGCCCCCCTCCGCAACAGTGGTGCTGCACCAGCTTTTTGTTGGTGCAGCATCACTGTTTTCAGTGGGGCTATTTCCCCCATTTTTGGATTTTTAAATGCTACTTTTCAGCCTTGCAGCAGCCAGGAAACCTCTTTGGAGGTGGTGCAGCACACCTCAGACATGCCGTCCCCAGCTGCTGCAGGGATCAGTAATGAACTGTAAGAATGCTTTCTGGGAAGTAAGACGCACTGAATAAAATGGAGTTGGTGTCCAATTTAGACCTGTTTAAGATTACTCCCTGAGTGCCCTTGATCCAATCACTCTGTTATGGACTGAATCGATGGCAACAGCAAGCAGAAATGTATACTTTAAACTAGCACCAAACAAATTCAAGAAAATTTAAATTATGGATTGAAATGTGCCCAAGCATTCTTTTCAGAGGGAATTTGAATGTTTGTAAATAATGTATTGCAGGTAGAGATTGGCAAAACTGTTATAGCATATGTCAGAGTACTGGATGATTCCAAGAAATACTTTCTGGCTAAATACTTTACCTTTATGGATTTAAAGCTAAAGGCAGCATCTCAGATTATTTCCTTGAAGTAAGTACTTTTTTTTGTTACAAAACATACCACTAAACCATTAAACTGTAATAATAAATGCAGTCTAATTCTCAATAAAAAGTTAATTTGCCCATCATTTACACAGGACATCATTTACACAGGACAAGATTTATAAAATAGAATGTTCTTTATTTAATAGCTGAAACTACTTAGAGGAAGAATAATATTGGGGGCTCAATATTGGTGAAACTCTGAAAAAGTTACAGCTTCAGTCCTGAACTATTAAATTCTGGGGAGCAAAAAATAAAAAATTGAAGCAACTTGTCATGACTATCTAATGGAATCAAAACAACTTTATTGCCCATATTTGAAAAGAATAATAAATTTAGATTGAAAAGCCCTTTCATAATTTTTCTCCTCATCTGATATTGCTAAAACTTTAAAGCATATAAGAATTGTACATGCTTGTGCTGTCCCCAGTAAGGACTCCTTAAAACCTGTTCATTGAGTACATTATTATTGATGGTGTCAATCACTCACTATGACACCAATGCTTCATCCTTAATAAATCTATTTAAGATTCAGCCAATATCTGAGCCATTTTGCTTTTAAACTGAGATTGTGGTATATTGTGCTACTTAGTAAATAAACATTAGCAAAGTTCAAAAATATGAAAGACTATACCTCTTGTAGAGAAAGCCCACCTTTATCTCTCTCTCTGTATTTTTACATAAACCAACTTGTCTAATTAATGTATTTTCTTATTGCAGTCTTCTCAGTAATGCTCCTGATGAATACACTGCTGCTTTTCTAGTTCATGGCATGGCCATAGGTCAAACCAGTCTTACAGCTGTTGTCATTGACAAAGACGGAGAGAGAATCAATTCAGCTCCACAGCAAATTGAAGTAAACATTTTCACTGTGAACGAAGAATGCTTTCTTAATTGCTTACTACCATGGTGATGGTTGATGGAAATAACTAACATCTCAAGATAACTAAGATACTTTAAAACTAATGGTGAAATGTTAGTATTAAAGTAGGGTGGTGGTAGGTTTTTCTAGGTGCCCCGCTCAGCTTGCTACAGCCTAGGAATAGAATCAGAATCAGAAACATTTATTGCGGCATTGCGCCAACAAAAAACAAGAACACGACAGCAATATTACAGTGGATACATTGATATTGTTTAAAAGTTGTGTCATGTTAGTTTAAAAGAATATATATAAATTAAAATGTTTCACGATTTGGATAAGAAATAAACATTTTGACACAAATTCAAAAGAAGATTTTAAACTTTGTTATTTCTTTGACTTTTATTTTACTAAACTTTGACGAAGTTTGTAGATTGCTGCGCAGAATTTGGCGACCTAATTTGTAAGGGAATTTCATCTGAGAGGAGCTTCCTAACCTGAAGTTCTTCAGAATAACCTGAGATTTTCTCAAGCATGGCCTGGGACAGCTTACAGCAGGAATCCTTATAGAATGAGCATCTGAAAAACATGTGTTCCATTGTTTCTATTTCCCCAGAATTGCATGGACAAAATCTCTCTGATCTTGTTAAGCCTAGGAATATATTATTAATCATTTAGTAGTAATAGTCTGCTGGGCAGAACAAGGCGGTAACACAATCCCTGTGTAGTGATCATTTTAAAAATTTTTGATCATGGCACAAAGATAAAGGGAGAGACAGGATTTCATAAGAGAAATGGTAAGGATGGGGATGGAGCACAAAAAATCCAGGGAGTTGCTAGAGAAAGAGGCAGTGAAGATGCTGAGGGACTTTTGCTAAAAATGTTGATGCTTTGAATTTGTAACTGGCTGCATTCCTGAAGGGGGGGCATGACCCTGCGCCAGTGTAGGTGCCACCTTAACACGGAATAAAGTGGCACCTACGCCATCCCGGAGGCAAACCCACTCTGAGCCCGGCTTGCTGGGAATGAGGGCGGGATATAAATGCAACAAATAAATAAACATTCTAGCATCAGGGAGCTGCGGTGGCCCACACCACCAGCACAGAGACGTTAGTCAGCTTCCAAACCCCTTTCGCCCTGGGTACGCCCCTTTGAGCTGCAGCGTTGCTGCCCCACCTTTTTTAGTAGTGTAGCCTCACTTTGCTGTACGGGGGGCATTTTCACTTTTTTATTTTCTGTCCTATCGGCGCGGGTCTTATTCTTCCCCCTTCAGGAATGGGCTGTTCATGTAGAGGTTGGGACGGCAGACCACAACAAGAAAGAATTGACAACACTGTGATTCCACTTCAGAGGAGAAGATTAGGAAAGGATCAGGGAGTGGGGAGCCTGAAAAGCGGACCCTCTGCCCAAGTAGCAGTGAAAGAAGCAAATTAGTAAGCTAAGTGTCAGAATCTGAAGTATGTAGGAAGTGATGGGGGACTGTGACCAGGATGTTCAGTACACAGTATTACACGTACAGCAGAAGGAGACAATTCCTGACAAAAGAACAGTACAACAAAAGAAAATAATTTAGACAAGTAGAACAAAGACTAAAACAGAGATGAAAATGTTTTATGTTCACCACTTTTCAATACAAGTATTATCAAATTAGTTTACAGCTTAAAGCAATGAAAGATGGAAGAAGGAAATCCATACTTGGGTATGGGTTCAGAAGTGCCAAGCCATGTTCTGCCCTCTCCCTAAAGGTTCGCTCAACCTGAAAAGTTGGATTTTATTTTTAAAAAATTAATCTGTGTTCTTTAATTTCAGGTCTTCCCTCCATTTAGACTAATGCCAAGAAGAGTCACATTACTTAAAGGTGCAGTGATTCAAGTGAGTTATTTTTGACTTTTATGCCAAACTAGTTGTTTATAAACTATTGCAATAAATTTATAGATAGAAAGTGTGCTACTGGTGGTTCTCTAAATGGCATCACACATGGTCTGTCTCCTGTCATGAGCCGCACACTCCCTGGAGGGCATCTTCCACATGGTGCCCTTTATTTGGAACTGAGTGGATGTATGGAGGCGCTCCTTACAGTCACCAACTTTGGAACTCCTTTTGCCTTCAAATCCAAGCTTGAGAAACAATCAAAAACTTTTTGATTTTTTATTAGGGCAAGCATTTAGTTTCTATAGAATACTTTATCATTTATTGTAAGAGAAGAACTACCTAAAAAACGTATCTGCTAACCTCTTTGAGGGTAAAGTGGGTTAAAAATCAAAATCAGTAAAAATAAAATAAATTCACATATACTGAAACAAAGAGTTAGTTGCATGTGATTGGTAATTAACTTGTTTATACTTTTTAGAATAAAAAAACCCCTATTTAATGGCACTTAACACAGGACCTTGGATAAGTAAACATCTTTGTGGTTAAGATTTTAGTACTCATCTGCCCTAGTTGCTTACAAGAGCCTGCTTCTTTTCTTCAGTTTCCTATAACCCCAATAGCTGAAAGGAAGCTAGGATGCGTTTTGTGTCATTGATGGCTGAAAGAAATTAATTTTTGTGTTTGTTTGTTTTTTTAATAACTGAATGCAGATTATTTCTGAAGGAGGTCCCCAGCCTCAGTCCAACATAATCTTTTCAATGAGTGACACCAGAATTGCCTCGGTGAATAGCAGTGGCCTTGTAACAGGAGGAGTAGTTGGGAACACTACTGTAACAGGAATGGTTCAAGCTGTTGATGCAGAGACTGGCAAAGTGGTTGTGGTATCCCAGGTATGGATTATTAAAAGTAAATACCATTTATCACATTGCAAAAGATCAGCTCTGCATAACTACATGTATTATTTTTAGGGTTGGTACATTTACAAAAGTAATAGGGTATGTCACATTGTTAAATTGCAGATTTCTGTTGTTAGGTCAGCTCCATGCGGAATCAATGTACTTCACAGGAAAATCCCACTTGACATAGCTCTGGTTCCAAATCGTTATTGAGGCCTTCAAATTTCCAGGCTGCTGAGAAAAAAAATGAGCAACTGTCTTTTTCCTTTTGATTAAAAAAAAAAGTTGCTGAAAAGCAGTTACATTAAAATATATGAGATCTGTTTTTTCCCCAGAGTGCTACAAATAGATTTCCGAATGGAACAAAGGACATATCTAAAGACATGCTGCTCTTTGTAATACAAAGAACATTTTCTGTTAAGAAGCATAGTTGAGTTTGCGCTTAAAACTAATGAATGTGAGGACCTGAACAGCAAATTCCTGCAGTTTGAAACTTGGGGTCCCCTTTGGAATTAACAGGTCAAAAGAGGACAACTTCTGTACTACCAGCTCATTCTGTTACCAGCCATATCTCTAACCCTTCCTATTGCCAACCTGCTTTTTCCTTAGTTCACCCAAGTGAAGGCCGCAGGGAAAAGGAGATGCTGACAGCGTTGTAAGCTTAAGACTGGCATAGTTTTGTAAACATATATTCAAATTAGTGCCAGGAAGCATGCAAAATACAGTTCCTATACTTTGGTGACAGTAGATGGGTGAACGCATGAAGCTGCCTTATACTGAATCAGACCCTTGGTCCATCAAGATCAGTAGTGTCTACTCAGAATGGCAGCAGCTCTCCTGGGTCTTAGGTAGAAGTCTTTCACATCAACTGCTACCTGGTCCTTTTAACAAGAGTTGCTGGGGATTGAACCTGGGACCTTCTACATGCCGAGAAAATCCTCTACCACTGAGCCATAGCCCGTCCCCAAGAGTGCTGACAACAGGGTGGTGCTAATTGGGTACAACTGTGCATGCTCACTGGAGCAGTGGGTCTTGATTCAGTGGTGTGCTGTGGGACTTGATTCAGATTAAAACTGAATTACAATCTTAATTTTTTAAAGCTCATCAAGTATTCTTGAAAATAATTAATTTTACTTGAGCCCGCTCCAAACTGAGCTGGGTCTTCCTTGAAGCTGTTCCCTAGACCTACTGCTGCTTCATCCAGCCTATGAAGTTGCCTTGGGAGCAGTGCTCAAATATTCAGACACAACTTTGGATTTGGTAAGGTTTGGAAGTTAAACTGAAACATTTCAAAGTCCATAGCTATAAGTGCCCAATATTGTGAATTTTTTTTGTTTAGAGAGGTTATTACCATGCCCCCTCTGAGGGAATTTAATCCTTATATTGTCCTAGGGCATACAGAAGAGGAGTGCTCTTATCCTTATGCTATGCCCGCAAATCACAAATGATAAATCACCACTCAACATACTTAATTTAAATATGGACTAGGAGAAAAGGCAGAAAGAGAGACTAAAATCATAAGAACATAAGAAAGGTCCTGCTGGATCAGACCAAGGCCCATCAAGTCCAGCAGTCTGTTCACACAGTGGCCAACCAGGTGCCTTTAGGAAGCCACAAACAAGACGACTGCAGCAGCACCATCCTGCCTGTGTTCCACCGCACCCAAAATAATAGGCATGCTCCTCTGATACTAGAGAGAATAGGTATTCAGCATGACCAGTATCCATTCTAATTAATAACCATGAATACCCCTCTCCTCCATGAATATGTCCACTCCCCTCTTAAAGCCCTCCAAGCTGGCAGCAATCACCACATCCTGGGGCAGGGAGTTCCACAATTTAACTATGCGTTGTGTGAAAAAATATTTCCTTTTATCTGTTTTGAATCTCTCGCTCTCCAGCTTTAGCAGATGACCCCGTGTTTTAGTATTATGGGAGAGGGAGAAAAAACTTCTCCCTGTCCACTCTCTCCATAATCTATTATCACTGGTACGAATCAGTAAAAGTCTCTCTTTAGTAGTAGTAGTGGGAATTTTTTAAAAAGTAAAAATAATACAAAAAAATTAGGGAGGAGAGGACAGAGAAGTATGGCAGACAACAAGGAAAGCGGAAGACAACTGAGCAAAACTTAATAAACAAGGAATAAGAAGCAAAGAAATTTGAACAATAAAAACTCCCTGAACAATAAAAACTCCTTCCCCTGCCAGCTTTGCCTTCAACCACTTTCTTCCTCTCCAGTTTCCAGTACCCCCTTCGATTTCTCAGTCTTCCCCCTGTCTTCCTGTCTGTCCTACCTGACTTTTCACATGCTTCTCCATGTCTACAGTCTCTCTATCTCACCTTCCACATTCTTGTTCTCCTCCCCCATCACTGCCCCACCTCTCCTCACATCAGTTTTCATTCCCCATTCACCCCCCCGTCAGTTGTTGGGTACCGTTTCGGGTTGCTAGAGCCACCGACATGCTACATGCTACCAGATGTTCATCATCATGGCCCCTTTGCAGTCCCACATGGGAACTGTGCGTTCGCAAGCCAGCCGCAGAGCAGTTGGAAAGCTTCCTTTTAACCCAGCAACAAGGATTGCTCCCCCTCACCTCTGGCAACAGTCCTTCCCACCCTTTCGGATACGTGACGGAGGGGCAGGAAGCATCCTTCTCTTTCTGCCGCCGTGGTTAGAGGATGGTTTGGAGAGCTTCACTGTTCTTCAGAGGTTTTGATCAAGAAGGGAGGAAACTTGATATAATGGACAGAAAAAATTATTCTGCAGAAGCCCTGGGCCTTAGGGTTTCTAATTTCTCAGCCCTCATGGGGAGATACCAGATGTTCCTCTGGGACAGAGGATTGAACCTCCTTTCCTTCCTTTCCCAGGATAAGGCGCAGGAGGGGAAGGTCCTTCTGGCAGAGGGATCCAAGCTGGGCAAGTACCAGTTTTCTTCTGCCCGCCGTGTAGCGGATGCTGCCAGTTGACCAGTGGCGGCTAGTGTTGTGCTATGCCGGCACTCATTGCTACGGGCTTCCAACTTCTCGGGGATGCCAAAGCATCTGTAGAAGACATGCCCTTTGATGGGAAGGCTCTATTTAATGAGAATACTGACAAATGGCATGATAACATTAGCAAAGATAGGATCACGGCCAAGGCCGTTGGCATCACCTAACCTGCACAGGCCACTAGGGCTGTCGATTCAGTTCGTCCGAACCGAACAAACAGCCGAATTTCCCCCGATTCGGGGGTTTTCAGTTCGGATGGAACCGAACTCAAAAAAAGGCGGGAAAAGGGTGTGCCGAATTTGGTGAGTTCCGGCGATCGCTGAATAAATTTTGCAGGTTCGGCATTCCCCGAACCTGCCTTTTCCTGCCTTTAAAGACCTGGGCAGGCAGCGCGGAGCAGTTTAAACCCCCCGCCCCCTTCCTGGGACTCCCAGTCCCGGCCCCAAGGGCAACCGTGGGAGTGGGGGAAGCAGCCCCCCAACCCCCACTTACCGGGGAAGGGGTCTGGAGAGGCGCCACTGCCCCGCCGCCGGGCAAGCGCACCGGAAGCTGGCGAGCAGATAGGGCGGACCGGCCAGGCCACGGCCGACAAGCGGGGCGCAGCAGCAACCTCAGCCCCCGTCCCGGCCTGTCTTCCGCCTATCAGCTGGTCGTCGAGCTGGGCTGGGGGGTATAAACTGCTCCGCGCTGCCTGAGCAGTTTAAAGACCCCCCCCTTCCCGGGACTCCCCGCTTGTCAGCTGGGTAGTCCCACCACCCAGCTGACAAGCGGGGAGTCCAGGGGGGTCTTTAAACTGCTCCGTGCTGCCAGCCATGGCAGCGCAGAGCAGTTCAAAGAGCCACCCGCCCACTTTCCTGGGAATTCGGCCGAATTTTGTTCCCAAACTCAATACCCGTGCCGAATTCCATGGAACCGAAGTGGGGGAGTTCGGACTTCGGCATTTCCCGGATCAAAACGGGCCGGATTTTGCCAGATCCGAATTGTACCGAATTTTAAAAGTTACCAACCCAGACATGGGGGGGGGGAGAAGGGTGGCAGGTCCCCTGACTGCTCTTCCTACAACAAAAAACCTACTGTGTGATTGACCGATCTGCCTGTTTCTGTTAATGTTACCTTTTTTGAAATATTGAAATTGTTTGCTGTTAGCTGGGTTCTTTCCATTATTAAAAACGGTTACTTTTTGGAGTTTTACAAGGACCCTCTGTGTGGTTCTCCCCTCCCCACAACTGTGTGAGGAGGTATCTTCCCTCCTTCAGAAGGGTGCAATTGTTCGGGTGCCTCCTTCAGAGGTTCACCATGGTTTCTATTCCCGCTACTTCTCGGTGGACAAAAAGGATGGAGAAAAGAGACCCATCATGGATTTGAGGGCCTTGAACAAGTGCATAAGAGCTCACTCTTTCTGTATGCTGTCCATCCCAGAGATTCCTCCACTCCTCCAGCCAAATTCGTGGTTTGCAGTCATTAATCTCAAGGATGCTTACTTTCATATCTTGATACACCCGCAATATAGGAAATACCTATGTTTTTCCTGTAACAATGAGCACTACCAGTACACGGTGCTCCCCTTTGGCCTCTCCACAGCCCCATGGGTCTTTTCCAAATGTATATCAGAGGTGGTCGCTTTCTTGACCTTGCACGGGTGCACCATTTACCCTTATTTGGATGACTGGCTCCTGGTTGGCGACTCCCAACAAGGTTTGGCAGACCAAGTGGCCCTAGTCCTCAAGACTCTCCAATGGTTAGGTCTTGTAGTCAACCTGGTGAAGTCCAGACTTTCACCTATGCAATCCATTGAGTTTATAGGCTCTATATTGGACTCGGCCTTGGGTAAGGCCTTCCTACCCCAGACAAGGATCACGGCTGTTACCCATTTGGCTTCTCGCTTTATTGCTTGTAGGTACCAACCAGCTGTTAAAGTGCAGAAGCTGCTGGGGCTTATGGCCTCCACCACAGTGGTGGTGCCACTGGCCAGGTTCCATCTGAGCCCCCTTCAGAACTGGTTCATATGGATTCCACCTGTCCTAAGACATAGTGTTGCTCGTCTTTTATCCGGATCCCCAATCAGACAGGTCCGTGCACATGCTGGATATCCGACGAGCCTTATTATTTTACTTAGACTGCACACACCAATTTAGGCACGATACATCTTTGTTTTGTTTGTTTTGCGGGTTCCAACAAGGGAAAACAAGTCACCACACAGGCACTGTCACGGTGGGTGGTCTCGGCTATTAAGAGGACCTATGCAGAAGCCAGTAAGCCCTGTCCACTCCCAGTTCATGCTCACTCTACCAGGCTCAGGCCTCCTCAGCTGCCTTTGCCTCCCATGTGGATCTGCAAGACGTCTGTTGTGTTGCAACCTGGTCCATGCCTTCAACGTTTGTCTGGCACTACCTGTTGGATATCGACTCTGGAGTGGATGCTGCTGTGGGAAAAGCGGTGTTGAGTTTGATCCTATAGTGACCAGCTTCCACACCCACCTCCACAGTAAGTGAGTGTGCTAATCTCCCATGTGGGACTGCAAAGAGGCCACGGTGATGAAAACAGAGTTGCACTTACCTGTAACTGTTGCTCATCGAGTGGTCCTCTTTGCAGGCACACATCCCTCCCTCGTTCTCCACTGTGGCCTGGCTCACTGCCTGATGGGTCTGGGTACTGCGGTGGCAGAAGGAGAACTGAGGGAAGGATGCTCCCTGCCCCTCCGTCACATGTCCAAAAGGGCAGGAAGGACCGTTGCTGGAGGGGAGGAGGAGCAATCCTTGTTGCTGGGCTAAAACAAAGCTTTCCAAATAATCCGCAGCTGGCCTGCGCATGCGCATTTCCCATGTGTGCCTGCAAAGAGGACTACTCGATGAACAACAGTTGCAGGTAAATGCAACTCTGTTTTCTTAAATCTGCACATGTGCATACATTACTTTCTCCAGGTTTTGTAGAAATATCTACTGTAGTTCTGTGTGGTCCCCCCCAAATAGATTTTTTGATCCACAAGGGAGCATTGTACTTGGGTATTAGATATATGATGCCCTGGCCTTTTTAAGGTGTATCAAATATAGATAGAATAATGAGTGCTTAAGCCGCAAGGGAAAAACAAACACCCCTGCTTCTCCAGATGATGGTCAGACTAAGGCAGCAATTTATTGTCTCCGCAGCAGCTTCACATGGAATTGCTGGCTGTTCAGTAAACAGGGAAGAGCCCTATTTTCCTGTCTCTTGCAGGATGAAATACTAAAATGTCATCAAACAAAACTTGAAGAGGAACAAAAGAAGAATAGTACAGAGCATAATGAGAATGATATTATAATCACTACCATAAAGTGCCTTTATCTTCTGTCTTGTGACCTTTTTTCTCTAAAGGAGCACACTTTGTTTTTTTCTGATTTCTTTTCATTGGTGCCATTCACTTACGCTAAAGTCTTGAGCAGAGGCTGTTATGATTTAGTACCATAGTTATACAAAAACCCATGAACAAGCACGAAGAAGCCTCTCTCTTTGTGCACTTGTCATTTATTATATAAATTCACAATGCCACAATGAAATGTTATCATTTCTTTTGGGATGTGTTATAAACTATACGCATAGTGTGATGTGCACATTATTTTTAAAAATAACATACTAGCTACTGTTATCATTTTATAAAACGATATTCACATAAGGGATTTACAATCCTTATTTCATTCAACTCCAGAGCAACCTTGCACAACATGTTGTATTTATTCCTGTCTCAGATGGGGAACAGAGGTTGAGTGAAAAGTACTTAGAACAAGGTCATCCAGAACAATGTCTACAGCTATGCTGGAATTTGATCCAAGTTCAGCACTTGATTTATGAATTTGATATTGGTTTAAATTTAAGTTTCCGTCTGCATTCTCTTCTTTACCATCTGTCCTTTTTCTGTCTAATAAATACCTTTTTAATGGTAAGAACTAATTAAAATGCCCACACAAACCTGAGCTCTTGAATCTGACATACTGCCTTCCTAATACTGTAGAATTTAAATCCTATTCTGCTGATGTATGGCTTTCCTTGGATAGATTCTGATATGTCATTTATGGACACTTCAGCTGACTTTGATCTATCACTGAAGTTTTTAATAGTGTCACGTCTGTCTCTCTAACACCTATTATTTCATCCACGGTGTTGAATTTATCTCCAAACATATTTTCATAAAAAGAACATAAAATAATAACATGATGCACAATAAAAATATCTGATTCCTATATTTTCTATATTTTAAAAATTCTGTATTATAAATTTGAATTTTACATAATACAGAGTTCCTTCCTTAGTCCTTACAATTAGTTGTACATAAATTTTGAAACTGTTATGTTTCTGGCATGAGCAGGTACAGTTGACTTGACATGAAGTTTTAGTCTAATGTTTTGCTTTCGTCTCATTTTAGGGGATTGCATGTTTAATTTGTAATCTGTTTAGAGGATCTAACCCCTCCTCTCAGGAATGAGCTCCCCTAGGTCTAAAGCAGAACAGATGTTTGATTGAATGAGTAAATAGGCATGGCATGTATCCTTAAGTTAGCTGAGAATTACTGACATATCTGCATTTAACTTTGTATGTAAAGCAATTAATTCATTTAAATGCTACTAAAATTAAAATGTAGTTCTCTTTCTTTAGGCCAAAGTTGAAATTGAGGTAATTCAACTTCAAGCTGTTAGAATCCATGCACCTGTTACACGAATGAAAACTGGCACTAAGGTTAGTTGAATTACAGTTATTGTGGATTTCAGTCCCTCTCCTTTCAATACCGTATATTGACCAAATAAAATAGGACCTTGGTGACATAATGTAATTATTGGTGAGTGGATGTAATTTATTAATGGCATTTATTAATTTCTTTCATGCATATGAATGTGATATTAAAAAGATATCACTTTGTATTCCAAAGGAAGGAAGAAAAAAACAAACTCTCTTTTTCAGATGCCAGTATATGTGATGGGTATCACCAGTAATCAGACTCCTTTTTCATTTGGAAATGCAGTGCCTGGATTAACATTTCATTGGTCTGTCACTAAAAGGGATATTCTGGATGTAAAGGCAAGACACAGTGAGGTGAATTCGTAATTTACATATTGTGATTTATTTTGTAAGAAATTTCAAGGAACAAAGTCTGGAGAAGTGAGATTAGGGGGAAGTTCCTTTTTGTCCTTTAGTCAGGGCTGTATTTACTTTGATGTTCCAGATGTAATTGTTGCTTGTCTTTGCCTATCACCTCACCATGTTGCTCCTTCCCTTTTTTTCTTGTGCTTCTGATGGCCATATTTGTTGCCCAGAATATATTTGGTCCAAACACTTCCATTTCCTTTTATTTATTTGTTTAATGGTCCATATTCTACCTAGAATCATAGAATCAGAGTTGGAAGGGACCCCTAGGGTCATCTGGTCCAACCCCCTGCACAATGCAGGAAATTAACAACTACCTCCCCCCACATCCCCAGTGACCCCAACCCTCCCCCCCCCCCCGCAATGCAGGATCCCACAATCAAAGCACTCCCGACAGATGGCCATCCAGACTCTGCTTAAAGACCTCCAAAGATGGGGACTCCATCACCCTCCGAGGCAGTGCATTCCACCATCGAACAGCCCTCACCGTCAGGAAGTTCTTCCTAATGTTCAGGTGGAGTCACTTTTCTATTAGTTTAAATCCATTACTCCGTGTCCTAGTCTCTATAGTAACAGAGAACAAGCTAGTTCCCTCATCAACATGACATCCCTTCAAATATTTAAACATGGCTATCATGTCTCCCCTCAATCTTCTCTTCTCCAAACTAAACAAACCCAACTCCCTAAGTCTCTCCTCATAGGGCATGGATTCCAGACCTCTGACCATTCTGGTCTCCCTCCTTTGGACACGCTCCAGCTTGTCAACATCCTTCTGAAATTGTGGAGCCCAAAACTGGACACAGTATTCCAAGTGAGGTCTGACCAATGCAGAATACAATGGTAGTATTAGTTCCCTTGATCTAGACACAATACTCCTATTGATGCAGCCCAGAATTGCATTGGCCTTCTTAGCTGCCATATCACACTGTTGACTCATGTTCAGTTTGTGGTCCACTACTTTTCCTTGTAGGCAAAGCAGTTCACAACAAAATAAAATTACACTCCAATAAAAATGTAATTCAGGATTAAGCAACAGTTAAATTTCAATATCAAAACCTTTATTGGCATAAAATAAATATATACATATTTAGGTAAAAATAAGGTTTTAAAACTAAAGTGGGACTAACAGTTAAATTTACAAAAGCAGCTCCCTTCTCAGATGAAAACTCATTTAAAAAGAAAGGTCAAAACCTTTCAAAAACTAAATAGCAAAATTGCCTGCCTAACTTCTATGGGGAACTGATTCTTAAAAGTGGGTTTAACTGTTTCTCACAGTCGGTGGTTTTTTTCCTACTACCAAGGCAAAACCTCAAGAGATGGTTGTGGTAATCTTGAGGTGCACTTGGGCTCCAGGTATGTGGTGTGCAGCCCACAAAAGGCTTTAAAATTCAAGCTTTTAATTTTAAAAGGCTTTTAATTCAAGCAGATTGTTAACCATTGAAGCTGCTGTAACATGGATTGACTGTGATCCTGCTCCTCACCCCCATATAAAATGGGCATCTGCTTTCTGCACCTCTTGAAGCTTCAGAATGGTCTTAAAGGGTACCTCCCACAAAGCATAACACAGTGGCCAAGTCTGGAGGTTACTTGTCATGAAACAGAGTGTCAATGCAATAAGAAGATGGAAGAAAAGTATGTTTGAATGCCCACGTAGGGATCTTTATGTGCCAGCATGAGCCAATGACATGAGTCTTCACAGGAGTTTAGGACTATCTGGGGACACCCAGCCATCTCTAGCTTGATAATGGTAGGGCTTTGCTGCACCTACTGGATACTCCTTGGAATCCTTTAAGTCGCACAATATTTCTGAATTACAGTGGAGGAGGGGAATTGAAAACAACCCTAGTGGCTCTCTAAGAATTTACATTTTTTGGTGACAGTAAATTCTGTTGGTGGATTTGAAATCTGGATCTGAAAGACTGGGGATGGGAAGTCAGCTGCAAGATATGCGGTGGAAGTCCTTTATTTTCTTGGGTAATATTTTCTCTTTCAGGCTTCCCTTCAGCTTTCAGCTCAATATAACTTTGCCATGGATGTTTACAGTAGGGGAAGAGGAAGAACTGGCCTGAAGGTTATTGTGAAAGCCCTTGATCCTTCAGCAGAACAATTTTGTCACATGGCAAGAGAATTGTCAGACGAAATCCAAATACAGGTATTAATTGAATTATCTATGCTATCCAATTCTGAGATCCCCTAAAAAGAGCTGGGAATACCTCTTGCCCAAATGCTTCAGATTTCCACCAATTTTCTTAAATGTTTTTCTGTTGTTGTTTCTTTCCTTACAATTACGTATCTATGTCTGCGATTTAGACTGTATTCTGAGGCTGCCTGTTCCACCTAGTTGCAGTGATACTCAAAAATCTACAGTATTCAGTGATTCTGGTACCTCCGTTTTAATATATTAACTACAATGCAAGTACCATTGGTTTCACAGGATCTGACTTTGAAAGAAGAGTGCACAGTGTATGAAAATGAAAGTAATTACACTGAAAATAATTTTTTTACATAAACTGAAAGTTGGTTATAAGTGTAAATGTGGTCTGGATAAGTTAACTCGCCTTCAGTGACAACATACATTTATCAAGATTACTTTTGAATGTTGTAAGACTGCAATTTTCAATTGATTTAAGTTTAGGATTTTATATATGTGTGCATTAAACTTGCATATTTGTGCAAGCATATTTGCCTTTAAGTAAAAATAGGTCCCTTTAAAACATATGTGTGGAAATGCTATAAACATAAACCATATGAAGGCTGCAATTTTACTGTAGTACCGTAAACAAAAATTCTGATCAAGTTACTTTTTCAGTTGCATAGAAATAAAAACGGATGTAGCAGAGATTATCAAGGCAGCTAGGAACTGATTTCATTTATCTCTGATTATCAGTTGCATCTGCTTTTATCAGGTACTTTATTTAATGTTAACCAATAAATCTGGAAGCAAAGAAAAAATAGGAGTCAAAAGTATATATAGAGTAAGGGTCATATTAGTAAGCCTGGATTGTGCCTCAAAATAAGAGGACCATAAAACTCTCATGACTTATGGTACCTTGAGATTTTGCATATATAGCATTATACTCCCATTTTAAAATAACAGCTGACTACCTATTTCATAATGACCCCTTTTAAATTGCATTGTTAGGTCATGCTGATATTAATACATATCTAGGGGTCTTTTTACAATAGGCATTAGAGCTTGGGGATGGAAGTTTCATGATAAGCCCTAATTCTAAAAATATCATTTGCTACTTATATTCCATGTTAGCAACAATCTGGATACAAATAGTTTTAGGGCCTTGACAGTGCAAAGCAATGGAATGTAATAGTAATTTTTAAAGGATAAATTATTTAATGAGCAGCAAAAGGCTAGTTGTCTTCACAGTCTTTGCATAACAGTGTTCCCAAACTCTGCAAAGTGGAAACTATCATTAACAGAAATTATTATTCAGTGTGCTACATGGGACATTTTTCTCTTTTCAAATTCCTTTTAGCATGGTAGTGCACACTTCAGACAAGGGATTGCAGTAATTTAAGAATAAGTTAAGTATAGCTTGAGAGAGGAGGCTGGAAAGTGCTTTTATAATTGGTGCTTTCAACTGCCAGTACCCCGGAGAGGAGTTATTCAGTATCTCGTGTGACCCTTAGAATGCTATCACTACTGTACTGTGTACTTTATTAACTCTGCCTTGTTTTTTAAAACACGTTCACAAGTTATGCTAGAAGAAATGCTTTTGACTTTGTACTGCTTGCTAGAAATTATCAAATTATAGATTGTGGTCCTTTAATGTTCAGAGGATTTGCTTTTAGTAACAGAAAAACAATGTTTGCGGTCATCCTTCTGTTTCCTGTTGCTTTTTCTCCAAAATTTAAATGCCAAAATTAACAGACAATAAATTGGAGTCACATCCCTAGTGTTTTACTTTAAGCTGTCATGATCTTCTAGTTAAACATTTTATTCTGGCTAGATGTTGAACGTGTTGCTACTTCATAAAATAAGAGATAAAATTAATTTTTATTTTCTAGGTATTTGAGAAACTAGTGATTCTTAATATAGAAGCAGAACAGATCTTAATGTCACCAAACTCTTTTTTTAAAGTTCAAACAAACAGGTGAGTATCTTCTTTTAAATGTTCCATTTCTCAAATTGGGCTTATAAAAGATTTCTACTGTTCAGGCTATCAAAGGGAGCAGAAAAACAACCAGCCGCACCATTCTTCCTAGACCCCAGAGGACTATCACCCCTTTCTCCAGCTTCTGTTGTTTTGTGGTTTCCTGTTTTAATTGTGGTTTCCTGTTTTTCAATATATATTGCTTTGACAACCCTTTTGCAATGAATTAATTATAGAAGTAACTTGTTAATTGAACATAGAGCATGGAGCTCAGGACAGCACATATAGATATCTTCCTACCCATTGTATTTTCCACAACAGCCCATGTGAAATAGATTAGAGTGAGAGTTATCGATCCAAGGTCACCCTGTTAGCTTTATGGGTGAGTGGGGGTCTGAACCCAGGACTCCTTGATCCTAATCTCGTATTCTGATCACTAAACCACACTGGCTTTTTGTGGTGGCACCTACTTTATGGAATGCCTTATCTTTGGAGATCTGCCAGAGACCTCTTTGTCTTTCTTCCACCAGCAGGTAAAAACCTAGTTATTCCTACTCTCAAGATTTCACAACTATGTGTTTTTAACACAAACATATATAATATTTTTTATATTTTGTGCTTTTGTCAGAGTTTGATATTGTTCGCATTTTAATCTTTAAAGGATGTTTAGTTGTAACTTTATTCCTGTTTTGTTTGAAACTGATGTCACTTGGGTTATAGACCTATTAAAAAGGGATGGTTTCATCACAAATAATAATGGATCTGAACATGGTATCTTTTATCAGGTATTTTAACAATGCATTCAGAGTGCAGTGAGTGGTGCTCATATAAGCTGCAATTTGTTCATTGAGGACTACTTTTACTGTTCAAGAACAGGTTTTAAGAGAATGTCATTTTTAGAATAGTAAAAGCAGGTTTTGGAGCATTAGCAAGGAACAAAATTGCATATAGAAACTATGGAATAAAGATCTCAAACTACATTCCAGTCGAGAGTCACAGCATGCATGTGAGGTGAAATGGTCCTTGTAAAATAGTTATGGGTTCCAAAGAATTTTTTTCATTGCAATATTTAAGTACCCTGGGGAATCATTACTGCTGAGCCCATACATGCATTTAGGGTTTAGTGGTGGTGGAAAGGGCCATCAAGTCACAGCTGACTTGTGGTGACCCTGTAGGGTTTTCAAGACTAGATGTTCGGAGGTGGTTTGCCATTGCCTGCTGTGTGGGCTGAGAGAGTTCTGAGAGAACTGTGACTGGCCCAAGGTCACCCAGCAGGCTTAACGTGGAGGAGTGGGGAAACAAACCTGGTTCACCAGATTAGAGTCCACTGCTCTTGACCACGTGACACCACGCTGGCTCTCAGGGTTTAGACAAATATGCAAATCAAGTTCTAAAACTAACAGAAATAAATTTAAGTTCCAGCTGTTAAAGAGGAAGCTGTCAGAGATTCTCTAAACAACATTAAATTTCTATCTTTATTGGTTATTTAATCCCTTTCCAAATGACTTCCAGTGAACAATCTGACCAAGTTGTACTCTGAATTTCAGTCTGTTTTTAAGATACTTTTGTGCTTGGACAACTTTTGTGCTTGGACAACTTCTCCAAAGTGATCCAGACTCTTAGCAAACCATCTCTAAGTGCCAGAACCAGAATTTTTTCCCCTCCTGCAGACACTAAGTGGAAAAAATGGTGAAGGGGTGGGAGCAAAGGCAGGTTCTATCCAGGATCAGAGGAGCATTCCGAATATATTAGGTGCTGTGAAACACAAGCAGGATGGTGCTGTTGCACTTGTCTTGTTAGTGGGCTTCCTAGATGCACCTGGTTGGCCACTGTGTGAACTGACTGCAGGTCTTGATGGGCCTTGGTCTGATCCAGAATGACTTTTCTTATATATTTAAAGGGTGGTCCACTCCCTTGCATTCCATGGGATTTTGCTCTGTTGAAGTCTGCGAACTTTGATAGAAGATTTTTTGATTGAATCCTACAGAATGGAGAGGATTCACACCTTAAACAGGACAAAATGGCAGAAATCTGCTTATCCCTAGGAAATTATAATTGCTGAAAGAAAAGTTATTTTCAGTGGTGGTATCTCTGGAGACACTGCATGTGTAAGGCAGTAAGCACAAGGAGAAAGGGAATTACCATATTACCCCATCAACACTTGTTCACTCCAGTATGAGTGTACTCCCCATGCACATGCTAACTGTACACATGTAGCATCAAAAAAGCAACTTTCCTGATAATGCATGTGTAGAGGACCACACCCACAACAGAAAAGGCTAAGGATCCAATCCTTGGTTCAAATCTGGTTATTTGAAAATTAAACTGGTTCTTTGCTGCACCAAGGCTGTTCTCTGCTCTCTTACTTTGCCTGTGGTCATGGGCAGCATTGCAGTTTGGCCTCATCAGCCAGATCTTTTGCTTCACTCATTTATTTTGCTCCGATGAGATGAAGATTTGGTTGATGGTGAAGACCTTCTAAATTATGTGTTTTCTTTGACTATATAAACGGTGACTTCTAATAAAATAGAAGTACAAATGCAAATGCTCTTTTCTGTTGTTTGATTCAGCCCTAATTATTTTCTCATGCAATAACCCTAAAACTGAGTGATTCTGACCAGTATTTATTTAACTTATATTTATAAGTAATGTCTGTATTTCTGGCTGAATGGAAAGGCAAGTACTATTATATGCGATGTAGAATATATGTAAGTCATTCTGCTTTTCTTTCCTCTATTCATGTTTGTGTTTTATTAATACAGCAATGGCACGGAGAAACCTTATTTTAGAAATCCATCTTATATACAAACAATTTTCCAGGAAGCTACTGAGATATGCTTAGTCATGTCTCTGCCTGTATCTTTAATACCATCACTGACCCTGCCAGACTAATCCCACTCAGAAGACTCTTTATAGAAAATGCCTCTGAAGGCAGCATCCTGTAGTCTTGTCCATTAGTATCCTGAATCAAGTTTACATCAGTGAATAATGACACTGCAGGGCAGCAGTCAGCAAGTAGATTTGTAATATATGTAGAAGCACTGATAAGATGTTCTACAAACAGGCTTCAATGAAAATCTGAACACTTGAATCTTAAATAAAATTGTTTTGGGAGTATATAGTGGTGAGGCAGAAATGTGCTCTCAAATGGTAAAATATTCTATATGAAATAATGTTGTAAATATTATGTCTCTGCTATAAAGCTCTTGTGGTAGTTTTATTTATATTGTTCGTTTTTGCTTTATCAAGGGACCGGGTGGCATCTCTGAGTTACCATGTACTGGACGGTCAAGACAGGATTCCTGTTGTACAGATTGATGAGAGAGGCCTTCTTCAATCTGGATCCCTGATAGGACTGTCAACAATAGAAGTAATTTCGCAAGAGCCATTTGGAATCAACCAGACCCTTATTGTTGCTGTCAAGGTAGTATTTTTCAGGCTCTTTGCAATGAGATTAGAATGCCATCAAGGTTGAATGCCATTTGCTGGTGTTTAAAACTGTAATTTAACATTATTCCAACTGGGAAAGGTAACTGAATCTTCCACTGTTGAAAGCATAAAATAAGCTGAGTAATCAACGATTCTTTTTAACAGAATAGCAAAGTGTTCTAAAATTTTAACACAGTGCACTGAATTTTTCCAAACCTCTTACTGATGACCAATGTGGATACACACATGATGGAATGCTTTCTGATATTTGAATCTTTTTTTACTGCTCAGAAATCTGTCAACAATACCGAAAGTACACATGATACGTAAACATCATTTTGTGTATTGCATAATGGATAGGCCTTTCAGACCAAATGCAGTGGCATTTTTTTTTTTTTTTTTGGTCTTAAAGCTTTTGTGTTTGAAAATGCACATATATCTTTCTGGATTGACAGTGTGCTCAAGCTGGTGATTAATGGAGATAAAGAATGCACAGCACAGGACACAGCTCTAGTCTCTATAATATATTTTAACATTCTGTGCACTGCATTAGAACCTTCTTCTTTGGATTGATGATCCAGAGAGAGAGGATATGTCCACAAAAAGGCAATCCAGGGTTTCCCCCTTATTGGCCTTTTTTTCCAAGAAGGGGCTTTATTCTGGTCAACATGCAAGTCTGATAGCACCTTAGGACGCAACCATGGTTTCAGATGGAGAACTGCATATTTAGTGGTGCATTTTCTCAGGTTGAGATTATCACCCTGAAGCAATGGTTTCCAAAAATCTACAGTTGTTTGGATTTTGGCCAGTGGTTGCTTTGCTTGCTCTTGTGTCTTTGGCTATTCTTGGTGCTGGAGAAAGCATGGAATCCCCCCCTCCCAAAGAAACAATGGAGGAAGTCTGGGGTCACCTTGTTCAGGGGCCCCATAACTTGGGGGTTATTTAATGGACAAGCACCAGCAGCTCCCCTGTACTTTGCTGCCATTTACTCAAAAAACAGCCCTTCCAGTACTTTGGAAAGATTCCCCATTGGGAATAATGAAGCCAAATAGCATTGGAATCCAGAAAAATAAAACCCAGATCCGCATACCAAACCTGGATAACTAGGAATACCAATATTTTTGAGGTCTCTGATATCTGGATCTGAAATATACAGACCCCCCCCCCCCCCGAGATGCACATCTTTATAAGTAACTCTCTTTCGTGCTTCTCCAAAGAAATGCTTGGGTCTCTTCTGAAACATTCTAATAGCACATCCCTAGAACAGTAATTTCCAAACAGTGTGTAAGATACGCTCTTATTTGATGAGAAAACTGCTAGACTTTCACAATAATTAATTAATTAATCCAAAGTACCCTCTAACTGAGTAGTCTGCTCGGTGCCTCTGTATTCATTTACACTACAGCATTTAATGTCCGTTTACTATCATCCTCCTTCAGGGGAAGGAGAATTCTGCTCTATCTTTGCATTAACACCTATTGCAGGGAATGCAGAATTACCTGTCCATAGAAAATGCTGTTAAAATTCTGCATGAGTCATTGTTCTGTCCTGGGCTCCTTAATATTGGAAAGCAACCCCAGATCAGTTACTTTTGCAGAAACAGAGAAAATCAGTTCCTGAGAATTTCTTACTCTTGCATGCTTAAAAAATACATATCTTGGGCAGAAGTGTACATACAACTCCAATTCAGAAAATGTGTCCCTAAACTGTTAGACACTTGGAAACTCCTGATATAATATTTAGAACAACATACTGTCTACATCTCAGTAAGAGGCATATGCGATCTCTACCCCCAATTTGTTGAAAATGTGCTTGCTTTTTAAAGACATAAATGTGTAGTAACATAAGACTCATCTCTTGCTTGCTCTGGTTTTGAAACTTGCATTAACATGAAGAACCTGAAAATGCTGTAGAAATGGAACTATGTATCTCCTTAAGAAAGGAGATAGATACTAATAGCGCAGCTTGCAATATGTATGAGTAATTCAAAAAGCCATATACACCAATATTTAGCCACATTTTAGAGCTTCTAAAGATGTCGTATGCTTTAGGGCAAATCTATCCTTTCCTTTCAGAGTTTTGACATGTAACATAAAATTATATCAGACCCTCTTAGGGCAGAAAAAGGAAAAGACTTTGCTACAAGGTGGATTTAGAGGGCGGGAGAGAATTTACCATGCTGCTGTTGTAGCAATACTTTTTTTCTTTTTGTACCGTCTCTATTTTTTCAAACCAATATGAAATGGCTCAATTTCTCTTTCTCTGTTTTTGATAGTCTAGATAAGTGATCTTTGTTAATCTGTTGCATATTCATAGTGCTGCAGGCCCATGTTGGCTTTTTGAAAGGTAACCACTGAAGAAATGGAATACTGGACTAAAAGGAAGAAATATGAACTGGGTATATCAGGCCTGTGCTGCCTGACCCATAGAATCAAGTAGAGCCAACAGCAATGTACTGTCACTTACCATCTGCTTTTGCAGTCACAAGCAGACAGCAAAGCAAAAGATTTACTGAGCCCTGGTAGATTCCTTCAGGTCAGGCAATCAGAAGTTCAACAGAGGATGTCAATCCTGAGAAGGATGTCAATTTAAAATCAGTTCCCTGAAGGATTAATCTAGCCCTGTGTCTGAAATGTAAGGATTAAGGGGACCTATCCTTACAAGACAATAATGTATTAGAAGAAACTCCTATTTTCACATATCCTTGCGTAGACACTTGATAAATCACATCACAAGGAAATTTTGAACATTATTTAGCTAGCATGTGCATCTGCAGTTTACGCCTTTTAAATTGATTAATGACGTATTAGCTGAAATTTGTGCATAATGTACTATCCACAGTTTATAAACTTTGCTTTGATGTTATGATATGAGAATACAGGCTGCCCAACAAACTTGTGCTAAACTGGGGCTTTTCTGCATTTTATTTTCATCTGGTCCCATATGGCTTCAGTTTATCCTGATTTCCACACTCATTTTTGTGTCTTTAGTTTTTTGCTTATTTTTAAAAGGTCTTTTATGCATGTGCTGGATCTCCCTGCTTGGACCTGGGTTCATTGCACATTAAAGAAACCCGGGTTGGGGGAAATTGTATGCATTCACTTGAATGATCAGGGATGAAACTGAGTGCTAATCGAACCATGAATACAGAAAAGCAGTCTCCCAAGTTCAAATCAAGTCCCACCCCTTTAAATGCTGCTCTGTAATTGGCTTACCTCGCAGTGCTCCCCGTGAGAGAAGATTTCCTTCCCCCCCAAACCCAACTGCCGCATAAAAAAACATTTTAAGAACAAAAAAACGGAGCAATCTGTAAGAAGGGAAGGGAGAAATCCAAGCCTTGTTTTTAAAAAAGCCTTTCTTTTGCTCAGAAAGAGCTCCAAGCTAGCAGGAAGCACTTGAATCCCGGCCTCTTTACACACTGCTTTGTGATTGGCTGAGAGAGAATCCAACCTTCTGTTTTCCCCTGCATGCTGCTTTGAAGAGGGGGTTGGAAAAGGGTGGGGCGTGATGGTGTAGAGAAGCTCAACCCCCAGAACGGAGTATGCACGCTCTGTGACTCCGGAATGAACCAGGATGAACGGTTTAATTCAGGCCAGAAGAGGAACGGGAAAAGCCGGGTTCGTTTTGCGTCAAAACAGCATTGAGCTTCCAAGGAATAAGATATCTTGCATACCGAAAAATTTGATCCTGGCTGAAACAGGGAATAAATGAGGTTAGAGCGACCATGCATAAAACACCAAAATGTGTCCCCAGTTTTATTCTGGTTCTTTTGAGACCACTTTTACCGTGATCTTTTTCTAGAAGCTGATTTTGATTCACATTTTTCCTTGTGCATAATGTTTCTGTTGGCTTTCTTTGTACCACCTACTTCCAGCCACCTCCAGCCTACCTTTTGATGACTGGACTGTTGTCATCGTCAAACTGCTCTCTCTCCTCCCCCCTTGCCCCAAAGACGAGTGAATTTCTTTGATTTTTTTAAAGGCACTAAAATTTCACTATCTCAATATACAATTGTAATGATAGGTTAAGCATGTTCTCTGGATTCCCAGCTTCCATTTTTTTAATAAAAAGGTAAGTGTCTATTGCCTTCCCTTGTGGAAATATAAGGAAAAAGACGTATCTCCACAAAGGAAGAGGTTGGAGAGTTAGTTTGTTAGTTTGTTTGTTGAAAAGAGGCATTCCTGGCTGTTAATCCAGAGTTTGATTTGCCCCAGTCCAATTATGAATAAAACATGAGGCCAGTTTGGCTACAAGTCAAAAGCTGCCATCTAGTGGGAAGGATGGAGGGAGAAGCTTTTATTGCTGTTTTTCCCTCATGAAGCAGCTTTTGCACTTAGCTGACCTACGTCAGGGTCTACCCGATGTTATAGTTGGCAGGTGAAGCAAGAGGTGTTAAGCAAGGCTAACACCCTTGTTTGGCAGGGATAGGGTGGGTTGCTTATGGATTGGTGGGGAGCAGCGGTGAGCACCCTGAGCCATCGGGCATGGTGGAGGGCATGTTCTAAACAGACCATCACTTGCTTTATGGCAGGATGGGGCATTGGAAGGAGCATCTTTGGTGCTCAGCAACATCTGGTAGTGGCTTCACGGTGCATCAGGGAAGGGGGGTGGGAATGGGCACCTCTTCACACAGTATATGTACAAACAAGGCCGGCAGCAACTGCTGACCAAGTTTGGAGCCAGGGTGGATTTGCCAAAGCAAAAACCATCCAGTGTAGAAAAGAAAAAATACCCCAGATATTGAAATTATCAAATATTATTACACAATGCCTACAAGTTAACACATGTGTGTAAAGGAATACAAATAGTGATGGATGGAAGCTAAAATGATATAACTACTGAAGGGCTTTATGTACCAAATAACTGAGTTGCGTTTTGTTTTTTAAGGCACACTAGGAAACTAGAAATATTGTTTTAGATTTTGTTTTTTGTTGGTCATACCATACAGGTAGCTCCTGTTTCCTACCTTAGAATATCCACGAGTCCAGCTCTCCACACAAAAAACAACGAGGTATTAGTGCCCTTACCATTGGGTACAACCATTACTTTGAGTATCCACTTCCATGATATCTCTGGAGACATCTTCCACTCACAAAATTCTGTGATCAGCTTTGCAACAAACAGGTAATTGTCAGTAGCCGCAAGTATGTGCTTTTACACAAGATATAATGCCTCAACAAGTGGTGTCACTTTTGGGGCAGTTGCATTAGCAAAACTGAAAAACTGAAGGTTGTGGCATTTTTCTTAAGCACATTAAGTGCAGCTCCAGGCAGCAGAAAGTACAATAGTATGGAATTTAAATGAAGAAACTCCTTGAGTACATATGAGTAATAAGGATTCAATAAAATCTTGCCCTTTCTTTCGACTTTGTGGGCAATACTGGTGAATCAGTGTGCTTTGAAGTTCTTAACCATATGAAGTTTTTGGTGTGTGGGCCTCAACTATAAGTTGATTGAATATATTTGCTTTTGCCTGGTACTGGTCCAGGAGGAAAGAGAGTACAGCAGAAGCAAGTATGGTTTTTAAAGTGTGTTTTAAACATTTTTAAAGGATTCTTTGAATCAGAATTAGGACTCTGTCAGCAGGGAACCCACAAGGACTTGTGGAGGAAAGCATCTAATTTCCCCTCTTCCACTATTTCCTCTTTCCCTCCCCCGACAACTCCCATATCCTCACCTTTCCATTTATCTTTCTATGCTTCCCACCCACCAACCAATCTACTGTTTTCTGCCCCCATCTATTGCTTATTTACTTCATGTATACCTTACCTTCTTCCGCAGTGGGGACCCAAAATAGCTTACCATCATTATCCTCTCCTCCGTTATATCCTCAAAACAGACCTTTGATGTAGATTAAGCTGGGAATGGGTAAGTGGCCCAGGGTCACCCACATATTTTCAAACCTGGGTCTCCCAGATCCTAATCTGACACTCCACCATGCTAGCTTTCATGAGGAGGCTGCTGTTGAACAGTAGTAAGCAGCTGGTCCTGGTTGAATCATACAAGTTACATGTCAAGTATCTTATTTGATGCCAGGCCCGGCCATGATGAGTCATCCCTCAAAAGCCAGAACAGCCCTGGAAATGAGCCTGCCCCTTCCTTCTATTGACAGAAAGCAAGGCCTGAAGGCTGGTAATACTGTTGTGGTTGCTAAGCAATCCCCACAATGCCTGCTGAGAGGCCATTCATTTTTTTAGAAGTACAGGTATTTCTATTATTTTCATGTGAGTGAAACATCTCTTTCTGTATATGTGTAAGTGACACAGCCAATAATATTGCCCTACCATCTTTGATTTTTTGGGGCTAAGGGATAACACTAAGGGATAACATAAAATGCTCTATTGGTTCAACAATATCTCTATTTTGTAATTGTTTCCCACAGAGATGACTTTGTACAGGTTGGGAAAGGAGTGTCCAACAACACGCTGATAATCCGCACAATGAATGTAGGGCTAACGTTGCTAATGGTTTGGGATACAGAGCACAGCAATATTGCAGATTATGTGCCCCTTCTTGTTCAACACGTCATCTACCCTGAACTCAGAGACATTGTTGTAGGCGATGTCATTTGCTTCAGTTCTTCACTGGTAAACCAAGAAGGTGAGAAAGCAATGAATCAGAGCTAGCATTATGAAGAAGAGAAGGGACACTAAACAGTAAATTGCTATGGAGACATTGTTCTGTTGTATGTGTGACACATCTTCAAAACAACTGAATGCATTATTCATTATGTTACTCACTATCAAATGTCAGTCCCTATTCTTCTTAATGAGATAAACAGATTTAATCAGTTCTTCTGCCTTTAATGATATCAATTCACTATTTAATTTGTTCTGAATGGTATGGTTTCTATTAATCCTAAAAATAATGGATGGAATAAGTTACACGTAACTGTGTTTTATTAGTTATATATGAAAAAAAAACAGTTAGAAATGTTTTATACAAAGCAGGGTGTGAGACAAGTTGTTATTCCACTGATGTTTTGTCAGCCACACTGAAGTTGTTCTGTATTTTACATAAATGTGTTATAAAACATCATATACTGGTACTTGAGTTTGAGAACATGGCTTAAAAGCTGGCATGCTGCCGGTGGAGGTAATGGTATGGACCTAACACATTGTACATACTCCTGGGCCTAGCCGGCAATAGTGGAGACCAGGTAATGCACAGACTAAGATGTAGTATTATGCAACATGCCAAGTAGTTCCATGGCACCAGAAATAGGATCCATGGAAACAAAGTGACTAAAATATTCCCAGAAAATAACCTTCTTTTATATTGTGTGGGCGCGAAAAAGTTCTCAAACCAGTTAAAGAAAAATGGTGTGGTAAATGCATAATAAAAGAAAGAGAAGGAAGAGGCAATCAGAAAAGGAAAAGTCTGTGGCAGAGGCGCAGGACCATCCAAAAAGCAGGAATTCTCAAGTGAAAATTATCTGAAATGTGTGAATACCAGATAGGAGGATATGCCAAGATCTCAAGTACAAACTCAGGTTTTGATATCCTTCTGATATTTTCCTCAGATTCGATCAAGAATAAGGACCACACTCATACAAGCATGCAGTAGATGAAAACAATAACCTCTTGGTGGTTCATGGACGTGTGACAAAAGCAACAGAAGTCATACTAATACTAGACAAAAGCATAGTAATCTTACAGATGTGAAGGTGGAGAATCATAAAGTTTTAAATTGCTGTTACGAGTCATTTCCTGAGATTAAAATTGAAATCTGAGTATTAACTCCACCCCAAAATGAAGTTCCTGTCTTCACAATTAAGTTTGAACTGCAGAGTCAGTCATCAGGTTTCGTCCATCCTACGGGAACCATTTACATGACAAATTCTGTTGTGCTCAGTGGCTTAACACAGGATGTCTCTAAGAGTTCAATCCTTTTTTGTCAGATGATTGTACTGGTTTGGGGAACCACTCAAGGAGGTTAACCTGCACATGATGTCATTACTATGCCATAGCAGCCAGAGTATGGCACAATTTACAGTTCAGCCTAAGCAGAGTTACCCCATTCTGAGCCCATTGACTTTCTAGTGGACCTAGAAAGGTGCAACTGTGCTTACGTTTGCACAGTTATATCTGCACCTCTGTGACAGCCTTGCGATAAACTTAAGTAAACCAGTCCTGAACTAAGCCTGTCTGCTTTTTTCTGTGCCCAGTCAATATGAACGATGGTTGTGGCTTTGCTATCAATTTTCTGGAAATATATTGCGAATGCATTAACTTTCTTTCCACCGTGAATAGTAAAGAATGGAACTCTTCTCCATTTTCTTTGTTGCCCAGAAATCAATATGTCTATTCCCAGCTGAGTAGCAGCAGCAACAGTTTTAAAGCTGATGTTGATTAGAGTAATCGTGTAAAGGCTTTTGCCAAGTGTATGTTGCGATTGGACTAGATATAGAAATTCCAGCTGAAGAGGGGGAGGGGATAAACTGTTTTGCAGGATGAGATCCTTTTTTTATTATAAGCTTTTTGCTCAGCACTTGACAATCAAATATAGGGCTTGAGTGTTACCCAAATGGCCAACACATGTACAACTCACCACATTTGGAGTGTCCCCCTTGCATGTCAAGTGCAAAAATGTTTATCGAGGTAAAATTAAATTAGGAACCACTGCCTGTGTATACCAAGGGTCAGAATTTGGTAGTAGCACCTCACTATGGAAATATGGACATTCCTAGAAATTACTTCCCAGGTAGACTTATTCAGGCTGCTTCCCCTTTCTTAGAGTAGCCTTCAGGTTGAGAGGAATTCTCCTGGGGCCCCATCTTAATTTTACCAAAATATGGGGGTTCCCTCATGGATGTCAATATGCTCTAATATCAGTAGCTGTTTAAAATCTACCAGTGGACATAAAACAGATTTTTGCATAGTTTTTCTGAAAGTCCATTGTACTTCGCTGGAGAAGAGTCTGCCCTTGTTTACAAATTAAACTGGTGTATGTGAGGGAAATGTGACTCCATGCCAACATGTATGTATTTGTTCAGTTTGTATCAGACTTGGCTCATAATTCTTTCTTTTTTTAAAAAAAGTTTGATAATTATGTACTAAAGAACTTTACAATCTTTCTTATAGTTGGCAAGCTTATGTGTAAGCAGTAGAGGTACTCATGACATCCAGGTGATTGAACCATTGTGAGATCGTCTACTCCAGCCTGCTTAAATGGTTAGCTTTTTCTCCACAGGTTTGTCAGGGATATGGAGTTCTTCTTTAAATGGTGTTCTTCAGGTTGACCCAAAAACTGGAGTCGCTGTAGCAAGGAATTCTGGGACAGTTACAATATATTATGAGATCCCTGGGCTACTGAAGACATACAGAGAGGTGAGACATCTCTGAATTCTTTGTGCTGTTGAAATGCAGGGTGGAGACTTGCTGTGATCACAGATTATGGATATGTTTAGCCTGAAGAGGAGAAGACTGAGAGGGGATATGATAACCATGTTCAAGTACTTGAAGGGCTGTCATATAGAGGAGGGTGCTGAGTTGTTTTCTGTTGCCCAAGAAGGTCGGACCAGAACCAACGGGTTAAAATTAAATCAAAAGAGTTTCCGTCTAGACATTAGGAAGAATTTTCTAACAGTTAGAGCGGTTCCTCAGTGGAACAGGCTTCCTCGGGAGGTGGTAAGCTCTTTTTCCCTGGAGGTTTTTAAGAAGAGGTTAGATGGCCATCTGTCAGCAATGCTGATTCTGTGACCTTAGGCAGATGATGAGAGGGAGGGCATCTTGGCCATCTTCTGGTCACTACAGGTGTGGAGGGGGGAGGTAGTTGTGAATTTCTTTCATTGTGCAGGGGGTTGGACTTGATGGCCCTGGTGGTCCCTTCCAACTGTATGATTCTATTCTATGATTCTATTACTCATGCACTCCTTTCTGATCACAGCATCAGTGATGCCACAGAACCCTCAAACAATCATTTCTAAGTCCTCCAGGTTTGCAAAGAAATCTGAAATTTGCTATGAGAGTAGTTTAAGTGAAAGTTACCATTTCGTCATAAACACTGTTGTGTCCATTCAAATAGTTCTACAGAGAAATCTCACTGTGTTTTCAGTAACTTCACTGAAAGGGAAAAATCTCTCAAGAATGATGCTGGTGCAGGCCCAGCCTTCTGTATTCTAGCCATCATGTATGTAAACAAGCAGAATAAACATTTTAATTCTTTGGTTCTTTTATTCTTATATGGGAACTTTAATTCGTTTACATGGCTGAAGTACACTAGCTGGCCGTTGCGTGAATAATTAAAGCAGCAAAACCAAACCACCCAAAGAAAAGGTAAAAGTCCCTCAAGAACTCCCCAGGAAAAAAGGGAACGAGGAAGATCCAACATGAGATGGATTGGCTCTATTAATGTTAGGACATTTTGGAGGACATTAATTTATAGGGTCCCCATAGATTGGAAGCAACTTGAGAGCACAACACGCACACCAACACATTTTTAAATGACATTAATGCAATTTTTTTTGAGAGAGCCATTTTTATCATGTTGGAGAATATTCATCTTGCAGTTACTATGCATTCCGATTCTCTGCATGGACGCAAGTTGCAGTCAGTGGGTTTTGTATCCAAACAAGTGTACATAAGATTACAAGGAAAATCTTTCTGTGTAAATTAACTTTTGTTTTGCAGTCTTCAGTAAGTGATGCTGTGATCTCTTATTATTATTTAAGGTGTTGGTTAATGTACCACAGAGGATCACTGCAACACGTGTAAGTGGAATGAAAACGGGCTTGGAGGATATCTCATCTTCAAGAGTTATTGTCAAAATTGGGCACAGCAGCAAAAATATGAAAGGTATTATTGTTCTCTTTGCTTTACTGTTTAGTCCAAACTTTTAAAAACTTTTTAAAAAACCCACAAAAATGTTTTTGTTTATGTGTGCGTGTGTGTATGTATAAAAACATTTATTTCTGTCAATACTCCTTTTGTATAACTTACTGAATTCTGAGTTTTATTATAGAAAAGATTCTGAAGAATTATTTTAGTGTTTCAGCTAACTGAACTGATAAAGTGCATAGCCTTTAGTGGGAAACACATCTTTTGCAGAAGAACATAAAGTAATGTCAATACCGGGCCATTTATTCTAGAATGAGCATGTCTCTGCACTTGAACCATAATCCCACCTCAGCATTATTAAAGCAGGTCCTCTCCAAATGTTTTAATAGGAAGCAGAATATAAGCTTAATAAAGAAGTCAGTCAGCTTCACAATATATGGCTGGTTCAGATGCTCATCTCATTGAGGATCATTTTTCTGTTCCAAGCTGAGCACTTGGAATGTAGGCCACATGTATGGAAGCTAAACTGATTAAAGGGAGGGGGGAGATCTCCACAGTCGAGCCTGTGAACATGCAGGCTTATGTGTTGAGTTCCTGGTTTAGCAATGCCTTATGTTCAGTGGGAATGAATATATTCACCTGTTTTGTTTTCAGCACAGAGATATAGCTTTTGGCTGTGTGAGAGAGACTTGGTTCACTGCCTGCCAGGCTTCATATATATCAACCATATTTCTTTTCATTCCTTCCAAAGAAGTATTAATTCATTATTATGTTTGGTTAGGGAACTCATTTGTTTTAAAATTATCATCAGGAGTGGTTCAAACACATCATGAATAATATCAATCGCCATTTAACAAATATTTAATGACTAATAAGAAAGTGTGTCTTTAACAATGCATTGAATCGCGCTCAGCAGTTTCTGATATACTGAGTACATTTCCACAGAAACTAATGCCCCGTTTCAATCCAGTAAAAAAATGGCATAATTTATCTTCTTAACAACCTCTGGAAAACACATTAGCAAGGCTTCTATAATATACCAGACTTACAAGGTAACAAGGTCTTGTACCAAGATTTAAATGAAGAGAAGTTTCTGGTTGTTCAGTGTGGCATATCCCTGATAGCACTTTGTATCACATTCATTCTTAATTATTGTAAACTTTCTCAAGTTAAATGCTTTCAAATCACATGTGGGGAAAGTCAACTGTATAGATCTTCCTAATCAACATTTTTTGTTGAAATACTTGGAAAATATAAGACAAACTGCACTTCAACATGAAATAGTTTACAAGAGCTAATTATTAGATATGTTTTCCCCCCTGTTCTATTCCAACTTTTGTACACAATATTCTTTAGGGGAATGTTCACCTGCACAAATTGAAGTAATTGAAGAAATGAAGCCTCAGTCTAGTATCAGTTGCCATCTTCATTTCAACAATAATTTATTTGATTTCCAAGCCTCTGAAATGTTCAAAGCAGAGCCTGGGTTTGAAGCATTGACAGGTAAGATTAAATTGTTTTAAATTTACAATTTTGATTTCTAATTATGGTACCAAGAATTTTATGGGTGTAGTTAGACTGGGGTAGACTAACAGCGCATTCCTGACCAGAATGCCTGCGCCGGGCTTAGGGGGCAACTCACTGCCTCCTAAGGAGGTTTCAGCCCATCCGAAACCTACGACCGGTGCCAAAAACCTAAAAGGTGACGTATCTCGGCCAAAATAAAAGGGGGCATTCACGGGAATGGCTCCCGAGTCGCTGCCATGGCCTTTGCTGGCGTCTGGATGCCGGAAGCAGGCTTCGGTGGCATCTGGGCCCGGCGCTGCCATGGCAGCGGCCAGCGACCGGCGTCCAGGCCTGCACTCCTGCACTGGGGCCACAAACACCGGCTTGCACCTCCCGGACGCTGGCGCTGTGGGCCTATGCACCGGCGTGGATTGTCACCAGCCTCCAAAGGCCTTTGGGGCGGGGTTTCCAGCACAAGTCAGGAATGCGCTGTAAGATAGTGAATTTTAGAGTTTTCCCTCACAATTCATAGCACAGATTTGCAGGAGTAATGATAGCGGTGTACAATACATTTATATGTAATGGAATACTGTGGGTGTTGGGTATTTAATATAACTTGCATTGAATTTATTTATTGAGTTAGTTTTATATCTTAAAGGCTCAGGGAGAGTCATAATTGGTGATGGATTAATCCATTTATTATACTTCAGGGATAAAAGTGAACTAGTTTTCCAAAGCCAGGGGTGTCACCAGAAAGACAGGTGCCACTCTGCATTCATATACAATAATGGCCAGTGGCAGCTTTCAGATGAATACTGATGTTCACATTTTGTGTAATGCCATTCTTTTCCTATTTCTGTGAGCAACTATGGAAGTTTTTCCAGGCTCCATTCCATCCTGTTCAGCCAGGCCCTGACTAGGAGTTATTAACAGATGAAGTTTATTGCTCTACCTGGCACAAAGTCCCTTACAATAAAGGGCTTAAATTTACTGGAACTTGGGTCATGGCCTTTTTATTTGTCTCTGAGACTTCACCTTTTAGGCCATGTGCAAACAATACAAACACTTTAGTTAAACTTGGTTTTGAAGTGTTGCTGATGCTGTTCTCACTGTTTTGAGGACATTAGTGGATGGAGGCTATTGCGCATGTGTGGCTCGCCATGTACTTCAGTGAGGAAGTGAGGAAGAATAGGGAGGCTTGGGTCAGCCTGCTTTAATCAAAATGGAAGGGTCCCTGGGTTATGAACAGTTCATTCGTGAGCCTTGCGATGGCCAGGGACAACATTGCTGAGCTGCCACCGCCACACCTCTAAAGAGGTTCCCCAGCTGCCGCAAGATTTCAAAAAGCCTTTTTTCCCCCATAGAAGACAGCAGTGCTGTTGCTGGAGGGGGGTTCTCAGGCTGTGGGCGGGGGGGGAGGGCTTTGGAAGCTGACTACTATCAGCTCCGCCCCCCAAGAATGCCTTCCCCCACACCGGCGCTGCATATCTCTTCTGGAATTTAGGTCCCAGAGAGACTGGCGTCAGTGACCCCCGCTGCCTCCAGAGAACTTTCGCCCCCCCCACAACCTCAGGAATGCACTGTAAGGCTGAGAACCACTATTTGAAAGCTGTTTGGTCTGTCTTACACTCTTTCATATTTCATTGTCGACATAGCTCCACTTATTCTTAAGCAAGAGTCCAGGTAGTCTGACATTCTAACAGAAGCCAGCAAAACAGGGCTGTAAAGATATTTCTCCTGTGCACTACAGCAACTGATGTTCAGAGGTACACCGCCTCTGAACATTGAGTCCCATTAAACTGTCACTTCTAATAGCTGGTGGCCATCATCATATCTTTTATTACAAATCCCCTAAATTAATTATATATTGTATAAACAGTATTACTCTTTTGGCTGTACTGAGCATATGACACATTTTCATTGAGTGACTTCAGAATTAGGAAAGAGGGGGGAAACCTTCTCTCAAATCATCCTTTTCGCACCATTAACACAGGACACTGAGAATACATGTAAGTTTATTTGAAATAGACATGTTTTCAGTGTTTTTAAAAGGTTGTGAAGAATCAGCTTTTTTAACAATGTTTTCCAGTTGGTTCACTCTTCCTCTTTTCTGTTGTGGTTGTGCTCTGCTTTTCAACTGTATATAAACTGCAGTCATTGTACCTGAAATATCTCATTCCCATACCCAGATAATACACCCACCTAACATGTTTCAGGTTTATGTTCAATTTTATAACCTTCCCAGCAACTTTCATGTAATCCTCTTACATGCAACCTGTAAGTTTGTGTGTGTGTGTGTGTGTTTCAGGTATATATGGAAGTGAAAAATAGTTAAGGCTTATATGTATATGATAATCTTACCTAACAACTCTTCAGTTAATATTCTAGTTTAACATATTATTTATGCTACTAACATAATAGTGGGTATTGAAGATGAAAGAGTGAAAATAATAATCCAGTAGCTAAATAGTAATGAGCAACATAAGGATATAAAAGCACAAATATACCAGACAAGCATTAATAATGATGATGATCATTGGCTAGAATTACAGTGCTAAATGAAGAAATGATAGAGGGTGATAGGGTTTGATTTTCAGTGTCAGCAAACACACTCATGCCAGTGTTTGAAATGGCGAAAAAGTTGAACCTGACAATGTTCTTCCCTGTAGGCAATTTAAATTAAAAACACAGAACATTGTCTCAAACATCAGTTGCCAACTATAAATATGGTCCCATTTAACTGTAGTGGCTTTGTACAGACATTTTTCTGAATAAATAGTGCAGCACACTCAACAACAAAGTAATGTGGAAAGCCAGAAGGAAAAATAAATTTAAATTTATTAATAATCAAATTCTTATTGATTTTAGGACACTATACTTGTTCCATCATAATGCACAGACTTCCTGACAAACAACTAAAGCAACTTAGTACGAGCAACACTGTTCTGGCTGTAACTGCATCAGTCCAGAATGGCCATTTCTCTGCAGAGCAGATAAGTGCTGAAGTGCCATTCAATCCAGGATTTTATGCTAACGAGACTGAAATTATCTTGAGTAATCATTACCCAAGTTCTGATGTGAAAATTTTTGGAACCACTGAAATTCTTGAGAACCTTGAGGTAAGTCATGACAAATATTTACTGGTGACTTATGTAGGACTTTTGTAAAATGAAATATCCAAGCACACAAGATTTCAGACTCTAACAATAATTTGAATACAGTATCTCTATCAAATTGCTAGTCTTTGTACATTGAATGAACTTTTAGATACATTATAATCACTAGAGAGGTCATTGAAATAAAGTCAGGCATTTATTTCAGATTGTATAATATAACATTAATCGTCATGGCTTCTGTGCAGCATGGTGAGGAAGGGGGACTGCACAGGCGCAAGCCAGCCACAGGAGAATAATTTTCTAAGCTTTCTAGTAGATTTGCTCTGTTAGGAGAGTTTCCCCTCCCCTCAATCTCACAGCCAGCATTTTCCCACCAAAATCAACACGGGGGACTTCTCATTCTTTGCCTATGGATAGAAAGGGCAGAAAATGCACTCATTAGGCTGAAAGATATATACCTCAGGAGCTCTAGGGCAGTGATGGCGAACCTTTTAGAGACCGAGTGCCCAAACTGCAACCAAAAACCCACTTATTTATCGCCGAGTGCCAATGCGGCAATTTAACCTGAATACCACCCCCAGAGGGGGCCCAGAGGGAGAGGCTAGGGTTGCCAAGTTCCTCTTCGCCATGAGTGGGAGGTTTTTGGGGTGGCGCCTGAGAAGGGCGGGGTTTGGGGAAGGACTTCAGTGCCATAGAGTCCAATTGCCAAAGTGGCAATTTTTTCTAGGGGAACTGATCTCTATTGGTTGGAGATCACCTGTAATAGCAGATCTCCAGCTAGTACCTGGAGATTGGCAACTAGTTCCTTAGTGTTTTCTCTCTACATATCAAGACAAATGGAAAGGTGTTTGGAGGATAGCTTGTGGGCACTTCAAAGGTGGAATAGGACTGCACGCCCCTCCGCCCGCACAGACCCAGATGGTGCCGGAGAAGCCGCTGGAGGGAAAGAAGGAAGGAAAGAAGGGAAGGGAGGGGGAAAGGGAAGGAAGGGAGGGAGAGAAAGAAAGAAAAAGAGAGAGAAAGGGAGAAAGAAATGGAGCAAGGGAGAGAAAGAAAAGGACAGAGGGAGACAGAAAAAGAAAGAGGCCATTTATGCATGGGAGGTTTTGCCTTGGATTTGCCACTCGGTGGGGCGCGGCGGCAGGCTTGTGAGAGGCGAGCAGGGTGGGGCAGAGGGTGCCTCCTTCGCACCCACCGACCAGCCATGCCCCTCCGCCCGCACAGGCCCAGAGGGCGCCGGAGAAGCCGCCGGCCATGCCGAGTGTGAGCGCTCGGCTTCTGTTCCCCGCTCTCCCACCCGCCTGGCTGGCCACGCACGCTCCAGCGGCGGCAATGGCGGCAGCTTCTGTGGGAGAGTCCGGGGGCCACCGCCAATGATGTCGGAGGTTCCCCACCCCTCGGCTACAGCCTCCCCCATCCGGGGTGGGGCAGAGCCGGAAAGGCCAGCGGCTTGGAGGAACCGTGCGTGCCGGCAGAAAGGGCTACGCGTGCCGGAAGTGGCACCCGTGCCATAGGTTCGCCAACACGGCTCTAGGGATTAGAGTAGCTAATTTTACAGCAATTATGGGCTACCAAATGTTTTTGTGGGACAAAATGGCCCAATATATGGAGCACCTGCCTGATTATAAGAAACCGCTGGCAAAGTTGTTATTTGCCGATGGACACAAGTTAGGCAAACAGCAACTTAATGCAGCAAGACATGTTGCTAACTGTAGTAGCAGAGCCATAGGGTCGGGTATAACTCTTAGAATGCATGCATGGCTCAGATCTTCAGCCCTCCCTTTGGATACTAGGTCAAAGACTGAGGATCTTCTTTTTGAGGGGAAGGAATTATTTAATGATCAGATAGATTCTGTGTTAGGCTGAATTGGAAAGAATAAATTGACAGCCAAATTGCTGGGCATTGCTCCTCCAATGGGGACCCCATATAAATAGAGATATTTTCCAAGACACTATAACAAGTACCAACAGGGGAAAACATACAGGTATCAAGATTACAGGTTTCAGAACACACCATACCAACACAAACGTTTAGACCCTCCTATGTGCAGTTTCCTCAAGGGAGAAAGAATAATAAACAGAATATCAGTTTCTAGTATATTTAAATTATACACAGTGGGTAGCCGTGTTAGTCTGTCTGCAGGAGTAGAAAAGAGCAAGAGTCCAGTAGCACCTTAAGACTAACAAAAATATTTTCTGGCAGGGTATGAGCTTTCGTGAGCCACAGCTCACTTCTTCAGATACAGCTAGAATTATAGCTAGGTAAATTAAATTATAGCTAGGTAAATGACATTCTAACAGAGATATAATACTTCCAATGGCGCAACAACTGGATGGAAGCTGGGATGGAGAATAGACAAACAATCACTGACATACAGCTAAAATAAACAAAGATTAATACATTAAGCAACATTCATACGGATATTCTCATCAGCACAAAGCAGAATTTATACTGCTGTTAAAATAATTTGTGCTCAGGTACTTAAATATAACAAAAATGTTATCAATCATCCCCGTTCGTTGTCATACCCTGTTTGTATTAATTAATTTTATTTGTTTAACAAAGTTTATACCCCACCTTTCTGCTTTCACGAGAACTGCTGAGGCAGCTAACAATATATACATAATAAAATAACATCTTAAAAAACATCAAAAAAATAACTGGCCCCAGTTTTATGCTGGGGAACCCACATGGACTTTCAGTGGGGACCTCCCTTTCCCCTGTATCTCCCTGCCCACACTGTTTCCCCTTTTCCTTCTGGCAGCCCCCATATCATCATCTTCCCCTGCTTCCTATTCTCCTTCCTGCCAACCAACCAACCTTTTATCTGCCCATACCTTCCGCTATATTTGTTATTTATTTATTCTTTCTCTACAATGGGGACCCAAAGCATCTTTCATAATTCTAGACCCCTCCGTTTTATCCTGACAACAGCACTTTGAAGTTAGTTAGACTGAGAGTGTATGACTGACCCAATATCACTTGGTGAGCTTCCATGGGGCATTCTACCTGGGTCTCCCAGATCCTAGGCTGAAACTTTAACCACTACCCCACACTGGCTGATTCACAGACCTTTTGATTCAAGTTCAGTGTGATTCAGCTCAAAGGCAAATCACAGAAGGATTCCTCGGGAAGGTTAGTTACACCATGTATTCAGTAATAACCCACATGGCCATATGAACATGATATGGTCCCACTGGAAAAAACTAATGGAATCACAAAGTTTGAAGAAATAAGGGGTTAGCTACTTGGTCTTCACTACTATGAACCAAAATAGGACTTTAGTAAGATCAGTTTTAAAATACATGTGTAAAATTAAAGAGGAACGCACTTGTGGATTCCTCGGCAATTACTTTCCTATGATAATTATAGTCCTCTTACATTACAAGATACAGTATTTACACCAGTGTAAGACTAGGTTTTTTCACAGGTCTGCCATGAAAAAAGAAAAAAGAAAAAGAGGAGAGTCGTCTTATATTTACATAGGAGTTACAGTTATATCTCCAATTTTTGTGTCTGTGTATAACATTTTTAAGGGGGTTGTCTTATGTTCATGGTCATCTTCCTTTCAAAAAAAATATTGTAGTCCCTTGCTTCCTCCAAATTGAATGATAATTTTCCTCAATGTTTACTGAGAACCTATTCTGAAAAAAACTATTGAGTGTTTACTGTACAAAATACATTTTACCTTCCAGGTGAAATCAGGCTCACTTATGGTAGTGATCTCTGAGAAAGACAGATCTTACGGCTTGCCTAGTTATATAATTTACACTGTCCGATTATCAGATCCAAGACTGTCAAGCAAAGGTTCTTTATCTACCATGCTCACTATAACAAGCAGAGTGACTGACCAGTCTTTCACTATCCCGGTGACAATGATTTATGTATCTGACAGAACTATGTCAGTGAAATGTAAGTTTATATTTTCAGTATGTACAATTTATATTGTAATAAGTCTGCTTGATAACACTAAGCATTGTTGTAGACATATTCAGAACTAGAATGGTGCAAGTTTCTTATACCAGCCTGTGTGTAGTATTTAGAAATGCTGGCACAGTATTGTCACCATAGGTTTGTACAAATATTTCCCTTTCCTTTCGGTGTGAAGGCCAAAGAATCAGTTCCAGTCTTAATTGAATGTGGGATCGAAAGGCCTCATCTGTGGTCATCATAAGTCTGCCATTTGTACTACAACCCAGTGTGGTTCCCAAAGTTGGAGGACCTTCAAAGTAACAATCCTGCATCTGAAAAAGGCCACTGTGAAAGCCTGAAAACATGCACACATGTGCTTGGGTGCATATAAGAGAACTTGGGGCACAACAGCAGCACTGTTCTCATAGGAAACATAGCACTGTTACATTTAGAGCTACACTTAATGGTATATGGTTAAACATTTTCAAGAACAGTTTGTTGTGGGGTGGGGGGGCTTTGGAAACAGTAGATGTTGTTGATTCAGTATATTTTTGACCACACAATCATATTGAAAATTGAACATTGTATTGAAAATTCTTACTGAACTCAAATTCAGCCATGCTGTTTAAATGTATTTATTACTAATAATGTTGGGGTGGGGAACCAATTTCAGTAGCCACAGATTAGGAAGATACATTCATATTTACAACATTAATATCAGAATCTCTTTTTTAAATTGGTTCTACAGATGGAGCCAGCTTATTCCATCACTTCCTTGAGTCCTACCAGATCATTTTCTTCACACTTTTTGCACTGCTGGCAGGTACAGCTGTTATGATCATAGGTAAGAGAGTCATATTCTATTAAAATATTTTTATCTAACCTTTTCAGCATTTTCACTGTGATTTTAAATGATTGATTTCAATGCTGTCATTCATTTTGCAATGTCTTTCAGTTCATTATGCCATTTTTTCACCAAAAGAACAGACAACTCATCCAGCTTTTACTCCAACCAGAAGCCCCCAGCCCAGCCCAAATGGTAAGCAGACATTAATCAGTTAAAAATGAAATCTTAAACTTCAGCTGAACAGATATTATACCTAGACAAAGGGTTTATCTCACACTATAAAATGGGTGGCCTTCTTTGTCCAATGCATATTAATGTAAACAGTAGTTCTCTGGGCTTGAATAGTTGAAATCTTAGGGGTGTTACTCCTTTCTTTCAAGCGTGTAAACATGTGCCTCTTTGTACTTGATCTAGGTATTCTAGCACTAAAAAAATGAATTTCCTGCTTAACAAGGTCATGTTATCTTATGGAAGACAATATTGATTCTCATTAAAAGAAAACTGAATCCAGAAATTGGAGATGTTAAAATCATTTTCATCTCAGGGCTAAACAATATATGACTCACAATCAATTGTGTCTTTCCTCCCTTTAAAAAAACTGATAATCAGTAGACTTGTCGAGAGGGAAGAAGGTAAAGCCCCCCCCCCATTTGATTTTGTTCCTCACACCCACTTGTAGCCCACAGAGCAGCTTTTCATTAAAATCAAACCAACCGTTGACAAAAAGGATGTGTCCATATGCCACATCTTGTTTGGCCTTGTGTTACTCATCCTAGTCCTAATTCTCTCTGAAGAGGTGAACCTGTGTCTAGGCCGTACCAAAGTGGCAGGAACATTAGGGTTGCCAGGCTATCACCTATCACCCCGAGAGCTTTGGAGGTGACCCAAGGGGCAGAAATGATGTTGCATGATGCATCGATGTCACTTCCAGGTAAAACCCTGGATGTAAACCCAGCGCATTAGGCAACGCTCCCCACCTGTAATCTGAAGTGGTGAAGTCCAGACAAAACTTTACCACCTGGATGAGAATTAAGTATTACCTAAAAGCAATTGTTGAAAATAGTTGGTAGAAGAAGAAGAAATAATCATTTCTGTTATTTGTTGGTAGGTGTTGGATTTTCTGTTCCATCTGCAGTTGCTTTCAGCCCTATACCATCAAGCAGAGAAAACAACTCTCCTACCAGGCTATGGAGTCCCCGTTATGCTTCACAATAGAAAAAGCTATTTTCTACATAAGGATTTTTCTTTGGGTTTTAAGTCAGTGCCTTCGATAACATATGAAACCGTGTCAGGGTATTATTTACCTTAGTGCAAATTGTTTTTGTTAAGAGAACAATACAATCACTGTATGTTTTTAGTGCACCGTGCTGATAAAACATGTCTGGGTTGCTTTGAGTTTTACAACCTGTGTTCTTATACAGTCTGTCATTATGCTCAGTGATATTGGGAGGGGGTGGAGGTGGGATGACCAGTATTTGTTTTTAGCTAGCTTGCTTTCCCCCCTCACTTCTGCATGCTTCAGTTAATTTCAGTTTTACTTCTTAATTATCTGTACAGATGCACAGCCTTTATTCGCTTATTTCTCATGGATTCCATTTTTGTTTTGCAAAGAGACTTCATGCTATTAGAGTAGTGACATAACTAAAACATGAGCCAAACATATAACCAATGATTATACGGTTCTACAGAACTAAAGTTTTAGTTTCTCATTTTATAGTTTTATTTTATTTGAGACTCAGGTATGAATGTACTGCAGTGATATATTTTCTCCCTGTTTAGCCTTACAAATCTTTTTTAATTGGTCAGTCCAGAAAGCAGTTATGCTGTAATAACTGTGAAGAGTTTCTTCTGTGTAAGAATTTACCTACTAATGGTCAATTCCTCTAGTTGCTGCTGCAAATGTAATGAGCATTCAGCATTTCTTTGTGAACCAAATTGTTTACTAAAGCTACTTTATAACTATGCAGACTGTCTTAAAAATAAAGACAATTTATTTTAACCAGTTTTTTTTAAAAAAAGCTTTAATATAAAAGTGGAGGAAAAGAAATCTTCATTAGCACTGTTTGTACCTCAACAGAAGTGGGGCCTCCACGCACATCTGCTGACCTGCCACTATAAATTGAATTAGGAGTCTGATCTTTGAAGTGATGTACAGAAGCAAACACCACTGAAATTCAAGAAGAGTAGCTCAGCAATCAAAATCTGGAACATGCACCAGTATATTGTTTTGTGCTGCTTTCTTCAGTATTTACTATAGTACGACCCTGTCCATCTATTAATACCTTATCAGGGTATGATCATAGGCTAAAATGCTTGCCATAGCTTCAGCTTCCCCTGGTGTGAAACCATGGCAGTATTCAAGGCAATGCAAAGTTACTGCTTGCTTCAGGTGGAGTAGAATTGCTCCCATGCATTTCCATGATATAAAGGGTAAATATATCTGTTATTAATTATACATTACCAGGATAGTTAAACGGGTATTTACAGTGGAGTCCTAAGCAGAGTTGCTCCCTTCTAAAATAATTGTTTAATGGGCTTAGAAAGGTGTAACTCTGTATACTATTGCACTGTTATATACATATACATACATATATACATATATATACATATATATATATATATATACACACACACACCAAACCATACTATGTTTTCCAGCACAATATTATATATAGGATCAAGTTTAGGGCTGAATTTACTTTTAGAAGTGATAACAGTTTCATATGAGTTGTCCACATTTTGTTTTGCAGATTCCACACACACACACCCCAATTACTCCTTTTGGGGAATTCATGCTTCTATTTCCAGTGGCTGCAGCAACCATTAACTTTCTCAGATATTGTGGTAGTACGGAACTCATATTCAATTAAAGTAATTGCTTATAAGTTCTGATTCACTAGCTCACATCTTCATGAATGCACAGCTGTCACATATCTCAGAAGAGCTTTTTATTACACCCAGCAATAGGTCACTGTGTAAATGCAATCTCACTAACCTATCACGAAACAAGGTTGTCAGTAAAATGCATGAGGTTTTAGCTGAAAGAAAAATAATGTGGTGTTTACCAAAGGAATGTCCTTAAGTCTTGTTTTGGGATAAGCCTGTTTGTATTATAAGATGCTCTTTATCTTGGGAATTCTAGTAAAGCAAATTTTCTTGAGCCTTCAGGCTAAATGTTATAGGTCTTGGAGATTAGGAAGTCTTCTGTTCTAGTACTGTGAGAATTATGTCTGTGAATAATCTGCTAAATTGTGAATTCTTTAAAAAAAGTGTTAAAGAGAATAATATTTAATAGACTAAATGATGCACAAAAGTACTGTGACATAAAGCTGTATTCATAAAGTATTAATTAAACAATACAGTTTATGCTTGGATTTGTATAATCTGTGCAGTTTTGAGAAATAAAGATGTGCCTTAACTTGACAGAGTTGCCTGGAACTAATTGGATGGATGTTGATGTGAACATTTAATTTTTAAAAACATGGTTTTAAAGCATTTCCATAATAAAACTACAACTTTTAAAAAATGAGAATATGTTTACATTGAAGGAAATGGAAAACAGTACAAAAGGTGCCTTTACATTTCCTTAAACACTTTCCAAGTGCCTTTGTTTTTCTGCCCTAGTCTTCATTTTTGGTGATAGAAATGTGTTTTAGATGAAAGGCACAAATTATCTACTGACTTCATGGCAGGGGACGCCCTACTGTCCTAGGAGGATAATTATCATTTGAACAGAAAGTAAGGTATAAAAGAAATTCAAGGAGCGCTCATCCCCCCCCCTTTATTTAAAATGTTGTTTTTTGCTTTCTTCTCCAGTCCTAAAAGTGAGTAATTCGGGAAGGTGGAAAACAAAGAGAAGGCTTTTCTCCTGGTGAGAATTGTGCCAATTATTCCTCCTGTCCCCTGACCTGTACGTATCGTGCTTTCTAAGGCTGGCCAACTTTACATTACTAGCTTGCTTCCATTGAAAAGAAGATAAAAATCCATTTTGGCAGGCAGTAATGCAGCTGCCTCAAAGCTTTGTTGAATCCATATTTTGTCACCTAGACAACAACTGAAGAGATTATAGCTGCAAATTCCCCAGGGGAGTATCAGGTGAAAATTTTCACCTTCCTAGAATTTATGGTTGAAATACTAACAACCCTAGGTGAAAAACAAATGACTTTGGTTTGGCATCATTCATACCTTCAGCAGCTCTAATTGTCTTTTAACAAGGCCTGCCTCTCGGTCTTTTAAGGGACTTGTAATATTTTGGTTGGCCTACATCTATAGGTGGCATTTTTTTCTGTTCCCAAGAGGGTTTTTAAATTAAAGAGAGTCAGATGAGGCTGGAGTTCCCTGTGGCTTCTTTTAAAGTTTGCTGGTTTTTGTATGAAGTGTGGCAGGAAGTGCCCAAGAATAACCTATCAAATGGGGTTTGTGCCATTCTGGATGCTTTGAAATGGCCTGAAAATGAATGTTAGAAGACAGGCAACCAAGTCTGTAAGCACCTTGCCACACATGGGTGTGCAATGAAATCAAATGGCTGTGTGCTTTGTCTCTTGATTTTAAAAGCCATCCATTAATGGAGTCACTTTACATATTGAAAGTGGCAGAAGAAGAGCAGTGGACATGCACAGGCCTTGACATTTTGATGAGTGTTGGATATATGTACTACTGATGGTTTTCACAGCAAGCATTTGTTAGTTGTGGTTCACTGTAATTTATGTGCCATTCTGCAATCTCACATTCTCATGGTTTCCTTGCTAAGCTGCCTTGCTTGGCTGTTTCAAGTGTAAAAAGCTCTTTATCAGTGGTCACTCTCCACACCTTAACCAAGGCAAGTGCCCCAATAGGCTGCACTAGCATTTTAATGGTCAAGGATGAATGAAGCAGGTAAGGCTCAGTAGGTGATTGAAGTTCTCTGTGGGCTGAGGTACTACAATCAAGCCAGAGAAAATAAATGGCCAGACTCCTAATAGACATTAGGAAGAATTTTCTAACAGAGCTGTTCCTTAGTGGAACAGGCTTCCTCGGGAGGTGGTAAGCTCCCTTTCCCTGGAGGTTTTTAAGAAGAGGTTAGATGACCATCTGTCAGCAATGCTGATTCTGTGACCTTAGGCAGATGATGAGAGGGAGGGCATCTTGGCCATCTTTTGGTCACTAGGGGTGTGGAGGGGGGAGGTAGTTGTGAATTTCCTGCATTATGCAGGGGGTTGGACTTGATGGCTCTGGTGGTCCCTTCCAACTCTATGATTCTCTGACTCTGAAATACTAATGTGTTGAAATGGTTGTTTAATACTGAGCACTCTTCCATTACCACAACAGTCTCTGTTATCGGGTTTTAACTCCTATCTGGTCACTTCCGTAATTAAGCCAATATTGGTCAAAAAACTGGCAAAAGAGTACAATCGGATTTTGCCAATGGCTGCTAAGAAAAATTGTCAGCAACAATCTCAATTCCTAAACATGTTTGATCTTATTATGTTAACTTAGAAGTAAGTCTCACTGAATTCCACAGGTCTTAACTTTGAGCAAGTGTGCATAAAGTACTAGGAATGGGCAATGTGTGAGACTACTCAAAAGAAATTTTTAAAATCTAGTTTTTGAGAGCTAATAAGGGGGGAGGTTGGCTGCATCCTGCCTTGCTTTTTCAGGCATCCTCATATTTATTATTATTTTATATATGCTGCAGGAGTGAGAAGTCAGATGGGGAAAAGAAATAGAAGGCAAGTGAAGGTGACAGAGACAGTGAAAGGAAACGAAAAGAAGTGACAGAAGGAAAAGGACACGGAAGTGAGCAAAGTGGCACAGGAAATAGAGGTTGAAAGCAGGTGAGAGTAGGTACAAAGAAGGCAGTTGGCAGAAACAGAAGGTGATCGAGAGAGATGAGGTAAATAAATGAACCAAGGAGTGAGGAAAGACATTGCAGTGTACAAGAGTAAGTGAAAGAGGGTGACAGGAAAGAGAGGTTTCAAATGTGTTCAGGAGATTTCAATAATCAAGGAGTATTAGGAATACTTTCTTTAAATAATGAGGGAATGCATTATTAGGGTTGCCAACTGCCAGGTAGTAGCAGGAGATCTGCTAATTCAACTGATCTCCAGCCGATAGAGATCAGATCACCTGGAGAAAAATGGCTACTTTGGTAATTGGACTCTATGACATTGAAGTCCCTCCCCTCTGCAAACCCCGCCCTCCTCAGGCTCCGCCCCAAAAATCTCCTGCCTGTGGCGAAGCCGGACCTGGCAACCTTATGCATTATGGTAGTGATATCTCATCTTGCCTAACACCAAGCCCTGCTAAAAGGAGAAACTGCAGAAATCAAAGAGAAGAAATAGCAACTAGTGTTCTCAAGTCTGACCAACTACTCCACTGAAAAACTAGCCTGCCAATACCACATTGGCTCAGTTCAGACTTAATGTAAAACCCTACTTTGTGCAACCAGGATTCATCTCACTGACAATCACTGGTTTGTCTCAACAAATGCTAATTTCAATTCCCTCTCTCACTAGCCTGGAAAGGTACCTCCCAAAAAAGAAGCCAGGATTAAACTAGGATGACTGCATTCAGACATCACGTGAACCCACAGCTAACTGTGGGCAATAAACCATTCTGGCCTCCCAGGCCCTAACTAACCATAGTTAGTGAATTGGCCTACATTCAGACAATCACACTAACCATGGTTAGTTTAATTAAACCTTGGTTTTACATGATGTCTGAACAGATTGGACATCTGATGTGCTGAAATATGGCAATTTCAAGTTTGAAGTTGTACCAGATGTTGAAAAACTCAGCGATAAAAAAAAACAGTGGGGTATTCTTCACGGAGATTTGCTGCTGTTTCGACGCTGATTTGCGTCAGAGTCAAATTTTGGTTATTCACTGCAGATCCATGTTTCCCCCCCCCCCCCCTGAGCAAAATAAGCCGGGTTAAAAGAGAGGCAATCCAAACCACTTTTGAGACGATCTTCCCTGTGGATGCGTGTTTTGTTGTCCAAGAACGGTGATTGGCTGGGGGAGTTTTGCGCTCGGACAAGAATACCGCCCCTTTGGCTGCCTGCCTAGAATCCTGGCACTTCTCTCCCTCCGTCCCCGCACGCCTTCCCCGCCCGTCGCCCGGGATGGGCCTTGGAGCTGGGCCCACACCTCCAAGCCCAGGGGGACGTCGGACGGACGGCTCCAGGGGGAGACCGGTGGGGCCACGCCATGTGCTCCTCGCGCACTGGGGGGGGTGGCAGCTCAGTATAGGGCAGCTGGACCCATGGGGGGGATGTTCAAGGGAAGGGGCTGTTGGCCCCTCTGCCCCAGAGGGGAGGGGGGATTTTTGAGAAATCGGATGGGAAAAATGTGCATCCTGAGAGCGGAAAACCCAAGGCGAAACTCCCATCACTCTTATATCCCTCCTCTCTCTCGATGCACTGTGGCCGGATCATGGCCAGTGTGCAATCCAGGGGCCTCCTTTCCTCTCCCCTCCCCCCGCCATGCACACTGGCTGGATCGGGGCTGGTGCGCAAGCTAGGAGCCCTCCTGTCTCTCACGATGCAATGTGGCCGGATCATGGCCAGCGCGCAATCCAGGGGCCTTCTCTCCCCCCCCCCATTCCCACTTTCAGCTAAACACTTCTCTGGGCACATGGATTCCCTGCCCCCCCCCCCAATCCTGTCTATCATTAAAGGGCAATGGGTTCCACACCTATAGAAAATAGAGGGAAGCTTTGAGGAAAGTGCTGCCTTGCCCCCCCTCCCAGTTTGGAATCTGACTGTTCCAAAAGCAGAACAGAGCGACGGTGGAAGAAAAATGGAGGAGACCAGAGGGATTGGTGCTTGTTTTTTGCACTGGGGCTGGTGAACCGCACGAGGTAATCTGCTGGGCGGAGTTGGGGCAGAGCTGGGGGCAGGTATAAACAATGAGCCTGTTGGAAGGGGAGGCCTCCTGCAAAAGGGACAGACCAAACCGTTGTCAAATACAGCGTGCTTTGTTCCCATGAAAAACCAAAACTACAGATAATTGACGGGGATAAATCGCGGCCATGAAAAAAACACTTAAATCGTGTGGTTTTTTAGTCCGTGGCAAAACAGAAGCAAAATCTACCATGAAAAATGCCCATGTTTTTGAATGCATAACCAGTTTGCAAACAACAAGGGAACTGTTTTCTATTTTCTCAGAAAATGTACTAAATCCCATTTTGTGTCTCATATCAGGTTGCAAAAAGAAAAGATTGTACAAATTAGAGAAAAATTATTCCCAGCACACTGAAATGATTGATAAAGCAGTGCTTTCAAAACTGAAATACCGGTATGTATCTTTTTCAGGCACCACTTTAATCAGAGAATTGATAACATTTCTGATTATTTGAAACTATTAGTTGTTCACCATACAAAACCAAACAGGAATTTTGCATTACAATTTAATGAGTCAAGAGGTGAATCAAATTATGTCATTCATGCATATTTGAGATGTGTGTGGGAAGGAGAAATTGGAGGAAAAACTTATTCTACAAAGAACATTTTCAAAGTGTTGGACAACTTCAGGTACACAGTGAAATAAAATGAAGTATTTGTGTCAGGCTAGCAACAGAAGGTATGGCAGGTATGAATGGCAGGAAAAGTGAACCGATGCAACTTGTTTCCAGAGATGCTCCTCATTCAAAATGGATTCATTGCTTCTTGCATCACTGAGCATTTATTCAATTTATTTAAAATATTGATAGGTTTAATCATGTAACATGTAACAAAATACAATAAATATCAAATACTTTAGAGCTGCATTAAAATAGCCAATATAGAAGCAGTCTATTCACTGAAAACCATTATGTTTTCTGCCCGGATTCAAACTGCCCCAAACATTTTAAGGAGTAACTCCATTTTGCAGCCTCACTGAAGAGCCAGGAGGATAACCCCCACACACACACATTTTCTGTGAGGTCAGTCTACAAGTATGGGGCAACCACTGAAACAGACCCTGCTAAGAAGAGTGAAACCGCTGCATGGGGACATGCAGGTAGATATGAAGTCATGAAGGGCTTTAAACCTAAGAACCTGCACCTTCAATTGGATCCAGAAACAAATAGCCAACTCAGAACAGCAGTAATATGATATTGGTAATTAGCCCCTGATAACAAGCAGGTTATCATATTTTGTACCAGCTGAAGTTTCTAGATCATCTTCAAGGGCAACCTTTTAACTTATTATGGTAATTCAGAATTTCAGACTCAAGCTTACTGAAAAATGGATCAGTGTGGCCAGATTGGATGCCTGAAAATAGAGAGACAGCATCCTAAGTAACCATTTCATTCTAAACCGGTCTATTCAGACCCTACTAAGGTCTATTCAATTGTGTTTACTCCCAGGAAAGTATTCTGAGAATTGCATTCTAAGTGAAGCTGGAAAAAAAGGCATTTTCAATACTATAGTCAACTATTCCTCCAACAAAAGTCAATGATTTCTTGTTGGTAACTTGGTAAAGATACAGAACAAGCATGTATCTATTTCAAGGAATGCCAGATTTCTGTTGTAGAGTGGCTCTTATCTTATTTTGTTAGCATTGACTAAAACCTTGTCCTTTTAATTCTATATTTGTAACTTGTATTTGTGATGGAAAAATGATAGTGGTATGTTCAATCTCTTCTAGCAGATCATTTCCTACATGGATGTTTCCACTGCTGGGTACCCAAGAGGTTGTGTGAAATAAAATTCAATTAAACAATAAAGTATATTTATTACAAAGCACTCTTGCTTACATTAAAAACAAGTCCTTATGGCAACAAATACAGGGTTGATAATCTAAATCCACGTGGCAAATGTGTTTTGGCCACCAGGCCTTCTTCAGTGGTCTAGTAAAACATATCTTACGCATGAAAACTTTCATTAACAAATAAAACTATTCTTTATCAGCCCAGGTATGTACTATAAAATTTATTCCGAATGGACTACGGTGCCATAATGTTCCTGAAACATGTTTTGAATTGTAAAAGCACACATCCAAGGAATGTAGTATGAATGTTTCTTTCTGGAACAAACTAGCATTACGTTCAAAATGTGCATATCAGTATCAACCCAAAAAAGAAAGTTTCTTCTGTAAACATAATTTGGAAATACATGACATTAAACATTCACTTGGCAATCTCGATCCATTCACCCTCCCTTAACGTAGGATATTTTAGGAAGCATTAACGATAATATGTGCATATGGTAACATATTAATCTGAATTTCAAACTGATAACACCAAATGTTTGTCCTTGGATCATGCTTCCTAGGCTCGCTCTCATGCAGCTGGAGAACTGTGGGCAAGGCTCTCACTGCTTCTCAAGCAGTGACTCAGCATAGGATCAGAACATTATTTTAACGCTCCATATGTAGTGAAGAATGCCCATCATTGCACTCCTTGCTGCAAATGAGGCTGCCCCTCCCCCAGGGGACCCTATATTTGTACACCCCAAAGAACTTTTGACTTAGCTGCCTGGATAAAATAATCCATGTTATCATAATGAGGGCATGAACACATGAAGCTGCCTTATACTGAATCAGACCCTTGGTGCATCAAAGTCAGTATTGTCTACTCAGACCAGCAGTGGCTCTCCAGGGTCTCAGGCAGGGGTCTTTCACATCACCTACTTGCCTAGTCCCTTTAACTAGAGATGCCGGGGATTGAACCTGGGACCTTCTGCATGCCAAGCAGATGCTCTACCACTGAGCCACAGCCCCTCCCAAGACCATCTGAACTTGCAAGTATTTCCCCTGGATGCTCTCATGTGGGAGTAGCCCACTTGCTGGAATACTCCAAAGAGCACATTGAGCACATCCTTGACCTCCAGAAGATGACTCAGACCCAGGAGTAACTAACTGAGGTTTCATGGGCAATAACTTGAAGCTAAAACCCTCCTACCCTGACTGGGACAGCCCAGGCTAGCCCAATCTCATCAGATCTTCGAAGTTAAGCAGGGTCAGCCCTGGTTAGTATTTGGATGGGAGGCCACCAAGGAAGTCCAGGTTCACTGCATAGAAGCAGGTAATGGCAAACCACCTTTGAATGTCTCTTGCCTTGAAAATCCTACAGGGTTGCCATAAATCAGCTGCGACTTGACAGTGCTTTCCACCACCAAAACCCTCCTCAATATTCAGTGTACTGTAATTCAGTCCCAAACCCAACAAAATGTCATCAAGCCCTGCTCAGCCTTTGTTAGACCAGCTGGTCCACCATGCTAGTAACTCAATTACTCTGCCTACATTATCATGATGCCCATCTAGACATGAACCTTCCTGCACCTGCTGTGGCTGATTTCACAGAACTTTGCCCTCTTAGTTGAATTACTGAACCTCTCACTCAGATCCCCAACCTCATACTTGGTTTTGGTTTTTGATTTTTCCCCCTTTGCTCTGTGAATTCCTTGCCCCTGGACCAACTTTTCTACCTTCTTTCCAGATTCAGTACTTTGGACTCTTCGGAATAAGGCAAGGTATGGTTTTGTTTCACCCTGTGATCACCCACAGTTAGGCAATAACCAAGGGTGTTAATGTATTGCAGTGTTGTTTTGTGTTTTTGTTTTCCTTTGTGTTCCACAGGTTCACAACTTGTAAGAAAAATAAAGATTGTTTCATGTGAGATTCTCTTTCTCCATCTTGTTTTTCCTTCTTAATTGATGTGCTTTATCAGATTGAGGCCTGGATATATATTACACTATTTGGTCCCAAAATAATTTCCCTGGTTCGGCTCAGGGAAAGAAGAAATCCAAGGCCCTCTATTAATAACTCTGCTATCCACTTTCTGTATTTTACATAGTCTTTCTGTCTTGTGCTTACAATGCAATCCTAAGTAGAGGTACACCATTCTAAAGCCACTGAATCTAATGGACTTAGAAGGGGGTTACTATATTTAGGATTGTACTGCTAATGACTCTGTACTGAAAAACTCATTGCCAACCTTAGTCTTTCTTCCTGAAGTGTCTATGGTAGACAATATATTTTCAGTGTGTATCCACTTCAATTGTATTGCACGAAGAGCTTTCAGACTAATGCAGGAGGTTTCCTGATGCCCACTTTGTAGAACTTCAGCTTTCCGCCAGGTAGATGCAGTAAATTCTAATTTAATAAATCCTTTTTTTCTACTATGCTAATGTATTTCAATGTCATCTCTGTGAGCTGGTTTTTTTAAAAAAACATTCAAGTATGAAAGTTGCAGCATGTGTAAGAACAACTCTTCTGTGTTCAGTGTATTTGCTCAGTACTTAGCATTAGTAAGGATTACAAAAGACATGGGCATAGATCATCTTAAAATAAGTCTGATAAAATCCTAGTCAAATTGTGGCATCTGCTGCCAGATGAACTCCTTCCTCAAAGGGATGGGAATGTCATGCTAATAACACTGAAGAGTGTTTACTGAGTTAGAGCTGGCACACAGTCAAGAATGAGGATAGACTAGAATTAATTAATGGTCTCAAAGAAAGAACACTGGTGATAACATAAGAATTTCCTTAGATAAATGAACATAATAGAGATCTTTCTCCACCTCCTCCCAGTTCAAATTCACATAGGATCAGTCAGCTTTTGAAATCCTTTTTTTCCTAATTAAAATTATAGTCAGGTTTTCTGTACTTTTCATCTACACACCATGGCAAAAATCAGAGCATAGGATTTCATTCTGCCCCTTTGGCAAAATGGTTCAGATCTGTTGCAGAGAATGTATAGCCTGAACTAAAGGATGCTAATGTACTCAAGGCAATGAGCATTAGATAAAATGTGTATTAAGAATAGGGACTGGCTGTTGCGATTTGATTTATTGTTAATATTTTTAACATTTCATTTATTTTCCTACTTGGTCATATTCATAAAAACTGAGCAGGGAAGGATCCTGGAGTAGAATAAACAGACACTGGTACCTCAAAACTGAATGGTATTATGGAATCATCAAGTTTACGTAATTGTGTTAGTGATGGCACCATCAAATCCCCTGATTATTCCCTCCTGTCCAATAAGGTACCTGCCACACTCAGCATATCTACTCATGCAGTGCATTCCTAAAAGTTGCTGGTGCTGCAGCAGACAGCCACTGGTGTAACTGGCGCCACTAGTCAACTCCCTAATGGATCTGGTTAGTAAGCGGCCAACAAGAAAACAGTTCGTAGCTGGGTTTTTGAGGCAGCAACCACGTCATCATCCCCAGCAACAGTGTCGTAGTGTCCCATCCAGGTGTTGTGTTGTGATGGCCAGACTGTGATGGACAGGGCAGGCAGAACCAATTATGGGTTGGTAAGCCTAAGGACATAACCCAGTGTTCGTCACAGCCCAGGGGTGGGAAGGGGCATGGCCAGGATGTTGGCTCCGTGTCTGCAACACACATCCTTAAAGGGACCAAGTTCTGTCACAATTCCTTGGGCAGCTGACAAAGTTGGCAAGGGCCCCAGCAATCCTGCAAAGATCTTAAGCAGGCTGAGCAGCAGCAGCTCCTCACCTCCTCTTCAGGAGGATTCACCTCCTGATAGGGCTCCAGACAATGAGATCACCTTCCTGCTAGAGAATCTTTCTTCCAATGGAAGAAAGTCCGACTATAAAAGAAAATAATAAATACGTTTTGTGATCCAACAGGCATGCATTCCCATCACCCTCCCAAAGCTGCTCCAGATCCATCACACATGTCTTTCCTGCTGTTGGGACATTCACTAGTGCTGCTGTGGGGGCATGGACACAAGTCCCATCACCCCAGTAGATAGGCTGGCTCTGCTGTTCCAGATAGCCACACTGCAGTGGCAGCTTTAAAAGAAACCTGGCATTAATTGGCTTTCAGAATCTCCATATTTGTTGACTTTAGTCATCTCTAGCTGCCATGATAAAACATGGAGGCCTTTCATTTTCATATTACTCATTTTGCCCTAACATAATTATTTGGAACTTCCATTCATTTCTGTAAAGAACATCCATGTAAACGTGCTTTGGAATTGTTTGTGAGGAACATAGTTAGATCTTGCTTTATTGCCTTGCTTTATTGATGGTTATCGTTTTGGGTGGTGTTCCTTTTTTAAATTCTTGCAGCTTTGTAATATTTATAGATTCATCATTGATGATGACTGCTAAACATTGCCAGTTAGGTTTATTAGCATTATTTAATTCTAAAGGACTATTTATGGGCAGTAGTACCTTTGCTTGTAACTGGCTAGGTTTCTGTTTATTCTTTCTAGTCTCCCAGGAAACTGAGATGGTGAAACCAGTCCGCCGGCATTGAGAAATCTTGCCTCACAGGATACCATTGTAATTCAGTAACCAGAGACAATATGAGCCAAACTTGGAGATGTTTATGTAGCTGTTCCTCATTCCAATTGACATGAAAGTCAATTTTACCATAGGACCTCCAGTTTCATTCCTAATACACAGGCTTTACAGTGCTCTATGCAGAAGTCAGGAACTGGATTCTCCTGTACTAAACCCAGTTCCCTAGAGTGTGCCTACTGACCCCTTCATACTGCTTTATACAAATGTTAAGCACTGGATAAAAATATAGTATCATGGTTGTATGGTACTCTAGAAGATACAAAACAGACACTTTTTAAAACACATGAAACCACTTTATACTGAGTTTGAACCATTTGTCCACCAAGTCAGTATTGTCTACTCAGACTGGCAGCAGATCTCCAGGATCTCAGACAGAAGTCTTTCACATCAACTCCCTCTGATCTTTTAACTGGCCAGGGATTGAACCTGGGACATTTTGTGTGCCAAACACATGCTCTACCACTGAGCCATGGCCTCCTCTCCCAAACAATCCTATACCACTTCATAGTTCATTTATACTTCAAGGATAATGGGGTCAGTTGTGGCCCACTGTTTCAGGTCCTCTCCAGTTTTCTTTTCTCTTTTTTAATGGAAGATACCCAAACTATATAGGGGTTAGGGCTGTCAATTCGGTTCGGCCCGAACTGAAAATCAGCCGAATTTCCCTTGATTCGGCGGTTTTTAGTTCGGGAGGAACCGAACTCAAAACTGGCGGGCAAACGGGGGGGGCGAATTCAGCGAGTTCGGGAGTTCGCGAATAAATTCGGCCAATTCGGGGCCGTCAGTAAGCAGCATAACCTTCAGTAAGCAGCATTCTCCTCCCCCGGCCAATCGGTGGCCAAGCTGGGTCTTCTTCTGGCCAATCAGTCAGGATTGAGTACTGGAGGAATCAGCTGATGTGCGGCCGGCCGGGGAAAGAGATAGAGAGAGGGAAATCCTCATGTGTGTGTGAGGGGGTGCTTGTGCACATTCGCTCCTTTCCGTGGCTGCAGGGGGCGCATTTTTGGGGGTACAGACCCCAAACTTTCAGGGGATATTCAGACAAGTTTTCTTAAGAGACCACCCAAGTTTTGTAAACATGGGTCAGGGGGTCCCGAGATATGGGCTCCCCCCTTTTTCTTTCCATGGCTGCAGAGGGCGCATTTTTGGGTGTGCCGACCCCAAACTTTCAGCGGAGCATCAGACAAGGCTTCTTAAGATACCCCCCAAGTTTTGTAAACATTGGGTCAGGGGGTCCCGAGATATGGGCTCCACCCCTTTTTCCTCTCCCCTCTTTTCCATTTTCGTGGCTGCAGGGGGTGCTTTTTTGGGGGTGCAGCCCCCAAACTTTTATCATAGCTTCAGACAATCCCTCTTAAGAGACCACCCAAGTTTTGTGAAGATGGGTTCAGTGGGGGCTGAAATATCGGCTCCCCCCCTTTTCTCTTTCCGTGGCTGCAGGGGGCGCATTTTTGGGTGTGCCGACCCCAAACTTTCAGTGGAGCTTCAGACAAGGCTTTTTAAGAGACCACCCAAGTTTTGTAAACATTGGGTCAGGGCCCCCCGAGATATGGGCTTTCCCCTTTTCCCTATTGGGATGAATGGATCACCCTCGAGAGATGCATACATATGGATCTTATATTGGATACAAATGGAATCATATTGGATTACCCAGCCTCCCAGCCCCTCCTGCTGGAACAGAAGACAGCCACAGTAAGACCCCTTTGGGGGCTTTAATCTATAATTTTTCTTTTCTGTGTGTGTGGGGGGGGGGAAAGCAGAGTCTGTGTGTGTGTGTGGGGAGGGAGCAGTTTCTGTGGGTGGGTGGGGGAAGCCAAAGAGGGCTTTTGCCGGTTCTGCCTGGGGTGTGTGTTCCCCCTCCAGTCTCTCTCTCCCTGGTTTGAGGGGGGGCTTCATTTTTATTCTTCAGGTTTTTCCTCATTCATAAGATCAGTTAGGTTATTTTGATGCTTGCTCAAAACTGGTTTTCAAATGGTGACTTAAAGAATGCATCTGCCTGGTCCCAAGTCCAATGCAAAAGGAGAAATTCCACCCCCTCCTGCTCATTATGCATAGCTAGCTGCCTCTGTCCCTTTCCATGCAAACTCCCAGGTGTCAGGTGTTGCTTTGCACTGTTGCAAAGGTGTTGCATTGCGTGCTTGTGTTGCTTTGCAGTTGTATTGTTTTGCAAAATTCTTCACACCTGCCCCACCCTTTGCATGTTTGCAAAGGTGTTGCTTTTCAGTTGCGTTGCTTTGCAAAGTTCTTAGCACCTGCCCCGCCCTTGCTCTCATCAGCTGTTTGTCGGGGCTGGGAGCTTTGTGCGTGGGCGGCAAGCTCTGCTGAGAGATGCACATTAAGGGTGGGGGGACCCCTTTCAGGGCCCATATCTCAGCCCCCCCTGACCCTATCTTTACAAAACTTGGGGAATCTTTCAATATACGTCCTTTGAAGCTCTGCTGAAAGTTTGGGACCTCTAAGCCCAAAAATGCCCCCCCAGAGCCACGGAAAGGCGCGATTGTGTTTTTAATGGCTTTATTCGGCCGAATTTTTTTTCCGAACTTTGAATTCCCGCCGAATTGAACGGATCCGAAGTGGGGGAGTTCGGACTTCGGCACGTACCGAACCCACAAGGGCCAAATTCGGTCGAATCCGAACTGTACCGATTTTTTTTTTTGACAGCCCTAATAGGGGTATATTTGATCTTCATTAGAACGAAGCACTAAACACCCACTCTGGGTTCTATTGAATGAAAGACATTGTAAGACTCATCTGTTATCATAGTATGCCATTTTCTGCATATACAGAAAAAAGTTCACTCATATTGCATTAGGACCAATTAAACCTGAGGTGGAAAACTTCAGACACAACCCAGAAGTTTATATTATCTTTATATCCTTTACCGTTAACTCTTCCATAGTGTGAAGCATCAATAATGTTTTGTTTACTTGAAAAACTGTGTTGTGTGTTTGGCTTATGGGGTCATTTAGTGCCCCTCTATTAGTTTTTATGTCAGTTATCTAAATCATTGCTGCTAAAGCCTCTGTTCCTCGCAAATTGAATGGGGGTCATAGTTGGGTCACCCTGAAAGTTGTTGTCTGCAGTTAAACCAGGGTTTGTTTTACAGGCATTCAGATTCCAGAAGTTTGCAAAAGCAGGGAAAGAAAGAAAACATTTCAGAAGTCTCAACAAAAACAGATATGTTGCTGAAATATTTGTAGCTGACAGAAGGCTATGGGTTGTTCTGACCCCAAAGCTCTTGGACTGAAACAAAGTTTCATTTTCTAATATTAAACTGGAGTCATTTTAAAATTTTCAAAAATCAATGGTAACTTATTTGGGGTATGCCCTACCCCACTAGTCAACTAATGCAGTATATCTTAAGGCAGAAGAGGTTTAAGAAGCTGAGTAAACTCTCTACCCTCAGCAAATGTCACCCTTTTTCACCAGACTCCCGGTCAGATTCAGTAGCACAAAAACTCTGGCAGGATTTCAGCTTGGTAAACCACCTGCAACAATCTGCAGATTATCTATTGTAATTGTACGTGAGACTGTTTATTCAACTTGCCCTCTTTCAGTGTAAGTTATGATATATGTGCCCATATATTTTGTAATGGAAAGAATCCATTTGGATTTGTGGCAGGCAGATAAATATTTAGTATCACATTACTGTATATTGAATAAGACCAAAGATTGCTCTCTAGAACAACCGCATACCATCATAATCTAGCACTGGAGTTTATGACTGTGCTTTACAGGACCTGTATTGAACATTCATCTTCACTGAACCTCTAGTACATAGGAAGCCCACCTTATGAGCCACAGTGTTGTTGTTTTTCCCCCTCTTGATACTTTGATAAGCTGTTGCTTCACAGAATAAAGGTAGGGATGGTTTCAATGTGTGTTTTTTTTAAAAAAAAAACCCACAGAGAATGTTTTTCATTAGCTACTGAAACTACAGAAGGAGCTGTTTATAAACTTAATAGCAGAACCACTTAGGAGAATTTATGCTTCAGAATCCTTTCCCTCTCATTTCTCTTTTCCTATATGTATTGTGTCTTTTTTTTTTTTTTTGGTGAGCCTTTGGGCAGGTGCTGGGGCTGAGGCTAATGTGAAGAACCTCATTGTTGGCAACCACAACAGCAACCACAACAATAATAAATATAATGAAAGCAACTTGTTATATCAGTCCAGACCTTCATGTCAATGTAGAGTCAATATGTTGAAAGCAAAAGAATAAACTTGATGCCAGAGATTATGACCCTTTAAAGAACTGTGTGGCAGTCACAGCAGCCCTTCAAGACTGGAGCAGCAACAGGAAACTTCAAAAAGCCTGACTGGAAGACAAGGGTGAGGAGATGCATGGTGGGGGAGGGGAGGCAGAACCTACTTGGGCGAGCTGCAGATTTAAAAAGAGACCATGAGCAAATGAGGGGGATGGTGGAGACCATAGCAAGAGACGCTCAGGAGCCTGGTTGGGGGGGGGGGAAGAGAAAAGAAACACCTGAGATGAGTGAAGCAGCTCTGACCTGTCCATTCTTGGACAGGTGCCAGCTACAGCTGGAAAAGCCTTGGGAAGGGCAAGGGAAGATGACAATGCTCACTGAAGATGACAGAGCTCAGCCAGAGAAGACAAGCAAGGCACAGGCAGTCCTGGGAACTGAGGTCTAAGAGGAGGCATGGGTGAAGAGGTCTGGGAGAGGAGCACAGTGCAAAGGCCCAGGAGGACACCCTGGGGAATGGAGCCCAGGTTTAAAGGGCCAGCTCCCAGTCTGAGGCCACAGCATGTTTGCCACAAACTGTAAACAAAGTGAAGAAAGCAAAGTTACACCCTTAGAACACTTAAAACTCTAAGAACACTTTCCTGAGAGTAAGGAAAAGAACTGAAAGCAGACTTGCCTAGGAATCAAGAGACTCATTGCTAGAAAGGGATTAATGAGGAATCAACAAGGTTGTTCCTCTGATTCTCAACTTCCTTTCAGTCAATGGGATTTCAAAGCAGATGGGCATAGGCATTAAAATTACTGTGATGGATTATCCAAGATAAAGAGGAGGTCCACCAGTGTCTCAGTATAGGAAGAGAGGTTTTCCAAGTACACATAGGGAGGCAGGAGCTAGTTAAACAAATATAAGAATAGCCAAATATATCTTAGACCTTCAAGGCAGAAGCAAGCTAAAAGTCCACACAAATTAGGTTTCCAACTTAACCCCAAATAAGTTTCAGGTAAATAGAATATGCTTAGCATAAGAGGATCAGCATTAATAAGAAGCAAACTCAAAGTGTGAAAATAAAGATTTATGTTGCTCTTACAGTGAGGGAAAAAAGTATTTGATCCCCTGCTGAATTTGCCCGTTTGCCCTCTGACGAAGAAATGACCAGTCCATAATTTTAATGGTAGGTCTATTGTAGCTGTGAGAGACAGAATAACAACAGGAAAAACCCCAGAGACCCAGAAGACAAAAGTCAGAGATTGATGTGCATTATAATGAGTGAAATAAGTATTTGATCCCTTTGCAAAAGATGACTTAGTACTTGGTGGCAAAACCCTTGTTTGCAATTACGGAGGTCAGACGTTCCTTGTAGGTGGCCACCAGGTTTGCACACATCTCAGGAGGTATTTTGTCCCACTCCTCTTTGCGGATCCTCTCCAAGTCAGTAAGATTTCGAGGCTGATGTGTAGCTACTCGAACCTTCAGCTCCCTCCACAGATTTTCGATGGGATTAAGGTCTGGAGACTGGCTAGGCCACTCCAGGACCTTAATGTGCTTCTTCTTGAGCCACTCCTTTGTTGCCTTGGCCGTGTGTTTTGGGTCATTGTCATGCTGGAATACCCATCCTTGACCCATTTTCAATGCCCTGGCTGAGGGAAGGAGGTGCTCACCCAAGATTTGACGATACATGGTCCCGTCCATCGTCCCTTCGATGTGGTGAAGGTGTCCTGTCCCCTTAGCAGAAAAACACCCCCAAAGCATAATATGTCCCCCTCCATGTTTGACAGTGGGGATGGTGTTCTTGGGGTCGTAGGCAGCATTCCTCCTCCTCCAAACATGGCGAGTTGAGTTGATGCCAAAGAGCTCGATTTTGGTCTCATCTGACCACAACACTTTCACCCAGTTCTCCTCTGGGTCATTCAGATGTGCATTGGCAAACTGCAGACGGGCCTGTACATGTGCTGTCTTGAGCAAGGGGACGTTGCGGGCTCTGCAAGATCTCAGTCCTTCACGGCGTAGTGTGTTACCAACTGTTTTCATGGTGACTGTGGTCCCAGCTGCCCTGAGATCATTGACAAGTTCCCTCCGTGTAGTTCTGGGCTGCTTCATGACTGTTCTCATGATCATTGCAACTCCTCGAGATGAGATCTTGCATGGAGCCCCAGACCGAGGGAGGTTGACAGTTATGGTTAGGGTTAGGGTTGTCACCTTCTCACCAAGCTGCTTGGCAATAGTCTTGTAGCCCAGTCCAGCCTTGTGCAGGTCTACAATCTTGTCCCTGACATCCTTGGACAGCTCTTTGGTCTTGGTCATGGTGGCTAGTTTGGAATCTGATGGATTGATTGCTTCTGTCGACAGCAGAACCCTAATCATAACCCTAACCCTAATGTGGCTGGTTGATAGGGGATCAAATACTTATTTCACTCATTATAATGCACATCAATCTCTGACTTTTGTCTTCTGGATTTCTGGGGTTTTTCCTATTCTTATTGTTAATAACAATAATCCTATTCACAGTGGGTAGCCGTGTTAGTCTGTCTGCAGTAGTAGAAAAGGGCAAGAATCCAGTACACCTTAAAGACTAACAAAAATATTTTCTGGTAGGGTATGAGTTTTAGTTATTCTGTCTCTCACAGCTACAATAATCCTACCATTAAATTTATGGACTGGTCATTTCTTCGTCAGAGGGCAAACGGGAAAATTTAGCAGGGGATCAAATACTTTTTTCCCTCACTGTAGTAACTAAATATGGACTTGGTTGATAATCTTTTTTGCTGATGACCATTTCAAAGACAACAAAGGTACAGTGGGCTAGGTTTCACCTCCTGTCCTATGTGGTCTGTTGGCCAAACTATTCATAGCTCGTCCCTCTTCCTCACATACTGGACCATTTTGTCCTGCCCTCCTCTTCCCCCTCCCCACCTTCTCCTACCCATGGGTGGGTGATGGAGATGGCAATGCTGAAAAGACATTGCCTAGTAAGATCCTTGCATACTGCTTCTTGATAGTCTAGATGTACTATATAACCTGCACAGCATGAAAGCTGATGACCTAACAATGGTATTCGCATGTCCATTCTATAACAATATATACATGTATAATATTTTTAGCATAGTATATTATATTATTGATCCTCCTCCTGATGGATCAAAGAAGATATGTTAGATGGGCATAATAATTATTGTTCTTGCGTTTTTAAAAAACTTATTGAATGTTATAAGTATTGAATCGTACATTACAGGTTATGTTGAACAAAATGTTGCTTCAGTGTCTTCATTATTTCACACTGTCATATTTAATAGACAGCAGATTGTAACCTATTTTCCCCTTCTTTTTGCATGCTGGGAAAATAATCAAAATTACTCATTGAAATGTGAGCATGGTAGTTAAGGATCTTAATCCTGGAAAAGAGCTGTGTTCAGCCCTGTGATATCTTGTGCAATCTGTTGCTAACAATCACATTAGGAAGAAGCAATATATTAATTGCATCCCATGATCTATCTCTGATTGTGCTCATCTTCTCTCTCTCTCTGTTATTGCAATTGTACAGTTCATTCAAATTGTGAGACCTAGTCATAAGCTTAATGTTGTAAAGTTTAAAAATTAAAAAAAAAGTCAGATTTCTTGCAAGCTGAGAAAGACGGAGAAGAGCATTAAAGGGAGGCTATGATAAATACAGGAAAAAAATTCAGTCCGGTGAGGAGAAGATCAGGAAGGATAACAACAAAGAAAAGAAAAACAAATACGCTCAGTTAAGGCCAACATTCATAGTCCTTTTATTATGTTGGGACCACTTGAAACAGTTTCAGTGTGACTCTACATTGGTTACTAGGGGTATACATTGAGGGAAAAAAATATTATAATTTCAGATTCAGGCTCTGAGAGGGAAATGTTTTACCATGATTGCTTATTTCTAGATAGGGCAAATCCATGTTGTTTCAGAATTGGAGATCATTATTGGCACCAAATTTGGACAAAGGATACTCCTCCCTCCAATCTAAAGAACATCCCTAAGTAAATTGGACCAAGAGGATCAATTTTGTAGACTCCTGAATAATAAGAATAAGAAGAAGAAACCCCTCCGTACAACAGACACCCTGTGAGATGGGTGGGGCTGAGAGAGTGTGACTAGCCCAAGGTCACCCAGCTGGTTTCATGTGTAGGAGTGGGGAAACAAATCCAGTTCACTAGATTAGCCTCCGCCACTCATGTGGGGAATCAAACCCTGTTCTACAGATCAGAATCCACCACTCCAAACCACCACTCTTAACCACTACACCACGCTGGCTCTCCAGTCGATTTTGCCCATCTCTATCAAAAGCCTTGTAATTCCTTAATTAAAATAAATATATATAAATGATTTTTCAAACTAACAAATGTGACAGCAAATTTAAAGTCAGGAATAAGGATCAAGGCCGGGGGAGCTGGACAATGTGGAGCACACCTTATTAGTGGGGCTGTTGCAAAAAAAAAAAAAATTCGGTAAAGTTCGGCTTTGGCAAAATTCGGCCCTTTTAAATTCAGGCCGTGCTGAAGTCAGAACTCCCCCGCTTCGGATCCCTGAAATTCGGGCGAGATCCAGAGTTCGGGGGAAAATTCGCCCCCCGCGCGGGCCTTCACAGGGCTTCCATGAAGACGCACGGGGGGCTCTTTAAACAGATCTACGCCTTCCAGCTGGAAGGCGCAGATCTATTTAAAGGGCCCCCCGCGCGCCTTCAGGGAAGCCCATGAAGGCGTGGGTGACAGAGGGGTTTAAAGACCCCCCTGCCCCTCTTCCCGGGACTCCCTGGAAGAGGGGGGATGGGTTGTCAAGCCCCTCTGCGCAATCTGCGCAGGCAGCGCAGAGGGGTTTAAAGACCCCCCGCCCCTCTTCCCAGGACTCCCGAGAAGAGGGGGGATGGGTTGTCAAGCCCCTCTGCGCTGGCTGCGCAGGCAGCACAGAGGGGTTTAAAGACCGGGACTTCCCTGAAGGCGTGCGGGGGGGGGCTTTAAATAGATTTGTGCCTCCCGGCCAGGAGGCACAAAATCTCCACCACCACCCCCCCCCCCGCGCGCGCGCCTTCAGGGAGCTTCCCTGAAGGCGTGCGGGGGGGGTCTTTAAACAGATATGTGTCTCCCGGCCGGAAGGCGCAGATCTATTTAAAGGGCCCCCCGCATGCCTTCAGGGAAGCCCATGAAGGCGTGGGGGGCAGAGGGGTTTAAAGACCCCCCTGCCCCTCTTCCCGGGACTCCCTGGAAGAGGGGGGATGGGTTGTCAAGCCCCTCTGCGCAGTCTGCGCAGGCAGCGCAGAGGGGTTTAAAGACCCCCCGCCCCTCTTCCCAGGACTCCCGAGAAGAGGGGGGATGGGTTGTCAAGCCCCTCTGCGCTGGCTGCGCAGGCAGCACAGAGGGGTTTAAAGACCGGGACTTCCCTGAAGGCTTGCGGGGGGGGGCTTTAAATAGATTTGTGCCTCCCGGCCAGGAGGCACAAAATCTCCACCCCCCCCCGCGCGCGCGGGCCTTCAGGGAGCTTCCCTGAAGGCGTGCGGGGGGGGTCTTTAAACAGATATGTGTCTCCCGGCCGGAAGGCGCAGATCTATTTAAAGGGCCCCCCGCGTGCCTTCAGCGAAGCTCCCTGAAGGTGCGCGGGGGGGAACAGATCTGCTCCTCCCAGCTGGAAGGCACAGATCTGTTTAAAGGGCCCGAATTCACAAAATTTATTTAGGAACAGTGATGAAACAGCCCAGAACTACACAGAGGGAACTTGTCAATGATCTCAGGGCAGCTGGGACCACAGTCACCATGAAAACAGTTGGTAACACACTACGCCGTGAAGGACTGAGATCTTGCAGAGCCCGCAACGTCCCCTTGCTCAAGACAGCACATGTACAGGCCCGTCTGCAGTTTGCCAATGCACATCTGAATGACCCAGAGGAGAACTGGGTGAAAGTGTTGTGGTCAGATGAGACCAAAATCGAGCTCTTTGGCATCAACTCAACTCGCCATGTTTGGAGGAGGAGGAATGCTGCCTACGACCCCAAGAACACCATCCCCACTGTCAAACATGGAGGGGGACATATTATGCTTTGGGGGTGTTTTTCTGCTAAGGGGACAGGACACCTTCACCACATCGAAGGGACGATGGACGGGACCATGTATCGTCAAATCTTGGGTGAGCACCTCCTTCCCTCAGCCAGGGCATTGAAGGATGGGTATTCCAGCATGACAATGACCCAAAACACACGGCCAAGGCAACAAAGGAGTGGCTCAAGAAGAAGCACATTAAGGTCCTGGAGTGGCCTAGCCAGTCTCCAGACCTTAATCCCATCGAAAATCTGTGGAGGGAGCTGAAGGTTCGAGTAGCTACACATCAGCCTCGAAATCTTACTGACTTGGAGAGGATCCGCAAAGAGGAGTGGGACAAAATACCTCCTGAGATGTGTGCAAACATGGTGGCCACCTACAAGAAACGTCTGACCTCCGTAATTGCCAACAAGGGTTTTGCCACCAAGTACTAAGTCATCTTTTGCAAAGGGATCAAATACTTATTTCACTCATTATAATGCACATCAATCTCTGACTTTTGTCTTCTGGGTTTCTGGGGGTTTTCCCGTTGTTATTCTGTCTCTCACAGCTACAATAGACCTACCATTAAAATTATGGACTGGTCATTTCTTCGTCAGATGGCAAACAGGCAAATTCAGCAGGGGATCAAATACTTTTTCCCCTCACTGTATTCCTGGCATGGTACAGCAATCATTTTATTTACTTTAATGTTTACATTGCTCTGTTCACTGTTTTCAATATGATTGCTGACAACAATACTTTTTCCCTTTCAGAAAGCTGACAATGTCAGCTAGTTTAATTATTCAGAGCATCTGACTTTCAACCTTGAAAACTCAGAAGCATTACTTCTTTCTGGCAAAAATCCAATCTAGGTAATAATCTTTAAATCCAAGCTTTGTGGCTTTGCCTCTACCTGCAAGATCTATTTCTCCAAATTCCACTGCTGTTCTGTTTGACATCACTTTATCATTCAGTAAACACCTTGAGGACAATCTATCAGGAACTTCCTGCACAGATCCAACGGAGAGCAATTTCTATAGATTAAGTGACACATAGTATTATACCAGTTTGAACTAACAAAATCTCACATGGAACCTTCCATCGATTTAAACATCATCTTGCATATTTCTATGTAGCAAAGTAACGTAGTTTGTAGAGCACCATGAGAGCATTTAAGTGTATTCTATAACAAAGCAGCTGGGATTGCAGTGTGATGTAACTTTACTAAGTGCTATTATTTATTTGTTGTTTTGGCTTATTTCTCACTGAGAAATCTACGTTTCTCACTGAGAGAGAAAAAGGTACCGTATTTTTCGCTCCATAAGATGCACTTTTTTCCTCCTCAAAAATGAGGGGAAATGTCCGTGCGTCTTGTGGAGTGAATGCCAGCTGGGCGCGTGCGCGTCGGGACGGAGCGAGCCAGCGTTCCCTATCCCGACGGCCAGCTGGGAGGTGGGAGGGGCCACACAGAGCAAGCTGGCGCACATGCTCAGCTGACTCTGTGCAGCCCCGCCCACCTCCCAGCTGGCCGTCGGGGTGGGGAACGCCAGCTCGCGCCATCGCGATGTGCACGCGCCCAGCCAGCTCTGAGCGCCCCGCCCAGACGCGCACGTGCCCAACCGGCTCTGTGCGCCCTGCCCGCCTCCCAGCTGGCCGTCGGGGCGGGGAACGCCGGCTCGCACCGTCCGGACGCGCACGCGCCCAGCCGGCTCTGTGCGCCCTGCCAGCTGGGAGTCGGGTGGGGCGCACAGAGCAGGCTGGGTGCGTGCGCATTGGTACGGCGCGAGCGGGCGTTCCCCGCCCCGACGGCCAGCTGGAGGCGGGAGGTGCCGCACAGAGCTGGCTGGGCACATGCGCCGGCTTGCTCTTTGCGGCCCCGCCCGCCTCCCAGCTGGCCATCGGGGTGGGGAACGCCAGCTCGCGCTGTCCCGTCCCGACGCGCACGCGCCCAGCCGTCATTCACTCCATAAGACAGGTTTTTAGAGGAGGAAAACAAGATTTTTTCTTGTTTTTCTCCTCTAAAAACTAGGTGCGTCTTATGGAAAGGTGCGTCCTGTGGAGCGAAAAATACGGTAATAATATATAGGACATTTAATGTGTTAATTCAGTTTTGGCCTCAGATTATTCCATACGTATTTGAAGAAAATTGTTTTTTCAAGTGCTTGGTTTTGTTTACAGGTTGAGGTTCTCATGCTCAGAAACTGTTGATGTCAGTGCTGGTCAATCAACATGGATTGTTTGGGTGCAAGTTAGCTGCTTTAACTGCTAGGTCGTCAACAAAGTGCCTCATTCCCAGACCTATTTTCCAAGTCTGTTTAGGGTGTCCCCTACAGGAATTTTAGGTACAAGAATTTATCTGGGGAAAGCAGTGTGGGCCTTTGTAAATGTCTGATCTGAACTGGTTGAGAGAAACAATGGAAGAATGAAAATTTGAATATCACCAACAACTTTACAAGATGCAACATGGAAAAGGCTTAGCAAGACTTCGTACCTGAGTCTTGCAGGCATTCGCTGATTATTAGGGTTGCCAGCTCTGGGTTGTGAAGTACCTGGAGATTTTTGGGGTGGAGCCTGAGAATGGTGGGGTTTGGAGAGGGGAGGGACTTCAATGCCATAGAGTCCAATTGCCCCAATTAAAAATTTTGGTTTGATTTGGGGAAATAAATTAGCCAAATATTGAATAAGGTTTGCTGTTTCAGTAACATGGAGAATCCATTTCTAGAAGGCTGATTAGGATATTGCAATACAGAAATGGATAAATTCAGCAAATTTCTCCCCTTGAGAGCAGTGCACTCCAGTTGATATGAGGATTTCACATCCATTTTGCTTTCTCAGTGAGATTGCTAAGCTTATCAGATATCAGGGTTCACTGGGTACAGTTTTTTTAAAGCATAGAGGATAAAGTTTATTACTCTTATGTTACTAGGCAAAGAGTATTCTAGGCCATATAGTCCAAATCCCTGCTCAAGACGAGTTCTATAGCTAGAACATTCTCAATGGTCAGATACCCAGCCTCTATTAGAAAACTGCCAATTAAAGGAGAGCTTTCTGTTCTTCTTATTAGGAAGTTTTTCCTGTTCAGCTGAAGTCTATCCTTCTGTCACATATGCCCATTAAATCTAGTCTTGCCTTCTGGAGCGATAAAGAACAAATCTTCACCCTTTTCCATGTGACAGTCCTTCAACTATTTGATAATGTCTCAGACTTCTGTTCTTCAAACTAAATATCTGTAGTTCCTTCAGACTTTCCTCATAACAACTTGTTTTTCAGGTGCCAGCTATCTTTGTTGTCCTCCTCCTCTGAACTTGTTCCAGTATGTCTATATGTTGCCCCATGATGTATAGCTGGTCAACATATATCTGGCCAAATGGGAACAGGTCTGAGAAAGCAGTCCCTTGGCTGAGCTAATGCTGGCTATAATTGTCCAGAGAGTATTCTGTTCCCTCCCCCTTTTCCATCCTCCCAGCCGAAGTAATTGTTCCACGTGAGCAGGCCTTTTTATTGCATTCGCAAAGCACAGCATAAGGCCAGGCAGGGACAGGATATAAAACACTAGGAATGCAAGAGGAAGAAATTGATATAGTCATATCTTAAAAGTCAGTGTTTGCGAGTGTAGTGATCCAAGACAGGTACCTTGTAGATGATGGGTGTATAATTTTTCCCCCTTTCCAAATACTTAAGGAGGGGGTGGAAGTTCATCAAGTGTGAAATTAATGCTTTGTTGCATCTATAACCTGATATTTTCAACTTTTAAATATAACTGGTCTCAAGAGATGCAAGTTTATTGAGAGCCAGCAAACTTCTCACCATTAAAAATTAGCAGACCACCTAAAGGAAAATTACTGTTCTATGAAACAGAAAGAAAAGTGTGCCTTATGAACACCCAAAATAGCATAGGAAAAGAAGTTATGATAACTCTGTGTATTAGAGAGCCCGCATGGTATAGTGGTTAAGAGCGGTGGACTCTAATCTGGAGAACCAGGTTTGATTCCCCACCTTTCCACATGAGTGGCAGACACTAATCTGGTGAACCAAATTGGTATTCCCAATCCTACACATGAAGCCAGCTGGGTGACCTTGGGCTAGTCACAGTTCTTTCAGAACTCTCTCAGCCCCGCCTGCCTCACAAGGTGTCTGTTGTGGGAAGGGGGAGGTAGAGGAATTCAGCATATAAAAACCAACTCTTCTTCTTCTTCTACTACTACTACTACTACTACTACTACTGAAGAAGAATATATTTCTCATGTGACAAGTCCAAGCAGATATTAGAAATCTCACCAGCCCTTTATCAGTCCTTGCTAATCCCTGATGGATTATCACCCAAAGGTGCCCTACAGTCAGAAGCCTTCACAGCACCATCTCAACATTAATGCTTTTTGCTATGCTCATATTGCTTGATTCTCTAGACCCTTCCAAGTGGGACTACATGGTGTACTGGAACAATAGTTCCACATTTCTATACACAAACTGGACTGTGAGAAATTGTATAATGTCATGGTGGGAAATTATGGGGGCAGTAAATCAGAGAGGTGCTTCCAGTTAAGTAGGATCCTGTCATTCTAGAGACAAGGATTATGAACTATGCCCCGTTGCTGCCATCATCAGACCTCATGACCAAACTTGAGACACATAGATCACTAGATTATGTTGATCCAAGCTTGTAAAGTGTTCTGAAGTCTTCAGTATTTGAACCACATCTGTTAGTCTCGTGCCTTGAAAACTCCATGAGGGGTCACCATAAGTTGGATGCAACTTGACCCCCCCAAAAAAAACCTCATTTAAACTGGACTGCTGTTACCCATGGACTGCAAACATGCATGCTTAGTTGTCATGTTGATGGTCCATAACCCAGGCAGGTATTACTCTAGGATACAAATTATTTGTATTTGTTTCCACAGGTAGCAGCCTGGTTTAAACAAGTAAGTCCTCACTTTTGCCTTGTTAGCATCACTTAAATCATGCCTTTGAGTAGTTTCTGATGTTACATGGAAACACAAATGCTATGGCCTTCTTGTTTTGCCACATCTTTTAATAATTTGAAATAGATTCTAGTTATCTCTTCTCCAACCATTACCACCTGTCCAGAGAGTCACAGTTTTTCTCACTGAAAGCTTCACAATATCTGGGAGAGTAGGCAGGAGGCATGTGAGGTGAAACTTCCACCAAGGAGACAACATGGCCGTAGGGGTGAAGTTGTTTTTGTTTTGGATCACAGTGAGAATGTTTTCCTCTACAATGATCCCCCCCCCCACAGAGAGAGAGAGTATATAAAAGTATATGGAGGCAGTGAAATGGCTCCAGAAGAATATCAGAGGCTACTATATAGCCCTGAAAAATCATAACCAGAACTGAAAATTATGTAATGCATCTTTGAACTTATCTGCCATGATTTCAGAAAGAATGATTTGTTACTATATATACATATGAGTTGTTTTTCACCCATTTGACTTAAAATCATTTAGACAGGAAAGCAAGAACAAATCAGTACGATAATTCGACACTGTGACAGTATTCTGGTTCACATCAGCTTTATATCAATTGACTGCAGTGGCTATAATTTAAACTGTGCAATGTCATAAGTAAAATTCAGTGTGCACATTTTGCAGTTAAAGACACTGTTGACATGTAGCCTAGATGTGAAGAAACAAAGCACACCATTAATAACCAAAGCTGCTAAATATGCCTGTACTTATTTTATTAAATGGAGAATCTTAGAAATATTACATTAACAGGTAAAAAAAATCTTTATTTTATCTTCATGTAGGAGATTTGTGAGCAGCGCTGTCTTCTCTCTTTTTTTAGAGATCGTTGAATTTATTTACAGTACAGGCACTGTAAATGAATCTGATAATATATTTTAGCAGGTATATGCATCATTCATAATTGGAATATGTGCAGTTGGGGGAAGGGATATCTTCTTATGTTGAGTCTTGGTAATTCTATTCACAAGTGTTCATATACATTGAGCAGGGATGTGGAGCTGGAACTTTACTAACCAAGATCCAACACAAGACAAACCTGTTTATAAATATATAAAATGCTCCGAATGCTTTCTGACATTCAGCAGCGGTCAGACGTTTTCTAGCATGCACTTATTCTGGTGTCTCTCATCCTCTGGTTTCATTTCCCTAAGCAGTGGGCTCAGGAAGGGCAGTGAAGGAATAGAGGGGCTGAGTCTGCAGGGATGCCCAACCAGAACAGTTAACCTGCCTTCCCACCAAACAAGATCATCCCATTTAGTGTTTGTGTGCACAGCATTTCCATTCTACTTTATGCCAGTCATTGCATATCTCACTGCTCTGTGATTCTACATAAGCAGGGGTTCTGTATTGGCAAAGGTATTTAACTCTCTGGGGCTGTACTTCCTAAATAGGGACAAATATTTTTTAATGAATATGCTGGCAGGCTGGCAAAGCAGATAAGGAGGAACATAGAGCAATAGGCTACTATTACAACCCTGATTTTCCCCATAAGCATCACTTCTGCTTTGTAGAGCAGTGTCCTAGTATCAGAGGCTCAGACGAGAGGGGTGCTGAAGGCCAGCCTATCTCCCCTTCTAGGGTCAGACACAAGGCTTTGCTTGAATACACTGGCAGATAAACAGTGTGACATAAACAGGGGGAAATAGTTTTAGGCTTTTCTGATAGGTTGCCTTGTTTCCATGCATATGTGCAGAGGGCATATTTGTTGAAATTTAAGGCTTACTATTATGTTATAGTACACAACTCTGGTCTGTCTAACTTCAGCACTTAGATCTATTCCAGGCTACATCACATATCTTCTTGCTAATCCTGGTAATTTCAAAATTATGTATTTATTTACAACATTTATACCCTACCTCTGTCCTTACCAAGGCCACCAAGGTGGCTAACATTAAAAACATACATGATGTGTTAACTTGATTCAGTTTATTCAGTTCAGTTCACAGGGCATTTTCCGTGGTGGTATTTTGCTTTGGAATGCCCTCCTCCTTGAGGCTTGCTTGGCAACCACCTTACCGTCTTTTACGTGAAACAAATTTCTTTTTAACTAATGTTGCCATGTGCCTGCTGGCACTCCACCAACCTGCATGAGAAAGCAAAAATTGTAAACTCACCATCGGCAATGGTGTTAAACCTCACTAGGAATCACCAGAAACTCTGTGGTGAAACCATAGAGTTTTCTGCAATCCCTCTAGAGGAATGACATCACTTCTGGGAAAAACCAGGAAGTGACATCAGTCTTCTCTAGGAATGCCTAGAGAGGTGTGATGTCATGTCCAGGTTTACCAGGAAGTGATATTACTTCGCTGCTGATGGCCACCCCCCATGTCCCTGCCCTACCCAATCTCTCCCTGGTTGCCAGGCCAGGCCAGGCCTGGCAACCATACTTTTTACCCAGGGTTTTCATTAGGAGTTTTACGGGTTTTGTGTATGTTTTATATTGGTGTATGTTTTATGGGTAGCTTTTGCTGGGGCAAGGGTTAGGTTTGCATGCTCTGGGTAGTGGAGGCTTTGGGTGCTGGCATCGGGCTCCCTAATTACAGACTGTCCACAATTGCAGTTTACATATTTCTTTCCAGCTGTACACAAAACAGTTATTCACAGGTCCTCAAGCCCCTGCTTTCGGATTTCTAGTGATGTCATCTGTGGTATTGCTTTAAATAATGGAATTAGTGCTTATTGTAAAGTTTTGCCTGTATATGTAGTTTTGAAATGTCTGCTCTCCAGACATTTAATCCTTCCTAGTCCAGTTGTGATTTAGTGCTAAATTTTGTGCCACAAAACTAACTGTGCTCCAACTGCATGGAGTAGCACCATGTGTCAAAGCTAACTTTATCAAATTTGTTTGTTTCATTTATTTATTTCAAACGTTTCAGTGTACTAATTGCCTGTAACAATTTCTTAAGAGTCCTTAATTGCTATTATTTTATTTTTACAAAGTTTCCAATCTTAATTTAAGCAAGTTATGCAGAGGCCAAAGAAGGGTTGATAAATTAGGCACAATTTCCAGTAGACTTTCAGCTCATGTAGAAGCTTTCTAAATGCTTTTATTTTGTCATTCATAAAGCATGTCCTGCTAACATCTATTTTATATACCAAGTATGTAATTTCTGGTATCAAGGAACAGCCCTCCTGGTTATTTAATTATAGTCTATCCTTGTTCACTTATGAACAAAACCTCAGCTAAATTTAGTATTTATAGTTTATGGCCCTTGTGATTAATGTCATCAAAATCCAATCCCTCCATAATTCTATTTTTAAAAGACCTTTTTAAAGAGACAGCAGGAGCAAAAGAACCTTTTAAAGGTAAGCAATCATATTTAAATGCTCCTTTGATGCAACATACAGCTTGGAATCCTCATGCAATCTGAACTTGTCCAAACTGACCTTCTGACAGCATGACTCATGTTTAAAATTTGCTAGTGCTGAAAAAAGATTCTACATTTTTTGATAGGTTATTGCTCCAGCTGTGATACCCTATTTACAGTGAAATTATAACAACCATATGTGCACAAAGAGCCATCTGGCTTCAACACAGGTACAACTGGGGCCGCCTGTTCTGCAAACTTTACAGGTTCAATCATTGCTGCTTCTTGCCTTCTTTTCAAATCCACCTGAATGTTTTGTTTGAAATCTCAAGGCGTACTGTTGGATTTAACAAAGAACATTTCAGTAGTACTTTTCATAGCACCTCCTTGAACATTGCCTGAGGTAACTAATGTGCTTCTTTCATCCACTCTGTAAAGGATACCACTAACCAATCCTTTACAGCCACAGTTAACATTGGCAATTATCTCACTTTACCCTAACTATCAGTTACTGTGTGATTCCAATATCCTCAGAGTATCTCCTATATATGTGCACAATATAATTTTCCTCTTTTGCAGTGAATGGTGGTTTCCACATGGGGCCAGGCTTGTTTGGTTTCCCAGTTGCTGGTCTGGCTGCCAATATAGTGCAGCAGCAAAGGGCTTTCCACATGGCAGGTTTCACGGCAGTTTATCTGTCCTAGCCCCATGGCAGTAGCCATTTCCTTCCCCTTGGCCACTGAGGATTTTTCAATTTTAAAAAATCAGCAGTAAAATGTCATTATATTGATATACCGTTATAACAATATGTGTACGATTTTCTGAATTCTCAGCTATCACTTTTTTACAGTATCTCTCTAACCACCTGTGAAAGAGATATGTCTTTCTACTTATAGCTACTTATAGCTGCTCAACTGAAGGAGCTAAAGACTTACTCTTTTTAAAAAAATGAAAGTGGAACTTCAAAGAACCTGTTAAATACATTGCCAATTAAAACAAAAAAGAGCTCCCTCATGGCAGGGGAGAGGAAATGGATGCCATGGGGACAGTGTCAGGATAAGCAGCAGCCATGCGGCTAGGAAAACCTGAACTTTCCCACCTATATGGCAGCCATCCAGTGTTTACTGCAATCTTTCCCAAATCTTTGCAGCAAAGCAGGGCTGAGAACAATTGGAGAAAAGATTGGAGGCACACAAATGCACCAAAATGCTGTGAGAAAGCAGGGAAAAAAGCCACTAGGGGTGTGCACCGTTTTTTGTTTTTGTTTTATTCAGGTATAAATATATGTGTGTGTGTGTGTCAAATATCTGCAATTTTTTTGGTCTATAGGGAATCTTTGTGGGCTCTAGGGGGAAGCATTTTTTAAAGGTAGCTATGCTGTTCGTTGCTTTCCTTAGAAGAACTACCAAGTTTGGTAAAGATTGGGTCAGGGGGTCCTATTTTATAGGCCTCCAAAGAGGGTGCCCCCATCCATCCCCCATTGTTTCCAATGGAGGAAAATGGAGGCCCATAAAATGTTATTGGCCCCAATTTCCCCTCCATTTGGGAGCCCATGTCAGCAGGGCCTCCTGCAGGTGCCAACCTGCAAATGGGCAAAATCAACAGCTGTCTGTAAATATGCTTTCTGCATTGTGGCTCACACCTTGTAGGATTTGTTTGTTTGTTTTCCATATTGGATGTAATTAAAAATGCATTTTTATGTGACAGCCCCAGCTTGCTTTTCTTGAGCTGGGTCCCGCAAGCCTTTTAACCTATTAACAGAGTCATCATAGTGATAAGTTCACTCCATCCGAAGTATAGAACATGACTCTCCATGGAGGCAGCCTTGCCAACCAATATCATCACCTTGTTGAGATTCATCGTTGGCATTTTTTCCATCAGTCATTTGACAACAGCAGACAGTATTTTCCAAGAACATAAATGGTTGCTTCTGGTGTCTTATATAAAGAACTATATTGCTGGGTGTCATCAGCATTCTGATGACACCCAAGCCCCAAATCACAGTCTCACTCAATGATATTACATAAATATTAAACAGCTTGAGTGATCATACCAACCCTGTGAGATTCCAGTTAGAGAATAAGTAATCTCCATTAACAGTTCCTTCATCCTGCCTTGACAAGATTAAACCAGCCATGACAGTCAAGAATCCATTTCACAGATAGTGGCCATCAATGTATTTGGGACCCTGTCAATATTTTTTGGTATACCAAGCTAATGCTATTGAAAAAAGGACCATAAAGTGACACCAAGCTGAAGCTATCCAAAAAGCAGCAGACAATGAGATGGACTCCTCTACTACCTGGTGTATTCTGCAAACTTCATCTACTTTGTAGTGGATCTGAGGGGTGAGAAAAAAATGTATCACCCTTTACCATCTTGGGACTCTGACCTAAGAGTCATCAACTGTTGAATTACACTAAATAATTGAGCCGATGGAGCTATTTGCCTGATGCCATAGGAGTAGAGAAGGATAACTTATTTACTACTACCGTTGCTACTTCATAGCCTTTGCAATGCACTCTATATCATGCTCTGCCAGACGTAGCCCAATGTTCCATCAACAACATTTATGATACAACATGAATAGAAACTACTTTAAGGATTTCTATGTTATTTACTCTATAAATAACACAGGCTGCTTCATCATCTACACCTGCTGAAATTCCTACACTGATACATAGAACTTGCGAGTTGCGAGCATTAAATTGCTTTCCCCCCACATTTGAATTACTTTCATTCTGCATGCATTTCTAACGTTTTGCCCTGTAACTACGGCATTTTTTGGGTTTTAGATGTGTAACTTTTTGGAGCATGCTTTCCTCCATCGTGGTAACACCTTTTCTGAAGTGCAACTATTTACTTAGCAATTTCTTTTGTAAACTAAAATACATTTCCTACTATCACCTATATAGATTTGTTTCTAGGAGTAGCGCCCGTAAATTCTGTACATTTTATTTGCCAATGCCATAGCTAGGTCCAACTTTAAAGAACAGTCAAACTACCTGTCCCTCAACTATTGGGTAAGTGCTTCACCTTAATTTCAGTTCTGACAAAAAGCCTTCAGTGCTGCCACAAAACGTCCTTACCTAATCACCATGAGCTAAATTTACTCACTTACTTACTTACTTACTTATCATATTTGTAGTCCGCCCTCCCCAGCAAGCCAGCTCAGGGTGGATTACATCATTTTTAAAACTTTACAACATATAATAATAACAACAATAAAACTGTCAATAAAATCAAGCCTTAAAACAATAGAGGTAAGTGTAAATCCTGCTCTACTGTAAGAGCCCACACAGGCGGCTGCCCCTCAACCAAACCATTTCAAATACGTGAAAGGGGGAGGGGTGGGGGAGGCCAGTACAGATGGTAAATGTAAACTCTTCAGCCATTTCACCAGAAATTGGGTTAATCTGGTTCTTTAACACATTTGCCATCTCCTCCAATCTCCTGCCATTTCAGAGGTTTAGAGATATCAGTTAAATTGTGAGCCCGCCCCCTACTGAGCAGAATGGCTTTCTTTTTCTTTTCTTCTGTTTTGACATGAGCAATAAGAAAATGTTTCACAGCCCGGCTCCCATGTTTGTTGCTGTTGATTGAACTATTAAGAAGTGTTCCTTATGTGGTATCATTATTTCTTAGCAGCAAAAAATATTCATGAAATAAAACTGTACTCCTTCTTTGCTATGATAGTGGTGGTGGTGGAAAGTGTTGTCAAGTCACAGCTGACTTATGGCAATCCCATAGCGTTTTCAAGGCAAGAGACTTTTTACTCACTCATTCATTCTCTATAATATCAGTACTTTGAAATTACATAATAAAACTTGCCTTACTGAATTATCATCTAATTTTAACAATAGTGCTAACTTTTTTGTAATTATTAATTTCTATTATTTACTTTCCCAATATAGATTTATATCTAACCATTTTCAAATCTGTTTTATGCATATTTTATGACACAAACGAATAATACAATTTCCATTTCTTTTGAAACTCTTAGCTGGATCTTTTATTCACTTGGTTTGTCAGCTTGGCCATCACTGCGTACTCTGCTAATTTATCCTTCCATTCTTCTACATCCGGACAGTCTTCTAAATTCCACTTTGTAGCAAGCACCACAGTGCTCGCTGACAGTCTTTTTTCTTTTCTTTTTTGAGCTTTGTCTCCAGGGCAGGAGATGGTGACCTAGTTGTGTACTTTGAAAGAGAGGAGAGAACTATGGGAAAACATGGTGGTGATAGATACCTGGAGCAGGCAAGGAAGGAAAGCTCAAGCCAGCTCAAGCCTCTTCTGCCTCCCTGCTTCTCTTCCCCTCACTATGCCAGTGGGAGAGTAGAGGTAAGCAGTAGGGGAGAGAAAAGACCAAGTTGGTGAGCAGGCATAGATAACAGAGTGGACAAGGAAAGAGAAGACTGACTGAGCAAGCAGGTGGGAGGGGAATGGAGCAAAGGGTCCAGGGAGAAAAGCAAAATCAAAGGTGTGAGGTGGGGGGGATTTCCTCTTCCCACTGAATCCTCACAGCCCCTTCTTATTCCTGTTAACTGTTGATGGATAAAGGAGGGAGGCTGACAATGTGGTGGCAGTGCTCCATGTGCCATATAGTTCTAAAAACGGAACCAATATTATATCCCCTCCGCCAGCAACACTGCTGTCACCACCAGAATAAACCAATCTAGAGCACTCATCGGCAAAAGAAAAAAATGGCAGCAGCATACGGGACCTCAGCTCTGACCTGGATGGCCCAGGCTAGCCTAATCTCATCAGATCTCAGAAGGTAAGCAGGGTCAGCCCTGATAAGTACTTGGATGGGAGGCCACCAAGGAAATCCAGGATTACTATACAGAGGCAGGCAATGGAAACCACCTCTGAATATCTCTTACCTTGAAAACCCTATGAGGTTTGCCATAAGTTGACTTGGCGGCAGAAAAGGCGGGATCTTTACAGAGAAGCTAAACACAACAAAAAAAGGGTTCTTTTATTATGTGCAGAGTAAGAATAAGAACAAGATAAGCCCATTGCAGGGACTGGAAAGTGAAATTGTAACAGGAGTTGAAATTAAATCAAAAGAGTTTCTGTCTAGACATTAGGAAGAATTTTCTAACTGTTAGATCAGTTCCTCAGTGGACCAGGCTTCCTCAGGAGGTGGTAATCTCTCCTTCCCTGGAGGTTTTTAAGCAGAGGCTAGATGGCCATCTGTCAGCAATGCTGATTCTATTACCTTAGGCAGTTCATGAGAGGGAAGGCATCTTGGCTATCTTCTGGGCATGGAGTAGAGGTCACTGGGGGTGTGGGGGAGAGGTAGCTGTGAATTTCCTGCATTGTGCAGGGGGGTTGCACTAGATGACCCTGGTGGTCCCTTCCAACTCTATAATTCTATGATTATGTTATTCTAAGCTAGAGCTCCATAACCCATCTGAGGGTTCCAACCCATTAGATGAAGACAAATGACCTAGCTAATTGATTTCTTTACTTCTGATATTAAAGCATCAAATTTGAATTTTCAAATGATACATCAGCATTCCAAATCTGACTGTTGCAGATGCCTACCACTGAACTCTCTACCCCACCAAAGCCTTATTGTGACTTTAGCAAGTCATTCATCCTTATTGAGGGTCAGTGTAAAATGGATTAGGAATCGCCAATGTAGCATTTTACTTCTTTCATATAAGTCGTTGTAAAAAGGCAAAGATTCAGAAAGGGTATCCAAATAAATTCCAAACATTGAACTGCATGCCCAAGCTAGTGTCACTCTGATGTTAGAAAAAAATGGATTCAGAATACAAGTTTCCCCAGCTCATAATTATGAATTGATCCCCCTTATGGGTTTTTTCCCCTGGTCACAGTTTAAAAGAAGATGTATTTCAAGCTTATATGACAAAAAAACAAAAACCCTGAAGTCAGCTTGCTTAAGTCTAGCCAGTAGTTTTGTTGGCATATAGTTAGAAAAGTTGATTGCTTCAACAATTTACTTTTATTAAAAAATGAAACTATCCTCATTGCTCAGAAACTCCAGTTGGTACAGAATGCTGCAGTTCAGATTCTACCAGGAGCTGAGCAGAGCACATATATCACACCCATTCTGTAGTTGCTACCTACCAGTTACCAGGTTCAATTCAAGATACCGGTTACCACATACAAGCCCTTCATACAAGCTTTGGACCCACATATCTGCAGGACAACCTTTCTCCAGCTATGCTCCATGGCAATGGCTTCACTCATCTGAACGAAGCCTTCTAAAAGTGCCACTCTGCAAATGGGTAAGATTGATAATTGCCCATACTGCAGTAATTTTTATTATCATTTATTTAAAACATTTATCAGTAGCCACTTTTCTACATTACAGGCTGCTTATAATACAAAAACCACAAAATACATAAAAATACATAAAACCACAAATTAAAGCCAAATATTTTAAAATGCCACCAGGCAGACAAACTAAAACTAATCAATTACTGTTTTGAATAAAACCATCTTCAACTGCCTCCTAAAGGTTGAGAGTGAGGGGGCCAGGCACACCTCCCTGGGGAGGCTGTTCCATAATTGTGTGGCTGCCACTGGAAAAGGCCCTCTCTTGCATAAAGATGAAACAAGCTTCCTTGGTTGCTTGGACAGTCAAGAGGGTCTCTCCCTGTGATCTTAGTTCCCAGGCAGGAACGTATGGGAGAAGAATGTCCTTCAGATGTCCCGGTCCCAAGCCATGTAGGGCTTTAAAGGTCAAAACCAACATCTTGGATTAGGCTCAGGAGTGGATTGGAAGCCAGTATCATTGCTGTACTATTGGGTCATATGATCCTGGTAACTAGCCCCAACCAGCAATCTAGCTACAACATTCTGCACTAGCTGCAGCCTGTTCAACACTCTTCAAGAGCAGCCCCAAGTAGAGGGGATTGCAATAGTCCAGTTGAGATGTATCTAAGGCATGGATAATTGTGGCTAGATCTGACAGAGGCAGGAATGTGTGCAGTCAGTGCACCTGAAACTGAGCAAAAGCACTGTGGACCTCAGCAGCCTCCTAATTTTCTAAGGTGACCACTGTGTTGAGCAGCAATCCCAAGCTGTAAACCTGACTTTCCAAGGGGAGTAATATTACAGGGGCCCCTAACATGGCATCAATCTGTACTCCCCCTGGCACTTGCCAAGTTTCTCATAAAATGGGCAAGCCCATTATAAGGCAGGACTTGTTGGCTGCCCTCATTCAAATGAACAGTCACTGGAGGATCAAGGGGAGTTGTCAGCTCTTAGGGTTTTGAGAATCACTGTGTTTCCATTTCCCCTTCTCTCTTCCTCCCTTCAGTTTTTCCTTCTCCCCCCCTTCTCTTTCTCCTCCTCTCTACCCCCTCAGGCTTTCCTTCATTTCTTTCTATTGCCCTGCCTTTTCTCTCTTTCTCTCTCCCTTTCCTTCACCCCAGGCCTTCCATCCGTTTTTTATTCCCTTTCCGTTCTTCAAGAAACAAGTTCTTACAATTTTTTACAGGAAAAGATTTTTGAAAACAGGACCCTGCCATAAAAAGGCTTATTAATATGGGAAGCTTGAGAGAAATATAAATATGCATGGGATGGAGATACTGGATAGAGGGAGCTTTTTTCCCCTCTCCCATAATACTAAAACTGGGGGGCATCTAATGAAATTGCTGGGAAATAGGTTTAGAACAGACAAGAGGAAACACTTCTTTATTAAGCATGTAATTAAAATGTGTAACTTATTGCCAGGAGAAGCAGTGATGGCCACAAGGGTTTAGACAGATTCATGGAGGAGAGGTCTGTGGAGAAACGAGTTCTCTAACAAGGAGAAAAAATACTGCTTGTAATAATGTCAAAATATAGGTTATTGTTATCTTTGGTTTGTTTATGTATAGAGGTTCTGCAAAAGGATAGCAGGAAGATTTTGAAGCGTTACAATGTACTTTCAGTTGGTGAAGCAAGAGACTTGCTAAGGGATGTCACTAAAGAAGAGCTTTCAAGTTCAAAATAGGTTTTAGATTAGGGGACAGGCTGGAACCCCCTCCTCCACTATTTCCTCTTTGCCTTCTCTGAAAGCCTCCTTAGTAGGATTACCAGCCCTGGGTTGGGAAACACCTGGAGATTTTGGGGGTGGATCCTGAAGAGGGTGGGGTTTGGGGAGGGGAGGGACTATAATGGTGTACAATGCCATTGAGTCAACCTTCCAAAGTGACCATTTTCTCCAGGCAAACTGATCTCTATCACCTACCCCCTAGTCTTTCTGCTTTTTCTGCTTCTGTCTCTCCTTCCCACATAACAGCCAACCTACCTTTACCTGCCCTTGACTTCAGCTCCCCCCTACCCTGGCAGTGTCTACCTAAGAAAACGATGACCCAGTTGTTTGGTGCCAGCTGCTGGGCCAGGCCTACTTGCATGGTAGGGTACTCTCAAGGAATGGTGGGGACTGGGAGCACATCACTTTCCCCTGTATCCTCTCCCCCCATTAGTTCCACTTTCCCTCTTCCTGGCAACCATCATATCCTCTCCCCTTTCCCTGTCTCATCTCAGCCAGTCACCAACCCACCTTTTACCTGACTCCCATCTTCAGCTACATCTATTATTTATTTATTTATAGGGATGCCAGTCTCCAGGAGGGACCTGGGGATCCTCCTTAATTACAGCTCATCTCCAGACTATAGAGATCAGTTCCCCTGGAGAAAGTAGATGCTCTGGAGGATGGATACCCACTGAGGTCCCTGCTTCCCCCAGGCTCCATCTCCAAATCTCCAGGAGTTTCCCAACCTGGTTCTGGCAACCTTACTTCCTCTCCTCCCCTGGTGGCCAGGGGGGACCTGGCAACCCTATTTATTCACATCATTTATACCCTTTCTCAACAGGGGGGACGAAAGCAGCTTATATTATCCTCTTCCCCTCCATTTTTATCCTCGCAACCCTATGAGATAGGTTAGGATGAAACTATGAGACTGGCCAAAAATCACCAGTAACCTTCCACAGCTAGGGAACCTCCACATCCATAGGTAGTAAACCTCTGAATACCAATGTTGGGAGGCAACAGTAGTTGAGGGCCTGTTTGCCCTCCATGACAAGTTGTTGGCCACTATGTGAAACAGATGCTGGACTAGATGGACCACTGATCTAATCCATCCGGTTCTTCATATATTCTTAACATGAATGCTACCAAATACTTAATCCTGGCTACTTAAATCTGCCAAGAGAGGGGTGGCTGACCAAGAGATAGCTAATGCATCCTTGAAAGAGGGAATGGTCATCCTAGCCTTGAAAGAGGCTTGGGTGCATCCAATGCTAAATAACTCTACCCTGACCCAGGAGATTTCAATAACTATCAACCTGTCTCAAATGTACCATACCTGAGGAAGGTGATTGATTGGGTGCTGTTGCGCAATTTCAAGCATTCCTGGATGAAGCAGTTTGTTTGGATCATTTCCAATCTGGTTTCCAGGCTCCATCTTATCCCCTATGCTTTTCAAAATCTACATGAAACAGCTGGGAGAGGTTGTTCAGAGATCTGGGGTTGGCGGTCACCAATATGCCAATGATAATCAGCTTTATCTCACACTTCCAGTTGATCCCAGGGAAGCTGCAGAAACCTTGAACCAGTGCCTGGAGGCAGTTTTGAAGTGGATGCGAACTAATAAACTGAAGCTTAATCCAACAAAATGGAAGTGCTACTAGTGAGCAGAAGGTCTGACCTGAGACCAGTACTAGACAGGATTTTACTCCCCATGAAGGAACAGGTCCATAATTTAGGGTGTAGAGGTTTTTGAAGCTAATTATTAATTGGTGGCTGGGCACACCCTCGCCATATTAATATTGGTTTCACAGACCCCTGATTCTGCCATATTGAAATATTGGGTCACAACAAATTCTAGGTCTAAGAAATACTCCTGGTTAAAGTTCACTCTGTATAGTGACCTCCTTACCTCAGTGGAGCAATCTTAAAGGGATTAGTTTTAATCCACTTATCCTCTAGAATGTGTCATTGTCTTTGCTATGCCTTGATCTTGTTAATCATTAATCGTAGTATGCCTTGCCTAAAATTCCATTGTCTAAAGTAATGATCAACCTTGCTATTCATTATGTGTCTTTCTTAATAAAACCCTGGGAGACTCACTCAGATGGTAGAGCTGGTTCTCTCACAGATCAAGATACACTTGTGTGTGTTTTCCCTTCATTAGGGGACCCAAGCCTACCACTGGATAAGCAGGTGGCAGCTGAGGCCAGAAATACCTTTTACCAGCTTCAACTGGTTAGCTAGAGGTGGCCTTTTTAGGCTGAAAACAACTGTCCACTTCAGTGCATGGCCTGGTTACATCTAGATTAGATTACTGGCATTACTGCAGTGTACTCTCTGGGTGGGATTGCCCTTGAGAAGTGTTCAGAAACTTCAATTGGTGTGGAATGCTTCAGCCAAAATGTTGATTCAAGTGGGTCATAGGGATCATCGAACTCCAGTCTTGGACCATCTACACTGACTCACATTTTGCTTCTAGGCCCAATTCAAGGTACTGGTATTGACCTTTAAAGCCATATATGGCTTTGGACCAGCATACCTGAAAGACCACCTGCTCCCTTACAAACCTCCCAACCTCTATGGCCATATTCCAAGATGCTCCTATCTTCTGAGATTAGGTGGATGACTACCAGGGTGAGGGCCTTCTTGGTCAAGGCACCAAGCCTCTGGAATTCTTTCCCCAGAGAGACTTACCTGTTCCTTTCTTTTACCACCTTCTGTGTAAAGCTTCTTTTTTTGTTTTGTGTGGCATTCATTCTGTGATCTCTGCTTCCTCACCTATTTTTAATTGTTGTTTTTATGTTTTTATTTGTGAATTTTAGCTTGGTTTTAATTATGTGTTTTTGCTTGGTTTTAATGGTTTTAAAGATGTGTTTTTATTACATGTGTTTTTAATCTGTTAGCCACCTTAGTGGCCCTGGTGAGAGCAGAAAGGCTGCGTATACATTTTGTAACTAAATATATTGATTCTTATCAAGAGTGTTTGCCACTCAGAGTAGAGAAAACTATGACCTCGCTAGACCAATCAATAGTCTTTTTCAGTGCAAGGCACCTTCATGCATAGATTCTGGAGTAAAATGAGGCAGAGAGGGGTAGAGTGATGAAGCAGAGTTTGTGACCTGACTGACTTGCCACGAGCTTCTTTTGCAAAGCAGAGAGGAAACGTTGTTCTAATCTTAGGGAGCTGAGTTGTTGCATGAGGGGAGAAGAGCCTTCAGGAGCAGAAGCCCACCCCCTCCTTCGCCAAGCTTGCTGCCCTCCCAGTAGCTGACCATGCTTCCAAAGTACAGATAATGCTAACCTTGACTCTAAATAAGGCACCTTTGTGTGTTCCAAATGCTTGCTATGCAATTCCTTTGCTAAGTGAGACAGGAAATATTATCCCTTCCTCTACCTCATGAGGGAGCCATTTTACAGAGGTGCTCACCACCCCATCTGACAATTCCAAAGGCGCACACAGGATCAAAAAGGTTGGGGATGCCTTTTCTGTTGCACTGGATGTCTCATTTATTGGATGTCTCATGCTATCTGATTGCATTGTTTTATATTGTGGAATTTGCCTTGAGTCTCAGCAAGAAATCCAGACTATCAACGAAGTAAATAAATAAATGTTCCATTGGTTTCAGTACAGCTTACATTTTAGGGCTGCTGACTTCATTTGGAAGTAAGGTGTGTCGAATTGTGGGGCTTAACCCCAAGTAAATCAGCTAGGGTTGCAGCCCTAGTTACAATTAACATTAGATGGATTGAGCCTAGGGTCTAAAATTCTAAAAACTCAGTGTGTGGGGGGGACGGACATATGCACAACCAGAGCTTTGCCTGCTGCTTTCACCACACCACAGCAGTGCCCGCTGCTGAAGAAGACACTGTATAGTTTAAAAATTCTGCAATGTCAAAGCTCTAGCTGCTCTCACGGTTCCCTTGCACACGATCACGTTCCTGGATTGAGGCCCAAGAAAAGAATCAAAATTTTCAAGGATAAACATGAGAAAGAACAAATGGAATCATATGTACATTCAAAGATTTCTGGAAATCTGCCAAAGGGCATCTGAATTATAATTAATGAAAAACATATTGAAAAGATTAACAGTCTAAAAGGACAACCTTTGATCAGACAAAATTATAGAATCCTGCAATCACTTAGTCATGAAAATTTTTTCTGAAATATATCATTAATTAAACAGACATGATTCACATTTTTAATTTTAGACATTTAAGACACCACTGACATTTTCTTACTCTCAAAGCTTTACCTGCTTATAGAAAACATGGCATTTGATGAAAGTCTGGCATGCTATCTTTTTTCAGTATGGTAATCTTTGTCCTTGGCCATATATTGAGGAATATCAGATGAATTATTCAAATGTGTTAGTTTTGTCTTCTTCTTTTTAGAGAATCACTTGGAGGGTAGGATACACACACACAAACAAAATTTTGTGAATAACAAAATGAATGACATCAACATATAAAAAAACCCAACACCCTGTTTCCTCATTTTGAAAAACTTCACTAAAATAGACAGTTTAATCTATAATACAAAGTGAAAAAACAAAGAAAAATCTGTTGAAGAAAGCCATTATTTAACCATATATAAAAAATGCCACACCTCCTGTTTCTTCACTTTCATACAAATTGAGGATGCTTTTTCTACATAAGAATGAAATAAATATGATAAATGACAGGAAATATATTACATTTCCCCCCTATAAAACTCTTTTGGAAACACTGTGTGTTGTTTAGCATCAGAAACAGTCTGGTGAAGCCAGCTATGTTAAATGCTGACAGAAGGTTCCATAAATGAGAAAAATTATACATGCAGGAATGTTTTGACCAAGAGAGGGAGTAGGAGCAAATGGTTCTCTTCAGCTCTGAAATGGCTCTAATTTTTACAAATGTTCATCATTTCTCATGGGAACTGGGCATATTTTGGAATCTACTGAACAGATGTAGCAGAAGGGACAGAGTTATCATCTTACATCTCAATCCTAAACATGTTTAATGAGAAACCAGTTTCATTGATTTATGTGTTAGAGTATTAGGACTAGAATCTTTTAAGTTCTATGTCACATCTCTGTAGTTTAGAGCATCTTGATTTAAAAGTGATTCTGGTGGGACAGTAAAAGAAGCTACCCTTGTGACTTTGCTCACACCCAGCATCTCATTATCTGGGCCATGTGTCATCCTGCTACGTGTAACACAAAAGAAACTATGAAGTCAAGACCTCATCAAAGTTAACACTGTAACTGGGATAACATGTAATAAATACACATACAAAATTGGTGTGTCGGTATCAATATCATACCACAGAAATTACTTGATTACATATATCTGGATTACAAGACTCTGCTGTGCAAAAAACAAACAAACCACTTGATAACATGTATCTAAGTTACAAGAATCTGAAGGTTACATTTGCTGTACAAACAGACGAGCTCCCGGGTGTGATTCATTTCAAGGGAAAATCTTCAGTTACTGTAATCTCTCATTATTTAGAGACAGAAAAGTGGTTCACATAAAGGTAGTCTTGACCTAGAATTAATGAAGAGGCATATGCCCATGTAGTCAAGAAGGATGACTCATCAACTGAATAGATAGACTTCTCTCTAAGCAGTTTGTCTTCAAAATATGAAATGGTTGACCAAATGTAACCTTTAGATTCTTGTAACTTACTTACATGTTATTAAATGGTTTTTGCACAGCAATTGTAACTTTCAGAGTCTTGTAGTCCCTGGGGCAGATCTTGAGGGGGTCTGGAGGGGCATTTGTCTTGGGCACAAGGAGAGGGGGCATCAGCGTGGGCATGGAGAGAAGGAACACCGCTGAACCACAGCATGGGCAGTGCGTTTATCTCTACCCCGGCCACCAGCGCCTGAAACCAGTGCATGCACATGCATGCATGGCACACCCCTCCCTCCTTTCCTTCTCCCCACCTCGGGCGCTGCTCCCCTCACCCCGGGTGCTTCTTACCCTAGCTCCATGCCCATGTAATCCAGATATATGTAATCAAGTAGTTTCTGTGATATGTTATGACACACTAATTTGGTATGTGTATTGATTACATGTTATCCCAATTACAGTGTTAACTTTGATGAGTTCTTGACTTCATAATTTATTTTTGTTGTAGTACTGAAGGACACACACACCCTCTCGGTTTATCCTGCTATGTATGCTACTGCACACTGATTGTATGCTACTGCAATACCTTTCAAAATGTGTCAGGCTCTGGCAGGGTCTGGCCAGAGTCTAGAGCTGTGGTGCCCTCCAGCATTCCCTTGCATTAATATTTGCCCCAGAAGAGGCCAAGGTCAAGGGGGGGTCCCTTCACCTTGTTTCCTCTCCCGATCTTGACAATTTACCTCTCCCTAGGTTTTATAGGCTAGGCCTTTCTCTTCCTCCCTGTTTTCCCCAGGATTCAACTTTTAAAGAGTTCCCTGGGAGAGGGACACCCCAGACTCACCTACTACTCCAAGGGCTGGTCTGAGCTGACTGAGATTCTCCACCCTCCTGCCTGTCCCTCCTGGCTCTATCTAAAGGGCCTTGTCCACAGCCCACCAGGGCCTAAGGAGGCAGCTGTAGCCTGCTTCTTTCTCCCCCTCCAATGGGACTGTCTCATGCCCACAGACCTAGGAAGGGCAAACTGATAATTGTGCCAAGATGGGCTATACCTTGCTTTTCGTGGCTGCAGCCAGGCCTCTGCTGCCAATTGGGCACCCGCCTCTCAGTTCAAACATCTGGAGGGGGTCCTGTTCACTGCTGTGCCATTCTTGCCATGGCCTCCTTAGTTGGCCACCTCACTGCCACCTCCAGCAGCTCTCCTCAGTTTCTTGTGGCCTGCCATGGCTTGGCTGGCTGCCACAGGTGATGCAGTGAGCCAGGGTGTGGCTCCCTCTTCATCATCAAACCAAGCTCCCAAGGCTTATCTGTGCTCGCTCCCCCCAGCACAGTCTGAGGGTAATTTTGGCAGTGGCAGTAAGTGCAAGGGTGGGATGCTGCCCCCAGACAATAAGCTATGGTGAATAGTAGTAGAATTTTGTCTCTTGACCTAGTCAAACTATAGATAAGACCTGAACAGGAAAGAATGACTAGAGTGGAATGTAAGTCCTTCACTTCCCTTGAACATTTAGATATGTGGGTGATCTACTTTCAGATCCTGAATCATCTAGCAAATCTTTACTTAATCTCCTTGCCACATCACCCCAGAGAACCACAGAGGCTAGGAATTTTAAAAGTTTGATTTCTTCCCTCAGCACTGGCTCAGAGGTGCCTGGCTGACTCCAAGAACCCTAGTCCACCATCCTCAAATAGCTCTTTCATATTTAAATGCAGAATGTTAGTTTACCAGAATAAAAGCTCAATGAAGGTCAAAAGATTGCAGAATCATCCAGCACAAGTGTATATAAAAAAACAGCTTTATGTACTTTGTGGCTCACAATTCAGCACGGCACTCAAGCATATGGTAAACTTTACAAAGTTGCCCTGAAACAGCAGAAAACAGCACCATTTGGCAGTTTGCAGTGTCAACACTTTGAAAAAATGAACAAGAATTAATCGCAACCATTCTTTGATTTATTTCCTTTGTTCCTCCACAATGTGCAGGTTAAGTTAAAATTATTCCACACCTGTACTTTGCAGGAAACCACAAACTCCTGGATTTCTTACAACAGAATCTCTTCCATCTGCAAAACTTAAACATGTAGACTCTTCATGGAATTGCGGGGTCCTTGTGGTTCCAGCATTAGCTCGAGGAAGCTGTTTCTTAAGACTGCCTTCCATATAACATTTTTCCTAGATGGAGAGAACTACTGTGTAGTGGGGAAAACATATACATCATTATGTATGATAATTACACCAATGTCTATTCTAATACAATTACCACATGTTTGGAAGCTGGCACTGCAGAATACAGCAACAAAACCTGACTGATTTGGTTCCTTATCATCTGGGACACTATTGTCTTACTTCCTTTTGTTTCTCTGATTATCTGTCATTTCCACACATTATCTTTTGCATTCCATGATATATTTTATTACAAACAGTAAGGGAAACAACAGGAATTTCGAAAACTGATGACTTCCCAGGGTTTATCTACATCTGCAGCTGCCAATGAATTACTACAAAAGTTATGTAATTGATTCTTGTTGCACAATAATGATTGAGAAAGGAGGGAGATACAAGAAACAGGATTATTACAGAGGCTCCATCACACACTTTGGACTTGATCTATGATATAGTTGCCAAAGAAGGAGTTTGCTGCCACCAGGCATAAGATTTCTCATCTTCCATTCTTCATGGTTGTAGAATTACTCTCTGTGATGTTTTCTATTCCTCCTTCATTCCAGTTTGACTTGGAATTTTTCTAAAATTAATTTTTCTTTACTTTGTCACAACATTTTGTTTTACTAATACACAAGTTTGTTTGTTTTGTTTTCCTTCAAGCCACAGCTAACTTATGGAGACCTGGTAGGTTTTTCAAGGCAAGAGACATTCAGAGGTGGTTTGCCATTGCCTGCCTCCACATCATGACCCTGGTATTCCTTGGAGGTCTCCCACCCAAATACTAAGCCAGGGTCAACCCTGCTTAGTTCCTGAGATCTAACTATATCAGGCTAGCCTTGCCTATCCAGGTCAGGGCAATCCACAAGTGCTCATTGATAAAAACATGAAAAAGTTTGGTTGTGGTTGAATGATTGTATCATGATTCTTTTTATGGGTGTTTTACAGATTTTCATATACACTTTCCTCAGCGTTTGAAACACCACACACACAAAAAAGGGCTGTCATATCAAGGATGGTGCGGAGTTGTTTTCTGTTGCCCCAGAAGGTCAGATCAGAACCAACGGGTGGAAACTGAATGAAAAGAGTTTTCAGTTAACCATTAGGAAAAACTTTCTGACAGAGCAGTTCCTCAGTAGAAAAGGCTTCCTCGGGAGGTGGTGGGCTTTCCTTCTTTGGAGGTTTTTAAGCAGAGGCTAGATGGCCATCTGAAAACAATGCTGATTCTGTGAACTTAGTCAGATCATGAGAGGGAGGGCAGGAAGAGTTGTATTAGTATATTGTCGAAGGCTTTCACGGTCAGAGTTCATTGGTTCTTGTAGGTTATCCGGGCTGTGTAACCGTGGTCTTGGTATTTTCTTTCCTGACGTTTCGCCAGCAGCTGTGGCAGGCATCTTCATTGTATTAGTGTATTAGTATTTGGCTCTCATGGCCCTTTCTTACATGCCCAGGGTAATGCTGATTGCCACTTTGGGACAGGAAGCAATTTTCCTCCAGGCCAGATTGGCCAGGGATCCTAGAGCATTTTTTTGGCCATCTTCTGACCATGGATCAGGGGTCCCTGGGGCGTGGGGGGGAGGTAGTTGGGAATTTCCTGCATAATGCAAGGAGTTGGACTAGATGACCCTGGTAGTCCCTTCCAACCCTTTGATTCTATGATTTTATGATTCATTTTCATCTTATTTTTCCCCCTGAGTATATTTCCATAGACTCTATTAGAACAGGGTTCTGCAACCTATGGATCTTTAAAAAATAAAAATAAAATCTTTAAGCTAAAGTATATGGGAGAGGGAAGATGGGGTACTAAAATAACCAGTATGTGAAGAGAATGGCAGGTAAAGGTAATTATGAGACTAAGGGGCTTCTTAGATAAATTTTACTGAAAGGAAAATGATAGACGTGAACAGTTGTCCGTAATGCAAATGCAAACCATGCACAGATTTGTGGAGGGCACGTCTGTGTGCTGCTTCCTAATAAAATACTTACAACTCTTTTTTTTTGAGCTACAGAAATGTTGTGGATCAATGTGTCATTTTTCAGTACTGTTAAGTTGTATATTTTCTGTTACACAAATTGCTTTTCTTACACTGGCTCTTCATTGATCTCTTGCTCTGAAATGTGATGTAGTTCCTGGGAATAGGCCTCAATGAATAAAACAGGACTTTCTTTGGAATAGATATGTTTAGGACTGCTTCCACAGTTTTTTAAAAAGGAATTTTGGTGTTGGGGGAAAGATCTCCTCAGCTCACTTCATACAAAGCCATTTTCCCTGTCATTGTCATTTCAAATTTACCCTGGTAGCATCCACACAGCATTTGCTATTGTGCTATTGTAGCACTCCAGCAACCATTCGCCACTGGATTGTCCTTTAAAAAAATGATTTATTTTATTTTTTTCAAAAAATAAACACATAAACAAATATACACTACAAACATAGCAAAATCAACATAACAAAGCACAGTAAAAACATAAAACCTCAACTATTAAAAAGCAATCTGTTTTTTGGGTAAAACAAATATGATTTTGTTTCAGTTTCAATAACTTGCCTTTGTTATACTGTTCAAGCTTTTTAACATTAAGTATGCTGGTTTTTTACTTATTCAGTGTCATATTTAAGTAACAGTTCATAAATTCTTCCCAGAATATGATATTTTTGTTGTTTCATAATTATACTTTCAAATTCTGTCATTTCTTGCATTTTGCCCAATGCCAGTCAGTCTTTTGGTAATCTCAAAACCACTTAGCAATATGTAAGCCATTTTATATTTTTATTCTTTTCTTTAATTGTCTGCCACATTTTAATTTCGTCATGTGTATTAATCATATCCTGATATATTATAAAGTCGTTAAGTTTTCTTTCTGTACTGTCATAGTATGCTTCTATTGGAGACATTAATGGTGAGGGTGTCGGGCTGAGTCTCTTTTTATTTATCGCCCATTTATCGTTGATTACATGTTCTTTATCTTGTCGTGCCGAGTTTCTAAGCAACTGGATTTTCCTGTGTGGACAAGACAATCCCAGTCATGAATGACTCCTTTAGCCAGCACGACAGCCAGCAATGTGTGGATGCAGAGCTTGTCATATTTGCTAGCTGCTGCACAACTCTATGTAAAAGTGGCACTTGGCACCCCTCATACAAGAATCATTTATTTGTCGGTAACTACATTCTGTGACAGCACCAGATGGAAAATGGGAGAGAAGTGCATTTTTCAGCAATGAACCTCACACACATTGATTAAGGTTCGAGCTGAGAATTTTATATAGTGAGAAGGCTAACACACAAACAGTACATACATACTATTTGCAAAGAGCTAGTAGTTGAGAAGCAAACTCAAGTCTACACACTGTCATAGAATGGCCCACTACCTAACAGATGCTAGGGAGATTTGAAAATAGTATTATAGCCTACCACTGTGATTCCATTTGCAGTGCAGGAGAAGGCAGGATTGGTATCAGTTCAGTGGGCCTCAATCACAACCACCTCTGCACTGGGTCTGGAGAGTGGTTCCACCAAAGGCGCAAATGTAGTAGTTACATCTTTGACCAATCACTCATTTAACCCTTATATTCTGAGCTGGAACATCCATTCATCATAGTACTGGGATACAATGGTAAAGTATGTTTGTAACACTGCAAACATCCAGCATATTCCTGTTGTTATTTTTTAAAAAATAAGATTGTCATAACTTCAGTTTTATTCTCTTTTTAACAATTTTCTTCTTCAGCCTGCAAAGAAGAAAAAAGCAGGGAAAAAATAACTTCCTAATGTTCATGTTGCTGCAGAAGCAATTAAGCAAAGGGGGCTTTAAAAAACAATAACTTAGCAAAACAAAGGCCATTAACCCATGGCTCCTTTGTGCCGGTAAAACTGCACCCTTTTTAAAATCGGGAACCTTTTTAAAGTGGGAAATCTGATGCATGGCACTAAGGAGCGCTCAGTGGGAGCAGCCGTTGCTCTTCTCTTCTCCAGGAGAGGGGAGGCTGGCAACGAGCAAAGGCTGCTGCTGGGGAAGCAGCCACTGCCCCTTTTCTCAGCCCTCCGTGTCTCTGTCTGTCTGTCTGTCTGTCTGTCTGTCTGTCTGTCTCTCTCTCTCTCTCTCTCTCTCTCTCTCTCTCCGATTTGTAGCAGGGCTTCAGTTTTAATTCGCAATATCACAGCAACCTAAAAACTCGGAGAAGGTCTGGGATGGGCCGCATCGAACGCGCAAGCCAGAGACGGCCATGCATGTTGACAAGGACAATTCGCTGCATGCCCGGGAGTTTTCCAGACAAATCTGTCATGTGTTAATGGCCAAAAGTAACAGTGTAGTAAGAATGTACTGGAAGTGTTATTTCCAGTGGGGTGTAGTGGTTAAGAGCAGTGGTTTGATTCCCCACTCCTCCAGATGTAGGGTTGCCAGGTCCCCCCTTTCCATCAGTGGGATGGCTGCTGTGGTGAATGCCCTGGTTACATCTAGGTTAGATTACTGCAATGCACTCTACATGGGACTTCCCTTGAAAAGTGTTTGGAAACTTCAATTTGTGCAGAATGATGCAGCCAGAACGTTGACTGAAGTAAGTCATAGGGACCATATCATTCCAGTCTGGGTTCATCTACATTGGCTCCTAATTTGTTTCCAGGTACAATTCAAGGTGCTGGTTCTGACCTTTACAGCCCTGTATCATTTGGGACCAACATACCTGAAGTTCTGCCTACTCCCTTATGAACCTACATGACCACTACCATAATCTTTGGAGACCCTGCTGTGATTGCCTCCACCTTCTGAGATTAGGCAGGTGGCAATCTGGAAGAGGGCCTTTTCCCTAGTGGTACCAACCATCATCTCCCCAGGAAGATTCATCTGTCCCCTTCTGTTACCATCTTCTGCCAGCAGGTGAAGCTTTTGTTTCATTTGGCATTCCTTCAGTGATCCTTCCTTCCTGCCCAGTGTTTTAATTGTTTTTATGTTTTTGTATTTTAGCTCTGGTTTTAATTGGAGTTTTGTTGTTGTTTAATGGTTTTAGGATGCCAGTTTATTGTGTATGTTATCAGCTTGTTAGCTGCCTATGTGGCCCTTATGAGGGCAGAAAGGTGGTAATATATTTTGATAACAATAACAACAACAATAGCAACAATAATAATAGATTTGAACCTGTATCTCCCACTTGCTAGTTCAACACTCTAACCACCACACCACACTGGCTTTCAGAGGTATGGATACACTCACATCATGGGGCTATGTTGGCATCAAGGTTTCCAAATTGCCTAATGCGGTATTGCCAACTGTGAGGGTCTGTCAGCTTTCGCTTTGTGTGCTCCCCCCGCCCTGGGCTCGTAAAAGCAGTCCAGGCCTTTTGCCTTTCCTTGGTTCAGGCGCTGCGTCCAGCAGGCCCCAGGTTGGAATGACTCCCTCCCACCAGCTATGGCCTTGGTGTGTAGATAGTAGTAACGAGCTTCCTGAGATCTTTGATGTTCCTGTACCATGCACAATTATCTCGTACTTTCCCATAACATGTACTTGACATCTGCTTCCCTGTAGGGGTTATAATTCTGTCTTTGTGAAATTGCTAGCACTTGCAACTTTGCCCTTGTAGGGCCTATACTGACCTGAAGCTTCCAATAAAGTTCCTTGTTTCTGCATGACCGTCTGAGCAAGTGATTTTATGGAGTTTGCACAGGGAGGTTGGGAACCCTCACATTAAGTTGCAAGTCCTTGCCTCGTTTTCCTGCTCCTGTACCGTTCTTGGACAGTTATGGCAGGCAACGGGGATGACAACGACAAGAAGGACAGCACCGTACCCAAGCAGCCCGACCCGGCCCCTTCGGAAGGGAAGTCGACTGGGAAAACGCCCAGTGGAGCCGACTCGGGATCGGGCCTGGGTACAAAGCCCAAGTCCACCCGCTTGAATACCTGGCTGGAGTCACCCCGGGGATGGTCGCTCCCACAGAGCGACGCGCGGTCACGACGGACTGCGGTTCACGGGATAGGGTTCGAGGACGATCCCGCCCGAAAGGAAGCCGTGCTGCTTCACCAGATGGATGAGGAGCGGCAGCGCTGGCAGGAGGAGCGCCAGGAACTGCTGGACCGGATGGATGCCATGAACGCGGTGATTCTGGACATGGCTCAAGCCATGGACGACCTGAAGGTCCCGACGCCACCCGTGGCTCCGGCGGATGGAGGGCAGCAACCAGGCCCACCGGTGGCTCCCGCACCTCCCATCCGTCCCGCTCCACCGGCCCGCCGAGACCTGAAAATCACGTATGATGGGTCGAGTGACCAACTAACGTTTTTTATGGTGCAGGTGGACATTTTTATGCGGGAGCAGGCCAGGACCTTTACCTCGGACGAATCCCGGGTCCAATACGTGGCGTCTCTTCTACAGGGTGAGGCGGCCGCCTGGATGGTCCTGCAGTATGAGCTCCGCTCCCCCGTCTTGCGAAGTCTTGATGACTTCATGATCGCCCTTCGACACCGGTTCGAGGACCCGCACCTGGGCGAGCGAGCCAAAACCGCCTTGCTACAGCTGCGTCAAGGGACTAAATCGGTCACGCAGTATGCAAGCGAGTTTCAGTCGCTCTCGAGTAAAATTTTGGACTGGAGTGAAGCTACCAGGGTGCAATATTTCCACGAAGGTTTGAACCTGGAATTGCAACAATGGGCTTTCATGCAAGGTAACCCTCCCGATGTTGAAGGGTGGGTTCGACACGCCGCTGACATCGAGAACCGAAAATAACTACTGCTCCTGTCCAGGCAACATACCGGATGGGAGACCAAGACCCGTGGAGACAGGCCCGGCGGTCCGAAAGACTCTCGCCCCCCTTCGGGGGGGGACCATCGATGGCCGAACGCCGCAAACGCTTTGAGAGCGGGGCCTGTCTCGTTTGCGGGGGAAGGGGACACTGCCTCTCAATGCCCTTCCTGGCCCGGACGTCCGGGACCCTCCCGTCCGGCAACGACCGAACCTGAGAAACCCCCTCCCGAGGGGCAACCTCGCCGCTGAAGTGGCGCACCGAGCCAAAGGGGCGCACCCTCGGCCCTACACGCACGCACCGGGGTTGAAGCCTCGGCAACTTCTGGCCCATTGGGGCCTCGGATTACAAATGAAACCTTGGACTCACCGGAGTCACGGATTACAAATACCGAGTCTGCTTCCTCCAGTGAGGAGGAGGATTGGGACATGCCAGCAAAAAACCCCGTCGGTCTGCTGTAAAAGGGGCTCCTCAGCAGACCACTCCGAACATTGTGCAGGGAGCTCCGCTAATGGTAAGCGATCAAGAAGACAATGTGTATGTAAAAGTCAATCTCTCGTTGCCTAAAGGGGGGCCCACGTTAGAATTTACGGCCCTAGTTGACTCGGGCTGTGCCCGCACCCTGATAAGCGAAGAGGCTGCCCGACAACTGCGGGTTAGGCGAAGGCGACTACCCGAACCCATCCGCTTTTCCCAGATGGACGGCAGTGACTTTAAAAAGGGGCCGGTTACTCACCGCACCGCTGCGGTCGTCAGGGCCATAGGGGAGCATTGGGAACGGCTTTATTTTACCATCGCTCCCATTGCCGCGTCCGTTGTTTTAGGGATGAACTGGTTGCTGGGGCACAATCCCTCCATAGACTGGATCGAGCGGACGCTCACCTTTCCCTGCAACCTGTGTGAATTCCATGATAAAGACCAAGTACTCAAAACTCCCGCAGCCGCCCTCGTGGGGACCCCTTCTGTCAAGGCTTCCCTGCCCCAGCTCCCCAGCGAGTATTCCCAGTTTGCCGATGTGTTTGACGTGCGGGAATGCGACGAATTGCCCCCCCACCGGGAAACGGACTGTGCCATTGAAATAGTGGGGGATGGCAAATTATCCAAAGGGAAGGTCTACCCCATGAGTCCAAATGAAAAGGTGGTGTTGCGGGAATATTTGGACACCAATTTAGCGCGGGGCTTCATCCGCCCGTCAAAAGCACCATACTCGGCCCCCGCCTTCTTTGTCAAGAAAAAAACGGGAGACTTAAGACTGTGTATTGATTACCGTAGACTGAATGCTGTCACTCAGTCTAATGCATACCCCCTCCCTCTCATTCCAGACCTTCTCGCACAATTGAAGGAAGGCCGGATCTTCACCAAATTGGATTTGGTGGAGGCTTACCACCGTGTCCGCATACGGGAAGGGGACGAACCAAAGACTGCCTTCTCAAGTTGTTTTGGGATGTTTGAGTATTTAGTGATGCCGTTCGGACTTTCGGGGGCTCCGAGTGTGTTCATGCAATTGATTAATGAGGTCCTTCATGATTTGTTTTTCCGCTGGGTGGTGGTTTTCTTGGACGATATCCTCATTTATACGAAAACCATGAAGGAGCACGTACAACTGGTGCGCGAGGTGCTGCAGCGGCTGCGCGAGCACAAACTGTTTGCTAAGGTTTCTAAATGTGATTTCCATCAACCCTCCATCACTTTTCTGGGGTATGTGATTTCCCACCAGGGCTTAGAGATGGATCCCGAGAAGGTTCGGGCAGTAATGGAGTGGGACCCCCCCACCACGCGCAGACATTTGCAACAGTTTTTGGGTTTTGCTAACTTTTACCGAAACTTCATCCCTAACTTTGCCCAGGTAGTGCTCCCTCTCACTTCGCTCCTGCGTACGAAAGGGAAAGGGGCGGGAGCCGCCTTGCCCTCTGCTAGGTTGCAATGGACTTCGGACTGCCAGCGGGCTTTCGATACGCTCAAGCAGCTTTTCTCGTCCGAACCCATTCTCGCCCACCCTGATTGTGAAAAACCTTTTGTGGTCCAGGTCGATGCTTCAGACGTTGCCATGGGGGGGGGGGCTCTTGCAACGGGACGAGAACGGACAGCTAAAACCTTGTGCCTATTTTTCTAAAAAGTTCTCCCAATCCGAAATCAACTGGGCCATTTGGGAGAAGGAAGCCGCAGCTGTTAAACATGCCCTCACCATTTGGAGGCATTTCCTGGAGGGGGCAGAGATCCCTTTTGAAGTTTGCAGCGATCACAAAAACCTGGAGGCCTTAAAGGGAGCTAGAAAGCTCACCGCGAAACAGGTTCGTTGGGCGCAGTTCTTTGCCAAATTCCGCTTTGTCCTTAAACATGTGCCAGGAAAGGACAATGCGTTAGCGGATGCTCTTTCTAGGCTCCCCCAATATCGCAATGACTTTGACCGGCCGGTAGATTCCTTGTTTACCCCTGAACAGAGAGGGGAAGTCTCGGGACTTTCCGTAACCACCCGGTCCCAGTCCCGCCGCCAGGATTTACCCCCCCCCTCAAAGGAGTCCCAGAGGCTTTCCAACAGCGGCTCCAGGACGCTTCTCTGAGGGAGGCGGATCAGCAGGTCCTCCCCGCAAATCTCGACCGGCAGGGTCCCTTTTGGTTGCAGGGGGGTAGGCTTTATGTCCCTGAAGTACTCCGTAAAGAAGTGCTGGGAATGGTCCACGGGGCCAAACTTGCAGGGCATTTTGGATTTGTAAAAACTTTGCATTTGTTGCGGCATCAATTTTGGTGGCCAGGTATGAGAGCTGGTGTTGAGTCATAAGTGCGCAGCTGCCCCATTTGCGCCACTGCCAAAAAACGAATGGGAAAACCCCCTGGACTCTTGAAGCCTTTGGAGACCCCGACCATGCCCTGGGAAGTAATCGCCATGGATTTTATCACTGATCTGCCCCCAAGTCGGGGAAAAACTGTACTGTGGGTGATAACAGACTTATTCTTTAAACAGGTTCACTTTGTTCCTTGTGCGGGGCTACCATCGGCCCAAAAGTTGGCTAAACTGTTTGTTAATCACGTGATGAAGCATCATTCGATCCCGAGGAAGGTCCTCTCCGACAGAGGGGCCCAATTCGTTGCCAAGTTCTGGAGGGCCTTCCTAAAAGTCATGGGGGTGGAGGAACAAGGACTCTCTTCAGCCTACCACCCCCAGACCGATGGTCAGACCGAACGTGTCAATGCTGTGGTAGAATGCTATCTAAGGTGTTATGTCAATTACCACCAGGACGACTGGGTAGACCTACTGCCTTTTGCTGAATATGCCTATAATAATGCCCCCCATTCCTCCACAGGTTTCAGTCCGTTTCATGTAGTTTACGGAAAAGACATTGGGCCCTTTGGTTCTCCTACCATCACTCCTGAGCTTGAAGGGGTCCAGGAGGTCCAGGATTGGGTACAGGTGGTGCAGACCACTTGGCCCTGGCTGCAGAAAAACCTGGAAAGGGCCAAACGCAAGTACAAAGACCAGGCCGATAAACATCGGTCCCCGGGGTGGGAACTCAAGATGGGAGGGCAGGTTTACCTTTCCACAAAGAACCTACGATCACTTCGGCCTTGCAAAAAGCTTAGTGACAAATATGTGGGTCCTTTTCCCATCACCCGAGTCATCAACGACGTCACGGTGGAGTTGGAACTCCCCAAGTCTCTCCGAGGGGTACATCCGGTGTTCCACATCAGCCTGCTTAAACCGTACGTCGCTGCCCCTCACTTCCACCCCCTCCCCAAGTCCGAAATTCCTACGGTTGTGGGGGGGGGGAATCACATCTCGAAGTTTCTAAAGTGTTGGTCTCTAAGCTGAAAAAGGGAAAATTGTTCTATCTAGTCCGCTGGAAACACCTGGGGCCCGCCCATGACGAATGGGTGGCTGCTCCCCATGTTGCGGCTCCCCGCCTGGTTCGAGAGTTTCACTCTGCCTATCCTGACAAGCCTCATCCACCCGGACTCGGGGGAGGGGGGCCTTAAGGGGGGCAGAATATGAGGGTCTGTCAGCTTTCACTTTGTGTGCTCCCCCCCCCTGGGCTCGTAAAAGCAGTCCAGGCCTTTTGCCTTTCCTTGGTTCAGGCGCTGCGTCCAGCAGGCCCCAGGTTGGAATGTGTCTTCCCGCCATCCTCCTCCCTCGCTCTCCCCGACTCCCTCCCACCAGCTATGGCCTTGGTGTGTAGATAGCAGTAACGAGCTTCCTGAGATCTTTGATGTTCCTGTACCATGCACAATTATCTCGTACTTTCCCATAACATGTACTTGACATCTGCTTCCCTGTAGGGGTTATAATTCTGTCTTTGTGAAATTGCTAGCACTTGCAACTTTGCCATTGTAGGGCCTATACTGACCTGAAGCTTCCAATAAAGTTCCTTGTTTCTGCATGACCGTCTGAGCAAGTGATTTTATGGAGTTTGCACAGGGAGGTTGGGAACCCTCACACCAACATGCCGTTCTGTGTTTTTGGATATTGGGAGTGTCACCATGGACTCCAATGCTGTTTCTGTGTTTTCAGTTCCTTAAAAAAATAATCTTTGTTTGTTGTTTCTTGACTGGGAGAGCACATTCAGTATCTTAAGGCTACTCTGGTCACAGTGGGATACCAGTCTAACAAGATCTAAGGACTGAGCTGCCCATGACTTTTAGCTTGTATTTCTGTAGTTATTGCATACAGACTTTCTGACAGAAGCTGGTGAGAAAGTTTTGAAGTCCCTGAAGTTCCAACTCCATGCCATTCTTTTGCAAAGGAAACAAACATTCTTGGCAAATGGTGCTGTTAATGACTGAGTAAGCAGAGGAAAACAAATGTTTGAGTGACAGGAAAGCATGTATGTGCCCCCGCCACTCCCCCCACAACAATGATCTATTAGCTTCTTTTCTACAGAACTCATTAAAAAATGACAGTGTGACAATTGAAATGTCCTCATAGTTGAATGCAATCTGTTCTTTTTCAGCAGCAAGTAAAATCGTAGTTTATAGAATGCCATGTTTGCCTGCCTGACTTTTTGTGAAGACAAAAACAAGCAAAAACATAAGAATTGTGGTGCCCTCCAGCGCTACACTGAGTTGTGTATTATGTTACAATTATGTTAATCATTTCCCCCTCACTTAAGCAATTTGCTTTGCGGGGGGGGGGAAGATTCTGTTACTTGTACATCTTCAGCTGACTGTGGAGCAAATCAAACTTTTCTTGAAAACAAATTGTGGACAAGGAATGAAAAAAAATCCCAATGTGGGGAAAAATTGTAAAGGACTTATTGAGATGGTTGAAATTAAAAATCTTCTGGCTAGGGAGAATATCAGCAATAAAATGAATGTGTTAGCTAAACTTAATTTTCTCTTTCAGATGCTTCCAATCTACCTTGCTTCCAACCTACCTTGAGGATAAGACAATAAAAAGCTGGCAACAACAGTTCAACAAATTTGTCTGGAATGGCGAGAAACCAAGAATTAGATTTAAAATATTACAAGATGAGAAGAAGAGAGTAGGTCTAGCTCTTCTGAATATAAAGTTATACTACCAAGATGCCAGATTAGTTTTGATATCAGATTGGATTAAGAACCCTGAATCAAGATTGATGCAATTAGAAAAACTGGGTATGAAAGAAGGATTTCATTATCATTTATAGTCCAAAAAAGCAACAGGGACAAAAATAAGAAAAAAATCAGAATATGTAATTAGAGAAAGTGTACTGAAGATATGTTAGTTTAACAGAAAAAGACTAACAGCCCAGTCCTGAGGGAAGGGGCTACATTGGTGGCTGGAGGCAGCGCAGCCATGCTGCCTCCAAAGGAGGATTCGCCCCCCCACATGAAGCCAAACCTTTGCCCTTACCTGTAAAATCTGTGGAACCGCTCCACTGGGTTGCATGGGGATACGCCACATAAAAAGGTGGAGTATCTCCAGTTAAGGGCAAAGGGGGCATTCTTGGCCCAAAAGGGTTTAGGAGGCCACCTAAAGGTGGCTCCTCCCCTGGCCCAGCATGGGAACACCCCAGGAATGCCATAGGAACGCTCCTGGGAGGACAGTGCACAGAAGTGCACCGTTAGGACACCAGAGTGAGGTCACTGTGGCTAGGTCAGGGGGGGGGAGGTATGGCGCCATCTGCCTAGCCTGGCAGAGATGGTAAAAAGCCTGTGGCTGTGACCTGAGCCTCAATTGATAAGGAGGCATTGAGGATCACACCCAGGCTCTTGATGGCGGACACAGGTGTCAGTTGCACACAGTCAAGAGCCAGGAACTGGCACAATGCCACTCTGTATGCCATAGCCTGCTGTAAAGCTATGAATGCTTCTATGCATGCACATTAGAATTTGCAATACATAGTCCACCCATCAATCCACATTTAGTTCTTTTTAGAGGAATCCCAGAATCTGATGCTAATTCCATAATTTTCAAGAACTCAGAGGTAAGCCTAGGAATGACTAAAAAGCCAAGGAAAAGCATATACGTTTTCTTGAATAATTAATGGTTCTGTAGCTGGCAAAAGCAGGATATGCTTATACAATAGTATACTCACTGAAGACTATAAAGAAGAAATGACTAGATGAAGAGCTAGTGGACAACAGAAACCACTTTAAAAACACAATAATTGGGGAGACCTTTGCAGAACTGAGTAGTACTATTTGATTAAATGAGTCTTTCTTTTTAATAAATATGCTTAGTTTCTCCCATGAATCTATATATTATGGGAGTTTAGTACTATATACCATGTGTGTAGAATTCTCTGTTCTGCTTATTTACATGTCTTTGATCCAGCTGTTGCCAGATCAAATTTTACATAGGCAATAACTTTCCAACTTGTTTACTTTCAGCTGCTCAAATCTTGCCTGGTTTAACATGTATTAACCCATCTTTGGTCTCCATTGCTTAAGTTCAGTTTGGGAGGCTTCAGGAAATATTATGTCTGAGCATTATCTTGAAACTCATAATTATGTAAACTCTACATATGGATTACTTGCCTTCAGTTGAACACTTGCTTTCAGTTTCAGGCAAGTAAACATAGCTTAAATGTAGCATTTGGTTCTTTTTTATGTCCGTTGTGTATTATGAATATATTGTTATAGATATACCTGCATATCCTCTCTAGGCTGTTTCTAAATATATTTTTGCTAATCTTCTAGAAGGTTAGAATAGGATTAGAGATGTAGTACAGGCAAGAGCATTAAGTCAAGCATTAAAGTGAGGCATTTTAAATCCATTTTAGTCCCAAAAGTAGTACTGAGGTTTTTTTTCCAGATGCTCAATTATTTGGAGTGAGTAAACAGCTGATTTAGTGAGTTGTGAGTACTTAACTCAAATTCATGACCCAAATTAAGAGTCAATTCTTTACATTCTGTGATACACACAAGGGGACATGGAGTGTCCAGGAACAACCATGTTCTTTCAGCAATAGGCAGCCAGGCAAGCATTTAGGATTAAGAGTAGACTACATACAAGTACAACCAGAGAAGTGGCTCACAGGAAGATTAGCAAACTGAAGAAAGTGTACTTCCACCTAGCACAGCTAGATTTGAGTCTAGTAGCACCTTAGAGACCAACAAGATTTTCAAGGTATGGTTTTTGGGCTCTACCTAGGAGGAGGGAAGGCTTTCTGTAGCCATCAGTAGGTTTAGGTGCTGGTAGTTCTGGATCTCTTAAAAAAACAGGTGACATTCACATAATAAATATTGGGGCAACAGGTTCAGGTGATATGCCTGTTTCTATTAGTGAGGGGTTACAGAATGCATGTAAGCAACTATATTTGGGAGCCTTGTTGTCAGGCATGCCCATACTTTGAGCAGTTTGTTGTATCAAGAATTCAGGTGTCTGCAGTGAGGAGAGAAGCAAGCCGTAAAGTTTCCAGGTGATAGACCCAGGCTGTGACAGTTTTCTTCTCTTTGGGGGATCAAGAAGCAGTCTCAGTAAGAAGCCTAAATTGCAGAGTGCAAACCTACCATTTCTTGTGTCTTGATATGCATTTCCCACATTGGAAGTGCTGATAGTAAAACTTCAGTAGGGGAAGCCCACAAACAATCCATTCCAGAAGCTCCAAGGTTGGAACTTGTAAAACCTGCACAAATACTTTCATACTAGGAATGAATTATCAGAAAAGTCAATGAATCTGAACTTGGGTTGTCATTGGCTGGAGAGAGAAAAAAGTTCTCTCCCTTTACCAGTGGCTGAATAGGATGACATTTAGCAGGTGTTATTTACCCCCATGCCATGAAAAGCTTCAGCTAGCCATTTCCACATATTAAACATCTATTAAAGGGACAATGTGATATTCACCATGCCAGTGTATGATTTATTGTACTTGATTTATATCCTACTTTAGGGAATGAGGACCCAGAGTGGTTTACAACATTATCTCATTCTGCTTTGCATCCTCACAACAAAGCTTTGAGGTAGGTTAGGCTGAGATTAGGAACACAGAACATACTGCTTATATGTTTGAATAAGGTATCATGCCCTACCACTGGACACTAAAGGCCCCTTTTATACATTCTAGGTCTTAGGAACACAAGAACAGCCAAAACACACAAAAACAACATGAGTCACAATGGCAACATGTTTGAGTGTGTTGTGATCATCCTGACCTGGATGTTTGGCAACACATCTAGTAACAACAGCTATTACCGTTCTTACTCCTGCACAAGTTACTAGTGAAATATTTCAGTCAAATGTTAACATCCTTTTCCCAAATATTTATCTGTAATGGGCACTTGTTCGATAACTTTCTTGCCTGGTCAGAGAGTTTAATCTAATTGGACTATACATTTCCCATAAGAAAGTTGGCAGAAATGATGGAAGTTGTGAAATCATTCCATATCTGTGTATCCAGATGTGATTCTGACACATGGAACAAAGCGGATGTGCTTTGGGAGTGCACAGGTTCTGCGGGTCACTTTGTCAAAGTGAAAAGGCATACAGTCAGGATGACCTTTAGCTTTCCATTTGTGTGCTTTGTTTTAATCACTATGAGACCTGACCTAATAAACACATTGATATAAGTATTTTCTTTAGTAAGGTCTTTATACTAAGAACTAAGATTTGTTAATTTCTAAAGCATGTGGATTAGTGAAAAGATAGTGTGCTTTGATAGTCTGGAAAACAAACTCAACAACTGTACTGTGATGGAGTAGATGTACATTATCTTCATTTGGAGACAGCCATGAATTTCCAGGATGCTTTGGTCTGTGATTGCGAAAAATTCCTATTTCCACTCCCCACTTCCTCCAATTGTTGTAAAGTAAAGGTCATGAAGCTACTGGCTACAAACAGCTCAACTGAGAAGGCTGAAACCAATTTAGAAATATGTCCAGGTGGAAACAAACTGTATAGCAGCAGATGTTCAACACTGCTAATTACAACAGGTCAAACAATTTGACAAGATTGACTTACAACCCCTGCTTGCTAATTGTTCCAGATTTTGAGGTAGCTTCTTATTTTATTAGTATTATTCACCAAAACACTTGGTAAACACATTGGTTCACCATTTGCAACGATTTAATAGGGGTGTGCAGCAAAGAAAAAAATGGTTATACTTTCATATTCAAGGTATGGGTGGGATTCCTCAACTGCTTATGCTTGGGTAGGACATTACCAACTCGGGATTCAAATCCATGTGGTAGGTTTTTTTGGGTTCTGATTCTTTAGGATCATTTATTTCAGTGGGGAATTTATTGGAAGGTCTGGGGCAGCTGTTTATAAATATAATGGCACCAAATTTGCATATATCTTAGTCTGTCCTCTAATGTAAAGACTACCTGGGTTTCAAGTGAACTGGACAAAGGGGTTCTATTTTAGAGACCCCTGTAAGTTACTGTAAAAAAACCACAAAAATAAAATACACGTTAAAATTACATAAAACGGTAATTAAAATCAGCAGAATCAAACAAAAATGTGAGCTCATGCTGCATTGCTTGTAAGAACCTGAAATTGCAAAACAAACAAACAAAAAAAAACCCACCAACCCGTGGATTGTTCAGAGAGGAGGGTTTGTAATTCCCAAAATCCCATATTTGTATTCCTGTTCCAAGAAATCTCTGCACAATCCAGCAATTTTTCTGTACACCCTCAGTTCAGGAATTTTGTTACGCACACCCCTACTATATAATTCAGCTCATCATGGTATTTCATAGTGTGGCGGCCTTCTTTCTGCCCACTGAATTTGATCCAGATGAAGTTTTCAGCTCACACTAAGCCCTTCTGTTGGTGGAACAAAATGTTCCTGCTTCCCTCCCTCCAGCCCCAGCACTGCAGCCTACTGGTCTTCCTGAAATGTTGGTCCTAGGAGGCAGGCAGGGGAACCCCAGGAACAGCATGAGGGGCAAATAATGGATCTGCAGCAGGAGGAGATAACTGGTGGCAATTACCCCAGCTCTTCTGTTAGCAGAAAATTTAATTTGGATCCAACCCAGTGATAGGATAACAAACTTTTAAAATAGGGGAAACAACAAAGGAGGCATGAATTCTCCCTTTGGGGATCTTTTTTTATTTGCTGAAAGATAAAACATACATATCTTCATCAGTTTGGTTTCCATGGAGACGATTATGTTGACCCAGATGATTGCTACTTCAGAGAATGAATAAACTGTGGAGGAAACGGTGGCCTCTAAAGAAACAAATCTTTCATACTCACTTTTTCCCTGCCTGTGGTTACATGTATAAGTGATACCAAGGTAAACTAAAAAACCCCAAAGTGTAAAAGAGGCAAAAGCTTACTTTTAGATAAAGGGATTGGGTTCATCTTGGCTAGGATTGAAGGAGGGGATGTTTTGCAAATACCATGGACTAAATCCTGACATTCATTTTGGGGATAAAAGAGCCAACAGTTTCCAGAGTATTTATACAAGTAACAGAAAAAGAGATAATGTAAAGAAAAATCAAGCAAGGGGTGGTGAATACTTAAAGGATCTCTTTCTGTAGATATGAAAAGGTTATTAATATTCTTTAATTATTACAGTGACGCTGGCCATGAAAAACCACGAAAGGATATTCATTATGGTAGCAGGATTTTGGATTATAATCCCCCCAATACTTACTGTGTTGGTGAAGACAGTAAATTGCGACCAACTGAGACGTGTCATGTATAAACAGATGAGGGAGAAGTGACTGAATGTCAGTTTGCAAATAGACTGGGCCAATTGAATGGACCCTATACTGCGGAGTAATGCATTTTTAAAGTGCCTTTATGTTTTAAGGGTACATCTGAAAATGTCAAATATAAATGTGTGTATTGTATCTACATGATATTCTTGAAGGAATTTAAGATGCTCACATGAACATTGATATCTTCTCCCTGAAAGCACTGCAAAACAGTTAACAACCTGTATACAATCTTGAAACCAGGAAGATGTAGGTTTGCACTTGTCCCACAAACTAAGATGTCAAAGAATGGTCTGATCCTTTTGTTGATGTGCAAGTACAAACCATAATAGGCTGATTTGGATGTAACTACAAATTATAAATTACTGCAAACTCATCTACAGTGCCATCCTAAAAACAGTTACACCATTCTAAATCCATTGCAACCAATAGGCTTAGAAGGATATTAACTCTGTTTAGGATGGCACTGCTAATTATCTTATTTGTCTTGTAAGAGGGGAGGAAGGCGGAGAAAGAAATTTATGGGAGCAAGCCTGAACCTCTTTCACAGTCGATGCACATCACAGAATCTTAGCATTTGCAGTTACTCCCCCCACCCACTCTGGGCTTGCTCAAAGTAATTTTTCATAAAATAGAATTCTGGGTGGATTTAAGCTAATAAACTAGAAGTTTTGGAGTGGATGGGGGCTAATAAACTGAAGTTTCATTCCAACAAGATGGCAGTGCTATTGATGAGCAGAAAATCTGATCCTGGATTTAAGGTGTCATCTGTTCTGGATTGAGTTGCACTACAGACAAAAAGGTCTGTAGTTGGGAGTGCCCCTGGACCCAGGCCTACTGCTGAATAAACCTTTCTTCTGCTCTGATTGGTTAGCCGGCTGTGGCCTTTCCTGGGCAGAAAAGATCTGGCCATTGTGGTGTATGCCCCAGTACCACGTAGATTCAATTACTGTAATGCTCTGTACTTGTGCTGCCCTGGAAAAGAGCTTGGAAAGTTAAATTGATACAGTATGTTGATATCACTCCAGACTTGGCTCATCTTCACTGGCTCCTAATTTGTCTCAGGGCCCAATTCAAGGTGCTGGTATTCAGCTCTAAAGCACTATGAAACTTAGGACCAGCATACTTGAGGAACCCTTTACTCCCACATGACCCTTCACAACCACTAAGGTCATTTCCAAAACCTGGTTTCTCTCCCCCCCTTAGGAATATTCATCTGTTCCCTTCCATCACTGTCTTCCACCAGCTGGTGAAGACCATTTTGTTTTGTCTGGCATTCACTCAATAATCCCTCTTTTGCCATATGTCTAGTTTACTGTTTTATGTTCTTTTAATGTGTGTTTTAGTTTTGGTTCTGCTTTTGTGTGTGTTAAGTGCAGTCAAGTCGCTTCCGACTCATGGCGACCCTATGAATGAAAGTCTTCCAAAATGTCCTATCTTTGACAGCCTTGTTCAGATCTTGCAAACTGAAGGCTTCCTTTATTGAGTCAATCCATCTCCTGTTGGGTCTTCCTCTTTTCCTGCTGCCCTCAACTTTTCCTAGCATGACTGTCTTTTCCAGTGACTGGTTCTGCTTTTATGATACGCTTTATAATGATCTGCCATTTTCCAAATATAATAGATCAGCATTATTTTGTGACAATCATTGAGTCAGTTTAAGTTACAGTCTATATATATAATCAGAAATTTTGTCATCCCCCCGCCCCTTTTAGGTCATCAGGGTAGAAGAGACTAAAGCTAACTGGCTGTATTCGTGCAGGGCTATGAACATGAATTCCCACTGTGGCAGGAGCAGCAAGTAGAGTTGGAATGGGGTCTAAACATATAAGCATTCCCACATCACTTGTTGCAGCTTCCATCACAACCCACTTTTCCCAGGCCCTCTCAGTGATCTACAGAGGACTGGGCCACTTTGAACTTTTGATTTTGCCAAGACCACCTGTACCCCAAAGTCCCTCCTTCCCTATTATTTTACATATCCCCAATTGAACTGTTCTTCAGCTCATCCTGGAATGGGGAACCACCCTTTTAAAGGGGATTACAGGAGTGAAGGAAATGAGACTCATGACAACAAGCTGCCCCACATGATTTTAAAAGTGGAGCTTTGGTCCACTCCCATTGCCACAGTGGCAACAGAGGTCATGCCCAGACAGACACTCCCATGGCCACTGCAAATATGCCCCTCTATTCCAGAGAAAAACAGAATTTTAATTCTTTTAATTTTTAATTTTTCTCCAGATTAAAGGGGAAAACATTAGATGTGCCACAAGTCATGCTCAAAATGTGGATGCTCTCCTTTAATAAGGGAGACTTCTGCTTTCTATATGGAGAAAGTAACCTTGTATGGAAACAGCTGAGTTAGGAAAGGACTTTGATTTTGGCATTACGGGTCTTTATCTGGGGAGGAGCACAAAGAAAATAGTCTGCTGTTGAGTAGGTGGGAAAACATAAAGAATCAAGTAAGTCACACCGAAATCTCTGACTTTTGTCTTCTGGGTTTCTGGGGGTTTTCCTGTTGTTATTCTGTCTCTCACAGCTACAATAAACCTACCATTAAAATTATGGACTGGTTATTTCTTCGTCAGAGGGCAAACGGGCAAATTCAGCAGGGGATCAAATACTTTTCCCCCTCACTATAAATAGACTCTGCTCTTGCAGACTGAGATGTGTAGAATTATTACAACATGTTTTTCTGTATTGCCATTTTTTTGCTGATATTAAGCCAAACTCCTTAATTTACTCTTAGTCAATTGGAATGGAGCTCCGGACAAGTACAAGATACATTTTTTTTTCTTTCTGGACAAAATCCTGCCAAAATAGATAGGGTAGCAAAATTTTTGCAACTGGCTATGAGGCTTTGAGAATTTAAATCTTGACTTTGTTTAGTCCTAGTTTTTGTGCTCTATAGTCTTTGTACTTAATGAGAACACATGCCAATAAAGGAGTTGTTGTTAATATAAAGTTGAATCTTTTCATGGCATGATGCTAAATAACATCCCCTGATATTTATTTATTATTTACTTGCTTGGTAGCTTAGGTGGGTAGCTTTGCTGGTCTGCAGTAGAAGAGTAAAATTTGAGTCCAGTAGCACTTTAAAGTCCAACAAAATTTCCAGGGTACAAAGCTCACCTCATCAGATAATTGTTGTAGCTCTAATTGACATTAAAGGAATAGCTAGAGCAGTGATGGCGAACCTTTAAGAGACCGAGTGCCCAAACTGCAACCCAAAACCCACTTATTTATCTCCGAGTGCCAATGCGCACCACGGCAACACGGCATAGCCCTAGGCCAGTGGTCAGCAAACTCATTAGTCAACAGAGCCAAATATCAACAGTACAATGATTGAGATTTCTTTTGAGAGCCAAATTTCTTAAACTTAAACTATTTAGGTAGGTACACTGAATAAAACTTGATATCATACTTAATAATGATCTTATTTATTGATAAAAATTAAATTGTAAGTCCCTGCCATTCCCCCCTCCCCGTCCGGAGTCCCATTGGGAGGCCAGGTCTACCCATTGGCTTTCTTGGCAGTAGACCTGGCCTCTGGAGGCCCATAGAAGCCAACTGGTAGACCTGGCCTCTGAAGGGGGACTTTTTTCCCCTCCTCGGAGTCCAGGTCTACCGCCAAGAAAGCCAGTGGGTAGACATGGCCTCTGAGGAAGGAAAAAAGTAAGTAAGGCATCCATAAAATTAAATCATGACAATGACTGACAAACACTGTACATTTTCCCCATCTGCATTCTCAAAACTCTGCAGGGGGGCTTATTGTTTAGTTGTGCATCTGAATGGCAAATCCAAGGCAAAACCTCCCATTCATAAATGGCCAATAACTCCCCATGCAGAGTTTTGAGAATCTGGATGGGGAAAATGTGCATCTGAGTGGCAAATCCAAGGCAAAACCTCCCATTCACAAATGGCCAATAACCCCTGTCCCGAGCCCAGGCCTCCCCGGGCCACCTCGGGACTTCCCAGACACCGGCGGGGACTAGCCACCACACGCGGGGGGAGTAAAGGGGTCAGGACGGCAAGATAAAAGCCCTTTCCACCCGTCCTTCCCTCCGCCCGCCGACAAACCTCCGCGGTTGGGCACCTGGCTGGGGGGGAGGGGGTGAAGCACCGACCACACCACCCCCAGGCAGGAGCCGACCCCCACAACCTACCTTTCCCCCGCAGGTTCCCCAAAGGCAAGAAGGGCAGAAGCCCCTGAAGAGGGATGGGGGGGGGCTTCTGGTGGGCTGGGAGTCCAGCCCCCCCAACACACGTGTGTGCGTGCTCGCCCCACTCCTCCGCGTGGGCCCTTCCAGAGGGCCGCGGGGGCCGGCTGCCCCCCGCCGGCCGCCGGGAGTGAGAAGGGCGGCGAGGTGGAACACCCTCCAGAGGGGTGGGGGGTGCCAGACGCCGAAGGAGGCGGGACAGGGTCAGCGAGCGGAAGCGGCGATGGGCTCCCCTCTTCTGGGCGGCGAGAGGCGAGGAGGTCCGGCTCAACGGACGGGGAAGGAGCAGCGGGAGGCCCCGATGCCCGCACCCCCCCGCAGGGATTTTTCCCCCCACGGCCAGGCCTGGGAGTGGTGTGGGAGGCCACGGGGAGGGGGGTTCTCCACCCCCCTTGGCTCCAGGCAGGGGGGGATCGGGACTGAGGCCGGGGTGGAAAAATCCAGCGGGGAGTCCAGGAAAGGGGGGGCTTTGAACTGAGCGGTTCAAAGCCCCCGCGGCCCAGCTGGGTGGCCGCCTGGCTATAGCCTCCCCCATCTGGGGCGGGGCAGAGCCAGAAAGGCCAGCAGCTGGGAGGAACCGTGCGTGCCAGCAGAGAGGGCAACGCGTGCCGGAAGTGGCACGCGTGCCATAGGTTCGCCAACACGGAGCTAGAGGAACCAGTTTAGAAGTTAGCTACCCAAGTGCCATCACCGAATGTCTCTGGGCACCATCTGCCTCACCTCAGGGGGCAGGGGCAGGAATAGGAGCTTAACTAGCAAACTGGACAGTATAGGAGGAGGTGGTCCTTTAGATACCTTGACCCTCGAGCCATTTAGAGTCTTAAAGGTAAGAACCAACACTTTGCCTTGTGCCTGGAAACAGATGGGCAGCCAGTGCAGATCTTTTAGCAGAAGAGTGACACAGTCCCTCTATCCCTACCATGATTGCTGAATTTTGGACCCATTTAAATTTCTCAACAGTTTTTAAAGGGGGCCCCACATAAATGCAATTCCCAGTGCAGTCAGTTATGTGATTTTTAAAATTTGTATTGAGTAGGACAGTCTTATGGTCTAATCCTAAGAACAGTCAAACCAGAAAAGAAGCAAGCAGGTAGGGTCTTAGTGCTGGTCGGTGCAATATCACGACATTCCCTTACAGCAGAACCTGATCCCAAGGTCCAGCACACCTAGTTCTCTGAGAGTTGTCCCCATGCAGCAGAGAGAGAGCAATGTCATCCAGCATTGCCATTGCTGATATTTACGTGGAAGGCATTGAAGCAGGAAGAATCTTTTACAGAATCTGTAATTTATCTACAGATAAATCTACAGATAAATCAAGGTGAAGATGTATGCTTTATTGAGGCCAGCAGAATGAAACAGACCTAAATCCAAGTTCTTTGGCATACATGATTATAGAATAGGATGCTATCATGCCATTTTCATCTTGTCAAAATAAACTGCAAACTTTGATTGTCAGTGGGATGAGAATAATATCCTTAGACATTTGGGGCTGACCTTGCACCTTGTTAAACACTGTACAGCTGACCCAGTTTTTTAAAAAGTATTAGCTTTAAGTGTAATCTAGTGATGCTTGCATATACTTATAGACTTCTGCATGATAGTTCATGTCTCAAAAGTTAAATGAGAGAAACAGTTTAAGTCCCAGTTTAAGCACTTCCATACATGCATAATCTCCTTTGAGCCCAATCATGTATATATTTTATTGTAACATTTGCTTTATCTGTTGGGCAAAAGGAGTAGCTGCCCAAGTGCCTAGAGAGAAAAAAATGTCCTGCCCCCTTTAACACATTTTAATGGGATATTATTTACAAGCTGGTTTTATTGACCTCCATACCATGAAAAGCTTCAGCTACCTATTTCCATACATTAAACTTCTATAAAAAGGACAGGACATTTTCCTCCAGGCTTGGCCATCTTGATAGTGGTTACCAGTTTGCCCATTCCCATCTTGATAGTGGTTGCCAGTCTGCCCAGGAAGCTTACATGCAAAGTAGCAGAGCTAAATCTCATTTCTTTTTACTCTCCCACCTTAGAATGGAGCTATGCTAGGATTAGCTGCCAATACGGTTGCCAACTGCCTGTAGAAAAAAAATGTCATTTCACTTTAATAGAGGCTTAGTGGGATGTTACTTACCAGTTTCCATATGAGAGAGAGGGGAAGAGAGTTGAGTGGGTGAAGAGTGTGAGAGAAATCTATGTTCTTTGTGGAAGTTATTAGCCTAAGTGACAAGTTAGGAAATTAAATTTAGGAAATTAAATTAGAAAATTAAGCTTTGTGGAAGTTATTCGCTTCAGTGGAAACTGAGAAAAAAAGTGTTTGTAGTTTATTAAAGTTAAGGAACTTTAGAGAAAGAATAAGAACAGTACCTATGCGAAACCATTACGCTAATGAACTTTACTCAAAGCATTATGCTGTTATACTATTAAATAAAGTCTAAGTCTAAGAGAAAGTGACTGTTTTAATTAGAGTAAAGCGTTCCCCTTTTACCTCAGAGCCACCCCCACGTGGTACAACTTCTGTCATTTTACCAAATATAACAAAGCCATCCTGTTCTTTGGGTCCAACTAAGAATTCTAAGGCAAAACCAAAATAAGTAAGAAATGCTAAGGAAGGCAAGGAGGCAGCCTAACATATGTCACCTTAGAACACCACAGAGAGGTGCTTTTACAGGTGTTACATATAAGGGGTCTCAGAAACGAACAAAACCTTACAAGAGATCTCCAGGATAAGAATCTGGATGGACTTTTATGGCAGGGAATGGGCTGTGTGCTATCTGAATTAGATGCTACTTGTTAACAAAGGAGCTGTGGGTGTGCTTATTAGAAAAGATGTTGTGTCCTGCATAAGTCCTGGAATACTCCTCTACCACCTTAACAGTAGGCATGTAAAAACTGGTTGTAATTGTTGATGGAAAAGCGCTGAGCACATGTTTACAAATGGATAACTATATCCAGTTCTCACATGCTGAAACAGGCACTCTCACAGTCTTCTGAGGTGCCATCTTTGTCATTACTTACACCATACCTTGGAGGATGGGCATGGCAATAAAGCAATACATATCAATAAATAAAATGTCCCCAGCATGAGTCCTGGGAGCATTGGAAAAAAGCTGCAGTAGAATCCTAAGTAGAAGTAAAAAAATCCTTAGCTGAAGCTTGTAAAAGCATAAGCTAGCTGTGTGTGAGTGTGTGAGGGGGGTTCCAGTGAATTCAGTGTTTAATGATATCCTCTATCCAATTGCACTGCACTTTTCATTTTATAAATCCTGATCATATTCTTCCACTATATATCTAAATACGTACACACACGGTCTTGTCAAACAATCCCAGTGTGTAACTAGACAGCAGCTGTTAAATAGTGCAGCAAAATTAGATAATTATGAGAAGCAATAGCTAAACATTTGGCATTCTGTAGTCAGTGGAGCAATGCATTCTCGGTCTACTTTGGCATCACTGTTCAGTTAAATTTGCCATAATGCTGAAGTGAATCTGTAGCTGAAGGGAAGGGAAGATCCCCGCTACCCCTGTATAGCTCATGTTTCTAGCTGCTTCTACTTAAGAAAGTGTAAGCAACTGGGCCCACTCATATCTATTTCATGTAGGGCTTAAATGTAGCCCTGGCAAGTGCAGTGATAACTGTGGTTTTAAAAAGATACGAACAATGGCGTGCAATTTTACATAATGCAGTTCTGATTCTGAACAACTTTGAGCCAGCATACTGAATATAGACCACCTATGGTGTATGGCAATATGCCAGTTCCTTAATAAACTTCCTCCTTTGCTGACTATCTAGAGCTGCAAAAACAAGGTAGCTTATCACAGGACATGGCCAGTGAGCGGTATTCAGTTTAATAGGTCTTAAATTGGACAGATTTTTAATAATGCTGCCATGCAAATTAAGTTTAATCTGACCACCAAATGAAGAGAAAGAGATGAGGTGGAACTGGGAGGTAAAAATTAGCAGATATTTTTGAATAATTCTTCTTTGGCTGGAGTTTTGTATACAACAGCTCATTGTCCAGGTCTGCTCCTTACTCTTACAAACTTTTTTTAAAATGTTAATGTGTGAGTGGATAAAATCTTTCAGTCCATATATCAAATTCATGCATATCCTAAGGAGATTGGTGCAACAGGCAGTGGTTTAAAGAAGCTATCATCTAGTGACGTTATCTTTGACAGCTAAAGAAGCTAGCAGGCAGGAGGAAAGTATCCTGTTCATTTAAAAGAGGCTTAATGGGAGGAAATGGGCAGCTGAAGGTTTTAGCATGGAGGTCAAAAACATTCCCTGGCAAAAAAAAATCCCATTAAGCTTTTTTCTGTTTGTTTAAGGAACAGGACCTTTTTTTTCTACAGGAAGTTAGCAACCCCAGCTCAGGGCAGCTTCCCTTTTTCTCAATGTACAAAGCTATTTCCCTCATTGGATACAGCAGTTGTTACAACATGAATGGAATCAGTGGAGTTAAAAGGACAGGGCAAAGTGGGGAATAATATGTGGCTATTGACAGTGGTTTGGCTGCTTGTTTTAATTTTAGAGGGCAGGCGGCAGCGTTGCCTGATTTGCTGCTCACTTGCCTGCACTAGGGACCATTCAACCTGGCTTTGGTTTTCCTGGGTCCAAGTGCTCCCAGCTGAAAGCAGGGGCGGAGGGGGAAGCAGCGAGCGTTCCGTGGGGCACGTCGCACTTCTCCCGGTTATTTAGGATTGGCCTATTGCGGCCCTCTCCTGATTTTTGGGTGGGATTGGCCTATTGCGGCCTTCTCCCGGTTTTTGGGTGGGATTGGCCTATCGCGGCCCTCTCCTGGTTTTTGGGTGGGATTGGCCTATTGTGGCCCTCTCCCAGTTTTTGGGTGGGATTGGCCTATCGCGGCCCTCTCCTGGTTTTTGGGTGGGATTGGCCTATCATGGCCCTCTCCCGGTTTTTGGGTGGGATTGGCCTATCATGGCCCTCTCTCGGTTTTCGCTAGGATCGACCCATCCTCGGTTTTCTCCCTAAGCTCTAAAGTAGGATTCGCCTGACTTCGGCCCCCTCCTAATTTTAGCTAGGATTGACCGGTCCTAGGTTTTCTCCTTAAGCATGGTTTTCCCTATCCTGGGCGCTTTTACTCACCCCTAACTCTGATCCTCGTCAGGACTGAGTGAGACAGTTATGGCGAAGCTTGGCTCGGCCAGAAAAAGGAGCCTTGGAGGCAATTTCAAAGTGGACTAAAAAAAAGGTTTCTTCACAAGGTTTCAAAAACGGGGGGGGGGAGGTTTTTCTATCGAGCGTTCTTTCAAGAAGGGGATATTATATTTGCCTATGTGTAGGTGCAAGATGTCTACGTGCAAATCCTACTCTGAAGTAAACCCACTCGAGATAGCCATTCAAGAGGGGAATCTCAAGTGAGATTTGGTTCCCAGGACTTCGCGAGCACGAGCCCTTGGCATTGACCAACAGGCAGGGTGTCTAACTCGTGCCGCTGAAGGAATGAAAGGGGGAAAAGCCAAACCCACAAGACAGCGCTCTCTAGAGCCAATCACTCAAGACACTCACACACTGTTGTTTTATGTGACAACTGACGTTTTGGTGACGTTTTTTGTCAAAATTCAAAAGGTTCACAGAAAACTTCCTCCTACGTCTGCACTCCAAATACACGCGTCGACTCACGTGCATTCAGACGTGCAGGGCTGCCTGCATTCTCCACCAGTAATTTGTTACCCGAAATGCTCTTTGAATGGGGAATTAGCTAAGCAGATCGGTAACTTTAATATTTATATAGCGAGATTTCAGCCAACTATACCATAGCCCATTAACTGTGACCTTAAGAATAAAGACAGACAAGGGATTCCAAATTAAGGGTGTTTATGTCGTTTCTTTCATTCAATGATGCAACACAAACATAAAGAAATACTAAGAAATAAAAGGTAGTAAAATAAGGACGGATGCCAACATGGCAGGAGATTGTTAATTGGGAAATACTGCACCTTTTCCAGATGAGGAGTTGTCCAGGTTCCCATAGACTAAGATAGCAGAAAATAAGAGCAAAGGCGGGGGCAAGGGGTTCCCATAGACTCGGCCAGCGAGGCGGGAGCGTGGTCAAGCTGTGCAAAACCAGACCAACAGAGTAATGGCAAGTATGCCAGGAAAGACCTAAGGTAACATTATGGGCAGTGGGCACCCCAGATATACTGTTTTTCTGGGGGCGGGGTAATGGGATTATCCCTCCTAGGTTCCCAGGTGACAAAAGGTGACAAAACGATTAATCTTCGGCTGCCGAGGTGGGGTAGTGAGAATTTAGAAATCTATTCTAAATAGATTTCCGGGAGGAACCGGGAGATCCTTGCTGAAGTGCTTAACGTTCTTGAACAATAGGCGCGATCTCTGCTAACGTCTGGGGATCGCTGCTGCATAGCTGGAGGAACGACTCATCGCTGATATCAGGATCGCTGCTGATTGCCCATTACGCTGCTGATGTTGCAATGGGGGGTATTGGCACGGACTACGTAACTGTCTGCTTTCCACGAAATGGCGGCGGCTGGAACAGGGACGAACAGGAACATGGAGTCTCTCAGGTTCACTGGAGGTTGCCCTTGCCTCTGCTTCCTAGCTGCCAGCTGCACGGGGTGCACAGGAGCAGCTGTGTCAGTTTCAACAGAGCGCTCTGCAGCTGTCCCAGTAGCGTTTGGGGCGGGCGCGCAGCTGGAACAGTAGTCGTGTGCCTGCCTATCTGGTTGCCATGTCCAGTCCGGGAGTTTAGGCGGCCCGTATGCTTACATAGGGTTGCCAGCTCCTGGTTGGGATTTACCTGGAGATTTTGGGGGTGGAGCCTGAGGAAGGTGGGGTTTGGGGAGGGGAGGAACCTCAATGGGGTGTAATGCCACAGAACCCCTTTTCAAAGTGGCCATTTTCTCCAGTTGAACCAATCTCTGTCACCTGGACATCAGTCATAATAGTGGGAGATCTCCAGCCACCACCTGAAGGTGGTAACCCTAGGTACACAACTTGGAGCCAGTGCAGCAGGCGGAGCACTGGTTGTATGTGAGCTCTCCATGGGGTCCCTGTGAGGACCCACACCTCCACATTCTGGACCAGTTGAAGTTTCCAGATCAGCCTCAAGGGAAGCCCTACATAGAGTTACAGTCGTCTAATCTTAGGGTTGCCAACTTCCAGGTGGTTAAAGGGAAAAACAGCACCAGCTCCAATTAACAATAATCAAACTGAATTTTATAATGATTACTCAAAAATAATTCAGTATTGGTGTACTATTCTGTACATTTGTCAGTGATATAATCAAAACAGTCACAACCAAGGTGTCACAGGTTACCCCACCAATGAAAAATAAAAGTATTATAAACATCAAAATGAAATAGAGTCCAAAATGTACAATTCGAGTTCAAATCAAAGTCCAATACTGAGTCCTCTTAAGAGAAAATGAACTGGTTCCGGGAAGATCCAGAAACCATCTGGTATGAAACTTGCAATAATAACAGTGTTCATCAAGGTCCAAAGTCCAACAAATCCAAGACAACACCTCCGGATTTGAGTGTGTTTTGCCTGGAAAGAGCTTCTTCAGTTGATTAATCAATTTTCATAAGGGTACAACGACCTCAACTTCTTCAGTTGATTAATCAATTTTCATAAGGGTACAACGACCTCTGTAATAAATAAATATATCCAACAGAACCATATTGTATCCAAATTCCAATTAAGAAAATTATTATTAATAAAGAACCACATATATATACATACCAATGACCAGCGGCCCCACGGGCTCTCCTAGCTTAATGCTGGTAGTGTTGGCTCAAAAGTAAACACTAATTATAGACAGAAACCAGCTGAAACTAATTGCAGAGGCAAGCGGAGAAGGAAAGAGCAGGAATGAGAACTAGTGAGTCTTAAAGAGATGCCTTATAGGAAACAACTTAGATCAAATTCATTGTTTAGACCTGCGGGAGAGAGAGTTTTGAATAAATATATAAACTGCATTTCACGTCTATGGAGAATCTTTGTTATGTCCTCTTGTTGAAACCTACGTGGTCTATATTGCCATAATGCAAAAAAACGCAGGTCTGTGTCGGAGTGGCCCTTCTCAAGGAAGAGGTCTGTGAGCGGTGCCTCCAGGGTCTTAGAGCGTATCCTTGCTTTATGCTCCCCAATACGCAATTTTAATTGGCGGCTTGTTGACCCTATGTAAATTAAAAAACAGGGGCAAGTGACCGCATAGATAACATTGTTAGACAGGCAATTAGTAAATTGTCGCAAGGTGTATTTAAAATTGGTGCCTGTTGCACTGACTTCCTTAATGGGAAGGCTCTGGGGACAGAATACACATGTTCCGCATTTGTAATGTCCCGGGGCTTTAACTCCTTCTTGCCTAGGCAATCTATCAGACCTCACAAGAACATTGCGTAGGGATTGTGTTTTTCTCAAACCAAAAATTGGAAAATCAGAGCAACCTGGTATATTATACAAAATATGCCAATGACGGCGAATAATTTTTTGAATTTCATGAGTAAGATGATTATACTCAAGAGAAGAGTAAACCCGAGAGGGTTTCTGTGTCACATTAGGCTTTGGGTGGAGTAAGTTTCCTCTTTCTTGAAGTGCCACTTTGGACATGGCATGAGAGATAATTGAAGGCTCATATCCTCTTCTAAGTAAATTGGTATTAAAATTCAAAGCTGCGTCAGTGAAGTCACATTCAAAAGTAGAATTTCGTTTAAATCTAAGAAGCTGACTGTAAGGTAAGTTCCGTTTTAAATGAAGTGGATGATTGGACAGAAAATGTAATCCTGCTCCCACATCTGTGGGCTTTTTGTAAGGTCTTACGGCTATCCGTTGCTCCGGGGTCCTAAAGACCTCCACATCCAGAAAAGAAATGGACTGGCTATTCATGTTGCCTGTGAACTGTAAATTAGGATTTAAGGAATTAATCCAAATCAAGAAGTCATCATAAATAGAAGAATTATCTAGAATACAGAACAAATCATCAATATATCTGAAATAAAGAGCTACATGCTCTTGAAAAATATGATGGGGAAAAAGAAAATCAGTTTCAAATGAATTCATATAAATGTTGGCCACTGAAGGGGCACAGGTGGAACCCATCGCTACCCCCTTTGTCTGAAGAAAAAAAGATTCTAAATACCTAAAAAAATTATTTTCAAAGACAATGTCGATCAGAGACATTAAGAAATGAGTGGGAGGAGTAATCTCCTGTCTGGTGTCTAACAGCTTCTCAATAATAAATCTGACATCATCTAATGGAATATTAGTGTATAACGATGCCACGTCTAAGGTGACAAAAACTGCTTGAGAGTGTATGGGTGAGTTCTCAATCTTCCCAATAAAATCTCTTGTATCCTTGATATATGATCTGGTGCTTTTAGCAAAAGGTTGCAAGAAGGCATCAATGAAACGGGAGATAGGTTCAAGCACACTGCCCACAGCCGAGATAATCGGGCGGCCAGGAGGATTCACAAGTGTCTTATGTATTTTAGGTAGGGAGTAGAAGATGGGAACTCTGGGAAATTTGGCCATCAAAAAATCAGAAGTATTTTTATCAATATAATTTAAAGTTAGTCCTTCAAAGACCACAGTTCTGATAGTATTCATGACTCTAGAAGTAGGATCACTCATCAAAGGTTTATAAAAATTCCGGTCATGCAATTGTCTTTTATTTTCAACGTCATAAGCGTGAGCATCAAGGAAAACTATAGCCCCACCTTTATCAGCAGGTAAACATACAATGGATGTATCATCTGCAATATTCTTAATTAAATTCAATGTGGAAACAGAAATGTTAGAATCCGTAGGTTGCCATCTTCTCCTCTTTTCTAACTTATCTATATACCTCAAAACTAAGGTTTGAAATGTGTTAATTTGGAATCCTGGATTTTTAGGTAAGAAGGTAGATTTCAAACGAAATTGACTAAACGAAGTCATGGGTCTTTGCTGTCCTTTAAAAAATTATTTTAACTTAATACTCCGGAAAAGTTTAAATAAATCAACTCGGGTTTGAAAACCCGAGTACTTCGGAGTAGGGACAAAACCTAGACCCAATTCCAGGTGGTGGCTGGAGATCTCCTGCTATTACGGAAATCCTTTTACGAATATATTAAAACCAAAAAATGACAACAAAACCTTATAAGACACAGCAGATTCATAATCGAAATTGAACATAACCTATTAATAAGTTAACGTATTATGACAACATAGAAGGGGGCGGTATTAGATATACTAACGTTGTATAATACTAATACATGTATTCATCTTTATATATATATTCCCTTTTTTTAATTTCCCCTTGCCCCTCTTTCCTTCTGTATCCCATTTGCTATTAAAAACCAATAAAAATATTCATTAAAAAAAAAGAGATCTCCTGCTATTACAACTGATCTCCAGGTGAAATGAGATCAGTTCTCCTGGAGAAAATGGCTGCTTTGGCCATTGGACCATATGGCATTGAAGTCCCTCCCTTCTCTAAACCCCACCCTCCTCAGGCTCAACCCCCAAAACCTGCAGTTAATTCCCAACCCAGAGCTGGCAACCCTATTTAACCTGAAAGTGACGGTTGCATGGATCACTGTGGTTAGGTTGGGGTGAGATAGAAAAGGCATCAGTTGCCTAATCTGGTGAAGATGGAAAAATGCCGCCCTGGCTACATTTGTGACCTGGGCCTCCATTGAAAGGGAGGCATCCAGAGTCACACCCAAACTCTCATCAGATATGGGAGCAGCAGTGATGTGTCCCACAACCTAAGAGGTATGTGATAATTCCCCCCCCCACACACACACACACACATACATCAGTTCACCACAGTGGCTTATTTATTTCACTTGGGTAATGCCAATCTCAAGGGTTTTTTTAATCCTTTCAGAACAGTTACAGTATTGAGGCTAACACAAATTGCTAACCAGTGTAATTAAAATGCTTCTATGCCACCAGCTCAATTCAGCCAAATGTTCCCAGTTTTCCTGAAACAATCAATTATGATTCCTAATAAAATATTAGTTGTTTATTTGTGCTTTTACTGTGTTGGATTTCTATTTGTTGTCTCTTTAAAAGTACACTGATTCACAAATGTTCCATGTAATTGCTGTTTGACCTTGTCGGTGTGAGAAGATGAAGGCAGCGATCATGGGGCCTTGATTGTTCTGGTATAAAACTAAATTTCAAAGAGCAGTAATTTAACTAGTGGCATAAAATATAGAGTCTGTTTCCTGTAAACTGAGACTGAACTCGCATTTAAGTCATTGTGCGTGCATTTATGTCCAAAAGACTGATATGAAAACAACCCATTGTAATGTTAGCATATATTGTCTTTCATAAATATTAATTTCTTTTGGTGTGCAAAATGTGTAGTCCACTGTGCAGAATTTACATCCTGGTTTTTAAAAGTCTAGAAAAACAGTTTATGTGGAAACAATTGGGCATTATTATATGAAGCTGAACAATTCAGCAGACTCTTCTGCTGTCACTGCACATTCCATTCAGGTGCAGAACTGAAATGGATCCAATTACAGTCATAGAAAGAACATTTTAATGAACTGCAGAATCCTGCAGATTTTTTAAAGCTTGCATAAAGCACATGACCTGCACTTCCCCCACTCCCCTTCTGAGTCTTCTCCTGCTTGAGGAGGAAGAGTTGTGGTGCAGTAAACAAACGTATATCACAACTGCAGACCTATAAATAATTTAGAATCCTAAACAGGATTAATTAAAATGTAGTCATTGTGTACCATAAATCAATGAAAGTAGGAGATAAAGAGGAAGGGGAAAGAGGTTGCAGTAAAAATATTTTAAAATGTATATATGATCTCAGGAATTAGGTCCAGCATGAATAAGAACTTTCATTATGAGTTAACAATGTTTTAAAATAAGAGCAACAGCCGGGTAAAGAAGAATTGCAAATTTGTATCCACTTAAATCAGTAGACATTTCCCTCCCATTGCTTACATTGCCATTGGGAGAGTATCTGCTGTTACTTGATACTGCTGAGTAAGTAGGCACATAACAGAAGTTGGTATTTATTTATTTACTTCATTTGTGCCCTGCCTTTCTCCCTCATTGGGATCCCAAATGGCTTACATCATGCTCCTGCCCTCCATTTTATCCTCACAACTACCCTGTGAGGTAGGTTAGGTTGAGATTATGTGACTGGCCCAAGCTCACCCAACAGGTTTCCATGGCAGAGAAGGGACTCAAACCTAAGTTCCCAGATCCCAACAAACTAACCACTACACAACACTAATGCTCATGGAGCGGAAAAAAAACTCTGGAAAAACTGCAGCTTATTGCATCCTAGGACATTGGTTTAATAGTAAAAAAGAAAAAAGAAAAAAAAAGTACCTGTTCTCAAAACAACCTCTTAATTCGTTCTCCCTTTCCCCCCTTAAAAGCTATAGGCTGGATCAAGACTGAATTGGAAATATCCATGGACTCCCTCTCTGCTGCAAACCCCCTTTGTATTGTGTCTCTTGGTCCCCTGTTCCCCAGGAGCAGGATTTTGTGGAAGTCAGAAAGGAGAGGCAGGAAATTACATTCTCTGTGGAAAATTAAGTTTGGATCTGGCCCAGGGGCAAGCTGAAAATAAACCCCAATTCAGTCTCATGTGGGGGCTCTTGGCTCAGGCTTGTTAATCAACAGCACAGGCATCATCTCAGGGAAAAATTACATGTGATTAAAAGTTCTATGATTATTTTTCCTGACAATTTTTTAAAAATGCAGCTTTGGAGTGTGCTGTAATTTAAAAGGGACACACCTATATTTTTCTAGTGGAAGTAAATCAGGTTGGTGAGAGTTATTTTCAGCAGGAAATCAGCATTATGGTGGAAAGGAATCCAATGTCCCTTTTTTACCTGTACTCATCTTCCTCTTTAAGTCACACACACTAAGTTGCATTCTATTTTTTTAAAGCACTGGGGAAATGATGATACAGTAATCAGATGATGCAGCAATGTGTGGATTCCAGCAAACATCAGCTGGTGGCATTGGTGTACTGAGTGAATGGGGAGGTAAATAGCTTCCCCTCTCCCACCCTACTCGCCATGTACAGAGCAGCAATATTATCCAGGTCTGCCCAAAATTGGATAAACCAGACATTTGCAGCTAGAAAGGGACAAAATATTCTTTTCCTCTGTACTTCCCAATTTTTATTCTTTGCCTTCCCCCCCCCCAAATTTCTAAGAATCTCTGAAATGAAGGTGCTGTTCTTATCTGCTGTTTCAATTTACAGTTTATATTTTCTCAAAATAAAAGAATATTCTTATTCCATTACAGGACTTTCCCTCACTATTCAGGTGTGTGTGATTTACTTTTGCAGCCAAGCTCACATTGCTTTCTTCTGACTACTAACAGGAATGGTCTACGTCATCCACATCAGCGGAGTTCAGAAGGCCTTCAAGCTTGTTTCCTTATCCCATCCAATTAATCAGCTGAATAACAGTTTTCCACCTGGATGGTACCTTTCCTCTGTAGTCCTTTTGCTTTGATTTCTGAAGAATAGCAGGAAAAGACCCACAGACCTTACTGATGATAGTTGGAGAGAAAATGCCTTAGAAAATGGCTATCACACAACCTTTTTGTTATCTCTATACTTCTTCCTTTAAAAAAAACCTAATGCATTTTCTCTGCATGTTCTGAGTAGCAGCTGGTTTGAATATATACTACCCTTTTCTCACAAACATAGGCTTAAGATAATTTACAATATTCATAAAAAGATAGAAAATAATGAAGTGTCATAGCTAAATTGGTTTTAAAGGCTAGAATATGCTATTTATGCGTCAATTTAGCCAATTTGCAGTGACCAGACTTGGACTAAAGTAACACATGGAAATAAAAAACTAACAAAAACAGCCACGGGGGTCACTTTCAGCACTTGTAAAGACAAAGGGAGGGACAAGATCATCTGCCCCCAGTGGAATTTTTCAAACGGTCAAGTTCTTCTATAAAATGGCATTGGAGGCCATGGGTTGAATCTGTGGCTGCTATAACACGTAGTTTGGCCCTGAGTGTTGGAAGCAGAAATTGAGTTTTGCTTCAGCTGCTGCTTGCCTAGTTCTAAGGAATCTGGCCATTTATGCATGGGAGATTTTGCCTTGGATTTGCTGCTCTCTAGATGCACATTTTCCCCATCCAAATTCTCAAAACTCAAAAATGTCTAGTTCCTGAGGTACTGAACTTCCATTTGGGGACACTAGGCCACAGTGTATCAGATGCTAACCCTGTAAAATAAGAGACTACAGAGAGATTGCACTGTCAGAGGACACTATAAATATTGCTTCTTAGAATGCATGTTTTCTTGCCTCAGTGCCTGCCAAAAAGCCTGACCAAAATGTCAACTAACTCAGAGGTGCCAAATTAAAATGCATTTAAATGGTCAGTTTGACTAGTGACTTCCCTTTGTTAAGGAAAAACCTTCTCTGTGACAACACTGTCACACTGATGCTGTGTGTTGCTTTTGCTTGACAAAATACTCTGACACAATCACTGCATGAATGAGTCAAAGGAAAAAGCATTCTCCTGCCTCTGTTCTTTCTATCTCTGTGCATCCTAACTGGTCATTCTGGATATGAAACTTCTGGTGGGCGAGCTTTGTTGATCAATAAGGTTGATTCACAAAACTGCATAAAGGGCAATTGTTGGCATCTACTGAAGAAAATGGGATTACCCCATCCCACAGTGGCACTGGCTCATGGTCAATTTAGAACAGATTTTTGGTACCTGGACTTTATTAAATCATTAACTTTTATGCTTAATCCAATGTCTGAAAATTAAAGGGGCACTTCCTGCTGAGTTTCATCATTCACTACCTCCTGTAGTTATGATGCCGAGTTGTTTTCTGTTGCCCAAGAAGGTTGGACCAGAACCAGTGAGTTGAAATTAAATCAAAAGAGTTTCCGTCTAGATATTAGGAAGAATTTTCTAACAATTAGAGCGGTTCCTCAGTGGAACAGGCTTCCTCATGAGGTGGTAAACTCTCCTTCCCTGGAGGTTTTTAAGAAGAGGTTAGATGGTAATCTTTCAGCAATGCTGATTCTGTGACCTTAGGCAGATGATGAGAGGGAGGGCATCTTGGCCATCTTCTGGTCATTATGGGTGTGCGGGGAGAGGTAGTTGTGAATTTCCTGCATTGTGCAGGGGGTTGGACTTGATGACCCTGGTGGTCCCTTCCAACTCTATGATTCTATTATTCTATTCTATACTTTCCATAACATATAGAGGCGGAATCTTAGAAGCTCCAGGAAGCTCCTGGCCATTCTGTTGCCAGTCAGAGGAGTGTTTATCACCAGGCCTTAGTTTCAGATAGAGTTAAAAGACATCCTAATCAAGACACCAATTATACTATTTGTATAGTTAATCAGCAGCAAAAGAGCTGCAAATTACACTGGAAAGATCAGTTCTGGAGCTTGTGACTTTCCCTAATTCAGCATAATACTTATGAATAAATGAATAAAGCACTAAGCCACTGAATAAGTATTACTGGAACGAAGAATCTACAGCATCTAAAACAAAGATGGCATCACAGAGGCAAGCTATTTGGAAGCAGAGCTCATACACGTAAAATATAACTATCAACTAAGCATAGGAGCACTATTTATGTGCCTCTGATTTTGGCATAACATTATTATATTGTTCAATATACATTTAGGTACATGTATTTATTTAGGGATACATCAAAATTCTGCCCAGAAAGTGCCTCAGTAAGCAGGCATTCAGAGGTAACCAAGTTTTCACAGCATCCAAAAGCAGAATGTTGAATTGTGAAATTGATGAAGGGTTGTGTGTACCGTTGAACCAAAAGAACAGAACAATTGCCTTGCTGGGCCAAATCAAGGACCATGTAATCCAGTATTGTTTGTCCAGCAGCAGCCAGCCAGGTGCAGGGTGTGGCAAGCCCTTTCTATCAAGTGAGGGGACCCACACAGCCTCTTATGATTATATGGAACCAGATTTATTTAGAACTGTAAACTTTCCCCTCAGTTACAGAATGCTATAAGGATAACAAGTGTAAAGGTTTTGGATAAACTGCTGCGAGGTAAGTGTTGTGGTGAGCAAGAAGAACCCAAAGAACATTGAAGCAAGAGTTGTACATAAATAACAAAAAAGATTTATTTACATGTTCATTTTAAAGAACAGATCAGCAGCACAGGTCTCAAGACAGTCAAAGCAGAAGCCTGACTGAGGCACATAAATTTAAGCTAGTTATGGCTTGGAAGTGTAGTTTGAATTCTCTTGAATACTTTCAGTTACAAACAGGCTTTCACTGACCAGCTACTAGGTTTGATCCTTTAACCCACACAGGATTCTACCCACACCAGTCTACCCTTCCCCAAGAGACAGACTAAATGGTACAAAGTGGCCGCTCTGAGCCCGACCTTCGGGTTGGGGAGAGTGGGGTAGAAATGTAATAAATAAATAAATATAAATAGATAAAGTCTGCTCATTAGCAGAGACATGCCTCACAACTGGGTACTCTCTGGCTTCTCCCAGAGGTAGAGTTACACCATCTTGCCATTCTATCAGGCAGAGCTACCCTTCGAACTCTCTGCTCTTTTTCTGCAGCAGACCCAAAACTATCACTGCACTCCCTAAGAGGCGGATCTGAACTCCTCCTCTGCTTCTCTCCAAAATTCCCTCCCCCCTCTGAAAGATGACTGGATGCTGGCACATCACTCTCCTAGGCTCAGGGATGAAACAACTGAGTGGCTGTTTTTCCTTTCAGGGGCCTCCTGTCCATTATACAGGGTGTGAAGACATACACAATATTTGGCATTCAACATATACAGGAGCTATGCATGGAGATTAGTTTTAGTTAAAACTGCTAATAAATATAAGCCATGTTGAGCAGGTTTCTAGAGAGAAGGGGAAGGAACAGGCTCACTGTGACTCCTAGCCCCTCAATATGGGTGGAGGACCAGACTTGCTGTGGCTCCAGTCCCGATTGAGGGAAGGAACAGGTTCACTGTGGCTCCTGCCCTGCTCACACCCATGCACCTTGTGCAGGGTTGGGACTGTTGGAGTAATGCCACTCAGCATGCCTGGACACTGGTGAAAGGGGGCTAAACTGCTCTAGATGTTATATGTATTATCTCCTTAATGCAATGTCGCTCTTTGTTCTTAACCTGGGAGCTTTTCGCTGACCTTTCCTCTCTCTTCATGCCCTTTGTTCTATACCATGCTCCTCATGTCTCTTCGTGGAATCAGATGCATCTACAGGTCTCTCCTGTAGACAGAGTGTCCTCTTACTTGCACATATGTGCCGCCAGATCAGCTGGCCATTTGTGAAAGGGAATAGTATTTTTTCGATTAGGTTTCTTTCTCTCCTTTTGACTGTAGCCTGAATATGAACTGAGTCTACATGATAAATGCAAGTTTTGCTTTTTTATTTCTTGAGAGTTTATTCACTGCATACAATATCATGTGCCTATGACTGGGCAAACTCTGCTATATTAACTAATACATATTCCCAATGGGGACCACTGGCTCCTATGATGTGGATTGCAGCAGATTGAAATCAGAAGGGCCATTAAACCAAACAAAAATCAGAAAACTCAGGAAAAACAGTCTCCCATAGGAAAGGTATTCCTGCCATTTATTAAAGGAGTCACTGATAGGATGGAGAAACTTTTGAAAAAACATAACCTACAAACAGTTTTTAAACCCATCAAGAAAATACAACAAATGCTACGATCAGCAAAAGACAAAAGAGACCCCCTCACCTCTGCAGGAGTATATCATATACCTTGCAGCTGTGGAGAAGTTTACATCGGGACCACAAAACGCAGCATACAAACAAGGATAAAAGAACATGAAAGATACTGCAGACTTGGCCAACCTGAGAAATCAGCAGTGGCTGAACATGGACTGACACAAACAGGACACAGGATCTTATTCCAAGACACTGAAAGACTGGACAATTCTACCAACTATTTTGTCAGATTGCACAGAGAAGCCATTGAAATTCATAAACATCAGCACAACTTTAACAGAAAAGAGGAGAGTTTATGAATAAGGCTTGGCTTCCTGTTCTGAAAACCTCCAGACTAACAAAGGCAACAGTCAACAATAGCCATGCAGATTAGCCTTGGATTACACTCATTAACAGATCACTTCAGGATACAATGGTTCCATATTAACATACCATACCCTCATTAGCACATTATCTGGATACTTACAGGACAATGATTAGCACATTACTTTAGCAGGACAGTACTCAGCTCAAACCCAACCCCTTTCTGACTATATATTACTCTTCCTACACACTTGACACTGAGAGACACTGTCCTTCAGTGTTAATCCTCTGAAGATGCCTGCCACAGTTGCTGGCGAAACGTCAGGAAAGAAAATTCCAAGACCACGGTTACACAGCCCGGATAACCTACAAGAACCAATGAACTCTGACCGTGAAAGCCTTCGACAATATTTTGAAATTACATTATTTTAAAAACAATTGAAACTTGTCTCTACTTTTAAGTCAACTACATTAACACTTCCTTAGTTTAACCAAACAAATACAGGCATAATACCCAGCTTAAAAAGTTTCATGAATACTTTTTCTTTCTTAACAAAGAACTGAGGGCCAGTTATTTCCAATGCAGCAGCTACTGTTACTCATGTTGGCTTCTTTGTATGGAGGTCAACGGTAGGCACAGAGCTCTGAATGAATTGATTTGATTGCATTTTGTTGCAAATACATGCACACTTTCAATTTAGTTTTCAGATATGGGATTAGGCACAAGTTGTCAACCTTATGGAAAATCCATCTACAGCCAGTTCACATGATCACTCGTGGCATGCAGGCCATTCCAGGGGGGCAACAATGTGCAGGCACAGAATTCAGTGTGCTCTGACTTTTTCCACACTACCTCCAAGCAGGTGTTTTTGAATCTCACAACAGTACCAAAATGTCAGTGCAAGCAGAGTTCCGTGACTACCATGGGTATGCACATGCCTCCACACACAAAAAAGATAGAAATTAGCTTTACCTTTAGAAGTAATCAGATACTTTACCACCAGTTTTTATTTAAAAAAGAAAAGGCACAAAGGATACCAGAGAACCAATTAATAAAAATCACTACATCAGCAGTTTCCTGGGATCCAGCACTGGCTAAATAATATTTTCTTTCCTTCCAGCAGTAATACAATGCTTCCGGCACAACACTTCTATAAATGGAACAGGCTTGCATTACCACAAAACCATATTATGGACAGAACTCCTCCAATTGCCAGTGTGATCACCAGATTGTAGCAGGAAAATACTGTGCATCCCTTTTCTCTTAAACTGTAACACATAAGGACACCAAAAGTCATTTTAGAATACCCTATGCAGACCAATAAACTCCTTGGACAGATAAGTATCTTGTAATGGGAAATCAGTTTTAACATTGTAAGCACAGTAGCTAAAGCTCTGTTTCAGGCTGTGTGTAATAACACAGCTATCCTGAAGATATGCTTAGAAATATGGCAAATGCACAGTTTCTTACAAGTGGGAGGGGGGAAGAAGTGGCATGATGATAAAACACCAATGCAAGTGGCAAAGAGGAAATATTCATAGTATTACAGGTAGCACTACAGCAATGACCCATTATAGCCCCATCACGTTGGTAAGTAGCAGGAGCAGTTTCCCCTAATAGCATACATTTTATAGCTCAACAGGAAATGTTTTTAAAAAAAGAAATATCTATTGTATGGAAAGAAAGTAAGGCAGACTCAAGTTATTGCTGAAATTGTTGTCTTGGCTTCTAAAGGCTGTGGTTCTTAATGAACTGAGGCACTTGAAAGGGTAAAACCCCATTTCATTAGAATAAGCATAAGGCATGGAACTGGAAAAGGTGTCAAAAGAGAATCATCTGAGAGTTAAAAGAAGACTGAACTCAAGCTTTTCTCTTGTTTTCAGATGTAGTGTTGCTCCCTTTAACAGAGGTAGACTGGATGTGCATCTACCTTACACATCATAGCTCCCAGAGTTACTTTAAGCAATAGTTTATACTTAAAATAAGGGGAATGATCCCTCACTAGTCATGATTGAAGACTGTGATTACAAGAGATATTGGCAAGAAATAAGATCTATCCTATTGCAAAGCCAGAATAATGCAAAATGTTATACATTGGGCTGTCCTGGAAGACAATTTGAAAACTACAGCTGGTTCAGAATGCGGCTGCCTGACTACTGTTATTGTAAAATACTCTAGTAGTTCATCACTATATTGTGATGATCTAATTCAGATCATTAGGGCCATGGCCGGCTAAAGGTATTTCATCACCCTGTGTGGTAATGGCAGGTCTGAAGACCTGCTCTTGCTCTTTTGTACTGCTAGTGACAGACTAACACAGCTACCCATCGTGATAATACAAAAATGTATATTTTTTTCATAATTTCATTTTATATGATACCAGATAGAAGCATGGCAGAAGAGGCAATTGCCATTGCCCATGCTGGTGGTGGGAAAGAAAGCAACTGTGCTAAACTTCCAGCCTATTTTTAATGGCCTATCAAACATACAATAGTCTAACAGAAAAATTCTGAGGCTTACTTTTAGCATTTCACTCTTACCCACACACAATGGTACCTATAGCAGACTCACTTTGACCATGGATTTCCTCCTTTATCTTGTGTGTGTATGTTGGGTGGGGTGCGGGCAAAAATCTGAGACCACTCTCTCTTACCCAGGTATCCCTACCTACATTTGTTGGCCTTGTTTGTCTGAGATGTATGATCTATAACAGCCCATTCCTGAGGAGGGGTATTTACCTTCAACTGCTGAGCAGGTAAAAAAGGTATTTTTTTTAAAAAAGGAAAAGATGCACCATTAAAACAGCAAAGCTACACCACCAAAAAAGGTGCCATAGCAACGCAGCTGTGTGAGGGTGCGTTCCCGGAGCAATGGGGGTTAGGAGGTGTGGGCATTCTTTTATGAGATTTAGTTCTCAGAGTGGCTGCACTGGTGGCAGGGGCCGGCGGAGTTCTGTGGTTCCCAGTTGCCCCCGTGCTGATATAAATGCCACTTTATTCTGTGATAAAGTAGCACCTACACTGGCGCAGGGTCACGCTGGCTCCTAAACAGCTCTGCCCCCTTTCAGGAATGGGCTCTAAGCCCATGCCTACATCAAAGAGTTGTTGTGGTGATAAAATGGGAGAGGAAGAGAAAGAGCAATGTACAGAAAGACAAATGTAATAAATAAATAAATTGATATAAATTAATTATAATGAGTTCAGAGCAACACTGGGATTGAGAGTCAAGGATAGTAAGTCAGGAATAAAAGAAAATCGTGGGTTGTTCCCTTCCCCATAATGATGGGAGGGAACAAAAGAATGTATCTCCCAAAGCCTTCCATTCATTATCCTCATTTTGCTGCTCAAAGGAAAAACACCTTTTTCTGCTTTCTTAAATTCGGATTGATCAGCTTCATAAGATCTGACATTGAAATCTCTGTCCCATGGAAGCAAATGCAAAGTTGGGACAACTCCCCCTCCCCACACTCACACATTATGCACATACTGACTGGACCAGAATCAGCTGTGGCTATCTAGGAAACAAGTTTTGGAGTGATTGCAACAACTCCTTGACTCCTCAACTGGTTATGCAGCAACATTGAAAAGAAGGCAAATTCAGTATTAAGAACTATTAAGAACTATCCCCTGTGCAAGCACCAGGTCATTCCTGACCCATGGGGTGATGTCACATTACTAGGAAAGAGTTTTTTTAAAAAGCGAGTATCAAAAAACAATGTGATTAATACAAATATATTGTGCAGCCATCTTTGGCTTGATATGCAAAGCTCTGCTGCCTATAGCTCACAAAGGATGCAAAAATAACTAGAAAATGACAAGTAAAGAAATGAAAGGAGTGTGGCACCTTTCCTACAAGGGAAAGCTAAAGCTTTTAAAAAAATTTAAAGGGAGACAACAAAAGCTGTAATTCCAAGCATATTTACTAAGAACTGAGTCCCGTTGAATTTAAATGGATTTACGGTTGAGTAATTATGCCACATGCTGGAGACATGGGAAAAATTTATAAAATTATGAATGACACAGATAATGTGGGTAGATAAACTCCCTCAAACACATGGACTTGTAATAAACTGGCTCACTCAAGTGTAGCTGATTGGCAGTAGGTTTAGAATATACTAAGGACTAGAGTTCCAATACTTGAATTCCTTCCCAATCTGGGTATAAAAAGAAGCTCCAGGGGGCTTTGAAGTGGTGCTGGGGCTATGCTGTGCTATTTCCTATTTTTAGTATGTCTTCTCCCCCACCCCAAAACTAGCAACCTAACCCTTACCCAATAGAACACTGCCAATCCACATTGACTGTCAAACACTACAACAGGAGTTCCAGTCACAGAATGCCTAGTTTCATATGTAGTTTTGTCCTAAAGGATGCTTTGTATATTCCAAGTTATGTAGCGATGGCCACTAGATTAGAATCATAGAGTTGGAAGGGACCACCAGGGTCATCTAGTCCAACCCTCTGCACAATGCAGGAAACTCACAACTACCTCCCCCACACAACCCCAGCGACCCCCACTCAATGCCCAGAAGATGGCCAAGATGCCCTCCTTCCCATGAACCGCCCAAGGTCATTAGAATCAGCACTACTGACAGATGGCCATCTAGCCTCTGCTTAAAAACCTTCAGGGAAGGAGCACTTACCACCTCTCGAGGAAGTCTGTTCCACTGAGGATCCACTCTGTTAGAAAATTCTTCCTAAATTCTTCCTAATGTCAAGACGGAAACTCTTAGATTAGGTGGCTGTACATATTCATGAAGTCAGATCATCCGCAAATTCATCCGTATATGGAAGCAGTATACATTTGGATAGTACTTGCTGAGTCAGAACAAACAGGGAACTGCCATCAGAGAATGCCTCCCAGTACTCCCAGCTGAAATAATGATGAAAACAGAATGCTGCAGTAGACTAACAGTCTGAACCAGCTCGGCTACTTTGTTCTCAAAGCATGTAGTGTGCCTTCCTAAGGAGAAGCAGACAGTCATTAGGAACAAATCCTTCCTTTCTTCCAGTAAATGCAATTCCTTGTATATTGCCAGGCTGAACTATCAATAGGAGAAAGGTATCCATTTGTCATAAACTTTGAATAAGAGTACTTATGAGTAAATTTAACATTTTGTACTAAAAGACCTACTGAAAAGAGATGTACTTTGACCTAAAGCACCCAAATTTCCCTTAATAGTTTAATGAAAAAATTAAACTGTCCCTGCTAATTTTAAGGAAATTAACATGGTTATAATGCTTATATTTCACTCCTTGCAAATAAACAAATACAACGTTTTTCTCATTTAAGCAAGCTTGGCTTGAAATTTCCTGTTTTTCTAAGTTGGCAGTCAATACCCTGCATCTCCATTCACAGGCAGTCGGCAACTAGCTTTTCTGCATACGAACTTGAATGTGATACTGATGCTATAAATACGTGGATTTGTTCCTCTCCTTCTAGTTGGCAAGCTTTCTTAATTCATCCGGTGCAATGAAGTGCATACACTGTTTAAAGCTTGTGGTAAGAGCTGTGATTTCTCTCTCTAAACACTGCCAGCAGGATCCCAGCAGCATCTAGCAAACTAGTGGCTAGTCTTAAAAAACCTTTAAGCCAGGTTATGCAATACTTTATTTTTGCACTTGTGTGTTTGTCTAAAAGCAAGATTCCTGTAAAGTGAGTTTTGAGGCAATTCTGTCCAGCCAAGAGAAAGTGGCTCTCTTCTGACTGACAAGTGAACCTAATTAACCTGTTAATGAACTCAACAGTGTAGATACTGCTGATATCCTCAGGGAGGAGAAAGGGTAAAAGGCTGTAGGAGAAAGCTCTTAATGGACAGAGGGACTATTTCTGAGAGATTATATGACCTTTGTTGGATTTTTGGTAAAGTTCACAACTGATATGGCTTTGTAAAAGTGGGGAAACATTCGTTTAATATGCAAATTAATATACAAACCACAGGAAGGGGGTAAATAAGGTATCCCTTCCCAAGCAAGTCAAAACGGTATTGTTACCTTTTTTCCTTGCAGAAGCTTCTGTTTTTAACTAGAGCACAAAAAGCAGATGTTTTACCCTTACAGCCTTTCACATCACCATATCTGCATGATGGAACAGCTGTGCCTATTGGACTCTGCCTGTCACGCAACTCTTAAAGGCCTTGCCCCCCACCAATGTAAAAACTCTACAATAAGGTCTCTCAACAATTATTATTTGCAACCTTTGCTTCCCTATCTTCAGAAAGCCAAGAGTTGCTTATATAACATGGCTATCATTATCTTTAATATTGCACCATCAATCAGTATGACAATTTACAAAATAAACAAAACACCAAAAATGGTAAGGAATATTTGGTTACATAAACAACAACACATTTACAAAACAGAATTAAGCAATTTCTAAATAAAGCAAACACCATAAAATATACCAAAAAATCTGATAGTATTTTGATCAAGCAAAAAGCTGTCTCTTAATAGGAGACAGTATGAAACTCTACTAAATTAGAAAGGCCTTAATCTTCTCCTGGTAATTTCTCAGCCTGGCAGCCTTACCCTATGCATATTAACTCAGAAGTAAGCTGTACAAATTTATCCTACACTAAACAGTAGATGGTGGTTCTCCGGTACACTTCTGCAGCATTTAGGTGAAACCTGGTATCACTCTGGGAAGTGATGAAGTTTTCATCCACAGGAAACATTACTGTTTAAAGGAAACCTCTCTCTTTTTTTTAAAGAAAGGTAAGTGAAAGCCACTTGCATAAACCCCAAAAGGCTATTTTCAGAAGATTCAGGGTCAAGAAGATGAAAATTTCTCCTTCCACTGCTTTAATATACCTTGATGAAGAGCATCTGAGAATGAAACATTCTATTACAGAAACTTGATGACAAACACTGGATCTGTGTTGGCATATATGAAAATACTCCTCCTGGCTCATGCTGTTAAGTGGTATCTCCGTGGATTAGTAATAGTTTCAGGTATCATGGGAGCATCTTGACTTTTTACAGAATGCCATGGTTCAGAAGCCTGTGTTTATGGCGTGCTGACAGCCCAAATGGCTTCAGTATAGCTACAGCAGAAGTTGATTCCCCCCTCCTCCCAGTAATTCCCCCCTTCTGCAGTCTTTTGCAATAGCGACGGGGGATTTGAAACACTATCAAAAAGTGCTCCTAGTTATTATAGTTTGGAAGTAAATAACACTGAAGACAGCTATTTAGCATTCCCTGTGCTGCAGAGCAACCCTGGTTATACCAATGGAATGAGTGCACTGGAGGGGGGGGGGGTTTCCGAAACCGAGAGCTCTGCTGCCAGCAGCCCTGGGGTCACCTCTTCTGCTGAATCACCCTCTTCACACAAACTGCCTATTCTGTCAAGTATTAGCAAGATTTGCAGCCGAAATTCCAGAAGCGCTGACTTTGCGGAAGGAGGGGCCAGTGAAATCAGCAGCAAGGCAGCAAACCTGCTGCGGACGGTATCTGAGTATCAATGAAAGTTTGGGGAAGGCAGAGGGGAGGAGGATTAGGAAGAGGGAGATGAAAGGCGGCAAAGCAGCCCCCCCTCACCAGTTACTCTCTTCAGCCAGCTCGTCTTCCAGACCAGATCCTCTTCGGACGGGCCTCTGGATCGCGGCCAACAGATCCACGCCAGTCGGTCCCCCTCCAGTGGGATGCCGCCTTGCCGCCAGCGGGACTGGCGTATCAACAAGGCCGAGGAGCGGGCGCTTGCCGCTCCGCCAGCCAGCAGTTACCAGCCAGAGGAAGCGTGACTTTGGGCATACGGCTGGGGAGGCGCCGCCTGGAGCGCACGGCCGGCGATGTTTTCAAACAGCTTCGGCTCCCGGCGGCAGCAGCCTTCTGTCAGCCTGCCGCTCGCCATAATATCCTGGTTTCCCCGGGGGGGGGGGGCGGCGGCGGGTGGGGGAGGAAGGCAAGGCAAGCGAGCGCTCAGGCACCAGCAGCCGGTCCTCCGCCTCGCGCAATCGTCGCCCCCCTCCCCAGCACGCGCGCGCTCCCCCCCCCCGCTTCCCTCCGACATGCAGCGTTCCGCGCCTGCAAGGCAAGCGAGGCGGTGGGTGGAAGTTCCGCGGGGCTCGAAAGCTCCGGAGCAGAGGGACGGAGGGACGGGCGGGCACTGCAAAGCTGCCCCCAACCGAGCGAAGAGACCGAGGTCCCTCCGCCGCCCGGCTTGAGGGTCCAAGCGAAGGGGGCACAGATGGTTTTGAGGGAGGACCAGTCATTAAAAAAGAAAGAAAGAAAGAAACCGCGCGCGCACACACACACAGCGCACTTCAAACCGCTTCCCTGCCTTTCTCCGCCCTCGCGCCGGACTTCTTCGCCAGCGAGGCTTCTGCCTTGCTTGGCCCCCTCACCTGCTGGCGGAGATGCCTCCTAGCGGGGAGGGGGGGAGGAGGGCGCTGCCCTCCAGCCCGCCCCCCCCCCCCCAGCCAGCCACCCCCCCCAGCCAGCCACCTTTCCGCCTTTAAAGGCTCCCGGCAGGTTCCCGCCAAAAGGCTCGGCGAGGCGACTGGCCGCCCATCCCTTCGCTTCCCGGGGGTGTCTCGTGGCCAGCGCCAGCCTCTCTCCCCCCCCGCCCAGGTAGCCGTCAGCTAGCAGCCCCTCCTCCCCGCCCTGCCGGGCGCGGGTGTGTTGGGGGGGGGGCCCGCTCGCACTGCCCGGCGGCCGGGAGGGAGGAGGGCGCGCTGGCAGCAGCCACGAGCGGCGCTCCAGCCGCCAGTCATTGGGGCGAACGGGCGCGGCTCCTCCCCGAAGCCGGCGAAGCGGCGGCGCGACGCCCAGCGGGCACTCGGGCCAACTCCGCGCCGGCCCCTCCGCACCCGCGCGCGGAGCAAAGGGCTGCCGTGGCTCGGCGGGAGCTGCGGCGGGAGAGGAGCCGGGCAGGGAGGCGCCTGCGTGAGGGAGCCAGCGCGGGAGACCGGAGCAGGCGCCGCCGCCGCCGCCCAGGGAAGCGGCGGAGAGGCGAAACTCGCCCCGCACACACTTTCCGAGGCGGACGTGGCCGGAGAGAGGAGGCGGGCGGCGGCGGCCCAGAGGGGAGGCAGGGGCGAGCGCCCCGGCCGGGAGGGCCAGCGGGCAATGGCGGGCCCGAGCCGGAGCAGCGCCGCGCCGCGCAGGTCCTCCTCGCCGGCTTGCTGAAGCGGGGCGGCCCCGTCCCGGGACCCCGCGAGCCGCCGCGCGCGACCCTCCCCCCCCCCCCGCCCGGGCTCGGGGCCGGCCGGGCCATGGAGGCGCCGGCGGAGAACCCCAGCAAGGCGGCCGAGTACCTGCAGGAGCTCAACAAGATCATCGAGACGCAGCAGGAGCTGCTGGAGAAGCAGAAGCTGCGCATCGACGAGCTCGAGCAGCAAGTGGCCCAGCTGGGTCACGAGAACGGCCGCCTGCAGGACGAGCACCGGCGGCACCTGGCCACATGCGGGCGGCTGCGGCAGCACGGAGACCCGCCCGCCCCCTCGCCGCCGCCGCCGCCGGACGGCCAGGAGGGCGCCAAGGAGGAAAAGTAAGCCGCGCGGCGGGGGCGCCTGCCCAGGGGCCTCTTCGGGCGGTCAGGGCCGGGGCCAGTCCTTTTTGCGCCCGAGGCAAGGCTACCAACCTGTGCCTTCCCCATAGCTAACCAATTTTCCAAAACAGACGCCTTGCAGAAAAAAACAAAAGCACCAAACTTTTTATAAGACATTAATTATAATTTATAATTAATTATGCCCTGCCCTGGATGGCCCAGGCGAGCCTGATCTTGCCAGATCTCAGAAGCTAAGCAGGGTCAGCCCTGGTTAGTATTTGGATGGGAGACCGCCAAGGATGACCAGGGTTGCTGTGCAGAGGAAGGCACTGGCAAACCACCTCTGCTAGTCTCTTGCTATGAAAACCCCCAAAAGGGGTCGCCAGAAGTCGGCTGCGACTTGACGGCACTTTATACACACACACACACACATAATTAATTATGTCCCCTAGCACTGTTGTGGTACGTCTCTTTAAAAATATAAATTGCCAATTGCAGTTTCCCCCCAATAAACTAATTTGTTTAAAAACGGTGCCCCTCAGGCCAGATCAGCGCCCCTCTGAGGTCTGCGCCCTAGGCGACCGCCTAGTTCGTCCAATGGTAGCACCGGCCCTGGGTGGGGGGAGGCGTCGACGCGGAGGCAGCCCGCGGACGGGATCTGAGCACTCGAGCCGTCTTCTAGGGCACCGGGGAGGGGGGCACTTGGGACACCCCGTAGGGACAGGAGGCAGCCAGATTACTGTGGTTGTCGGGACTCCTAAATCCAAGCCCGCGCCCCTTCTTCCGACGGCTCCTCTTTGCTCTCTGGGCGATGTTTTCGCTTTGGGGCGCCTGCGGTGTGTGTGAAAACAGAAGGCTGGAAAGGAGAGGCGCTTTTCTCCCTTGCATCTGCTCAGAAGCCGTGGTTTAAAGCGACGGGCTTTGCTTGCCGTGGTCCGGGTTCGTGGCTCGGCAGTTCCGTTGGATTACACAAGCGTCAGAGGTTGGGATCTTGCAGAAGGGTTTCCCGCAGGCCAGCGAGCGAGGTGACTTCAGGAAAATGTGCCTGGGGAAAGAGGTGTGACAAGACCCAGCTGCTGCCTTCCCCAGCTAAGGCGAAGGGGCCGGGCCTGGAGCAGCGTGAGGAGGAGCGGTTAATGAAAGGGGTAGAAAGAGGGTCAGTAAACACGGCAAGGGTGGCCGCTTGCCAAACTGCGACTACTTCGAGTCAAACTTGTTGAGCTTCGGGAACCCGTTTGCTCTTAATCTCTGTGTCTATTTACAGAGTGTTCTAATCTTTAATTAACCATGTACTGCTTGCTTCCTGTGTGGAGCTGCTTAACTGTGTTACTGTGTAAAGTAAGGCCCATTTGGGAGTAGTTAAAAGAACTACACCTGCTCAATTCCTCCCTTTTAACGATGTTAATTAATTCCTTTGCAATTGGCAAAACATGTTTCTTTGAAGGCCACAGGGTTGAAGCTCTCATAGTATCAACTTTTGCTAGACTGAACTCTTGTAAGATTTGCCAAGTAACTTATACTTGCAGTAGGTGTTGAGGTCCCGCTTGCTTATGGGGCAGCAGCCTTTAGTTTGGTTAGGTTAACTGAAAGTTTTTAATTGATTGGGCCTTGTTTATTTATTTTTGATCAATTACTGCAAATGACTGGGGAAGGCACTGGCAAACCACCCCGTAAACGAAGTCTGCCTAATAAATGTCGGGATGTGATGTCACCCCATGGGTCAGAAATGACCCGGTGCTTGCACAGGGATCTTTACCTTTTTTATTTAATGCAAACACTTACAAAAACTACCAAAGGTGATATCTTAGAAGAAGCATTCATTATTTTATCACATGATAAGGAATGCCTCTTTGCAAGGTGGTGTCTTGAGCCCTTCCCCCCTTCAGAATGTATTCTCAAAAGAAGTACTGCTTTTACTCTTACGCAAATTTATGCAAAGTTAATTGAGCAAATAATGTTAACTCATAAGATTAATCAGCTAAAGTAAAAGGCTCTTGTGTTTTCAGTTAAATATGTGTAAGAATTTGAAACGATCATTTGTGATTAGGTTTATATGTCTCCAGTGTGGTGTTCTGCAGGCACTATTGAGACAGACGTGCCTCTTTTCAGTTATAGTCTCATCAAATAATATTTGCTTTGCTGTACTATAAGTCAGTCCATGACAAACCTCTTTGTTTTCTACCTTGGTGGTTATTTCCTGGATTTTTTTGTTACATCTAGCAAAACATTGGAGTCCAAGCTTTCTATCTAGCACTAGTAGCTACAACTTAGTTCCTGAAACATACAACTTTGCTAGTTGCATTGGTCAGTTATTCCTAAGAGGTTCCCATTGGAATTGTTCCTACATGGCTCCCATTTGCACTGTGGTACCCACCAGTGTGTTCCCTGGTGCCCACTTCCTTCTTCCCCAAAGCAAAAAAACAATCCTGCCTTTCCTCTATCTAATTGGAGCAGAAGTTGCATTGCACTACTCCAGGAGGCATCCTTTTGAGTCTGCAGGAATTACTTGTTTGAAAACAGCTATTCATTGTAGAAAGATGTTTGGCTTGGAACCTCACAGCAGTTTGTGTTGGCTCCAGTACCATAGAAGACGTTTTGTGGTTGCCTGGGCCCTATATGGCAGCCATTTTGTTCTCATTATTCTAAAAGTGCCCCGGGCATAGGAAGTTAAAGTTAGAGACCCTGGGCATAGGATGCTAATGTGTACTTGCAGCAGTGTTTGGGCACGTACAGAGAGGATATTTTAAAAAGAATAAAATCTAAGGATTATTCTCCGCTCCTTATGTGGTAGTTCTGGTTTTCAGTCAAATAGGTTAGAATGGAGTAAGAAGTTCTTACTGTATGCTTTTCAGTATATCTCAGAAACTCAACTCCATGCTTGGCAGCCAGTTTGTTTAATCTGTACTGTTCTCATTCACTACTTGGTATCTTATCGAATGCTTTGTTCCCATTTTCTGGGGGTTGTTGCTTTTTTCCTGTTGGTTAGGATAAACTTCTTTGTATGGTCAGAAAAGTATAACTTGGAAACAATAAAGTATTTTGCTTCTAATTTTACAAAAGTAGACTAGGAATGTTCATCCAGCAATTGATTTGAAACACATTTGGGGGCAAATCCTTCCAACTGAGTCTCTAGAAAAGTTGAAATTGCTCCTAAAGCCAATGGATTTGAGTGAATATGTTGCGGTTTAGAAAACAAAGCTCCTTCTTTAATAAAAGAGGGCTCCTTTTAATAAAAAGAGGGCTCCTAAGAGTACAACCCTTACTGGCATATTTTTAAAATGTTCCGTTAATTCAGTACCTGAGAATTCTTTGAAGACTCAAATGAGCCCTCTGCATGTTTTCAGACAGTTGTCTTCCATGCTCCAGCTGTACAAATGATGTATCAGAAATAACATAAATGTTTTGCTGTGTTGTGATAAAGTATTTCTCGTCTCAAAGGAAGCAGTCTGTGAGCTACAGGCTTGATTGAGTCTTTTTAAGTCTCTTAAGTGGATTTGATGTTGGGATCAGAATTAATCTGGGATATTTATGGAATAGTTATAATCTTTCTGAGGTGTAGTCCAGAGGGCTCAGTGGGAAAGTTCAGATTTACCCTGCTTCTTTGCACTACCCGTAGAAGCTGAGCTAAATAGTGGTGGTAGAGCTCCCACCTGTAATCTGGATGTACAACTATCAAGTGCTAGTGTTTCTGCAGAAAATGCTGGTTTGCTTCTTGGCCTCAGCAAGCCATATTGTTCCTTTCTGAGCCACCATAAATTGCTTTGTTTACTCCACCATTAGGGAATGTACTGGAATTAAGGCATCTGTCTACCTGAGTTTTTTTTAATACACTCCATCTACATTACATTGAGATGTGTTATATAAGTAGTGTTTCCCAAACAAGTCCAATAAAAGAAACGTGGTTTGTTAACTGCTCTTAAAATTGCATCCTGTGCCAATCACTGTATGGATAGTGGCTTGAAGGTTGGACTTGGAGGACCTGGGTTCAAATCCTCACTCACACAAGACAAAGAACAAAAGGAAAATGCAAATATGTATTGAAAGTGAAATACAAAATCTATTGGATAAATTCCTAATATAGAAAGATATTTAAACAGATACAAATCCTAATCAGTGGATGCCATGTAAAAGACTTGCCAATATTTTTGCAGTATTGAACTCGTTTATAGAATCTGTGTATTTATCATTTGTAGAATTATGGTGCCTGTATGAGATTAGGGATGCATCTAAAATTATCCAGTTAGGCTGTGTCCCAGTCTAGATCTAAAATCTCAATAGTGTCCTTGAAGTCATTGGATGACTTTGGGTCAGCCATTCTTTCTAAGCCCAACCTACCTCACAAATTGACTGGGACCAAAGGGAGGGAAGAGAACCATGTATGCCATCCTGAATTCCTTGGAGGAAGTATGGGTAAAAATGGGGTAAATGGAGAATCCAACTTATGCTTGCTGTAGATATGCTGAATGGTAGAGAGCAACTCTAGTGATAATTAGAAAACCAAAAACCTCTTGACAGTAAATACACTTCTTGTTGTTATTCCTTAAGTTCCATTTCACTGTGGTTTGTTGGTTGACTGTGGCCTATTTTCTAGGCTGTCTAATTTTCTTTTATCTTTATCTTCAGATTTTTGCATGAAAATCTGTAAAATTACTTTTGAGAATGGTGTGAGCACAGTTGCTCATGCCACAACTTTCCTTTTGGTTAAGTGTTTTTGTTCTCTGTTTAGGTGAGCCATGGTACACATCAGTGCATAACCACCCCTCTGTATGTAATGGAAAGTGGGTCCCAAGTTGGTTTGCACATTAACATGTATCCTCCTTGCGTTTCCGTACATTGTTTCTCATTCATTTAAAGGCACAGGAGGTCTCAAAATGTAAATGTGTGTTAAATCTCTTATACGTGTAATTGGTTTGTGAAAAGGGGGCAGTAGTAGGACCTGTAGCTATTTTTTGTATCAGTAGAGCTGCTGCAAACTTTGTGGTGAATGTGGTTGGCAGGGTATGAATTATATGAAAGGGGCTGATGTTGCGGTCACATATTCGGAGCATATATCTTGCCTAGTATGTGTGATACATGAAAATGAGCCACTGCTACAGTAAGGCAAATAACTTTGTTCTGTCTTTTCATGCCTCCTTGTTTGTTCCAATTAAGGAGCTAATATATGTAATTGCTGGGGATGAGTTTAGAATGTGAGCTTGTTGCTTGAACTCTGCTTCAGAAAGACATATCCCATAATTATAGAAAATCAAAAGATCTGCTAACTTCTCATTACTGTGCCCTAAGATACTCTGGAGAGGAAGCAAGAATTGTGTAGAGCCCCTTATTTTTAAAATATGTGCTAGTGTAGTGTGCTGTTATGCTTAATAAAATGGTTTTATTCATAATCTAGCCTGGTGAGTGCATTGTTGGGCTTGCTGTCATTAGAATTCTGAAAAGAACCTGAAGCACTATGGCCTGAGTTAAGTTCAGCAGAGTTAAGTTCAACTGTGCACTTTGGCAGGAATTGCTGATGCAATATGCATCTAATAAGGCACCCCTGTGATTCTTAGCCTTTAATCCACTGCTGTCCATAAGTACCCAACATTGTCATCGAATGTCTCACCATAAGAACAGCACCATCAGCAAGAGAATTACAGAGCTAAATTTACTCATACGATATTCAGATCTTTCACACACCTTCATTGAGGTGCTTATTTGATGGCCATCAGCAAACCTCTTAATGTTAGATTTAATTCCTATTTGCTGCATTCCTGCGGGGAGAAATCTAGGATTTTATGCTAAGGACAGTGTAAAACAACTCATCATCATTTGCTGTCAGAAACCATTGCAAGTTGGGAGTGGGGCATTTGGAAAGTTTCTATTTGTCCTCAAAGTTCTGTAGATTGTCCCCTGGGGAACATATGGTGCCTGTTGAGAATAACTGAGGTAGCCTATTGACTACAAAAGCCCAAACCCACAATAACCAGATAGTCTCTAAGGTGCCATTTTCACTTCATATTTTTACTACTCAGTATGATTTAATAGCTTTCTAGATTTCTTCAGCTCCATTCACTTCCAAACGTGCTGAGAATCTTCTGCCAAACAAAAGTGAAGCCAGCAAATGCTCGCTTTTGGCAATCTAGCTAAGGTTCAGTTAGGGAACCATGAAATGCAGCTATAAAGAATCATAAGCAGTAGTAGTAATTTATCAAATGTGGTATCATTTCATTTCTTAAGCAGTTTTGGGGGTATTTGGCTGAAATGTGCTTTGCTAAATGAATAACTCTACCATTAAGTTTCCTTTAAAATATCAAGCAATTTTTTGGTAACTGACTCATGGAAATTGGCACCTCACAACTGGCCAGGAAGCTGCAATTAAAACAATGATCACAGAACTTCAGACTCAACTGGGAAGTACCAATGTCTCTCAAGGGGAGGGACCATTTCCCAACTAGGTTTGAGGTGGTGAGGAAACTGAAGAATGAACAATGTTCCAGGTGGCTTCAGTGATAGGTCTGGAATATAACCTTGATTGCACTGCCACTGACTCAGCATGGAAGTAACACCTCTCCTTGGAAGAAAAGGCTGCCCCTTCAACCACAGCATTGTGGCCCGCTCTCCATCTGTGAAACAGCTGTGCCTTCCTCTGAGCTGGCTGGATGCCGCAGTTGCTATGGTGTCTGCAATGCCTCTGCTCACCTGAGAGGTACCAGTTTGGGAAACCCTGGGAGGTTGGAGAAACTGTTTGGTATATTGTTTAAATGCAGTTTCCGCTTCAGATTTACAACAGGGAGTGATTGCAGAACAGCAAAAAGGGTACGACAACTACTTAGTCACCTGAGTAGCACCTGCTCTTGCTGCTGCTGTGGTGGGTTTTGTTGCTTAGCTGTACTCTTCTTTTTCACTCATTTTCTCTTCCCTTGTGTCTACAGAACTATACAGGGAGCTTTGGAAAATAATGGTGGAATGATTTCAAGCAGGCAAATGAGGAATGCAGAAACATTTATGTCACTGTTACTTTCCCTCACATCTCAGTTTTTTTCCCCCACTAGTAGTATTTTTGTTTCTTTTTAAGAAATCCTTGATTTTGTCCCAGGAGGGATGGCAAAAAAAGGAACTGGTGGAAAGTCAGTATTGTATGGTTGTTGTTTTGTTATGGGTAGTGTTGCCAACAACCTGGAGAAAAATAACCCTGTCCCTATAATAAGCTGCCTTGAGCCAAGAAGAAAGGCAGGGTAGAAATGTTTTAATATATACCAATAAATAAATAGAGGCTTAATGTGTGGAAATGGGCAGGCGTGGAAGTAAGTGACATCACCTTGTAAATAGCATCCTATTAAGCCTCTATTAAGAGGCAGAGCACTTTTTACTCCAGGCCACTGTAGTTATGGGGGAGGGGCCTTGTAATAGCAGAGGGTGGGCCTAGTGCGGCCCATTGAGCTCTAGTCCAGAGCCATTCCTGGCCCATGTTACTGTTTGAGCAATGTATTTCAGGAGCCCTGTGCTGAAAGAAAAGTCCATGCTGAGCGGAGTATTGGGATGTAACACAGTCAAATTAATATCTAGGGCCTGGTTTATGTTAGGCAGTTAAAAATTATTTAACCAAACAGTTCCTTATGGTATTGTCGAAGGCTTTCACGGTCAGAGTTCATTGGTTCTTGTAGGTTATCCGGGCTGTGTAACCGTGGTCTTGGAATTTTCTTTCCTGACGTTTCTCCAGCAACTGTGGCAGGCATCTTCAGAGTAGTAACACTGAAGGACAGTGTCTCTCAGTGTCAAGGGTGTAGAAAGAGTAATATATAGTCAGAAAGGGGGTGGGTTTGAGCTGAGTATTGTCCTGCAAAAGTATTGTCCTGTAAGTATCAAGATAATGTGCTAATGAGGGTATGGTATGTTAATATGGAACCATTGTATCCTGAAGTGATCTGTTAATGTGTGTAATCCAAAACTAATCTGTATGGCTATTGTTGAATGTTGTCTTTGTCTGGAGGTTTTTCAGGGCAGGAAGCCAAGCCTTATTCATTCTTAAACTCTCCTCTTTTCTGTTAAAGTTGTGCTGATGTTTGTGAATTTCAATGGCTTCTCTGTGCAATCTGACAAAATAGTTGGTAGAATTGTCCAGTCTTTCAGTGTCTTGGAATAAGACCCTGTGTTCTGTTTGTGTCAGTCCATGTTCAGCCACTGCTGATTTCTCAGGTTGGCCAAGTCTGCAGTATCTTTCATGTTCTTTTATCCTTGTTTGTATGCTGCGTTTTGTGGTCCCGATGTAAACTTGTCCACAGCTGCAAGGTATACGATATACTCCTGCAGAGGTGAGGGGGTCTCTTTTGTCTTTTGCTGATCGTACAGTCTCCCATAGGAAAGGTATTCTTGCCATTTATTAAAGGAGTCACTGATAGGATGGAGAAACTTTTGAAAAAACATAACCTACAAACAGTGTTTAAACCCACCAAGAAAATACAACAAATGCTACGATCAGCAAAAGACAAAAGAGACCCCCTCACCTCTGCAGGAGTATATCGTATACCTTGCAGCTGTGGACAAGTTTACATCGGGACCACAAAACGCAGCATACAAACAAGGATAAAAGAACATGAAAGATACTGCAGACTTGGCCAACCTGAGAAATCAGCAGTGGCTGAACATGGACTGACACAAACAGGACACAGGGTCTTATTCCAAGACACTGAAAGACTGGACAATTCTACCAACTATTTTGTCAGATTGCACAGAGAAGCCATTGAAATTCACAAACATCAGCACAACTTTAACAGAAAAGAGGAGAGTTTAAGAATGAATAAGGCTTGGCTTCCTGCCCTGAAAAACCTCCAGACAAAGACAACATTCAACAATAGCCATACAGATTAGTTTTGGATTACACACATTAACAGATCACTTCAGGATACAATGGTTCCATATTAACATACCATACCCTCATTAGCACATTATCTTGATACTTACAGGACAATACTTTTGCAGGACAATACTCAGCTCAAACCCACCCCCTTTCTGACTATATATTACTCTTTCTACACCCTTGACACTGAGAGACACTGTCCTTCAGTGTTACTACTCTGAAGATGCCTGCCACAGTTGCTGGCGAAACGTCAGGAAAGAAAATTCCAAGACCACGGTTACACAGCCCGGATAACCTACAAGTTCCTTATGGTGGTTGCTAAGTGCAAATACTTTAATATGCACGGGTTCCTGCCTTTTTGGGAGCCTTTGTTGCTGCCCCGGGGAAGGAGGAACGGCCGCAGGCGAAGGGGTGGGGGATCGGGGCCAGCCAACAGACGCGTGCGTGCGGAGCCTGGCCCGCTCTGCCCAGTTACAGCCCCCTCATTGGTCAGATCTGGGAGGATCTTGACCAATGAGGGTGGAGGGCGGGAGCTGGGTGGAGGCGTGGCTAGCCCCCCAAGTGTATATAAAGGGGGAAGGGGCCCGCCCACAGCTGTACGTGTGCTGTCCGTGTTCAATGGTTCGGCCTGGAACAATGCTGTCCGCCTGGAGCAAGCTGCCTGGAGCAAGTGGTCCACCTGGAGCAAGCTGTCTGTGTGCTGTCCATGTGCAATTGTTCAACAACGGGGCATGCACTGGTGTTCGCTGATGCCGGTCCTTCAACAATTGTTGGAAAGGTTTGGAGCTTCTCACACACAGGTTCTCCAGATGGGAGAAAACAATCTAGTACATTTTAGAGGCAAGGATCTCGTTATGGAGATTTGCCGTGAGCTGTCAGCGCTGGCATCGTTATGCCCGGCAATGGTGATCTGCTGGTCAGATCTTATGGAGAGGAGATGCTGGAGAGGCGCCCGCAATGTGCGGCGGGTTGACGTAGGTAGGAGGAAGGTCACCAACGCTGTTGGGAGGGCAGTGACCAGTCTAGGTGGAATGATCATACGCCAATGGGACATTTCCTTCCGTATGGCTTCTTTATACCGTGGGATAGCGTGCACCTCACCAGCTGGGGCATGGATTTCTGGCTTCAGAAAGTTCGGGGGGGCCTAAGGAATTGGCTTCAGCTGTGAAGTGTGGCGGAAGCTGTGAGGGTCCGAGAGTTGAGTTCGGGTCCGAGAGTTGAGTTCGGGTCCGAGAGTTGAGTTCGGTCTCCCTGCGGCTGCAGGGGCCCGTGAGTGAGTTCGGTCTCCTCGCAGCTTGTTGGCGGTTTGGCATGGGGATGTGTCACGTTGGGGGAAGCGCATGGTAATGGGGTCGCTTCCCAGGTTTTGGGAACCCCAGTTATGGGGTTTTGGGAGAGGCTTCAGGGACATGCCCTGATGGCAGGGCAGGTTGTCCGCCTCTTCCCATGTGGTGGGGGATAACACATAGTGGCGTTCATCCTGGTGTCATCCTGGTACTGCCATCCCAGTTGCCCACAGCGGCGGCGCTGTGGGCAGATGCTATTATGGCAGTGATGGCACGGCCTGGGCACCTGACACATCACACATGCTGCGCCACAAGGGTCGCAGCTGTTTCCAATTCAAGTTGTGGCCCAATTTATTCCAGCTTATTCCAATTCTTATTAGTTAATTGTTAATAATGTTAAATATTAATAATGTTGTTGTTTAATAATGTTTGTTGTAATAAAACTGTTAACTTTAAAGTGTGTCTGTTACTGAGCATCGGCGTTCCTTTTAATTAACCCTGGGTCAGCAACAAAGACACTTGAAGCAGATTTGAAAAATGGAACTTCTTGAAACTAATACTTTGATATAGCCAAAAAATGTTAAACAGAAATATGTACAGAGGGATGAAATATTAGCTAGAAAATTAAATAACTGACAGTTTCTTACTAATCTCAAATGATTGCTAAATATTGTAAGAATTTTATAAATTACTCAACAGGCAATTGAATGCTGGGATATGGTAGTCACACAAAAGGTTGCAGACCATATTCAGATGAATCAAGGTTCAAAGTTCTTATTTACAATGAGTGCAGTAGTTTATTTTTGGTAATATTTAGTGAGGTACATTAAGGTATAATGGTTGTGTTTTGGCCCGGACCAGTAGATTTAATACTGACAGATCCATTTTCTATTTGTAAGTGCACACTTTTTGAAAATTAGTGAAAATGTTTTAAAGGAACAAATAAAAGCATGGTGTTCATTATAAGGTTGCCAGGCCCACATGATCTCTCATATGCAACAAGTGAATAAGAAAGAGGGGGCATGTTGGAAATGTCGAGGAACAGATGGCTCCTTCTTTCATGTACGGTGGACGTGCCCCAAACTACAAGAGTACTGGAAAAATATCCGTGGTGAGATACAGACAATGCTCAATTTAAAACTCAGCCTGGATCCAAAAAAATTTCTATTGAGCATAGTACCAACAGATTTACCAGCAAAATATAAAGACTTGCTTAAATATGCCACAATGGCTGCGAGTGTAGTTCTTGCAAGGAGATGGAAACAAACGGCTCTACCAGAAATAGATGAATGGAAAGAAAAGATGCTGGAATATGCAAATATGGCTAAGATGACTTACTTGATGAACTTAGATGACCCACAAAATGTCGAGCAATTTAATGAGAAATGGTTACCATGGTATATCTATATGTCTTCAAATATTTCACTCTAACTTAATCTTTCTCCTTTTTAAGTGAGCAAAAGTTCTCTTTATGTATAAATACCTTAACGATGATTATCTTTAGAGAAATTGACCATGATTTATCTTCAGTACTATCTTATTTAGACCGGCTGTCTAATAAGCATAAAAATATATCCGATTACTTTTTTATCGAGCAAAAATAGAATAGAAATTAATATTTTGAATCAGCAGTAATAAGTATACTTGGTACTGTGTGTGTATATTAATGATTGAGACCGTTTGCTGCAAACAGATACAAATCTTTTCCCCTTCCCCTTCTTTCCCTTCTGTATTCTCTAAAACATAATAAAAAAATTATTAAAAAAAAAAAGGTTGCCAGGCCCCCACCTTTGGGCTTTGTCCCTTGCTGCTGATCATTTGGCCAGTGGAGGGACTTATCGGCAGCAGGTAGGGTTGCCAGATCCTTCCTGACAACCGAAGGGAGCTTCCAAGAGGTGAGGTTGGGGGCACCTATCCATGCGCTTGGTGCGATGATGTCAATTCCGGGTTTCAGCATTGCACTGAGGGATGCTCTAGAGCAGGGGTCCTCAAACTAAGGCCCGAGGGCCGGATCCGGCCCCCGGAGGGCTTTTGTCCGGCCCGGGGACCAAGGAAGCCAGTCCCCCCTTGCCCCCCTCCCCAGAACTTTTCTGGGCTTCCTGGCTGTGTACGCACAACTGGAAGCCTCCCTCCCGCCCCAGTCGCCCCCTTCCCTGCTCCCTCTCCAGCCCCAAACCCCTTTCCTGGGCACACAAGGCATCTTGCTGCTTCGCGTGCCGCCCGGTCGCCCCCTTCCCCCTCTCCCTCCCAGGCCCAAAACCTCCTTTCCTGGGTGCGCGAGGCGTCTTGCTGCCTCGCACGCCGCCCAGTCGCCCCCTTCCTGTCCTGGCGTTCCTGTTTTGGCCACAGTTGGCAGTGTTCTCACGGCTCGGGCCTCTCTCTCGTCCTGGGGGTATCCTTGTGGCCTGGAGGTAATTGTAGGGGCCCCTTGGGGGGGGGGCTGGGCATATCTCCAGGGAGAAGAAAAAGACTTGTGGCCATTTATGCACAGGAGGTTTTGCCTTGGATTTGCCGCTCTCCAGATGCACATTTTCCCCATCCGAATTCTCAGAACTCAAAAGTAAATTCCCACCCCCACCCCAGGGGAGAGTTTGGAGAATTCGGATAGGGAAAATGTGCATCTGGAGAGCGGCAAATCCAAGGCAAACCCTTCCATGAATAAATGGCCTTGGTTTTTACATGCCAACTTTCTCTACCACTAAAGGGAGACTCAGATTGCCTTACAATCCCCTTCCCATACCCTCCCACAACAGACTCCCTGTGAGGCAGGTGGGGCTGAGAGAGCGCTAACAGAGCTGTAACTTGCCCAAGGTCAGCCAGCTGGCTTCGTGAGTAGGGGTGGGGAAACCAACCAGGTTCACCAGATTAGCCTCCGCTTCTCACGTGGAGGAGTGGGGAATCAAACCCGGTTCTCTAGAGTCCCCGCTCCAAACCGCCACTCTTAACCACTACAGGGGGAAGGACCGGGCTTGTAAGGAGGATGCTTTTCCGGAAAGCCCCCTCATGCCGCCGCCTCCTCCCCCGCAACAGTCCGGCCCCCAACAGTGTTTGAGGGACAGTGAACTGGCCCCCTGTTTAAAAAGTTTGAGGACCCCTGCTCTAGAGTTTTGGGGGGAAAGTGCTAGGGTGTCCCCCAGCATGATGACCAAACCCGGAAGTGACATCATTGTACCAGGCGCGTGGATCACTCCCCACCCTCCGCAGACCATCTTCTGCTTGTCAACCAGTTGAGGGTGGCGGGCAGCACAGGAATTGGCAGGCAATTGGCCACCAATACCTGGCATTTGGGAACCCTAGCAGCAGGCCTAGGCAGCATTGTGTCACCAGTGACACGGGACGCTCTGGTATTTGGGCAAAAAAACTATAGTAAAAATGACTTCTACCATTGAATACCAGAGCATTCCCTACATTGCCAGCAATGCGGCAACATAACTTCTGGCAAAAGCCACAAGTGATGTTGCCATGACACTGGCCTAGGCCTTCCTCTGTTGCTGGTAAGTCTCCCTTGCCGGTTGCCAAGAGAGACCTGGCAACCCTCATTCATTAACTAACACAAGCCCATGGGACTGGATGTAATTATAGAAGGTGCCCTTTCGATCTAACTCATAGATCTAAACCCTATATACTCTATTTTAAATTCATACAGTTGGATCTAAACTCCGTTTCCGAAATTGCAAGATTCCTGTTGGTTAGAACAGATAGGGGAGAGGAATAAATGTGTGGTCAAGAAATGACACCTTCAAATGGACTTTGATCTATCCCAGCTCTGGGTTTTTTTTAATACTTGTGCCTAATTTCACATTTTGGAAAAAGATCATACATTGGGCAGATCAGAGACTAGCTATGTGAACCAGCCATGAAAGAATACCTTCCATAAGGAACACATGAAGCTGCCTTAAACTGAACCTGACAATTAGTCTGCCACAGTCAATACCAGGGTCTTTCACTTCACCTGCTTCATTTAACTGAAGATGCCAGAGATCAAATTTTGCACCTTCTGCATGCCAAGCAGATGTTCTACGACTGATCCAAGTCCCATCCCTTGAACAGGAGACGAGAAATCCCTCAGAACTTTACAAAAATGAATTTAATGCTGATTACTTCAGTTTGCTTGATATGGTTGTGTTGGCCCATCTCCCCATGCCCCTTGATTTCTCCTTTTAAATCATCAGTGATGGTTCAGGTAATTGAAAAACTTCCTTTTTTTCTGAGCTGCATATCAGTAAATTTTCTTCTGTGAAAGAAAGACCTGCAGAGATTTTAATAGTGAAAATTCTTTCTATCTGCTCCCTCTGGGGCAGTTTTGGGGTCTCAGTGGGCAGACAATATGCCGAGCAACTTGCTTTAAGTCCCGATTCACTAACTTCAAATGCAGTAAGTTAATGACTTTAAAATTAGCTTTACAATAAACAAATGAAGAGGTTGAGCTGTTGTAAGTCTTCATTAGGAGTAATGATCCAGCAAAGAGCAATAACAATAGATGCATCTCACCACAAAAAAGCTCAAGTATCAGTTTGTTTTGAATTGTTCCCAATTCTTAGGTAAGTAAAGTAGAGAAAGAGTTTGGCCCTCTGCATTGTGTAATGATCGTGTGTAGTTAATTGTTGGTAAATAGGATATTTTTTCATTTCATTTCATTTCATTAACCTTTATTGGCATACCAAAATACAGAAATAGAAAAAAAAAACAATATACCTCCAAAGGGCAATACATATAAGTTACAAGCCGGGTTAATAAAACTTTTCTTGTTCTTTAAGAACTCCTGTAAGAAATTCAGCCACGGTAGCCGTAATTTTAGGATCATGGTCACTCAAAAGAAATTTGCATTTCACTTCATTACTCCTGTATGACTTGTACTGGAGCAAAGTAGATAGCAGTTTATCCCGCAGAGTCACATAGAAGGGGCAATCTAAAAGGATGTGGTCAATTGTATCTAACAAGTTTAAACCGCATGTGCATAGGCGTTCATGTCTAGGGATCTGGAGGTATCGGCCTAAGGGTAAACAGGATATGGTATGCATAGGGATGAGGAGTCATAAGATCTTGTCCCTGGAAGATCTTTCATCAGTGCCTGAAGGCAGGGAAGTCTGAAATTACTGACAAATGTTTTTGTTTCTGCTTTGTTTGTATTATTAAATGTACAAATTCAAGCATTACTGGGTTGGATTCAGTGGCGGTTTTCTGTGAGTAGATGAAATTTCCATCTGTAGAGCATGACTTTCCTACCCCACCCCAAGTAATGCTCTTGGTGGGAGGAACAGATGGGGAGAAATCAGAGATGTGCTGCGGGAGGGGATATAAATTAAAATAGCCCTCATTTCCATCCACAGAAAGGGCTCAAGCCATTGGTCAGTACATAGTTTCATTTCAGAGGTTCAAAGTTGTTGCATCATAGAAATCCATTCAAGGAACTCTCATAGTTTTGATGTGGAAAAACTAAGAAAGAAATACATGAATTATTTACCATTACAAATAATTTTATTAGAAGAAAACTAATAATTATCCTTCATTTTATACTAACACACTGTCTCCCACTAACTATTCTGATTGATCATAATTGAGGGAAATACACTTGTGTAGTTACTATAAAATGGGCTTAATTTACTATGGAGATCCAGAGCAAAGACCAAACAAAGGCTTCTAATAGAAAATACCTCTGGTAGTGAACAAATTTGCCCACTGCGTCTTCCCACATCTCCTGTATGACAGAAGTTAACCTCTTTATGTTACTACTTTATTGTCGCAAATTCATCCACCCAATTTAGGTCCTATTTTATGGTGGGTTTATAAATATTTTAAATACATAAAATCATATAATATTGTGAATTAGGCCTAATTTTCAAGGGTGATCCAGAGAACAGACCAGATATTAACATTCTAGCAGGAAGCTAGAATAATGAACAATTAAATAATGAACAATTCTGTCCACAACAGCTTCCCAAATCTCATGCAGATCAGGACATTAAGACTTACATTACTACATCAATGCACACACAGAACAAAGTGTAATTTTGCCATTAAGTGTACTGAGAATCGCAACATTATGAAATAGGGTTGCTAAGCCTTCTGCTAATCACTGCTGTTGTTGACTGCTGCTCCAAGCAGTGGCAGGAGAAAAATTAAAATGCTTCCAGCTCTGTGTTGGTACATTTTGCAGTTGGGAGTGTGTGATTATTTCTAGAGTTATCTGTTGTCACTAATGGGTTGTGTCCGGTAGCGACTTTAGTGAGGTTACTGACATCATGCCACCATGTCCCTGCCTGCCCCAACCCCCCCTACTGGCTGTCAGGCAAAACTAATTGTGAACAGATATTTGTAATATCGGTGTGCTTTTATTCAGCTTATGAACCAGAAGCTAATTAACCAGTACCTTAAAATTAATTTTAAGAGCACACTTGTGCAAGAACTCATGCTACTTCTCCTCCCCTTTGCCTTTCATCTTATATCACTTGTAGGCTTCTGTATGTCATACTAACACTTTTATTTTGCATATTTGTGTTTGTATAGTTGGCTGTGATCCAGTTATGTTCTACTCAGATGAATAACTCTCTAAATCCTCTTAGGTTTTTCTCAGTGCTAAGGAGAAAAATCTGCTCTGAAGACATATAGGAGGATGTCTCCCAACATCTGTATCATCCCTCTCTCAGTTCCCAGCTAGCATTTGGCTGTTAGTGTCTTTACAGGCAGCAGTTTATCCTAGTCTCTAGGGTATACCATAGAATAAGAGGAAGTCCCAGAACATCCATGCTCTGTAGGTACTCTAGGACTTCCATTTCTTCTAGATTCTGTGGTGTACCTTCTAGATTCTGTGGTGTACCTACAGACTAATCTGTAGTCTGGAGATTAGTTCCAGGAGAATTTCAGACCACAACTGGAGATTAACCTTACTTCAGTGGTTTTCATTTTTACAATTCTGCAATTTTATTATGATGAAAATAAAGAAAATTACAGATGACTTAAAGAGTTTGCGTTATTAGTTGAGAATAGAAAAAAATCATGGCTTGCCTCAAATTTATAAAGATCTCTTAAATATAAAAATAATTTCAGAAATAAATTTCCCTAATTTAATTAAGGAGACCTGTGGCGCAGAGTGGTAAGCTGTAGTACTGCAGTCCAAGTTCTGCTCACGACCTGAGTTCGATCCCGACGCAAGTTGGTTTCAGGTAGCCGGCTCAAGGTTGACTCAGCCTTCCATCCTTCTGAGGTTGGTAAAAAGAGTACCCAGCTTGCTGGGGGTAAAGGGAAGATGACTGGGGAAGGCACTGGCAAACCACCCCATAAACAAAGTCTACCTAGTAAACGTAGGGATGTGACGTCACCCCATGGGTCAGGAATGACCCGGTGCTTGCACAGGGGACCTTTACCTTTTTAATTTCCCTATGAAGTGAAAAGAATGCTGTAGATTCTCACAGCAAAGACAACTGGTGTAACACTTTTACTTAGGAGATAGTAAAGATATTTGTATTACTCTAAAAAAGAATAATTAAATGAAACATTGGTATTTAATGAATTATTTGCATAAATGTTACCTATTCCATTACAGTGATAAATGCTGGCAGTGTACCCCAAGAAAAGCATATTTTCTTCATATATGGTAGAGTTGGAGAATTCACATTGGGGTTACATTATTAAAAAATGATAAATATTTCTGGGGTTTTTTAATTAGATTGTGGTGATGAAGTTTTCTAATGACCTTCATTGCTCAAGACCATAAGTCTCCACAAATTTATATTAAAATGACTCACAGAAGAAAACAGTATAAGCATAAACATTTCATAATGTAACTAACATATCGGAATATAGAAACCATGTCTTGGATTCGCAGCTGCTCAGGACAAAGGAAGGAATATAAATATTGTTAATAAATAAGGACATGCACAGCATATTTATTATAATGAAGTTAAGCTGAGTGATCATCTCTAGAAGAAACAACAGTAGATTGCACATATTTTCCCAGCTTCTGTAGCAAGAAGTTCTGTTTTTAGCCCACCTATTAATATCTGCCTGTCAAACCCTGCTCTTTGTGCTTCAGAGGTGAAGCGGGTGATTACTAGAGATGGGGCATTTTGTTCGGTGGCACCTCACCTTTGGAATGCCCTTCTCCTTGAGGCTTGTCTGATGACTGCTTTGCTTTCTTTTAGGTACCAAGCTAAAACACATCTTTTTATCAAGGCTTTTAACTAGGGGTTTATCTTATCAGCTTTTGGTGGTCTATCCTATTTTATGAATAGTTTTATGTTGTTTATGTGAGACAATCTACAGTGTTTTAGTGGCATGGTATGCCATACTTGTGGACCTGGGCTTCAGTGGTGAAGCCTGGCTATTTGTCAGATTTGGCCCTGTTGATCCTATTGTACTAAAGGTGAAAAATGAGGGTGGCCATTGGTTGATTCAAGGCTGCGCTCTGATTAGGGCAAGTGAAGAGCTGAAACCCTATTGGTACAGGGGTCAGGATGCAGGCTGTGATTGGCTGACTGGGCTGATCTATGAGGGAAGGGGGTATTAGAATATTTATAAGATGACCACCTGGGACAGGTGTTAAGTCTTAGCTTAATGGGTTGCTGGTGCTCAGGAGCAGATAGCCCCTCCTGGCAGATAATTGTGTTACCCAGAATTGTATTTTAAAGTGGCTTTATTTATTTCATCTTACAAACCTAGGACATTTTATATGAGCCAAAAGGCATGAGGAGATCAGGGGGGTTTCAAAGGAGTCTGTGTTGATGTATCCCTGTGGCCTTTGACATGTCAATTGGCCTTTCCTGCTGGGATCCTGTTTGTCACTCAGTAGTTATGACGTTTGAGATTTAAAACAAAAGGATGTATTTCTCTTCAACTCTGATATTAGATTGACCAGAAGTACCTAGAGTCTGCATACTGGCATTCCTGCCATCTCTTCTAGTTAAAGGTTTTTGAGCTGAGACAATGTTAGAGTCATTGTTGAAAGAGAGGTAATTATGGGGTCCCCCCAATTGCTGACCTCTGTATCAGGGTGCAGGCATATCCCTTCATTAACCTAGAACAGGAGAACAAAGGTGAGGTGATTAAGATCTTTTGTAGTGCAAATAATAGCTGGCATTGATAGTATGTGAAGGGGATACTGATGGCACCATTGACAGGGTTACAGCATTTCCAGCTGATGGTTGGATAATCCTGCCTACGTCTTTCCCCAAGGGTTGGCCCAATTCAGTTGACTCACCTTCAGAGGCTTATTGATCCAGTGGGTTTCCAGAATGCTCTGGTGGGTGTTAAGAATCTGGTCAATGAAGGGACCTAGAATTCTAGGCTTCAGTCAGGCTTTATATAGAGCGGCTGCTAGGCACCTTCTCCCACCTTTTAAAAGGGTGTGGTCATTGACTATTTGGCCTGCTAATGAGCTGAGGGAACGAAAAAGGGTTGGAAGATAGTTTGAGCACTGTCAGAGGAAGATTCAAACTGAATTAGATAGAGTAACCCCTTATCGAGTTGATTCATGAAATGCCCTGCATCCTAGGAAATGTTCTTTTACACAGATTTTGCCTCCATCTTCATCCGCAAATTACACTACTTTGAAGAGTGTAATGCTGCAAATGCTTGTGTATTATCTCATCATACTTGCCAAGCAGCTGTACAAGACTGAGAAAATCCCTATTGTTGTCTGTGAAGAGCTTGTCCAAAGATCTCCAGAATGCCAAGTTGTGTGATGCCAAGAACACCGTAATAGCCATTAAGCATTCAAGCACATCCTTCCAATGCTGAATTTCTTGCCTTATAATTTGTTGGTGTTTTGCTTCAATACACTTGTTTGATTTAAACCTGGATTCATTTTCCATCCACCTGCAGTATGTAGTCAAATGACTGGATGACTTTTCATGCTGTTTCAGAGTATCACTTAAGTGTTTCCAATCACTAGTTCCAGTACTCCCAAGTGAAGAACTGGTAGTAGGAAATCCTGGAAATATTTTGCAGCAGAAGCAAACCCCCCATTGTTGGTGCTTTTTAGAATATTCAAGCCAGTGCCTTTTCCGCTTCTTACCATTGGCCAAAACTCTTTCAAAAAAGGTTTTTGAGTAGGGCTGTGCAAAACAAACAAACAAAAAACAAACAGTAAATTTTGGGTTTGGTTTTATTAGACCTGATTTTTTTCAGGAAACCTGAAATAAGCCAAATACCCATACCAGTAAATGGGTATTCCAGCTTTTTTCCCCCCAAACAAAAATTGAGTCTATTTTAGCCTGTAGGATTTTTTAAAGCTCCTGTGGGGGCAATTTTAGAGGTAGAGTTTCCAAATTTTCTAGAAGGTTGGCAGCCCTGCATGTTAAGAGTAATGCTGGTTTTAAAAAAAGAGATGGAGGAGAAGACCTGCATAGAACAAAGAAGAATGAAGAAACTCTAGTCTGGATAGCATCACTGGGATCTCCGAACTGAAGCAGGAAGAAGAGAATGTACACACCCCACTTTTCTGTACCTTAATGAGTCTCAAAGCAGTTTATAATCCCATTCCTTCCTCTCCCCACAACAGACATCTTGTGAGGTAAATGAGGCTGAGAGAGTTCTGAGAGAACTGTGACTGGCAGGCTTCATGTGGAGGAGTGGGGAAACAAACCCAGCAGGCTTCATGTGGAGGAGTGGGGAAACAAACCCAGTTCACCAGATTAGAGTGCGCTGCTCTTAACCACTATATCACACTGGCTCTGGAAGAGAGCATTGAAAGAAAAGCGGCACAGGGCAGATAGCTTGTTTTGAGTCTTTTTCATAGTTACTGTTGGGAAAGCCTGAGAGGTGCTGTTGATGATAGTAGTCAACCGATGGGAATCTAGTCGGAAGTAGAATCACAACATTAAGGAATGATTTATTTTAATTTTATTTTACTCTAACTTTCATCCTTTTATATACTGCAGATTGTACTATGCCAATAAAGGTATTTGAAATTTGAATTTGAGAGGTACTGTAAGGCCTGTTAGACTGCTAGATTTTGCAGTCTTGCACAAGCCACACAACTTGGCAATATGGCAAAACTTTCCAGGGGGAGGGGAGGGCATCAAGCTCACTCTTTTCCCAGGGTTCTATTTATCCTAGGACTGGCCCTGGCCAGATAATGTAAACTTTCTTATTTACTGGTCAGCAAGCATGGGAATCAGCCACGGGAAAGCAGCTTTCAAGTAGTAATCCCTCTATGAGAAAATACATGAATTTGCTCTGGCTAGATCTGCAAATTACTGGTTGTCAAATGCAGTGCCAGAATCAAATACAATATATCTCTCAAAGGGAGAAAAGCTGTGTAATCTCACAGGCTTGATGTCTTGGTTCTAATAGCAGAAAATAATTGGGGTTCCTGTTGAGATGCAGACCTCCAAAAGTCATTTGGGATGAAATCTCTTAGCTCAACAAGCTCAGGCTTGTTTTTGAAAACTCTAATCAAATCAACAAACCATGTCTGACTCAAAGGGACCTATCTTTAGGGAGAAAGTTCTTATAATTGCAGATGGTAGAAACAGAGTAGAGAGTAAAATGTTTCAGACTTCTCTAAAAATTGGAAGAGCTTGATTCAAGTCCAGTAGTACCTTAGAGAACAAGATTTTTGGGGTATGGGAGCCTTGGCTCTTGAAAATTTATACCCCAAAAATCTTGTTGGTCTCAAAGGTGCTGCTAGACTTGAATCTAGCTCTTCTGCTGCAGACCGACATGGCTCTACCCTCTTGAAACTACCTTAAAATGGAAACGACTATAGGAAGTAAATCTTTAACCTTAAAATATGATGAATTATATTCTTGTTGCAATCCAGCATCAAAATTTTTGTCTTTGATATTATTTGAAATTTGGAAGGTTTAATTCATGTAATGGTGAAACAGTATTCATTGCAAGGGTCATGTTACACTTCCCAAGAATGAGAAAAAAACAATTCCTAGAAAGATTACAGTGGCATGTGTACTGCCAGCTGGAAACGTTTGGTCGCAGGAAGTCTTGTACAACTTGTAGCAATGCATACAGTTTTCAGTTAATGACTAGTTTTTAACGAGAGTTTCAGTATGCCCAGACTACTTAAATCTTGGGACCTAAACAGCCCAACAGTGTTCAGGATTACAGTCAGGATGTTCTCCTTGAGTAGGGTTGCCAACCTCCAGGTGGAACCTAGAGATCTCCTGGAATTACAACTGATCTTCAGACTACATTAATCTGTTTCCCCTAGACTAGTTGTAATTTTAGTATCCATTGATTGAGAAAATACATCATGACAAAAAGCTACTATGAATTCAGTAACACTTTTAAATTGATTGGTATTTTATTAATCACAACAGCATTAGATGCTAGTGGTAGTAATAAATGTACGTATAAGACATTTATTAAGTATACAGAAAGTATGTTTGCTTTTTTATTATACTGAGTCATTTAATGAGATTGCAGCTTTTAGAGAATGTAAGTCTGATTGACGAGTAAACAGTACAGACCAATGACCTGACACCATATAAGAATGCTTCCTATATTTATATAGTTTGGATTTACTGGTGTAGCTGCCTAGAATTAACTCTTTGCTAATACAGTTAGCAGATAGTATGCAATCATAGGAATTTGCTTGAATGGTCAATGAACTTTCAGTCCTTGATACAACAATTGGTGGATTCTTATTTATTTTGATTTTCTCTTGCTTTTCAGTGGTAAATTGGCTCCCAAAGAAACTAACACATATCAGGTTCTAACACAAATAATTATTAAAGTGCAACACAAAAGGTTCTTTATGGAGAAATTCTCAATTGTGTTTGATCCAGGCATGGTAAAGGGATGTCTGGCTGCTCCCTCCCCCAAGGTCTTAGGGATGATGCTTAAGTTGGTTTGTTTGTTTACAAAATGTAAAGTCCACCTTTCTGCTGTCATCAGGCCCACCAAGGCAGCTACCAGACTGAAAACATAAATATGTCTTCAAACTAAACAAAAACATATAATTAGAAAAATTAAAACCAAAGTTTAAATACACATACAAAACCATAAAAACAACAGCTAAAACACAAGGGCAGGAAGGAGGAAATGCCAAAGAAAACAAAATGTTTTTATAAACTGGAGAAAGGGTACTTAATCTTCAGAATATGCTGTCAGATATCTGGGCCAATGTGTTGAGTTGCAGGACTTTTGCACAGCTGATAACGTAATGAATACTAATCTAGGAGGCAAAATAAATGGGAAGTCCAGTGGCACCATAAAGATTAAAAAATTTAATCAGAAATCTGGCTGTCTAGGCTTTCCAGATCCAAAAGTTAGGAATCACTTTCTATGGCTTCACATCCCTGCTAAACTCCCTCCCCAAACTCTGCCCTCCCCAGTGTATGCCCCCAAATCTCCAGGAATTTCCCAACCCAGTGTTGGCATGAACTGCCTGGGGGTGACCCCTCCTCCCCCACACTTATGGGCTACCCTGGGTTGGTCAAGAAGGAGGCGCCCCATTCCGGTGAAGCTCCTGGCCCCTGATGGCTGCCTGACACCGTATGAGTCTTTCCAGGGAGGGGCCAGGGAAGCCAACTGACAGGTTCACAAGGAAGCTTCTGGCCAAGCAGTGACTCCTTAAAGGGCTGAAACCCACACCTCTGTTCAAGGCGTGGGCTTTTCCAGCTGTCACTGGAGATGGGAGGGATGGGTGATGGGAGCCAATATTCCCCACCCAAGACTATCATGAGGCAATGTTCACCTCACAAGTAGACAAGTAGCTCTGACTTTAGTGGTGAACACTTGGGATCTCTGGTTGGCTAAAGGTGGCCCAGTGCTTCCTGCCTAGATAGGGATTAGAAGCAGGCAGAGAGGTTGGGGAGCTGTGGCCATGCTGCAGCAAGCTGGCTGGCAGATGAAGTCCTGCTGGCATCCAGATTAACAGAGAGTCGATGGGAGCATGGCTACCATGGAGGTGAAGGAGAAGGCAGAAACCTGCCCAAACAGGATGGATTTGCAGCCCCCTTGCAATTATTCTGCGACTCTCCAGGGTTTCCAGACCCACAGGTTAGGAACCATTGCTTGGTGGCTTTGCATCTCTGCTAACCTCCCTCTCCAGATTCTGCTTTCTTTAGACTCCACCCCGAAATCTCCAGGAATTTCCCATCCTTTTGTTGGCAACCTTGTCCTTGAGTCTTCCACAAAGAAGCTACAGTCCTTATAGAGGAGACAGCAGTATTATTTTAAAATCTAGTTTGCAGCCACTTAAAGAATGCACAGAGAGCATTTTTCCTCCTTTCTGTCCAGACTTTCTCATTGCATTAATTCCCTTTTCTTCACTTGTTAAAAATATAATGCTCAACTGTCAGTCCTGTCACTTCTTAGAAGCTACTTATTCAAGAGGAGAAGAAGGTTGGCTCAAGGTTCCAGTTTGGTTTATGGCGAGTTTATATGAGTAACTTAAAACAGTGCATGAATAGCGAAACTGAAGTAATAATCAGCAGTTTTATTTGCTCTGGCTTCAGTACTACTCCCATCTTCTAAGCAGCAATTAAACAGATCATTTGCCATTGTAAAAGTTTTGGATTATGCATGCTGACCTTCTTTAAACATACTTCTAAAGCAGACTTTTATTAAACCTAGCCAGTTTTCTTTTGTGTGTGTCTTTTGTATTCTAAAGATTTTTTTTAAACAAAATCTAAGCTAATTAGTATTTTAGGCTTTAATCCTGCTATGGTTACCTCATTGACTAAACTAGAATTTATACGTATAATTGAGTGCCAGTAGTTGAACTTGTTAATATAAAACAGTGGTAGTAACCCAACCAATTCATAAAAATGATACTGCTATTCATGTTCCCTCTGCTGGTTCATTAGCAATGTTCTGCTATTTTGATGATTTTGTTAAAATGTATTATGAATTCAATCCAAACACAAAATCCGTGTACTATTATCCATAAAGGCCAATGACATAAAACTGTGAAAGCTTTTGAGCTGTCTAGAACTCTTCATCAGGCTGGATGTTAAAAAATAGAAGAGGGGAGAGAAAGACATTTTAGGCCATGATCTTGAGGCATAGTAATCCTATTTGATATTGAAAAAGATGTTGCCATCTTGTCCTTTCATGATCTTAGAAGGAAAGGCAACCTAGCACATAAAAGAACCAATGAAACCAGTTGCATCTTGAAGACTAGCAATATTTATTCCATGTAAGCTTTTTGTGAGCTCTCACAAGCACTGCATATTTCTTGCAGGCCTTCCTACAGTCTTATGAGTGAAAGCCTTGTGAGTGAACCTTTCTCTTGCTGTTTTTTCTACCAAATGACTGAATACCTCAGTACATTGTGGCATTCTCTACAGAGGCACAATCATCTGGGAGCTGGTGCTAATTTGTACCATTTAATATTCTGTGCTTCAAAGAGGAAAACACCACCTCTGTCCAGGGGCAATAAGTATCTATCATCTGAAAGTGCTGGAGGTAAAATTTTGATGTTCAGTAGGAGCTAAGAGCTGTTTGCTTAATATGCCTGGAAATTAAGGAACTACAGTTACAGGACTTTGCTGGTGCATAGTATTACATAGTATTAACTTTGTAAGGGTGTGTGAGTAGTCAGATTTAGACTGTATATAATTTTGAATGAGATTTTTAATGACTGATGTAAAGCTAGTCACATTAGGAAATCAATTTGATAGTTTTCATTGGTTTCAATGGTAAACCCACCCAGAAATGCAGTTTCCTCTTCCCACACCCAACTGGAATGACATTCTTAGGGATTGCACATCTTATTTATTTGGTCAACTTCTACATGACCTGTTTCTCCATTTAGGGCACCTGAGACAGCTCTGAAACATTTTAAAAACATTAAAACATCAAAACATCATGAAACCATACACAAACTACAACAAAAGAGAGCAATATATTTTTCAACTCTAAAGCAATGTAATTGTCAACGCTAAGGCCTTCTGGAACAAGGATACTTTCTGGTTTCTCCAAAAGGCCTGCAGAGATGGTATTAACATCATCTCCTGGAGTACAGCAGCTGAAGAGGCCCTTCTACAAGTCCCTACAAATCTTACCTCTGACGAGGCACATGCAAATCGAAAAGCTTAATTGGTGAATCTTAAAACTCAGGCAGGTTGATATGGGAGATGATCGTCTTTCAGGCACTGAAAGCCAAAGCCATTCAAAACCAGAAATTTCTACTGGGCTGAGAAGCAAATTGGAAGTGAAGGCAGTTGAGGCAATACAAATTGTGTGCATATATTGTGAGGTTCTAGTAAAAGCCCTAGCTACCATACATTATACCACACATTGTTTGTATAAGTAATTCAAGGCTGTCCCACATAGAGTGCATTGCAGTAGCAGGCTAGCCAAAGCTAGAAGAATACAGCACAAGCAACCTCTTCCACCTCCCTCTGAGAAGGACAGTGGACCTCAGTGTAATCCCGCCTCGGACAGGCTGTACATCTATTCTTGTTATCAGCCTTGCTACCAGATCATAGCTCTTCCATTGTGTCTGAATTAAACTTCAGTTTATTCATCCCTATCTCTGTGTGTGAAGTGCTATCAAGTCGCAGCCGATTTATGGTGACCCCATGTAAAAGTAGCACCCAAGTCTGTGGGAAAGCACAAATAGGCCTTTGGATGGCTTCCCAAACTGTTTTAGTACTGTTACAGTCCATGTCAGACAAACTTGTGTTTGCAACGTTGTACAAAAGATGAATGTTAAGCTTTTAACCACAAATGAAGAAAAGGAAGAGGGAAATCCTGATTGTAGGAGTAAATGTAAAAGTTTGTGACTTTGCAGGGAAATAAAAAAAAAATCTAAGCAGCCTACCGTATTTAAGCCTCAAATATTACTCAAGAAAAAGAAGACTTTGTATGTGGTGGTTTTATCTGTAGCATTTAATCTGCCTAGATTAAATGGTAATCTTAACTCCTTTAAATCTTTTAAAGAGAAACTACAGTTCTGTGCGGGAAATTCTTTTCTTTTTTGGGTGTGTGTGTGTGGATATAAAACGTTATACAGTTTGTGCCTTTGAACTTCAAGAAGTTCTGATTTTAAAATTGTAATATACTGAAGCAGAGAAAAAACTCCCTGAACACTGGATAGGACCAGGAAACAGAAATTGGGATGGGGTGAGGAGATAATAAGTATTTGTACAGCACTTTTGAGGGTTCAGAGATGGGAAGGGAGAGGCTGAGGCTAAGAATGGCAGAGATTCAAATCAGGGATTTCCAGATTTTATAGTTCATTGTCTTAGACATTTTATTACATCCCTCTTTATGGGGAAGCGGGACACCAAGCATGTTGTCATATTAAAAATAGTTACATAAATTATATGGTGAGTTGTACTGATTTCATTGCCCTTTAGGATGATGAGTTGGCTGACAACTAATTATGATCCACCTCTAATTCAAACCAGAAACACCTAGGTTATGTCACATGCCATGATTTTTCAGGGTCAGAGGACACTGGAACTTGGTTATCCTTGGGCAACTGCTGAGATTTTGTGTCCCCAGAAGGTGTCAACATTAATCTCTGACCCCTAAACAGTGACAGCCATCTCCCTCTGTCCTGTCCCTTTTATGCAGCTGCTGTTCGCGAATATTTTATATTCTGTGAGCATAGTCCACTAGACCTTATGTTCCACAAACCTATGGTATAAAAGACTTGACGGCCCTACTTGCCATATTCATATTTACTTCAATGGTGAATTAATCTTTTTTTTAACTTTCATAATATGGTGATGCCATCTTCACAGCAGTACACTAACTTCAAAACAATAGGTAATCTGTGTGTGTGTGAAATTAATACTATTCTAAATGATATCCTCTAGCAGCAGGGAGAACTTTTGAGTTATACTTCCTGGAAAAATTATGTGGTTGCTGATGTGTAAACTTTGCTAATGTAATACAACACTAAGATGGTATTTTTTAAATATTGATGTAAAACATTTTTCTGTATGCTTGAAATGCTGGTGTAGACTTCATTAAATGAAAATTCTTTAAGAAATTATTTACATCTGTTACTAAAGGCAACTTTTTATGTTCCACCACTGGATTGTTTCTCATTGTGGCTACATCAGTAGAATCAGTGCCCCCCCCCCACCTATTGCTGCTGGCGAAGAGCCTGGCTCCCTCATTGCCAGCAAGGGGGGTTGAGGACTGCCACACCTTCACCTCCTGACAGCTTGGTTTCCAGCTCAATGGGGGTGAGGATCCTCCTCACTTCTTCGTTGCTGTCTTAGCAGGGTGGTGGCGGCAAGGACTCCCGGGCCTTCACTGCCCAACTCCTGATTGCCAGTTGGGTAGGTGGGTTTGCTGGATTAGCAGGGGGGAGTAGGGAGAAATCATGCACCCCCTGCCCATCTCCCTCTTTGCCAGCTTGGTTGGGAGGGATACAACAACTGCTGTGCTTCCTCAACCAACTCCCTGGTTGCTGGCTTGGCGTGGGTGGGGGGCAATGAGGACTCCTGCACACCCCGCCCAACTCTCTTGCCAGCTCGGTTGGGTGGTCAGTGAAGATTCCCACACACCCCTGCCCAGCTCCATCCTTGTCAGCTCTGTGGTGGGGCAGCAAGGGCTTCTCCCCCCATCACCACTGGTGAGCTCCCCCTTGTTGCTGATGACGGTGGAGAGTCCTCTGTGGCTCCCAACATCAACCACCAGGCCCACCAAGGCTCCCCCCACAACACTAGCAAGCCCCGCATGGCTCCCAGATTCCACTGAGGTGTCCTTCAGCTGGCTGATGCAGGAGGAGGTAGGCGGGAATCTATTTTGGGGGGAATCTATTTTTAAAGGTTTCAGATTTTTTTTGCAAAGCTTGGGGGGGATCTGTTTAGTGTTGGTGTGGCCCTGATCCATGGGTTTAGATATCCGCAGATTGGGGCTACAGATGGCAATACAGTCAATATACTTTCAAAATGTTGTTCTTTTCTTATATCCATCCTTATACAAGGTGCAACTGATGCCAGAATTTCTTTCAACAGTTGCCATGTTATTGTTTATAACTGAGAATGACTAGTAATGTATTTACAGCTTGCCTAACAGACTGTGGTCTATGATCATATTCTCATATTTATAGTACTTGCTCAGCAGACTGTGTCTATGAAAATGTTCCCATAATAATCATTCATAAATTGCATTCTTCTACTGATTTGTTGGATTGTTTTCTATGTATTTGCAGTTGAAATATTTCTCCATTGTAATTTACACTTCATTCCATACCTACAGGGCTCCACAGAGTATTTGATTAGCTTATGCTTGGCAATTCATAATCTTTTCAAAACACCTTGGGTGTGCATTAGTTTATCCAGCTTGGTTGGTGTTGCAGCATACCCACTAAATAATTGTTGTTTCTTGAGGCTGCTATATAATATAAACAGACATTTCCAGAAATAGTATGGATGTTTTATATAAAATAGATATTGTCAGATGTTTTCACAGTGTTCTTAGATTATTTATTATTTGGGAAGGTAACATTATTTTCATACAGATTTTAGTTAATTCTAATTATTTCTTATATTGATTTTTAAAGCATTCAGCTCAGCTGTTGATATTTTCTGTTGCTTTTCTGATCATATGTCTTCTGTGTATTGGTCCCTTAATTGACTTTTCCTTTCTTCTTATATTTGATTTATGTGTCTTGCCTTTTCAGAAGTGTACAAATGTCTATATATTTTCTTCCATCATACTTCTTCTTTGGCCTTTTGCTCTAAAGAAAACAGTCTTCTACATACACCTAATATTATTCCCTACCTAAACCCTTTCCCCCCTGAAACTTTCTGTTGTTGGAATACCATTTCATCCAATTTTCCATCTGATTTTGCATCAACCCACTTCCTAAAGATCAACCAAAAGGGATACTGCAAGCAAGAAATCAGAAGGAGATTGAGACTGGGAAGGGCAGCCATGAAGGAGCTAGAAAATATTCTTAAGTGTAAGGATGTGTCACTGGCAGCCAAGATCAAGTTAATTCATGCCATAGCATTCCCTATTACTGTGTATGGGTGTTAAAGCTGGACAATGAAGAAAGCTGATAGGAAGAAAATGTTGTTGAAATGTGGTGTTGGAGAAGAGTGTTACGGATATCGTGGACTGCCAAACAACAACAAATAAGTGGGTTCTAGATCAAATCAAGCCAGAACTGTCTCCTAGAAGCTAAAATGATTAAACTGAGGCTGTTGTACTTTGGTCACATTATGAGAAGACAAGAGTCACTGGAAAAGACAATAATGCTAGGAAAAGTTGAAGGCAGCAGGAAAAGAGGAAGGCACAGTATGAGATGGATTGACTTTATAAAGGAAGCCACGGCCCTCATTTTGCAGGACCTGAGCAAGGCTATTAATGATAGGATGTTTTGGAGGACATTGATTCATAGGGTCGCCATGAGTCAGAAGCAACCTCACAGCACTTAACACACACACACTTCCTAAAGATAGTTTCAGAGGATCGCCATGTTGGTCTGCAGTAGAACAGCTAGATCTGAGTCCAGTAGCACCTTAGAGACCAAGAATTTTGGGGTTGTGAGCTTTTGAGAGTCAAAGCACCCTTTGACTGATGAAGAGAGCTTTGACTCTTGAAATCTCATACCCCAAAAATCTTGTTGGTCTCTAAGGTGCTACAGGACTTGAATCTAGCACCTCCTAAAGGTTTCTTTATCTTGGATTTCCCTGATTGACCCTCCTTCCTTTTGATGTTCTTTCTTTTCTTACCTTTTTCCTTTAGTCTACAGAAAGGGTGGTTAAAAAATTCTTTTAACACCTACTAGTGTTTTAGGGAGGAGTTGTAAGTAGATCTATTCATGTAGTAAGTCCCATGAAATTCAGTGTGGTGTATTCCCAGGACTTACAACTTTAAACACTTTCATTAATGGATTCAGATCCTATTTAATGATGCACTGTCGAAATGCTATTTGATCAACTTCTTTGATACCTGCTGGACACACGTTTCCATTTATTGTAGTTTAAATTGGTTGCATCACTACTGCTTTGTTTCCTTCCTCATACTTATCTCTGAATGTGTAACATAACCATCTAATCATAACCATCTTCTTAACAAAAAATGACTTCTGTGTTAATATTTCACCTGATCTAAAGGTTTAACAATAAAATCCTTTCAGCATTACATATTTTGTACTGAAGAAACTTATGGTGTATGATGTATTGCTGTTGGCTGGTGTAATCCTATTCCTTTTGTATTTCGGTCTTCATTTTCACATATCTTTGTGTAGTGCATCATTATACTGTGGCTGGATATTTTAACTAGTACAAAATATGCAACAAAACAATTATTCTTTCTTTCTTGTAATATGGGGAAATGTCCTAAACTAGCACTAGAATTCTATGTGTATTTGCATAAGAGCATAAAAAGAGCACTGCTGGATCAGACAAGTGGTCCATCTAGTCCAGTGATGGCGAACCTTTTAGAGACCGAGTGCCCAAACTGCAACCCAAAGCCCACTTATTTATCGCAAAGTGCCAACATAGCAATTTAACCTGAATACTGAGGTTTCCTCCCAGCTCGGCAAGGGGGGGGGCTGTGGGGAGTCCAGGGAAGGGGGGCGGCTTTGAAGGGCTCCGCGCTGCCTGCAGGCAGCGTGGAGCCCTTCAAAGCCGGGCAACGGGGAGTTCAGGGAAGGGGGGGCTTTGAACGGCTCCACGCTCCCTTCAAAGCCCCGCCGCCCCCGCGCATGCCCACAGAGAGGGCTCGGCGTGCCGGTCTTGGCACGCGTGCCATAGGTTCGCCAACACGGATCTAGTCCAACATCCTTTCTCACACAGTGGCCAACCAGTTCCTCTGGAGATCCAGCAACAGGGCATGGGTTCAGAAGTTTACTTCCTCTGATTGTGGAGGCTCCCTTTAGTCACTATGGCTAGTAGCCACTGATAGACCTATCCTCTGTGAATCTGTCTAATCCCCTTTTAAAGTTGTGTATGCCTGTGTCCACCACTACATGCTCTGGCAGTGAATTCCACATTTTAATCATTCACTGTGTAAAGAAGTATTTCCTTTTTTCCATCCTGAATCTACTGCCCACCAGCTTCACTGAATACCCTTGAGTACTAGTATTTTGGGAGTGGGAGAAAAAGTTATCTTTGTCAACTCTCTCTGCCCTATGCATAATTTTATAAACCTCTATCATGTGTCCCCCCCTTAGTTGTCTCTTTTCTAAACTGAAAAGTCCCCGATTCTTCAGCCTTTCTTCATAGGAAAGGTTCTCCGACTCCCTAATCATCTTGGTTGCCTTCTTCTGTACCTTTTCTAACTTTGCAATGTCCTTTTTGAGATTCAGTGAGCAGAACTGTACACAGCATTCCAAATGAGGCTAAATAATTGATCTTTACTGGGGCATTAAAATATTGGCTGCTTTATTTTTAATACCTTTCTAATAATCCCTAACATAGAGTTTGCCTTTTCAAAGCTGCAGCACATTGGGTTGACACTTTCATTGAGCTATCTACTATGACTCAAAGATCTTTTCCCCTCTCAGTCTCAGCAAGTTCAGACCTCATTAGCCTGTACTTGAAGCTTGGACTTTTTGTCCCACTGTGCAGCACCTCACACTTACAAATACTGAACTTCATTTGCTACAGTGTTCCCCACTCACCCAATTTGTGGAGATTCTCCTGGAGCTCTTCACAGTCACCCTAGGTTTTCACTATCCTGAATAATTTTGTGTCATCTGCTAACTTGGTCACTACACTACTCACCCCTAGTTCTGGATCATTTATGAAAAAATTCAATGGTACTGGCCCCAATACTTATCGTTGTGGGACCCCCCTGCTTCCTTCCATTGTGAGAACTGTCCATTTATTCCTACTCTTCCTGACATGTAATCAGTTTAATCCATAAAATAACCCATACTCTTATCCCATGACTGCCAAGTTTACTAAGGAGTTTTTGGTGAAGTACCTTGTCAAAAGCCTTTTGAAAGTAGATAATGCTTACTGAGTCATTGTAACCTACATGCTTGTTGACTTTCTCAAAGAACTTTAAAAGGCAGGACTTCCCTCTGCAGAAACAGTGCTGATTTTCCTCAGCAGCCTTAGTTCCTCTATGTGCATAATAATTTTATTTGATTACAGTTTCTACTAATTTGCCTGGACTGTAATTTCCTGGTTCCCCTCTGAACCCCTTTTTTGACGTTTGCTACTCTCCAATCTTTGGGTACAGCAGCTGAATTTAGTGATAGGTTACATATAGGAGTTAGTAGATCAACAATCTCACATTTGAGTTCTCTAAGAACTCTCTGGGGTGTGCCATCAGGACCTGGTGACTTACCGGTTTGTAATTTCCCAATAGGTCTAGAACTTCATCTCTCTTCATCTCAATTTGACTCAGTTCTTCAGACTCCCTTCCTGAAAATAGTGGCTGTGACATGGGTACATGCCCCACACTTTCAGCTGTGTACACAGAAACAAAAAAATCCATTGAGTTTCTCTGCCATCTCCCGATCTTCCTTTAGCAATTCCTTTGTTCCTTGGTGTTCCAAAGCCGAACTTCTCTGGCAGGTTTCCTGGATATATTTAAAGAAATGTTTGTCTTGATGCTTTTAGCAACCTGCTTCTCAAATTCTCTTTTTGCCTAATTAGAGAATTAAAAACAGGATTAGCTAAAGTTGCTAAAAGCAGAATTTGAGGAGCAGTTTTCATAGTCTTGATGTTCAGCTTCACAAAAGCACCTGGTCTTATGCCTGTGTTTCTGCCTGGCTGTTTTGATGTGAAATTGAAGCTTTCTTGGAGGAAAACTTTTCTAATTACATCACTGTACTTAATTTAAAGAATGTCTGGAAGCACAGGGAAACAAAAGAGTATGATTTATTAGGACGTTGTGAAGCAATAACGTGTACACAGTCGGGGTAAAATGCTCCCCTTAGGCCTGTTCAGTTAGCTATTTATAGAGGAAAATGCTTTTATGCTTTTGATGTTCCATGTTAGTTAAGAATATTCTAGTTCTTGCTGATTCTGCTTGGATGAGATCTAATAAATATTGCTCATCTACTTGCTTCAGTTTTCTTTGAAATGCAGCTTGGAATTTGACAGCAATGAACTGAAAGCAGTCTCTAAGTAAGACTGTTGGAAAAGAAGATGAAAAGCGTTGTCATGCTACTGCAATAATATTCTGGCTTACTCACTCAAACACTTTCTTAGCTCTTATAAAAATAACATTTACCTTTTGAAGGAGATATTGGGGGAAGAATATACTGGCTGACCTTCCTTTTGGTTGCTTGTATGTACACATCATTGAAGTGTAACTGGCTTAATTTAAGCTAGGGCATACCTCGCTTTGTAATTATAGTGGCATCTGGACATTGCAACAGTGACTTATCGAAACCCCCATTTGTTGTACAAATTCTGGTTAGTCTAACGAGACACATATTGTGAGTAGCAGACAAAGGGCAGACTGAGAAATTCAGGATGGCACAGGAGCAAGCCAAGTTAACTGTTGCAGCCTGTGCTGCAGAGGCCACCTGTCTCAGACCTGCCCAGCACCAATGATGGGTGCCAGCTTGCTCGTCCCTGCCTCCTGCATTGCTGCCGTTGTTGAAACTACTGGGCAGGTCTGAGCTTAGCAGTTCCTGCTGTGCTGACAGAGATTCTGTGTCTTAGCTCTGCTGGCTAGCAGTCATCTAAGGGCAGTAGCCCACTAGGAACTTTCCCTGTAAGTTAAATAGTCCATCTACCCCTGGCAGCAGATTAACTGAGGTATAAGAGTGAACTGTTGTCTCTTTCGTATGACCAGAGTTTATTCATAAATCTTAGTTGATCTACTGACCTCTTTTCACACCTCCCAGCAGAATTCCTGGATGCCACCCCAAGCTTCCTTATATTGCCCGGCAGCTAGCAAAAGTACATTATACAGACCTCTTTCCTTTTTGGTCAGCTACTCTTGTTTTCTCTCAGGTAAATAAAAGCTTGTGGGGAAAAATGGTTGTGAAGTCACTTGCTCTTTCTTGGGATAATAAGATGAGTTTGAAAGACAGCTCTTGTTGTAGGAAGGAAGGTATGGCAATAAGTTACTCATGAGCTGCTTTTGATTGTAACACTGTTTGTGAAGAGTAACTTCTGTTGCGTATGTTGGCACATGGAATAAAGGCATAAGATTAAAGCAAAATTATTTCTCCCACTCTCTTGTCAGTTTCTCTTTGACCTTACAGGCCTGCTTAGTGAGTCATTACTAACTGGGGAAGGAGTCATCCTGACAGAAAACCGATACCTAAATTCAGATGTAATAGTGAGTCTTTTTCTGTTGCTCAGTAGAACTGATGTGTGGACCCAGGAAGCCTAATGCTTACACATTGGCCCATGGTAGTGGCCCATTGGTAGTGTCTGTACTGGCTGTATAGTACCCAGGCAGAAAAGATCTTTCCCAAGAGGTGGCTATTCCAGCTTGATAAAGATAAAATTCTAAAGGGGCACCTTTATGTACCTTCCGCATGTGATCTACCAAAGAGTTTTACCTTTACTCAGTTTTGGATTCAGACAACACAGCTCCTAAATAGTGGGAATTTAAAATGGAACTGCATAGCATGCTGTTTGGTGTGTGAAGGCTATTCATGTTAAATCTTCATACTTCGTATTGTTACCAGCATGCATAAGAAGTAGCTGTACCATCTTCGCTAATATAAGATTATTGGGCAAGTCTGTGTATGAAGAACTCTGCACACAATTGAATTTAAAATGTCCAACTGATGGCTACTGAATGGAATGTTGTTGGTGGAGTGTGTGTGTATAATATATAAAAAATTGCTTCTTGGTTGTTACAGTTGCAATAACTGTATTCTTTGCTTTGAGAATTTTTCAATTGAAAGATTGTTTATAAATCTAAATAAATGAGTGTGCTATTATTATATTATTCATAGAAGTAACTAAATTATCTAGACAGAGAGGCTTTTTGTAGTGCCAAACTTATTCCAAGGTCTGAATTGGTGACATTGCATTAAAATTGTAGAGGCTGAATGTACATTGCTACTTTGCGTTTATCCCTTTGAGGGTTATTTTTCTCTCTCCTTACATTTCCACATATATGGTCAAGAATTTAGTATTATAATTTATCAATGACAAGGCACTTTTTAAAACAGCACAGTAGTATGTGTTCTTGCAATTTACTTATATTTTCAAATCATTGCGGGCACAATGAAAGCACCCTTAAAGTATATGGTTTAAATATCCTGCATTTTTTGTGATAAAATTAGAGAAGACTCTGTTCTATTTACATAATGTGTGTAAAGTGCCGTCAAGTCACAGCCGACTCATGGCAACCCCTTTTGGGGTTTTCATGGCAAGAGACCAACCAGAGGTGGTTTGCCAGTGCCTTCCTCCGCACAGCAACCCTGGTATTCCTTGGTGGTCTCCCATCCAAATACTAACCAGGGCTGACCCTGCTTAGCTTCTGAGATCTGACGAAATCAGGCTAGCCTGGGCCATCCAGGTCAGGGCATTTACGTAATACCAGTGTTTAAAATGGTTAATGCAAGGTAAATAGCTGTGATTGCTACTAATCACCAGTGGATGATTAGCCTGTGTGGGCTGCAGCAGCCTTGCTATGAAAGTTCTAGGGTTGCCAGCTCCAGGTTGGGAAATACCTGGAGATTTTAGGGGTGGAGCCTGAGGAGGGCAGGGTTTGGAGAGCGGAGGGATTTTAGTGGGGTATAATGCCATAGAGTCCACCTTCTAAAGCAGCCATTTTCTCCAGGGGAACTGATCTCTGTCACCTGGAGATCAGTTGTAATCGCAGGAGATCTCCAGCTACTACCTGGCAATCCTAGGAAGCTCCCACCTGCTTTACATAGTGTAGTACCACCCCTTGCTTGGGACCAAGATGGCCCTGGCAGGGGGCCATCCTGCCATGCTATGAGCCCTACCTGGACTTTTCCCAGTGGCCTTAATGGCCAATCAACCCCTGAAAAAATAGGTTATGTCTCTACCAGTACTTATAAGAGAATCTGTGCTGATCATACATCCCATTAATGCCAACATTTTGGGGGTTGTGTTTGTTCATTTTCCTATTCAGTCATTGGTATGAGCATTTAGATCTGTAGACTTTTGGAATACTTCATGCTTTCTCTGAAATCTTTGTCTCATGTAAGGGAAAGAAGAAGAGCTGGTTTTTATATGCTGACTTTCTGTTCCACTTAAGGAAGAATCAAACCAGCTTACAATCACCTTCCCTTTCCTTCCCCACAACAGACACCCTGTGAGGTAGGTGGGGCTGAGAGATTGTGACTAGCCCAGCTGGCTTCATTTGTAGGAGTAGGGAAACAAATCCAGTTCACCAGATTAGCCTCCACCGCTCATGTGGAGGAGTGGGGAATCAAACCTGGTTCTCCAGATCAGAGTCCGCTGCTCCAAACCATTGCTGTTAACCACTACACCACGCTGGCCCCACCAAGAGCAGGAACATCCTTATAGTTGAACACTGCAGGGGGAAATTGTTGCAAGGCTCTTCCACCACAGGCATATATGCTGGAGAAAATATGCAGAGCTACACTAACTATGCCTTAACAATATCTGATGAAGGGAGCTTTGACTCTTAAAAGTTTATACCCCCAAATCTTATAAGGTGTTACTGGACTCAAATTTAGCTCTATTCCTACCAATACATCATCACAATAACTTCAGCTACTGAAATTTAATTCCCCTTTGGTAATTGCTATGTCTTTGATTTTCTGTTCCATATGAAAAAAATCTTCATGTGTAGGAATGGGGAAACAAATCCGGTTCACCAGATGAGCGGTACTGCTCATGTGGAGGAGTGGGGAATCAAACTCGGTTCTCCAGATCAGAGTCCACCACTCCAAACCACCTCTCTTAACCACTACACCATGCTGGCGATAGAGATTCCTTAAAGGTGAGAAAATCAGGGTATAAAAACCAACCTTCTTCTTCAATTAGAATTTTAACATGGCTTAGTGTAACTCATCTCAGTCATTCTGCGTAATACACTGTCTTGAGCCAAATACTTGGCAGTCATGACTGCTGATTTCAGTATAATAGTGGTGAATAACAAGAGCAAACTGGCAAGACTTTCAGCCTCAGCAGTTGCATACAGCATATAGTTCTCTTTATGACAGACAGTTTAGATGGGTAATGTATATCTTGGGATGTAATAGTATTTTGAAATCCCATGTAGATAAAAGGACAAATGTTGTTGATATATAAAGTAGTAATTTAAATGCTGCTGGGCATGAAGCATCACTTTGTCAGTCGTTGGGAAGACCTCAAGAGTGATGCCTGATTAGCCAAGAACAATAAAATTCGTATTACTTCTGGCAAAAACAAGAAGAGCAGAATGTGTGATTGCTCATTCAAAAATAAGACTTGTTTTTGCTTGGAATTATATCAGATTGCTAAAATCATGTTTAGTGACATGATTTATTCAAACAAATGTGTAAACCCCCCCCCTCAGCATGTGTAACCCCCCCCCCAGGAATTAGTTAGTTTAGCCCAAGAGGGGCAGAGTCAGTGAATGGAGGTTAGCAACAGAGGGAGAGTCGGTTTGCTAGGGAGCCAGATAAGATTTCCTTGACCCTTATATATTACATAGGGTTGCTAAGCACCACTTTTGCTCCAGTGAAAGAGAATAAATGTGGGTGGAGAGATGTCACAAAATGTTGTAATAGATTTTCCAGTTGAACTCAAAAGTGATGTCACAATGCTGTAGGGATTTCCAGATCTTTTTGGTTTAAAAAGTGGAGATTTGGGAAATTCCTACAGAGTTGCAACATCGTTCCTCAGCCCTCATTTTTTCCTGCTGGAGAAAGATCCCTGGTGGAGGTTGGAGACTGAGAGCAGGGGCAAAAACGCACGGTCACTTATGGCGGTTTCTGCCCTGTTTCCTCCCTGTTTGTTCCCAGTTTCACCCAGGATCAAATCCTCACAAACAAACGACACTTGATTTGCTGCTGGCTGAGCGATGTGTCGACCCAAAACGAACCCGGATTTGCAATCGAGGAGCCAAACCGTTATCCCTGGCTTGTCTCAGTCTTCCCACGTCAGGACTTCCGGTACAGCGCTGGTCCAAGCAAGATGTCTCTCAGGATTCTCCCTGAGGGACTCCAAGATACATTCGAATAGGGGTGAATTTAAACACCCACCCCAGCTCTAATTAGGGGACTGGGGAGCAGGATTTCCTCTGCAGCCACGGAGAGTGGTTTTGACACCCATACTCTCTGAGAGTGTCAATAAGCCTCCCGGAGATATGGATGTTGTCCCACGGGCATTTGAGAGAACTACCATCACCATGAAGGTTTTCTTGGCTTAAGGCTTCGACCTCCTTTATCTATCAACACTTAAAGAACAATATCATTGAAATGAAACCCTCACCATCCGAAATCTGAGTAAGTTACAAGAACTCTTTTGTCTTTACCTTGAATCCGACGTTCCGGAAAATTGATAAAACCATCAATGCAATCCGCACCTCTCCGCCCAGAATACAAGTGACTTTGTATTTTTAAAAAGACTATAGTTAAATGGCAGGAGCCCTATCTACTTGATCTCTACTTAGACATAACAAACGGGTCGTTTGAAAGACACTCTAGCTACCAATTAGATGCCGAGGTGCCAAAAGGGGTGGGAGCGAACGTGATAAATTCCTCTGGAGCTGACGTCCTTCCGATTCAAGAAGGTCTTTCTGCCACCTATCTGTTTGGTGAATCGGAAGACAGCAAGGAAACACTCTCGCTGCCCTACCAAGCAAAACCATCGAGACTGAAGGGGAAAGACTACTCGTAGGATCAGAAGTGTGTCTCCCTTGTGCAACGGCCAAAACATTCCTACCACCTAGAATCTAACGAGAGGAGATGATGGACGGTCCGCGAATCAACAACACCCTGCTCACTCCCTCTTTTACAGCCAAGCTAGAGTGCCAGTAAAACTTGATGGCTCTTTAAAACCACACTAATTGTTTTACAACGGAGAGAAGAATCTGCAGTCATTTAACCCCGGGAGGCTCCTGCCAATATATTTAAATAACACTCCTTCAGCCACACACTCTTCAGAATCTAATAGCTTTCTTTGTCTCTACATGCAATTCACTGGAATGGTGCATTTAGAATTCTAGTTCTATTTCTGTCACCTTTTACTTTTGCTTCTCGTCTGTTTTTAGCAATTTCAAGTGTTACATCTGTCATCAGTTGTGGCTCTTCATTTCTTTTGGCTACAAGAATAGTCTTTGCGCATTCTTCCTTGATAATATCTCTGGTTTCAAGCCATAGTTCTTCAAGTTCCCATTCACTTGAACTTAGTAATGCAAATCTGTTCTTTACATGGTCTTCAGGAATTTTGTTTAGATTGTATTTTGGCCCTATGAATGTTTTGGTATTTTTCTTCAGTTTTATTCTGATTTTCAATACTAACAATTCTTAGTCAGTACCACAATCAGCTCCTGGTCTTGTCTTAGCAGAGAAATTACAGCTTCTTCATCTTCTGTTTTCGATTATGTAGTCAATTTGATTTCTGTATTGACCATCTGGTGCACATATGCTCATTGATAAAATGCTACTCCACAAAACTTTGTCTTGATGTGACTGCACATATGCATTGTTGGTATTACTGTTAGCATTACACAAAAAGACTCTTGAAGCAATCATAATACAATCACATTTAATATTGTTTCTTTTTACTTAGTATACAATGATGTTCTAAAGGTTTACTAAAAGCTGCAGTAAGCTGCTGTAAAATGTGCATATACAGTATTTCATGTTCAATTCAGAAATAAAAAAGGATCAAGGGAGAACTGATAATACACAGGGTCCACTTGAACACATGAAGCTGCGTTGTTCTGAATCTGACCATCAGTCCATCATGGTCAATATTGCCTATTCAGACTGGCAGCTGATCTTGAGGGTGTCAGGAAGAGGTATTTCTCATCACCTACTCCCTGATCTTGTTAACTGATGATGCTGGCAGTTGAACTTCTGCATGCCAAGCAGATACTCTACTACTAAGCCATGCCCCCCCCCCTTCAGAAATAAGACCCAGGAATCTAGAATGTCAAAATCTGGGGGGAAATGTGGATGAAAACTTTGAAAGCATCCTATATACAAAAAAAGTAAACTTGGAGACTGAAGGAAACAAATGGTGTTTCCTAAACTGTTGTGCCACATAGAAATCACTGTATTATACTCCAGGAAGATTTTATTCATAAAATTTACTAGGTGAGCATCTTGATGCTATTCTGCATAGGTTTCTAAGAAAGTTCATGGGTACTCCTTACTGCGTGGTAGGGATTGCTATTAGAGCAGAGTTGGGAATTCATTCTCTGGAGGCAAAAGTGTGGGCCTTAATTTTCAGCCATTGATTAAATGTTCTTTTTGCTCTTCCTGAGGGTAGCCTTCTAAGCGTCTTATCCAAGGACTCATATCTGAATCCCTGGTTTGGGTATGTAGATGCTAAACTTCAGACGTTAGGATTGGAAAATACCCTTTTGTGAACTATGTCTTTTTCTACAGCCTGCTCTCTAACGAAAAGCAGAGGATCCCTACTTACGGGGGTCCGTTGTTTGCGGAGCCGCGCGAGGTGGCAGGGCCCGGCTGGCCATTTGGTTGCGGGAGTGGGGGGGGAGCGACGGGTGGCCCGCGCTCCCCTCCCGACGGCTGGGAGCAACTCCTTCTGGCGGGCAGTCAGCGGCACGGGGGGCGGCATGGCACCTCTCTCAGACCCCTGTGGTGGTGGTGGGAAACCGGATGGAGGCGACGGGATGCTCTGCCGCCGCACGCCTTTCCCTCATCCCGCCTGTTTTTTAAAGGGGCCAATTAGGCTTCTCTCCTGCCTCTCCGTCCCGGCCAGCACTAACTGACCAGAGGTTTTCAGTCTGGTACGCCGGCCGGGTATTTAAGGGGAGGAGCCGCTCTGGCCGGCCCTGTTCCCAGCCTGCTTTGTCCCGCCCGCCCTCCTCCTTTTTCTTAGCTATGGCTAGGTTGCTGTTGTACGTAGTGTTAGTAGTTCGGAGGCATGTTGTGTACTTTTGTTCAATGTTGTTCCAGGTACATACGGGCTGTTCTCGAATTGTTTATTGTTACGTTTGTTGGGGTTTAAGGTTGGCTTGTTAAGGGTTGCTTTACCATGATTATCTGTCACAACTGTCGGGGGTTGGTGGTTTTGGGCATGGGGCCAGAATCCTGTTTGGGGAAAAGCCGGCCTGCGAGCCCCCTTTTCCCGGGCTGGGGACCCCAATAAGGGGTTCTGGAGGGGAGGCCTGTGGGTTGACATGCCTGGTGGGGCAGTCCGGGCGGCCTGCCTCCTCCCAAGTGGCAGTGGACCACACAGTGGCTGCCGTCCATGTGGGTCCTAGATCTGCCATCTCAGGCTGTTCCTGGCACAGGATACATCAGCTGGCAGCGGGCCAACTGATGTCAGGATTCTGCCTCCATGCTTGCCAATGCCTAATGATGTAAGTTTTTTGCTGTATGTATTAAAGGTTGTGGCCTGTTTTATTCCATACATGTGTTGCGTCATATTTCTTATTCCAGAAAGGGTTAGAAGCAATGCGGGGGCCCCTGGGGGGTGGGAGTTCCCATTTATCAGGTATGAGCAGACTGCCTTGGAACCCCTATTGGCCTTGATCCGCAAAAGACGGTTCCAGTGGGACCTCGTGTGTGCTCTCCTGCTTTTTTGGGGGTTTACATATTCAAATTCTCGTTGTCTGTATATTGATTTCTTAACCATCCCAGTTTACAGAAGAGCTTTCTTTTTAGCAAGATTCAGTGTAAAACCAATAGCTGTTTTGAGTGGGCACAATTCTAAAAAGCCCTACTCTGAGCGTCTGTGTGGATGTGGAACTGGTTCTATCGAAAACAGGGAGCATCTTATTATATTGTAGAAGATATAAGCACTTAAGAACACAGATGATCAATCCATTAATTCTTGATATTGACATGCCTGTAGCTAATAAGCTACAATTTCTGCTGGATGGTTGTGATCCAGCTATCACAGTTCCAGTAGTAAAATTTATTTTGGGTTTATTTGAATTTAAAGGCACAAGGATAATTTAAAGAACATATGTACGATTAAATTATATAAAATAATTTTAAAAATCCTGCCCAGCAGTTCAGTGTGGTTAGCTCACAGCCTATTGGCTAGGAGCTGTACCATTAAAGGAAGGAGTAGGACCCTCCAAGAGTAGTGGGAAATAATGGATGGATTCAGAAATGAAGTTGTGGATATATTGCAAATATCTTGCGACTTGGCCATGCTTCTGTGTGTGTCAGAAGTAGGACACTTTGAACAAAATGTAATACACAAACTTCATTTCACCAGACTTCATGAAGAAAAAGAGAACTCTCAGAAATCTACTTTATCCTCTCCTTCTTTGCTGTGAGTAGATTAAAGTACAGCATCATAATTAATTCATAATGAAATGTAGAACAAAAAAAATCCCTCAATTTCTTGGGATGCCTGAAGGTGTCTAAAGGAAGCAACCAAAGGCTACAAAAATCCACCTTGAGTCTTTCTACTCTCTAGCACACCCATACCAGAGCTCTACTCACAGATTGCTTGATCCAACCCAATAACTTTTTAAGCGTTCCTGAGTATCTTAAATACAAAATAGTGGATCTCAACTCATTTTAAGCTAAGGCAATCTTAATCAGAGTGTAGCATGAGGTAAGAAGGAAAACTAGAATGTAGACCTATATTATAGTTGCTAGCCTATATTAGGGTCATTGTGGTTGTGCTTGGATTTCTTAATGACAGGCTTTTTAAAAAAATAGGCCAGTCAGCATGTACATGACAGCTTGTCTCCATGCCACTCATATCATTAATAAAAGTGTATGAAACACAAGTTGAAGGAATAATATTCAGTGACAATGGTGCCCAGCAAGATCAGATAGCCCTATATTGTGAGAATGCAATGATTCTGTGAAGCATCTCCGCTACTGCCAAATAGCTTAGATTCTAGCCTGCTAAAGTCTCAGCAGTGACCTCAGGAGATCTGAGGTTGAGATGTAATTGTAATCTGGGAATTCCTGAGGTCAAATAAACACAGGTAATGGATCTATTACAGTAGATTGTTAAGATTCATAGATTCAAATATCAGGCTGCTGTACATTTTGAACTGATCTGAAATGTCTGGAAGATATATTTGGATTTATGCTTCTATGGAATATAGAGAAAATTAACAAATCCTCAAAGCAATCGGCACTGTGGTTCTGAAATACCTGAAATAGCATTTAAAGTTGCTAATGTCAAAGCACATTTTCCCCTTGTGTTATAAAATAAGCACGATGTCTTGGACCCACTTACAAACAGGTTATTTAAAGCATTTTAAGTACTACTATTCAAAGGTTAATGCTATTATTCATTGCTTTTTATCACGAACAGTGTGCAGATGCTTATAAGATTATTACATGGCTTCCTTGCCTGACTACAATCAGAATGTTAAAGGTATATATCTTTCACACTACTTAATTAATGAAGTAAAAATTAAGATTATTTCAGTAGTTTAATACTATCTGAGCCTTCTATAATATTATTTTTGGCTATGCCTAAAAACTGGCATTATATAAAACACACAGGAAAGGGAACTCCTGCCCAAATAAGTCTTACATAGTTTACTTTTTTGTACTTTTCTCATGGGGACAAGTAAGAATTGTATTGATTTTGGATTTTTTCCCCATCCTTACAAATTTGTGCTTCAGATGCTGCCAATTTGCTGCAGGCTACTTTGCCAGTTCTGTAAACCATGTGTGGAACATTGTAAACACAGCACAAAACCTCTACCCAATATATTAACAAGTCTAACCAATCTGTCCATGTAGTCACCGTTCCTTGACATTTCTGTGTGGATACACAAGATGCTTCATTCTACTCTTTTGTTGTTCAGATTGCTTTTTGGTACAAGTATTTTCCAGTTTGTTTTAGGAGAGATAACAGGCACCAGGACTGTGCATATGTCATGGGTGGGGGGAGACTTGCAATAGGAAAAGATGATGTCATGACAGCAGCTTGCTGCAAATAATTTCCCCTTGGAAATAGATAGCAGTGTATTCCTTGTAAATCTGGAACAGTTCCATACTAATAAATGGGAAGGAATGTAAACAACTGAGCAGCTGTAGTCGGTTTCCTTGTTAGAGATGGCAGCGCATGATATGAAAAGCAAGGTAGAATATGTGCCACACCGCCCGTGACTGAGCTAGGGGGATATATATCTGATATTGTAACTGTGAGCAGTATTAACGTCATATGTCTAAAAATAGTATGCATGACCATGAAAAGGAAGAGCCTGTTTTGTCAGTGGTTCGAGTGCTCTGCAGGGAGTAGATATGAAAAGTAAACATTTTCTGTGAGATTTTTCTACCATGGTGCACATGATCAGAAAAGGGTAAACAATAACAATGCACACTGGAGAGTCTTAACCTGGGGGTGGGTTCCTTCCAAATGCACCACAAACAGTACCAGACAAATTATGTTTTAAAATGGACTGCATTGACTTCACATCTCTAGGGAATGTGGTTAGCCACTGCTTGATCAAGAAGAATGATGGTCTAGATGCAGTATGGTGTCTGACCCTGTAAGACCATTTCACCCCATCTCTTTTCAGTTACGCTTTGAAAGCTGAGAATAATATAGCCTAGATCTTTGTAATCACATTTGTAAGCTGATAGTCATTCTTAACTGTGTGTAAGACACGGACTACATGTTGTGAAATATCAAACAGCCGTTCTCCCAGAACTTTTACCATTTCAGAATGAAGGTGAGGGACTGCATCCCCCCTCCTTGCATACACATATCAAAAACTCATTTCACGTAGGCTCAAGATGGATTGTACTCTTTCCCCACAGGTGATAGGAGAACAAGTTCCTACCTTCTCTTCATGCACACCTGGCATACCTGTCCTATGTCCAAAGGCACTGTGTTTTATGTTAATCAACACATGATCCATGATCACACATTACCTGTTTTGCCTATACATCCTATTGAAGTATTACACTCATGGTTTTCCTCCCTCAGAAGTAGGACATTTGCTCCAAGCAGTTGAAAGGCACATTCTTGCTCCCATGCCACATATAGTTCTTCTAGAGAATGCACACCTCAAGAAATGTACAATTGCAAGGTCATATATCATATCCTACCTTACATTACAAAAGTGCTCTGGGGAGAATGTCATCCAGTTTATCCAATAGAAAACTAGTACATAGGGAGAAAAGCTAAATTAGAACTTTTGTTTCTCACCTGCTAGCTTTCCATGGATTTTTTAAAAAAAATATATAGAAGCATGCAGCCCCCCAGCTATGTTCTCGCTCTGGAAGAGGAGGTCATCTGTAAAGTGGGGTGTTTCCGTTCCTCTTGCTTCTGGGAGGCAGGACTAAAAACTTTAACTTCCTGTCTCTGGGGAAACGCCCCCTCATTTCCAGTTCTTTCCTGCCTCGCTTTGGGAGAGCAGGCTTTATCAGCAGCTCTCTGCTAACTCTTCTTAGAAGGCTAGTTTTCTAACTTTTCTTGCTCTTTCTTTTCTCAGGTCTATTTTCTAATCTGTACTATTTCTCTTTCTGTCCTCCTGCTGCACAGTATAGACCCTTTTTTAGTCAGGTTGTGGCTTTCCTGCCAAATCAAAATGGCGGACGCCCCTCCTGATGCCTTTATCGCACAGGAAGATTTGGACCCCGGCTTGCTTGTTCCAGCCCCACAAGCCCAACTAAAACCCCCTGGCAGCCACTCCGGTGGTTCTAAGGGGAAGAGCAAGAAGAAGCGGGGAGACGGTTCCATTAAGAGGAAGGGAACCGATGCAGCCCATGTTAAAGGTAACAAAAGGGCTCGCGCAACTTCTGTTCCCCGCTCTCTTGCCGTGCCGCGCAGGCTCCCGCCCGCGGCGACAGGGACGGAAAACCAGACGGCTACAGCTGCGCCACAAGCCACAACCTCGGAGAACCCTCCAGATGGTAAGGCGCCGACTCCCTCCTCGGAGGGTAACGCGCCCCCTCCCCTAGCCGCCATAGAAGCGATGGGACTGCTTTCTCTTAAGGCGGAACTCTCGGCACTAATTAAGGAGGCCTTTGCAGAAGGCATCAGGGCGGTGCAGCTCGCTTCCCCTACCTCCTCAGTCCATGGTTCCTCAGAACTTAGCGACCCGGGGGAGGGCCCCAGTTCCCAACCACCCCAAAGGAAGGAGGGAGCCAGTGGCCTACCAAGGCAGCCCTTAAGGCCCCTCCGACCAAGTCAGTCACCACCACGGTCACCTTTTCCCCTGCCTCCTCTGATGATGAGAGGGAAGAAGGCGAGTTCTCCTCCGAAGGAGAGGACCTCGCTCCAGAGGAAAAGCAACTCAGGTTGTTTAGTCCCGATGACTATCAATCACTACTTTCCAAGACCCTAGCAGCCCTTGACTTGAATGCAGCCCCTGACTCCCATCCTCAAGAAAAGCAGTTAGGGACCAAAGAGTTCTTCCATATGCACCACGCTACCCCACGTGTCGCCCCCGTCCCTGATTATTTTTTAACCCTTATTAATGCAGAGTGGGATAAACCCCTGGCTTCTCGCCAACCTCCAGCAGTAGTTAAGAAGCTTTATAACATAGCCAATAGCTCTGCTGATATATTCAAGGTCTCCCTAGTGGAACCCGCAGTTACTGCTCTCCATACCTCTGACCTAGTCACAGAGGAGGGCCAGGGCCTCATTAGGGATCCCGTTGACCGCAAAGCCGACTTGGCCTGCAAAAAGTCCCACGATGCAGCAGCCTGGGCCATCCAAGCTTCCATCACTTCAGCCCTTGTTGCTCGTGCGGCAATAGTCTGGACCAGAAAACTGGGTCAACTTATTCCAGAGGACGACAGGAACGCCTTGGAGGGGGCCTCTAGAATTCTAAAAGCCGTGTCCTTTCTAGCAGACTCCTCCCTAGACACGATGACTTTCGCGGCTAGAGCCATGGCGACCACGGCGGCGGCCAGAAGAGCGCTATGGATCCGCCCCTGGCAAGTACAGCACAGATCCAAAACAGTTTTAATGGGGTTCCCCTTTCAGGGAAAGAAGCTTTTCGGGGAAAAGCTGGAAGAGATATTGGTTGAAACCAAAGATAAGAAAAAGGCCTTACCCAAGGTCTTCAGTAAAGAACAAAAAAAAGCTTTTCCTCCCAGGGTTCCTTTCGCACCTCCCACACCCTTTCCAGGTACAGACCGGAACAAAGAAGAAGGCATTGGAGCTCCTCAAGGGGTTCCTTTCGGAGAGGGGGCCGTTTTTCCAAACCCTCTCGCTTCACCAACTTCCAGGGAGAAAGAAACGACAAATCCTTCCGTCCAGCAAAACAATGACGCTCCCACCCAGCCTGTGGGGGGGCAGGCTGACTCAATTCCACCACCGGTGGAAAACCTCCCATCCAGACGCCTGGGTATTCAACATCATCCATCAGGGCTACCAGCTGGAACTGGTTTCCACTCCCCCAGACCGTCTGGTAGCATCAACTTGCCCCTTAAACAAAGAAAAGCAGTTCAGAACAGCAGAAGCCATCCGCCACCTACTCGACATCCAAGCCATCGAAGCAGTCAATCCACAGGAGCACTCATCGGGAGTCTACTCCTATTTCTTTACAGTGCCAAAGAGAAACGGAGATTGGAGGGCTATCCTCGACCTCAAGTTCCTCAACAGACACATCCTCAGAAGACGCTTCAGGATGGAAACCCTGCGTTCAATCACAGAGGCTCTACGACCACAGGACTTGCTCACATCCATCGACTTAAAAGAAGCCTACCTGCACGTCATGATCCATCCCCTCCATCGAAAATTCCTCCGTTTCCGCTTCCAACACAGACACTTCCAGTTCCGGGCGCTTCCCTTCGGCCTGTCATCCGCCCCCCGGGTCTTCACGAAGGTGCTTGTTACCTTGATAGCCCGGGCACGGCAGAAGGGAATTCGACTGCACCCCTACTTAGACGACATCCTGATCTGTGCGTCATCAAGGGATCTGTGCCTCAACCACACCAGGATAGTCTTGGAACTTTTGGAAGCCCACGGTTTCCTCATAAACAAGGAAAAGAGTCATCTTTCCCCTTCCCAACATCTGCTTCACTTGGGCGTCCACATAGACACAGTCTCCAACACTCTGTCTCTGCCAGAGGACAAGGTAACCAAGATCTCCTCCTTAGCCAAGTTCACCCTTCTCTCCAAGTCAGCTCAGATCTTCAACCTAGCAAAACTCCAGGGCCTCATGATCTCCACCATTCCAGCAGTACGGTGGGCCAGACTTCATGCCAGGACCTTGCAGTGGTTCCTTCGCCCATATCAGAGGGAGATCTCCCTCAGGTCTCGCAAACGCCTGATTTTACCCAAGACCGTCAAGTCGAGCCTTCGATGTGGGCCTGTCCCAGCAACCTCTCTCAGGGTCTTCAATATATCATTCCCCTCCGATCCAGTTGTTCACCGACGCATCCCTCATGGGTTGGGGAGCCTCCCTTCTCAACCAACCGGCGCAAGGACTCTGGAACGCGAAGCAGCGACTGATGAATATCAACGCCCTGGAAATCAGAGCCATCCGAAGGGCCCTACAACACTTTCATGCCCAGGTCAGAAACCAACACCTTCTCATCAGGACCGACAATGTGGCAGCGAAAGCGCACATCAACAAACAGGGGGGTTCTTGGTCCTTGAACCTGCACAGAGAGGCCAAGCTCATTCTGTCATGGGAGGAAATCCATCTCGCCTCCATTTCAGCGGAACACATACAGGGGACAGTCAACACCCAAGCGGACTGGCTGAGCAGGCGGACTCTGGACGAGTCAGAATGGTCCCTACATCCGGAAACCTTCCTTCTCCTCTCCCAGCACCTGGGCTTCCCGCAGGTAGACCTTTTCGCGTCAGCTTCAAACCACCTGCTCCCAAGATTCTTTACCCGTTACCATCATCCTCAGGCGGAAATGACGGGCGCCTTACTGTCTCCGTGGCCGAAGGTTCTTCTCTACGCCTTCCCTCCTCTTCCACTCATCCCCAGAGTTCTGAGACGGGTAAGGACCCTGAAAGCGTCAATCATTCTAATCGCACCTTTTTGGCCGAGACGCCCCTGGTTTCCAACCCTGGTGGAGATGTCAATCTGCGATCCCTGGAGACTCCCAGTGCGACACGATCTACTCAAACAGGGCCCTATTTGCCACCCAGACCCGGGGTGGTACCGCTTGACCGCATGGCTGTTGAAAGGGACCGGCTCTTAGCCTTAGGCTACAATCCAGACATCGCGGACACCATCGTTGCGTCCCGGCGCCCTTCCACGCGTCGCATCTACGGCACGACCTGGAAGACCTTCGCGAGGTGGTGCACCCGCAAACACGTGAACCCGTTAAAACCTCGAGTTTCTCACCTGCTGTCCTTTCTCCAGGATGGACGACTCAAGGGTCTCAAGCCAGCCACCCTTCGCCGACAACTTGCCGCAATAGCCACCTTGGTCCCAAAGATCTCAGGCTTCCAGATAACTAAACATCCTCATATAAAGGCCTTCCTTAGAGGGGTCAGTCTTTCCTCCCCAGCAGTAGCCCATAGATTCCCCACATGGAGTCTCCATACAGTTTTGTCCGCCCTCACCAAGGCACCTTTCGAACCTTTACGCTCTACCGACCTAAGACACCTGAGAATGAAGGTTTTGTTCCTAACGGCCGTTACCTCAGCTCGAAGGGTCTCAGAGTTGGGGGTCCTTTCGGTCAGACCAGAACTATGTACCTTTCACAGGGATAAGGTAGTCCTCCGCCCAGACCCGTCCTTCCTCCCTAAGGTTAACACCAAATTCCATAGGGACCAGGAGTTAGTGCTCCCCTCCTTCTTCCCCAACCCACAGCATCCCAAGGAGAGAGAATGGCACACTTTAGACCTCAGGAGGGCTCTCAAGATCTACATCTCACGCACCGAGGGCATCAGGACCTCTGAAGCTTTGTTTATCAATTTGTCAGCCCCGAATAAAGGCAAGCCCATGTCTCGCACGGCAATAAGCCGCACCATCAGATCTTGCATTTCCCAGGCCTATAGCTCCAGCAAGTTGGTCGTGCCACAAGGCATCATGGCCCATTCTGTCAGGAGTGCTGCTACCACAGGCGCCCTCCACCGACAGGCTTCCCTAGAGGAAATCTGCAAGGCGGCGACCTGGTCTTCCATCTCCATCTTTATCCGTCATTATAAATTGAATCTGTTCGCTTCTGCGGACGCTGCCTTTGGCCGCAGAGTCCTCCAGAGCGTTCTGCAAAATTCTTAACCCACCCGGGCCAGGGACAGCTCTTGTAAGTCCCACTTTACAGATGACCTCCTCTTCCAGAGCGAGAACGAGCCTTGGATACTCACTGTGAAGGCTCCTTCTGCTCTGGAATACGGAGGTCATCTGGCCCACCTCTCAGGAATTTAGCATTTGTTCGGGATTAGCTAGTTCGTTTGGGGATCTAGCAAATTCCTGCCTTATCCACAACGGAGCCATGGCTCTTAATTGAGTTGCTGTTACTAACACTTGTTGTTTCTTCTCACAGTTACTGTTGTTCTTTCTATTTACACCTTCCTGTTCCAAAAAATAAATAAATAAGGGGGCGGAATCTAAGTGTTCTTGTGCCCTATAGCTCGGAAAGTTTTCAAACTGGAAATGAGGGGGCGTTTCCCCAGAGACAGGAAGTTAAAGTTTTTAGTCCTGCCTCCCAGAAGCAAGAGGAACGGAAACACCCCACTTTACAGATGACCTCCGTATTCCAGAGCAGAAGGAGCCTTCACAGTGAGTATCCAAGGCTCGTTCTGATGTGATACAATCCTTGGAGGGTTACACCCTCTGGCACATGTTCTGGTCTATTAATTCCTAGATCATGCAAGTGTTGTGCTGTTTTTATCACTGTGGTAATCCTCGAGGAAGGGGAACGTTAAAGGCACCCTTCGTGGTGTCACAAAATCACTGCCAGGCAGAGAAGTACTTCTCATCCATGCAAATACCTTTATTTAGAATACACCAAATACAGCTGCTTGTAATTTCCTTGACTCATACTCTACCGCAGCCCTCTTGGGCCCTCTTCCTAAGTGTTGTATTCCAGCCTTCTTTCTCCACTGCTTCCACTTTTACTTCCATCTTACTGTTTTCTCCCTCTTCCCCTTTTCATACTGTAGAGCCTGGTTCTGCTCTGGAGCATGGCCCTGTTCTTCTTGGACTGCTTTCCCCTGACTGGTTAAGGCACTCCAACACCCCCAAAACCACACACCCCAGTATGGGCTTGGAACGACACCTGAGCACGGGCAGCTCCTCTGGCCTGGGCCTAAGGTTGCCAGGTCTCCCCAGGCCTCCCCATCGGCAGGGGATGGGGGGGGGGTAGGGTAGCCAGATCCAGGTTGGGAAACTCCTGTGGATTTGGGGATGGAGCCTGGAGAGGACAGGGACCTCAGTGGGGTACAATGCCATAGAGCCCCCCTTCCAAACCATCCATTTTCTCCAGGGGGACTGATCTCTATAGTCTGGAGATAAACTGTAATTCCAGGGTAACCCTAGGTCCCACCTAGAGGCTGGCATCCCTGCCTGAGCCATGCCCAGCTTCCTGAGTGCTGCTGATGGAGTCAACTGCCTTCTGGCTATACCCATTTGGTGTTGCCTCCTACCCAACATGCTCCTAATCTTGATCTAAAGCTGGAACAAAATATTCAGTGTTATACAATGTATTTGGAAATATAGTTTTGAAACATGCAGTTGTATCATATTATTGCTCAATAATAATTACATGCTGAACATTTTTGCAAAATAGTTATAAAAGATAATGATGTATCCTGGACTTATTTTACAATGCATACACAACAGTGTGTGTAAAAGCAATTATATTTAATGGCATATTTTCCCTGCTCTTCTGGCAGTCTACAAGTAAGGATGTGCAAAGGTTTACCTGATATAGTTAGAATAATCCCTCTGTTTATGGAATCAAAAACATGAACAGTCATAGCAGTTTGTGTATTTCATGCTTTTGTTATTCTTTTTAGGAGCCCAATTACAAAAGTATATTTCACAACAGACTGCTTAAAAAAGTTAAGTCCGAGTTTCACTTAATGAGGTTTGGACTCCTTACTGGAGTATAGGAGTAGAGACCTGCCTAGGAGGAAGTGAAGTGACCTGTATCACTTTGCATTTCAATGTTTTTTTCCTTAATCATTGTGTAGAAGGATTTTTTTTCTAGCAAACTCACTAAGACCATAAAGTATATGAAAAAGTTGTATTTAATGTTAAGCATGACAAGTTTAAAGGAACTGTGAGGTGATTAATAAGGATTTGCTGCTAGTGGAAATTTATAGAGATAAAAGATTGTGGGGAAATATTTCCATTTAGTATTACAGAGCCCATATTGTGTCTGTCCTCCCATGTTCCACAAAAATGGATCAGGGCAAGCAGTAGGTCCAAAGATTGTGGGGAGATGTGGGAAAGGCCACAAAATAGGGGCATAACTGATTTTCCTCACTAGGTGGGGCTGCCATATTTCAGATGAATGGAGAACAAGTAATTTTCTTATAGCTGACTCTGTCATGAAGTTGAGGCTTTAATGTCTGCTTAATTGTGCATCTCAGAAATGCATATGTTCGGGAGAACAATATTTTTTTTTGTATTGGGAAGCTTGAGAGCCAATGTAATATAGTGGTTAAGAGTGTTAGACTAGTACCTAGAAGACCTAGGTTCGAAAGCCCACTTATGTGATGGAAACTTGCTGGGTGACCTTGGGCCCATCACACTCTCTTAGCCTAACCTACCTCACAGGGTTGTTGTGAGGATAAAATGGAGGAGAGGAGAATGCTGTAAGATGCTTTGGGTTCCCATTGGGGAGAAAGGCGAGGTACAAAAGAATTAAATAAATAAATTGTACACACTATTCTATCTCCCTATATGTAATAGCCAAGGGCTGGTCCCTGTATGGATCAGACAATCAGTGCAATGGACTCTGTTTGGAGGCTATTTTCTATAAGAAAAATACACGCATCCACATGAACGCTGCCATAAACTCCATGGCCAGGGATGGAAACACACATTTATGGAGTTAAATGTCAGGAAGTCCAGAGGCCCTTTGGCAGTATAGTCAGGAAAGCATAAGATGGATAGCTTTTAATATCTGCATCTGAAGATGTTGTGGGACTGGGTAACACAAGTTTGGCTGGATTTGGAGAACCAGCCTCCCAAAGTAAGGCTTGGGAGACCCTGGGCAGCCCTTGGCAATTGCCTAGCATGCCAACCAGCCCATGTCTTCTGCCTAAGCTACTCCCTGCCTGGCTGTGGCATTGGGATCTGCCCCGGAGGTGCCCCTGGTCCCAGTAGGTGGCCAGAAGAGATTTTACTTTTCATCTTGCTTTCCACGGTCACCACCTTCCTGCCTTCCCTCCTTCTCCTCATGGTGTGGAGGAATAAGTAGAGTGGGCACCATCTTTTTCACTCCTGTCTCCACACAGTTGGAAGTGTGTGAGGAGGGCGGATTCTGCTTTCCCACCTCCCCTGGTGGAAGGGGGTTGGCTTCAGCACCCTAACCTAGGGTGCCCAAAATCTTTGAGGCAGCTGTGGTCCCAAAGAAATTCTCCCAGTTGTTTGGAGAGAGCACAGTGAGAAAGAGAAAGATAAAAGTCTGCTGTCAACTCACATCTATTCTTCTGGTTGGGGGAGAATGGAAGAGCAAGATAACTTTATACTCAGTCCAGGCTACTTAGTTATCCTCTTTTGAGTTTTATTTCTCATAAACTGTATAATCTCTCCGCAAGATGATATTATGTTTATTTCATTTGTGTTGGTCTTTCGTGTAGATGTTCCCTGGTTAAATAAAAGCCTGTTCCTTGAATGGTGGTTTGGACTGCACTGAATCCTTACTCTCCTCTCTGACTGCTTGGACAGGCTGCATACATCTCTAACTTAGCTCTCCTGGCCAGTCACTGTCTTAAAGGAAGTGTCAGAAGAAGAGAGTGAGTGAGGGACCTCAAGGCAAAGAGTTCTTTTCAGTCTGGAAGTTCACAACCAACATATTTGATTGGGAATATCAGCTGCAGGAGAGTACAGAAGTATTTCATTTGGAAAGAGAATTTTGGCTAGCCTGAGCTTTTTTTGTTATTTTTCTTTCCCATCTCTAAGAGGAGCACTGTCACAGAAAGTTCACAAACAGTCAGAAGAGAATAAATTTTACAGCAGTAGTTAGGGAGAAAACTAAGGACAAACAGGCATGGAGAGGAGCTATGAGAAATTCTGGTTTCACAGAAGCATTCATTCACTCATCAATGTTATCTTTTATAAAATAAAGGAACCATCATTTCCTAACATTGCATGGAAGTTTGAGAATAAATGCATAAATGTATTGAAGTCTAATTCAGACAGCAGGGAAAGAGGGACCTCTTCTTACTATTTTTTTTAAATAATTTTTAGTACTTTTTTTTAACTAATTTGAGATTTAATAAATATTATTTGTTCTTAGATTTCATTTGCTTAGTATGTTGGCTCCTACTGGTGCTGAAAACATTTTTTGCTTTTCCTTAACTTCTCCTGGTACATTAAAACTAAAATCAACAATTTTTATTTACCTGTTTTTCCTCTCATTGGTCAAGTTGACTTGATACTTTCTCTAAGTTTAGGTAAGTAATTTTAAGAATATCTTACAATAATGCTGAACTGCAATGTGTGCAAGTCAGAAGGACTCATTCAGCTTAAATACCTTAGCAGGGAAACTGTTGTTCCATTTTTAGGAAGTATTCATTTGTAACAGAGTAAGTAAGTAGAGGTTCACTTTTATTGATATTTTGCCTTAAATCACATTTGCAAAGTGCACATACCATTAAATCAAGGTTTCTTTTTTGTCTTCTGTGATTGATACTTCTTCTCATAATGTATGCCGTTTTAAAATATTTCTACATGTCAAGGAAGCCTGCTTACTGTAACTATCTGTCTGGATTAGGCACCTGCTAGTTTTTCCTCTTCCTGTGCCTTTGAAGTCTTGTAGCCAAGTGAAAATGTTGAAGGGCATGGAAGCAAGCACTTGGGTGTCTAGCAGAGGGGGCAGAGTACAATAAGAAGTAGAGACTTGGCCAAGGAGGCTGTGTCGAGGCTCCCTTACCACTGTTAATCCGTCATTGCTTTGACTGTTACAAGATGATTACTGTATGTACTTATAAGAAGTTTCAGTTGTTGTTTTATATTGCAATCGAAATGGAATGTGTGAATATGCCACTTTTTAAATGAGATGGTAATATGAGCTTGCCTAGAAAATCCATGGATGCACATACTATTAGAGTATAAAAAGTATGTACATTTTTAGCTCCTATTGAGTTATTGAGAATCTTCTGAGTAGCGCTTGTTTAGTTGACAAAAATGACACTGATGGTAAATGCTTTTCCCTGAATGAAATTATGACACATTGAAACTTTGTCAAGTTATTCTCTAAGAATCCTTCAGAAACTTACCGTGTAACATGACAGGCAGATTATTTCTGAACAAAGCGTGGTTTTGGATATTTATTCCATACTTGATACTACTTGGTTACGGTAAGCTTTTAAAAGGAAACTTTTGAAATGTAGGGAAACTATTTAAACCAATATCCCATTTTATAGCAGACTTCCTCCTGTGATGAGAATATGGTTCTATTTAACATTCAGCAATTTGGGGGCTATTTTGTGTATTTTTCAGTACGAACTAATCTTCTTGTTACTGTTCATGCCCTAATTAAATTAGTGCTATCTAGCAATAAAAGTTTTACATATATAGAATAAATGTGTTGTGACACAGTTGGGGTGTTCAGTACCAAATCTGAAAGAGTGACGTATCATTAATATTTGGAGTGTCACTTTCTTGTTCACTTGCTTGTACATGCATATATCAAAACTTTATAGATATAGATATATATAAAGGTTCCTTGCAAATGAAACTAGGAAAACAGCTTATTTATGAGTGCACTGAAATTTTGCAGGGCCATACAGCACCAAATCAACTTGCTTTAAGAGCCACAACTAGCCTATGGACAACCAGTTGGCTATCTCTGGTAAAGGCTACCTTTTCTTTTGTGAGCCATCATTAATGTGCAACGTCTGAATACAAGCACATGTTAAATGCTACTAAGCACAGTCATTAATTGTTGAGGATGTGACGGTGCTATAAATATTGCCTGCAGAAGCCCATGAGGAATCTTTAAACTCATGCTAATGTGTGGTGGTGCAAATGTTAATTAAGTTGTGACAAATCAGATTTTAATATGCAACTTTTCACTTACAGTGTATATTTACAGAAAGCTGTGAATTCTGATTGCTAATTCTATAACTGTTTCAAGAAATGTGTTTGTTTCCCTGTTTTGGCATTGAATGTCACTGTTTTGTAATTATTGAGTTTCCCCCTGGTTTCTTCTGAATATTTCAAGGCTTTTTTAAGGAATGGAAGCTGTTTGTTAATTACTGCAGCAGAGAAGTATCTTACTACAGTATTCTGCATCTTAAAATACAAAATAGTTTCACTAATTCTGAACAATAGACTTTATCCTTAGAATACTTAGCAGAACAACATTAAGCTCTGGGAGCTGTTCCAAGGATCTACATTGTAACTGAATAATGGTCTCTATTATCCTTATGTTTTGAAGTACATTGTTGGTTGCCATAACAGCCTGCACAAATAAGGTTTATTGCACATTTTTTGCAAGGTCTCATCAGCAGAAGGGTTGTTAGAACAATGCTAATGATGATGTTAGAAAACTTAGCTACTTAATAAATATCCCCTCTGCGCCTGGGCTGTACTTTGGGGCAATAGGGATTTTGATTCTCCATTCTGAGAGTCAGGGGCAATATTTGGCTGAACTAAACAATGAGGAAAGGTATTTACATGACAACTTCTTGCTAGGACAGTATTAAGGTGCCCACTATATTGTATCGGCTTGTGGAAAAATATGAGTTTATACATATGTCAGGTGTTCTGGCCACCACTGCGGAAGTCATTTGTGTGTCTCTGTCATGTACTATATCATGGATCACTTAGATACTTAGCATGTCATACAATGAAATAGATTGATCTTAGCACATTGTGGCAGTATGTCTACTACTGGCAGGGCAGGCTGATACAGCTGTAAATCGTCAAAGGCTAAGATGATTATACAAATAGTTCTTTATTTTAACAGGAATACATAGATGGTCCCACATTTCATGTATCTCCTGATTCAAAACTAATTATTTTGATACGTAGTTACTGTTTTTAAAACCTTTAATCCTCTTAACTACTCAGATGCAAAATAATGATTGAATGATGTCATTATCATTTTTCTACTAAATCTGTATGCTCTAACAATGAGAATTCAAACAACTCTTTTGTTTTTCTTCTCTTAATGATTTCTCCTAAATAGTTCACTGCGTAATTATGAAGGACCCTTCATAGAAAAAATATATCATGAGATTTATGAAGTACTTTTTACAACACTTCAAACAAACATTAACCATAGATAATTTCCCCTAATCTACCAAGAATGTCTATTCATGGAATGGCATCAGGGTTTTCAATCCAAATGAGGAAGAAAAGCCCCTTGAGGCATAGTCAAGCACTTGAGTATGCCTAAGGTAGCTCTATGGATTCCAGATAATCTAAGCATGCAGAAGAGGCTCTTGGATTCTCCGGTCTTTGATGAACTAGAAGCATGACCTCCTGATTAATTAACTATAGTATTCTTTAACAGCCTCAGATGGAACATTAAATAATGTTAATACACTATAACTTTTGGAAGTAGCTTCTAAAAGTTTTTAGTTGAAAAGCTGCTAATAACTGTATTAAATAAAGCACATATTTGATAAACATAGTGCAGTGATTACGACAATGATTACTCATAATTAATATTGCGTAAATGGAAAAAACATAGTGCCTTTACAATTAACCTGTGAATTAATTTCATTAGCCATGTTTGGCACCTAACTGACACTATAAAAGATTAAACAGTAGCTTGAAACCAGTGACCATTTTAGTTTGAAAAATACGAAAACTGTCATAGCTGCTGTTTCTATACTTTACAGTTGCCTTGACCTGGATGGCCAAGGCTAGCCTGATCTCGCCAGATGTCAGAAGCTAAGCAGGGTCAGCCCTGGTTAGTATTTGGATGGGAGACCACTAAGGAATACCAGGGTTGCTGTGCAGAGGCAGGCACTGGCAAACCACCTCTGATAGTTTCTTGCCATGAAAACCCCCAAAATGGGTTGCCATAAGTCGGCTGCGACTTGACGACACTTTACACACACACACACACACACATACACACACACTTTACAATTAAGTATAGGAAAGCTTACTTTGAATAAATAATTGATAAATTTAGTAAGAGTTCTCAGCCAAGTTCATGATATATGTTATAGATAAATAGCTAGATATCTATCATTGTGCATCTTCTGCTTCAACTGCAGTTCTGCTTTAAGGCATGTTCTTTCCATGCTGCTAGATTTACAAATGGAAGCAACTGAAAGAAATAAGATACAGAATCTTCTTGGTGCTTTAATCCAGGGAATATTCTTTAAGATAAGAGATTCTGTTGAATTCCACTCAAAGCAGTGAACTTGCAGTTCTTTTAATGTCTGGATTGTGGCATCTGTGGCATTTTAGCTTGATGGTACCCAGGAGATGAAGAAATGACCGATGTGAGCAGATAATTACTGTCACTTGCCTTAGCAAGTGACATACAAGAGAGGGTAAATTTTATCTTGCAAACCAAGGTTATTGTCTATGAGCCAAAAGATATGAGGAGCTCAGGAAGCTATAAAAGAAGCCTATGCGGATGTCTTCCTGCTACTCTTGAGTTATTAAACAGCCTTTTCTGCCAAGGATCCTATTTTCTACTAGGTACTTGTAATCCTTGACATGTAAAACAAAAGGATGTCTCTCCCTTCACCTCTGGTATCCATTGACTAGAGATTTGTTGGAGTTTTTTATCCTGCCTTTCTGTATTTCTGCCATAAAGTCAAAAGTTCCTGAGTTGAGATACTGCTAGAGTTTGAAAGAAATATATTTTCTGGGGTGCTATTCCCCCATTGCTGGTCCCTTTATTGGGATACTGGCTATAATAACACCCCAGTTCACCCATTTGTCACAGGCAGTCCTTAAGGTATGCTGTTCACAAACTATACAGGTCTTTCAGTGTCAACTCCCTCTCCTTGAATTGGGCCCAGTATCAAATTGGGAGAGTCAAGAATGGAGTGATATAGTCCCTGTTTCCCACTTCAGTCAACATTCTGGCTGCAGCACTCTGTACCAATTAAAGTTTCCAAACAAATTTCAAGGACAGACCCACATGGAGCACATTGCTGTAATCTAATCTAAAGGTTGCCAAGACATGCAACACAGTATTTTCTGCCCAGGAAAGACTGCAGCTGGCTAACCAGTTTTGGTTCAGTTTTCTGTATTGCATATTGTATACTATGTCATGCTGTCATAGGAATCCAGACCCTGCCTTTGCATATAATCCTGATGTTACTGACCTACATTTTATATAATTTGTTGCCCTAGGGGTGTAGCACCTGAACACACTGTTGATTTGCTTAATGAGAGTTAGAGACTGAAAAAGTTGTCAACCTCTGGAAGAACCAAATATCCTTGATTATTGTCACCTATAAGCATCTATGTAGATATGAGCTGGATTGCTAAATGTAGTGGGGAGATATTGTCAAAGGCTTTCATGGTCAGAGTTCATCAGTTCTTGTAGGTTATCTGGGCTGTGTGACCGTGGTCTTGGTATTTTCTTTCCTGACGTTTCGCCAGCAGCTGTGGCAGGCATCTTCAGAGGAGTAACACTGAAGGACAGTGTCTCTCAGTGTCAAAGTGTGTTGAAAGAGTAATATATATAGTCAGAAGGGGGTTGGGTTTGAGCTGAGACATTGTCCTGCAAAAGAATCAAAGGTAATGTGCTAATCATTGTCCTGTAAGTATACAGGACAATGACTCAGCTCAAACCCAACCCCCTTCTGACTATATATACTCTTCCAACACACTTTGACACTGAGAGATACTGTCCTTCATTGTTACTCCTTTGAAGATGCCTGCCACAGCTGCTGGTGAAACGTCAGGAAAGAAAATACCAAGACCACGGTCACACAGCCCGGATAACGTACAAGAACTGTAGTGAAGAGAGTTTGTAGTTCCAGTCTAATAATATCTGATCTGACATTTAGGTTTTGAAAGGTAGTTTGTAAGTGTTATTTGTTATCTGAAGAGCATGAGAAATCATAAAATGTTCTTTGTATGTGAGGTCAAGTGTGATTGTTGTTCAGTAGGTATGGGATCTTAAAAAATCGTGATTGTCTGGTATGCAAACAAATTCCTCCCCTCATTATCAGATGCATGTGGATAACTGTCATGATGGAACACAAATGTACGGGAATATGGTTTGATAAATTCCGAATAGTAATGTTTATCCCAGATATATAATATTAGAACAGCTATGAGAGCAGCATGTACCCTGGTGTTAAGACACTGTCTATTTCCCTGTACAATGTGAGTAGATGTTTCTGTGATGTTTGCCTACTCAGTTGCTAGGTTCAGTAGCATAAACGGAAAACTTGTATCCAGAGCAACTTGTTTACCTTTTGACTTTTCAGTCCATCAAGAGATAATTACTCTCTTCCTGTTGTGTTCGTGGTTTATTATAGAAAAGAGTGCCAGATTGAACATTTTCTGATAAACTGCAATTGGCTAGATTTTGCTTCTAAGGCTACAGCTCAGGCTTCCAAATCCCCAAGCTGGTCATTAATAAGTAGCAAAGGGCAAGTCAGAGGTGCACAATTTAATGGATTGCTAATGAGTTTTTTGTCAAATTCCAAAACCACAGTTTGAAGCAGTATTGGGAGGGGAAAAGCATACACGTCCACACACACCATTGCAGACTTAAAAGGTTTCAGATTAAGGAGAATATTACTGACAAATAAATAAGAAGGGAAGAACAAGTTCTTTGTGAGGGATTAATTAAGAGAGAGTAATTGACTTGACTAATTCACAGGTATGATCTTGGGTTACTTATACCCAAGCACTAGAACTGAATATTAGCCCTCTGTTGGAGCTCCTGACAGTGATATCTTCCTGCCTGCTCCATTGAAACTACAATGGGGAGTAAAAACTTGGCAGAGCTGGCTAAGTAGGTGGATCCAATGTCTCTGTGATGGTAGAAGCTGGTAAACGTAACCTCTCACTCCAACTCACCTTTTCCTTAGTGGAGGCAAAGTGAAAAGTAATGAAGAAAGCTGGAACGGGACCAACTTTAAGGGACCAAGGAATAGGGAAGAGGAGAAGTACGGTAAATAGAATAGGAAGAAAGCCAACTAAAGGATGAGGAAAAGAGATATGACTCAATGGACAGACTGATGAAGAGGCTAATATGTGGAGGAAACCGAGGTCCTGAGAGAGGAAAAATGAAAGAGAAGTCAACAAAAGGGAACTGAGATTCCCGGAAGATTGCTAAAAAGGAAGGGATATGTTTAATAGATTATATTAACTAGATTATATTAAAGAAATATCAGTGTTTATGACCAGTGTGTGATCCCATTTCTCTCAAAAAGCAAATACCATGTGTGGCTATTTAATAAAATATTTTATCTGTGTATCTGCTGAAGAGTATAGGGTCACCATGAGTCGGAAGCGACTTGACGGCACTTACACACACACACACACACACACACACACACACACCTGCTGAAGACTGTAATGCAATGGACTGGGCTGTCCTGGAACACAGCTGCTTAGCTCAATGGTTCTATAGAATATTTGCCTGAACTAAAATACATCACAGGCACAAAGGTTTACGAGGGCTTTAAGAGGGGAGCGGACATATTCATGGAAGAAAGGGGTATTCATGGCTATTAGTTAGAATGGATACTAGTCATACTGCATACCTGTTCTCTCTAGTATCAGAGGAGCATGCCTGTTATATTTGGTGCAGTGGAACACAGGCAGGATGGTGCTGCTGCAGTCATCTTGTTTGTGGGCTTCGTAGAGGCACCTGGTTGGCCACTGTGTGAACAGACTGCTGGACTTGATGGGCCTTGGTCTGATTCAGCAGGGCCTTTCTTATGTTCACAAAGGATGCAGATGTAATTTTGCTCCACCAAATCTAACACTGATAGCAAATGGTTTCGTTCCTGCTGCAAAAAAGATATAACTGGCAGCCTGAGTGAAAAGGAAGTTAGGGAGGAAAGCTGTCATGGGCTGCCTCCTGTACTTTGAGGGAGACAACAAATGACAAATCTACACATAGGAAGCTTCTGGGCTGCATTTAACTTCTGTTTGTCACTAGGCAGATTTCAGCTCTATGTGAACTTAAAACTGTGATTGTGTGATTTGGGAAGGTCTTGTTACCAAGTGTTGTACTATGGTAAAAAAGCATTTATTAAAACTTTGCAGTACTATGAGAAAATACAAGTGCTACCTATGCTTGTTAGAATATTAAATACCATTAAAACAAACATTAACATATCACAGAGGGCAATTCACCATGTGAGGTCCGAATATGTTTGAAGAGAATAGCAAATTAGCTTGTCAGTAGTGGATATGGCTTTTTAGAAACAAAACATTATCTGTGCACTTGACTGACAGGCATGCTCCTTTATGTTTTCTTTAGACTAAGGCTTTAGCTGCTTCTGTTCCCACATTTTAGTCCCTGCTGCATAAGCTCTCTGATTTCACCTACTCACCTAACTAATTCAAGGACTCTTCAGATGTTGTAACAAAGTAGCACATTTAGTGATGGTCGCTCTACCTTAAGCAAAAATCATAAATGAGTCACCAGTAATTGTCAGCTAACAATTGGAGGGAAAAACACTTCTTGTAGAGTTGTAAGTTGGCTTGCATTTATGGTGCATGTACAGCAGTTGTGCATTGCTGCTTGAAAATTGTGAGTACAGAACAGGAAATGTTGTTGCCTTGGCTGGCATGCAAAATCTTAAAATTGATTTTGTTTGGTTCACAATGTTCTCTCTCTCTCTCTCTCTCTCTCTCTCTCTCTCTCTCTCTCTCTCTTGGTTTGCAATTCATTCTCTCTCTCTCTCTCTCTCTCTCTCTCTCTCTCTCTCTCTCTCTCTCTCTCTCTCTCTCTCTCTCTTTCTTTTATCCCCCCTCCCCACACCTTTGATCTGTGTTTTTTCTTTCTGGACATGTGGTTTATTTTTGTTTGAAAGTTATCTTGTCTGGTGTTGCTCAGGAGTTCATGGCTATCATGGAAACCATTAGTCGATTTCAAATTATTTCTGATCCCATGGAGTTAGCCAAACACACTTTGGATATGGTGTAGTGTGCTGGACAGTAGGAATGATCTTGGGGGATGAGTAGGGACAAATAATGGTGACATTATTTAGTTGACTGGTCATTACCGTATATACTCGCGTATAAGCCGAGTTTTTCAGACCAAAAAAAGGGCTGAAAAAGCCGAACTCGGCTTATACGCGGGTCAATATGGTAGAGGGGGGAGGGAGGAGGGAGGGGGGAACTTACCTCCGCCGTCTTTTCCTGGCTGGGAGCGGCCTCCAGAGGCGCCCTGCGGCCGCGGGGAGGCCGCCCAGCCGCCCCTGCCGCCTTCTCCCGGCCGGGAGCGGCCTTTAGAGGCGCCCTGCGGCCGCGGGGAGGCCGCCCAGCCGCCCCCGCCGCCTTCTCCCGGCCGGGAGCGGCCTTTAGAGGCGCCCTGCGGCCGCGGGAAGGCCGCCCAGCCGCCCCCGCCGCCTTTTCCAGGCCGGGAGCGGCCTCCAGAGGCTCCCTGCGGCTGCAGGGAGGCCGCTACGCCGGCCCCGCCCCCAGGAGCCCAGAAGGAACGGTAAGCCTGCGCGCGGGGGTGGGGGTGTTATAAACCGACCCTCGGCTTATATGCGGGTGCCTAATTTTTCCCCATTTTGGGGAGAAATTAGGCACCTCGGCTTATACGCGGGTTGGCTTATACATGGGTATATACAGTATATGGTAATATTTAGATTGCATGAAGTCATCCTACAGAACATTTTCAAATGATTTGAACCCTGTTTACAGCTAGGTCCATGACTGAAAGTGGTTGGTAGACATGTTTTGTTCAGCTTTAAATAGTGTGCCAGTGGCAGCATTTCCTTGAGAGATGGGATCTGGTTTTAATTGTTTATGCTATGCTCCAGTTCATATTGCACTATTGAAATGTGTTCCAGTGAGCCTGCTTTTTGAAGGCTATATGGAAGTTTCAGTTGATACAAAATTCAGCAGCATGACTATAGATAGGTACTAATTATTAAGATCATATCAGTATTAAAAGAATGACTGAGATTGCCCGTAGTGGGATAAAATAACCCTTTGTTGAGAAACTTCATGGGGAGAGGAACAGGCAAACTTACCTGCTTGTTTTCCTGGATTGCTTAATGATTTTTGGTACACATGGGAATCATTTTGCAGTGATTCCATCCTTTCTGAAGGGGTGATATCAGAAGGGAGTGTTGAGAGATTGTTGTTCAGCCCCTTAGGAATTATCTTGTGCAGTTCTTCAAGGATCAAATTTATTTGCCATACTTTAATATTAGAAGTAGCTGGTAAGTGTTACCTGAATTTCTGGGCTGTGGTACCATTTATTTTTCCCATTTCATTGTCTGTAAGTGAAGAAAGTGTCTATTCTGAACTTGTGACTAGGTTTTTAAATGGACTTGACAAGGATGAATTATTCTACATAAAATAGAAGCAATTATAGTGAGGGACTGTGGAGCCAGATAGGAAAGGAGAGACCTTTTGGGGCAAGGCTACACTCTTCTTGAAAGATCAGATTCACAGCTTGAAAGTAGGGGTATGCACTTCAAAATTATCATTTTAATTCCATATTGGGAAGTCAGGAATTACAGTTTTCATTAAATATGAGTATTGTTACCATTCTGGAAAGTTGTGTTGGGGAAAAAAACTAAAATAAATACCAGAACAGTGTTCTTATTTAGGGAAAACTATAATCATGCCCTTTCTGAACAACAAAAAAATTAAAATGATAATGTTAAGTGACTCTCCTCACTGCAGTAGAAGCAGGGAGGAAGGAGGAGACAGAGAGAGGGAGGAAGCCTGCTCCAGTTAGTCCATGGTGGATCAGTCCTTTAAACTCTAAAGGATAATTTTATTTTATAGGAGCTAGTTATTGAGTTAAGGCACCATATTTGTAAAAATTGCATCCAGTTTTAAGCTTTTATTTGTATGTTTTAATGCTTGTGTATTTATTTGTATCTTTATGATTTATTGTTTCCATTGTTGGAAGTCGCCCTGAGCCCAGCAGTGCCCGGGAGGGTGAGCTATAAGTTTAATAAATTGTTATTGTTATTTCGTATAGGTGGAACAAAATAGTGTCTCTATCCTGGAGGCAGCAAGAGTGAGGAAGGGAGAGGAAGGAAACCTGATCTGTCCTGGCCCCCAGTTGGTCCGTAGCACATGGGTTATTATTGTTGCCAACAGGAGACATTTAACTTCTGCTTCTGTTGTGACGTTTTTCTGAGCAACTTTGAAGATTCAGCTTTTTTCATTCACCAAATTTTACCAATGTTTAAGAAGAGTCAGAGTGTAAACTGGTCAGGATTACCAGCACTACATTATGTGGGCATTGCTGATACTATTGATATATTACAAAACTTTATATTACTATAGACTGAACTTGCCCTGAAGAAATATCACTCCACTCTGCTCTTACGTATAGATCATTGGTCCCCAAACATTTTGAGTCTGTGAAATCCTTTGGAATTCTGCTCTAGGAGGCAGTGCCAACCACAAAATGTTAGGAAGTGAGGGCAAGCATAACTCTAATAACTCTTCAGCATTTCAGGCCAGAGCTATGTTTTACAGGATGTCTTTTAAAATGAATATATTGTTTTAAAGTATTTTCTTGGATACACAAACCTAACCTTCAGTAACACAGTTAAAATCCTTGTGCTGTAATGGCAGCTGCCGCCGAAGAAACTTTGAAAGATCTGCATAGCCAATCAGAAGCCCTGCTGTCCAAAAGCACCACCTTGCACTGTCCACTTTCTAAAAAAACCTTGGGTGCCAGGAAAGGAGCAGTGGGAATTGCATGGGAGATTGCTGGTATAGATACTGCTTCTTGCTGGATTACTGTGATTCACTGCTGTTTTCAATCTGCATTCTTAGCTCAGGCTCTCCCAGGCTTCCACACCCCTCCCAGGGCACACACTGCTGGCACCAAGCCGGCAGGACCAGCCTCCTCCTCTCAGCAGTCCTGGGCTTGGGTCGCAAACACGGTCCTCAGGTGAGCCTGGGACAGTTGCTTCTCAAAAAATGTGACTTTCTTATTGCCAAAAGTCAAGTGCAGGGAGCAATCCAAGAAACTTCTGCTCATAAGTAAATCCTTAGGATTGCAACCATAGTTCTCCCAGAAAGGAACATCACTACCCAAGGACTCATTTAAATCTTCCTTGATCTTGTTTTGTATTGCACAACAAAGCCTTCAAGCATCTTCAGTTTACTCGGTCAGTCTACATTTGTAGATGTCAAATAGTTTTACAAAGTATCAGCTGTATTTTTTTAAATCAGTCTTCAACAGTAATCTGCTAAATCTAGGATTCTTTGTGTGGACTGTGAGGATAGTTGCTATACATAGCAGTTAGTTTGCTGTCATCTCTGTTTGACAGAATTGCTCTAGTTTGCGAACCGTAGCTTAAGGATTCCAAGTTTCTACCAAAATCTTAATGAGTCTCCTGCATCACTGCTGTAGAAATTGCAGTTACTGGTCTACCGAACAAGGGGAATAAAGGAGAAAGAAAATGTAACCCAATTGGAAAGGTCAGGTAACCAAAAAGGTTGAGAAAAGCAAATAACGAACCAATTAAGGAGGATATAAATTTAATAAACCCACTAGAAAAATACCATTAGAATATATATAAATTACAGTATATTATAAATTACAGTATATTAACAAAACCTCCTTAAGCAGTTAAGATGACATCATACCAAATCATCGTACAACTGACCACCAAGCACATTTCAGCAAAAAGTTGCTTTAATTAATGGATGAAAAAAAAATTCAGGAGAAATATGTATACAATCATAAAATGGCCATATGAAGATATACCACTGAAAATGCCATTGCCCTGGTGGTTGACAAAGTTTAATTACAATGTGAGTTACAACTGTTCTTGTATTTTTCAAGATAATAAAAGCTAGAATATTTTAATTTGCTTATCAACTGAATGACTTTTGTTTTTCTTCCATACAAAATTTGTTTGTTTTTTCAAAGGCTAGCATGTTTCCAGGCTTCTTCGCACTGGTGAGGCATATCTTGGCTACTGTAGAGTTGTAGCTAAAAGACTAAACTATGACTTGGAAAACTCACCATGAACTCACTAGTGGCTTCACACAAGCCATTGTCGTAAGAATTTATATCAGATGCAAGATTTAACTGAGGACTTTTGATTCATATCTCAGCTTCTTAGTCTGTACATTACACCTACTTACTAGAAAGACTATTTGTTAACAATATTAACACTTAAATTAGTCCTCCAGAACTGGGAAGTTACTTTTTGTGTCTACGTGCATTTCGCTAAAGCAATAAGATAACATTTAAAAAATATAAATACAAACTTAAAGGTAGGGTATCGAAGTTCGGTAAACCATGTACCCAAGAGGATTTATTTTAAATCACCTACCAGCTGGGTTGACATGTTGTCTAATCCTGTCTTTTCAGTGCTTCTAAATTGGACATAATTGCCTTTTGTACCTGCTTAGATTATTGGGTATTATGGTTTCACTTGACACATTTCTACATATGCCACCATTGTATCTCTAAAGTAACTCAAGTGAAATCTTGTTCATAATTCCAAGTTTATATACCAGTTTGGGTTTTGAATATTTTTAATCACTTCAATATTTTCTAAAAGTTTTGTCTGGAAAATAATTCACTGATTGTTTTAAGCCTAAAAGCTGTTTGACAAGAGATTTGGGGCATGGATGATAAATTGCTGTTTAATCTTCACCATTGTCTATGGATTATTGATGCAGTTAAGTCATTATGGCTAAGTCTAAACCTTTTAAATTCACAGACCTGAGACTAATATAAATTTGAACCTACAAATTGAAATAAAGTAACCTCTTATTGTTTGCCATACTTCAAAGACATTACTCTCTTTAATTTGCAAGCATAAGTAGCATTGGGTTAAACAATGCAGCTTCAGACAGTACTTTGGTACAAACTTCTAATTATTTGAGCGTTTTGGAGCAGCACTTCTGTTTTTCTGCTAAATTGGGCTGCACAGTAAAGCCTTTCACAAACAAAACTTTGAATTTTTAAAAAATTGTCATGCAAAAATAATTATGGAAAATTATACTAGGAGTTCTCTCTTTTTATATGTATATTGTTTTACATAATAACTAAGCAAATCTAACTGAGAAGGTGGAGATAGATTCCTTTCTTGCCAGCAAGAAGGACAAGAGGCAGCCAAAACTAACTGCTCTTGTGACAGAATGAATGATACATTGTTTGTTTTAAAAAATCCGTAAGTGGATTTGGTATTTAAAAGTTATCATTCCTAGAAACTTGGAGCTTTCCAAAACTGTTTCTGAATAGGTGGAAATCCATGCAGTTGTGCAAAAAAACTCAAAATAAAAAGGGATTGTTACAGGACATGGAAGCTGATGGCTGTTTTAATACTTCAAGGCTTGGATTCTTCTAGAAATAGGCTACAGTCCCAGGTTGTATACATGCAATGTTATGTTGAACAAGCTAATCTGGTTGACGGGAATTAACACTTTGTTAGGCTTCTATGAGAGCCTTTGAAGAGCAATGCAGTACAGCTGAAGAAAGAAAATTGTTCTTTGGAGTCTCAGTGGTATTACATTTTTACAGTCTTGAACCAAAAGACTATTTTGTGACACCTTAAAGAAATTTTCTGCTTTGTCCTCCTTTTCACTGAGATCCCCCAAATGCTGCTCCTGGGTGTCAAGATACCTTTTGAGAACAGCATGGAGGACAAAGTATGAGTTTGGAAAGAGAGAGGGAATTCACACACACAAAAAATAACTCTTCCTCTGCTGGCTGAAAAAGACTCAACAGATTTATTGTGGCATATGTTTTCATGAAATAGACTTATTGCTGTCTGCAGAAATTTATACCATAATAAGTCTGTGTGTATTTAAGGTGTAGTTCCTCTGTTATTTTGCTTATATAGTCAAACTAGATGGGGAAAACCAAGAGACTGGTAAATGTGTCAAATAACAAATTTCTTACTGCCTCTTAAATTTGTATTTAAGCACTTAGAAAGAAATGCCGTGCTCACTGACAGTCAACATGGGTTTCTCAAAAACAGGTCATGCCAAACTAATCTCATATCTTTTTTTGAAAGAGTGACAAGTATGGTAGATGAAGGGAATGCTGTAGATGTAGTGTACCTTGATTTCAGTAAAGCCTTTGATAAAGTCCCCCATGATCTTCTTGAAACAAAGCTAGTAAAATGTGGGCTGGACACTGCTACTGTTAGGTGGATTGGTAATTGGTTGACCAACCGAACCCAAAGGGTGCTCATTAATGGCACAACTTCATCCTGGAGAGGAGTGACCAGTGGGGTACCACAGGGGTCTGTCTTGGGACCAGTATTATTTAATATTTTTATAAATGACTTGGATGATGGAATAGAGAGCATGCTAATCAAATTTGCAGATGACACCAAGTTAGGAGGGGTAGTTAATACCCCAGAGGATAGGGCCAGAGTTCAGAATGACCTCGATAGACTGGAGAGCTGGGCCATAAGCAATAAAATGGATTTCAAATGGAGAAGTGTAAAGTACTTCACCTAGGCAGAAACAACATAAGGCACAGGTACAGGATGGGAGAGAGTTGGCTTGACAACAGTACATGTGAAAGAGATCTGGGAGTCTTAGTGGATCACAAACTGAACATGAGTCAACAGTGTGATATGGCGGCTAAGAAGGCCAATGCAATTCTGGGCTGCATCAATAGGAGTATTGTGTCTAGATCAAGGGAAGTAATACTACCACTGTATTCTGCATTGGTGAGACCTCACTTGGAATACTGTGTCCAGTTTTGGGCTGCACAATTTAAGAAGGATGTTGACAAGTTGGAGCGTGTCCAGAGGAGGGCGACCAGAATGATCAGAGGTCTGGAATCCTTATGAGGAGAGACTTAGGGAGTTGGGTTTGTTTAGTTTGGAGAAGAGAAGGTTGAGGGGAGACATGATAGCCATGTTTAAATATTTGAAGGGATGTCATGTTGATGAGGGAACTAGCTTGTTCTCGGTTGCTCCAGAGACTAGGACACAGAGTAATGAATTTAAACTAATAGAAAAGTGATTCCACCTAAATATTAGGAAGAACTTTCTGATGGTGAGGGCTGTTCTATGGTGGAATGTGCTGCCTTGGAGGGTGCTGGAGTCCCCGTCTTTGGAGGTCTTTAAGCAGAAACTAGATGGCCATCTGTCGGGATTGCTTTGATTGTGGGATCCTGCGTGGCGGGGGGAGGGTTGGGGTCACTGGGGATGTGGGGGGAGATAGTTGTTAGTTTCCTGCATTGTGCAGGGGTTTGGACTAGATGACCCTGGTGGTCCCTTCCAAGTCTATGATTCTGTTAAACTATCTGGAGGAGAATTTTTATCCCAAACAATTGTTTGAATTTGATGTCTTCTTTGGTCTACATATAGAAATGTCCAGTGCTTGCTTTGCAATGTCTTAACTTAAAAATATTTGGCCTAAAGAGAAATTGCAAGTTCCTACTGAACTTCCAGATGAAAATGACCAGTGCATATCAGTAACAAAATTAGTGTTGGACAATGCCATCAAATTCATTTCCCACATCACAGATATGTTTAAAAGCATTCCTAGAGCAGAGTGACATTATACCATTGCCCAATGGCAATTTTTTCCATTATTTTCCCCCCACCGGCTGCTGAAAACTGGAGCTGGGTGGAGGAAATGACAATTTTGTGCTTCATACATTTCTCAAGAATTTACTGTGTGCAGTGTGCTTTCACACAAATTTCTTAATATTACTGAAGTCATTAAAAACTACTATTCATTTTAGCAATGTATTAAAAATAGCATGATTCTAAATTATTCAGAAGCCTCTTTGCAACTGAAAATGTTTGTTTTAGTTATGTACAGTACTCAGTGTGAACAAAATTTGGAATATACTCTTCTTCAGAACTCCCTTGAACTTAAAACAGGCTGGGTGGGGAAATCTCAGTGATTCTGAATTTATTATAGAATGGAGAACTGGTTTACAGTGCATTCATAAAGGGGAGCAAAAGGGGTTTGAAGGTGGTGTGATCCCTGTGGCAGCATAAGTGCCACTTGCGCCGTCCATATGGGCATTTACACAGCCACAGGGCCACTTATGCTGGTGCTGGGGAGCCACATGGCAGTGCCACACAAGGGTGCCAGTTCAACACCATGGCAGCATTTCCTTGGTGCAAGGGCTTGCACCGGTGTCAAAGGGGGCATTCCGAGGGGTAGGACTAATTGTAGTCAACTCCCTGAGGCCCTTCACCCTGGGAACGCTCCCTGTTGCCAGTGTGAACTTGTGCTTGCAAAAAGGGAGGCGTAGCCCCATGTAACACAATGGAGCCGTTTCGCTGGGTTTTCTGAAACTTACATTTTCAGCTTGCCGAGGCAGCAAGCTGCTGAGGAGATGGCTCAGCTGCACCATCCCCTGGTGCGCCTCTACTACCCCCGCCATTTAGGATTATGGATTTGGGGGGAATGCACAATTTGAAAATAAATTCATAGCCTCATGCAAACAGCATTTTTGTAAGATCATCACCTACTTGATAACATGTAGTCTGGCCCTAAAATGATAATAGTAGCAAGATGCAGGGTTTCTTGTCATTGGACTGGAGTCTTTGTAATATTATATTGAAAGCCTGAAAAGGAAATATGGAACATCCTTTCCTGCAGAAGAAATAAAGCTTATAGATTATGTAGTTATAGATTTCCTACAGTATTTTTATGCAATAGCCTCCTTCCTAGGAACCATTAGGTTTAATGCTGTTGCTGTTGGAAGTAAAGAGGAAGTAGTCAAGCAAATTTATGTGTTTATTATCCCCAAAAACCTGAAGACATGGATCCCTGCTTTCTGTGTCACTAATAATGTACACAGTTTTAATATTTCATGAATGAAAAGAACATCCAGTGGAGAATACAAAATATCATTTGCCTGATTCTGTCAAAGGCTGCATCAGCATTCTATTTTTATATAGAAAAGTTAGAGCTGTGTTGATTTGAGTGACGCTAGTCTCCATATTTTACTAATTATAAATGTAAGAAGAGAGAGGATGTTCTCATTTTAATTCAAGTTTGCTTTTTTTGCCAAAAGAAACTTCTCTCTCCCATGTTGAACAACATACTGTTTGAACTGCAGTTAGGGCAAAATAAGTACATACAGCAGTACGTACAGGCCCTTGTGTGTCTTTGTGCTTGGCTCTTTGTTCCATAAATTTCGCTTTGCTCATCTATGTTGAAAAAATAACTTTGAAAACCATTTGTTTAACAGTTATTTTAGGTTTGACTGTGTTGGCACTTTATCAGCTTTTCAGAAGCAAATCTTATTTGAGGAGACAGGGTGGTTAGATTCTGCAACGTTTTTGACAATGGCCCTTTTGCTAAAGACTGGAAAGGAAAGACAAGTGTATAGTATAATATGCTAACCGTATGCTCAGACTGAGCCTAATATTTTTAGGGTAAACATGTGCAGTGTAATTGTTCAGTAATTTACAGAAAAGAGTATGATAGTATCATTTCAGATTATTGATTCAGTTAAGCAGGCTTCTGTAGATATAAATCAGATGCATTTTCACTAGGGATGTGCATTCAGCTATAACTGAGCTGAATATATATTCAAAAAATATCTCTATTTTTTGGATATATTCAGGTCTCCAAATGGTATCGGATTTTCTGGGATACTGGTAAATGTGTGTGTAAAGTGCCTTCATGTCGCAGATGACTTATGGCGACCCCTTTTGGGGTTTTCATGGCAAGAGACAATATTCTGGGAACTCCAAGATGTGTGGCAGGAATAACTTTGAGAGCTGAAATTGTGGCGATATCTTTAGAAACAAAGGCTTGATAGAAAGCATTTACTCTGAAAATTAGGATATTGAAATTGGATTTAGAATCAGGTCTCTTGGATTAGTTATGCTGGATCATCATATGCGTGATTGGGACAAATATTGGGAATTTAAATTATTACATCTGGACATTCTCAATGATATGATAGGAACTATGAGTAGTTGTGAATTGAATCAGTTCAATTAAAAGATATTTGAGGGATCTTAATTATAAGAATATGTTGTTAGAGCATGCAGATTATGTTCATCCTTTTCAGTAGGTATTCTTCTCCTGACAAAAATGCTAAACTACTTATTTATCGCTTCCATAGTATAGAAGGACATTTATGCGCACGCTTTTGAATGCCTTGCCATCGGCAAATTTAATTTAGGAAAATTTAATGGTATTCTACACTCTAATAGACTCTGAAGATATGGTACTAACCAAATCGACTCTATAGATCATATTCTTTTGGACTGCCTTCAGTTTTCAGATTTGAGAGCTGAATTGATGTTTCCTTTGCTTAAGCAGGACTTTTATCTCTTTAAAAGTTAAGTCTTCTTGGATACTAACAGCCCAGCCCATTGGACACTAACAGCGGCTGGGGGCGGCATGGCCGTGGTGCCCTGGCACCGCCTCTAATGAGATTTTGTGGCCGGCGTAGGAGAAAAAAAGGGAGTTTTATTTGTGAAAACCTGAAAATGGGGGGAAAACCACACATGAACACATGAAGCTGCCATATACTAATCAGATCCTTGGTCCATCAAACTCAGTATTGTCTACTCAGACCGGCAGCGGCTCTCCAGGGTCTCAGGCAGAGGTCTTTCACATCACCTACTTGCCTAGTCCCTTTAGCTGGAGAAGCCGGGGATTGAACCTGGGGCCTTCTGCATGCCAAGCAGATGCTCTACCACTGAGCCACAGTCCCTCCCATAGAGAACAGCAGTGCTGCGCAGCACTGCTGTAGCTTTAGGGGGCGTTCCTGGGCTGAAATGGGATAGAAGGCTGCTTGATGGCAGCTCCACTCCCGAAATGCCCTGGGATGCCGGCACAAGGACTTGCTCTAGGAGGGCACCGATGGGAGGCCATGCCGGCCTCTGAGGGCTGCGCTGTTGCTGCAGTCCAGAGAGGCCGGCATAAGTGTCCATGCCAGTTTGCATAGCACAGGTGGCACGGATGCCAGCGTAGGGTCACACTGCCTTCTGCGCCCATTTGGCCCCAAACTCAAGAATGGGCTGCAGGAGATGAAGATAAACAAGTAACTTTACATGTGTCTACTTTTTTGGCTGCTGTAATTAAAATCACATTGTAACTCAGGTAGCAAATCTTAGGTTTCCCTTTTAGTATGTGATGGCTCACTGTTTATGACTTTTCTTGCAAAAACAGTAATTAAAAAGAAGATAATCCAGATTCTGGTGCAATGAGTAAATCCCTTTTAAAGGAGTGACTAGATATGGTTTGGGGTGTATTTGTTCAAGGAAATATTGTTCACTGGAAATATTGTTAATTTTCCCTTAATTAATTTCTTGCTACTGTAAATAAGAGGTCTTTATGTATCTTATTATTGACAATTTCAGACAAGGGTGTCAAAATAGCAACAAATATTTGTGAACATGCAGACCAATTTCTGCTGTTTTTGAATTAGTATTCTAATTTGTTACTTTCTTTATAGGTCTGAAGGAGACAGCTCAAGAAGCATCAGGTATGCACATCATTTTTCTCTCTTAGATAACCTTTGTGGAACTAACTGTTTATGTGAAATCACATGTTTTGTTTTTTGTTTTGATAGTGGAACCTTCATACTTGAGAAAGCAAATGTACTTAAAGCACATTAAAAGATTTTTTAATTTTTTTTACATTTCAGTGCTATCACAAGATTAGAAACAGCTTTTTAACAGCATGCCAAAATATATTGTGCTTTAATTAAGAAATACAAGTAAGCTCATTGTTTTTGAATCGATATTTAAAACATATTAGTGTTTTTAAAAAAAATTGTGAAAGGGATATTGTGTTATTGAGCAAAGCCAATTCTAAATTCTAGGGGTAATAGTCAAGTTTGTAGGGCTACTTGGGGAGGAAGGGATGAGTGCATTGATAGCATCCTCAAACAAATGCCAAATAAGAAAGAGCTGTGCAGCTCTTAAATACCAAAAAATGTATTATGACGCAAGCTTTCATGAGCCAAAACATACTTCATGAGTTACTCTGGCTCATAAAATCTTAAACAATAATAAATGTGTTAATTTTTAAAGACTCTGTTACTTTGTCAGTAGCAGATTAACATAGCCACCACTCTGTAATTTGCCAGCATGCATAATAGTTCTCTCCAGTCTTCTGCCATCTTAAATTAATATTCAGATCCTTTATTTTACTGCATTTACCGGTACTTCTGGTTCAAGATGCATGTTGGTCTTTTGTCAGAACAGTAAATTTTAACATTACAATTCAGTATTAGAAGAGACTGCAGATTTGGCTCTATGTAATAGTCAACTTTTTCCTGAGCTGTACAAATATCAGATTTCACCCTGATTTGCTCATTGTTTTATCAGGTTATTTTGGTTACCTACTTCCACCCTCATTAGATGCTTTTATCTCCAATGAAGATAAAACTTGTTCTTTTATTATTATATCCAGTAGTAAATGCAATCCTTGTTTCACTAGTCTTAATTACTTTTTAGAGTTTTTCATAAACTTTACGCAAATTGCAACCTAAAGTTAAAGACTTGTTAAAGGCTATGTAGCTAGTCAGTTGATTATTTCCTTGTTTCAAAAAACCTCAGATTATCTTGATATGTATGAAGAAATAGTCCAAAATTAGTTGGGTGGTAGAACATCGAACTTTTTCATGTTGTATTTACATTAAAGTAGCTTTTAAAAAGACATAGAAGTCATACCTGCAGTTAGTTGGCCTTCCATGTATAGTTTTCTGTGAAACATTTAGGTTGCTAATATATTTTAAATTGTTATAGCATTGTAGAAATATTCTGTAGATTGGATTGCCTGAATTTTTTACTAAAATGGATAAGGACCAGATGCAAATTTACATTAACTCAATTACAGTAAATTAGTTTTTAAATTCGTTGTTGTCAAATTTAACAGATATATATTATGAAGTGATAAAGACATACCAGTATGATGAAGTTTTAATTGGATAAGCCATTCAGTATAGATTGAAATTGCAACAATAATTGGTTACAAAATATTGTCGAAGGATTTCACTGTCAGAGTTCATTGGTTCTTGTAGGTTATCCGGGCTGTGTGACTGTGGTCTTGGTATTTTCTTTCCTGACGTTTCGCCAGCAGCTGTGGCAGGCATCTTCAGAGGAGTAACACTGAAGGACAGTGTCTCTCAGTGTCAAGTGTGTAGGAAGAGTAATATATAGTCAGAAAGGGGTTGGGTTTGAGCTGAATCATTGTCCTACAAAAAGTATCAAAGGTAATGTGCTAATCATTGTCCTGTAAGTATCAAGATATGCAGTTAATCAATCACACAGCCTTTTGAAATGGTAGTATGTGTGTGTGTAAAATGCCTTCAAATTGCAGCCAACTTATGGCGATCCCTTTTTGGGGTTTTCATGGCAAGAGACTAACAGAGGTGGTTTGCCTGTGCCTTCCTCTGCACAGCAACCCTGGTATTCCTTGGTGGTCTCCCATCCAAATACTAACCAGGGCTGACCCTGCTTAGCTTCTGAAATCTGACGAGATCAGGCTAGCCTGGGCCATCCAGGTCAGGGCGGTAGCATGTGTAGTTATTTATAAATGCAAATCATATAGGACGTGAATTTCTTAACTGTTTGCATTGTATTCCAAAACGTTTATAAAATCTGACAGGCAACAAGGAAAGCAAACAGAACATAATTATGTCTGTTTAGCTACACATGCTGTTATTTTTGATACTATAACTATACTCCAGCAGGATATAAGTGATTAGACCCTTGGTCCATCAAAGTATTGTCTACTCTGACCGGCAGCAGCTCTCCAGGGTCTCAGGCAGATGTCTTTCACATCACCTGCCTGCCTAGTCCCTTTAACTCAGTGGTTCCCAACCTTTTTCGAGTCGCGACCCCCTTTTACAATTGCCAAGTAACCTGCGACCCCCACCACATTTGCATAAAGCCATAAAATGACATTTTCAATAGGATAAAGAAAACACATTAAAAATAGATTTTTCAGAATATAATTCCAACGTAATATTTAATTAACTAATTTCATTAACTAATTAATTAATATTTAATGTGATGGTTGTGCTTGCATCTGGGTAACTAGCTTCAAAATTCGTGGCTGAGTGTTTTGTCTCTAAGTGACGTTTGAGTTTTGAAGGTTTCATAGATTCAGCATTGAGAACAACATTGCACAAAACGCATTGTGGCTTCTCTATGCCATTGCTGATCAAGGTGGTAAAGCCAAATTTTAGATAGTCTTCTGAATATTTACGTTTTTTCTCAAACTTTTCAGGCTGCCCAAAAGAAAGGCACACCGGAAGGCCAGAATAGCGACCACGCTGCAGTCGCCTTTTAGTCTCCCTCCCCATTATTGCCTGTTTTGTTTTCTTCAACCTCCCAGCCTTGTTGTTTCTCCCCCAACCCCGGGAAGGGGAGGCAAAGCAAGGTCGCTGCCGCAGGAGATCCTAAGAACATAAGAAAAGGCCCGGCTGGATCAGACCAAGGCCCATCGAGTCCAGCCGTCTGTTCACACAGGGGCCAAACCAGGTGCCTCCAGGAAGCCCCCCAAAGAAGACTCTATCCTCCCAGGAGCCGGGGAAGGAAAGGAGGAGGAGAAGGAAGAAGGGGGGGGAGAAGAGAAGTCGTCTCCCATCCCCACCTCCTCCCTCCTGCGATCCCAGTGGCAGGAAGGGAAGGGGCAGACCGGGGAAGGAAGAGGAGGGTGGGGAAGGAACTGCCTGCTTGGCTGTGTGGAAGAGGAGGAGGGGCCGCAACCACTGGGCTGCCGAGGCTGAGCTGAGCGGTGGTGGAGGTGCTGGGGCCTTGGACCCGGGGAAGGAGAGGCGGTGGAGGAGGAGGAGGAAGAGGAGGGGAGCCGGGAGGGGAGCGGGAGGCCGGTGCCCCCCCCCACCCTCAGGATGTCACGCCCAGCTGCTGGAAGGCGGGCAGGAAGGAAAAAGCGATCAGTGACGACCCCCTAGAAAACACTTCGCGACCTCCTTGGGGGTCGCGACCCACAGGTTGGGAACCACTGCTTTAACTGGAGATGCCAGGGATTGAACTTGGGATCTTCTGCATGCCAAGCAGATGCTCTAGCACTGAGTCACAGCCCCTTCCCATATTCTTAGAACCATTAATACTTCAAAAATGTGAATTCAGTTTTTACTCCTTAACTCAATCCTTGGTAAATAGATAGTGAGTAATGTATATAAATAGCTTTACTCAATGTGTAATATGGCAGTGGTTAGAAATATTAAATCTGAGATCTCATAAATATGAGCTGTATTTATACTCTCTCCTTTTTCAATTCAGTATATTGTTGAAACCCTACAAATTGTCTTGCTGGACTATACTGAAGTTCAGTCTAGCATAGCACTCTTGTCCTCACCGGTTGCAGGCCAATGACGCTGGGAATCTCACAGCAATCGTCAATTTAGTAACCCGGGCTGGGGGGAAATGTATACATTGGCTTGAATTATCAGGAACGAAACTGTGTGCTAATCGAACCATGAATACAGAAAAGCAGTCTCCCAAGCTCAAATCAAGTCTCACCCCTTTAAATGCTGCTCTGTAATTGGCTTACTTCGCAGTGCTCCCTGTGAGAGAAAAGCCGGGTTCGTTTTGCATCAAAACAGCGTTGATCTTCCAAGGAATGAGATATCGTGCATACTGAAAAATTTGATCCTGGCTGAAACGGAGAGTAAAGGAGGTTAAAGCGACCATGCATAAAACACCTCAGTCAAACCTCTCTTACAGGGTCAGTGTGAGGATAATATGAATGAGGGGAGAATGATATAAGCCATTTAGGGTCTCTATTAGGTAGAAAGGCTAAGTGTTTGTGTGTAAAGTGCCATCAAGTCACAGCTGACATATGGCAGTACCAGCAATGGGTTTCAAGGCAAGTAATTAATCAGAGGTGGTTTGCCCTTGCCTTCCTCTGAAGAGTCTTCCTTAGTGGTCTCCCTTCCAAGTACTGACCCTGCTTAGCTTCCAAGATCTGAAGAGATTGGCTATATCATTCTGCCTTCCTCTCCAAAGGCTAAGGATAAATAAATTTTCAGGAAGCTTCCTAAAATATTCAGACATAAGTACACAGCCCCTTGCCTATAGATTTGTCTTGTTTTGATATGCAATGTTATTTTTACTGATTAAAATCTCTGCAACTTTAAAAGAAAGTAAGATTCCTTCATGGAAATAAGAGCTCACTTGTCAAGGTCACACAATGACAAAAACAAACCATGGTTAAGGCTGGCTGCAAAGCAGCTTGTGTTGTGGTTATACCACTTTGAAAACTTCTAATTTTTGTCTGTGTTGGCTAACTTGTCTGTCAGAAATGTTAGCTCTTTTTGCTCTGTTGAGATTAGAAAGCTGTGTAAGTGTTATATTTACTTATAAGGTGGTTTATAAATGTAAGCTGCCTCAAGCAGGATTCTGAAGAGGCAGCATAGAAATATTCTAAATAAATAAACTAGATGACACACCAAATCACTTGGGGTGTGCATTTAGCTGAAGCCGAACTGGAAAAACATGAAATATACCGTTTTTGAGACAAATCCATGGGCCGCCTTCTCTGGACTCCAGAGAAGGAAGGCAACACAGATCTGAAACAAATCCATGCTGCCGGCCTTCTCCAGAGTCTAAAGAAGGCCAGTGGCATGGATCTGAAAGAAATGCATGCCATCGCCCCCTTCCCCGGACTCTGGAGAAGGCCAGCAGTGTGGATCTGAAAGAAGTCAGGTTTGGGTATTTTGGGGGTTTGTGTTTGTTAACCCAATTTTTTTTTTTGGAAAATCCAGGGTTTCTAGCTTTTTGAAAATTTCTGAGTTTAATAAACACATACCTGAAAAATACCAAAACAAATGGTGCACACCTCTACAAACCACTATAATTTAGGAACATCAACATGCAAATATGACAATTTCTACTTGAAGTTGTCCCAGTTATGCTCCCAGAACAGGAATAAACACTCTATTGATTAAAAGGGATAGAGAGGGAGTTGGTGAGGTGGATGCCTCTGATGGTAGTGGAAACCCAGTTACAAGAAAAGTAGAGGAAAATGAGATCTCCCCTGAATAGTCAAAAGTGATACAAGCACCAACATTTTGCCTTGTAATCTTACTTGGGAAATTAATAAGTATTCTCAAATGCACATGCTTATCCTTAAAACAATTTGGAAACCAATCATATTATCTAGGGAACAATCACATGTTAAAGTTAGAAAAATTTATATCTGTTTTTAATTCTCACATTCTCTTTAAAAAGTATTGTAATGGGAAAATTAGGTTTCTGTGGTGGCTTGGTCAAAGAGGATTAGGTGTGGTAATTTTGTGTTTATGCGCTGGGCTTCCATACCTTTCACAGCATTCTAAGACAGCTGAAATCTGATTTGCCATAAACATCATGTATTTAGTCAGAGAAATACCAGGAGATTTCATTTTTATTGCATGTATTTTTTCTATGACAATATGACTAATTAGCAGTTGTAAATATCTGTTAAGTTCTTGCCTAATAAAAAGAGTTACCGGCATGTCTTATTTCAATACAAGTCATTAACTGACAAAGTTTTCTGTGGGTTATGCTGGTAATGATCAAACCCTTAGACTCAACTCATCTCATTGTACTATAAAAGATAAATCTCTCTTTATCTTACATAGATCTGATGAGGTCTCTGCTGCTGCTGTGCTAATGAGAACAATTCTTACGAAGTTGACTGGTGCAGACCCTTAATTGGATACCAACTAGCTAGTTCATTACAGTGAGGTGCTGGCCCTGTAAAGCTGGAGGAACTCACCTTTAGCAATGCAAAAAGAGACAGGAAGCAAACTTGGAGCAAGGCGCAAAAGCCATGTATAATTTGTAAGCCATTATTGTGGTGTTCTCTCACACATCCTGCAATGTCTTGTTAATCAGCCCAAATTCTTGTATCTGTCTTCACAAGAAATATGCTTCATTCATTCTCTATGACAAATTCAATTGTCCCATTTATACTTCTCCAGCTCTAAATATTACTTTTGAGATGAAGGCACTTATATTTATGTGGATGTGCACTAGGTCCCACAGACCCTAAGCAATCCACAGTGCCTGAACTTCAGTATACTTTGAAGAATTTAGGATTGTGCTACCAGTCACTTTTACATTAAAGTGGTGCAGGGCCACTTACGCTGTTGTTGGGGAGCAGCGCCATACATGGGTGCCAGTGCAGCCATTGCAGCACAAGGGCTCACACTGGCGCCAAAGGGGGCGTTCCTGGGGCAGGGCTGACTTTAGTCAGCTCCATGACCCCTTTCACCTTGAGAATGCCCCCTTTTGCCAGCGCGAACTTGCGCCATCAAAAAGGGAGGCGTAGCCCCATTAAACTTCATGGAGCAGTTTAACAGGGTTTTCTAAAAATTACTATTTTCAGCTTGCTGCACTGAGACAGCAAGCTGCTCAGGAGGCAGTGTGGCTGCACCGTCTTCAGGCCTGTTCCAACTATACCCCCTTAGGATTGCTCTGTGAGTCTTATTTTCATCTATATTTGCTTATCAAAACAGCTTCTTTTAAAGCTTTTCTTTCTTAAATCTTTCCCTTTTTACTTTAATTCTCATCTGAGCCTCCTGCCATATATATGTAAAAGGCATCCCATTTTTCCTGAAATTCCAGTCCTAGTCTGTTATGTATATAAGATTTTAGACTTTGTTTTTCCATTCTTCCAGCAAATATTATTCTTGCTGCTGTTACCATATATTTGAATAATTCATTATACATTTTCAGCATAATAACATACTTTTAGGGTCCATCCCAAACCTAAATTTTAAAATCTTTTGCCTTTCATCAGTTTTTGTTGGTCTTTTTATTCAGTTTCTATTGAGAGAAGATTCCAAATCTGTTTGTGTGTGTGTGCTTGTGTGTGTGTGTTCTATTATGTAAATCGAATAAGTGTTTGGTTTCATTACTGATATTATGACATAGTCTGCGTAGCTTTTCATTTTATACTCTTCTTTTTCCATTTTTATTCCACAGATCCTCTTATCTTGCCTAATTTTTGTAGCTAATATCTCCATTCTTAGAATAAATAAAATAGATGATATTGGGCAGCCTTGCTGTGTCCCTTTTGCTGTCTCAGTCTTCTCTGTCATGGTCCCATTTATTAGAATTCTTGCTTGCTGTTTAGTATAAATACTTTGGATCCAATTCAAAAATTCTGTTTCACATTTCATATTTTGAAGCTCTGTCATAAGAAATGACCAAGATACATTGTCAAAAGCTTTTTCTGCATCTAAAAACATACACACGGTTTTCTCTCTTTTTCTTCTCACATATTTTATTGCATTTATTACCGTATTTTTCGCTCCATAGCACGCACCTGACCATAACACGCCCCCCCCCCCAGCTGGCCGTCGGGGTGGGGAAAGCCGGCTTGCGCTGGAACGATGCGAGCCGGCTCTGTGCACCCCGCCCGCCTCCCAGCTGGGAGATGGGCGGGGAAAGCCAGCTTGCTGTTCTAGTGTGCCCAGCCGGCTCTGTGCGCACATTCACTCCATAACACGCACAGACATTTCCCCTCACTTTTGAGGAGGAAAAAAGTGCGTGTTATGGAGCGAAAAATACGGTACATATCTAATATTGTCTTTTATGTATCTTCGAGGCACAAATCCTGTCTGGCCTTCATGAGTTAGTTTTGATATTTGTTTTCTTAGTCTTTCTGCCATGATAGTTGTAAAGATTTTATAATCCACGTTTAACAGTGAAATCGGTCTATATGATTGTGGTGCAGTTGGATCATTTCCTTCTTTATATATTAATGTTATATGCACTTTTTGCCATATAGGTGGGCTATTTCTCCTCTCTTTCTTTTCATCCATTACCTTTTGAAGAGGTATTGCTAGAAGTTCTTCAAAGCATTTATAATATGTTGCTGACAAGCCATTGGGCCCAGGTGCTTTATCCATTTTCAGTTTTTTTATAGTGTAATTAATTTCTTGTATTAGTATTGTTTGGCGGAGATAGTTGAGAATTTCCTGCATTGTGCAGGGCATTGGACTAGACGACCCTGGTGGTCCCTTCCAACTCTATGATTCTATGGTTTAAAATTCTTCTGTGTTCTGATGTAAATGTATTAATTTTTGTTTCTGCTAGATATTCTTTCAAGCCTTCCTCTTCCATACATTCTTTTTTGTATAGATTTGAGAAAAAGTTGTTTATTTGTTCGTTAATCTCTTGCTCAGCATACATAATTTGATATGAGAAAGCAAGCGTGAGGTAGCGGTTAAGAGCGGTAGACTTTAATCTGGAGAACCATGTTTGATTCCCCACTCCACATGAGTGGCGGACTCTAATCTGGTGAACCAGGTTGATTTCCCCACTCCTACACATGAAGCCAGCTGGGTGACCCTGGGCTACTCACAGTTCTCTTCGAGATCTCTCAGCCTCACATACCTCACAAGATGTCTGTTGTGGGAAGAGGAAGGAGATTGCAAGCTGGTTTGATTCTCCTTAAAAGGTTGAGAAAATCAGCATATAAAAACCAACTCTTCTTCTTCTGCTGCTGCTGCTTCTTCTTCCCCCCTTTTTAAATCTTATTCATTCTCCATCTTCTTTCTTTTTTCCTGTTTTCCAGCTTAGTTCAATTGGATTATGGTCTGCTAAGTGCCTTTGCTGAATTTCTAATTTTTCTTCACCTTTAACGTTTTTTAAATCCAGCACATATCAATTTTGGAATAAGATTGATGTCTTATTCCTTTCCTAATCGTTCTAGCATATTCTTTGACTTTTTTAAAAAAATAGGATACAAATTTTTAGTTGTTTATTGTAACTACTGATAATTGTAGTTATCTCTTTGAAATTGTGGTTGTCAGCATAGAAGGACACTATGACTCAGAATGTATTCAAAGAGTAGTAAAAGGAAAACAGCGGAGTCTTTATTGTTGTTCACAAAATAGATTTATGCTCTATAAAATTAGACCCTTAGGGCTTGCTATGTAAATTAATAGTGATACCATTCACTGTCTATTGCTAAATATAAACGTGAAGAGAACACATGGATATTAGCTGCCTGTCCATGCATATAAAGTTAATGATTTTTAGAATGCAACACTAATACTTGCTGTCCAGTTCAGAAAGGAGGGAAAGCAACTGATTTTTATGTAGTACTAATCGTCACTTCTTTCCCCAAGTGGCCTAAATGCATCCATAATTGGCTTTGCCAAGATCAGAATCTCTTCTGGGTGCCATTTGCCCTTAAGCACAGAACCTCATGTGACTATCAGATATCCGTGAGGAAGACTTCATTTCATTCATTTCATTAACCTTTATTGGCATACCAAAAGACAGAGATAAAACAACAATATACCTCCAAAGGGCAATACATATAAGTTATAAGTTGGGTTAATAAAACTTTTCTTGTTCTTTAAGAACTCCTGTAAGAAATTCAGCCATGGTAGCCGTAATTTTAGGATCATGAACACTCAAGAGAAATTTGCATTTCACTTCATTACTCCTGTATGTCTTGTACTGGAGCAAAGTAAATGGCAGTTTATCCAGCAGAGTCACAAAGAAGGGGCAATCTAAAACGATGTGGTCAATTGTATCCAACAAATTTAAACCGCATGTGCATAAGCGTTCATGTCTAGGGATCTGAAGGTATTGGCCTAAGAGCATCCTAGATGGGAATGCGTTAACCCTAGCTAATAGAAAAGCGCGACATTGAGAAGGTATCTCTAGGTTATCTAGATACCTAGCCATTTTACCCAATCCATTATTAAGGCCTAGGGCCGCAGGAGAACAGATGGGGGGAAGAGCTGGGTTAAATTTCTGCAATTCTACATCAAGGAGACGTTGCTTGATTCTTTTGAAGATGTAAGATTCATTGGCCAGAGCAAGATTATCTAAATCAATTCCAATTTGGCAGAGTCTAGATCTAATCAATATGTCCCATGAGAAATAATGAAGTTTACTTTTCAAAAGATATAAAAGGGAACCTGGCTCAGTTTGAAAATATAATTTGAGCCAATATCTTATTGTTTGAATCCAGGCTTTGGTGGCAATCAAGTTTTGCCCGGTTTCAAGACAAATTGTAAAGTATAAAACACATTTAGGTATCCCCAATATTTGTCTAAGAAATATGGCTTGGATGTTCTCCACTTCTTGATTAAGAGGTTCCAAGCCATAAGGGAACACCAAACAGAAGTTGGGGGAATATTTTCAAATTCAGGATTTTGATCACTGCAGGAACACACTGATTCCTTTTTGCGTAGAAAAATTGCTTGAGTTGATTTAAGGAAATCCTGGATGAGGAAGACTTAGGATCTGCTTCTGCTGCTGTTGCAGACAGCAAAACAGAGTTAACAGAACCCTTTACTGGCCTGTTTCTTGTTCCTCAGGGTAAGATAATTGATCTTTTATAGTCTAATAATGTAAAAGTGCTCTTGTTACTCTGTTAAACCAAAACTAGGTTTATGCTATAAAGCCATGTATGTGACTTCCAATTAATGCATTTTTTAAAAGAAAAATAGATCAGTTTTGCTGTAGAACAAATATTTTAACTGGGCGTCAACTGTTCTTTGGTTAAGAAACCTTTTTGAAGTGAACCAGTTAGGAAAGAGAAAGAGAGAAACTAAATTCCCATGTGCAATTTATCATGATTAAAATGTTTACTAACTGTTCAATTAGTCTTTTTCCAAGCCTGAAAGATTTACTGGATAGACAAGCAAATCTGTTGCAGCAAAGGAATCCAAAATATATTCAAGTATCCTTCTGGAAGGCTCATGGTTCTGTTCCTGTGTTTTACCAGTGATTTAACAAATAATGGAAGTAGGGATCTTAAATGGTAGACAGAAAATATTACATTATTAAAAATCAGTGTAAAGAAAAACAAATTAGATAAGATACATAATAAAAAGTGACATAACAGAGACTTTCAATTAACTAAAAATCTCTGTTCTCTCCAAATCATCCTACTTGACAAGAGTTACCCAGTTTTGGTGACCTAACTAGCCAGCAGTTCTTTAAGAATTTGTTGTCCCAACTTGTCATTACTGTTGACAAACTTAGCTATGACTAAGGCTGCAATCCTGAAGGGGGGGGCAAAGCTCCTTAGTAGCCAGTGTGATCCCATGCTGGCATAAGTGCACATTTAATCCGTGATAAGGGGCATTTACACCATCATGGGTGACATCCGCACCAGTGCTGGGATGCCACACCACAACTCAGGACTCAAGCACAAGCACTGCCTTCCTGACAGCGTTCCAATGGCTCAAGTCCCTACACCAGCATCCTGGGAGGCATTCCCAGGGTATTCTCGAGGGCGGAGCTCCCCTTCCCACAGTGGCATTGCTATGACACCCTTTTTGGTGTCGTAGCCTTGTTGAAGTCTATGGGGAAAGCCTCCGAGGAGGCAGCGTGGCAGTGCCACTCCTGGCTGCCATCATAACACACCCACACCCCTTAGGAATGGGCTGCCTGTGCCTGTTTTCACATTTCAAGTTCTTTTGTAAGTAATGAACAAATTGCAGAAAAGAAACAACTAATTAGTATATCAATTGTCAGTTAACTATTCTTTGTGTTAAATGATGTAAAATAGCTGGGGTTTTTCTCTATATGAACTAAAGTTTCCCACTAGTATTGCTGTATCTTTCATTGGGAAGACTAAAGAGGAATCCCTTCAAAGTTAGCCTTTTGAGTAGGGAAAAAAGGCTTTTTAACCATCTGATGTACTTAGGTATTGGAACAGTACTCTGTGGAGAACAATTTGTAATTAGCAATTCTTCTATACTATATTGCATATGAAGTACTTGTGTGTCCCGTTTTCAAGGACAAACTCCAAGCTGAACTAGCTTTAAAGAATCTACAGCAATACATATCAGTGCTAGCATGGATTAAATTGAATAACAAAATCATCAAATTGAGTGGATCAAAGATGGTACATTGTGGGAAGATTATATAATAAAATCGTTCCACAGGGCAGGAGACTAACATTCATGGTGTCAAAGGATGTTATGTTTCATACCTGAGTCATGGATACTAAACACTAGAGTTTTTAAAATATTTTAGATGAGGGCTTTTAGGTAGCAGCACAAAACTTCAGTAGTACTTTTAGAAGCATTGGTTATCATGATCAACATTCCTGACCAGATTCTCTTATAACATTCTCTTGTGCTTCCAGTACTTTGTGTGTGATAACTGAATAGATTCTTTGCCATAATAACATGTTATTTCCTTGCAACTTTGATTGTGACTGCAAAGGAAAACATTTAAATTGCCTTTTTACCTCAGTTTGTTACCTCAAACTGAATTATCTTGGGAACTGGCTTACAAAATAGTTATTTTAGCTTTCCTGCAAAACAAAAATATCCAACCTCTATGGGTCTTTTATACTGGAAAATGTACCCAGTGCTGACTTTATTTTTAAATACAGCATAACCTTTTGATAGTGGGGGCACCTTCACTAAGAACTCCCTGGACAAGGGATTGGATTTATTTATTTATTTATTTATTAAAACCTTCATATCCCACCTTTCTTCTTGGTTCAAGGTGGCGTACAATAATAAATAAAACATCCCCAGTTAAAACCAAAGATAAAATAGCAAGCCCCAAATCCCTCAGACCTCCCCCTTTAATTGAATTGGCCTCAATGTACATGTAATATATGTACAGTTATTAAATTCCTGAGCAGTAGCTGTGTTCATCTGTGGCAGCAAAAACAGAAGACCTTGAGAGCTTAGATTTGTTTTAGCGTTAGCTTTCGTGATCTAGAGCCTATTTCATAAGATGTATAAAGTGAATCATCAGCAGATAAACAAACACTGATGCATAGGGTTGCCAACTCTGGGTTGGGAAATACCTGGAGTTTTTAGGGGTGGAGCCTGGGGAGGGTGGGGTTTGGGAAGAGGAGGGACTTTAATGGAGTATAATGCAATAGAGTCCACCTTCCAAAGTGACTATTTTCTCCAGGTGAACTGATCTCTGTCGCCTGGAGATCAGTTGTAATAGCAGGAGATCTCCAGCCACCACCAGGCAGTTGGCACCTCTACTGATGCAACAGGTAAAATTATTAACAGTGTTTTTTTCTGCTCAGTAGTAAAAAATATACATGATAAGAACAGCTGCCATTTACAGCAGCTGCAGTGAGTGATAACACTGTCCTAATTGTTATTTGTACAGTTGTCAAATCTTTTGAGTAAGAATTGAATCTGAATCCTAACAATGTCAGGTGAGGATTCAGCCTGTGTGTTATCATTGACCCTAGCTAAAGCAGGTAAGTATCCAAATCAGCAAAGAAACATCTTGATCAGCAATAAGACAGTTCAGATCATGTTGTCATAAAAGTTTCCAGTCAGTGCTGCTTTCTAATCTGAGCAGCAAGGTGGCTCCTATTTTTCTGTTTAGAGGTACACTTTAAACCAGGGGTCCTCAAACTTTTTAAACGGGGGCAGTTCATTGTCCCTCAAACACTGTTGGGGGCCGGACTATAGTTTGAAAAAAATATGAACAAATTCCTATTCACACTGCACATACTGCTCAGCAGTAATGCACAAGCTCACTCACTAGCAAACACACAAGCTCACTCACTAGCAAACACACACACACACACAAGCCCACTCACTAGCAGGCACACTCACAAGCTCTTTAATTAACAGGCATTTATACTATTAAAGGTGAAGGTTTCCCCTACACCACGCTCACCTCTGCAGCGTAACAAAGATATAGTTAGTATTTTGCTGTGGCTGGGTTTTATAGCACCAGGATTGCACTGTTACAGGAATCGCCGGAACTGAAAGGGCACACAAAATCTCTCATGGTCGTCATCTGACTACAAAACCCCACTGATGTCACCCAGCAAAGAGAAACCGGCTATTCTTTTCCTACAGAAGAAAAGTGGGCAACTGGCCACCCTGTGCCACCAGATGTGGCATATATGCCTACCTCTTGTCGAGCACACTATCGATGCCCAGGGAAGGGGCCAGCTGCCTGCTTAGGCTCAGTCCCCCCACTTAGGCTTTATGCGTGGAAGGTTTTGCCTTGGATTTGCTGCTCTCTAGGTGCACATTTTCCCCAGCCAAATCCTCAAAAGTCAAAAATAAGCCCCTATGCAGAGTTTTTGAGAATTCAGATGGGGGGAAATGTTTATGCGTGGAAGGTTTTGCCTTGGATTTGCCGCTCTCTAGATGCACATTTTCCCTATCTGAATTCTCAAAATAAATGGCCAAAATTTTTTGGCCATTTATGCACGGGAGGTTTTGCCTTGGATTTGCCCCTCTCTAGAGGCACATTTTTCCCATTTGAATGCTCAAAGCTCAACAATAAGCCTCCCCCCCCTAATGCAGAATTTTGAGAATGCAAGATGGGGAAAATGTGCCTATAGAGAGCGGCAATTCCAAGGCAAAATCTCCCGTGCATAATTGGCCGAATTCGGCTTAGATAGGAGCAACTCCGGACAGGAGGCGGCGGGCTAAGCTCTACCGGGAGTCAATGTGGTTTACTCCTGAGTAGGCGCACTCGGGACCAGGCGAAGGAGGGAGCAGGCTAGACGGAGGGGAAGGGGTGGGGGGGAAAGAGAGGAAGGCAGGTTGCCCCAGAGGCGAGCCGTTACCCCCCTTACAGGCTTGAGGTCCGGGTCGGCTGCCTCCGGCTTCTTCCCAAACCACCGGCGGCGGCTGCAATTGGCGGCAGCCTCCTCAGCTCCCTCTTTTGGAGGGCTGGATGAAGGCAGGCAGGCAGGTAGGGAGGGGGAAAGGAGGAGGAGACGGTGATGGCCGCCTCAGGTCACAAGATAGCCCCCAAGCGGAGCCAGTCGGAGGCCATCCCTGTGTGGAGGGCTGCTTCGAACTACCGCTCCCGGCGGGAGGGGGAACGGGCTTTCTCCCCCTCCTGTTTCCATCCAGAGGCGGGCCGCGCTGCATCATGGGGCTCATAGTTCCCGGTGGGGAGGCATGGCGCTGGTTTTGGGCCCGGCCTGAGGGGCCGGGTTCAGGACCCTGAAGGGCCGGATCCGGCCCGCGGGCCGTAGTTTGAGGACCCCTGCTTTAAACTATCAGTCAGGAAAATTTGCTTACCACACCCCAACCTCATGTTAGAATTACAAAATCTACATTTTATCTCTAGAGGTGGAAGCATGGTCAGGAGTTCTTTCACCCCTGGGCTTGACTATTCGCTTAATGTGAAGCTTAATGTGAATTTCATCCCACCTAAGAGATCCATTTTGGTTCCAAAGTCAGTGTATCTTCCAAAGAGGAGCAGCAGGATTTGTGAAATCTTTGTAACAAGAGTTGGGCCCAGTTTTCTTTTTTTTCCCTGTCAGCTAATTTATTCTTTGATATAGCATCCCCCCCCCGCCACTCTAGTTATAATGTCCTGTTCTTTTGCATTTGAATGCCTGGCCTTAGAAAGAAATCGGCACAGGATAGGGAATGTACCTAATTTTATCTGTAACACTTGTCCTCTCCTTGTGAATCAAAGCAATCCATAGTAGTTACAGTTCTCCCCGAGATGGTAAATATGCCTCTTGTTGTCCCAGAGCATGGGAAGACACATGTAGACATCCCTACACATGCACATCTCATTTGGATCTAGGGATCATAGGGGCTATGCAAACACAGGGGCATTTTGGGTGCACTGTTCATCCAGAAGGAAGAAAGAACTACTTTTAATGACAACTTTTATTGATTAATCAGTAGACAGAAATAAGCAGAAGAGGCACTTCATATATTTATTTCTTAAAATAGTTATACCTTGCCTTTCTTCTTGGTTCAAGGTTGCTTACAAGTAATAATTAAAACATTACATATTAATGGTTGGGAGAAGGACCAGAAAGAAAAAAGGTCGTAACCTGACAATCTCTTTTTTTCCTCCTTACCTGATCCATCCTCCTTCCACCTCCGTGCCTCCTTCCACCTCAACTGTGTCACCATTTCCCCCTTCCCCTGATGCAGATACATAATACAAAATCCCACCAGCAGCAGGCAGCCACAGACTTAACAACCAAGGTGAAGAGCCCTTTGGCTGTTGCCCTCTGGCTCACTTCTCTGGCAAGAGCTGGGCTTTAAGCTGGTACTCTGCTAGCAATTACTTGTCTCTTACAGGACACCAAACTGCCTTACCTTGGGATGCCATTTTAAGTGGTTTTGTGTTTAATTTGAACTGAGACATAGGGCATTAACGCATGGGCAGAATGTTCTTGGTTTTCTCCTCCCCAGTCTCACAATATTTAATATTGATTTTTGATTGTGGAATGCATGGTGTTATCTATCTCACACCATGTCCGAGACAGGAAACCTGAAGGAGGCTCCCTTCCGTGTGACCCACCCGGTTAAAGTAGGATCCTAGGGGAGTGGCCGCTGGGGTCACAGTCATTTTCATCACCATTCTAGGATTGGCTGTGGGTGAAAAGAGGGTTGGCCAAATGGCGTGTGTTTCCTCCCCCCCCTTTCACTGTTTTCAACCTTTTTTCCCCCATCTATATTTTTTTGCGGGGACACCAGTATGCTGGTATACCATCAACCAAAAAGATTTACCAACTGGCATGACACCTTCCTATTGATTGGCTGTTAGCTACTTTTTCATCAGGCTCTCGTCACTCACCACCCACCAAAACCACTCCCCTAAGCTCCACGTGGAAATTTTGACCTGATTAAGCCAAGCAGCCATTTTATACTCCATTAGAGGCGGCTGGGCTTTAAAGAGAATCATGTTTGGGAGGTTGTGGGTGGATGAGCAATGCCACCTGCCAGTCTGCTCCATCTCAGGCGAATGTCACCTTTTATGGCACAGCTGTTGATGGCTTTCAATCTGCTGTGCCCTTATGTCCCCTTCACATTGTTGCAACACACCAGCCAATGACAATTCATGGCCACACTATCTCATTACTAATAAAATGCTGCATGGGAGGGGGAAGGCAATTGAGATTAGGGGGAGATAAAGGGAAAGGGAAAGCAACATGTTTTGACCTCATTATATTAAGTAGGCTTTTTTTACTAGGCGATGATAGATAAACTGGCTAGAGCTGTGAATTCATTACGCCAGGCCGCTGGTATACTGGCATTCCTGAGCAAATGAAAAAGAAGAGTACATGAGGATGAGCGAGAGGCGATGGTGAAAACTGATGAAAAAGGTGGCCATTCCTGCTCAACAGAAAAAAAGATGGGCGGGAAGGGGCGGAAACATGGAAGAGGTGTGTCGTGCTGAAAGGAAAGTCGTGCCAGGCGTGCCACATGCTGTCCGACCCACTCATGGCCATAGATTGGAAATATAGCAAAAGTGGAATCAATTTTGGGACAAAACAGGACTTGGAAATCCCATGTGAAAATCGCACAAAAGGTGGGTCGGACACGCAGACCCAACATGATCATGCGTATGGACCGTGGAGATTCGCTACATTTGAGGCACAATCGCAAGACAAATAGTCCATGCATTAATGACCTTAGATTGGCTTTTGGTATTTCACTAGCTCCAAGGAATTCTAAAATGGTGCAAGTTGCCAGCATTTACATATCTCCTGGACAGGGAATCCTTCACATATCATAGCAGAAGAATAGGAAGCATGAACAACTTGAGCAGCTGCTAGTCTGGTGATTATTTCTTAGCTAAGATAGAGGTTGTTTGTTTGTTTTAATATTCATTCATACTTATATTTTCTATGTAGTTGAACACTTTCTACATTAAAGCACAGTGTAAATGCAAGAAAACAGATCCTTCTGTTTAGTTTTCTTTTTAAAGGCTTCTGTCTGTCACTGTTGTTCAGTAACAGCCACAAAGTATGTCCAATGAATTATACATTAATATGAGTGCTGCAGTGCTACAAGTTGAAATATTCTGAAGTGAGATAACATACTGCTTAATTAAAGCTTGAATTAACATACAGATGTTTCAGTTTAGATTATACTTTTCACTGCTGAAAAATACTCTCTGAATTTAGTATTTTGGAACTGTGACAATGACGAAATATTATTTACTGTTTTCCTCGTGCTGAAACTGCACACTGAAGGCCAAAATTATGTATTCTATAGTATGGATATTTGTTTTATCCGTGAGATTTAAGTTCATGTAAGCTTATGGGGCCATATCATATTCACCAATAATATATTACAGAGCACAAAACAGGCACAATGAATAGGTTTGTATATATATGTATATCTATGGAAGGTATTGCAAACACTGGGTTTTTAAAAACATTTAGTACAAGTATGATGGTTATTTCCGCTAAGAGAAATTGCTGACTAATCTGTCTAAGAGCAGGATGTCAAAAATTGATATTTTACACCAGAGAGGGGAAAATAGACAAGTTTTTATTAACAGCCCAATTCGTAGGGATATGCACAAGCACCAAATTTAGATTTAGAATATTAAAAAATCCAGAATATCTGGAAGCCCATTAAAGTCAATCTGTTCAATTAGTTCCAGACTGGAACTCCCTCTCCTCACATAGCTTTTAAGGTAAGAAGAACCAAAGATCTTAATTATGTTCTATTGTAAACATTTGCTAATTTATTTGTTTATCTTCATAGAATATTTGATGTTTTTGATGGGTTTGATGCTTTTAAACTCTATTCATTTGTGTAATTTTAAGTGCAAATGTTGACAGTCTGTTCTTCTACTGGACGGTCTTCTTGGCCATATTTTCTTTCGGTCTCAAAAAGGTGTGAGATGCCCAATAGCAGGTCTGCCTTCAGTGTGCCTTTCTGTGACTTTCCTTGTAATTAGACTTGCTTTGTTGGGAAAATTTGAAAACTATATCTTATTGACAGTTTCTTCTTATCCCCAGTTTGTGTGTGCTCCATAACATTTTTATGTAGTTAATAATACATTTTAAAAATTATTTTGCATTTATTCTCTTGCAGTTTTATTTATTTTATTTATTTGTTTTGTGATTTATAACCTGCCCTCCTCGGCCGAAGCCGGCTTAGAGTGGGTAACATCAAAAAAGCATTACTACATCAATAATAAAAATCTAAATCTAAAATAATAAAATCCCAATTAAAACTTAAAAACAAAATTTCAAATGGCGCCTAACCACACTCGTATTGCTGGATATTTGCAGCAGGTTATCCCTCCATTGACACTGATAATATAACAGGAAGGGGGTACTAGGAAGTTCTGTAGATTTCATTTTTATCATACTTCCTGGATAAATTACAATCACATAAAATATTTTCCATCACTATTGCTGGTTGTCTCTGCATAGTCCAACCAGAATAGAGCCAAGTATGTGCCACCGTTTTGCAAGGAAGAAGTACGATTGGGACACAGCTGTGTTCTGTCAGTGACAATTTTCCTTCAGTGCAGTCTGAACCATTTTCAAGAAGAAAAGAAACCCTTTAAATCCTGACCCTGATTTTATATTCTGAAGTTATTTCCCTTAATTGCTCAGATGGTATTAGCATTCAAATCATATAGTCTCTAAGCAGGCAATGGATGGATACCCACTGAGGCTTGAATTTATGGCACAAGAGCCTGAGATTAAAGTCTTTAGTCTGAGTGTTTTATAATTCACACTAAGAGCTTGCACGTTTTCTGAGAGAATGGATTGTGAAGCATTTGAACACTGATGATGCACTATATAAATGTTACAGTTTTGTTTTCTCCTTGCTTAAGCCATCTTCTGTTGGTCCTGGCGAATCAGTTAAGGCCAAAAAAAAAGGTTGTTTGTTCTAGTACCACAGTGTTAAACAGAGCTAACTGAAGGAAACAATCCTGCTGTCTCACAAACAGCTTCCTGTTGCTGCTCTCCTAGAAACATGTCTGCCTGCCAAGTGTCAACCAGGATCACTCAGTCTGCTGCCACCACGTTACAAAGCATGTGGATAAGTGATGTATGAGAGATGTTTGTACACTGACAACCACAAATCTGTTACTGTACTTAACAGATGTTTAGTTCCAAAAACCGTGGGGTGCCTTTTAGATAGCATCAGTAATGGTTTTCTCCATTTTATCATGTGTTATTGGCTGCTGCTTTGAAATTGTATTTGTACCAGAGTTATTTATATTATTTACTTTCATCCAATCATAAAAGAGAATTATTGCCCTGTATGATATAGGGTCTGGTCAATATACTTTTTAAAATACTAGAATTAGTGCAAAATAATTCTTCGGGATGTTTCTAAATTGGGAGGGGGTCGATATTGACCTCCATTCCCATTTAGACTGTGTAACATCCAGGGGGTGTTTTAAAAGCACCAAATTTCTTGAGTCTAGAAAAGAGCATTTCGTGACAGTTTATTTGCATTGGAGAAGGTGCCCAGAAATTGTTTACACAAGATGTTGCACAAGCTGAAAAACTAATAGGGGATGCAATGAGGTTGTCTTAGTGCAATCAGCTACTGCAGTCTTTTCCTTGTGTTTCCACTTGCACAAGAGCCCTTATGCAAGTGGAAATTTTGTGCAGGGCCCACCCCTGTGGGATTGATCCTGCCCCCTCCTACAACTTCACTAAGCAAAATTTATTTATCTATTTATACCCCACCTTTCCTTTTGGCTCATGTTTAAAGCTTTCCTACAATCTAAAGAGCTTTCCTCCAAATTTAATTTACAAAAATTTAAAATTTAGAGATTTTCTACATGTTAGGGAAAGATGCTGTGCTTGCATGTAGCTTCACATTTGAAGATTTACAGTATGTTTATACACAAATATGTCGATCTCTCTCCCCCCCCCCCTAAAAAATATAGAATCCTAGGTTCATTGGTAGAATCCCATCATTTAAATAGTATCTTCCTGGTTTGTCTAAGACAGAAAGGGATAACAGGAGTGCTGTTTTAGTAGTCATTGCAAATATTTTAATTGACGACTCTTTTATCTCTTTACTGCAGAAAGGAAATAACCATGCAATGTTGTTCTGCGCCGCTTGGCTCAGAATTAAAATGTTGCATGAGACTCTAGCAGCAATTGAACTAGGGATGATTAGCAAGTAGGCATTGTCTCTGACAAAGGGGAAGGAGAATCATCAGGAACTGCAATTGAGAATCCCCAAACAAAGATAGTTTTTCATTTTGTAATTCATGTTTCCCAAACAAGACTTCATTCTACTTATATAACAATATAAATCTATTAGTTTGCATTTATTCAGTTTAAGAATATAATCCAGTACTTTGTGCATGCCACATACCTTTGTATTATTGAATAGTAGCTGCTTACGCACAAGGGGGCCATTGTGAAATTGATGTGTTTCTGTTTAGGGTCCCCAAGGACTTATTTGAAGATATTATCCTGGTTCATATCAGTGGTGGTAATTCTAAAGTTCATACTACTGGTGGGTAGTTCAAACAATTTATGAAAGTTGATTACACAGGGGCTTTGTTCTCATTCTTTCCTCCATCCCTTTGTTACAAGAGGCCTTTGCGTAACTGAGCCTGAGTATGTCGTCTCTGGGTTGCATGTCCTCTTTAATTCACTGTGGAGGGTAAGGGTATCACCATCTCCTCCTCCTCAATGTAAGGACTGCTGTGGTCACCAATAATGTGCAAATCAGTTCAGCATCCTGAACCTTCCAATAGCAAATGCTGGTAGTTACTAGGAAGAAATGAGTTTCTCTAAGGTGAAAAGTAAATAGATATGCTGTTATGTAGTGTCATAAATATTCATAATTTCAGAGCTGAACGCATTGCAGAACATGGATAGTTAGAGGAAATAAATCAGCAAAACACTCTCCCCTCAGCTATAATGGAAGGTAGATACAAGAAGATCCCCTATGGTGAACGTCTATGCCCTTGTTCTGATGGGAGCATAGAGACCCTTGAACATGCCATTTATGACTGCAAAATTTATAATAAAATAAGAGAAGACATTTCCCTTGTAATAGCTGACCACTCAGGGAGCACTAGAGCGACTCACCTTTCTAACTTGCTCTCAGTTAAAGACTCTGAGCTAACTTTTAAAATGGCCAAATTTGGATGGCGAATCATGAAGGCTAGACGAGCATGGGTCGAACCCAACGAATGAGTTTTAACTGTGTTCTAGTTACGCTTATGTTTTTAATAGTTCTCCTACGAATGTTTGATTATATATTTATTTATGTATTGATGTATATAGCTACTGTTTCTATTATGTAAAAGTTTTTATTGTTGGTCTGGGACCGTATTAAACATTTCGTACTTTCGTAAATCAGCAAAACAAGATTATATGGAGAGTAAGACTCAGTGGATGATGCTTGTGAAATACAGAATAGTACAATTTACCTGGTTACTCAGAACTCCAGAGCAGAATGTAAGATGAAAAAGGGGGCTGTTATACATTTGAAATTTTGGCAAGATTTTCACTGTTGTTGTTGTTATTGAGCTGTATTGTGCATTAGAATATGTGGGCTGTATACAATACCATATTTTTACCTATGCAAATGAAACTTATGGGACAATTTGCATATATTTTTTCTAGGTTTAGATCTAGAGAACTGCTTCCCCTTTCTTTAAGCAACCTCTGAAAAGCAGATTCTGAGATGTGGGGCAGAGAACTGCAGTGGGAAGGAAAAACCAGCAAAAATCACACACACACACACACACAGAGGGAGATTATGCAGCAGAAGAATAAGAGTTGGTTTTTATATGCTGACTTTCTCTACCACATAAGGGCGACTCAAACCAGCTTACAATCACCTTCCCTCCCCCTCCCCACAACAGACACCCTGGGAGGTAGATGAGGATGAGAGAGCTCTAACAGAGCTGTAACTTGCCCAAGGTCACCCAGCTGGATTGGTGTGTAGGAGTGGGGAAACAAATCCAGTTCACCAGATTAGCCTCCGCCACTCATGTGGAGGATTGGGGAATCAAACCTGGTTCTCCAAATCAGAGTCCACCACTCCGAACCACCACTCTTAACCACTACACCACGCTGGTGTAGTGTCTTTCTACTCAGAGCTCAACTGCATGCTTCTTCTACATGTATTTTATATGATTTTTAATAAATACTTTTAAGAAGGAAAATGATGGAAGGCAACTAACCTTTTCTTCCCCTGTTGTTTTTTCACTGGATGAAGCTAACCCATGCATTTACAGTAACTCTGAGTCCCTGCTTTACCTGCAGAAAGTGCCATGGTCCATCCCCTGTTATCCTGGGCAGCCAGTCTCCACTTGGGTTAGAGGGGGGGAATTAGCCCGAGACAGAGAACTAGAGATGGTAACTAAGATCGATAACCTGTGTATACCAGAATTGCCCCAGGTGAGAACTCTTAAATGAGCAGGAGGCGGTAGTTACAATTGAAACGGGTTTTATTAAAGAAGAAAATTAAGAAAGTTAAGAAAAACAAGAAACATACTTCAAGCGATGAACATACACATACAAAGTATGCACGGGCTGACTAAGAGAAAGGGAGGAGGTTTGGTTAGTGTTTCAGGGAAGCGTGATGGTTACCAGTCTTGAAAAGGACGTCCATAGGAGCAGCGCTGAGGAGGAAAACGACCAGCACTTTCATGTGTGTTCAAGCTTGTTTGTTTCATGCTGGGAAAACTTAGAATAGCTCTACCCAATAACTCTGCATTTCCCCCAGCAGGGGGTGGGATAAAAGCAATGGGGGAGCTTTTTCTAGAAAATAGAAGCAAGTGAAAAAGATAAAATTTCTCTCTTCCCACCCCCAAGCTCTTTTGCTTCTAGATAAAGCAATGTAATAAGGCAATCTCTGTAGCTGCATTTGAAAAAAAGAAAGAAAAGAAAAAGAAATTGTTTAGACTGAAGAAGCTATTACAGATCTATTTAAACACTATTCTCTATGAATCTGTGTGCATTTCTGTGCCCCATTTACTCCAGATTTTTCTTAGACTTCAGTGCAAATATTTGTAGATTTTTTAATGGCAGAAATCTTTTATGGAGTCAAGGAATATCACCAGCCAAGAAAGCTGCCTTACATTGACAAATCAGGTCAGGTGATATTCCCTCCAAAAAGCTTCTGAATCAGGTCTGCTCATCTGTTTGAGCAACAAATAGACCTGCTGCTATTTATTACCTGCAGGCTTTCTTTCATCTTTCTCTCTGGCTTCCTGTATATCACCCCTACCTTGGCTGCACAGGAGAAAGGGATAGCAGTAATATACAAACGTTTACACTATATGGTATGTTTAATAGTGTCTTTGCCTCTTTTCAGTTGCTTCTGTACAGACTTCAATGAATGGAGTAATTTCATAAAATTATCCTAATGCTATTCTGAGAGGACAAGATTGTAGAATTTATCAAACTTGAATTTAATGATAGGGATGCTCTATTTTGACCTCAATTACTTTTCTCTCTTTGATATCTCAATTTGTGGAGCTTTTCCAACTTTAGTCCATGATAGAAGCAGATACTACTTACAAATCAGTGCTTCTATCAACAGCTTCCTAGAGTTGTATGTTAGTTCTCTAGTTAGTTTGATCTTACATATAAAGAAAAGCTAAATGGAGGGACCCCAGTTTTGATGTTGCCATTTCATTGATCTCCACCCATCACACTCAATCCACATGCTGGACAGCCCATTTTCAAAGTGTGTGAAGCAAGCCATGTGTGTCCCATGGAAATTTCTGACCTCTCACAACCTGAGAACAATTCAGTGAGGCAAGTATCAATGTAGCACTTCAAAAGCTAGTTTAAGAAAACTGTTTTTGTTGTCTGTACATGGGCTTCAAGGTCAGGTCTCAGAGTGTAGCTGGGAAAAGACCAGTATCACAGTATCTGGTATTCAAATGAAAGTCACTGTTGACTGTCTATGGACACAGAGGTGGTTTCCACAGCCTGTGAAAAATGAAAGCTGGGGAGTCACTGTTACATATATAGTTATGTTATAGTAATAACAATATTCAATTGCCAATTTCTTTTTTTAAAATCCTCTCCGTGGCAGGGGAAGGAAATGTCTGCCACAGGGACAACAATAGAGAAAATGACAGGGAATATCAGAACTCTCCCTTCCAACAGCCATCCAGGCTTTACTGCACTTCCTCCCGAAACTTTGTAGCAAAGAAAGGCTGAAGAATAGTCAGGGAACCCCTGAAAGGTGCTTGAATACACCGCAATGCTGTGGGGAAACAGGAATAAAACCCAATTTCTCTACAGCAATGGAGCTGGGGCTAATAACCTGTGTGGAAATGGCCAGAGTCGCACTCTCTTTCTGAAAACCTTTGCATTGGAAAACACAAGGAAACCAGTTCAGTTCTATATTGGAAGTAACCATAATGATGACATTAGGAGTGAACCTCCTTGGTTCCACCTCACTCAGCTCCCAGGCTGTTCCTGGAGTTCACAGCAACCAATCTGCAACTTTTCTGGCTAAAGCTCTGAGATGATCTGGAATCTATTTACTGTGGCAGCAACAGCTCTATAAGCTTATGCCTTTCAAAAGAAGATGGAGCTGATTCCATCTCCTTTTCCAAAGTTGGAGAGCCCCTGCCCTATTCCAAAAAAACTGAAGGCTGTTTTCACCTTAGCCACATGAGTATGAAAAGGGCCTATCTTTCAAAAGACTTGCAGACCCCTTGGAGTTACCTCACAGGCCCCATGGGACTTCACACCCCAGTTTGAGGGGGAAAACTACTCTGGGAAGTATCTGGATAAAATTCTACTAGAGCAATAATTTTCATCTGTAAATGGGCTTCAACATTATTAGATATACTACTAGGTGTAAATTTGAGAACTCTGCTAATATGACTCATATGCTCTAATAAAATGAACAGAACAACTTATATAACATGTCTAGATGTCTGGTAACCTAAACAATTTCATATGGAGGGAGGTAACCAGAGAGGTGTCACAGGAGTCGGTTCTGGGCCCAGTAATTTTTCAATATTTTTATAAATGATCTGGATGAGTGGATGGAGGGACTACTCATTAAATTTGCAGATGACACCAAATTGGGAGGAGCAGTAAACACACCAGAAGATAGCGATAGATTTCAACAAGATCTGAACACACTGGAAAAGTGGGCGGATGTGAATAAGATGCAATTCAACAAGGTCAAGTGCAAAGTTCTACATCTGGGTAACAAAAATGAGTAACACACATACTGGGTGGGGGGATACACTTCTGGGTAGCAGTGTGTGTGGACAAGAACTTGGGGTATGGGTGGACCATATGCTAAATATGAGCAGCCAGTGTGATGCAGCAGCAAAAAGGCTAATGCGATCTTGGGGTGTATCACCGGAGGCATAACAGAGGCAAATCGCAAGATGTCATGGTCCTGCTGCACTCTGCATTGGAGTACTGTTTGCAGTTCTGGAGGCCTCACTTCAAAAAGGATATAGACGGAATGGAGCGGGGGCAGTGAGAGTAAACAACAATGTACACTATGTATTGTAAATTTACAAACAATTCACATGGCTATTTTTTTCTGTTCTACTATAGCCTGTTTTCTACTAGTTCAAAATCATCTGGTTGCACGTTAGTATAGCCAAGAATAGATCTCATTTCGCTTTATAACCGTTTGCGTGAATATATTGTAATCGTTAGATTTTATTACTGCTGCATTTGTGGGCAACTCTTATTGTGGGCAACTCTTTTAATGCACTGCTATAAGCTGGTTTATGGGCATGATACTCATAACATTTATAATAGCTTTTGGTCGTAGAAGTTAAAAAAAGGAAAATTGATAAAGAACATTGAATAAGATCTAATGAATCACCTCAGTCACCTATGTGGGGCATAGTAGCTGCTGTCTTGCCTTCCCTTTTTCGGAGGCTGCGACCACCTTGGGTAAAATCCAGCCCCTCTCTTTCTCTCATGGGTCATCCAAGGTTGACACCATAGGGGTGTATTCCTGTAGCATGCCAAGTAGCCAAGAACACGTGCAAACTCTAATTAAGCAAAATTAATTTTAATGGTAATTTACGTAGCAACGTAGATAGCATTCTAATATAGCATTCACTCATTCCATTTGGCCATCCGTCTGGGGATGGAAAGCGCTTGACGGACCCCGCTCCACCTCACCAACTTTAGGAAAGCTTTCCAGAATTTAGCTACATAACTACTCCTGCGGTCGCTGACCACCTTGCACGGGAAGCTATGCAGGCGGAAGACATGTGACACAAAGAGGCAGGCCAGTTTTGGAGCGGAAGGGATACCTGCGCAAGGTACGAGATGCACCTGTTTTGAGAAAAGGTCTGTGATCACCCACAGTATGGTTTTCCCTTCACTGAGGGGGAGATCAGTCATAAAATCCATAGCAATTACTTCCCAGGGTCTAGAGGGGGTTTCCAATGGTTGTAATAGCCCGGGAGGCTTACCCTGGGACCTCTTGACAGTAGCACATACTGGGCAACTGCGGATGAACAAATCCACGTCGGTTCGCATGCCCACCCACCAAAACTGTCTCCTCAACAAATGCAACGTTTTCCGAAATCCAAAGTGTCCTGCGGTCTTGGCCCCATGGACTAACCTCAGAACCTCCTTCCGCAATCCCTTAGGTACATACAGCTTAGAGTCCTTATACCAATAACCCCCTCGTTCAATCAGAGATGATGGGAGGGTCTGCTCAGAGAGTTCGGCTTGGCAACCAGAACGGAGAGAGTCCAAAAAGGAGTCTGTAAGACCATCCTTAGCCGATGTCATGGACACCGTGCTGACAGGCTTCACTGTGGGAGGGGAAGCCGGCGTGTCCGGGGGGGTTGGATGGCTAGACCGTTGGGACGGTCGTGCGTCTGCTTAGGGGGTTCAGGCAGAGCTGGTGAAGGAAGCGAGGGGGCGGAGCGGTCGGGCTTTGAGTTCCCCCTTCTTGCGAGGACTGTGGCGGGAGTCGGGTTTGCAAACGGGTTTGAACTGCCAGGGAGGGCAGTAAACCTCTCTGAGCCGGAGTGAATAGAGACTCCGTAGGGTTCTCTATTTTGGTAGGGTATTGGGGTAGTCATGAGAGAGCATCGGCTAGACCGTTCTGTTTGCACAGGACATGTTTCAATACAAATCGGAACTGAGCAAAGAAGTCTGCCCAGCGTACCTGTTTCGCGGACAGTTTCTGGGCTCCCATGAGCGCTTCCAGGTTTTTGTGATCGCTCCACACCTCAAAAGGAACTTTAGAACCTTCCAAAAATTGTCTGCACACCGTGAGGGCATGGTGGACGGCGGCCGCTTTTCCCCAGATCGGCCAGTTGAGCTGCGATTGCGCGAACTTTTTAGAAAAGTAAGCGCATGGATGTAGAAGACCATCCCCCCTCGCTGCAGAAGTGCACCCCCCATTGCCACGTCTGAGGCATCAACCTGGACTATAAACATTTGTTCAGGATCAGGGTGTTTCAACACTGGTTCGGAGGTGAACAGTCGCTTAAGAGTCTCAAAAGCGGTTTGGCACGGGGGGGGTCCAGTTTACTTTTGCCGAGGGACACGTGGCTGCACTTCCCTTTCCCTTAGTCTTAAGGAGATCAGTGATGGGGAGTGCGACTTGAAAGTTGGGAATAAACCCTCTGTAGAAATTGGCGAACCCCAGAAATTGCTGAACTTGTTTGCGGGTTGAGGGGGCTTCCCAATTTGTCACAGCTTGTACCTTTTCAGGGTCTATGGTGAGACCTTGGTGTGAAACTATATAGCCCAGAAAAGTTAATTGTTGTTGGTGGAACTCGCATTTGGACATTTTAGCATAGAGCTGATTGTCTCTGAGACGTTGTAAAACTTCCCTCACCAGGGTAATGTGCTCGTCCATAGTTTTGAGTAAATAAGAATGTCATCTAAGTAAACCACCACTCCTTTATATAATAAGTCATGTAGGATCTCATTAATGAATTGCATGATGACCCCAGGGGCCCCTTTTAATCCAAAAGGCATCACCAAAACTTCAAACATACCAAGCAACTGGAAAAGGCTGTGAGGGGTTCGTCTCCCTCACGGATCCTGATTCGATAATAGGCTTCCACTAGGTCCAACTTGGTAAAAATGCGCCCCTCCTTTAACTGTCCCAAAATGTCCGAGATCAAAGGAATGGGGTAGGCATTGGTTTGGGTGACTGCATTGAGTTTGCGAAAGTCGATGCATAACCTTAAGTCTCCCGTTTTTTGCATACAAAGAAAGCGGGGGCCGAAGAAGGGGCGGTGGACGGTTGGATGAAACCTCTAGCTAGATTCTTGTCCAAGAATTCACGTAGCACTGTTTGTTCGGAAGCGCTCATGGGGTAAATTTTACTTTTAGGCAGTTTTCCATCCCCCACCACTTCAATAGCACAGTCTGTTCTGCGGTGGGGGGGTAGTACATCGCATTCCTGCACATCAAACACGTCTGCAAAGCCTTGGTATTCCGCAGGCATTGAAATGGGAGAAGGGGCGTCAGAGGCCAAAGCCGAGGTTGACGGGGGTACAATTGCTATCTCGTAACGGTGTTGGTTGCAATCGGGACTAGAAAACTTTATAGTCCCGGCTCCCCAGTCAATATGCGGGCTGTGCCCTTTGAGCCAGTTTATTCCCAATACCACTTCGTATCTGATAGGGGCTATGGTGAAGTTTATTTGCTCCCAATGGTGGCCAATGCCCATCGCTACCCTGCAAGTGCGACAATTTACTGGTCCACCCTTAAAGTCACTGCCATCCATTTGGGCAAATTGAATGGGATCTGACAGTGTTTCTGACTTCACTTTGAGCGCTTTGAAGGTGGCCTCATTGATCAGGGAGCGGGCACACCTGGAATCTATTAGTGCTTTAACTTGCAATTGGGGGCCCTTCTTATAGTGTTGTAACACTACGTCCACATACACAGTATCTTCGATCTCACTCACCATAACAGGAGCCTTAGGTTTTGCAGGAACAGCTGCAGGGTCCGTGGTGATGCTCCACTCACAGCAGACCCAGTCCATTTTTGACAGATCCAAAGGAGACTTCAAGTTCAAAGCAGGGGGGTTCCAACCCCCGTCCTCATCCGAAGAAGGCGAGTTGTCCCCTCCTGGGGCACTTGTAATCCGGGATCCCGATGGATCCGTTGGCGCATGCTCGCTGGATGCATTCCCGACGGGAAGCGCTGATGGTGCATTCCGTCCAGGTTCAGCGCTACGGTTGGCCGCGGTGCCTCTTCGCTGAGTTCGCCCCTGATTCCGGGGCGGCCCCTCAGACCGGGAAGGGACTGACCGATCTGGTCGAAGCGGACAGGCTGCAGCAAAGTGGACCATGGCTCCGCAAAGGAGACAGGCTCCCCTTTGAAACCAAGACATGCGGTCCTGAGAGGGTTGAGCCGGTCTCCGCGGTGTAGGAGCTGCAGCCTTAGACGGGGGCTTTTGGCTACTCCCCTCCGTGGCCCGATGTCGGGCCAACGAAATGAATTGGTGGCGGCTTTCCACTTCTTCCGCCAGTAAAATCCACTCCTCCAAAGTGTCCGGGTCTCGTTGCATATAAGCCCAGTTCAATATTTCAGGGTGTAAGGCTTCCCAAAAATAATGTATACGAGTTGCTTCAGTCCAGTCTACAATTTTACTGGCGAGCCTTTGGAATTCGTCCACAAACTCCCTTACAGGTGTAGAGCCTTGTCGGAGTTGTAGGAGAGCTGCTTTGGCCTTCTCTCCCAGGAAGGGGTCTTCAAAATGTCGCCTCAGCGCATGCATAAAATCGTTGAGTGAGCGTATGGATCAGGCCCGAGTGTCAAACTGGAGGACCATCCAGTCGGCGGCTTTCCCAATCAATAGTGAGGCAATGAATCGTACCCGGCTGTCCTCTGTGGGAAAGTGTTGTCCCTGTTCCCTCATATAACTGTCCACATGGTATAGAAAACGGCAAATCCTCAACGGAGCCATCGTAAGTCACTCTTAACCAGGGTTGCTTCCACCGTATAAGAGGGGGTGCTGGGGGTTGCCCAGGGGGTGGCAACACTGGTAGAACTGGTGCCCCTGGGCCCGGCAAAACTGGTTGTCCCAGAGGCGGTTGAACAGGTGCCCCTGGAGCCGGCTGGATTGGTTGCCCCAGCGGCGGCTGGACTGGTTGCCCCGGAGGGGGCAGAGTTGGCAGTCTCAGCAGCGGGACCTGGGGTCGTGGAGCTGGCTGAGTTGGATGCCCTGGCATTGGTTGAGCTGGGGGTGTTTGAGCTCACTGTAAATGTTTGTTTTCTCGCATTAGGAGCTCCATTTGGTCCTGCAGATGGGCCACCCGATCAGTCAAGTCCCGGTTCTGGCCTCGTAAGAGACGCATTTCATCCCCAGTTCCCCCAGTACATCAGGCCTGGCTGATTCGGAGGCCAGTAGCCCAGTGAGGCTCCTCACAGTATAAGTCCTCCTCATCCGAGTAATCCGGTTCGACCCAGCGCCCGGCGAGCTGACGTGTGTGTTGCACGTCTCGAGGCGGGCCATAGGTCAGGGAAAACGAGGGGAACAATCCGATCCCGGTGCTTTCTTTGAGACGCATGTCCTCTGCCGCCGTCGCGCTGCTTCGAGCGGTGGCCACTTGAGCCAAACGTAGCTCCTCAGCCTTGTTCAGATCGGCCAGCGTCTGAGTTGCAGCCGCATCTGCAGCCCACAATTGTTCCTCGGCTCGCTTCTGATCTGCGAGTGCTTGGTCGGCTTCAAGCTTAACGGCGATCGCCGTTGTGAGGATTGGGAGGGCTTCTTGCTCCAGAAGCAGAAGGAGCTCAGAGGACGGTTGATCCAATAATGGTTGAACCTGAACTGCCAGAGCAGCTGCATTGGGTCCAAACTCCGGGGTCAGTAGTTTTGCGATCTCAGCCACCATGACCGTGGCCAGGGTCAGTCCCACAAATTGTAAAGCCGTTCGGGCCGCCACATCCTGTGCCTCCTTCAGGCATACATTGGGATCGGGAACGGTTGACATCGGGACCTCTTCCGCCCGTAATCCCGCCATGGGAGAGTCACGTACGGGGCGGATCGGGGCCGCCATCGGTTCCTGTTGCTCTTCACGCAATGTCAATCCCGACAACAAATGGGTTAACATCGCTAAATCCTCCTGCGCCAGCCGAACTTCCTCCAACAAATTATCCAGTGTCTGGAGGTCGTGCTGGGCACTTTGATCTGCGTCATGGGTCGTCCAGGGGGTCGTTTCAGCCAGGCGATGCCATTGAATTCGAATAAGTACAACTAGGCGATTGATCTCCGCATCAGTCCGTAGCGCCTCAGCAAGAATGTCATGCAGCAGGGTAGGGTCGTCAGGGAACTTGTCCGACGGACCCAATGGAAGGTACCAATGTTCAGGACCCTCCAGCCAGGAACCGTCACCCCGGGGAGCACGTCCCTTGCTCCCACCCGGGGCCCAGGCGAACCCTCCGGGGCTCCAGCCACAGGCAACTCACTCGGACAGCACGTCCCCTGCTCCAATCCGAGATCCCAGCGAACCCTCCAGGGCTCCAGCCAGGCAGGTAAAAAAAATAGAGAGGGATTCGGGCCAAAATGTGAGCACTTGTCCCATAGTAATCCCATAAACAACATCCATAGACGAGTAGTCCAAAAGAGAGTTGATTTATTAGAAAACCTACAGGTTTACAGAGCTAACAGGTAAGTTGGCACGAATGGGGTATTAGAAGCACGGAGTAGTTTATATGAAAGAACATTATCTAGATAGCGTTGGTAGGTAACCCCCCTCCCATCGAGGTCAGATTCCCATGCAACTCAGAGACACAGCAGGAACTCTTCAATTAGCAAAACAGTCCTTGGTCAGCACCTGGCAAAGCCAAAACAATCCCAGTCTGGCGGCCTCTGCAAAGGGCAGGCCTGACAATAATTAATGGTAATAATTTATTTCTACAAGGCACAAACTCAGGGTACTACAAGAACAGATTTAGCAAAATAAAAGGAAAGTTACTATGTATGTAAAATACATGGAATAGTTGGTCTTTGTTTGTTGCATGATGCCCCCCCCCCAGTGAAACTGCAACCATTTTTAGCATCATTCCCCTCTGCCGTCCTTCATGGCAAAACACACAGGAGTGACAGCTTTCCTAACAAACACCAAAAACCAACCACCTGAAAGAAACCGTTTCCCTTTTCAGACCCCTGCCCCACGTGTGCCCCAGGGCCCTTGGCCAATCCAGGTGCCAGGTCCTGGGCTCAAGCTGGCCACAACATGGACTCTCCAACCAAGAAGTATTAACATATCAAAGGGATAGTTGGTCTCGCAGTCAGTTGTAAAGGATGCTATCCAGAGGGAAGCATCTTTCCCACATTCTCCCACTCACAGAGACGCCAGTCTCCTTGCATCACCATAACTGTCACAACATCTCCTGTCCCCTGCCTCTCATCCATCACAGTTCTCATCTCTGAATCTTTTTCAGCTTCATAATAGTTGTGCTATTGGTTTTTGTTAATGAGCTTATAAAGTATGTATTTGAAGATGTTTCACAAGTCTGAGAACATCTTCATATATGAGGTTTACATTTCCTTGTCTTCTACTATTTAACTAGATGTTGGATTTTTATGGTTAATACGGAAATATGAAAAAAAAAATCTGTAATGTTCATTCATCCTACAAACAATCTATGCAATAGTTGGTTTAAGTCTCATGCAGAATAAATTACACAATACAGTAATCTCTCCATCACCAGAATGTGTGTGTGTGTGTGAAATACATGCTGAATTGAGAATGAAGTGTTTGGTCTGAGAGGCAATAAATAGGTTTTATTTATAAACTGTAGATTCCTATTGTAAATTAGGATGTGTTGGCCTACTCTGGGCCAATTAGCACAACTCAGAGAGGTAGGGAGGGGTAGATAGATACTCTGGTTTCTGTTGTGGAAGAAGCCACAACCCTTTGGCCATATGTAGAGCTAGGCAGGGCCAGGGGGACACTAACGGTACTAAATTCCAGAGTCTTGAGTAAGCAGGTAAGTTGATACCAGGGGATAGTAGCAGTGAGTAGTGTTGGCCCTTAGCAGCTCAGGCATGGCCCAACATTCACCCTCTACCCTTCTGCATCCCCTTTCTAATTGGGAGTGAATTTGAAAGCCATTTAATTGTATAGTGTTTCCTAGCAAATTAAGGTTAAACTAACTTTTATTACTGAAGGTGCCCTCCTTTGATCAGCATTTGACTTATGCAAGATCAGTGGCCTTTTCTGTGGTTCTGCCCTCTCTGTAGAATAATTACCAAAAGAAATGCTATAAAATGCCCTCGCCAGTTAGGTTTCACAAATTGTTTTTATGCAGGGTTGCCAGCTCTGGGAGGGAAATACCTGGAGATTTTTGGGCTGGGGCCTGAGGAGGGTGGGATTTGGGAAGGGGAGGGACTTCAAAGCCATAGAGTCCAATTGCCAAAGTTGCCATTTTCTCCAGGTGAACTGATCTCTATTGGCTGGAGATCAGTTGTAATAGCAGGAAATCTCTAGCTAGTACCTGGAGTTTGGCAACCCTAGTTATGCTGCTGTATTTCATTAGGCCTTTGGATGAGTTTCTGTATTCTGAGTTGTTGTGTTTGGCCTGTTTATTTATTTGAAACATTTATTAGACACTTTCCTTCTATACAGAGCTCACAGTAGCTTACAATATAGACTACATAAAATAAAATACATATCCATAAAAAGATAATTTAAAACCACAGTTTAGGAGTGCTATTGAATTAATCAAATTTAGTCCTAAATTCAGCTGCCTCCTAAAGATCAAAGTGAGGGGGGCACTGGGGAAGTTGTTCCATAACTGTGGGGCTGCCACTGTGATGGCCCTCCTTTATGTAACCACCAAACAAGCTTCTTCGATTGGTGGGACAGCCAGGCAGGCCTCTCCTTGTAATCTTAATTCCCAGGAAGGAGCATATGGGAGAAGACGGTCCTTCAGATACCTCGGTACCAAGCCACGTGGGGCTTTAAAGGTCAAAGTCAACATCTTGAATTGGGATTAGGAGTGGATTGGTAGCCAGTGTAGTTGCTATAGTACCAGGGTCACATGTTCCCAATAGCTGGCTCCAACCAGCAGTCTGGCCACAGTTTCTACCCTAGTTGCAAACATTCAAAACATTCTTCAAAGATAGCCCCCAAAAGAGTGCATTGCAACAGTCCAATCTAGATGTAATTAAGGCATGCATCACGGGGGCTAGATCTGACTGACCTACGAACAGGCAAAGCTGATGTCCCAGCCAAAGCTGGGCAAAAGCCCTCCAAACCACCAGTTGTATGTTTTGATTTTCAAACAATGTTTATTGGACTGTATTGTTGTTTTTATAGTTCTATTATGAGTGTTATTTTTTGACTGGCAACTTGACTGGTGGGAAATACTCTTTTAAAATCAAATCTTCTCTGAATGCTGTTTATGCTAGGAAGGGTCTAGTTTAAACTGCTGCAGGTAGAGGTGAGTCTTCACCATTAAGTGGGAAATCCTGCTACATCTTTTTAAAATCCAGTAAATAATCTAGAAATTAAATGTAAACTGCTACTCATTGAATTTGTGCTGATTGAATGCATTTTTCAAAATAATCTCTTTCTATGCCTTGCCTTCCTTCCAGGGTTGCGTGTTCATTTATGTTATTTCTAACTGTAAAGCCAAATGGTTCTTTCTTGTTTTGTAAAGCTTTTTAATGTATATTGTGCTTTGCTAGCCCAGTAGCTGATTGCACATTTTCATATGTAATCAGTGGTTTGTTTATGCTTCTACATCTTTATATTTTATGCAAATTGCTGATATAAATATACACTGTCTGTGGACATTGAGCTATAAAAGTTGTAGGGATGATTCCTTAAAGGTGCATGATTGCCTTAAGTACAGTAGTTTGATCACTGTGAACACATTTTTGGAGTTGTAAAAATAGTGTACTTTAAATTAGCACATTAAATTGTAACTATTTACATAATGCCAAATATAATTAGTGCTACTGTGGAAATATTTATTTTGTTTCTGGTTAGATCACGTCTTTGTGCCTTAACTAGAAAACAAGTTAATTAACTACCACTTGGTTACTGACAAAGATTGTATTGTTTACTTCCTCAAGGTATACATTTTCTGCATAATGGAATGATTCAGTGTCTATTTAGACCACTTTATTCCTACTGAAGCCTGTAGAACTAAGTATAAGCAATAATTTCATCCCTGTGTGTGCTCATTGATGTTGAACTAGTTCTGTCTAGCTTCTGATAGGTCAGAAAGGATCCATCGCAGTTCCATCTCATTAACGGTTCGATCCATCTTCACTCCTGGGGATTCAGTCAGAAAATCTTCCACAGAAGTTCTTGAACACCGGAATTAGAGAAGGAACCATTCACCTCTCTCTTCCCTTTTTGTACCCATTTCTCCCCAGTGTCTTCAGAGTCTTGGGACAGTTTGAGTGGAGGGAAGTTTCTGATTTTGGAATCATTGCTGGCATTCAGAGAACCTTCTCCAAGTTCCTGGATCCGGTCTTAGAGCCCAGAAGTATAAATTGCTTTGAGAAGCAATCCAGTCACTTACAATATGTGGTTTAAATTTCTGATACCAGAAGTACACTCTTAGACGTGTTCCTGGCACATACAGAGCCATCTTAATGTGGTAGAATCATGTCTCAGGCTCATATTTGATCAGACTCTAATCAGAAGTCCCTTGGAATGTGGTTCAATCTGATGCCTAGTTTAATGGAGGGAAGGCCCTAATTTGATTAGACATCTAACTTTTGCAGTCACATTTGTTTGACTATTTCAAAATAGTGAAATCTGCTCTGATATCATTAAGTTAATTTAGCATCCCTTGATTAACCAACATGTGACATAGCAGCTATTTGTAAAGATACAAAATATTTGCTATATGCAAAATAAAAAGTTTAATTTAATGTTGAGCAAAATCACTATGCTTAATGGACCTTAACATAATTTGATTCCTTCTTGCATGGTATCATATGCAAACAGATACAATGAATTAAAACTGTATCGTAGCTTTAAAAAATCATGAAACTATTAAACTGGTGCTTGATTTCAGCACACTACTAGTGGTATACTTGTTTAGATAATCATGTGATCCATTAAATGTATTAATGGTAAAGAACAGATAGGCTGAAGCTTGGAGTTGACAGCCCAGTATTCTATATTTCCCTGTATGTATTTATTTAAGGAACATTTCTACTTTACCTTTCTGTTAGGGCATCCAAGGCAGCTACTTTTCTTAGGTTACTAGCAAGAGTTTGTCACATTCTGCCAGATTCTGAAGGAGAGTTACTACCTTAGGCATGCTTTCCACTGTGTGTTCTTTTTCCTGACATTAAAAAGGTGCAACTAGAGGTCAGCAGAAGAATTTAGAGAAACCTACTTCTACTGGCATCTGACACTATACATCTAGAATTGATTACTACAATGCACTCTATGTGGGGCTGCCCTTTAAAAGTGTTCAGACATTTCAATTGGTACAAACTGCTGCAGCCAGGATGTTGACTGGGGTGGGTCATAGGGACCATATCACTTCAGTCTTGCTCCATCTGCAGTAGCTCCCAATTTGTTTTTGGGCACAGTTCAAGGTGCTGATTATGACATTTAAAGCCCAGTATGGGTTGGAACCAACATACCTGAAGGACCACCTATTTCTTTGTGAACCTACCCAACCACAGCGGTCATATTTCAGAGGGCTTCCTTTGAGTGCCCCCACCTTTTGTGATTAGGCAGGTGGCAATTTCCAGTAGTGGCACCAAAATTCTGGAACTCTTTTGCCAGGTTGGTTTGCCTGTCCTCTTCTGTTGCCATCTTCTGCCAGCAGATAAAGACTGTTTTGTATTGCTTGGCTTTCCCTCAGTGATCCCTCCTTCCTCCCCAATGTCTTAATTGTTGTTTTTATACTTATTTTCAGTTTTATTTTTAACTTGCTTTGTAAGCTGCAGTTCTGCAGTCCAAGCTCTGCTCACGACCTGAGTTTGATCCCGATGGAAGTGGGTTTCAGGTAGCCAGCTCAAGGTTGACTCAGCCTTCCATCCTTCCGAGGTCGGTAAAATGAGTACCCAGCTTGCTGGGGGTAAAGGGAAGATGACTGGGGAAGGCACTGGCAAACCACCCGGCAAACAAAGTCTGCTTCATAAACGTCGGGATGTGACGTCACCCCATAGGTCAGGAATGACCCAGTTCTTGCACAGGGGACCTTTACCTTTTTTAAAAAAATAATGTATTTGTGTGTTAGCTTAAATAACTTCTAAGTTGATATTTTAATTTGTATATTTTAATTTGTTAGCTGCCTTAGTGGCCCAATGGGGGCAGAAAGGTGGAATAAAAATCTTGTAGTAGTAGTCGTAAATAACCTAAAGCATTTCTAACAACCCGGAGCCAAACCAGTTGTGCCTGAATTGACATTAAAAAAATCCGTTAGCAACCCGCTGCTCAACTGGATTATAAGGGCAGTATGAAAGGGGCCTAAAATAATTATAAGCTACAGGTCTGAAAAACAATGAAAACATATGATAGGGCAAGTCCGAACATTGCAGCTGCTGTGAGAAACATCAGTGCATCTTATAGCATAGGCTCAATTTAGATGTTTCAAAGAAATCAGTTTGCGATGAGTGCAAATATAGTTAATATTTGGAGATGCCCATAGTCAGGATGGTTGGTTCTTATAGCTCATGAAAGTGAGGTACACAAACCAATGCTGATAGGCATAAAAAAACATCATTTACCTGGTGAGCTTAATGACAAACTAGGGATTTGAACCTGGCTTTCCCCTATTCTAATGAGATGTGCTAACTACTATACTACACTGGCTGTTTATCTTTATTATAGTTATTATACCTAGACTTTCTGTATTATTTGAGGGTTTAGTTCCAATAGGAAACATATATCTGTCTGCCACTTCCCCCCTGTCCTGTTGGAATTAAATTATCCTACATTATTCTCTTTACCCAAGGGCCTTCCTGCATGCCAAATACCATACAGATAGGAGAATGTGTTTCTATTTTATAGGCAATTAAAATTCTTCCTTGCAAGGACATGTGACAATGATAGGGTATGTTTTTCCTCCTTTCTAACAATCCTCGAGTGGGGAGAAGGAGACTATATTAAAACAAAAATGTAACGTGGACAGGCATAAGGAGCTAGAACTTTTCCTCTGTATGTGCTACCTTTGATTTATTTTAGCATTTTTTCTGCTAACTTAGCTGACTTGATCAGAGCTGAGCTGGGAGGCACTGAGGTTAAGGCAGTTATACAGGGTATCACTGTCCTCACCTGCTCATACATTCCATCTTTGTTTTAAAATAGATTAACTCATCTCCCATTTTTTGCCCATAAATGAGTAGAATCATACACCAGTAGATGAGGGCACCTTGTTTGTCATTATTTGCTTGAAATGCATTCTTTATATATTTATTTATTTACTTCATTTGTACTGTCCCTTTCTCCCCAATGGGGTTCCAAAGCAACTAACGCCATTCTCCGCTTCTCCATTTTATCCTCAGCCCGTGAAGTAGGTTAGGCCGAGAGCGTGTGACTGTCCCAGCAAGCTTTCATGGCCCAGTGGGGATTTGAACTATGGTGGCTCTCACTGCGCTGGCTGAAATATTTATATCCTGCCTTACCTCCTTAGACTCAAGGCAGCTAATGGAGCAACAGGTTGCGAAACACTTGAAAACAATATAAGAACATAAAAAAGGCCATGCTGGATTAGACCAAGATCCATCAAGTCCAGCAGTCTGATCACACAGTGGCCAACCAGGTACCTCTAGGAAGCCCACAAACAAGATGACTGCAGCAGCATTATCCTGCCTGTGTTCCACAGCACCTAAAATAATAGACATGCTCCTCTGATCCTGGAGAGAATAGGTATGCATCATGACTAGTATCCATTTTGACTAGTAGCCATGAATACCTCTGTCCTCCATGAACATGTCCACTCCCCTCTTAAAGCCTTCCAATATAATAGTTAGTGTGATTAAAAACAGCCTGCACAATAAAATCGGCACAGCCAGAACTGCCAAAACAATTTATCTTCTAACAAATCATTTGTTTACAGGGAAATCAGAGAAACTGGTGGGACTTGCCAGTGAATGTGCCTCATTTTGAACCCAGTTAGTGGTGGCAGATCTGGGAGGTGACAGACTTCTTCCTGTGCTGCCACTGGTTGGCAAAATTCCGAGCTCCAGAGGGGCTACTGGTGCCTCGGTCTCACATTGAATCCAGGCAGTGGTAGCACTGAGAGACAATATAATTCACTCCTGTCACCTTCCACACCAGCAGCACCCAGAAGCAAACTGTGTCCTAGCAGCATATTCCTTCCTAATTATGCCATCCACTTGGTTAGAGAACCAGCTCTGGCTTCTATTCCATTCTTCTGTGCACCCATTACTTGTTTTAAGCAAAACATTTGCATTTCTCCCTTGCATGCTGTTGGTTGTGAAGTGGAGAAGGATGTAGTCTCTATTTCTGTTTCCCCGATCTGCAGCACTTGGTTGTTGTTGTTTTTTGAGGGGGGGGAGCTGTACCTATATAGCAGGCAAAGCTGATAATGAAGTAGCAAGCATATGTTGACCTTGGAGACTGTGCAATAGTTGGTAGAAAGTAAAAACACTGTGTGTATAAATACCTATCAGAATGATTATTTTCCAGTGGGAATATCTGCAATTTATTCTGGTTGGAAGATGGCCCTGCCAATTAGATAATCTGCCAAGTCACTTATGGCTCCTCCCATTGACCTCCTCACATGCTGTTATGAAAAGTTGACAGTGAGGACCCAAAGTAACAGGTTTTCCAAAGACTATGGTTTTTCCAATCTGTTTCAGTATATTACGCATATTAATTAATAGAGGTTTTGTCAGTTTGCACATAAGACAAAATGGTATATCAAGGTTTCCTGATGACGGTGGGGAATCTGTAGTTAATGCAGGATACAGTGACCTACTAAGGGTAACTAACTTCAAAGTCAAAGTCAAAAACCTTTAATGGCATAAAAAGAGCATGTTAAAATAGTGCAATACTTATCAGGTTCAATATAATACAATAGTAGAGTTCCACTATAGGCACCAAAGAACACAAGCAATTGGCACATCTATTACTTGTCAGTATTAAAATCAGTAGCTAAAATTTTTGCCAAATATTCAGCAACTGCTTCTGTAGAGTTGGGGGACTTATCCGCTAGTAATAGTTGGGTAGTCCTATTCGCTGGGCCAGGGAGATTCACGATGATTGGATCTATGAAACGATTTCTTAAACCGGAGAAAAAAGGGCAAATCAGTAAGATGTGAGTTATAGTGTCGGGTTCGAGGTGGCAAAATTTACATAATCTGTCTCTAAACAGAATATTGTGGAATCTCCCGGAGAGAACTGCTGAGGGAAAGATGTTAAATCTGGTGAGCATAAAAGCCCGCTGATGAAGGGGGTTAGTGAGGTTTTGTATGTAGGGGACACCTCCGGACATATAAGTCATCAGTCCGTGGAAACGGGAACATGTCATAGTGGGGCCTGCATTTATGATCTGTTTTTCAGTGTCCCTAATTCTTTGCCGGATGGTGAAGAAAATTTGAGACTCACCTCAATTATTTAGTGAGTCTAAATTAATTCCTAAGGAATTAATTTTTTGCCGAATGAATTGGTACCATGAGGAGATGTAGGAATCCCTTAGCATGTCATGCAGCAATGTGGAGAGATCAAAATGGAAGTGAATACGGAGCCACAGCTTAACGGTGGTGGTCCAGGCTCTTGTAGACAGAAGGTGGAGGCCAAGCTCTTTACAAAGAGGGTAGAGATTAATCATGTTGGGCAACCCCAATGTTCGTCGTAGGAAAGAAGCCAAACTATGGTCGACATCCAAGGTAAGAGCCTGGATCCAAACGGGGATACCGTATAATAATTGAGTAGAAACTTTAGATGAGTAGATCTGAATAGCTGCAGGAATAAACTGATGTCCTTCTTGGTAGTGGAATCGTGTCACCGCTTGGGATTGGCTTCTTGCTGCAATAATAGCTGCTTTCCGGTGGTGCGACCAATTGAGATTGTGGTGAAAAAGAAGGCCCAAGTATCTAAAGGACTTAACTTGTTTGACTGGGTTGCCATCAATTTTCCATGTTTGGCCCTTCCAGGTTTTAGAAAACTAACTAGTCATCAGACCTGAATTCTGGAGTGGAGTTTCCATTTGTTTTCTATAGTTTTTGAAACACAGGTGAAGTTGTTGGTTTGATACAGTAATCAGAGCCATTTAAAAGATAACTTATTTCCTACAGCCTAAGAGAATTCCTGGAAGAAGTCTTTGGATTGGGACTTAGTGACTAGATTAAGGAATACTGCTTATGTGGGGTTTTATTCTTGTTGGGATTTTTGAATTGTACAGTGTATATTCAAAATTGATTTCTGTGCTTTGATTTGAAGGGAAAAAAGCATAACTTCCCTGGAGTCTTAATGGAAGAGTAAAACATTAAAATGTATTCCTTGCTGTGATTGAGATCTTAATCTTCTGTTACAGGCATTGCCTTTATTTCTATTTAGCATAAACTGAAGGAAATAGCACTGTGCTTGATGAAGCATATGTGTAGGTGCTATTTATCAGTATTCCAAGCAATAATGAAAAATTCTCTTCCCTCTATAAAAGACAAGGAAGAAGAAATGGGTCTCTAATGAAACTTTCAGAACTCAAAGCACTATGGGACCATAGATCTTTCTGAATTTTCTTATGGAAATACTAAAATAAATGTAACACAATCAATTATAAAGTGATTTTCAGCTCATTCCTGAGCCTTGCGGCGGATGGAGCCAAAGTGCCATCGCAGCGCCTCCAAAGAGCCCCCGCCCCCAGCTGCTGCAAGGCTTAAAAAAGCCTTTTTTAAGTGTAAAAAAGAAAATGTCCCCCCCCCCATAGAAAACAGTGATGCTGCAACAGTAAAAACCTGGTGCAGCAACGCTGTTGCTGGAGGGGGCGTTCCCAGGTGCGAGGGGCTTTGGAAGCTGACTACTGTCAGCTCTGCCCCATGGAATGCCCCCCCATGCCAGCGCTGCATTTCTCTTCCAGGATTTAGGTCCCAGAAAGACTGCAGTGTCGGAGGAGCGGGGTGCAGTTCCGCTGCAGCCAGGCACCAACGGAACTACCCCTGCTGCCAGCATAAGTGCCTCTTATTCCATGATATGTAGATTACTATATAAAGATATGTAGATTACTATATTTGTAGATTACTATATAAAGACATTTCTGAGGAAGGGCTAGCATGGTAACTGAATTTATTCACAGGGTGAACAAAATATGTATAATGAATCCTCAGTGAAGAAGTGGGGTCATACCTGTTTTTTCCCCAGACCAACCTCATTTCCATGTATGGTGTTACAAAGATAAAATGAAAAGGGGGAGAAACAAGTACATTGTTCTGTTATCCTTAAAAGGGTGAGATAAAAATGTGACACACAAATGCAAATTCTTTGTCTATTATGTCCCAACACGTGGAGGAGAGGTGTGGGGATGATTCTGTGGGGATGATTCTGTGACTCTGCTGACCTTGCTTCCAAGCTCTGCCAGTTAATCCTCACCCACAACCATTTCAGATTTGGTGAAGATTTATTGCTTCAGATAAATGGCACAGCCATGGACACTCTGCTGCCACCACAATATGCCAATATTTTCATGGCTAACCTGGAGCAGCGCTTCCTCGGGTCTCATCTGTTAATACCCCTCTTGTATCCGAGATTTATTGATGACATTTTCATCATTTGGACACGTGGCAAAGAAACACTGGAGAAATTTCACCAGGCCTTCAGCAACTTCCACCACACCACCAACCATGAAACCAGTCCATGCAAGAAATACACTTTCTAGAAACCACTGTATAAATACATAATGGAAGCATAAAAACCACCTTATAGCAGAAACCTACTGATCACCAAACATATCTACATGCCTCCAGTCACCATCCTAAACACACCAAATAATCCACTGTCTACAGCCAAGCTCTATGCTACATCTGCATCTGTTTCGATCTCTCAGACACAGATTCTCACTTGCAGCATCTACAACAGACATTCTTGGAATTACAGTACCCACCTGATATGGTAAGGAAACAGATCAACAAGGCCAGCAGCCAGTAAGCCAGTAAGGAAACAGATCAACCAAGGGATAACCTGCTACAAGATAGGCCTAAACGAAACAACAACAACACCTCTGGTGGTCACATACAGCTCTCAGCTCAAACCAGTTCAATGCATCATTAATTACCTACAACCTATGCTCCCTCTCACAGGCATTGGAAGGCAAACATTTTCTTGCCCAAAGACAGCCTCCTAATCTTCCAGATCATTCCATTACTGACCTAGGAGTGACAGTCTTTGAACAAAGAAACTTCAAGGTCAAATTACAATAGGAGATTGCTCAACTTGAGTTCATTCCCAAGTTCAGAACAATGGACCGTCCCAGGCCTAAATAGAGACATAGGATTCTTATCTCACTTCAGATGCTAATTTTCTGCCCCCAAGCATTTTCCCTCTGCTCTAATCAAGGTGATTATTATATGCATTGTACCTTTGCATCCTTTAGAAGCATTCTTTACAATACCACTCCCACTTTCTAACGGGACAAAAAGACTGAGATCATTCCTACTTGTGTCTGAAGCAGTGATCTTTGACTCTTGAAAACTTATACTCTGAAAATCTTATTGCTCTCTAAGGTGTTACTGTCAGAGAAACAAGTTGCCCATAATAATCTGGCAGAGACAGCTGACAGGTAGCTGTCAGATCAGAGGCATCTAGGATGATGCAAGAGGCAGCAATAGCCTTGCAGGTTCTAGGGTGAACTGCAACTAACCGGTTTGAAGCAGTAGGATGATGTAATACTGTGGCCAGGTCTGCAGGTGGCCTTATTGGTTTCAGGTGGAGTTTTGTATGTAAGCCTATGCAACTGTAACTCTGTGTTGGGAAGTTTGGTGGAGAGAGTGTACTTTACGGTTTGTCTTTTATCTGTGCACTGTAAGTTAAACAACACTGTTTTCTATAAAGCAAGGAGGTCTGATGGTGTGTCCTGGATAACTGCTAATCCGCCTGCTTCCACGTCAGGGTTATGGGCCCAGATTCGCTAGACTGCGCAGGTTATGTGTAGTGGTAGCACAATTTAGCTTCCAGGACCTCCAGAGGCTTTTGGAACAGTGAGTGATTGAGCGGAGAGATGGCTCAATCTGCAATCCCAGTGGAGAAGCTCAACGCTGAAAACTACAACATTTGGTCAGTGAGAATTGAGCATTACCTTAAGAGAGAAGGTTTATGGGGTGTTGTGCTACAAACCCCTGCTGCTGATGATGATGAAGGGCAAGAGAAAGATAAGAAGGCGCTTGCCAATATAATTTTGACTGTGGGGGATAGCCAGCTTGTATATGTTGCCAGCAAAACGTTCGCAAAGGATGCATGGGCGTCTTTGCAAGCCGTTTATCGCAGAGACTCAGCTGGAACTATACTAGCACTAATGAGGAGGCTGTACAGGACTAATAAATCACCTCACATGCCTGCCTCGGAGCATTTGAGAACTCTGGCAGATTTGTTTCGGCAGCTAGAGTTGAGGGAAAGAATGTCTCAGACAAGGATAAAGTATACATGGAGCTGAGTTCCTTGGATGCAAGCTTTGATGTATTGGTGGCATCTCTGGAATGCATGGCTGTGGAGCAGCTTACGTGTGATTACGTTACCGGCAAAATCCTGGAAGACGAGGAGCATCGGCAGGAGGGACGGATTCAGAGGACAACAGCCCAGCTGAGAATGAGTCACCCCATGATGGAAAGAACAGCGTCTCGTCCATCTTCGGAGACCTCAGCCCAGGAGTTTAACAACCCGGATTTTCACCCCTGGCAGCGAGGTAATTTACAGTCAACGCCGAAGACCTCAGCCAAGTGGTGGATTCAGCCTGTAAGTGGGAGTGAAGTCTACTCTGCGCAGAAGTCGTTGAAGCAAGGTCGTGGAACGGACCGGAGGAGTGACGTCTTCAATCAAGAGGGGGAGGACTGTGTGCTCTTTGTGAGGAAATGTTATTCCTGTGGCAGCACTCAGCACCTCAGAAGGGATTGCCCCCAATTAAAGAAGAAGACAGCTAAGAAACAATTCTAGACTGCCACACACACAGCTGTAGTGCTGGCAGAGACTAATAAAGGTGAGGATTTATGGCTGGTTGATTGCGGGGCTAGCAAGATTTTTTTAAACATAGCTCCTTACTGTCAAACACAAAGCAGTCTTCTAGAACTCATGTCAGCCTGGCAGACAGGAAACGTTTAGAGGTCTGGTGTGAGGGCAGCCTAAACTTTCCAGAATTAAGCCATACGTTCCAGAATGTGCTCTGCATACCTCTCCTGGAGAATAATTTGCTAAGCGTATCTGCCTTAGCCAGGGCTGGTTTTTCTGTGCTGTTTAAAGGAAACTCCTGCCAGATAAGCAGAGAGGGAGACACACTGTTGCAAGGGCACTTAAAGCAGGATGTTTATGTTGTGCACAGAGGGGCTGGGGAAGCCACAAGCACAGTGGGAACTTTAAACAAAAATCCTCATTCAAAGTGTGTGCATTTGTTACACCAGCGTTTAGGCCACGCCTCATTTTCAACAATACAGAAAACCCTGAGCTTGCTAGGGGAAAAAGAGGTGAGGCTAAACAAATGTAATAATTTTCTTGATTGTGCTGTATGTAAATCAGTAAAGAGCAGAAGGTGTCCAGTAGCCAAAGTCAGCCAGAGGGTGACAGACAGATCCTTAAAAATTGTGCATGTAGATATCTGTGGCCCCTTCCAAGAGAGTGTGTCGGGGAACAGATGGGCTCTGGTTCTGGTTGACGACCACACGAGGTTTGGCTGGGTTTATCTGCTCAAGCACAAGAGTGAAGCTTGTAAAACAATCAAGTACTGGGTGAACAGAGTGGAAAGGCAGCTAGGTTTGCCAGTTGCTAATCTCCAGTCGGATCGTGGTGGAGAGTTCTTGTCAAATGAGTTAGCCCAGTGGTTAGAGAGCAAAGGGATTCAGCACAGACTTGCTAACCCTTGTGTCCCCCAGGAAAATGGAGTTGCAGAGAGACAGATAGGATATTTAAAATCCATGATGCAATCTCTGTTGGAGGATGCTAATCTAAAGCCTAGGTTCTGGGCAGAGGCAATTCAGGTTTCTAATTACCTCATTAATAGGTTGTGGACTTCAAGCATTGATATCATCCCCTATACGGTTTTGTATAAAAGGAATCCATCCTTGAAGCATTTGAGAGTGTTTGGTGCCAAAGCGTGGGTGGATATACCTTTAAAGCATAGGAGGGGAGGCAAAAAGTCCAAACCACTTTTGTTCCTTGGGTATCAGAATGCTTCAAAATCCTACCGTTTTGTTGATACTTTCAATAGGATAACAATTAGCCGTTCTGCTAATTTTGGAGAGTCATTCAACTGGTGCATGGCATGGTATCTCTTCCAATTAATGAGCAGCTGGAAGCCAGAGATAACAGTGGTTCTCCAGCAAGGGCTACAAGAAGGGAAAGTGTAAAGTCTGAAACTTCAGAAGGTTCTCCAAGAAGGGAGAGTGTGAAGTCTGACACTTCAGAAGGAGAGAGTTCTGAAGAGACTGAGGTCAGGAGGTCTGAACGCAGCACCAAAGGTGTGCTGCCTAAAAAGTTTGGTTTTGATGACTGTGATTGCATTTGCAATATGGATGCTGAGAGCAATGGAAGTATATTAGCTGTCAATGAAAGAGATAAACTATTGTGGTTCAGAGCAAGAAAAGTTGAACTGGAAGCATTGCAATAGCACAAGGTATTCTCACACTAATCTACCAGGTGGCAGTTTGTAAATTAGCTGCACTTGGATGTGAGACTGTGAAATCAGCTCTGATGATGAGCAAACAGCCTATTTAAACGCACCTTTAAAAGAACAAATCTTTATGCAGCAAATTCCTGGCTTTGAGTTGAAGCAGGAAAGCATGGTCCTGAGGCTAAACAAGGCATTGTATGGTCTACATGAGTCAGCAAGAGAGTGGAATCATTGCCTGACTGAAGCCATAAAACAATTGGGATTCAAACAGAGCATGTCAGATTTGTGTTTGTTTTTTAAATGCTCAGGACAGAGGGAGGTCTTTGTGATGTCGTATGTTGATGATTTGTGTCTAATGGCTAATAATAAAGGTGACATAGAACAGTTTGAAAAGCAATTAGGAGAACACTTTAAACTGAAATGTCTAGGCAAAATCAGTAATTACCTAGGAGTAAAAATAAGCAGAGATGAAGATGGGATGTTTTCTTTGTCTCAGCCTGACAAGATACAACAGCTACTGGAGAAGTTTAAGATGGTAGATGCAAATGTTGTGGATTCTCCTATGGTAACAGGATATGTGAATGGTGAAACAGAAGCACAGGCAGAATGTGACAAAACTATGTATCAGTCTTTGGTGGGAAGCCTGCTGTATCTCACAACCTGGTCTAGACCAGACATTCATCAGGCTGTGCATTTCCTGAGTAAGAAATGTGTATCACCAACAGTAACTGATTGGAAGGCAGCAAAGAGGGTGCTAAGATACCTGAAAGGATCTATGCACAGAAAGCTGTGTCTGAGAGTTTGTGATAGGGAGCTGGTTGCCTATTCTTATGCATCGTGGGCGGATCAGGGGAAAGCAAGGTCTACCACAGGGTATGCGCTGTATTTGGGCAGAGCTCTTATTCACTGGAAATCAGTTACTCAATCATTTGTGGCAATGAGTACTTGTGAAGCTGAGTACAGTGCAATAAATGAAACAATAATACAGTTGGAATGGTTCATGTATTTGTTAAAAGAACTGAATGTAACTGTACCTGTACCTGTAAAGATATATACTGACAATGCTGCAGCAATGCAATTGGGAAACAAGCAATGTTTCAGAAGCAAAAGCATACATATCCGGATTAGATATCAGAATGTGGCGGATGCGATAAACAGAAATCAAGTATATATAGAAAAGTGTGCAGGTGATGAAAACATAGCTGAACTGTTTACTAAGACAGTAGATAGTAACAGATTTCAACAGTTGGTAAAATTATTATGACAACTTGAGAAGGAGTGTCAGAGTAACAAGTTGCCCATAATAATCTGGCAGAGACAGCTGTCAGATCAGAGGCATCTAGGATGATGCAAGAGGCAGCAATAGCCTTGCAGGTTCTAGGGTGAACTGCAACTACTGTATATACCCGTGTATAAGCCGACCCGCGTATAAGCCGAGGTGCCTAATTTCTCCCCCAAAATGGGGAAAAATTAGGCACCCGCGTATAAGCCGAGGGTCGGCTTATATTTCCTCCCCCCCCCTCCGCAGGCTTACCTGACCGGCTCCTGGTGGTGAAAAGCAGCGCGGGCCCGCTGGGGGCGGCTTTCCTACAGCCGCAGGAGGCTGCCCCCAGGCCGCTCCGGGCGGCGGAAAGCGGCACGGGCCCGGCGGGGGCGGCGGTGGGGCCTGCCTGCTCCCAGGCAGGCCCCGCTGGCCGCTCCCAGGCCGCGGGAAGGCAAGCGGGGCGGCGGGGGGGGCGGGGGCGGCAGCGGGGCCTGCCTGCTCCCAGGCAGGCCCCGCTGGCCGCTCCCAGGCCACGGGAAGGCGAGAGGTCCGGCGGCGAAGGATGGCAGCAGTAGTAAGTTTTCCTGGATTAATTCATGCCATCATATTTCCTATTACTATGTATGGGTGTGAAAGCTGGACAGTGAAGAAAACTGATAGGAAGAAAATAGATTCCTTTGAAATGTGGTGTTGGAGGGGCTTCCGGTGGTGCCGCTGGGGTGAGTGCCACGTTTCCCCAGGCTGTCCTGGGGGAAATCCAAGTTTGCGTTAATCCTGGGATGCTATATGCACCCCAACCCGATCCTTGCAAGTGGGTCGGATAGCAGGAACTCCCTGCAGCCCGTAAAAGCAGTTTGACCTCCCAAATACTCTGAGGGAGCTTCTTTAAGTCCCTCGGAGTTTTGGACGCCGGTCCTGCGAGGGCACCAAGGGAAGAAATCGCCAAAATGCAACTTCGGCACAAGGCTCTACCCTCCACCACATTATAACCACCACAAAGACTACTTTAAGATAAGAACCTCACCTCTAGACGCTCAAGTGAGTACTCAAGAACCCTTCGTCTTTTATTGATGTTACTGAATAACCGGGGGGTAGATGAAGACATTTCCAGAATCCTTGTCCCTCCCTTAATCGAACTGGATAAGTTTGACCTATAAAATCCATCAGGATTAGAGGCAGGAGCCTTATCAAGTTGATCAGCTTAAACTAAAACAAAGAGCTAGAAAGACGCCTATAAGATGGACTAAAATCTCCACCAATGAGAAATACTTTTGAGGGAAGGGGAGGGTGAACTTCTCTCTTCCGGTGGAAGAAGAAAAGGAAAAAAGGGGTCCTCCAGCCACGTTTGCAACAAGGAACTCCTTAATCCGGAAGACCCTCTATACCACCCTCTCTATCATCTGGCTTACAACAACAGGAAGCAAGTCGTAGGACCGGATACACGTCGCACTCGAGCAACATAGAAATAGTTCCTGAAGGGAACAACCATCGAGAAGAGGCGGTAGAAGGTCCACGGTGAAATCAACTTCCGGAGTACTTCCTGATTGATCCGACCTACAGCGGCCGGCAAAACTCGCTGGTATTTCAAAACTTTAAAAAGCTGTTTTAAAGTGAAATAGGGGTCTTTTCAAAGCGAAAAAATAATTAAGCTGATCATTGAAACATTTTCTATCAACAACTAATCAGAGGGTCCTGATTGAGGACATGTATTTTACCAGCCTTACTTCAATGTAAATGTCTGCATCCCGACCCCGTTCTGGCTCATTACATAGCCCTGCCTATATAAAACTGAAAGAAGCGACACAAACCTTAACCATGGAAAAGAAGTTGCAAGACATGTTAGCCAAGCAAACAGAGGCAACAACAGTTGTCTACACAAATGACACAGCTGACTGCTATAATGACAAATCTTGGCCAAGCATCTCAAGCTATTAACCAAAAGCTAGATGTGGTTACAGAAGACCTTAAAGTTGTAAAGACCCAAATGAATACTATGAAGACGGATATGCAAGCAATGGATTCATCAGTTAAGAAAGTGATGGAAGAACACAAGGATACAAAGAAAAAATTAGCAAGCCAAGAGAAGCAGATTGAAACAATACAAACTAATCAGACAGCTGTTAAAGATCAGATAGCAATGATGGAGATGAGAGTTAGAGAAACCAACCTTCGTCTGCGCAATTTTCCAGATATGATGGGAGACAACAAAGAAACTGTAGTCCCAAATCTGGCTTATTTATTTCAAATAGAAGAACAAGAATTGAACCAAGCCATCAACAGAGTTTACAGAATACCATTACCTGCTAGAATGAAAAGATCTAAACCAAGAGATCTCATGATTGTTTTTTATGACACTAGGATCAAGGATAGGATCATGAAGATCCATTATGACAGTCCGGTTTCAGCAGGAGATATTCCTCAACAGTCCAAATGAACATTTTACCAAGGATGCTTTTCTTATTCCAAAATTTGCCTATAATATCACATGTTAAATACTTTGATACCTGGAGGAAAGACGTATTAAATTTCATCTGGCAAGGGAAAAAACCGAGGATTGCTTATAAACATCTGGTGGACTCTAAAGTTAGAGGAGGTTTAGCACTACCTAACTTTCAACTTTATGCTGAAGCGGCCGCTTTAGTATGGCTAAAGGACTGGATGAACTTATCCAATTCGCATTTGTTAGATCTTGAAGGATTTAACAATATAAGTGGATGGCATGGCTATTTATGGTATGGTAAAATTAAGATGCAAGCATCATTTCGTAACCATATAATCAGGTCCTCCTTATTTCATATATGGATGAGATATAAACATATTCTTGAACCAGTAACACCGATGTGGATATCACCTCAAGAAATGTTGACATTACACCCACTTAGATTGGACAAATTTATCACCTACCAAGAGTTAATTAACTGGGAAGGAAAGAAAAGCTCACTAAAAGACTTTCAGTTACTTAAAGACGATTTACAATGGCTTCAATATCATCAAATTAAATCAGTATTTACACAAGATATGAAGAATGGATTATCTAAAGAAAAATCGCCTTTTCACAGGATGCTATTAGATAACAATACTCAACTGATTTCTAAAATGTATAATCTTCTTTTAACAATTTATTGTGAGCAGGAAATAATCAAACCAACAATGATTAATTTGGCTCAAACTGTGGGACATGATATTGCCCTAAACAAATGGGAAAGACTATGGGCGAAAGACCTGAAAAGAATAAATGCGCAGTCAATTCGAGAAAATATCTATAAAATTATGTATAGATGGCATTTAACGCCTAAGAAGATTGCAAAGATCTACAAAGTGACATACCCTAAATGTTGGAAATGTAATAAAGAAGTTGGTTCTTTTTATCATATGTGGTGGACTTGTGACAAAGCTAAGGATTTTTGGGATATGATATATAATGAATTAAGACTAATAGTACAAAAAAATATACCCAAAACACCAGAAATGATGCTATTAAGTATGATACCTGACGATTTGTTAAAACAAAGGACTTTTTTGATTTACGCGACTACAGCTGCAAGACTGCTTTATGCAGCAAAATGGAAAGGGGCAGACACTCCTGGGAAAAAAGACTGGACTATGAAAATGTTTGAACTGGTGGAAATGGCAAAACTTACAGCTATTTTAAATCAAAAAGACAATGTTCAATTTATGGGGGAATGGGAGGCTTGGATGAAATATTGTGAATATGAACTAGGACTGGGGAAAATGGAAGAGTACCTTTTAATCTGATCTAGAAGACATTGTTAACATAAAGAAACGTAATCAATTATATTGATAGTATAAAGTGATTGAAACCTAATTGAGATATAAGAATAATTAAGATCAGACCATATCACGATGGGATAGAATACTTTATTAAGAGGCGGACGGAGGTGATGGGGAAGTCAATAAATTTTCCTTTATTTTTTATTTTTATTTAGCACTTAAACAATTATAACAACATTACCTATGATTTAGTTTTTAATATTACGTATATTGTTGTTTGTTAACATGGAAAATTTATATTATAAAAACCAATAAAATTTTCAAAAAAAAAAGAAATGTCGTGTTGGAGGAGAGTGTTATGGATATCGTGGACTGACAAAAAAACAAATCAGTGGATTATAGATCAAATCAAGCCTGAACTGACCCTAGAAGCTAAAATGACTAAACTGAGGCTATCGTATTTTTCTATGCTCTGTGGGAGGGAGAGTGAAGAGAATAATCACAATTATCAGTGTGTGTAATTTGAATTGACATTTTCTCAGGTTCTTTTTGAATACTATGAGGAAGAGATTTACAAGCTTTGCTCACCGACGATCTCAGAAGTTGAAAGGCAAACAACAAAAAAATTTTAGAAGAATTTGTAGTTTCCGAAGAAGAAGAACAAGAGGTTAATGTTGCAAAATTTAAGCCTACATCAGAGACTCCACAGGACGAAAAAAATAAAAGTTCGGTCATGGCCAAAGAAAGTCAGGATTTTTTTCTGCGTACACAGGAGATGAAATTGGATATGAAAACTTCTCTACAGAAATCAATACAAGACTCGGAGCAGAAGGTGCTTCAAAGTATTTCTAAGGTTGAAGAGAAACTTGAACTCAACTCTCAAGAAATTGTTAAAATTAAACAGAAGCAAGACGAAATTGAGACTTCAGTAACACAACATACTACAGAGCTTCTGGAACAATCGAAAATAATTCAAGATCTTTCAACCAAAGCTGATGCTCACGAAGTGAAGCACAGGGATAAAAATATTAAATTTCGCGGGATTCCTGAACACTTCGGGAAAGAGAGCCTAGAATCAGATATCAGGACACTACTCCATGATAATTACGATTTTGAAGACGACGATACTCTTTTGGAATTCTGTTACAGAATAAACTCATTCTACGCCACCAAGTATAAAAAACCAAGAGATATACTGGTGAGATTTGTTCATAAAAAAACCAGAGATTTGCTACTAAAGGCACAAAGACACGATCCACTGATCTGGGAAGGGAACTCAATACAGATCTTATCTGACCTTCCGAGAAGCGTTCTAACAAAAAGAAAAGAGTATAACGACTTGAAGCAAGAATTGGCTAAGCGACAAATTAGGTTTCGTTGGCTTATTCCATATTCTTTAGAGATCTCCTTGCCGCAAGGGAAAAGAACAATCCATAATCAACTTCAAGCAAAAGATTTACTTGAAGAAATACAAACTTTAGAAGACACTGTTTCAAAAGATTCTGAAGACACCCCAGAAGAAGGCCCTAGTAAATCTCAACCGACTCAGAAGGGAAAAAAACAACCGCTTGAGAAGCGAGAACTCAGAAAACACAAGAAGACTTCTGAAAAAGACAAATTAGATCAAGCAGCTGCATTGTAGAATTGAATCCTAATTTTAGCATGAATCATCTACAAATAATATCATTGAATATTAACGGTCTTAATTCCCCTAATAAAAGAAAGAGAGTTTTTCACAGTTTAAAAAAGCAAAAGAAAGACATTGTCTGTCTTCAAGAAACCCATATTTAAAAAAATCATGAAAAAATTCTACAAATAAATCATCTTGGAACTCCCTATCTTGCATCGGCTCAAGGGAAGAAGAGAGGCCTAGGTACTTACATTAATGAGAAAGTTCTGACAGTAAAAACTCATATAGCAGATCCAGACAGACGTTATCAGATTTTAATCCTTTTTGGATCAGATGGAATTTGTTTTACAATAGCACATATCTATGCTCCGAATGCTGCCAAATAAACTTTCTATGAAACTCTGTTCAAGAATCTTACAGAATGCCATCAAGGAGAAATTATAATTTTAGGAGATTTCAACGCAGTTGTGAATCCTACGATTGATAAGACCCACAGCAGCACATCCGGAAAGTTGCCGAAAAATGTTTTGAAACTAATGAAAGAATTTAATTTGATTGATATATGGAGAATGAAAAATCCAAAAACAAAAGATTTTACCTATTATTCAAATCGTCATGGATCACACTCAAGAATTGATATGTACTGGGCTTCCAGATCAATGATAACAAGTGTGGAGAGGATACACATTGCAGTCTGATACTGTCAGACCATAACCCAATTGAACTGACTCTCCTAAGAGGAAAAATAGGGATCAGAAGATGGCGGTTGAATGATCAAATACTGCGGAATAAGCAAACACTTGAACAATGCAAGCAAGATTTGAAAGAGTTTTTTATTTTAAATAAGACTGAAGACATGTCCGATTTTGTTATATGGGATACCAACAAAGCTTTTATAAGAGGGAAAATGATAGCCCTGAATTCCAAAAAGAAAAAAGATAGACAGAAGAAACTTAAAGAATTACAAGATCAACTAAGAAAACTGGAAAAGAAAGTCCAAATTAAGCCAGATAAAATTATTCTACATGATATTAAGATGACCAAGCATCAAATTGAGTTGATAGAAACAGAAGAAATCAAAATAAAAGTCAAATACGCCAAGCAAAGGTTTTTTGAAAGAGCAAATAAACCAGGTCGTTTCTTAGCCAACCAACTTCGTCAACAAGAGAAGAAAAGGAAGATAATTGGTGCCAAGGCTAACGGGATAACTTACAACAAACAAGAGGAAATCGAAAAAATATTTGTGGAGTACTACAAGCAACTTTATGTGAAAGATGATCTGCAAGAACATGGACTTTCAACTTATTTAGCAGATGCACAACTACCTAAGTTATCATTAGAAGAACAAGAAAGTCTCAACCAGAAGATAACAACTCAAGAAATTGTAGATGCTATTAATAATTTGAAACCAGATAAGGCACCCGGTCCGGACGGTATAACACCACAATTTTATAAATTGTTTGAACAACAACTAACTCCGGTTCTACTCTCTCTTTACAACAAGGTAATTGAACACGGTAAGATCCCTTTGTCATGGCAGGAAGCACATATTTCTCTGATTCCAAAAGAAGCTGCAGATCAATATCTTCCTCAAGCTTACAGACCAATATCATTACTGAACATTGACTATAAAATTTTTGTCTCTATAATCACCAAAAGATTTCAAAAATACATTGGTAACTTGGTACATCCAGATCAAACTGGTTTCATCCCAAAGAGATTAATGAAAGACAATGCGAGATTGGTTCTTAGTGCAATTAAATATGCAAAGTCAAAATCATTAAAAACTGCAATGATATTCTTAGATGCAGAAAAAGATTTCGATAACATTTCCTGGCACTTCATTTCTAAAACATTACAACAAATGGATTGTGGAGAAACTCTTCTCAAAGTTTTCAACATGATATACTCGGTTCAGAGAGCTCGTCTTTTGATTAACGGTTCTTTGTCGACAGAATTTAGCATCACAAAAGGTACAAGACAAGGATGTCCACTCTCTCCACTTCTATTCGACTTATCAATGGAGGTCCTTTCAAATCATATAAGAAATGATCCAAAAATTAAAGGTTTCAAAATAGGAAATGAAGAACACAAAATTAAAAGCTATGCAAAAATCTGTCAAAACCCCGGACAAACACTTCCACATGTTCATAATCACATTATTGAATATGCAAAGTATTCCGGTTACAAACAACAAAACGAAGATGAAAATTTTGACTTTTAATTTAACATCTAATGAAGATAAGCATATTGAAGATATTACTGGGTGTCGAATTACCAAAGAACCAGTGAAATATTTGGGTGTCAACATATCTTCACAAAACAATACACTTCTAAGGTCAAATTACTTGAAAATATGGGGAGAAATAGAAAAAGATCTGAGGTTATGGTCTAAAATGAACATTTCATGGATAGGAAGGATATCGACAATAAAGATGAATGTGCTTCCCAGACTAAATTTTTTATTTCAATTTTTGCCGATCGACATTTCTGACAGACTATTAGAAAACTGGCAAAAACAAATTAACCAATTTGTTTGGAATGGAAAAAAACCGAGAATTAGATTCAAAGTTCTTCAAGACGAAAAGAAAAGAGGAGGGCTGGAATTGCCTAATCTTAAATTATATTACCATTCTGCCTGTTTAACCTGGATTACAGAATGGATAAAATATCCTAAAAGCCGGCATGTTATTTTAGAGCGGGCGGACTTTGGACAAGGTTTCCACAAAGTTTTGTGGGACTCCGAAACAAAAACTCAAAAAAACAAAGCATTAGAAGATTGCGATGTCAAAACAGCGTTATTGAAAGTGTGGAAAAGATACAAGAAGAGAATAAGCCCTTCTCCGCCATCTATAATGTCACCAATCGAAGCTTACCATGACAATGTTAAACTGAAACCGGGTGTTTACTTCACTTACAATGACATGATAGAGCCTACGGGAGAAATTAAGACTATGATCAAGCTTCAAGAAAAATTTCAAAAGCTGAATTGGCTGACTTACCTACAATTGAGGTCCAATTTGCAAAAAGACTGTCTATACCCTCAGTCATTTCGTGAACTAACAGAATTCGAGCTGTTAATATCTAAAGATGATTCACACGTATTAGGGAAAATTTACAAGCTGCTCTTGAAATATGATACAGAAGAAGAACAAGTGAAAATAAACACGATAAAGTGGATGCAAAACTTTGGAGAAATGATCAATATGGAATTATGGGAAAAACTTTGCCCTTCTGAATTGAAATATACTGTCTGTCAAGAAGTGAAAGAAAATTGGTATAAAACTTTTTACAGATGGTATCTTACTCCTAATATGCTTTCCCAGATGACAATTCCAGGGGGAAAAGGTGCATGTTGGAAATGTCAAGTGACAGACGGTTCTTATTTTCATGTTTGGTGGACGTGTCCAAAACTACAACTATATTGGAAAAGAATTCATCGAGAACTGCAGTTGATGTTAGATATGAAGTACACATTCGATCCTAAATTCTATCTACTCAGTATAGTGCCGCCAAATTTACCTTCGAAATCGCATGATGTTTTCAAATATGCTACAACAGCTGCTAGAACAGTGTTAGCAAGAACCTGGAAACAAACTCACACACCTGAAATTGATGACTGGAAAGAAAAACTTTTGGAATATGCAAGTATGGCCAAAATGACTTTCGAATTAAATCCCAAACTCAGCAAATCTACTGAGCAATTCGGGGAGAAGTGGGCGTCTTTTTATATTTATATAAAATGCAGCTAATTTAAACGAAGCATGTTTAAACATTTACAATAAACCATGTATCATATTTTCTTACTCCAACTAACTGCCAAGTAGAATATGAATTTTTTAGATACTAGAAACCAGCCTGACACAAGTATAACAAACTAAAGATACTCTGTAATTATGTTTTATTCAGAAACCATCTTATAATACTGTATTACTGTATTGTTTTTATAAACGTAACGTTTACCCCTTCCCTTTTTCTCTTCCTGTACCCTTTAATTATTTTTTTAAAAAAAGAGTCACTGGAAAAGACAGTCATGCTAGGAAACGTTGAGGGCAGCAGGAAAAGAGGAAGACCCAACAAGAGATAGACTGACTCAATAAAGGAAGCCACAGCCCCCAATTTGCAAGATCTGAGCAAGGCTGTCAAAGATAGGACATTTTGGAGGACTTTCATTCATAGGGTCGCCATGAGTTGGAAGCGACTTGACAGCACTTAACACACACACACACACACACACATACACACACAGTGAACTATATTAGTCTGTAGTGTATTTAAGGAAATAAAAAAAATCTGCCACGTCTTGGGTGTTTTTTTAAAAAGAGCTGCTCTACTTTGCCAGTCTCACTTGACAACTCCCTTATGACTACTTTCACTCTGAAAGAGTACTGCAAAGATACTGTTGCTTCTTGTGTGTTTCAGAGAAACCCTTTAAATGAATGCACCAGTATGAATTAGTTGCAGATTGTGAATCATCCATTTACATTGCAGATATTTAAATGTTGGCTATCTTCCTATGCTAATGCCGCTAAAAACAAAGTTGTGTTTGAAGTATTCAAAGTAACATAGATCATTTTATTCTGAATGCAATGTTTTGGAAGAAAATCACTCAGCAAAGTAGTGCATTGGCTGTTTTCCCCTTTACAATCAAAATGTGCTGTTCAGCATTGCCAGTACTGGATGCTTGCTCTTTCTACTTGTTTGTATTCAGTTTATGATGTGTGAATAAACACTTTGATGTTTTCCACAGGAAACCAGTGCCCTCTTCTGGATATTTGATGCATTTCATCAAAATAATTTCCCATACTCTCTATAATAATAAACATGCTGTACCCACAGTAGCCTTTACTCTTTAAAAAAATAATTTTAATTACAATAAATAATGTAATCCAAACTCTTTGCCTTTTAGTTAACCCTAGAACAAACATATTAATTTGTCTTTACTATTCTCATAAAATATAGCTCTACTGCTAACTGCTCAAATTGCTTTAAGTATTTTAGATCAGTGTACCTTAAATGTGAGATTGATGAAAGCCACTTTGAGTCCCCACTGGGGAGAAAGACAGGATGTAAAAAAGTAAAAAAAACCTTAAAATTAGGACACTATTAGTGCTTTTAATACCAATTTTACTGGGGGACTGTGCCTGAGACACTGACTTTGTTCAGAATTCCCAGTAGCCTCTTGCTAGGGGAAGAACTGCAGAACATTCCCAGTTGCCAAGCCATGGACTGGCTGTTCCAGATGCTGCAAAAAACTATGCTCCTCATAAGAACCAGTGAGTTTTAACCCACGAAAGCTTATACTGGAATAAATTTTGCTAGTCTTTAAATCCTACGGTATTCCTGCTTTATTTCCTGGGCTCAGCATACAAACTTCAGTGACTTTCTTTTCTCCTTTCTGTTCAATACAAAATTGAATATTGCAGCCTGGAGTTCTTCTCTGGCTCAAATTATATATGTAAAGCAGAGAAGAATGGCTCCCTCCCATTTACTTTGCAGAGGCTGCTGTGGTGGCCAGCTGGCAAGAGGGAGAGCAGGTGTAACCTCTAGCAATTTGTGTCCTCTGTAGGCTCTCTCAGGGACTTATATCAAAGAAAATTAGAAGCAATTAGGAAACATCTGGAATCCAATTAACAGTAAATGTATGTAAAAAATGTATACCGTATGTAGAAATTCTATAGCTTTAGCATTCTGTGGTACTTGCTGATGTTGTCTGTTGAACTGGAGTAAAATGCTAGCTTGGGTATCTTCTGCCTTCTAGACCCAATAACAAAAAGAAAACCACGACACTGTAACAAAGAATACAACCACACTATAAGCCTTGCAAAAATACAGTTTGAAAATCTCTCTTTGCTCCATACCAGGCTGTGTAAAGGTCTACAGAGCCTGTAAACTATCCTGAGAACTCTGTCAACTTAAGCCTGTCCTTAAAATAGAGAATATCTGGAGTATGTGCAGCTCCATTTCACTCTGACAGGTAACCCCTGTCATAAACTCACCCTGGGGTCTATATGTTCTTACGTGTGTGCTGTATGCTTGTGTTTCGCTTCGTGTGTTTCTCTTTGTTGTGCCCCCACCCCAAGTTAAGAACCCAGCCTCCCATGTTCCCAATGACTGGGGGAAGGCTGGCAAAGGCTGCCTCTGAGCGAGTACAAAGGGCAGAGTTGCCCAGTTACTTCAGCCTCTCTCCTGTGAGTGCCTGTAAGGTCATGTGAGGAGGAGTTTAATCACAGTCTGCTTTATTAAACAGAAGAAGACTTTATTGCTACAGACTAAGCTAGAGCACAGACTGGGAAAATAGCTATCATGCTTACTGTTTACAGATCTAATGAAAAGAAAACATAACACTAAGCTAAGCTTAAAAATACAGAAAAGTTACCTCCGACATCCCCACCTGAATATCTGTGGAACAAATGCACATCCAGTCCTCCTCCTGCTCCCTGCAGGGAAATATGTGTCCCAGTATTTGGACCATACCTGTCTTTTTAACTCTTCTTGCCTTGGTTGGCAGGAAGCCTCTCCCATTCCAGATTTAGGGAACTTGCCCATGTGGGAAGGTACATCTCAGTCTCCCCCAATCATCCTAGAATGCACATTCCACACTTCTCACTACCCAGATCATGTTGTTACAGATCAGCAATTGTTACTGATCGTTCAGGCCCTAGTTCTTCTGCTTCTAAGAATCTCATTTACCAATCATCAGATGTTAACCATGGGGTAGATTTAGTATTTGATACTGAGGTTGATGGTACAGGGAAAACTGTACAGGCTGATTTAGCCTCATTCAATAGTGGATTTTGTTCAGGTAATTTATTTCCTCTGATTCCGTTACCATAGCTGGGTGATCATTAATTAAGTTGCTCACAGTCAAGGAGGTCTGGTTTTGTTTAGTTCCTAATGATAAAAGTGTTTCCTTTAATTCTGTTAGTCTACAAATGATGACTTTTTGTTCTGTATATGGGAGGGCCAAATAAGACAATAAGGCTGCAGTCTTTGGGGGGGGGACTCCTTAGGAGCTGGCATGACCCTGCGCTGGTGCAAGTGCCCATTTAACCTGGGATAAGGGGCATCCATGCCGGTGCCACAACGCAACACAGCAGTGGAGGTTCCAGCAGTGCAAGTTCCTGCACCAGCATCCTGGGAGGCATTCCCGGGGTGTTCCTGGGGGCAGAGCTGCCTTTAGGCAGCTTTCTAACCCCTTTCTCCCCAGGAACACCCCCTCGTGCTGCGGCATTGGCACACCACCTTTTTGGGTGGCGCAGCCTCGCTGTAGTCAATGGGGGCATTTTCATTTTCATTTGTTTAAAAGAGTTTAATTTTCTGAGAAGGTGGCACAGCTGCACCACTCCTGGCTGTCACTGACCTACCCCCCCCCAGTATTGGGCTTCCCAAGGTCCTTTTCCTCAGTTTCCATTGGACAATCAACATTAGAAATCATCTGCATTGCGTTTAGAACAAAGTGAGAGTTAAGAATTGCAAATAGATTTTTCCCACTTGATTATGTCATCTGAGAAACATACGGGTTCCTGCTTTGATCATTTGTTGTCAAAGTTGCCAGAATTTTCAGAGCTTTGAACTGTGGAGTTTCTCTTGAGAACAGCCAAGGGCTATCTCAGGGTATTAATAAAAACCTGTGATGGGATTAATCCATGTTGATACCATTTACTTTGGTTTCTATAAATTAGGATTGGTACCTTTAGACTTTGAAACATATTTTTTAAAATAGTACCCCACCTGGAAACTGTCTTAGTTTCAGTTAGGTCAGTTTGGCTTATTGGCATTTCTATGGGAGAGCTTAAGTGCTGGATGGCTATCCTCTTCTTGCCCCAATAGGATAAGCTGCCTTTATATAGAAAAATTGACAGGGGTGGCCTTAAATGGCTACAAGACCAAATTACTGCATATACCAATGGTAGGGTACTCTACCTGAGATGATTTCTGAGTCCTACTGAGGCTAGCTTCAGGAACCGCTCTTGTTTCCATTAATTGGAAGGGCTTATCAAATAGAAAGGCAGCTCTCGATATCAAAGACAGCCTCTCAAGTTTGGGCAGATTTGATTTAACTGACAATAGATTTGTTGGACTGCTTTGGCTATTAATATAGTTTGTTCTGCCAACTTGTTCTCTGTCTTTTGTGATCTGAGAGAATGGACTGAGTTGGAAGGTGAGGTAAATTTAAAACAATCCTTGATGTTTTCTAGGGATGGTGCTGCAACATCAGAGCAAAGAAGATCTAAACTGTTGCTTGTGGGGATATCTAAAATTACTGGGTCACCCTCACAACACTTGAGAACAAAAAAGTAATCAATTCTACCTTGCTTTGGTGTAGACATCACATTAAGTTTTCCTGGGCTAAATACATGCTTTGATTTGCTAAATACGTGGTTTGATTTTCCCATTTCTGAAGTAAGGCTCCCAGAGGTTAGAACAGAATTATGGCACCCTTGAAGCCCACTTAAAACAAACTTAATACTTGACACATAATGAAAGCATTCTCAAAAAGAGCATCCAATTAAGTCAATAGACTTAAAACTTTAGAAAATAATAAATTATTAATATTGAAGAACTCTGTTGCCACTGATAGCTACCACTCATGGCAATGTGTCCTGAGCAACTTAGAGGGGGTGGCTGGAGTTGGTCCTGCTGGTCTGGGGCAAGTGGAGTACAGTCTACACACTGCAGCTAGTAAACAACAGACTTGCACAACAGATTGGGTGCCTCCAGCAAGCTGAGAGAAGTGAGGCAGTAAAGGAATAGCCTTTCTCAAAATAATAACTGCTAGCAGGTCCAAACAGAAGCATAGGGAGTCACAAATAATCAAATTCCCAAAGAGTGGAAGAATAAAATAGGGTAGATGACTCAGCACTTTCTTCTGCCACAACAGAGATCACTCTTGGGGGTTGTAGACCTGCTGAAATGGCATCACAGAGGAATGCCAAAGCACCCAGTCTCCTGGCTCCAGACCAGGGGTAGCTCCACATCGTCAAGACTTCAGCGCCTCCTCGGACAGGTCACAAATCAGGAAGTAGAGCTTTGTGACCCAGAAAAGGGCAAAAGTCTCCATGAGGGAAAGCAGGAAGCATTTGAAGTCAGAGGATATTTATCTCCTCCTTTTGCCTTCTATAATTTGTATGAGACTGAAGCACTGATGCTTCTGTCTTCCTTAGTCCCACAAACAAGCGTATCTCTTGGGTTATGATATCCAGTAGAACAATTAAGGAGTATAACTGTTGTCAGCTCCCTGGTTTCTTTACAACAGCTATCCACTTTGCCTTTCCTGGAAGGTAGACAAATGGTTATTTCTCTGCAGAAATACGACTTCTGCTCTTGACGTCTTTGTGCATTTTATGACTCTCTTCCCTGAGAAAACCAACAGAAAATCCCTTCTGTCGGCTGAAATGCTTTGTGGGGTTCAAGGTGGTGCATGTTTTTCTGTGTCACAAGTACACAAGACGACTGTCTTGTATCTAGGGATGCAGTTTGTTCTTCATCTTTAAATGGTCATGTTTCAGATTGTTTCCCAAGTACTAAGAAGCAGAGCAATGGGAGGGGGGCAAAAAGCTTTGTTCATTTTTGTTTTATTTGTTGTGTTTTTGTTCATATTTTGTTTTATATTAATTTTGATTTATATTGATTCACTATAGTTTCTTTATTTTTTTCCTATTTAATTTGGATGAAATATGGAAAGAGCACAGAGGGAGGCATTGTGCTTTACAGCCCCAGCAGAGAAGGTATGGCCACTCCAGTCTGTATTCAGTAACATTCACAGACATTTGTGTGTACTGCAGTCAGCACCGCACAGAGACACAGACAGACAAAATCTAACTGAGGGAAAAGGAATGGAAGAAAAGCTCACATAGTTCAGGGGTTTCCAACATGGAGCCCATGGGTGCCACGGGGGGTCCACTGACACAATTTGTGGTGCCCACCAAGTGTTTTTTAGAAAAAATGGCTGGGCCAGGTAGGATTTTTGTCCAGCAGGGCTTCTGATTGGCTGTAGAGATTTTTTTTAAGAAGAAGAAGAGTTGGTTTTTATATGCCGACTTTCTCTACCACTTAAGGGAGACTCAAACCAGCTTACAATCACCTTCCCTTCCCCTCCCCACAACAGACACAATGTGAGGTAGGTGGGGCTGAGAGAGTGTGACTAGCCCAAGGTCACCCAGCTGGCTTCGTGTGTAGGAGTGGGGAAACAAATCCAGTTCACCAAATTAGCCTCCACCACTCATGTGGAGGAGAGGGGAATCAAACCCGGTTCTCCAGATCAGAATCCACTGCTCCAAACCACCGCTCTTAACCACTGCACTACGCTGGTTCCTTCAGCAACCTTTGCCACTACAGCACAAGGATCCTCTCTGCTTTACTGTGTGTGTTCATTTTAAAACAGAGAATCTGCCTGAAATGTTAAAGAGTTATGATTAGGGTTTTATGGCTTCCTGACATTTTATGGCTGGCTTCTCCTTGTGCAGCAGTCATTTTGTAGATGGCTGACTTCCAGTGGCAGCCACTTAGTGGTTGCTCCCACCACCCTATATCAGAATTTCAGAGGTGCCTGCAGGCTTGAAAAAGTTGGGGACCGTGTAAGAGTTTAATTAGCAAAACAGAAATAACATGACAATCTATAGGCAACCACGGCATGCAGGAGGGAACACTGCTGCATATATATTATCAAGAAAATGCTCCCTAAGTCAGTGAACCATCACTGATTGGTGGAAACACTGTATACAGGGACCCTGTAAGCACAAGTCTTCCTGTGTGCCGGCGTAGGCCAAGGGCTGGGCGGTGCCCGCAGTCCTCAGACGTGCGGGGGGGTATCTAGCCCCTTTCGGAGCAGGCAACAAAGATTCTGTTATCTCTCAAGGTCAGTATTCAGAGGCGTCGTCAAAACAGGCAGGAGTCAATGGCCGGAAAGATCAATCATAGCAGTAGCAAGAAGACAGGGAAATTGCACGGTTGCTTCCGCAAAGTGAAAGTGTGCCTGCACTGCCTTTATCAGTCAGTGCATTTCCAAGCTAGGCTTCATCCTGCAACGACTCAGCACCAGTTCTCTGTCTGCTTAGGCTTTCCAGGCGAGCACTCCTTCGCCTACCCTGCAAAACTATACGCTGGCGAGTCCTGATATGCCTATCAGGTTCAGGTGAGCTTGGAGGGCTGCCATTCTCAGCTTCCACTGCAGGAGTTGGGGGATGAGTAGCTTCTGTCTGCCGTTGTTCCATCTCTCTGCCTAGCTGTGGTTCCTGCTGAGTTGTTTCAGGCTCCTGTACTACTGACTGCAATGGAGGTACTGAAGGCCCAGAGGCAACCTGTTCCTCCACTTCAGCTTCAGAGTCCTCTGGGTCCTCAGCTCCGAAGGCAGGGCCCATGACATCCTGTTGCAATTTCTTTTGACTTAGATAACTGGAAAGCTTCTATGTCAGTTTCACATACCTCGTGTTCTTTTTCCTTAACCTCTGATTTTTCTAAGACTCCATGGGAATGAATGAAACACATGTTATTTGTTGATATTTCCATTTATGTGTGTTAAGTTAATGATCATAATTAATGAGGAGGGGTGTTAAATTAATTTGTACACATCCCTAATGCAAAATACCAGACAGGAAGCTTGATTAAATTATAGCAGTCTAGTTAGTAGTAGCCCACAAAAGCTTCATTATTTCTAAATATTAAATTTAAATATAAATATTTCTTTTCATATATGTATTACTGAGATTCTTAAAGTGTCATAAGAATTAACTCTTACCTGTATTTATTTATGGTGGTTTATAGTAAATTTCATATAACAAATGTAAAATAATAATAAAATTTGAGTGATATAATTGTGAGAAGACTAAATTTAAGCTTTAAAGTTTTACTTCAGAAAATAATTAAAGCACTGTCTATAACATGATTCTAATGTACCTGCTGGCTGTTCTTAGGATTGGACGTTGAAGTCTTTAATATTGCTGCAAAACTAGGGTTGCTATCTTTCAGGTGGTGGCTGGAGATCTCCCGCTATTACAACTGATCTCCAGGAGACAGTTACCAGTTCACCTGGAGAAAATGGCCGCTTTGGCAATTGGACTCTATGGCATTGAAGTCCCTCCCTTGTTGAAATCCCGCCCTACTCAGGCCCCGCCCCCAAAATCTCCAGGTATTTCCCAACCCGGAACTGGCAACCCTACTGCAAAACAGCTGTGAGCTGCTCTGCATGTTCGGAAAATGTTTTTAAAATTAACACATCTGGATAAATACTAACTTAGAGGAAACATGTAGGCTCTATTCTATGGTCTTTATGATGAATGGCCCTTGTCTGAGGGGTAGAGGAAGGAGCAAGGAGGGAAGCCTGTTACAAAGTGTAAAACTAGGAATAAGATTTCATTCACTGTCCCCTTACTTTGTAGCAATGCAGGCCACTGTTTGTGCTGCTGTATCTATCCTGATCCATACAACTAGATTGTTTCGTGTTAGGATGTGATTAAAAATACAACTGATTGCTGAAGTCTTTACCTGGTTTTACAAGATAAGAGACAATTTGCAGACTCTCTGTATGTGCATGTTATTGCCAGGAAACAGAGATCCTGATTCCTGAGTGAAATAGTGCTTCTGTTACTGTGTACTGTCACAAACTCTCATCTTATTTACTGCAGAGGTTCAGTAGAGAAGCACAGTTAAAAAGTGGTAACCAATTTTAGTCTTACCTGGAAGTAGAATTTCACTGGTAATAGTAGGCTGCCTTTCTTATAGCAGAGTCATTTTTTATTGGTAAAAGAATAATGACTTGTGTAAGAAAGGAAATATGATTTCTGCATATGCACCAGACGTTTATGTGTTGAGTAAGGAAGTGTCATGTGATAATTTAAAACTGCTGAATAGATGAATGAGTCATCATAATTATGCATGCAAATATATCCAGTCAGGTTTCCTGAAGTGTCCTTGGCATAGCAGAAAAAAATATATTTTTGTTCACAGAGAGCACAATGATTAGTGTGCTGTCTCTTTAGCTAATTTTTTTTTCCACTTCAGGGATGCAGCATTATTAGTCAGTGACTCAGATCTCTATAAATAAACATTAAATATAGAGAGTCTAGTGCCATCTTATGTCAATGTCTGAATAAAGATGCAAAATGAGAGTTGTCAAGCTAGAAAATAAGCCCTATCTCCAGTAAATAGGATAAGGAATCTAAGTTATTGTGCTCTTTTGTATCATCTTAAAAGATGCAAGTTGCATATTAACCAGTAAATTGTTTTTTGTGGCAAAACAATATGGCACCTTATTAAATAATTTTAATAGATTGTAGATATTGAGTGACAGTTTAACCTATTAATGAATAGTTAAATAAATACATAATGTATGATAGACAGGTGCATGTTTGTATTTTCATGTTTATGTTTGTCACATTGCTTTGGGAGAAAGTGACTGTTTTTAGAATGCTGTTCAGTTACAGCTGAATATGGCACACAGTTAAATGCCACTATTCTGTTGTTATTATTAAATTTGTGCATTGTTACTTTTTGCTATTGCAGTATTTGGAAAGTACTGTAGTATTTGAACAGCAGATTTCCATACTGGAAAAACTAAGCTTTCCAAATGTTTGTGGATCTAAAAATGTTAGTGGAAGACCAGTTTTCAAAGCTTAGAGGGAGAATGCTTTCACACAAAATTTTCACATCCCCGCACTCTGGATACCTCATTACAGATTCTGACATAGAAGAGACCTCTATATGGAGATGCATTAATGAGTGTTGTGTATCCCGCAGACTCCAAACCATCCTAAGGGGAAAAAATGTACATTTAATTTAGATGAAGATTATTTGAAGATTATTTGTCATCTGACTCTGAGTCTGGAAGCTCATACTTCTCAAATAAAACAAAACAAAGAAGTCTTCACCCACTGGTAGAGGATAATGACAGAGGGAGACAAATGAATCTCCCTGGGGAGGAAGTTGCAATGTTTTGGCACTATGACCAAGAAAGTCCTTTCTCAAGTTGCCACCCAGCTTGCCTCATATTGCAGGGGTACCTGAAGCATGGCCTCTGAAAATGACTGGAGCAGACAGATATATTCATATGGGAGAGGCTCATTTTAATAATGTGGCTCCAGAACTTTGTAACACCTTTTAAATTTATTAACAATTGTTTACGGTTTATTCTTTGTATAGCTAGTCTTGTTTAGGAGTGGCTGCTAAATGGGGGTATGATATAGAGTTTGACAGGAATAGCTCGAGCACAGCTATATTGTATATTATGTTCTTTCCCCTTGTGTTTTTCCCTCTTTCTTTTTTTTGTATCCCTATATTAAAAATGATAACATCTATTTTAAAAAATAATAATAAAGTGCAGATCAGCTAGTTGTCAGTTGGTCAGTCCAAGTTGGCTCCAATTACACGACCCCTACCTCAAAAGGGCCTCAACTATGGGGCCCTAACAAAACCAGTAAAAAAAAATGGGGAGAAAGAACAGAGCTGTGCCTCGGAGCAAAGGCAAATAGCCGAACTCGGAAAAGCGGAATATCTATTCAGCTTTTTCGGGTATTGCCTATTCAGCTTCAGCTTTATCCCCAAGTTTTTGTGTTTGGTAAACCCAAATCCCGAAATTTACCGAAACGGCTAATTTCGGGTTTATTTTTGGTTCGGGTTTATCAATATGCAGAACCCTAATTCTGTACCAACTGGAGCTTCTGGACAGTCTTTAAGGGCAGCTCCACATGGGATGCATTGCAGCATCACCAGAGTAACAAGTTCTTTCATGCCCAGGAAGGGCCACAGCTGGCTTACCAGATGAAGCTGATGAAAGGCATCTTTGGCCATCACTGCCACCTGTTTATCCCACAGGAGGCCCAGGTCCAGCAGCTCCCACAAGCTATGAACCCCATCCAGAACAGGAGATAACCTCATTCCTGGGTCAAACCTTCTTCCCAAGAAGTAGCACCACTGTCTTGCTGTGGTTATGTTTAACAATCTTCTATTGCCCCTTGGGTTTGTATTGGGATAATTCTCAGGTCCTGCCATACCTCATTCAGCATTTGCTAGATAGACTCATGCCACCCCACCCCAAGGCACACTTCTGCAGGCTGTATTCAGTATTTTGCAGGCACACAGTTTGCCAGAACATGACGATAAGCAGTGTGATAGAGCAGCATTCTCTCAATCCTTACTGCTAAATAAAGACATCCAGCTTCGAGAAAAAACCTTAAGCTTGAGTCTGGGCACATCAGTATCCTTTGTACTCTATGTGATGTCACCTCTTTGCTGAGATAGGCTTTGATGCTTCAGGTTTTTAAAATTCAGTGTTCAGAGATTCGTAGCCCATCTTTGGTTCTTCCTGGTTGTGAAGTTTGTAACAAAAAGCTCTTATAGAATTATTCTCAATATCTTCTGTAATGTATGGTGGTTTTCAGTTGTGATGAATGTGCTCAGAACCACCATTCTACTTCCAATCTGTTCTCATGCCAGAAGTATTGTTATTAACAGAAGGTACATTGAATCAAATCACCGTTCTTTTGTGGGGACTCTTTTTTCATAGTAAAGGGGCTAAGGCACAGTCTTCTTACCGCTGGTAGTCTATTCTGAGACAATAGTTGGTCTACTGTTTGATTGAGTTTTGTAAGTATTCTCTCCATAAGGTACATGTGAAAATTCTCTCATTAATTTGTGAAGTAGTATTTGCTCTATTAATTTAATAACCTCAGGTACTTTCCTAATAAGAACTATGGCAGAATCGGACAAAAACAGTTTTATGTGTTTTATTTTGGCTGTGATTGGCTAAAATAAAAGGATTTATGATGACAGCCTCAGTTCACTCAGATTGCCAGTGAAGAGACTGACATATAACAGGAGTTACCAGAAAACTTGGACTATTCTTTCGGCTTAACCTGCAAACTGTTGTTCTAAATATAAATAATTCTGGAAAGATTTTCTGTGGGTGAATTCAAACTAAGTTGTGGCATGGTAATATGACATAACATAGTTACTAAAAAAATCAAGTTAAAACAAAGTAATTATCTTCACAAAATAACACTGGTCTGGTTTAGTGGATTAATTAGATAAGCATTTTTTCTTATTTTGCTAACACCCCAGTCTTATGTTTCATTTTTTATTTCCTACAGTAAATATTACTTAAATTTAATAACATTCTTTTTTGGATTTGATTATAATAGTTTAGCTACTCATTAGGCCTGCAAAAAAAAAAAAAAGGATTGTAGTCTGAAGTGTTAACATGTTTCAAATGAAGCATAGATCTCTCTTAGCAGATGTACTGATTTGTCTTTTCATATTTTTAGTGATCTAAGATGCAAACAATACTTTAGTGAGTGATATGCAACTAGGGAAGAGGTGAGATTTGCTGATCAGTATCATCTGTAAAACTCTGTAGCCATTTATTTATTTATTTTGGCTTTCTGATACGGTTTCGAATGTTATTACCAGATTGTGCCAGGATAAAGGACAGTTTCTTAGAACATTGGGGGTGGGGGAGTAAGTTACCAGGGGAGGTGGAGAATAATGCTGGGAGTTAAATCAGTTAAAACTCACTTCAGAAGCCTAGACCATAAAAGCTGTATGTAGTCAGTGTAGCAAAGTATTTTTGATGCTGGATGTTCTGTTGATTTTCTTGGTGCCCTAAGGGGTAACAGATTTGCTAGCTCAGCTGGTGATGCTTAGATGTTCTTATACGCTTATTACATTACACCCCTAGACTGGCTCTTCAGAGCTTGTTTGAGATATCTCAGCCCCTGTAAATCTCGTTCAAATAATGTGCCCCAAGCACATTGCATTTCATTTTTTGTACTGATTTGGAAACAGGTGATCTAGTCATTGTGGATGTGAAATATCCTTTTCTCCTGAAGACATTGATAATTGTCTTATATTTGTAACTTGTATTTGTCTCATATTTGTGACTGGGATGACTGGGATGCATCCCAACAATGAAGGTTATCTATAATCAAGGCAGGGACCTCTACATCATCATGTATGTTAACCAAAATAAAAGAAAATAAAAAACTGGTCAGATGAAGACTCAGGTCAGTCTCGGCAATATTGGAACATGCTTGTTTGGAGGTTCTAGCATGGGAGTGCAGCTATCGTATACTCTTGCCTGAAGAATGGTACACTCCTTCTATCTGGGATGATTTTCCTCTTCCACCAAGCATGCAGCTTTGGAAGGGACGCACATAGAGCAGTGAGGGAGGTAGGGGACACCCGCCTATCCAGCCAGTTTAGCCAGATCAACCCTGGCGATCAGTGGGGTGACAGATGTTGCAGCCAGGTCTCCCTCACATCTCAGCCAGGTTGCCCTCACATCTAGAATGATGCATGTGGATGACTTCCTTTTAAAATACAGTGAAAACAAAATACAACGTGAACAGGCATCAGTTCATTGAGAAATATACTTCAGTTCAGTTATCCTAGGATATAATTTTCTCAAATTAACTACAGGTAACATATTACATTCAACAGTGGCTAAAGTTCACTGAATTCTGTAATTGTGCAAATCTGGTTAAAAATGAATGACTGTTGTACAGAAGTGCTGCTTTGTATCTACATGTATTGCTCTATTGCGTTCATCAGCATCTATGAGCTAGTAAAGCTGTTTCTAATTGGAACACAAAATCCAATTTTCTAATTATGGTTCTTCTTTATAGTGATGTCACAAATATTATAATTTTGTAGTATGCTTGTGTCTGAGTCTTTTTTAATTGCCAATTTGTGTCTCAGAAGAGGGAGTGGGAAAAAGAAACAATGATGCAGACAACGTGACATGTATTTGAATTTTATTCCCTTCAATAAGAAGTGAAGTGGTTTACAAAAGACAAATACAAAAATATCTAGTTAAAATCATTCTGATAATATAGTTTTCAGTACAAGAAATGGACAGAAATTAAACCAATGGCATTAACAGATCTCCTGCAATATAACAAGATTTATTTGTTGGGCTTGTTTTCCGTTCCTTCCCCTGTTTTACAGTTCTATTTCTAAACTGATTCAAGATTACTAATTCAAGCTTGTTTGTCTCATAAGCAATTCTCGTCTTCCCAATCCATGAGGAGAGCTACTTTCTTGTCAAAGTACACCTGATAATCAGGAAACAATTCCTGCCCTGCATTTTTCAGAGGTTAAAACGCCTGTTATAAAATAGGTAATGGGCAAAGAAATTAGAATGCTGTATAATTGCCTACCACCACAAAATTCAAATACTAATTGCCTAACCTGTGAATTGTAATATTGGAACAATTTCCACCTGCAGAGTATGCCCCCCCCCCCCCACACACACACACACCTGCTGCAGCTTGGAATGCCTCCTGAAATGCTATTCTGGGAGGAGGGACCTGCAGGAACAGAATTACAGGGAACATTTGGGCTACAGCGGGAGGGGAGAGGAGAGAAAGTTGCACTTCGTCCATGGAAACACTCCGGTTGGATCCAGGCCAGTGCTTGTGGTCTGGAATGACAGCTGGCTGCTTTTCCTGTATATTCAAATGCTGGGAAGAATACTGCCTTCTGTTGCATCCTACATTCTTGCTATGGAAGGGCACTATCTGATTTTTTTGTATGTGATCTGGCAAAATGATACATTAGAAACAGGCTGTTAAAGCCCAACTGAGACTTTCCCATGGGAAACGGAAGCAAAAACATCATTTTTCATACAAGTGATAGGAGAATATATTTTCCTTCACTTTATTTCATTTTCTTTAAATAGGAAAATGGGAGTTCATTCTCCACACACCATCCATTGATTTACTTCTGCTTTGTGGGTATAGCTCATGTTCATTTTAGCCCCTGTAATCCTAAACAACATATGCTTTGTGTACCTGAGAGACATTCTGCTTATATGCTAAATATGTGTGGTCAAAAGGCAACATCTTCTAGTTCATCCTACTGATATGGCAAATCCTAAAATGTTAAGCATCTTTCAGTTCAGGTTAAGCTTTTTGGTTACTAGATTCATCAGCTTCTGGAAAAGTCAGTTTATTGAAATGGTCCATGACCAGTCAAAATATCCGTCACATGTACAGAAGATAAAAATATTAAGTTTAGGAGGAATATAAAGTAATTCAAAACATGTAAACAGCTAAGAATTAATTATAAACATTATATAGGACTTATACATGATTGGCCAATTAAAATCCATACATAATAATTTACACTGTGATAAAAAGTCTCAATGTTTATCAGACTGCGGGGAACCTGGTGTGTTTGTGAGTGCCTTACGTTTGGTAATTGCAATGAACAAAAATTTTGCTACCGAACGTGATACTTCCATATTTTTGTCTTCCAAGAGATATCTCAAGAAAAAGCTCTCAGACTGGTGTAAGGAATTTCTGGCTAAGGAAAAACGCTGTATTAAAGGTTCAATTAACCATTTTTCTCAGCAACATACAAAGCACAGTAAAATAAAACATGAGGGACTGTCTCTACAGAATCATTTGAGCAGGGACAGAGTCTCATAGACCGGGGAGTTCATTGGAATCTACCGTAAAGTAACGAGGAGGAAAAGGCATTGATTCTCGCCCTTGAAAAGGCCCATCTGTGGTTTGGATTGGTAATATTGTCCAGGTATGGAGCTAGAACCAAGGCCGATCTAGGTTTCAAATGCTTATAGAAAGAGGGTAAGGTGGCATGCTCTATTTGTAACTCAATATCAGTAAGATGTTGATGGACCATACTTTTTGCTTTTTTTAATCCTTCTTCTAAAAGTTGTTCTGGATCTAACCCTATAGCTCTTAATTTGTCTGTGGCTCTCAGAACCCATTGACGAGGGATTGGCAGCGAGCAGATTAGGAATTAGGCCAGAGGGATGAAGGTGGATTTTCAACCAATAGAAAAGTGTATGGCGCCATATTTCCGTTCTTACCGTGCCAAGACCCGCCTCCTGTCTCAAGACCGCATATGGTGTACCTCTTGGGGTATTGAATAATGATCTTAGAAATTTTGACTGCACTAATTCTAGGGGTTTAAAATTTTCAGTTTGGGTGGTTTGTGACACATACCTCATGATAGCAAGTACTTTTGTTGAGTAGAGTTTTAGTGCAGCGGGAACAAATCGATCTCCCTCTCTCCTAAAGAAGTTTAGAATTGCGGTGGCACTTCTTTCTGCGGAGCAAGCCAGTGTCTTAATATGACCAGATAGATTGTCATTAAAGGAAAAAGCTAGCCCCAAATACTTAAAATTTTTAACTTGCTCAATGTTATTTCTGTTAAAAATATTGTCGAAGGCTTTCACGGTCAGAGTTCATTGGTTCTTGTAGGTTATCCGGGCTGTGTAACCGTGGTCTTGGAATTTTCTTTCCTGACGTTTCGCCAGCAACTGTGGCCGGCATCTTCAGAGGAGTAACACTGAAGGACAGTGTCTCTCAGTGTCAAGGGTGTAGGAAGAGTAATATATAGTCAGAAAGGGGTTGGGTTTGAGCTGAGTATTGTCCTGCAAAAGTATTGTCCTGTAAGTATCAAGATAATGTGCTAATGAGGGTATGGTATGTTAATATGGAACCATTGTATCCTGAAGTGATCTGTTAATGTGTGTAATCCAAAGCTAATCTGTATGGCTATTGTTGAATGTTGTCTTTGTCTGGAGGTTTTTCAGGGCAGGAAGCCAAGCCTTATTCATTCTTAAACTCTCCTCTTTTCTGTTAAAGTTGTGCTGATGTTTATGAATTTCAATGGCTTCTCTGTGCAATCTGACAAAATAGTTGGTAGAATTGTCCAGTCTTTCAGTGTCTTGGAATAAGACCCTGTGTCCTGTTTGTGTCAGTCCATGTTCAGCCACTGCTGATTTCTCAGGCTGGCCAAGTCTGCAGTATCTTTCATGTTCTTTTATCCTTGTTTGTATGCTGCGTTTTGTGGTCCCGATGTAAACTTCTCCACAGCTGCAAGGTATACGATATACTCCTGCAGAGGTGAGGGGGTCTCTTTTGTCTTTTGCTGATCGTAGCATTTGTTGTATTTTCTTGGTGGGTTTAAACACTGTTTGTAGGTTATGTTTTTTCAAAAAAGGATGGAGAAACTTTTGAAAAAACATAACCTACAAACAGTGTTTAAACCCACCAAGAAAATACAACAAATGCTACGATCAGCAAAAGACAAAAGAGACCCCCTCACCTCTGCAGGAGTATATCGTATACCTTGCAGCTGTGGAGAAGTTTACATCGGGACCACAAAACGCAGCATACAAACAAGGATAAAAGAACATGAAAGATACTGCAGACTTGGCCAGCCTGAGAAATCAGCAGTGGCTGAACATGGACTGACACAAACAGGACACAGGGTCTTATTCCAAGACACTGAAAGACTGGACAATTCTACCAACTATTTTGTCAGATTGCACAGAGAAGCCATTGAAATTCATAAACATCAGCACAACTTTAACAGAAAAGAGGAGAGTTTAAGAATGAATAAGGCTTGGCTTCCTGCCCTGAAAAACCTCCAGACAAAGACAACATTCAACAATAGCCATACAGATTAGCTTTGGATTACACACATTAACAGATCACTTCAGGATACAATGGTTCCATATTAACATACCATACCCTCATTAGCACATTATCTTGATACTTACAGGACAATACTTTTGCAGGACAATACTCAGCTCAAACCCAACCCCTTTCTGACTATATATTACTCTTCCTACACCCTTGACACTGAGAGACACTGTCCTTCAGTGTTACTCCTCTGAAGATGCCGGCCACAGTTGCTGGCGAAACGTCAGGAAAGAAAATTCCAAGACCACGGTTACACAGCCCGGATAACCTACAAGAACCAATTATTTCTGTTAATTTGCCAGTTCAATTTTTTGAACCTATTGTGGAAGTGCATTATTTTAGTTTTTGTAAAATTGATGGAGAGTATTTCTTCCTGGCATTGTTTGAAAAGAAATTGAGCGCCCTATTTAAGCCCACTTTGGTTAGTGATAATAAGACAGCACCGTCTGCATACATAAGAATTTGCAGTTTTTTCTCTATAGGGGCATGTACATCTATGTTATGGAGACTGGTTATTAAGCCATTTACATAAAAATTGAAAAGGAAAGGGGCAAGGATACAACCTTGTGTAACCCCTTTTTGGGATTCTTCTGGAAAAGGGACTGAGAATAATAGACCCAAATGTCTGCCAAGAGAGCAATGTTCTTGTTTCTGAACAACTGCATCTTTTCCCACTTACTGTCACTAAGTTATTTCTCCTTGAGGATTATTGTATTTGTTGTATTTAAACTATGTTCTCTTTAAAAAATAATGGCAGCTGATGGTCCTTAAGCATAGGGATGTCCAGTGTTTAGGTTATCTTCCAAAATGCAGACATAATACTTGTACTGTATCTGCCTTGACCGCCTTTAAGTAAAGCATACCTTAAACCATACCAAAGGAAAATATATGCCCTTCATCTTTGTGTTAGGTCATAATCTTCTGAGCCTAAGCACATTTTTAGCATCATCATCATGCAGTATAGCACAGGCAGTTCCAATCCATTTCATTAGAAACTGGTGCAAATCAAGGATCTGAGGCTACTACTCAGCTCAGTCACCTTGCTAATGTCAGGGGAAAGGCATATCTTTGCAACAAAAGGAGTCTGATACTTTTAAAAAAGAAAACTGGGAAATTACAGAAAATGATATGTAGAATGTTGTTATAATGATATCCATTTGCCAATAAAAAATTAACATGCTAGTTTCAACATGTCTCTTATGCATAAAACAGATTTTACATTCCACTCACCCAGTTTCTCAAGGTCATCTTGCTTGCTGGCAAAGAAATTGTGATAGGTGAGAGAATTACATACTAGCAGTACATGTGAATTAGAAGAAGAGGAGGAGGAGGAGGAGTTGGTTTTTGCTGCCCTAGGGCAAATTGGTGATAGAGACAGAGTCATCCAACCCCACCCCGCAATTTTCTTATCACTAACCCTAACAACGTTATTCAACAACAACAATTTTGGGATGTGAATGGGCGGCTTTATTGGCTTAAGCTGAACGCTGCAATAGTGCAGCATGAGAACAGGATCCAGAAACATAGGCCGACCCCAATGTGGCTGATGTTACCAACCTACTCCAGAAGGCCTGCTGAGAGAACATGGGATGGCAGTATTGTGATAAATACCTGGGCATGAGCCACTGGGTGATCCCCCACCACTTGAGAGAAGGCTCCCAGCACAGCTCCCAAACTGGGCGTGACCCAACCTGAGCCTCCCCCCAAATCCCTTATAGGGATCCCCGAAGCATGGGGGGAAAGTGGCATGTAGGACCCTTTCCCCCCAAAACTGAAACCAGTCCCATGCTTACCGCCAACATAGTAATCAATAACAGTAAAAAACAATTATTTTAACAAAGAACAAACAAATAGGGGTGTGTGGGCAGGACAAAGCTTTCAAGTGAATTGCTGGGCAAGCCACGGCAGCGCCTGATTTTATCCTGAGAGGATGGACCGGAGTGAAAACCCTCACTCGGACGTCTTCCTCTCCTTCCTCCCCTCCCACCCTGAAGGCAGCTAATAGGCTCATTTGAGCCAGGAGGGAGGAACCGGATTGGCCG